>NC_064628.1:184536847-185786847 GCF_023864275.1 Schistocerca cancellata | reverse complement strand
TGATAAACCCTTGGGAGTTTTCTGCAGGTATATGGCACCAGATGTCAATGCACAGGTCACGCAAAACCTACAGATTATGGATCAGTTGTTTATAGGCATGGAGCTGGTTCCCCATAGCATCCCAGATATCTTGCATCAGGTTCAGATCAGCTACAATATTGGGAAACCAGGCAAACAGAAGAGAAAACATGTGCATGAAGAATATGTAGTTGCAGTCAAATAAACATGTTTAAATTTGGTAACTTACAGGAGGTTCCACGCTGGACAGGATTCCTCGAGGCATCCCTGTCATGGTTATCACAAGCTCGTCGCCTGCTGCCCTTTCCAGTGATGACTTGGTCTCAGTTTGTTGCTGCTGTCCGTGATCGTGTCAATCCCTTGGCTGGAGAAGAACATTTGCGTGAGCTAGCACACCAACTAGAAGTTACTGGAGAGGTTTGCCATCACCAATTATTGTAAAAACATTTGCTCTTTACATTCTCTTCATAATTCAAATCTACTTCCTTGTGTAACTTCACTCTTTCAGTGTTATTGTAGTGTAAATATTCCATAAACTATTGAAATGATTCATTTTTTATGAAAAATTGCCTTTCTTCTGCTGCAGTGTAATAATAGAAACACTTCTTAATTTATTTCATTATGTTGCTCTGAGGAAAATTATTATATACTTGGTATCCCAAACCACAAGCATCAGACTTACGTGACAGTAAAGGTTTTGGAACCAGGAAGCCATGGTAAAAAATGAATATTTCAGGCACTGTGAGGTTAAAAGAGCAATGTGTGTGACACATGAGTTTGTTAACTGCTTGTCTTTCTGCATTGATAGTCATTGACACTATCTGGAGACAGTGATATGTCCCTGTTTGACTTTTTCCAGTTATGTTGCATTAAAGTGGAAATGAGCTGGTTACTAGGATCCTAGCTGCCTCATACGTTGTACGACGGTCATCGATGATATTTATGAGAGGATGGCAGAAGTGTGTGCACTGTTGCAGTGTGTGTATTGAAACTGGTAGTCACGACTGTTAATGGTTCCTGTAAGGTGTGGGTTGTTTATTTCATTTAAAAAACTAAATATTAATTTCTGACCATAGTGTCTTATCTCAAAGTACTCAGTTTAGCACCCTCTTCCACTTGTATAATTTTGACCCTAAAGGTTTAGGGTACCCTATAGTTGATGCATCACAATAGTTACAAATCTGACTTGCTATTAAACCCTTACTTCAAAGAAGCAAGTCTGTACAAAGAAATACATGCCAGTAAAGTCATCAGAGTTCATATTTTCACTTCCTGCCAGTTCTGAGGATTCTGAAACAGAAATTGATGAAAAAATGATGAATCCGTTTCAGACATTATACAGGACCCCAATTGATGCTTGGTTCCACAGCCTAGTAACAGTAACAGTCGAAACAGTGTCTGTGCTGTGGATCTTGAGATTTCTAGTGATTGTACTTTAAGTAAAGAAGGGAGGTTGACAAAAAAGGAATGAGGCATATGTTTTCAACTTGTTTGATTCAGTAGGAGAAACAGTTGTCAGTTGCTCATTGACAGAATACAATGGAGAAAAACACTACTTCCTTTCTTTATTTACCACTGAGATGCTAGAACGTGTGGTTCTGGGGACAAATTCTTATGCAGAGCAATTGAGACAAAAAATTGTCAGACTGTCAGTGAGATGACAAACAACTGGAAAAATTATCTGTATCCAACTTATACCTGGATTGGTATAAATGTGTTGATTGATATCATTGCATTACCACAAGGAGCGCACTACTGTAGTACAGTACCTGCTCTCTGTCAGCCTCATATATTGAAGCATATGACATGAAATAGTTTCAAAAACACATATCAAACTATTCTCATGAATGGCCATAGGATGAATCATCCCAGAGGGCATCCAAATCATGATGAATTTCATAAGGTCACACCTCATATAATCTTTCTGAACAACACACTTTGTAAGCCATATACTGCTAGTAAGGTGTTGGCTGTTGATGAAAGCATTATTCCTTTCAAGAGATGGACATCACTCAACTGGTATATACCCATGAAACAGTCAAATGAGGATACATAGTGTGGTGTTTAGCTGACTCAGACATGTTATGTCACAAAATTTATATGTACACTGGAAAATCAGAAAATTCTCTGGCAGAGTCTGGCCCAAGACCTGAAACATAGTGGCAGTGTTGTAGCATTTGGCAACTTCCTCCCACTGTGAATCTGATGCAAATGTTGTTGAGCAATGGTATCTGTTCTGTAGGCACTATGAGAGCAAATGTGAAAGTACTGCCTTCAGTAGTGACAAAGTAATCTACCTTTAAATGAGGAGAATTTCAGCTCCAATGCAGAAGTGATAGTGCTGCTATAAAATGGATGGACAACAAACCTATAACTATTTTGACAACTGCAGAGAATACTAGTGATACCACACGTATCTCAAGGAAGACTAGGGATGGTACTATCAGCAGTAATAGTTGTCGAACTGTTGTAGCAACATACAGTAACATAATTGGAGGTGTAATCACATCAATCAGTTAAGAGAACATAACACATTTTTTTGATATTTTCGTAAGAGGTGACTTTGGGTTCTTTACTTTCTACTAGATGTGGCAACTGTAAATACCTTTATATTGTAAAAAATAAATAAAGGACAAGAAGGATACCAAAATCAGTTGAAGTGTCAATTACATCTTGCAAAACAATTGATAGACGGTTTCTCATCCTTAACAGACAAAGACTGCCCAGTACCCTTTATAACTGAGAGAAAAGCACAACCTATGTGATTGGCGAAAGTAGATCATATGTGTATTCTGGGAAACACACACTGATGGTACTGAATGTATTCTGCCCCTGTATATTAATTCTGGCTTCTGCTGATGTCTCGGGGAAAAAAAAGTTGGGTGAATGGTTGTGCCATACCAGTTATACTTTTACACATTCATATATGAACAGAGGAAATTGTTCACAGATCTTCGCACAAACATTTTAATTTCCACTCGTAAAAAGAAGAAAGGATTAAAGTAGGAAAATTACCAAACACTTACCCTAGTTGTCCATGCATCAGAAATAACAACTTCACCTCATGGAAGAAGTGAATGCTCATGCTCAGAAAATCAGCTTATCAGCTTGGTTTCGGGGGGGATTGAATAATCAAATGTCTGAGATAAGGAATATTTGCTTGTTTATCTGTTGAGACATTAAGGCTCCTAAAAACAATTAGAAATGGATATTTCAATGAAAATAGAACTACAGGAAGACTATGACTGAAGTTCATCAATCAAATTATATAGGACAATGTAATAGGATATGTTCCTTGGATAGTATCATCCACCAGGCCAACTTCAGACTGCAATATAACATGCCAGACTTCACCTCAAAAAGCTATCCCACCTTCTCCAAAACTCCCTTCCTGTCCCTCTGCAGCACCCCAAAGAGTCATGTCATCAACCACCACCCCTCTCCCACAAATCGAGCTTGGCCAACTTCCTTAACATCGCATAGCCTTCACCAACCTGCTTCCCAGACCAGTAATAACTCATAATTACAAGAACCAGTCACAAAAGTACTGTGCTCTCAACTTTTCATCCAAAGCACTCTCCCCTCCTGAATTATCTGTATTAACCAAGGGTTTCACTTTCAGTTCTAAACCATCATTTAGTCATGCCTTGAACAGTTACAACCACTATCCCTCTACCTCAAAATCACGTCTTACAGGCCTTTCAAGAACTCCTAACATCTAGCATTGCTTCACAACCCTTTCTCCGGTCCCTGCAACATAACCCTAACCTGTCCTCTGCAGAACTCCAGGATCTTCATTCCCAAAAAGGTGATGACTCCGTTATTATTCTCCCAGAAGACAAGGGATCCACCACTCTGATACTTGACAGATGGATGTATGTAAATGACGATCCACACCAACTGTCTGACACCTCTATATACAGCATCTGCCATGACGACCCCATCCCTGTGATGCAAAATGAACTACATTCACTCCTTAAAACCTCAGTCTGCTCATAGGCACTAACACCTCAACCCATAGAACTTCTTCCTAAGGTCCACAAAATCCAATCACCTGCCCCATAGTTGCTGGCTTCAAAGAACCCATCGAATGTATATCTGCCTTAGTTGATCCATCCTATATTAAAGACACCAACCACTTCCTAGATCATCTGAAATCTGAGCCTTTTCTGCTCCCATCACATACCTTATTTATCTCTATTGATGTCACCTCCCTCTACGCCAACTCCCTTCTGTATATGGTCTATCTGCTGCTGAATATTAACTTGACTAATGGCCACCCGATTACAAAGCTATGTTGTCCTTTCTGCTGAACTTAGTCAACTGTCAAGAACCCTCTCTACTATGATGCAAAGTTATGTCCATAAAGACACTGTTACGGTGTGCCTATGGATGTAAAGTGATTTGTAGACATGATCATGATGTCACTATTTTGATGCTGCTGAATATCCATTGTATATGTGGCTTCATTTTGACAGTTTCCATCCTTTCCATGTTAAATGTTCCTTGTCATACGGCCTTAGCATTCAACATAAATGTATTTGTTCAGATACAGAAAAAATGAAATGATCAAATGGCATTGTTGGCTGGGAGGCCCCATGCAGGGGAGTTCGGCTGCTGTATTGCAAGTTCTTTTTAGTTGACGCCACTTCAGCAACTTGCGAGTCAATGATGATGAAATGATGATGACGGACACACAACACCCAGTCATCTCGAGGCAGAGAAAATCCCTGCCCCCGCCGGGAATCGAACCCGGGACCCCCGTGTGCTGGACTCTACATCAATACACCACCTCAGCATTCACTGGGCATAATTATCCTACCAGCCTCATTGAAAACCATATTTCCCAGTCCATCAATCCAATCCTGGTACTGTTGATGCCTCCAAAAACTAGCTTAGGAGTACCACCTCTTGTCACTAAGTATTATTCTGGTCTTCAATGTATTATTTAGCTACTTTGAGTAGGCTGTAATTTCATTAAATCATGCCCTGAAATGAGCTCCATTCTGTCTGACATTTTTCCCATCATACCTAGAATAGCTTTTCATCCCCCCTCCCCCCTCCTCCCCCGCCCCCTCCCAACCATCACAATATTGCAGAGGCCAGGCCCTGTGCTCCTTGTGCACCCATTTCCCTCCCCTATGTCTCCTACTCCTGTGATCATCCTCACTGTAAGACTGCTGGAAAAAATAATACACCTGGAAAGATGATGTCAGTTTTGATCTGATGATGGCATGTGCCACCTGCAGGATAGTAGATGTACTGATAATGGTTTCAACATCGTCCACCAACAGACAGCATCATGTCATAGCTACCAGACTGTGTTTACCCTTTATTAGGGAATGCTCACAGCCAGAAGGCTCAGTGTGGTACAGATGTATGAAGCAAGCAGTCAACCATGCCGTGGAGACACATCCACACTTGCTACAGCCATATAAGCGAGTTTGAGAGCGGTGGAATTGCGACTTTCCAAGTGGCAGGATGGTCCTTTTGAGCAACTGCCACACAAGTTGGATGTGCTGTGTCAGTCACACAATGCTGCTGGTATTGGTGATCACATGAACATTCTAATGCCTGTAGATGAGGTTCTGGATGTCCACACATCACAGATGCCCACCAGGATACCCGTATTGTAAGGGCATTAGTGGCAACTTGTACAGCTATCTCTCGTGCCACAGCATTGGCGTGCATGGCTTGACAGAGGATCACATGGAAGATAGAATGGCGCACTGTCGTCAGCAAAGAAAGCAGATTCTGCATGCTTGCAAGGGATAATTGATTGTGTGTACGGGTGTAGACCTGGTGAGTGTTGTCTCACAGAGTACGTTTGTCCGTGACACACTGGCCCTATCCCAGGCCTTATGGTCTGAGGTATGATAAGCTACACATCTGGTGTTTCTGGAGGAATGCTAACCAGTGCTCAGTAGATGCAGAATGTTGTTAGACCTTTCCCTTGCCATTCGTGCAACAGGAGGGTGATGTGTTGTTCCAACACGATAATGGTCACTCACACATTGCCCATGAACCTCAATGTGTTCTGTAAGCATGTAGCAAATTCCCTGGCCTGCATGATCTATGGACCTGTCCCCAGTCGAGCACATGTGGGATATTGTGAGACAACAAGTAACTCAGGGAACCTTTCAACCAACAACTCTTACAGAGCTACATGAACAGGTCAAGCAGGCATGTCATATTGTATCCTAGGATAGTATTTGTCATCTGTTCAATCGATTAATTGCCAGAGTCAGCACCTGCATTGTCACCAGTGGATGCTACACAATGTACTAATATGGGTTCATGTGAGTCTGGTGATGTGTAAATGTTATCATTTCATGTATGCCATATGCACCGTCGCAACAATAAACCTTGAGAGAGTTTGAAATCTCTAAAATGGGGTCCTAATTTTTTTCTGTGAGTGTATTTTTTTAAAATTGATTATTTTTACTGACAAATTATGAAGGCTGTGGTCGACAACTCCTACACAGGAGTGAAGGAAGAAGGGAGAAAGATGCTAAGGCTTGAGATCTGCTACCAAGTGAAGAAGAAACCTTGCATACTGTCTTGGATGGGCAACTAAGTGCCAGTTACTGATAATGCAATAGTTTACTTTTTTCAATTCACATACTAACTTTATGTATCAAATCTTGGATTTTCAATGCTTCTCGTCCATGTCATGTTAACATTGCTGATCTGTGTGTTTCTTGCAGCTCCATTGTTCTTCATCATGAGTACACTGTGTTTGTCTTAATGCCTTATCTGTTACTACATAACTACCAGCAATTATAATTTCTCCATTTTTATGTTTCTAACCTTCCACAGCCCATATGATGTTCATGTTCACTGTCTCCCATCCAAAGCTAGAGTCCCTTTGTGGCTGACTATCTTTGTCTGCAGTTAGTTAGGGCAACAGAAATGTAATTGCCCATTTCATGCTCCAACAACTATCTGCAAGGAATATCAGCGCAAATATAGACCATTGTACAATGCTAAATATGTATCACACTCCCAGAACAATCTCTTAGTACTATTTAGTGCATTAAATCTGTACCTGTCCATAGTCCATGATGCAAATTTCCTGTTTAATATTGGTGTCTACATTTAGAGCAACTTTTATACAATAACACTGAGTGCTTTTTCTTTGCCTTCTTTGCAAGAAGAATGAACAAATGTCTCCAGTTAATGGTGGCTTTTTATGTTCAGTAAAATCCATTCATACTTTATTGTGAAGTATGTTATATTTTCTATGAAATGAAGAAGTGAAAAAGTATAATTAAATTATACTGCTGTAACAAATTGTCAGAACCCCAATAATACAAATTATGTTACCAATTTGAAAACTCATAATCAGAGCTCTGCTGCAAGATTGCTATTAGGAAAACATCTGGGTCACTTCCACCTTTCCCATAGCTCGTTGCCTATTTTCAGTTCAATTTAGCAAAAAGGTGAGGGGTCTCATGAATTCTGTCCATGACTGTACACCAATAATCCCCTCTCCATTCCCTCCTGAGCATGTGGTACAACTAACATTCCTTAAATTGCAATGGTCTACCATATAATACAAGTGATAATATTGAAAGGTTCATGATAAAATAACTTATTTATAAATGTATATTTAATAGAAATATTAAAGATTTGCTGTGGGCTGAGCAGGAGATATATTGGGAAATTCTGAGAGAGCTGATAGACTGCTGTTTCTATTGGCTTATCCAAAAAAGTCCCCAACTACAAAAGCTCGTTCATCAGTTGTAAGAATCATTGTGAGCTGTGCAGCCTGTATCTGTCAGCAGAATACTGATCGCAGCACACAGGGGAGAGGCACTGGAAATGTTAAGACCACAATTCTAATATGATACCAAGAAAATTAACTTCACTGAGTTGCTACAAAAATCTCACCTGCAAAAGGATTAAAAAATAGCTGTGGCACTGTTTCCTTGAAGTTTTTAAGGGAAATATTCAAACAGTTCCTTAGCTAGGTTCACTTTTCCTCAGTTTTTGTCAAAACTTCGAGTTCTGTGTTTAACACGCAATTAAACATAAACATCTAAAAAAACCTTATTTCAGTCTATACGTTTTATCAAGCTTTGCAGCTATAGTTGCTGCTTTCTTTGTGTAATCACAGACATATTATGTTTTGCTCTAAAGTTCTAACTGTAGGGTGTAATTGTAAATGCTAATTTCTTTTTCCAAAACTTTATATTCTAAATATGTGAGTCACAAATGACTGATGAGAAAAAAAAGAGTTCAAGTGAGTACTAGTTTCTGAAGTTTGGAGATTCGAAATTTTATGACGCGTGGAAATGGAAACAGTGATTTTTGACAAATAGCTCACTTTGGTGGTGGAGGATAGGAGAAGTTGCATGAAGCATGCATGGGCTCTGGAGGGAAAAGGAGAGCGGGGAGAGAGAACATAAAATTTAAAGAAAATTTATGAAAATGATGAAAATGAAGAGAGAGGTTGATATAAAGGCTGAGAGGGAGGGGGCGGGAGAGAGAGAGAGAGAGAGAGAGAGAGAGAGAGAGAGAGAGAGAGAGAGAGAGAGAGAGAGACTGACTACAAAGAAAACCGGTTTCATTTCTTGCAGATTGTCCAGCTCCGTACTCCTGCTCAAGACGAATTGGTGGTTTTGAGCCCTCGCTGGCTGGGTCAGTTAATAGGCCAGTTACTTTCGCCAGACTTCCTTGTGAAAGCTCGTACAACAGGGTGCTATTCCTCTCATGACTTCCAAGCAGCTGTTCCACAGGTAAGATGTAACTTTTGTACTTAGGTTTGTGATGTTCTCCTGCTTTATTTCATCGTTGATTGTCCTCGATGTCGACGTACTGTGTTGCTATGCTTACTGAAAAATGGGAAGGGGGGGGGGGGGAATTCAACACTGACTACTTTAAAGGATGTAGCCAACAGGTGCACATTTTCATTTCACAGTTCTTTACTTTCAGTGTTTTCACCCTCTCCCCCCACCCCCCAATAATACACAGTTATATGACCAGCACGCTATTGTCCAACTTTCGATAAGCCTCATAAATAGGTTGCAGGTAAACATCCACATACTGCTACAATAGTATACTGTTGAACATCCATGAGCAGTAAAAGCCTAACCACAGATTTCACAGTCTTTCAAATAAATTGAACAGACACTGTCATTGTTTTAACACATGACTTAATTGTGTTACACTTATTTCACAGTTAAGTTGATGCATTGCTGCTGTTCTGACCAACACAGGTTTCTTGTCTGAAACTCGACTATGGACTGACTGTCTCAGGATCAAACATCATGCCCTTATATGTAATCACACATTGTTCAATGTTTAATTTACAGAAATTACAAGTGAAACTTAACTCCTTCAATTAACTGCATAAATCAAAAAATTGGTTCTTTTTAACAGTTTCTTCTACTACAAGGGTTAAGCCGTTATTTGTTTAAATTATGAAATTAACAAATATAGTTACACGAACAATACTTTTGACGAAACTGGAAATTACTTTGGAATTAAGAGCTGGCTTTCCTAACATATTTTCGAATAGAGCCAAATAGATCCTTTAAGAATACTATTAGTTGTTCCTCCAAATGTTTACAATTAGTACCATATTTATATTTGTTTATAAGTCAACAACAGAATTTAAGTTATGAAACAATTACTGATTTCACGCTATAACAAAATATACTAACTAGGAATAGTCAAAATAAATTAGAAAATCAATTACGTACGTAAAACTAAGCACAAAATTAGATCTGGTGTTATATTCTTTAAAACTGGGGGCCAACCTTTTTCTTTTACGAAAATGCAGATTATACACATGTATGTTAATGGTAATTAGGCAGACATGAAAAAAATGAATTTTAAGGAGGCAGATGGCAAAACTAGAGGGGAAAAAAATATCCCACCTTTCTTTGTCACAGGTTTTTGATTTTGGCTAATAAGAGGTAGGCTCCATTGAGACCAGCACTTTATATGCTCAAATAAACACAGTGATTGTAATTGTTTATGTAAAGGGTTGCATTAAGGAAGTAACATTATATAATAATTCAAAGTGGCAAAGCCATGTAAAAATGGTAAAAGATAAAGATCAGCTTCTGCTCACATGTTTAAATTGTGGAAGGCTGTGACACAGCACAAGTTGGATAATGTGCTGGTTGTTTCAGATTAAATGTTAGGGAATTGTCATGTGTAATTACATGATGTACCACCCCTGTATTTACAATTCTATAAAATTTACAAATATGTTAATTATTCATTATTATTAGTGCAACTTCATTGTTCACACATCATATACATTTTCACTTCAGTGATAAATGGAGATGTGTTGTTGTTGTTGTGGTCTTCAGTCCTGAGACTGGTTTGATGCAGCTCTCCATGCTACTCTATCGTGTGCAAGCTTATTCAATACTAAATTGGTGATCCCTTGATGCCTCAGAACATGTCCTACCAACCGATCCCTTCTTCTAGTCAAGTTTTGCCACAAACTTCTCTTCTCCCCAATCCTATTCAATACCTCCTCATTAGTTATATGATCTACCCATCTAATCTCCAGCATTCTTCTGTAGCACCACATTTCGAAAGCTTCTAATCTCTTCTTGTCTAAACTATTTATTGTCCACGTTTCACTTTCATACATGGCTACACTCCATACAAATACTTTCACAAACGACTTCCTAACACTTCTAAGATAAGCCGTAGGTTCAGTATTGCCTCATGTGTTCCAATATTTCTACGGAATCCAAATTGATCTTCCCCGAGGTCGGCTTCTACCAGTTTTTCCATTCGTCTGTAAAGAATTCGCGTTAGTATTTTGCAGCTGTGACTTATTAAACTGATAGTTCGGTAATTTTCACATCTGTCGGCACCTGCTTTCTTTGGGATTGGAATTATTATATTCTTCTTGAAGTCTGAGGGTATTTCGCCTGTCTCATACATCTTGCTCACCGGATGGAAGAGTTTTGTCAGGACTGGCTCTCCCAAGGCGGTCAGTAGTTCTAATGGAATGTTGTCTACTCCCGGAGCCTTGTTTTGACTCAGGTCTTTCAGTGCTCTGTCAAACTCTTCAGGCAGTATCGTATCTCCCATTTCATCTTGATCTACATCCTCTTCCATTTCCATAATATTGTCCTAAAGAGCATCGCCCTTGTATAGACCCTCTGTATACTCCTTCCACCTTTCTGCTTTCCCTTCTTTGCTTAGAACTGGGTTTCCATCTGAGCTCTTGATATTCATATAAGTGGTTCTCTTTTCTCCAAAGGTCTCTTTAATTTTCCTGTAGGCAGTATCCATCTTACCCCTAGTGAGAAAAGCCTCTACGTCCTTAGATTTGTCCTCTAGCCATCCCTGCTTAGCCATTTTGCACTTCCTGTCGATCTTGTTTTTGAGACGTTTGTATTCCTTTTTGCCTGCTTCATTTACTGCATTTTTATTTTTGCTCCTTTCATCAATTAAATTCAGTATTTCTTCTGCTACCCAAGGATTTCTACTAATCCTCGTCTTTTTACTTACATGATCCTCTGCTGCCTTCACTACTTCATCTCTCATAGCTACCCATTCTTCTTCTACTGTATTTCTTTCCCCCATTCCTGTCAATTGTTCCCTTATTTTCTCGCTGAAACTCTGTACAACTTCTGGCTTAGTTGGTTTATCCAGGTCCCATCTCCTTAAATTCCCACCTTTTTGCATTTTCTTCAGTTTTAATCTACAGTTCATAACCCATAGATTGTGGTCAGAGTCCACATCTGCCCCTGGAAATGTCTTACAATTTAAAACCTGGTTCCTAAATCTCTGTCTTACCATTATATAATCTATCTGAAACCTGTCACTATCCCCAGCCTTCTTCCATGTATACAACCTTCCTTCATGATTCTTGAACCAAGTGTTAGCTATGATTAAGTTATGCTCTGTGCAAAATTCTACCAGGCGGCTTCCTCTTTCATTTCTTAGCCCCAATCCATATTCACCTACTATGTTTCCTTCTCTCCCTTTTCCTACTCTTGAATTCCAGTCACCCATGACTATTAAATTTTCATCTCCCTTCACTATCTGAATAATTTCTTTTATTCCCTCATACATTTCTTCCATGTTCTTCATCATCTGCAGAGCTAGTTGGCATATAAACTCGTACTACTGTCATAGGCGTGGGCTTCATGTCTATCTTGGCCACAATAAGGCGTTCACTATGCTGTTTGTAGTCGCTTACCCGCACTCCTATTTTTTTATTCATTATTAAACTGACTCCTGCATTACCCCTATTTGATTTTGTATTTATAACCCTGTATTCACCTGTCCAGAAGTCTTGTTCCTCCTGCCACTGAACTTCACTAATTCCGACTATATCTAACTTTAACCTATCCATTTCCCTTTTTAAATTTTCTAACCTACCTGCTCGATTAAGGGATCTGACATTCCACACTCCGATCCATAGAACGCCAGTTTTCTTTCTCCTGATAATGACGTCCTCCTGAGTAGTCCCCGCCCGGAGATCCAAATGGGGGACTATTTTACCTCCAGAATATTTTACCCACGAGGACGCCGTCATCATTTAACCATACAGTAAAGCTGCATGCCCTCGGAAAAATTACGGCTGTAGTTTCCCCTTGCTTTCAGCCGTTCGCTGTACCAGGACAGCAAGGCCGTTTTGGTTAGTGTTACAAGGCCAGTTCAGTCAATCATCCAGACTGTTGCCCCTGCAACTACTGAAAAGGATGCTGCCCCTCTTCAGGAACCACACATTTGTCTGGCCTCTCAACAGATTCCCCTCTGTTGTGGTTGCACCTATGGTACAGCTATCTGTATCACTGAGGCACGCAAGCCTCCCCACCAGTGGCAAGGTCCATGGTTCTTGGGAAGGGGGGAATGGAGATGTATGTTGTATATTTTTAAACCTACAATGTGAGGACTTTATTTTGTGATGCCTGTCAGAAACTATCAGGTAACCATTATTTTCTTTGATTGCTTCCATACTAGGTTTTGTGCTATTGGTCACCCCACAAGAACTACCATGTAGTCATACAACAGTTCTGCTCTACATAAACTTTCAATTATTGTCTTGTGCATTCTTTCCATATTTTCTTTGGGAATGATTTTAAGGTAATATAAAGATGTTGCACATGTGGATCCCAGTGTCAGGAAGATCACTAAGAAAGTGAGCATTTCTACATGAGGAAAGAAAGTTTGCAAGTAGCACTTTCTTTGTATAATTAAAACTGTCCATTCAAAATGTTCCTGTTGCTTCATCCTTGGAGGTCCCATGGCATTGTGCGAAATTCCACTTGAGACATCCACACAATCTTTCAGTGAAATTCAGCATGTGAGACAAATGATGTGACGATTAACTCTGCAAATTTATTCCGAAACATTTGTCGGCAGACCTGAATTTTTATCGGCACCGCTGCACTATTCACACAGTGTAAATAAAAGTCAACAGCTTCACTTTGACCTACGAGACATGATTAAAATTGTCACTACCCCTATATCTTTAATAAATTCTCAGTAGCAATCTTTCAGAAAGACTCTCAGATCTGACCAACAGATTGGCAAATGTACACCTCAACTGGTCAATACACTGCATCCGTCTGATTTCAAATGACTTCCACCTATAACTTCCTAAAAACAAAACTGGGTGAAGTTCAAAGTAAAAGGGAGTTAAAGATACACCAGAAAACCAAACTTCGAGTTTCCATGGCAACAAATGACATTTATTACTTTCAATTGGACCTCATAAAATATACCTGGTTGATTAAATACCACCTTCAGGTAGCTAATGACTCCACACCCCCATAGGTGGTACCTTCTCAACCTCCATATTCATTGAACTGTGACGCATGCCTAAAAAACAGGCAGACTAAGCAGAATTTAATGCCCGTGCAGAAGCACACACTTGCAGACTCTTTGAGAGCTTTTCATACTGGCAGAACAACTTTGTTGTTTACTGAGGATCACTTCTCCAAAGTTAATCCATCACCTTGTCTTCAGAGGGCCCACAGCTTGCCTCCCATGCTTGTGAGGGCTGCTCACTAACTATAATTTCGTGATCTCCATGAAACTGTTTCAACATTAACTCCTTTCTGCTGTGTTCTGCTTCTGAGCACAACCCATTTCATTTCTGGCAGCAGTAGCAGAGTTAACATATGTTGTAGGTGTAGATTTTTGTTGCTACAGTAGCATTAGCTGTCAGCTGTCAGTATTTGTAACTCTCATATAAAAGGGAGCACTTCTGTTTGTCATTGCAAAACGTTCTTCTTTTATGCTAAGCTATTCTGAGATACTTAAAATGTGTATAAAATTTAGAAGGTACTATTTTGTGAAACATTGCATAGACATTTGTGAGATTTAGAAAAGGGGCCTCTTGTCAGACCATTTGCTGATAATTGATAAGACTGACATTGATTGCTTTTAATAATATTATTGAGTCCTGCTGGATTAAAAAAAAAATTAAATTGATACAAGCATGCACAGAATGAAGTAAACTATCACAAAAAAAATAAAAATAAAAATAAATATAAAGAAAGTAGATATTTTACATCTCCGACAAGATATCCCTTTTCACTTTCTGTCTCACATACATCAGTTGCGTTACAGAGAAATAACAGGGTGTGGGCCATACCAAACTTTCCATGAAATACAATGTGTGCTTTTTCGTTTTAAATTTTCCATGAATACCGTATTTACTTGAATCTAAGACGCACTCGAATCTAAGCCGCACCCGAAAAATGAGACTCGAAATCGAGGAAAAAAATTTTCCCGAATCTAAGCCGCACCTGAAATTTGAGACTCGAAATTCAAGGGGAGAGAAAAGTTTTAGGCCGCACCTCCAAATCAAAACAAAGTTGGTCCATTGTAATACGAGACACAATTTAGGTCGAATGAATGACGATACAGCTACAGGAGTTTGGTTCGAGTCGTAAGCTTAACAGTTAAGTTTTACCAGGTAGCCATTGCTATACGTCAGGCGCTCCGTCCGTATTTATACGGGTACCCTTCCTTTTCACGTGCTTCGTCTGGTTTGAATCGATTGCTTATTTTGCTTTGATCTGATAAGTGCCGTTTTCTTTGTTATAGGTGTTAACGTCACTCTGAGCTGAAGATGCATTATCATGCATTGTTTGTCTCATTCTGATAGTGCGTGTTTACGGCCTGTCGCCGTGCGCGGCATGGCTTGCTTTTGTGCGCGCTACCGCCGCTTACAATTTAAAAAAAAGAAAAGAGAGGAATCGTCTCACTAGCGAAACAATGGCAAGAGACTGCTATTTGTTTTTACTTACACTGCTTTCTTTGATAATGATCAACAAGAAACAAATAATAGACTGCATATGATAGAATATGTTCTGAACGAGAGTTAGGCGAAAATTTTTCTCCGTTTGAAAATCTTTGCGGCCGCTTCTCTAGTACGACAAATTCTGCACAGGAATTAGTCATCTTAGATTTAAAAATCTAATCAGTTGCCGTGCTTAATTTCTGACTGTATCACTATTAGGCATAAGAAAAATACGAATGTAAACATGACACGATATGTATATTCTTCCGCGTTTGCTGTTGTCTCACTCTAGTTTCGTAGTTTATTAGGCAGATAGGATTTAAATGAAATAGCAGCAAACACGAAAGAATACGTGGCATAATGTTTACATTCATATTATTCTTATGGTGAAGAGAATACTGCATGTGATTCACATTTCGTCAGGTTCCTATTAGCAACCACCTCTTCTCACAGGTAGTAAAAAATTCAACACGTAGAGTTGGCCATATTGACAAACATCCCAAACAGTCTTGCCAGTCGGATTTTCGTAGTACATTGAAATTCTGCTACATTCGAAGATGAACAATACGGAATTTGTATTTACTTCGTTGGATAATGTACGAAAATGCAGTGGTCGAAACTCGGGGCGGAGAAAAAAGCTCATCTTCCACCTTTTTTTTTTTAATTTATTTACTGACGCAGAGATTTTGGCGCCAGTATTTATCTCTGTGCCTACAAAGCATGCCCTTGTAGCGCTACATATATTCGACGGCAGAAGTTAGTTGTGGCGGCACCTACCAACATTTTTCAGAACTTCCGCTTGCTTTGCACTCGATTCTAAGCCGCAGGCGGTTTTTTGGATTACAAAAACCGGAAAAAAAGTGCGGCTTAGATTCGAGTAAATACGGTAGTGTTGTGCATATCATCTGCAATGATGAAAATCCCTATTTTCTAGCCTCTGATCATTTGTTTTTAAATTTCTTTGGCATGGGGAAAGATCCGAAATCAGTCACTATGGTCCAGAAAGATGTCTTCTTAATATTGAACACAAATTTTCATGTCAACCTTAAAAGTGTTTAGCTATCAATAATGCACAGTTTAAGAAGCAACTAAGGAATTTATTGATAGCTAACTCCTTTTACTGCATTGATGTATACATTATTATCCATGTATGTTTGAGTTATTGGTGACTACTGCACGTAGTCAGTACAATAATGCAATCTGTGTAAGTTAGCATTGAAAACTGTATCCCCAATTTCCTGTTATCTCTCAGTTTTTAGTAGTAAGCTGTTATATCTAGGCTATCTTTTGGGTCAACTTATGTTTATATCTTCAGCTACAAGTGTGCTTTCTGAACAGAAATAATGCTGTTCCTAGCTACCTGCGTCAGATGTACTGCCAGTACTGGAGGCCCTAGGGCTTTGCGCTCGGTGTTACGAAGATGAAGACATTGCTGGTGAATTTGAAGATTGTGATTGTAGTGGAAGTGAATGTGAAGATCCTACTGTGAAGTCCAGCTGTGCCACTTACATAGAACCAGAACCAGAATTTGAATTTCCATGTTTCAATTTTGTTGAGACTTTAGATGGTTTGTGGGATGCTCGCTACCATGCCACTTGCTATGGAGGCTTACGCCTTCGTGCACCTGCTCCTTCATCATGTCTGCTACGCTGTCTGTTTCCCCGTTTCCAGGTTAGTTACATCCTAATTAGTTTCAATAATTTTAATGTTATATTGAAGTATCTTTGTGTTGCATTGTCAGTAACTTTCTCATTATTGTATAATGACTGTAAAGTTAACCAGGTATAAAATATTTCTTATAGTGGTTGTCAATCTGCATTTGAATGGCTGGTTGCCTAAGCTACCCCCCCCCCCCCCCCCCCCTCCTCCCTGTGAACAGCTCTGTTCAGTCTACAACCATACACTTCCCCCTTCCTCCTGTTGCAGTTGTCACCCTTATTCCATTCTTTATATCTCAAAAATTTAACATATTTCTTCATACAGAGCTTTATTCAGTTTATTTTCTATGATGTTTGACCACTTTTGGTCATGTATCTTACTTTCAGTAACAATTTTATGAAAAGAAAGTTGCTATTAACCATATAGCGGAGATGCTGACTCGTAGGTAGGCACAACAAAAAGTCTGTTACAAATAAGCTTTCAGCCATTGAGGCCAGTGTTGAAAACAGACGACATACGCATGCACACAATCACACATGCACTGACACGCGCACACACGCGTGGACGCTCACACAAACGCAACTCACACACACATGATTGCAGTCTCTGGCAGCTGAAGCCATGCTGCGAGCAGTTAATTCCAGTGACAGATATTTACTGGCCACCCATTTCACTTTTTCCCTTAATTGCAGGGTTGTGACTTAACAGAAATGAGAAAAATTTTTGCAGAAAAAAATTTTCTTTGGCTCTTGCCAAATTTGAAATCAAAGACTACTGCAAGCCCATCGAAGGTCATTGCTTGTTTTGCTTTCGTGTGTAACAGGAGCAGCCAAGATTTCAGCTCACAGGCCATGCCCGGGCACGACTACCATAGTGCTCAGCGTTTGCTATGCATTTCCCTCACTCTACACTCTATGAGAGTGAGGAGGGAGATGAGGGTAATCTGCGAACATGCCACATTTGTTTGGCATTGCAGACACCCTGCACCTTACTTTGTTTTATATTTCACATTTATCACCAACATAGATCAGAAACAAAACAAATTTTCAATGAACATAATCAATTATTGCTAATATGATGTAAATGAATAGATAAAAAAATCTCACCATGCGGTGGCAGGGGAACACACACACGCGCGCGAGAGGATTTAATGTTTACAAGCTTTTGGAGCCAGTGGCTCCTCCTTCTGGTGAAGAGTTGAAGCAAAAGGAAGAGGGATAAAGGAAAAGGACTAGAGAGGTTTAGGGAAATGAGTACAGTTCAGAAAAGCCACCCAGAACCCCGGGCCAGTGAAAACTTACCAGACGAGATGAGAAGGAGATTTTCAGTATTATTTAATTATTTTTGGCATGCTGCAGACATAGTATACTTTTATCTAGTACATATTGTTGACATATAGACATACACAGAAAATGTAATAGATTTTCATGCTCAAGTTGCTATATAATCATGACTTATTTACTTTCATTATCAGAAAAAGGTCTTTCTCACAAATATCTCAATCATTATGGAGATGTGGAGACTATACCTGAGGTAAGCAGTATAGACATCCTGGACAGTTTTAATGCAAAAAGGATTTGTTATTAAAATGGATAATTATGTTGCAGGTCAGTCAATTACATCTACACATGCACAGGGGTGCTTCCAACTGAAATGGGAAATTGTATTGAAAACATGTGTAAGACTGACAGTGTTGTTAAAACGTTAAGGAGACTGTGCTTTGTAATTCTTTCAAGGCCACAATGAATTCTTCAAACCTCACATTTTCTTTAAAGGCAGTGATCTTAGGGAACTGGACTGTGTTTATTAGAAGGCATTCTCTCTCATAACACTATTTTCTTTTCAAACGTAGTGTCTTACTATGCGCACTGTGCATTGAAGTTCACTTAAAATGCGAGGTTGGCAGTCCATTCTAGATGTTTTAATTTTCATTCCTTCTCTCCTTTTTCCTTCATACATTCAACAATAGTGAGTTTTAAATTGAAAAATCATTGTGGGAATGCACTTTTACTTAACCAACATACTTCACAGTAATATACACTCCTGGAAATTGAAATAAGAACACCGTGAATTCATTGTCCCAGGAAGGGGAAACTTTATTGACACATTCCTGGGGTCAGATACATCACATGATCACACTGACAGAACCACAGGCACATAGACACAGGCAACAGAGCATGCACAATGTCGGCACTAGTACAGTGTATATCCACCTTTCGCAGCAATGCAGGCTGCTATTCTCCCATGGAGACGATCGTAGAGATGCTGGATGTAGTCCTGTGGAACGGCTTGCCATGCCATTTCCACCTGGCGCCTCAGTTGCTGGCCAGGGTAGTTGACTTACACCTTCTAGAGCACGTTGGGTGGCACGGGATACATGCGGACGTGCATTGTCCTGTTGGAACAGCAAGTTCCCTTGCCGGTCTAGGAATGGTAGAACGATGGGTTCGATGACGGTTTGGATGTACCGTGCACTATTCAGTGTCCCCTCGACGATCACCAGTGGTGTACGGCCAGTGTAGGAGATCGCTCCCCACACCATGATGCCGGGTGTTGGCCCTGTGTGCCTCGGTCGTATGCAGTCCTGATTGTGGCGCTCACCTGCACGGCGCCAAACACGCATACGACCATCATTGGCACCAAGGCAGAAGCGACTCTCATCGCTGAAGACGACACGTCTCCATTCGTCCCTCCATTCACGCCTGTCGCGACACCACTGGAGGCGGGCTGCACGATGTTGGGGCGTGAGCGGAAGACGGCCTAACGGTGTGCGGGACCGTAGCCCAGCTTCATGGAGACGGTTGCGAATGGTCCTCGCCGATACCCCAGGAGCAACAGTGTCCCTAATTTGCTGGGAAGTGGCGGTGCGGTCCCCTACGGCACTGCGTAGGATCCTACGGACTTGGTGTGCATCCGTGCGTCGCTGCGGTCCGGTCCCAGGTCGACGGGCACGTGCACCTTCCGCCGACCACTGACGACAACATTGATGTACTGTGGAGACCTCACGCCCCACGTGTTGAGCAATTCGGCGGTACGTCCACCCGGCCTCCCGCATGCCCACTATACACCCTCGCTCAAAGTCCGTCAACTGCACATACGGTTCACGTCCACGCTGTCGCGGCATGCTACCAGTGTTAAAGACTGCGATGGAGGTCCGTATGCCATGGCAAACTGGCTGACACTGACGGCGGCGGTGCACAAATGCTGCGCAGCTAGCGCCATTCGACGGCCAACACCGCGGTTCCTGATGTGTCCGCTGTGCCGTGCGTGTGATCATTGCTTGTACAGCCCTCTCGCAGTGTCCGGAGCAAGTATGGTGGGTCTGACACACCGGTGTCAATGTGTTCTTTTTTCCATTTCCAGGAGTGTATAAACTCTCCATACTCTTTGTTTAATTCCACTGAAGACGGTCGCAGCTGATGATGGAATAGTGTGTGTGACTTCATAAGTTTTATTATTCATACCACCATTTTCCTCACTTACTGCAAAGCTGCAAATTTAGCATAAAGTGCTTCTTGACATAATGAGCCATAAATCTCATCTGTTGATTGTAATTTTTTGCTCTTTCATTGTCTAAATCTTTAAATTCTTTCTGTGTGGTCTTTTAATATCGTTTCACAACAAATTTGCAATACCCACCGCCTATGTGATTGCATAATAGATATTGATAATTCTAATCCTTTCTTCTGTTATTCCCATTCATTTTTAAATATTCATGGCAACAGAGTGCTAAACTGCCTCCTTTTGTGCAAACATCCACTGAACCTGTGAACATCCTTCATGCTACAAACAAATAGTGAAGGGTAAACGGCACTGACGCCACAATTCTGCTGAAGTAAAGAGAGTTGTGCCAATCGAAAAATGCCACACCACAGTACTAAATGAAATGTGACTTCTGGCAAATTATGAGCAAAGCTGAGATAGTCCAAGATGTGGCCTGCACACCAGACACACGTGAAGTCTGGCATGCTGTGGTCAGCTGTTGTGTAGAAGTATTGTGTACAAAAGTAAATGATGTTAGACTTAACTGTTCGTTAGCTCTGAATGCCATTTACAATTTATAAAACATTACTTACATTGTCATTACTAGTGGAAGTGGACCAAACACTTAAATGCTGCAAACAAAATTTTTGATCTCTTGCCCAGTGATATGAATTGTGCAATGAGAGTAAAGTGAAGTTGAAAATAAATTACAAAGGTTTCTTCAAAACAACTCCTTGTATTCCATAGAAGAATTTTTGTTGTTGTAATGTGTAAAAGGTGGTGGGCAGGAACTGCTGACTTGCATCTGTATGTCTAAAAAAATGTAATAGATCAGCGTATGTACAAAATAATACGGTTTATTGTGCAAATAATCCATGGAACATGAGACAAACAAACTAACTAAATTCCCATAGTCAACAAATTTAGAATAGAGCTAAATTGCTCAACTCTACCTATATCTTCCTAAAATCGTCCAACCCTTACAAGTCAGTGAAAGTGGAAATAGTGTATATGTAGTATTTTTCTGATAATAACTGTTAAAAGTATATTGAAAACTATAGACAGGAAGTCACAGGATTTGTGTGTTTGTGGATCACATCTGATGTATTGTTTAGTGGTTTCTATTCAAATTATCTTCATTGTGTCTTACATCTACACTACCAACACCTGAATTCCTCTCTTTGCCTGTCCCTTCCACCCCCACCCCCACCCCCACTATTCTTTAAAGCAGAAATATTGACAGGTACATTTATTTTATTCTTTGTGCCATTGATCCACAGTATCAAAGACAAATATGTAAAGTTTCTCTGCATTACATGAACCAAGAATTAAATGGATTGAATAACATTAATGGTGATGATAATGATTTTGTGTAAGTTTTTATTTCTAATAATGGGTATGAAACGGTAAGTATAATGACCAAGGCATGTTGCTAGGAATGATCATGGTATTTGTCTGAAATAATTTGAGAAACCCAGGAATGATAAAGGCATTTTCCTGAAATAATAGGGAAAGCCATGGGAAACCCAAATCAGGATGATTCAGTTAGTAGCAGTCCTAATTGTACTATTGTGGCTGAATTTCTTAAGTTCCATTCACTTTAGTAAGACTACGAAAATCACATTTAAGTCAATATTACATATTCTTGTGGGGAAAGAGAAGTAATTCATGGAGAGAAAAACTTCAGCTTGCCTTTGCAGATATGCACTTCAAAACTCATTGCATTCAATCTAAAACCTATTGAAAATGTACACTTAAGCACAACCACATGGGTTTTAGAATTGAATAGAACTTGTTTGCCACATATTCATGTGCTCATTAAATTGATGCACTGTTCCTTTTGAACAACAGAATTTTGTCAATGGCAGATACTATATGGTGGTAGATTTTACTATGCATTCAATTTAAAGATCTTCAACAGTGATTCATGATATAACACTGCATCTGGTTCAAATGGCACTTTTTTGAACTAAAAATGTTCTGTGCATTTCAACTGCATTCACCAGAACTGTTATTCACATGTAAAAACACTGTTAACTTCCCTCATTCTGTTGTATAAAAAAAGGCCATGTTTTTTCATTGTATTTATAGGTTCAACTGAGGCGCTGCACACAGCAGTTAAGTGATCCAGACACAGACCTCTACCAGTGGATGAATGGCTCAAAACTATGCACAGGAGCAGTAGAGTCTCAAGCAGTCCTAATTGATGAGATGGAAATTGATGATGACAGTGATGAAGATGATGATAGTGACAGCAAGAGTGGCTTGGGTCAAGATGAATGGCTTGAACTGAAGGTGCGGGGACCTCCAGGGTCAGCTCTGGCTTGTTTCTGTTTGCTAGAAGAGCTGCTGGCAGTTATTGATCAGGTAACTGTCAAGTGTTGAAGTATATCAAATTTTGAACACACAGATGTACATGTAACACTGATTAGCATTATTAAGTTAGAGGGAGAGGATGGGATACTAGTGAGACAGCAAAAAGGGGGAGCAGGAGGACATATTTGGTAATTGGAGAATGTGAGGAAGGAAAGAGATAGAAAGATGTTGTTCAACAGCAGTGATGAAATGTATGTTGAAAGGGATATCTGTTACAAGACTATAGAGTGGTACATGTACATACAGCAGTTAGGAGGAAAATGACAGGAAAAGGAGATGATGAGGGACATAAGATAGTTTCAGAGATGGAACAATCAGAGGTTTAGAAAGTGCAGGGACAAATATAAGGTGTTCTGGAGGAATATTTAGGTCCTGTTGCGTTTTTGCCATCCTAGTCTCCACCTCCATTAGTCACCGTATTTGAAGGCACTTCTCTAGCACTCTTCTCACTCTTAAAACTCCGCCAACCTGCTTTGTCCCCTCCTCACTTGCTTGCCCCATCACCACCCGATTTCCTGCACCCCACACACTTCCTCCTCCACACCACCCAAATTTTACAATGCATACCCACCTTTTGACCAGTCCCTATCCACTTGCCCACTCACTCTCCGCATGCCCCCTCCCTGTCCGCATGCCCGCTCCCTGTCCGTTCGCCCACCTGCCCCACTTGTCCGCTCGCCCGCCACTGCCCGCCCGCCCCCTGTCTTGTCTGTCCACTTGCCCACTCCCTGTCTGGTCTGTCCACTTGCTCACTCCCTGTCTGGTTTGGGTAATTAAATTACTGCTATGTTAATAGAATATTTTCAGTGGGGCAGAACTTAGAGACTGACTGATGATCAGTCGATTCACAGCTCAAGTGCAGTCTCTCACTGTTGCTTTGAATGACACAACTTGTACTTTAACTTACATACCTCAACTAGTGAATTTTGGGCTATAGTCAGTACTAAGATGGTGCAAGAAGCTTATAGTATGTGAAAGCCCATTGTTCAACAGTGTTAATATTTGTTGAAATGAACCATTGTGAATTTTATTTACTGCCTTCCAGTTCTTTATCTAACTAAATGTCTTTTCCTCGGAGTCTGCTAGCATACCTGTAAGTCGCACACATTGCACAAATGCCTCCTTCTCCTCCTCCTTTCCCCACTCTCTCCAGCCAGCTATCCCTTGCATCTGTCCACCTCCTCTTCCTCCCTCTGTCTTTCCACCTTCTCGTCTCCCCTCTATACACCCTACCCCTCTTCACCCTGTCTCTGTCCATCTCCTTCTCTGCCCCTTCTCTCTCTACGTTCATCTCCTACCCCCTTCTGTTCATATCCCTCCCCCTCTCTCTGTCCATCTCCTCCTCTTCTCCCCTCACCCCCCCCACTCTCTCTCTCTCTCTGCTCATTCCCTACTCCTCCTCTCTGTCTCTCCACTCCTTCTCCCCTCTCTCTGTCCATTCTCTTCTTCACCAGTCTTTCTCTATCCATCCACTCTTGCCCTTGCTCTCTGTCTGTTTCCCCCTCTATACATCTTTACATCACCCAGCCATGCCCATTGCCACATGTAGCCCCTGCAAAGCAGTTCGATAAAGCAGGCCAGTACTAATTCTACAACACGCCTGCTGTACAGGGCAGGGGATTAAAAAGCTTGTTTTGCCCCTGGCATATAGGCTACTATACAAAAACAGTAGAGGGTGGCCAACACACCAGTCTTGCAGGGGCTGAAAAAACATGCTTTTACCTGTGTCTCTGCTCCTATTGGAGCTAGGAGTTTATAAATTTAGGAGTTTAATCGTGAAATTTGCTGTTTATGTGTCACATTTGTGTGAAATAAATCTAGATGTTTTGGAGGATATCCTGGACACAGTTACCTGCATACATACATACATACATACATACATACATACAACCCTACACCATTCTGTTTTGTGTATGCTGTATATACTGGCATTTCCTGTGCAGCTTTGCCCATGTGTGGTTCGACATATATATTCCACATATCTCCTCCATCATCCTCTTTGTGACCACCTCTTTCTCCCCCATCTCTCTGTCCACCTCATCCTCCCACCTCTATCTGTCCAACACATCCTCCCCACTAGTCCTCTCTCCTTCTGCCACCTCTCCCTACGCCCATCTTCTCTAGCTCCTAGCTCCTATCCTCTCTCTCTTGCCCCCCCCCCCCTCTCAGTTCATCTCCTCCTCCGTCCCTCCCTACCTTCCCCAGCCATGCCCATCCACATTTGTAGCTCAGGTTGATAAAACAGGCCATTACTACTACCACAAAAGCTTGTCATCTATGGCAGCTATGTGTCATCAGTTTGAAAACCTTTTTTGCCCCTGACATACAGGCTGCCATCTGAAGCTTGATAATAAAGCAGGCTGATACTGCTCCAAGACAACATGCCTATTGTGCAGGACAGCCTACATGTCAGTGACTGAAAAACTGTTTCTTACCCCTGATGCTTAGGCTGCCCTGTGAAGGAGGCTGATACGTCAAGCTGATACTACTACCACACAAAACATTTGTCATGGAAGGCAACCTACACATAAGAGCTTCTGATGTGTAGGTTGCACTACCAAGTAGGTCAATAACACAGGCCAATACTACCCCAGCACGATAAACTTGTCTTGAAGGTCAGCCTACATGTCAGGGTCTGGAAAAAAGTTTATTGCCATTGACACGCAGACTGCTGTGCAAAGGAGTTCATGAAGGCATGCTGATGATATTCACATACTACATGCCTATTGTGTAGGGCAGCCTGTATGGCAGAGGCAGAAAAATGGGTTCCTGCCCATATCTCCACTCCAATTGGAGCTAGGAGGCTATAAAACCCATAGTGCTGATACTCATAAGTTTGCTCTTTGTGTGCCAAAATTGGTTTAAATCGATCAAGGGGTTTGAGAGAAGATCACGGACGAATGTACATATATACATACATGTTGCTTTGTATATAAATAGACTAGCCCCTTCCCACAGCTTCACTCATGTAGGCATTTGACAGATATATTGCACACAACTCATCCTTCCCCCTCTCTTGGTCCATCTCCACCTCCCCCTCTCTCTGTCCAAATTCTTCTCCCCCCTGTCTGCACATCATCTCCTCACCCCCTTTCTGCCCATCTCCTTCTTTCTCTCTACCTCACTTCTCCTCCCACTCTCTGTGGCCATTTCCTCCTTTCCCTCTCTCTGTCCATTTCTGCCCATGTGCTCTTCCCTCCCCACCTCTTCTCCTCTCCCCTCTTTGCCCATCTACTCCTCTTCCATCATATTTGTGTTCATCTCCTTCTCCCACTCTCTGTCCTTCTCCCACTCTCTGTTTTCATATATCCCATCCCTTCTCCATCTGTTCCACCCCAGTATATTTTTCCATTACCTCCTTCACTCCTCTCTCTGCCCATCCTGTGAAGTTTGTTGTGTGTGTGCCATATTTGGATGAAATCAATCCAGTTGTTTGGGAGGAAATCCTAGACACGCAAACTTGCTTCTTTATGTATGCCCATCTTCTGCTTCCCCCTCTCTGTACAACCTGTCTTTCCGTATGTCCACCCCATCCTCAACCCTCTCTGTGTCTATTTCTCCCAACCATTCTGTACGTCTTCTTCACACCATCCTGACATACAAATCCTCCTCCACACTCTCTCTGTCCAAGCTGATACTTCTCAAACATTTTGGTAGTGCAGTACAGCTTATACTCTGGGAGCTGGAAAACCATTTCTTGCACATGGAGGTTGCCCTGCAGAGGAGGTTGATAAGGCAGGCCACTACAATTTCCACACAACACACCTGTCATGCAGGACAGCCTAAATGGCAGGGCCTGAAAAAGCACATTCTTGCCCATACCTCCCCTACTATTGGAGCTAGGAGGTCATAAAACCCACAGTGCTGATACTGGTGAAGTTCTCTGGTTGTGTGCCAGATGTGGTTTACATCGATCCAGTTGTTTGGATGGAGATCCCCAATATATATATACACAGGAGCACACACACACACACACACACACACACACACACACACACACACACACACACACTCTCTCTCTCTCTCTCTCTCTCTCTCTCTCTCTCTCTCTAGCATTTTACCCGCTGCTTCGCTCATCTGCATGTTCAGCACACATATTCCACACATCTCCTCCTACTTCCTCTCTGTGTCCATGTGTTCCTATCCCTGTCTCTCTGTCCACCTCTTCTTCCCCATCTCTCTGTCTGCCTCATCCTCCTGCTGTCTGTCTGTCTGTCCATCCATCTCCTCCTCCCCATCTCTCTGTCCATCTCCTCCTACACCCCTTCCTTTTCCACATGCATAGTCTACATCGGCTCACAACAGCTTGACAGCAGTTTGCCAAGTCTATGCAACCCCTTCTCCACTAGACGTAAAATAACAGTGACAAATAAAATTTTTACCGGAGGTGTAAACTTGCACCCTTCTGCCATACTGTAAGGCTTTAATGAAGCTATCCGGCATTTGACAATTTTCACATCTGCTAGTATAAAACTTCATTGGTGTTGAAGATTCTTGCTCATTTTCCTGCAGATATTTTAAAGTACAAACCTTTGTAAGCATCAAATATATGTGTTAACAAATGTGTGTGGAGCTTTGCATGATATTATGCCATATTAGTAATTATTTTGTGCTAGGTTGTGAGTGAAGTTAGCCCTGGAATGGCACTGGAGAAGCATGCATTAAGCCCTGCCCAACTCCGTTGTCATACCAGTGACCCCTATTGCTGGGCCCCAGAACAGCTCATGAAGGCTATACTGAAATCTGGTCTCAGTGCTTCATTGCGCAATCCACGAACTGGGGGAAGTGAATCATTGCTTGACATTATTGGTTTTGGAGAACCAGAAGTAAGTACACATTATTTAAGTCCAAAAGTTGATTCTTGTGCTACCATAAATTAATAAATTTTATTTACATCATGCATGAAGTCTATGGCAGCAATGGAAATGAACTTTGTTCGGTATAGATTTCGTGTCATCTGTTCATGACACTTCCATGCTCACTGCTTTGTGGATACATTTTCTCAAACAAAATATAAAAATAATTGACTCTGTATCTGAGTGCGTGTTCACAAGAAAAGTTTAGCTGTAGTCATATAAAGTGGTGGTTGGGAACAAGGAGGAAGCATTTGCAGTTTAATGGAGGCTGTGACAAGATAGAATGAAGCAAAAGAGGGATATGTTCTTGATGTAGTAAAATGGAAGATGTGAAACACATGTACCAGGGCTACGAGGTTGGTCAAGATGGTACATAGAAGAGAGAGAAAATGTGCTGATAAATGAAAAAGAGATACAGAGAAAGAAACGAGAGCCATAAAGAAATGGGAAATAGATAAGCATGCAAAGGAAGATGAGTAAGGTGCAGACAAGGACTGTTTAGTTGTTGATGATTTAAGATTAATGAATAATGGAGAGAAATATGTGTTTGAGACAGAGATCTTTCATACATAGGCTCCTTGTCTGACATCACTAGAAACTGACAGCCCTTTTACAGATAAATCAAAAAATAAACAACAGATCAATTTTTGCTTTCCCATCAGTAGATAACAGGTGTCATTATTTGTCTTATATAAGTCAAAACTAGTGGCTAAAAATGTTTCTTGAGGCATTGTACTGTCTTATTTTATCCATGGTGGATTTGGTAAACTCTTGGCCATTAATGATTGTCGCTGAACACCACCAATTTTACTGTCTTTTCTGGTCTGCTTTTGCACTTCTCCCAGAAACATACATTGGTATTTTTGTTTAGTTATAGAACTTTTTCTGATCTTCTTAATTCTTTCCACTATCAACTATGTTGTATGTACGTTAAAATGACAGACTCTATTATGGTTTGAATTCCTCATGAAACTCACTGGATAAGTCAGGACAGGACTGAGGAAATTCTTCTTCTTCTTCTTCTTCTTCTTCTTCTGCATCATCTTCATCCTCAGACAGTTATCTAAATGTCATAAGAACTCAGCACTTTGCTTATTTCAGTAATATTCAGCTATTATCTGTGCTTCATGATTTTCAGGTGCAGAAATTATTCTTATAATTCTCATTGATGTTCCTCATATTATGTATTTGGTGAAGGTACACCTTTTTTGTATCATAATATGGACTGTAATGTTCTGAAATTTTTATATTTTACTGAGATGTTGAAGAAAAAACTCTTGCTGATCAGTTACCACCTTTCTCACATTCTCCAAGAATCCATTTTATTTACATATCATGAGCTAGTATGTTATGCTATCTGCCTTCCCAAAATTTTCACTCTTTCTGTGCTTTTTTTGCAGTCCATGCATCTCAAGAAACATTTACTTAGAAACTCTTGAGTTCTCTGACATGTTCGTGACAGTGTTCAGTACAGCATTATCTTGTCCTGCACCTTACTTTGTGAAAAGCAGTTATAAAGGTAGCTCTTTTGAGAATCGTTACTTCTAGTGCAAGGAAAACAAGAAATATTGTCTCTCTCATTTATTCAACAAACAGCTGAAAATTCTTCTTTGTTCAGGTACTGTCTTGAAATGGAGGATGTTTTCAAGCTGTGTCAGAAGTGTCAGCAGCCCTTATTGTATTTAATGTTACATTGTGGTGGTTCATCAAAGAAATTCGCCATCATAGGTATGAGGCAAATGTGATGAAATAATTCTGTTTCCAAACCAAATAGCTCTTGGTGAGACATTGATGCCATCAATATTCAAATAATGCAGTCTGTACCATCAAATATGCTATAGCAATCAGTAAACAAAAATGACTGCATGGAGCAACAGACAGTAATGAAAAAGACTTGATGACAACCAGAGATATCAGTCCTCATATGGTGTGACAATGGCAGACAAATATTTAAAGGAAATTCCCGTAGCAATATGATCACATCTTCAATCAGATGAAGCACTACTTTATACAGTCTAAGACAAAGAAAATTCATCACAAAGCAATTTTCTAAATGGGAGTGAAATCCAGAGATGTGATATACAAACAGCAAATGATTACAATTTCATCAAAAAACTGATGATTTATTCAAGAAAGAGCTTCACAATAATGTGTTGGTCCACCTCTGGTCGTTACACAAGCAATTATTCGGCTTGATATTTATTGAGAGAGATGTTGCATGTCCTGCTGAGGGATATTGTGCCAGATTCTGTCCAATATGGCCATTTATGTCACTTATTTTGATACTCATTAACTCGCTCACCAAAACATGTAGATGAACTATCTATACACATATCGAGCCTGGTAATAAAAAGCTGAGAGAAATTCTCATCAATGGAATTTGAAAGATGTTCAAATGGTTCTGAGCACTATGAGACTTAACTTCTGAGGTCATCAGTCCCCTAAAACTTAGAACTACTTAAACCTAACTAACCTAAGGACATCACCCACATCCCTGCCCGAGGCAGGATTCGAACCTGTGACCATAGTCGAAAGGTGTCCTGCGACAGCCACACAGAACCACTGTTGATAAAAGAATGATGAAAGTGATCAGATAAAGAAGCCAAAAAATATATGTGAAGTTGATCTAGTGGTAAAGTGCATACCAGGAAACCAAGAGGTCGGAGAATTGAATTTTGGTCAGACCACGGACTTTTAGTTTTCTTTTCAACCTATCCTTTACCTCTCAGTGATGTGGGAAGTTGCCAGAAAGATCATATGGTGTATATTCCGTGTTAAACTATAGGCCTCTTTTCCCCTTTTGGATAATGTGTAGGTTAGTGTGCCATGTAATAATTATACTGTAATTTGTTTGTTTGCCATTTCTGTTTGCTTGGCTTAGCTACTTCTTTCTGTGTATTTGATCAGCTGCAGCTGTTATCCACTGGCCCGTAATCCTGTGAGATTAAGTGTTTGCTTAACTTTCTCCATTCAAACAGGCCTCAGATGGCTAAACGATACTGACCAACTGCCATATCTTCTTCATCTGATAGGCTATCTGGTTGCTGATGTGAAAGGGCATACACATTGCTCTCCCAGCCATAGTCAATTTTCATTATGGGAGCTGCTACTTCTCAATAAAGTAGCTCCTCAATTGGCCTGGCAAGGGCTGAGTGCAGCCCACTTGCGGACAGCTTTCAACAGACCCATGTGGTCACACACCCAAGTGCTAACTAAGCCTGACAATACGTAACTTTGGTGATCTGATGGGAACTGGTGTGTTACCACTGTGGCAAGGCCATTTTGCCTAACTTTGACTTTCTGTATTTCAGTTTTATATGATACTGGCCAGGTAGCCTTTATATTTACAATTAGGTGTGCTTATGATTTACTACAGCTGACTCCTAAATCCCTTTTAAGTAAATGTAAGCAACACAGTCTAGAGGTGCCTTGTAGTGTAAGCATGGTTCAGCCATTTGCAACAGCCTGTGTGCTCTAGGAAGTTTGCTGTCCAGCTGTTTTTTGGATCACACTTTCTGCCATAAGGCTCACAGTGTTTACAAGTCTGATAGCCTGCCTGTCCCATTGTGGATACATGTTTGGATGTACACTTAAGGTCCGTCAAAATAATTACTTGTTGGCATCTCATATTCTTAACTATATTCTGTGTGCACTCTAAAGCACCTTCATCCAGAATAAAGCTAATTTGCATGGCCATTGGCAATTGATTCTATTATCTTGTATCTGTCTTAGATGCTATTGAAGTATTTGTGTGGTGAAATTCTGTTCACTTAAGATTGTTCAGTGTTGCTGTAACCTGGTCCTTAGGGGTGAGGCATCTTGTCCCTCAGAGAAATTTGTGTGTCACATTTAGTTACTGGAAAGGGGTTCACTGTGGTAGGCATTTAGCATTGAGCCTTAAGCTGTTAGTTGAGTTGCTAAGTGTTGCTATTTGTTTGGTCAGTTGAAGTTCTTGACCTGTAATTGCCTCTTAATGAGAAATGATGTATGGCAACTAATAATTCTGGCTGCAACTGCTTAGTTTAAATTATTTTGATTTTTGTTAGTTACATCTTGCACCCGTGCATTTTAAGAATTGTATTTAGTGACGTGGTAAGCCTTGGGTTGAACTGCGTTATTTACTACTCATCAGTGCTCCCGCTATTAAGTTATGTGTTTTGCTAATTGTAAAGTGTTCACTTCTTTTCAATAGTATGCTACCTTTAAAATATACAGTTTAGCTGGCCCAGCACCCTACCACTCTCCAACCAGCTCCCTACCACCTCAGTTAGGGACACATTACTTGTCAGGCTGGCATCCAATGAAAAGGTTTGCACCAGATCATTCAACCACACAAATAATAATAATAACAATATTATTATTATTATTATTATTTCTTTCATTTCTCAGACGTTACGTCTGGTCAAAAATGGAAAGTGACGCGGACCTTGATCAAGCGTGACTTCCTTTTAACTGTACGGTATATGTTATACTGCATTTAGGAACTTTTGGGTGATTGAACATGTATCAATAATTACAGATTTCTGTAGTTGTATATATAAGTTTGGATGTAGCTGTATTGCATTGATGTACTGGTGGATATTGTGTGGTATGACTCCTGTAGTTGATAGTATAATTGGTATAATGTCAACTTTATCGTGATGCCACATCACTTCCTCAGCCAGTCGGATGTATTTTTCAATTTTTTCTCCTGTTTTCTTTTGTATATTTGTCGTATTGGGTATGGATATTTCGATTAGTTGTGTTAATTTCTACTTTTTATTGGTGAGTATGATATCAGGTTTGTTATGTGGTGTTGTTTTATCTGTTATAATGGTTCTGTTCCAGTATAATTTGTATTCATCATTCTCCAGTACATTTTGTGGTGCATACTTGTATGTGGGAACATGTTGTTTTATAAGTTTATGTTGTAAGGCAAGCTGTTGATGTATTATTTTTGCTACATTGTCATGTCTTCTGGGTTATTCTGTATTTGCTAGTATTGTACATCCGCTTGTGATGTGATCTACTGTTTCTATTTGTTGTTTGCAAAGTCTACATTTATTTGTTGTGGTATTGGGATCTCTAATAATATGCTTGCTGTAATATCTGGTGTTTATTGTTTGATCCTGTATTGCAATCATGAATCCTTCCGTCTCACTGTATATATTGCCTTTTCTTAGCCGTGTGTTGGATGCGTCTTGATCGATGTGTGGCTGTGTTAGATGATACGGGTGCTTGCCATGTAGTGTTTTCTTTTTCCAATTTACTTTCTTCGTATCTGTTGATGTTATGTGATCTAGAGGGTTGTAGAAGTGGTTATGAAATTGCAGTGGTGTAGCCGATATATTTATATGAGTGATTGCTTTGTGTATTTTGCTAGTTTCTGCTCGTTCTAGAAAGAATTTTCTTAAATTGTCTACCTGTCCAAAATGTAGGTTTTTTATGTCGATAAATCCCCTTCCTCCTTCCTTTCTGCTTAATGTGAATCTTTCTGTTGCTGAATGTATGTGATGTATTCTATATTTGTGGCATTGTGACGTGTAAGTGTATTGAGTTCTTCTAGGTCTGTGTTACTCCATTTCACTACTCCAAATGAGTAGGTCAATATTGGTATAACATAAGTATTTATAGCTTTTGTCTTGTTTCTTGCTGTCAATTCTATTTTCAGTATTTTTGTTAGTCTTTGTCTATATTTTTCTTTTAGTTCTTCTTTAATATTTGTATTATCTATTCCTATTTTTTGTCTGTATCCTAGATATTTATAGGCATCTGTTTTTTCCATCGCTTCTATGCAGTCGCTGTGGTCATCCAAATATTTAATCTTCTTATTTAGTGTTTTTTCCCTTCACTATGCTATTTTTCTTATATTTGTCTGTTCCAAAAGCCATATTTATATCATTGCTGAATACTTCTGTTATCTTTAGTAATTGGTTGAGTTGTTGATTTGTTGCTGCCAGTAGTTTTAAATCATCCATGTATAGCAAATGTGTGATTTTGTGTTGGTATGTTCCAGTAATATTGTATCCATAATTTGTATTATTTAGTATGTCGGATAGTGGGTTCAGAGCAAGGCAGAACCAGAAAGGACTTAATGAGTCTCCTTGGTATATTCCATGCTTAATCTGTATTGGCTGTGATGTGATATTATTTGAATTGGTTTGTATATTAAGTGTGGTTTTCCAATTTTTCATTACTATGTTTAGGAACTGTATCAATTTAGGATCTACTTTGTATATTTCCAATATTTGTAGTAACCACGAGTGGGGTACACTATCAAAAGCTTTTTGGTAATCAATGTATGCGTAGTGTAGTGACCTTTGTTTAGTTTTAGCTTGATATGTCACCTCTGCATCTATTATCAGTTGCTCTTTACATCCTCGTGCTCCTTTGCAACAGTCTTTTTGTTCTTCATTTATAATTTTGTTCTGTGGTATATGTGGTGTTAATTTCTGTGTAATGACTGAAGTTAATATTTTGTATATTGTTGGTAGGCATGTTATGGGGCGATATTTAGCTGGGTTTGCTGTGTCTGCTTGATCTTTAGGTTTCAGATAAATTATTCCATGTGTAAGTGTATCAGGGAATGTGTATGGGTCTGCAATGTAACTGTTAAATAATTTAGTTAGATGTGAATGTGTTGAGGTGAACTTCTTTAGCCAGAAATTTGGTATTTTATCTTTTCCAGGGGCTTTCCACTTGTGAGTAGAATTAATTGCTTGCGTGACTTCATGTTGCAAAATTATCACTTCAGGCATCCGCGGTATCATCTTGTATGTGTCTGTTTCTGCTTGTATCCACCATGCATGCCTGTTATGTTGTACCGGGTTTGACCATATGTTGCTCCAGAAGTGTTCCATGTCTGTTATGCTTGGTGGATTGTCTACTTTAATGTGTGTGTTATCTATTGTCTGGTAAAATTTCTTTTGGTTTGTGTTGAATGTTTGGTTTTGTTTCCTTCTATTTTCACTTTTTTTGTATCTTCTAAGTCGTTTGGCCAATGCTTGTAATTTCTGCTTCTTTTCACCTAATTGCACTATCGCTTTTTGTTGTGAGATTTTACCTAATCTTTTTCTTTTTTTTTTTTTTTTCTGGCATTTCATTTCTTATAAATTGTGTTAGCTGTCCAATGTCTTTTCTCAGTTTTTCTATTCTGATCTGTAGCCTGTGTTGCCATTCTGGTTTTGTGGGTTTCTTCTGTGTGTTGGTTGGTTCTGATCTCTGCCTAGTATGTATATTTAGTGTAGTGAGCACTCCTATATAAACCAGTAGTTGTAACTCTTCCATAGTTGTGTTTTCATTTTGTTTTGTTGTGTATGATTGTGCTGATAGTTTTTATTGTTGTTTCGACTTGTGGGTTATTTGGCAGTCTATGCAGGAATGGTCTAATGTCTGTATTTGTGTCTTTGTATTCTATATATGTCAGCTGAAATTTTTCTTTTATATCTAACATGTGTGTCACTTCGTGTTCTATTTGTGCTTGTTCTGGTGGCTGTCTTAAGATTTCGTTTTCCTCTGATTGTTTAATTGATGCGTGTTGTTCTTTGCTTGTTTGCTCTGGGATGTTTGAGCCCATTACTGTATTTTCTTCTTCTTCTGATTGCACATTATTTTGTTCCAGTATTTGTTGTACTTGTTGTTTGATGTTTTCTAATTCTGACTGGGGTATCCTGTTATTTTTGATTATTACACGGATCTGATCAGCTAGTCATTGTTCTGTTAAAAATTTTAATTCTGGGTATCTGGTAATAAATGTTGTGCATACTTGTGATCTGTATCCAGTTGTGTTGGTTCCTAGGTTTGTTGCTTGGTAATAACAGAACATGAGGTGTCGATTAACTTCATCTGACCATCTCATCCTCTGTCTTTGTTTTCCTTCTAGGGTGGTTGCAGGAAGCATATCCTGCAAAACACCTCTATTTGGATTTAAATCATTTTCCAGTTGGCTAGCAGTGTTGTTACCATTGTGGGCGGGCATAGGGTTCAAGCGTCGTCCCTGACCATGATGGCGCTTGTCCAAGGCTTCTTTAGTTCTGTCCTGAACCAAGTAATCACACTAAAAGGGGGGTTAGCCCTGTTAGTGGTTTGTTCTTTTCATCGCCTTTTACTACTGGCAGAACATACCGGAGGCCTATTCTTTTCCCGGGGCCTCCACGGGGATTATTATTATTATTATTATTATTATTTATTATTATTATCATCTGTGCTGTGTGAGTCGGGAGGAAAGGTACATGCTTTGATTGTAACAAAAAAATGTATGTGAACATATGTCCGGTTCTTTACTGTTTACAAGGAAACGGATGAAGACAGTGGGGAACTGGAGAAATGCAGGTGATAGTAAATGAAACGTTGTGATCTAATGTTTAGTTTAATTGTGAATGTATCCTTACAAAAGATGTTCAAAAAGTCCACCGTCAACTGCAGTGCATTTCCCAGCTCTTGTAGACTGCTGCTAAGTTACTGATCTGAGCTTATTTGTATGGTCCTATACTTGAGCACACACATGTAAAATACAAGTGAGAAGTTCCTCCTTTGTATCCACACTGTGCTTATAGACTTTGCTCTTAAGCCAAACCCACAAACAGTAATATAATGGAGTGAGATTAGGTGACTTCAGTGGCCAAAAAATGACTCCACAGTGACCAATCCAATGCACAGGATACATATCAGTGAGGTACTGTGTCCCTGGCCATATGGAATGTCCAGTAGCTCCATTGTGGTGAAAGTGCATACGACAACCAAGGAATACTCTCTAATTACTCTGTTAACACATTTTGAAGGAAATCAAGATATCATGCTCCATTAAGACAGTTATGTAAGACAACTGCACTGATGAGTTAGTCATCATCATCATCACATCACACATTCACTGAAAATTTGTTTCCAAAACAGTGTGCAGATTTTCATCTCCCACATGTGAGAATTGTATCGCTGTGGGTAATCATTAACTCATCAGTGAACTGAATATGTAGAATACAGCATTCATTGGCAATGGCCCATTGACAGAATTCCTTTCATATGGCATCATCTCCTGTATGCAGATGTAGAATATTCCATCGATGATAATGATGCAGCCCCTGCTCATGTACTTTACAGAAGCTCTCCTGCGAACCAGGTTCTCAGGAAAGCTTCTGTAAATTTTGGAAGGTAGGAGACAAGGTACTGGCAGAAGTAAAGCTGTGAGGACGGGGCGTGAGTCATGCTTGGGTAGCTCAGTTGGTAGAGCACTTGCCTGTGAAAGGTAAAGGTCCCGAGTTCGAGTCTCGGTCCAGCACACAGTTTTAATCTGCCAGGAAGTTTCGTATTTAGAAGTATTTCACAGACTGCCTATCTATACCTCATGCAATGTATCCATAGATGTCCCAGTCTATACCTGATGGGTTAAAATAAATGAAAAGCACCAGTTTGCTTTTGTTCTACAATATTGAATATGATCTGCATATTTCCACACCACTGAGTGTAGACTTTCTTTGAATGCCTCTAAAACTGTCGCAGCAGAATGGAGTGGCTGGTAAAAATTGAACAGTTAACTTGATTTCAACCAGATCAGTTACATGTATACAGATAACTTTGCAGTCACACTCAAATTCAATCTCAGTAGATAATATTTTTGCAAGTGCAACAAACACTCCCCCCTCCTATGGTGTCTAATCTGTCTTTCTGATGTACATTCCTTGGCTCACTAAATATTTCAGAGCTTTCTACTTCAGGTTTCTGCCAGCTTTTGGTCCCCATAATAATTTGAACATGGCAAATTACCTGGAGGGCAGTAAATTTTGGAACTTTGTTATGAATACTTCTACAGTTTACTGATAAAATTATGACTCTGAGTGAAGATGGTCTGATTTCACTCTATGCGTGTCGACTGGTGAGTGTTCATTAGAGTACCTCAAACTACTGTCTAGCCATTTCTTCCACGAGCCAATCATATGAATTGAGGATTGCCTCAGAACCCAAGTAGAGGCATTCAGAACCCAAGTGACAGGCATTATTTGTGCTGATGTGTGCCACAGCTTGCAGACAACTGCACCCCGCATGCTCAGTAGATGCAGGCAGCGCAAGGCAGGTAAGGCCTGCCGGCAGACATATCAAGTGCACATTGGCTTTCTTTCCAGCCCATGCTCTTGTTCCTAACATTGGAGCTCCTGATAAGTAGCAAACCCCTCCTCCGTATGCCTGCTCAGACCCTGCAGAAGAAACATCCACCTGTCACTGAAAATGTTAGTGGGTGAAGCCATAAGGCCAGCCTCCACATTGGCCTTCCACGTCAAAAGACACAAACAAGTTATCACTCACCCTGCAGTGAGATTGGATCCATCACATTGGGTACCTTGGAAGCTGCCCCAGTAGCAGAGCCCGTTGGTGAAACAAGCAACAAAATCAATGTCCCATGTGACATGCCAGATTCTCCACCACCACTACTTCCCAAGGCAGCAGCCTACAGACAATTGACTGTAGCCAAAAGTTTCAGTTGATTGTGAACTGCTGTCACCTCCTCCTGTGTCTGCACACAGGATCCAGCATAACTGACTTCAGGAGTAAACTATAAAAGCATACAAAGATACCTAAATTACCAACTTAATACTCTCCTGGCATGTCGTTGTTTGAGGCTGCCTTATTGAGGTGTAGCTATTTCTTGGAAATAAATGACAACTATGCTAGAGACTGCCTGAATTTACACTTCACAGTTACAAAACACAAGTTACAAAACGCTCATGGAATTGAAGAATTAAACTACTAAGAAAACACAGATAGAGCTCAATACGTAACTTGCTGCTCTGCAGGTTCATAACAGGTGACTTGACTTCCTAATTACTTGAAACTTTTGATCTCTTACAAAAATTTTCTATTGATTTTTGACTTTCTCCATCTCCACTTCCTTCCTTCCAATTGCCATCACTGTTGTTTTTATCTTTTCTGTGCCTATTCTCCTCCAAATTGTTTCTCCCTCTTGGTTTCATATTTCTACTTGCTTTTGCAATTCATTTTGTGCTCATCCCATATCACCATGCTGTTGTCTGCAAACAACATGGTGTTCATTGGATTTCTTTGATCTTAACCCTTTTGCTGCTGTGGACATGTATACATGCCCTATGCGCTGTTCTGCTGTTCCCCAGGTGCTGTGGACATGTATATGCACGCTGCTTGGGTTTTCCTACAGTGATATTGACTTTTGTATGCTTCCTGAGCCACTGACCTCTCACTGCTGCAGACAAGCTACTTCCATATCTAGGTGAATAAAAAGGTTTCTGGTATTTATAACATAACACATGTGCCTCTTTTCAAAAAGCCTCATTTTGATATCTTGAATGAATGATTTATGAAATATGACGGTTGTTATGACCATATAATTACTGATGTGCAGGAATAGGAATGAGCGAGTTGCATGGGACTGCCCATTGGGTATAAAAACCAATAATTTGAGAATGATATGTCATTCTACTCTCAATTTTAAATAAAATTTCAATATCTTACCTACATTTATGTACTGCAACGTATGAGCTGAACTCAACCGTATGCAAATTTTATGCATTGCATTTTTTTCGTCTGCAGTCTTCAAAATTTCATGCAATGTTTTACTACTTTTGATGCAGCACAATAACTATGATGTATAATGAAAAGAAATTCAGAAATCGAGTGAAGTTATCAAACCATAAGTTGTGCAAAAGTCAATTTTTTCAGCAAATAGTTTTATTAAAATCAGATGGTAAGTATTTCATAACAGCTGGAACGCCATCTCTCAGCACTGGTTTCAGCATTTTGTGAGCAGTACAGCCACAACAAAGCCACTCTCAGCACAGAATGCAGAAATCACATCTGTAGCAATGAAAGGGCTACATAAAAGAAAAAATCTTAAAACAGACACCACTGTTTGGTCACCGCAAGTCCTTTTTATTCTTTAAAAGAAGTTTTTTTTTGACAACATTACCTATAACTGCAACTGAAATTTAGCACCAGCTTACCTTATGGTAAGGATACATTCAGAATTTAGGTGCTTAAAACAGTCTCTGGAATGAGTGAAGTTACAAACAACTGTTTTGGATTATACTTAACAAACTAAATCCAAAAGCGATGGTGAATAATTCAAATTATGCTGCAAAAGGAAAAAAAAATTAGTGACTGGCGTGGAATCACAAATAAAGCCTCCTGCCTGAATTCAGAGAACATCATCAGTTCCTACAGGCAACTGACTGCTTTGCTAAAGACAGCTAGCCTCATGCATGGAGTGGAAGTGGAGCTAGTGTTTTGCAGCATTGTTGTCAGAACTGATTGCAGCCCTCTGGTTTGAAGCCAATTGGGAGGCTTAAACCAGTGGCTGAGATGATACTGTGATGATCTTGGATGTGGATTTCTCAGCCTCCACTGTCGGATGGAAGATTGTTGGATCCACCCCCCTTAATAGGTTGGGCATGTATTAAATGCAGGAAGGGGTACTAGGGTACCAGAGTAGGTGCAGCATGCACATTTTGGTTCCTTTATGATAAACAAATCCCTCCACAGCCCCAATAAATGCATTCTGATTTTGGATAGGGAAGAATATTAACCCCATTAATTAAAGAAAGTAGCATTTGTCATTGCAGATAGAAGGAAGAAAACTTTGATGTGGTATTAGTTAACTGCTGGAGCATTTGTGGAAAGGTTCCAGAACTAAATGCCCACATAGTAGCAAAGCTAGTTGAAGCTGGATATGCTATCTAGTGCTATCTAGTGAACATGGCCAACAGATGCTTTGTAGACCTGTGCCCTCAAGACCAGTAGTGGCAGAATATTTGAGGGGAAGCTTGGAGAAGATTTCACCACATACCTCCCTGACAACAGCCAACCAAAACCTCCACATATAACCTGGTTTAAAATAGTGCCAATCTCCCTCCAATAGTGATCTTCTTCCTCTTCCACCCAGTAATCTCTTGGTAACCCTTTAGGAATTTCTCTTTCTGCTAACCTGGCCTTACATTCCTTTCCTAAATCTCTCCCCAATGAGTCTAGCAACATGTCAGTGGAACACATAGCTATCCACAAGCTGAAAATCAGTCCAGAACTTATCATCTTTCCTGCAGACAAAGGGTTCATCTATCTCTATACCTCCTTCTCTCCCTCCCTTTTCCACCCCTCTGCCTTTCTTTCTTCCCTTCCTGTCTCCTCCTTCATGTTCACCTTTCATTCCTTTCTTCCCTCCCCATTCCCACCTCTCCCTCTCTCTACCTCTTATATTTTCTATGCTCTCTGAACTCTCTTCATCTTGTGGAGCCATGTCAAAAGACCTGCCTCACACTATCCCATTTTCTTCTCCTTGCCTCAGTCATCTTTCCCTACCCCCTCCCCACATCCATCAGCCAAGGTAACTTCCACTCTTGCCGCAGTTATGTGCATTTTGATGTCTATGTGTTTGTGAGTGAATGTGAGGAACAGCAAGAGCTTCAAAGCTACTGTAAATACTGTTACCTGTTGCATGTTTCTATGTGCCACACATCAGCCAGCTGTGGGTGAATGGTTGTGGTTCCTTCATTTTTTTTTTTTGTTAGTCCTTATAAATTTATAAGTTGTGATATTGTATTGGGTGAAGATTTCAGCTCAGCAACTGTAACTTCAGAGACTCAAGTGATTAGGGTGGATAGTAGAGAAGGGAAATCATTTTACATTGTTCTAAATGACTTACCCAAAAATTACCTTGAGCAGCTAATCAGAAAACCAACTTCTGAAGGTGACATATTAGATCTGCTGGTTACCAACAGGCCCAAACTTTTCAACTCAGTTAATGCGGAACAAGAAATTAGTGATGATGAGGCCATTAGAGCATCACTGAATACAACTGTAAATAGAAACCTAAAGAAAGGGAGATAGATATTTCTGGTGAGCAAGAACAACAGGCGAGCAAGATCAGCAACAAAAAATCAAATTATCTGGGTAGTCAACATTAAAAATTTATGTCCAGGATGGAAAATCTTGAGCATCATCATTAGACAAGGTTGAAGAGTATTGTATAGTATGCCTTGAACAATTACGTGTTGAGCAAAGTTGTGAGATATGGGAAAGACCCACTGTGGTTCTACAACCATGTTAGAAAGCTGCTACAAAAGCAAAGAGAGCTTTACTGTAAATTTAAATGTAGCCAAAGCCTCATGGACAAACTGAATGAAACCAAACTTAGGGTAAGGAGGACCATGTGTGAAGTGTTCAGCAGGTTCAAAAGTATAATTCTATCTAGACAGATAGTCCTAAAAAGTTTTGGTATTATTATTAAATGAGTAAAGGGATCGAAACCTTTTGTCCAGACACAATGGCATTACAACGGAGGATGACAGAGAAAAGACTTAAATACTAAATGCCATTTTTCAGAAACTGGTTCACTGCAGAAGTTTTTATAGTGGTTCCTGCTTTAGATCATCACAAATGTCAAAATGACCATATATCAAAATTAGTGATCACAGAATAGAAAAGCATTTGAAATCACTCAACAGAGCAAAGGCCCATTAGTCAGGTGGCCAGCCAACAGGCCTGCCGGCCTGCCAGCTGCACGCCACTGAATCGGTTGCATTTTAATGATTTATTTATCAACCTGTACAACAGCATGTGAAGATTGTGACATGTTTCCTCAAACCAACTGATATTATATGTAATTTTAGTCAGGTGGCCAGCCGGGGAACATTATCCTCGCCAGCTGGGACTCTAGGCCTATCTACAATAGCAAAAAAAAAGAATTGCGAATTACCATATTTAAGAATTTAATGTTAATATATGCAGTAAAATATTTTAGTCAGTACATAAGCTCCCTAATCTCTCTATTCATCGTCACTTTCATCATCACCACTAGCGGGAGTATAATTGTTGTCATAACCATCTTTCCATCAAGTGTTGTCCTCTGTTCCATCCAGTGAATTTGTGATACCACATTGGAGTCCCATGCACCTTTCACTGCACTCTGGGACAAATCCGGCTGTTTGATTTTTCCACTCAGTGTGAACTTGTGGTTTTCATCAGCCATCCATTGCATATATCACTGTGTAAGTGCTCCATTGCATATTGCATATATCACTGTGTAAGTGCAGCTTTTAATGGCGGATTTATACACACATCTAGTGGTTGTAGGACATATGTTAGGCCTCTAGAGATAATGACCAAGTCAGTTTTCCCTTTTTGTAATTTGTCTTGCAGTTCCTTAGTTGTATGTCTGCAGAAACTATCCAGGACCAACACGTTACATAAATTCAGTAACACACCAGGATGATATTGCAAAACATGTGTCACCCAGTCAATCATGAGGTCATTGTCCAACCACCCTTTCAGATTTGCTCTTACTAATATGCCTTTCACTGATATTTTTGGAAAGTTTTCCTTTTAAATATCACGTAAAGTGGTAGCTTTTACCCATTGCTGGTTACACACATCATCACTGTACAACTTTGTTTCTCATTGCCGCCAGTTCGTATCATGATACTGGATACTCCTTTCCTGCTCAAGGTGTTGGCACGCAGCATCTCAAAATAGACTGATGTTTGATCCACGTTACCAATTTGCGATAATATATAAGACTGTTCACGTTGCAGATTTATCAAGTAACGATGAAAATACACTGTTTTTTTCCTCCTAATCACCTGGAAGCCACTGAGCGATGGTACTTTTCCTCTGGAATTCTAGTCCATTTTGGTTGAGAAATCTTGATAGCGAGCTCCTGCTAGTTTTGAAACTGGTAATTCGTAGTTCTTTGGCTAAAGCCAGTGCTTTAAATTGGCACATTTCACTCATGACCATGCATCTTTTGTCATTTCTCATCTACATTATCGTAGAGATTTTTTTTTCGAGGCGCGGATGCTTCACTTTTTGGCTGCGAAATGCCCGACTATTACTGCTATTTTCTTGAAGCCGTGTTTTTCTTTTCACCAGTCATGAGTACACTTCTCACTCGCATCATACTTTCTTCCTGCTGCATGGTTTCCAATGCTCTCAGCTTCTTCAATAATTTTCAGTTTTTCTTTAGATGGTGATACTCGTAATTAACAACTCTGAAGATGAAGATGATGTTAATACTTCACCTCTAACGTGCTACTGATGCGTCACATATTGAGGCCACATCAATGAAATAGTATAATGGGATCTGTTGTTGGAGGTGGAGCAGTACCAATCTCGTTTCGAATATCCACGTACCCCAGTTTTTTGTCCTTAAATTTGAGAAAAAACATGCGCGGATTATTCGGGTATATATGGCATTACTTGTCAGTGTGCGATCCACACCAGGTAGGATAGTTAGAAGAAATAAAGAAGATCCAAAGAAGAGTTGTGCATATTCATGTGTCATGGAGAGGCATGTTCAATTCCAGTGGCAGACCCCGAAAGAGAGGAGTTTTGCATCAAGATGAGGTTTACTGTTAAAGTTCCAGGAGCATAAATTTGTGGAAGAGTTAGCCTATATATTGCTTCCTTGTATGACTGCCTCAAGAAAAAAAAATCATTAAAGTTAAATTAAAGATATTTGAGCTTGCATGTAGGGCTACTAATCACTATTCTTCCTGCAAACCATTCACAACTGGAACAAGAAAGAGGGAGAAGTGATAGTGGTACAAAAAGTACCCTTGGCCACACATTGGAATGTGGCGTGCAGAGCTTAAATGTAGATGTAGTCCCACAAGGATCAAATTTTATCCCATTCCTATTTCTTATGCTGGTTGATTACCTTCCACTTAACGTACATAAAGCTGAATAATAAATTAAGAAGATTAACTCATCAGGTTAGAAAGGAATAAATGAAAACTCCACTTGAGTTTCTGAAGATCTGGAAAAGCAAAATAATTTAGAAGAAATGTGTAGAACAGTTAAAAATAAACATACAACAAATATAAACAACCAAGGCATACCCAATAAAAATGGAAAGATGACAGCATGCATGGAAGAGGACAGACAGTTAGGGAGGGAATATGTTGAAGTTTTATTTGAAGCTCAACGGTAATATACATGATTTACTAAGATTGGGGCATCAATAGGAATGTGAAAAAATGGACCATGGAACAAAGATATCGAGATGGAACATGGAGAAAACTATTCAGGTTTTCAAGAAGAGGAATTAAGTTGATTGTGAAAAAATGTCTGCTGAGGCAATAAAACCTTCATAATGAGGCAATGAAACCTTCATAAATGAAGCCATCTTTAGATTAACGAACTTTACCAATAAAATATATTATGGTGGTGGCATTTGGTCTGCACCCTTCTAGACACTTTTTTTATGAAACACAATACAAAAGAATGCACAACTGTAGGACAGTTAAATTGTGTAGGAGTAAAGATAACAATTTTACAAATAGTGTAGATGTTGAGTTGTTGACAAACATGTAAACGAGACTGAAAATGTTTCTAGCCTTTGAACAAAATCGTTTTTGAGTTAGAGTGTGTGTGCACACACAGATGCACTCATGTGCACACACACACACACACACACACACACACACACACACACACACATCTGTATGTGTACAACATTGTGCCTGCTGAATATACTGTCCTGCGATTGCAGTTCTGCAGCTTAACTGGGGTCAGGGCTTATGTCAGGTGGAGCGGGCGAGGGGAGAAAGGAAGCAGGGAGAAATAGGGAGGCTGGAGAAGTATAGCTGATGGTGGGGAGGAAAGCAGTAGCTGTTCAGAAACGAAGGATGTATGCTCATCTACATGGTCCAGAGAAACTGGAAACTGGTGTTCGAGGGGAGTGTCTAGATGATATGGACTGTGAGGCATCCATTGAAATCAAGCATGTTGTGTGTCAGCAGCATGTTCCGCAACTGGGTAGTCAACTTTGTTCTTGGCCACAGTGGCCATTTATTGAGGTGACAGCTGGTTGTAATCATGCACACATAACAAGATGGTTTATGATATGACAGCTTCCACAGGTGGCCCTTCTTTTGATGAGATAGGGCAAGCCTATGACCCAACTGGAATTGGATGTTGTGGATGGATGTATGGTCCTTGCATCGGAACCTTTGTCACTGTAATCCTCCTGCCCTCAACAGCCACTATCCCCGTCCCACACCTACCTTCACCATGTCCAGCGCCCTTAGTCAAGTCACCCTACACCCACGCATTCTCCCAGCCACATAAAGTACAGAATTACAGCCCTGGCATAGTGTATTCAGCTGCAGTATGTATCCATACATGTGTGTGTGTGTGTGTGTGTGTGTGTGTGTGTGTGTGTGTGTGTGTGTGTCGTCCTGCTAAAAAATGATTCACCTGAAAACTAGCAAAATTTTCAGACATGTTTTTGTGTATATGAGTGCCTCTTCTGTTTGGTGAATTGTTACCTTTACTCTTAAATTATTTTCTTTCTGCCAGGACTTCCACTAAAATATTTGTAGTACAATTAGTTTCATATGCCACATAATAAAAGGCATGTATATCCATGTTCTCAGAAAGTTTAAAAGAAAAATCAAGGAAAGTACCGCATAGGAGAGGATCAATTTGTATTCAGGAAAGGAAAAAGACCAGGAGATATTATTGAAAGTTTTGAGAATGATGCTACAAAGAATACAGGTATATGTACAGCTGTTTTGTTAAGTGGGAAAAGGTGTTCGGCACAGTTCAGTGGACTATCCTCCTGAAGACCTTGAAAGACCAGAATGAGATTTTCACTGTGCAGCGGAGTGTGGGCTGATATGAAACTTCCTGGCAGTTTAGAGCACTTGCCTGCGAAAGGCAAAGGTCCCGAGTTCGAGTCTCGGTCCGGCACACAGTTTTAATCTGCCAGGCAGTTTCACCTTGAAAAACATTGGTGTAGACTTGAAGGACAGAAGACTACTGACAAAATTGTACAAAACACTAATATTGATAACAAGGAATAGCCATGAGGAAACGAGAGACAGTTATTTGAAGAAATGCTTGCCATCACTTCCCAGTTTGTGACAGTGTGTGCTCCAGCAAACAAGATGATGGAAATGCACTGGATGATATCTCTGATGACACAGGGATACGTAGGGGAGGACAGTTTCATGACCTGCAGGTCTTCCTGACTTCAGTTGTTTGGATTATTATCTGTTAAGCTATTTAGGGCAATTAGTATATGCGGAATTAATTTCTAATGCAGAGACCCTTCATCAAAGTGTCTTGGGAACTTGTAAAAACATTTGTCACAATCCAGGAATGTTGGAAAGTTTATGGAAATCCATGGTCCATCAAGTGTATACGTGTATCTAGAATGAATTTCCACTCTGCAGTGGAGTGTACACTGTGACTTGAAACTTCCTTCTGATTAAAACTGTGTGCCTAACTGGGACTCGAACCTGAGACTTTTGCATTTTTTGGGCAATTGGACTACTGACTGAGCTATCTGGGCATGTTCAAGACTTCGAAACTTTACTCAAAGAAAACATCTCAAAGCTTTACTTCTGCCAGTACTTCATCTCCTACCTTCCAAATTTCACAGAAGTTCTTCCACATTCTTCCAGGACTAGCACTGCTGGAAGAAGGTCTGTTGCTAAGGAATACCTAGTGATGAAAGTTTCAAGCAGTTTTGTTTTTCACTTCTAGCATAGAAAATGGCTCATCTATTTGCAGCTGATGCATTTGGATTAGTAGATGGAACGTAGAAAGCAAACCTACTGTATAAAATGGCATTGTCCTTCAGCTTTTACTACAATTGCTCTGGTACATAAAACTCAATATAGTCTCAAAAAGCCACCCCAGATGAAGGTTGTGCATAGACAACATGTGTACTGCTGGGCTGCTAAATTCTGCAGGGATCAGGGGTAGGAGTGTTCTACTGGGAATTGTGACAGGTGTCTGCCAAGTATACTACAGGCATGTTTGTTTGGTGTTGTATGGAAGCAGAGAATGACTGCATGTTCCGGTGTCTTGGATTGGTCCATTTCTGGAATTCTATGAGTGTGTATACAAGGATGTGACAGAAGAAAGTGTCAGGACTTCACTTACTTACTGTGATAGTTTGCATCTATCTTCATTATAGGATGATGCTATGACCACCGAGACAAAAGGAATGGCATAATGTACCTCACATACCATATTAACAAAAAAAAGAAATTGTATAGATATTATGGATATTGTGAAGACTGAAGTATTCCTGATCGCATTAAGTAGTGTAACATCGGAAAACAACTTACTTGCAGTGTTGTAAAATCTCAGGCAACTATATCTACGTATGTGAGAGAATTCTGCAATGGAAGAAAAGTTTATGTTTAGGTTCCAGAGGAAGTACCCTGCTCTTCAAGCACCAAAGCACCACTTGGACACCACATAGGAACAATTATTTTTTTGAAAATTTATACTCATTGGTATTAAGCCAATGTCTATACCACGTTGTACATTTCAGTATCAATATTTATACAGCTCATACAATATCACCTGGTACAGCTTTCGTTCTGGAACCATATTGATCAATAGCTTCTGAGTTGAGCTGAAGTGTTTGGATAGTGTGTGTGTGTGTGTGTGTGTGTGTGAGAGAGAGAGAGAGAGAGAGAGAGAGAGAGAGAGAGAGACTTATCTGAATATCTGTACTGAACATTGTCTCCCACAGGGAGTTCTTCCTTTCATGTGTACGTAACTGAAAGGGTTTGTGATTGCACTTAAAATGTTCTATAGAGATAATTTTTTGTGTGACTTTTGAATGTAACTAACACATTCAAATGCATGTTATGTTTCTCTTTCCAATAATTTTATGAGTATCCAGTCGACTAAACATAAAACCAATGTATCACCAATACTTGAACATTTTTTTCTAGGTCTTGCAGCTGCTTGTGACAGCAGACAGATTATCAGTATCAGCACTTTCAACATTGTGTCGCCAGCGTCTGTGTCTTCTGTTAGATCCACCTGATCCTCTTGGACGTGACTGGTGTCTCCTGGCTGTCCGTTTAGGTCTACTTGATGAACTTGCTCATATTGATGGATCTGCCTCCGCTGCCTCTGTGTCACGCACAGCGGCTCTTCTTGATGCATGGGGAGGAACAATAGGTATTATTTAGTTTTATTTTACTCTTGCACTAACTTTGTGAAACCATTGATACAAAATAAATATTGAAACAAGAAGAATCATTTTGTGAGGATAAGTAACCAGTTGCATTCCCATGAAGTAAATATATTTATATGGTATCTTCTTCTTCTTCTTCTTCTTCTTCTTCTTCTTTTTTAGAACGGTTACATTTGAGGTCTATGGAAACATTATATAGCATAATTGCTACAGATTACAATAGGAAACTCGATTATAATTCAAATAAAGTACCCTAAAATTAGTTCCTTGTTGAAAGTAATAAGCTAACTCTTCATTTCAACAGAACACAAGACATTTAGTTTCTCAAAAATATTTTTAGTCTAGTTTTTGTAAATGATGTCTAGGGATTGTTTCCAGATTTAGCCTTCCTGATTTGTTTCTTCCCAAAACATTATAAGTGAATGTTAGAATGGCAACGACAAAAGACCATAACCAAAATTAGTATTTTAGGTTGCTGTTGCTGTTCAGTTTATTCATTGTTATTTTATAATAGTGATATGTAGGGCCCAGATCGTAATGACAAGTCATGTGAACTTTACAGTGAATTTTACAACAATTTATGCATGAATCCTGATATTGTAGTGTAAAAAAATGTATTTTTATTGTGCATATAATGTCATATTTACACCGTTTTTTAATAATATATTTTGGCCAAATTTTGCCATAATAAGTGATATTTCAGCCAACTTTAATAAAAACATGAAGATGTTACTCAGAGGACAATATTTCAGGTGTGATGTCACAAATAAACTCGACAGTTACTACAAAGCTTTATTTATTATAAGTATAGTACACAAGAGGCATAACATACTAGTTGGTTCGCTGACGTAAGACATTGTTGCATGGGGTCAACAAAACTCTCTTGAAGCCAACAAAGCTGGCTTCTGATGTAATAAACATTGCACATGTTTGAGTACAAACTTAGTCTGATTCAACTAAAATGCTCCAACAGCATGTTGTTGTGAGGTTTTGTTCTTGATTTGGGAGAGAAGTTCTTCAGGACTGTTGGGAAATTATTATTTTGTAGGCTATATAAAGTTAAAGTTAATGCAGAAAAGCACTTTAATGTGCAATGACATCGTAATATCTCGAAACACAGCAGCTATGTGAAGAGAAGTGGTGAAAACGACAGCAGACAAACAATGTTATTTGAACAGTCAGGTCCATCATCATTCTTTCAGGACTTGTGTGAAATGATGGCATTGTGCAACATCCCATTGGAGAAGCTGAAGAATCCACATTTCAGACAGTTCTTGCAGAAGTATGCAATACATCCATTTCCAGATGAAACTTTGTTAAGAAAGAACTATTTATCCATGTGCTATGGTGAGGTACTCAACAACTTATGAATTAGTATTACTGATCAAAAGGTCTTGGATATCCATAGATGAAACCAATGTACGTGGGCGTCATGTTGCAAATGTTGTTGCTGGTGTTCTTAAAGTTGACAGGCCTGGAGAAATGTTCCTCCTAATGTGTGAAGCTCTCAGGAAAGTAAACAACATGACAACTGCCACTTTGACAACTCTATGAAGCTACTGTGGCTGGATGGTGTGAGCAGAGATAACATTTTGCTGCTAGTAACAGATAGTACTTCATACATGGCTAAAGCAGCCAAGGGGCTCCCGATTCTTTATTGAAGTATGGTGTATATCACTTGTGTTGCTTATGCATTACACAGAGTTGCAGAGGAGGTGCAAACAAATAACATCAGATAGTGATACAGAACTGAGGAAGAACTTCCTTGGAATATATGTCTGAGACAGCATTGAATGAAAGTGAAATGTGGACCATCAAAAATTTGAAGAACAAACAGGAAGTACTAAAAATGTGATGCTATTAAAGAATGTTAAAAATTAAATAGGTGTGTAAAGTGCAAAATGAAAAAAAACTCTAAATTGAATAGGAAAGAAGTCTATGGAAGACCCTTACCAAAATAAATGACACATTTGTGGGACATGTACTACTGCATCCAAGAGCAGTTAATTTTGCACTGGAAGGAGCAGACAAGGACTAGCATATGCAAAACAAATTGTGATGATGTTTGATGTAAAAATTATTTGGAGATGAAAAACAAGAGAGTTTCAAATCAGTTGTAAAACTGATGACTTAAAAATAGAAGGGTAGAGGGTGGGGGAACAGACAGTGGCAAGGAAAGTCATGTGACAAAGGGACAGAAACTGTGCAGAAATCATGGAATAAATGTTTTATGTCCTGGATATAGGAATGTAGGTTGTTGTCGATAGGTTGAAGGTTTTGGTCCATAAGGGGAGAGATCCTTTTAGTGATAGTGAGGTGTCCTATTTGGTTGATTATATGGATCTTGGGAAGCCTCTAAAAATTGGGGTCTGGGAATGGTTGGTGTGAGGAAGGGTGTGAACTGTGGAAAGAAATTGTGGGAAGTGACAAGGGACTTGCAAAGGGATTGGAGATGACTGGAAACTTCTGGGATAAGAAAACAGCAGCAGAGCTTCTAGGTGCTGAATCTGAAAATTGTCAGAGGACCTCTTCCAAGTAATCACTATAGTTCATAGCCTTAGGAGTAGTGTCTTATAAGATGAGAATTATCTGATAAGAGCCTGTTTTGAGGCAGTGGATAGTGCCAGTTTCTGTGGTTGTGAGAATATTGTCACTTGGGAGGAATGCAGGGAAGGAATTTTTTATCGCCAATCCCACATCATCTTGCTGACGTATTAAGTGATCTAGGAAACAAAAATGTATGGCTTGACAGTGAAAAAATGCCCTTATTTTTTTTACATAGCCCACTTTTAGCTTAATGGGCTTTGCCCAACGACTTTCCAGAGAGTATATTCCATTTCTGAGCTGTAATTCTGGAAGACCTGCAAAATACATCATAATTTAATCAGCCTAAAAATTCTGCTATGTGCAAATTTATTTTGATTTGAAGAACAAGTGGGAGCCAGAGGATGCCATATCTGATGAACAGGATTGATCTTTCAGTAATTCATACTTTAAATTTCTCAGTTTCTGGTCATGGATTTCTTGTATCCAACTCTATGGCCTTTCTTACACCCATGTCTCAACCACAGTAAAAAATCAGTAATACATGCAAAACTTTTTTCCAGTTTTCCCTGGCTAGCAGCTATTTCATACATCTTTAATTTCTATTCATCCAATCCTATATTGTGCAATTTTTCAATGTTTTGTTTTACAGTTGCACTTTTCTGAATAAGTCCTTCATGTATATTCAAGAGAAGTATGGCTGGATTTGAGTTCAGATGCCCATTTGTTAACAGTAAAAATAAAGCAGCCGACTTCTTATAATCGTTCATGAAGATTGAATTGCTTTCTGCTGTGGATAATCCATTACAGACATTATTCCAGTTTCTCCATTTGATGAAACATGACAATAATTTAAAAAGCTGTACAAACAGAATTATTCCTCTGATCAAATTGATAAAATGATACGTGTCCCACGTCAACAGAAAAACAATTTTTCTTGTACAGAGTGAATGTTCATAAAACTGACAAGCTGCAGGGACAGATTCCTGATTGGAAATGGAGAGAAAAAGGGTCCTCTGAAAATGTGTCTGGAAGTGAATGCCTGGTCTACAATGACAACAAATCATCCTGGAACACAGGACAGAGCTGTATCGCATCCACGTCACAATAGATGTTCAAAGTGACCCAAATGGGATTGCAAGTGATAGGGATAGAAGCAGTTGTCATGCAGGATACACATAATTGTACTTTGGCTTACATCATGTTGGTGGACCACTTGCCAGGAGCTTGTATCATGGTTCGTCCCAATATCCTGTAGAACCTGGTCCTCGAAATATGGTGTACACACAGTCTGCCACCTCCCTGCACATTTGTCTATCTGAAATGACCCATGATTACACAAACACCCAAAGGGCTAGAATTGTTGTGTGATGTGGTTGGTGCCTGTGAGGGTACTTGTTTTGGTATAGTGGTGCTGCCTCTTGACTGTTCCCATCTGCTTGGCCATACACAAAAACCATCTTGGCTTGTTCTGAACATGAATACTGAACCATTCTGCTGCTTACAGTACACTGCATCAGTTGCAGAGCCTGCAACACACAAGGAACACACAGCACATGGTAAGATGAACTGTCATTCGTGAATGCCATCTACTGTCACAAATATGCATTTCCAGACACATGTTCACAGGATCTTTTTTCCTCCATTTCCAGTCAGGAATCCATCCCTGCAGTTTGTCAATTTTATTAATGTTCATCCTGCATAACAAACATGTTTCTGCCAGGCCAACAAAATTTTCTTCTTGAACTTCTACTATTCTGTTCCACCTTAACACACCTTGATCTTCCTTTCCTGATCTTATTCTGTAACTCAAAATCCTTCATCTTCCTTCTGTACAATTTTCACAGCATGTTTCCTATTGGGCACCTACTCTGGGTAGGTGCCAGCCACTGGGATGCCTCTGTCAGGCTTTTCTCTTGTTTCATCAAGAATTTAGATGTCAGCTGCCACCCATTATTTTTTAAACTGGAGAAACTTCAGGATAAATATCGTAAGCTGAAGCAGTGTAGAAGACTTTTAGTCTATGTAACTAATAATTTTGTGTAGCTGACCACTTAAGTTTTCTGAAGTTTGTAGTAAGCATATAACTTTCCTTTACCCCTTAGCTTCCAAGCCCTGAGTCAAGCAAGGTGGCACAGTGAGAAGACAATGGACTCATATTTTAGAGTACAATGTTTCGAATCACTATCCAGTCATCCATATTTAGATTCTTCTAATAATTTCCGGGTATGTAGCCGGATCCCGTCAACATTCTGCCACGATATTTCGGCCCAGAGACGTCCGGCCATCATCAGGTGAGTACTCACCTGATGATGGCCGGACGTCTCTGGGCCGAAATATCGTGGCAGAATGTCGACGGGATCCGGCTGCATACCCGGAAATTATTAGAAGAAGAAATACGCCGGGAAAATTTCAGAAGTCACATCATATTTAGATTCTCTGTAGAATTGGAGGGGGGGGGGGGGGGGGGGGGGGGGGGTAGACACTCTTCTCTTTGCTGCTGTGTGACATCCCTTCAAAAACACAAAATTAAAAATATGACCATGATAGTTAAGATTTTCAAGCAATGAATCATCAAGGACGGAATAATGAGACTCACTATATAGAAAAGATGTTGAGTCACAGTGAAAAGAGTGCAATACATTTGAGCTTTCAGCTGAATGGCCTTCTTCCAAAGTATAAAATGCACCACACTCGAGCAAGCACAACTCTAGCCACAAAGGAGCACTCCTCTTGTGACTCATGATCCAGGACTGGAGCCGCTGAATAACATTCTCCACCTGGGTTTCGATTACCTCATGTTGTGCCTTGAAATGAGGAATATCCTACCCACTGTCCTCCATACCCCTCCCACAGTGGTATTCCACTGCCCACTGAACCCAAGCAATATCCTTGTCCATCCCTACTCCACCCCTTCTCCCAACCCCTTGCCTCATGACTCATATTCCTGCAATAGTTCTTCCACCACCACCTACTCCAGTCTGGTCAAAATTATCACCTACCCCATCAAGAGCAGGGATACCTGAAAAAGCAGTCATGTGATCTACAGACCAAGCAGCAACCACTATGCTGCTTTCTTTGTGGGCATGATAACAAACAAGCTGTCTGTTCGCATGAATTGCTACTGACACTGTGGCCAAAACACAGTTGGACCATCCAGTTGCTGAACATGCTGCCAAACACAACATGCCCTTCATATCAGTAACTGCTTCATGGCCTGTGCCATCTGGACCCTTCATGCCAACACTGTGTTTCTGAACTGTGCAGGTTGGAACACTTTCAGCAATATATCCTACATTCCCATAACATTCCAGGCCTCACCTCCACCCACCTGCCCCGTTCACTTCTTCCACTCCAGCACTACGCAGCTTTCTATTCCACCAACATACCCATTAGTCATTTTCCCCCTCCTCTACCTCTCTCCTTTTCCGCTCTCCTTCCCAATTTCCCCCCCCCCCCCCCCCCCCCAAAACACTCAAACCTGGAGCCTTACACTGTCCTCACTATATCACCACAAGCAGCACTACACCCTACCCCACCGCTAAACTGGTATCCCTCTGCCTCCCTGCCCCAGCCTCCTCCTTACCACCACCACCCACAGAGTGCTTCCCCCATCAGGTGCAGTTGCTCATAATTCAGCCTCAGTGGCCAGAGACCATGGTCTTGTGTATGTGAGTTGTGCATATGTTAATATGAGTGTGTTTTCTAGTTCAGAAGAAGGTCTTTTGCCCAAAACCTCAATTGTATAGCAGTCTTTTCATTGTGCCTGTCTCTGACTCAGCATCTCCTGTATATGATGAGTAGCACTTTTTAATACTTTTGTAGTTAAGAGTTTCAAATACAATTAATTCCCCACTGACCTTATATCACCAAATAAATACTACACATTTTATTTTACACATTATATAGAAGAGGTTATTTGTGTTTTAATGTTGTGCATTTTGAATTTCCATCTGTTGTAGGCCAGTTGATAACTACACTGGAAGAACTCGGACGTCAAGATGCAGTTGCAGTATTGCTAAAGAATGCGCCTTTGTACCGCATTACTTTGTCATGTCAGTCACCAGCATCTTCTGACTCTAGTTCACGACTGTCTCGCTGACCACAGCTGCTACCTAAATCAGTTATATATGATATCACAACAGTAATGTTGCATCAGCCCTAAGGAATTGTAAGGGCTTGTAAGAAGTATTGTTGATTTACTGCACTGCACTCAGTGAGGCAGGGTTTGGAGATGTACACACTCTGTTGTGGATAAATTGTGTGATGTTGTACAGTGCTGTTCATTGAAGTCACTTTGTTTTTCTTTCTTCTGGAAATATAAGTATTGGTATTTGGAAAATGCATAGATCACAGTCCTTGACTGTTATACCGAACAACATAAATTTTTCTAGAAGAAGAAAATGAGAATTTAGAAGTCAGTCAACTTAAGTTATTAGACTTTTGTTAGTCTACTGAGATTGAGAAACAGACCAAGGTAGAATATAGGACAAAGACCAGCAGATCATGAAGCTGAATGATAATGAAACAGCATCATTTATATTATAATTTGTGTTGCTGTGATCTTTGACATATTGCATATTTATGCTTGTAGGACTCATTACGATTTCATTTACATACAAGCATTCCTGCATGTGCATTTATAGACAAGTAAACCTTTTTGCTGTAAGAGATAGCTTTCTGTCTGAGTTAATAATACATTTTCTTGCCTTTTCTGGCATGCTCCCTGTTCTCTTCTCCCCTGTTCTCTTTGTTTTAGTGTTCATTTACTGTCAGTATTGTTGTGTGCTGCTATCTGCTCAATGATCTATGTGGAAACAGTATTTTTTCCTTTATAAGTAATCATTTTTATTTGCATCATTATTCTTGTATGCTGATATGGTTGCATAATGAGGATAGCATCTGTATTTTATAAAATAGGTGTACACATTGTAAGAAATGTCATCTGCCAATATATTACCTATTTTTGTTGTATAAACTCTTATTTCAGTGCTTTATTTTTAGTGACTAATTTTGTCGACTGTGGTATTTAAAATAATCTTGTGCAAGTATTGAAACTATTCTCTGTTTCTATAAATGTACTAAGTGAATAAGTTTCTAGATTTTTCAACAAAACCACTTAAACAGTCAATACAAATTATAAAGTTCCTCCAGTGAGGCATTGGCTACCTGTAGGACTGACTAAAAGTCACAAATTGTTTTTTGGTCAGCAAGAGTTTTTGCAATATTAGTTTTAGAAGCTACAGCTTTGTATCAGACAATTGGTGTAATTTTTTGGATGGAAACATGGAATACCATGGATGATGTAGAAGAATGGAACTAAGATGAGCAATAGGTGAAAGGTAGTAAAGAGAGGATGAAAACTTACACATACTTCATTCTGGCACTGATTTTGTGCAGTACTTTATTCTATAACATCATCTCATGTCTTAAATACCTTTGTTAAATTACACACAGTACTCTTTCCATTTACTACATTATATTTTTTTAACTTGATTTCATTTTCTCCTGTTCCATTCAAACGATACTGCATACTTTACTCTCAGTAGAATGGTTCCGTTGCACCTAGTGCAATACTTTCTTCATCTTACTGACACACTGTCCGCTAACTTTGACCTACCACTCTCTCTGACTCTTCAGCCCTTTACTGTCTCTCATCTTTTCATACTCATCCCATGGGAGAAAACTAAGTTTATGGAACTCAGGGAAATACTTAATTTTGACTGTTGCAGTGATATCTGTGTATATGACACTGTTAAATTGTATTATGTTAAATGTATGTATATTGTGAGTATTTGTTAAATTTACATTTATGAAACATGTACTGTAAGGTTGCCTTATCAATTCAGTCATTCTATAAAAAAGTATTTTTGTTTTTTTGCTATTAAGTCAAAGTACAATGTATTTGATATAAAATATTATATCTCTTGCAAAGGTTGGACCAGCATTTCTTTGTATGGGTGCTACTATCAGCATGAAAACAAATTTGGATAGCACAGGTTACTTGATTAATTCTATTTTAGTCAGCATGTAGTTTTATCATTAAAAATACTGACATGCAAGTAAGAATTTCTAGTAATATGCAGCAACATAAGCAATTACATGATCAACCACTACTTAAGATCTCCAGTGGACATTAAGGGGCAAGTCTGATGTCTGAGACATAGTCACCATATTGGATGACTCCATGACTGATGATATGCTTTCCATTTTATGGATCTTAAATAATTCTTTTATTAACAATGGTTTCATAGAGACAAAATTTTCTGCTGTTAAAATATTCCAATCCTTGTTTGCAGATGCTAACATACTTGGGAAATCAACATTTTAGTCCTGTAAATAGTGCCAAACTTAGACACTTTCGCTAATCTCATGTATCTACTAAAATTTTGTTACTGGTGGTTTGCAGTTAGATCCATTGGAATTTACACAGTTTTTTGATAGTTCTTCTATATTTAATGATGTTTTGGGGTGATATGAATAATAAATTAACTCTTCATTATTAAATCATTAATTTATGTTTTGGTCCATAATTCATAACAAGTAAATTTTTTTGGTCTATTGTTGATAGGTATGTTACAAACCTGTAAACATGAGTCACAAAGCGTAAGTTATAAATATACTGTAAATTTCAATCGGTTGATAGTAGCAGTTCCGACAGTTGCTGATCAAAATTTCAACAAAACTATGTATGTAAACATAGCAGTAGATAGCAAGCAGTGTAACTGTAGACAAATCTCTTCAGCAGTAGCAGTATTTCTGCAGATTATTACCATCTTATTTTCTTTCTGCGAGGGGATAAGTCTTAATTCTTTCAGATTTATATTTTTCATGTCCATATTGTATATGATGAATTTAATTTTTATTTTCAGATTTGTGATATAGAATTTTTATTTTTAGGTTTGTAATATAGAATTTTTACTTTTTGCTTTGTAATATTTGTGTAGGTAGAGTCTGTGATAGAAAACTGTCTGCTGGGCAATAACCAAAGTGACCAAGTCAAAGTCGACTGTTTAATGTGAGATAAATTTGACTGCTTTCAGAATTCAAAGTCCAGCTAGCAACTGTGAGATGCTGCAGTTTGTGGAACAAATAGGGAAGGTGGAGCACAGTGTAACTGAAAATTTGCTATCTTAAATTTTGAAAATCAAGTTTGTGAAGATATTGTTCTTTTTATCTATTTTTCTTTAAGGAATATTCAACAATCATTTAAGGCTCACAGACTCATTATGCCTTTGAAATTGGCATATTTATTGAGACTATTAAGTATGAGTGAAAACTTTTTTCTGTGTATCCCACTGCAGGGCAGTGTAACACGTATTGGTGGCACAGTTTAACAAGTATGAAAAACTAGATTCATGTTGGCATTAGTTATATGATTCAGCTGCTTCAGAGTACAAGCTACAATTGAATGCCAGATGAAGTTAATATGTAGAATCTTTAAAATTGCCGAAAGTGGCAACTGGTGTGATGACTTAGACTCAAATTGAAGAGTGCCCCATGCTACACTGTACTCAACCTTTTTCTGTTATTTTCCACTTGAGTTGCCCTTTGCTGTAAGTGAACATGGTCTATGGTAAATCCCAGTGAAGTGGAATACAGAGTCCACTTATGGTGTATTATTTTGATTCTGCATTTTGTGTTTATACTGAAATTAAATATCCCATTTAAGCTCACTGACTATTTATCTCACTTTCTGAAATTTCAGCTGTTGCAGATATATCCAAAAACATTTTCATAACAAAGTTCTTGGCTAGTTGTCAATCCTGAAACATTGTGTGCCTGTGTTCACCCACAACACAATGGGTGCCAGCTGACGGTCAATGGCTGCAGCTGCTGCTGGCAAACATAAAGTTATTCAGTGCTGTGAGTCTCACTGTAAAATGTTTACTATACACCAGCTGGACAGAAAAGCATATACACTGTCTGATTCTGATTGATGGAATTCTGGAGATATTAATCTGATTAAAAATAATGTAATAAGTGTTTTAAAACTGCCTTAAAAAAAGCTTCATGGTGCAGTTGGGTGCGAGTCAGTGGCTGCTAAAGCAGGTTTAACGTCTTTTGACATACAAATGGCAAAATTAGTACAGTGGCGACCACCCATGTAGAGAACGACACAAGGAATGCTGTCCGTAGTAAAATTTACCCACAAATAAAAATTAATTACATACTTACCATGATGAGCCTATATCGAAGGTTTATTTGAAAGATATAAAGAAAGTGTTGGTGATTTATTTGGGTATAATACGCAACCAATAGTTTTTTTGAATTTTTGATACTATTTATTTTGTGTTCCAGCAACTAGTTTTCAAGTCACTGCAGGCTCACCATTAGATGGACATTTTACAGGAACATCATGTGGACCATGTGCATTTAGACACTGTGATAATACTGCTGTTGGAATTAATAGACATTTAGTTACCAATAACAAAAAGTTTATGAAAGTTTTGTTTCATAAACTTTTTGTTACCTGTAGCTAAAATTCCATTATGTCCACCACCACCACAACCACCCCCACCCCCACCCCCACCACATGGTCCAGGTAATGTTCCGATAACACCTCCACCTGATGATGAACTTGCAGTGGCTTGAAAACTATTAATGGTACACAAAATAAATAGTATCAAAAATTCAAAAAGTGTCTAGTTACATGATATCCAAATAAATTGCCGGATTAAATCACAGTTGCATTTCACCATCTACAATGGATGTAGTGAAAGAAAGTGTAACTCCAAAAACTGGAAGCTGGGCCTGGCACCATGTTGTGAAAGGAATGGTGGCCTTGACTGTTATTTGCCCCCTTCCCCCATAAAAAAATCTTTAATCAAACTTTAAATTACTGCATTTAAGAAAACCTCTCTGCTGCTGATCTTCTTGTAACATTTATTTAGTACCTTTACAGATGCCTGCTTTATGAGTTTCAAAAGGAAAAGTCCCTCTAAAGATTATACGATACTGATAATTACATTGATTGTGATTTTTGTCATTATAGAGGAGCAGTCACCTTGGGGAAAATGTAAAAAGAGAAACAAACTGTTTATTTTTATGCCTCTGTGATAAATCTGGAGATCTAAAATGTACAAGAGAGTATAATTATAGATGTTTTCTTATCTGTATTTTTGTTTTTGTATCAGCCTCCATATACTCAGTTTTATTCATTACTGTGCACCATCAAATTATTTGTAACTTGGGTTTACTTCTGCCTACCATCACTGCAATATTTCAACATTTTCATAGTGTTCGTGAAATTCTACTCATATGTGATGGAAGACTGCACATATACATTATCTATTTCAGAATAAAAAGTTCCTACATGTTTCTGCTCTGTAACACTTTAAGCAAGCTCATTTAGCAGTAACTTTTTCTATCATTAAAATAAAAATTCATGGTACACTAATTACATTTTCATCCCTGTGTTGAAATTTTCTGACCACAAAGTTTCCTCTCCTCCCAAAACAAGCAGGTTTTGACAAAACACAGATTTTATATTTTTGTTGGCATTTAGCATGAAGCTAGCAGCTTATTACACAGTAATAAATCGGAAAACTAAAAAGCAAAACAGAAGAATAAGGACATACATAGATACATAGATCAATATAACCCATCATGATAAATGCCTAAAAATATAATTGTAGTAATTTTCGTAAGGTAAAAATTAAACAGTACATACATATAGCACTACCTCTAATATGTTCCATGATTTTGTGCAGAAGCTACCCATGGGAATAGAAACTTAATGTGCGGGTTACAAATGCTTGAAAACACCAAGATGATTTTGTAAGTTTTTTATTTTTCTTTGTGAAGATAATGGTGACACTAGTCATACATCTATTAAATCACATATGGTCATCTTAATATCTTCACGACTGCATTAAGAAAAATGAAATGAGATGGCCTGTGTTTTTCCATAAAATGTAAACTGCATGAAGTTTGCTACGTATATCACAGACATTTTCTGTGAAAACTCGCATATGAACAATAACTAACATTATGATTTCCTAAGTGAAAGCAGTAGCATGCCATGTAGGCCATGGAAGTTGCTGCTTTATGAGGAGAATACATGGGTGATTGTCAAGGCACTGTGTAAGAGGTAATCTCCCGAGCATGAGATGTTCATACGTGAATGACCAGACACAGCTCCATTGTGAAAATATTTCTGGATAAATCTGCTCTTACTGACCTGTTATAAAATGAAATAACATTTCACTGTGGCTGAACTTACTTTAAACATACATCTTTATTATGTAGTATAAAAAAATTATACCATGAATGACCTCATATGCTAGCCATCATGTTTCTATTCTGCCCAACTGTCCACTTCACTGTGTGTGTATACAGAAAACTGCAGTTCTGCTAGCTGTTTTAACTCCTGAATTGGGAAGACAGTTCACATTTAATGTCATTATGGACTTAGTCACTGAAACTGGCAGTGCAGATCTTTTTTTCCTCAAAGACTGTATATGGAATTCTGTAGGCAGTGAGTTCTGTGTTCAATATTCCTCGCACACATCGAAAAATTCCAGTTTCCTGTGTGTTTCACCTCTGTGGGGCATAAACTGTCACAAAATTCTAATTGTTGATGCTCAAACATTTTGATGTGACAAAGTCTGTTATTTATTGTAGTAATTCTTGTTGGACGTTTGGTCTAATAAATTGAGGAAACATTTAAAAATCATTCTCTTGCGATAAACATATCATAAAGTTTACTGTTTACATTGTGTAGCACTGATTACAGTTTTTACTTAAGTTTTCTTGTATTGAGAAATGTGAAAGTTACCAAAATGACTTGTTGAAAATGATGACTGTCATTAATGTGATGTGTGAATGTGCTATTGCATTTGAGTAATACAAACATGAATATGTCACCTACAAGATGACTAAAAATATGAAGAGTGTTTGTTGATGTCCTTATTATATATTTATAGAAATGTGATGAAGCATGTAAATGACTGGGTGAACATTCAAATGTTGAGTGAACGTGAGTTGGACCACTGATTACTTATGTAAACTTGTAAGGAGATAAACAGTATGATACTATTTTAATTGAGCTCTCATGCTTAAATGCACTCTGTGATATGATTATATTTATTCATTTGTTTTGTAAGTGCTTCTGCCTTTTCTCATGTTACATATTAACAAGTATTTTCGCTGCATCTTAAAAGACAGAGTTCTGTACCTCGCACATTGTACATACAAAAATATGTTGTCTGTCTTTGAGATTTTTTTTTGTACTTACAATGATCATATAAATATGTATGTTTTTACATTGCTTGTTAAAGTTATTGAATATAAACAACATTCTTGATTCACGACATTCTTAGTCAAGTTTTATAATAAACCATTACGGAGTAGTTGAGACAAAATTTTAAATTATTACTCTTGAGAAGAAAATGAATCACCACTAATTTTTTAATTTGTACAACCAATAGATTAGAACAATCAACTTATGATTTGTTGTTGTTGTTGTTGTTGGTGGTGGTGGTGGTGGTGGTGGTGGTGGTAGTGGTGGTGGTAGATGTAGATGTAAGGCTCCATGGAATTTAAAACATGAGAAATTTTGTATCTCAGTGTTTCAGCCTTAGGTAATACATCTGAATAGCTAATGGCATCAGGCAGTTTAGTTCCTCAGTGTATGCAATAACAGGATTTCAGTTCTTAAAATTTAGATGAACAGAGACCTAAAAACATATTCAAGAGTATTCTTCTTCATGTGCTCGTAAACTTCAACACAAGTGTGAGCATCCTCAACATCCAAAGTGGTGAATGGTTCCACCCTTGCTTAGTACAAATAGTTTATCCAAACCACAATGCCACCAATTCATCGATTCCACGTATTTTTATTAGCCTTTTTGCTTGTGAGTGACTCACAAAAAGATGCTGCATTGGAAGGTGAGCAAAATGTGGAAGGCTCATGACTGGGAAATTACAGATTACTCCGTTCTTAGCACACATGAGGTGAGGTTGCCTGATTGCAAGTAGCAGGTCTTCAGATTCAACACTGGTAATAGGCTGTTTCCATCATGATCCCCTCGTGGTGAATAGTACTGACAAATTTTAGGCATGATTGTTCATCTCACACACATACTGAGCTTCTGTAATCCAAGTGAGGTGGTTCATCAGCCTTGAAGTGAAACATTAAACACACTCAGACAGCCACTTTTCTCCCATCTGGTATGTGTCAGACACACTCACAAATATGTTTAGTGCATTGTTATACTTTTGCTTTCAGATGTCTCAGGTGTGGAAAACATCAATTTTTTATTTACAACTAGGCCCAGATACCTGGCTGAACTTTTTAAATTTGAGAACTGTTCACATGACTTGAAAATGTCACAAGAATGATTAAGGCTAACACAAGCAGTTTTTCTAATGATACTTGGACGACTGTTCCTTCAACTTGTTAATCACCAGCGAAAGCTGATAAGTCATTGTTATTATGCTGGAAAGATACAGAAAATGACCAAATCATTTGCAAAAAGCTAACATTGCATTTTTGGTGGTACTCCTGTCACAGCTATCGAAAATGCATTTAAATGTTGTACACAGTTCACTTGTAGGCCTCTGGTCCTGTATTGGTACATGTAAATTTGGTGTGTGTAGTACAAGAGGACTCACTGCCCTCCCCTCATTTCCACTCTACAATCAGATGGAACACAGTTTGTTGTACTGCATAAAAACACTTTATTTCATATTACTTTACAAGGTGCCCGCAAACTGCAGCCCTTGGCTGGTCAAGACATACGTCTGCTTGTTGCAATGTCTGCGTGAGGCATCTGCCCTCAATGGCACTCAGCAGTACTGCTTGCACAAAGGACCCAAAAAGTTCAGTTCTGCACACACAAAGTTACAATATTTGCTGACAGGGAGTCAATTATATGGGACAGACTTGTCCAATTTGCTGAATGCCACTAGATGACAGAGTGGCAAAGGAGTTACCAAGGTCAGCCTACTTCTCCTCTAATATGAGTCTTCACATTTTAAAGGTAAACATAAAGCTAACAAGCGATACAATGAAAATGTGAATTCCAAACAAGGAAAATAATAAAAGTATACCTAGACACAATATTAGTGCATATAAAATTGAAATACACTAACATTTAGAAACACAAAACCAACAAAATGTTACTGTCACACTGCCCATGAAACATGAAGTGAACTAATATGCGAGACGTTTTTAAAACAAGAAATATTAATGTCACACTGCATAAGAGACATGAAATGTAATAACGTTCAAGGCAAAGAAGCAATAAACATATTACGGTTACACTGCATGTGAACCCTAGGAAATCAATGCTGATAGCAGTCAGTCCACAAGGAAACACATACAGCTTCTCAAAATGAGATTATGAATTAAGATTTTGTTGCTGTAAATAGAAATTTAGCTAAGACGTTTTATCATATACCATAAATGAGATGGAACACATCACTGGTTCACTGCTCAGGCAGGGGGTTCAATTTCATTAATAGATCTTTTTATTGTACCAGTGGCAGTTTTTAGCATCACTACAGGTGTGCATGCACGCACCCGCCTACCCACCCACCCACCCACCCACTCGATGACATGCACCCTCCACACTAAAGGAGGCAAGTTGCCCTCCTTGATAAGCACATTGTCACCGATCTGGGGCTACCATGCTCCTTCCGATGTCCATTTACTTTGTTGCTGCAGGTACTCTGTGGACAATTTCTTCCAAAAGAGCTGATGCAACTCTTATACAAGTTGCCAACTGTTTGCCCTGTTCGCGGCAATCTCAAAGATAGAGGGTTTAGGACAGGCACAAAGCAGGTTCCCTATTAAATGTCCGATGTTCCAGTCTTTGAGTGGCTTGTCACAATTTACCAAATGGGACAAGAAATCTCTGATTTCCATCACGAGCTGTTTGTTGGTGAATGTGTGCCTCACATGATCTATTTTGGTTGTACATAGGCTTGCATGGAATTGGAAGAATAGTACCTGATAAAAGAGCGATTTCTTTTCAAGCTGCCATCCATCTCGATGACGGTGTTTGTGGAGACGATCATCGACCTAGTGTAGTGAAAAAGTGATTCACCCTAAGAGCTGGCACGTTTCCATTGATCGACAGTCGAATCCTGATGGTCCCATGCCCACTGCAGTCATAATTGACGATGTCATTAGGTCAGTATGTGAACACGTAGGGTTGATCTGCAGTGGAGCTCCATGTTCAACAATGTGCAATGAACAGTGTGCTCCGAAACACGTGTGTGCACCAGCATTGTGCTCTTTCGGCAGAGAGGGAACCCCGCGTTCTGTGAAGAGTCGTGGACGTCGAAACATTTAGCGACTAGTGGTAGTTTCACTGCCCTTCTACGTCATTCCATAGATGCTCGTGACAGAAGCACGTGAACATTTGACCAGCTTCGCCATTTTCGAGATACTCGTTTACAGGCCGTGCGTAATAATAATCTGCTCTTTGTCAGAGTCTCTGATCTCAATGCACTTCCCCATTTTGCCTCGTGATGACTGGGTGTTGGTTAGTTAGGTTTAAGTAGTTCTAAGTTCTAGGGGACTGATGACCGTAGATGTTAAGTCTCATAGTGCTCAGAGCCATTTTGAACTTCCCCATTTTCAGCCCATATCATCGCTAGGGTGATCTCCCGTCCACGTTTGTTCCGCTTACATACGTGCCCACAACGCCACTAGGCAGCATCCAATCTCGCGGTGGGCAGTGGTCATAACTTCTTGGCGTATCAGTGTATACAAACTTCGAATATCCGTAATGCTGGTATTTATAAACACTTCGAATATACCAGAATATAATAACATTGCAGACAAAACCTATTTCAAGAACTGATAACTAATTAAAAAATGAATATTTTCTGGAGGTCGGGTTTGAATTAGCAGCACTCCAGATGCGACACTGATAACTATACCATGATTCGCAGCCATTGCATAACGACCAGCAAAAACTAGCCGAGACTCATCTGTTAAGCATGAAAGAATGTAGTAACAGAAATAAATTAGAGATTCGACTAATTATTCAGCAGCAAAAATGAGCCTGATTCATCTTTTTGTAAGTTCCGGGCCCTGTGTTTATTTTTTTACGTGCTTGTCTTTCTTTTCTTGGTTTCTTTGACGGTTCTGTTGTGTATTCTTATTATGATACACACTTCCCTTCTAAGGCAATAATTCTGCTCGGAGTCTAATGATTTGCACATTCTTACACTTTGCTCGATTTTCCAACACACGGATATTTTTATTTAAGCTAATTGTTTCATATTCAGAAGACTTGCGTGTTGAGAGTGCTGACGTCGTAGCTCTGTTTCTGGCTCTTGTGAAGCAACAGTCGTGGAAATTGGTCTCCTCTGTGACAAACTATTTTACCGATTTTGACCTTTCTTCAGGCATGTGTTTCTGTTTACTCTTCGGCAACAGCTGCACACTTATTTAGTACGTAAAATAATATACAGTGTCCTAACTAATGAGGCCTATCTGCTATTCAATACCGCTTCAACCGCACGCGAGCTATGTGCCGGACATCCATCATGTTGGAAGTACCTAGTCATTCTGTCATGCAGTGAAACATCTTGTAGTAACATCGGTAGAACATTACGTAGGAAATCAGCATACATTGTACCATATAGATTGCCATAGATAAAATGGGGGCCAATTATCCTTCCTCCCATAATGCCGCACCATACATTAACCCGCCAAGGTCGTTGATGTTTACTTGCCGCAGCCATTGTGGATTTTCCGTTGCCCAGTAGTGCATATTATGCTGGTTTACGTTACCGCTGTTGGTGAATGACGCTTCGTCGCTAAATAGAACACGTGCAAAAAATCTGTCACCGTCCCAGTGGCAGAACTGTACACGACGTTCAAAGTCGTCGCCATGCAATTCCTGGTGCATAGAAATATGGTACGAGTGCAATCGATGTTGATGTAGCATTCTCAACACCGACGTTTTTGAGATTCTCGATCCTCGCGCAATTTATCTGCTACTGATGTGCGGATTAGCCGCGACAGCAGCTAAAACACCTACTTGGGCATCATTTGTAGCAGGTCGTGGTTGACGTTCCGCATGTGGCTGAACACTTCTGTTTCCTTAAATAACATAACTACCCGCGAACGGTCCGGACACTTGGATGATGTCTCCCAGGATGCCGAGCAGCATACGTAGCACACGTCCGTTGGGCATTTTGAACACAATAGCCATACATCAACACGATATTGACCTTTTCCGCAATTGGAAAACGGTCCATTGTAACACGGGTTGTGTATCACCAACCAAATCCCGTCCGCACTGGCGGAATGTTACGTGATACCACGTACCTATACGTTTGTGACTATTACAGCGCCATCTATCACAAAGAGAAAAAACTGGTCCAACTAAAACATTCGTATTTCTTTACGTACTACACGAATATGTAATAAAAATGGGGGTTCCTATTTAAAAAAAAAAAAACGCAGTTGATATCCGTTTGACCTACGGCAGCGCCATATAGCGGGCCGACCATAGCGCCATCTGGTTTCCCCCTTCAAGCTAGACAAGTTTCGTTCTTTGTAGTTTTTTCGTTTGACGCTTATTTCGTGAGATATTTGGCCCGGTCACGACCCATGGACCACCCTGTATATCCGGTGCTCCCTCGAGTTCTAGTTGCAGTTCACCGCGTTATCTCTGAAGATGTCTCCTGCTGTCGAAGCTGAAATGTTAGGAGAAAGTTTTACACATTGACCACGGCCTATTAGCCCAGAAGTTTAAAGTGAAGTCAGTACCGGCCGTGAAAACATACTTTTATGAACGTTTATAAGTGGGCTTTCTCGGGACAGTTTGCGTCTATCTTCAAGTATCTGCTAGTTCAGTTTCTTCACCATCTCGATGACACTGCGACTTCATGGAATGTTTGTTTGGCAAAATAAGGGTAGCAGCTTACTGATATCGGACGAGAGCAACATGTCCGACTGTAATGAATGTGTATTTGCAACAAATGCTGCTAATTTGTTGCCTGGGCACAAATTTTTATTGCCAAGAAATTTTTGTTCTGGAAATTTTAGCACGTGAGCCCCATGTGCACCTGCACGAGTAACAAACTGAAATTAAGCTGCAAGTCACTGTTCACGGGGCCTCCGAAGGCGAGTTTGAATTTCTAAGAATTGGCTACGCTTAAGGCTCATGATCAACCAATGTATTTGTCACATTTACCCTAAAAATCTAGTGAACTAGTTTAAAATATATACAAACAAAACTTTGTGGTGAAAAAATGTGTTTTTAAGATCTAACAAAACGGCGTTTAATCACTTTTTGCGGCACCTATCACGAACAAGTCGACACTAAAGATTTGAAGAAGCGCACGTACGTAACAAGCAGAGACGCACTGTTGTGGGGGCAGGTGGTATCTCCTGTTTCTTATGTCAAATCTCGTGGTTTTGTCATTTTGATTATAAGAAATCATGAATTAAAACTTGAACTTCACAATATTTTATAAAACAGGAATCCTCATTAAGTTTAATCACGTGATTTCAAAAATCGGAAATTGTGATTTATAAGGCTGAAGGGGAGAGGTGGGGGAGGGATTGCATGTTTGAAGAAGTGCGTTCTGCACCAAAAATTTTAGAAATTAAGCACTCGCCAACCGCTCCACGAATACTGAACGAAATGGTGAATGCCCTACAGAAGATTGTTGCCAACTGTTTTAAGCTCTAGCTTTCTCGTGAGTCAAGTGCACACATTTACGACTTCCGAAATATACTTAAAATTATAGTTTAATGTTATACATACGTCTCATACATAGTTTGCATGTAAATATCCGCAGATTTCCATTGTTGTTCTCGTTATTTTTCATAAGTTAAATGGTTTGTAGGAAATTGAAGATTTTGTCAAGGTAAAGACTGCTTTACGCTGTTTTATTGCTAGTAATTAAAATCAAGTATATTCATACGTCCCTATCTATATTTACCTCGTAATGCTGTCTCTGCTTTCAATGTTTAATTCTTATTTAGGTGAAAATTCATGTTTTTGTGTGTGGAATGCACATTTCGGCCTGTAATTTAATATGTTGTTGTTGTTGTTGTCGTCTTCAGTCCTGAGACTGGTTTGATGCAGCTCTCCATGCTACTCGATCCTGTGCAAGCTTCTTCATCTCCCAGTACTTACTGCAACCTACATCCTTCTGAATCTGCTTAGTGTATACATCTCTTGGTCTCCCTCTACTATTTTTAGCCTCCACGCTGCCCTCCAATGCTAAATTTGTAATCGCTTGATGCCTCAGAACATGTCCTACCAACCGGTCCCTTCTTCTTGTCAAGTTGTGCCACAAACTCCTCTTCTCCCCAATTCTATTCAATACCTCCTCATTAGTTATGTGATCTAACCATCTAATCTTCAGCATTCTTCTGTAGCACCACATTTCGAAAGCTTCTATTCTCTTCTTGTCCAAACTATTTATCGTCGATGTTTCACTTCCATACATGGCTGCACACCATACAAATACTTTCAGAAACGACTTCCTGACACTGAAATCTATACTCGATGTTAACAAATTTCTCTTTTTCAGAAACGCTTTCTTCGCCATAGCCAGTCTACATTTTATATCCTCTCTACTTCGACCATCATCAGTTATTTTTCTCCCCAAATAGCAGAACTCCTTTACTACTTTAAGTGTCTCGTTTCCTAATCTAATTCCCTCAGCATTACCCGACTTAATTCGACTACATTCCATTATCCTCGTTTTGCTTTGGTTGATGTTCATCTTGTACCCTTCTTTGAAGACACCGTCCTTTCCGTTCAATAACTCTTCCAAGTCCTTTTCTGTCGCTGACAGAATTATAATGTCATCGGCGAACCTCAACGTTTTTATTTCGTCTCCATGGATTTTAATACCTACTCCGAATTTTTCTTTTGTTTCCCTTACTGCTTGCTCAATATACAGATTGAATAACATCGGGGACAGGCCACAACCCTGTCTCACTCCCTTCCCAACCGCTGCTTCCCTTTCATGTCCCTCGACTCTTATAACTGCCATCTTGTTTCTATACAAATTGTAAATAGCGTTTCGCTCCCTGTATTTTACCCCTGCCACCTTTAGAACTTGAAAGAGAGTATTCCAGTCAACATTGTCAAAAGCTTTCTCTAAGTCGACAAATGCTAGAAATGTAGGTTTGCCTTTCCTTAATCTATTTTCTAAGATAAGTCGTAGTGTCAGTATTGCCTCACGTGTTCCAACATTTCTGCGGAATCCAAGCTGATCTTCGCCGAGGTCGGCTTCTACCAGTTTTTCCATTCGTCTGTAAAGAATTCGCGGTAGTATTTTGCAGCTGTGACTTATTAAACTGATAGTTCGGTAATTTTCACATCTGTCAACACCTGCTTTCTGTGGGATTGGAATTATTATATTCTTCTTGAAGTCTGAGGGTATTTCGCCTGGCTCATACATCTTGCTCACCAGATGGTAGGGTTTTGTCAGGACTGGCTCTCCCAAGGCCGTCAGTAGTTCTAATGGAATGTTGTCTACTCCCGGGGCCTTGTTTCGACTTAGATCTTTCATTGCTCTGTCAAACTCTTCACGCAGTGTCGCATCTCCCATTTGATCTTCATCCACATCCTCTTCCATATCCATAATATTGTCCTCAAGTACATCGCCCTTGTATAGACCTTCTATATACTCCTTCCACCTTTCTGCTTTCCCTTCTTTGCTTAGAACTGGATTTCCATCTGAGCTCTTGATATTCATACAAGTGGCTCTCTTTTCTCCAAAGGTCTCTTTAATTTTCCTGTAGGCAATATCTATCTTACCCCTAGTGAGATAAGCCTCTACATCCCTACATTTGTCCTCTAGCCATCCCTGCTTAGCCATTTTACACTTCCTGTCGATCTCGTTTTTGAGACGTTGGTATTCCTTTTTGCCTGCTTCATTTACTGCGTTTTTATATTTTCTCCTTTCATCAATTAAATTAAATACTTCTTCTGTTACCCAAGGATTTCTACTAGCCCTCGTCTTTTTACCTACTTGATCCTCTGCTGCCTTCACTACTTCAACCCTCAGAGCTACCCATTCTTCTTCTACTGTATTTCTTTCCCCCATTCCTGTCAATTGTTGCCTTATGCTCTCCCTGAAACTCTGTACAAACTCTGGTTTAGTCAGTTTATCCAGGTCCCATCTTCTTAAATTCCCACCTTTTTGCTGTTTCTTCAGTTTTAATCTACAGTTCATAATCAATACATCATGGTCAGAGTCCATATCTGCCCATGGAAATGTCTTACAATTTAAAACCTGGTTCCTAAATCTCTGTATTACCATTATATAATCTATCTGATACCTTCTAGTATCTCCAGGATTCTTCCATGTATACAACCTTCTTTTATGATTCTTGAACCACGTGTTAGCTATGATTAAGTTATGTTCTGTGCAAAATTCTACCAGACGGCTTTCTCTTTCATTTCTCTCCCCCAATCCATATTCACCCACTATGTTTCCTTCTCTCCCTTTTCCTACACTCGAATTTCCAGTCACCCATCACTATTAAATTTTCGTCTCCCTTCACTATCTGAATAATTTCTTTTATTTCCTCATACATTTCTTCAATTTCTTCGTTATCTGCAGAGCTAGTTGGCATATAAACTTGTACTACTGTAGTAGGCGTGGGCTTCGTGTCTATCTTGGCCACAATAATGCGTTCACTATGCCGTTTGTAGTAGCCTACTGGCACTCCTATTTTTTTAATTCATTATTAAATCGACTCCTGCATTACCCCTATTTGATTTTGTATTTATAACCCTGTATTCACCTGACCAAAAGTCTTGTTCCTCCTACCACCGAACTTCACTAATGTCCACTATATCTAACTTCAACCTATCCATTTCGTTTTTTAAATTTTCTAACCTACCTGCCCGATTAAGGGATCTGACATTCCACGCTCCGATCCGTAGAACGCCAGTTTTCTTTCTCCCCTTAACGACGTCCTCTTGAGTAGTCCCCGCCCGAAGATCCGAATGGGGGACTATTTTACCTCCTGAATATTTTACCGAAGAGGACGCCATAATCAATCAACCATACAGTAAAGCTGCATGCCCTCGGGAAAAATTACGGCTGTAGTTTCCCCTTGCTTTCAGCCGTTCGTCGTAGCAGCACAGCAAGGCCGTTTTGGTTAGTGTTGCAATGCGAGATCAGCTGAAATAGGAGCAGGAGGAAATGACAGTGACACAGGGAGTAACCTGCATTACACGCTACAGGTTAAATCTGTAAAAAGGAAAGGGATAGACGGTCCCGATTATTCTGGGACCATTATTTACGTCCACATTTTGGTGGTACTATAACAGATTGAGGTAGTATAAAACAGTACGTGGGAAAGAAGCAGTAGTTCCAAATAGACAAAAAAGATACGAGAGAACCTTCCAGATAGTGAAAGAATATCCCTGAAACGTACAGGAAAGCATGCATAACTATATTCTGCTTTCCCAGCACTTTTCAAAACATTAATTTGTTTTTCATGAAAATTGGGTGCGAGTCAAATAATGCATCTGAACTAAAACGTTAAAGTTTTACAGAAATACTAATATGAAGATACAAACGTCATACTTTTCTTGCTTCCTGTTTTCCAAACTTACCACATATCTCACCACAATGAAAAATTTAAAGCGACCCTTACGTCTGAATTAGTGCGAAATCAGTAGTTGTGTCCCACCCTACGAGATGGTCCTCAGGGGGCGCACCAATTTCGCCCACCGAGGAGCCGCCGCTGTTTGTGATACAAGAGAAACAGCGTGTTCAGTCTCACTGGCTGCTAACAGTGGATGTACTGCGACTTCCCGCGCTAAATCTGTCAGCCAGGGCTACTTGCTGCGACGTCTATAGGGAGACACGGCGGCAAACCGGCCACTGTAGCTTGCTGTAAAAAATAGTTCAAATGGCTCTAAGCACTATGGAACTTAACATCTGATGTCATGAGTCCCCTAGACTTAGAATTACGTAAACCTAACTAACCTAAGGACATCACACACATCCATGCCCGAGGCAGGATTCGAACCTGCGCCGTAGCAGCCGCGTGGTTCCGGACTGAAGCGCCTAGAACGGCTCGGCCACAGTGGTTGGCCCTCACTTGCTGTATCCTCGAAGAAGTATTGACTTCGTGTGTCCATAGTGCTATGATTTTGTGTTGCTGTCATTTATTACCTTTGTAATAAGTAAAGAACTGCCAGTGAGATAGAAATAATAGTATTGACTTCGTGTCGAGGTAGTGCTATGATTTGTGTTGCGATCAATTATTATCTTTGTAGTAAGTACCGAATTGCCAGTGGGATAGATAAGAGGAGACGCAGTCATTATAACGACAGTCCTGTAAAATCCGACATATTACGTATCTTCGTTTACCGAAAAACGTTTTCATTCAGCGCACGTGAGTATCTTGCAGCAAACGAGTGGGTAAAGTGGAAGTTCGTAATGCAAGGATATGCTCAGAACATTACGTCTCTGGGGATTATGTGCTGAATCAGAAAAATGAGGTCTTAGGTCTGCCTCTAAGTAAGACAAACTGAGAACTACGCTTTCGCAGAAAATATGTAATTGGAAGATAACACTCAGAATGCTGTAAATACTGTAGCAGTGCAGGATATAAAGGAACTAGAAGAATGAGAGAGGAAAAAGAAAACTGAACTGGTCATGATCTAAGAAATTATGAAGTACTTTTGGGTATGTGGAGCAGAAGAGAAGGTAATGACGGAAATGACTCAGAACATTATCAATCATCTTAATGGGTGTCAACAGAACAACCTGTAGAAGGAAACGATCGGCAACATGAAATGAAGGAAATTAGAATCGGTCATAACTGGGTTCAGAAATCATTTCCGTTATAAATAAAACTTCCATATCTGTAACAAGCTTTTTTCTTTGAGTCATCAGACTGACTGGTTTGATGCGCCCTGCCGTGACTTACCCTTCTATACCATCATCTTCATCCCAGAATAGCACTTATATCCAGCGCTCTCAATTTTTTGTTGGATATATTCCAATCTGTATTTTCCGCCTTAGTTTTGACCTTCCCTCTAGTACCCTGGAAGTTATTCCCTAAAATCTGAACACATGTCATATCATCCTACTGCTTCTTCATGTCAGTGTTCTCTCAACATATACCTTTCTTCGCCAATTCTGTGGAGAACATCTCATTTCTTATCTTATCAGCCTGAGAGGTGGCATGAGCCCCCTCTCATATTTCTGTCTTACGATTTTCCTCTCTAATTGCATGTGGTGAAAAGTCGCTATTCCTTCACACGCGGACTTCCCACACAGCATCTCTCATCACCCGGGTGGTCCGGTGACAGGCGGGCTCTGCTGATCTTGAAAGGGTTAAGCTGACAGGTGTGAGGGAGTCGAGTGAATGCTTTCCAGACGCCGACATTGTCAAAAGACACGCCCGCAGGGGCCTAAAGGAGCGGCTGGGCTAGAGATTCCGTTACTTTGCAGAAACTTAGCAAAAACACTTTATGGCGGGCTACCAGCGAGGCGTGGGAATGACTTGTGTTCCCAGGCAGTTCCCGCGTTTTCTGAAAAATCGTAACTGTGATTGGTTTGCTCAGGCCATAGCTCCGTGACGTAGCAAAATCGGCGCAGAAATTGGCGCCAAGAATCTCCATTGGTGGAATGATAGTGCTTCGGCAATAGAGTGGAATTTTCCGCCGGTTTTCGAGTTGCTGATTGGAACAGTTAACCACGGCCACTGTCGTGGGGGCGGGAATGTTCTGTGTTCGGTTTGTACGGGTGCTCTTGTGGAGTAGTCGGCTCTCGCCTTTCAGTCGGAGTAGGTTACAACACTGAGCTCTCGCTGCTCTGGACAGCCTGCCTTCCATTGGCTGTCTAATATACACTCCTGGAAATGGAAAAAAGAACACATTGACACCGGTGTGTCAGACCCACCATACTTGCTCCGGACACTGCGAGAGGGCTGTACAAGCAATGATCACACGCACGGCACAGCGGACACACCAGGAACCGCGGTGTTGGCCGTCGAATGGCGCTAGCTGCGCAGCATTTGTGCACCGCCGCCGTCTGTGTCAGCCAGTTTGCCGTGGCATACGGAGCTCCATCGCAGTCTTTAACACTGGTAGCATGCCGTGACAGCGTGGACGTGAACCGTATGTGCAGTTGACGGACTTTGAGCGAGGGCGTATAGTGGGCATGCGGGAGGCCGGGTGGACATAACGCCGAATTGCTCAACACGTGGGGCATGAGGTCTCCACAGTACATCGATGTTGTCGCCAGTGGTCGGCGGGAGGTGCACGTGCCCATCGACCTGGGACCGGACCGCAGCGACGCACGGATGCACGCCAAGACCGTAGGATCCTACGCAGTGCCGTAGGGGACCGCACCGCCACTTCCCAGCAAATTAGGGACACTGTTGCTCCTGGGGTATCGGCGAGGACCATTCGCAACCGTCTCCATGAAGCTGGGCTACGGTCCCGCACACCGTTAGGCCGTCTTCCGCTCACGCCCCAACATCGTGCAGCCCGCCTCCAGTGGTGTCGCGACAGGCGTGAATGGAGGGACGAATGGAGACGTGTCGTCTTCAGCGATGAGAGTCGCTTCTGCCTTGGTGCCAATGATGGTCGTATGCGTGTTTGGCGCCGTGCAGGTGAGCGCCACAATCAGGACTGCATACGACCGAGGCACACAGGGCCAACACCCGGCATCATGGTGTGGGGAGCGATCTCCTACACTGGCCGTACACCACTGGTGATCGTCGAGGGGACACTGAATAGTGCACGGTACATCCAAACCGTCATCGAACCCATCGCTCTACCATTCCTAGACCGGCAAGGGAACTTGCTGTTCCAACTGGACAATGCACGTCCGCATGTATCCCATGCCACCCAACGTGCTCTAGAAGGTGTAAGTCAACTACCCTGGCCAGCAAGATCTCCGGATCTGTCCCCCATTGAGCATGTTTGGGACTGGATGAAGCGTCGTCTCACGCGGTCTGCACGTCCAGCACGAACGCTGGTCCAACTGAGGCGCCAGGTGGAAATGACATGGCAAGCCGTTCCACAGGACTACATCCAGCGTCTCTACGATCGTCTCCATGGGAGAATAGCAGCCTGCATTGCTGCGAAAGGTGGATATACACTGTACTAGTGCCGACATTGTGCATGCTCTGTTGCCTGTGTCTATGTGCCTGTGGTTCTGTCAGTGTGATCATGTGATGTATCTGACCCCAGGAATGTGTCAATAAAGTTTCCCCTTCGTGGGACAATGAATTCACGGTGTTCTTATTTCAATTTCCAGGAGTGTACTTTTATTTGATTGTAACTGTTTAACGAAGTTGCTGAAGTTTCGACTTCAACATAACTTTCCGAGTACAGTTGGCAATTGAGCGTTCTGCATACAAGCGGCCTATGTTGTCTGTCTTGGGTAGTTTTGGCTAAAGTTGACTGTATCGGAGTTACTGTGTGACTTCGCTTATGAAAATCAATCGCTGTACCGTCAGTGATGGTGTGGCGAGCCTTCTTCGTCTCCCTCAGAGGCGCATTTGTATTGATAGGAAGTCTTTAGTCTGGAACAACCAGACCAGGACAATTTGTTTTGGGCTATACTCGTAACATTATCATCACCACGATGGGACGTCGAAGCAACCAGCCATCGCTTCAAAAATGGTTCAAATGGCTCTGAGCACTATGGGACTTAACAGCTATGGTCATCAGTCCCCTAGAACTTAGAACTACTTAAACCTAACTAACCTAAGGACAGCATACAACACCCAGCCATCACGAGGCAGAGAAAATCCCTGACCCTGCCAGGAATCGAACCCGGGAACCCAGGCGTGGGAAGCGAGAACGCTTCCGCACGACCACGAGATGCGGGCGCCATCGCTTCCAGTACGCCAGATCGTGTCCTTGCAGCTAAGAAGACAGCTTGGTAATGTATGTCCGCAGCACCAGAAAAGCAGGCATTTTTGCTAGGCGATAATCAGAGCTCAGCAGAGCGCCCCTGTTCGTCTTTTCTAACTTTGTTCTATCTTGGGTGTTCATTGTCTGAGTTCTCACTAATGTAGCAGCAATGAATGTTGGGTTAGCTGTGTGTCTCTCTTAAGATTTGAGTTGCAAGGAATTGGCTCCACATACCACTTCGTCATAAACGTCACAATCTAGTTTAGGGACAACTTCACCTTCACAGTGTTTATTTGAGTATCCAATTTGAGCCAATTTGATGTATTGTAAATGTTTCATGTGTTTTTGTTTATTATTTTGTGTTTAGTCTTAATAAATCATATTGTTATTTTGGACAGAACTTTCATTCTGTTAATCGGTAGAGCAACCCTATCATTTCTCACTACGTTAATGAAACCTTTCTTTATTTAACTTATTTATCAAATTAAATTATTGCAGGTGCCAAACTCTTTTCTACTCCACTTGCAGGGTTGATTACAGTCAGTTCGCGTATCTTTTTAATCCATGTGCAACAGGAAAAGTCGGAGTTAGAATAGGGGGGGGGGGGGGAGGCTTAGAGCATCATTTACAATATGTAGATTCTAGAAGAATTTAGTGTTAAATACACTGCTAGCCCCGGCCCCTCGCAAGCCCACCTAAGTTTCAACAGTCTTCTATAGAACTACACTTCAAATGCTTAAACTCTCTTCTTTTACGGTTTAGCACAGTCCATAATTCACTACCACACAATACTCTGCCCCAAACGTACGTTAAGGACGATGTTGGCTACCAATAGACTCCTCTTGGCTAGGTATGCCCTCTTGCCTGTGCCAATCTGCTTTTTATGTTTTCCTGCTTTGTCCGTCATGCGTTATTTTGTTTTCAAGGTAGCAGGATTCCTTAAATTCGCCTATTTCGTGTTCAACAATTTTGATGTTTATCGCAAATCTCATATGTGCTGCTCCTCATTAATTTCGTCTTTCTCCGATTTACTCTCAATCCATTTTCTGTACACACTAGACTGTTCCATTCAACGGGCCGTGTGATTCTTTTTCAATTTCACTAAGTATTGCAATGTCATCAGCGAATTTTATCATTAGTATCACTTCATCCTAAATTTTAATCCCACTCTTGAACGTCACTTTTATTTCCGTCATTGCTTCTTCTATGTATAGACTAAACAGTAAGGGCGAAAGATTGCATTCATCTCTTACAACCTTTTTAATCCGAGCACTTCGGTCTTGGCCTTCCACTCTTATTGCCCCATTTGGTTCTTGTACATACTGCATATTATCCTCCTTTCCTTATATTTTTCTGAGAATTTTGAATATCTTGCATCACTTTACAATGCTTTTTCTAGTTCAACAAATTCTTTGAAGGTGTCTTATTTTTCTCGTCTTGCTTCCAGTATCAAGCACAACATCAGCATCGCCTCTGTCGTGCCCTTTCCGTTCCCAAAACCAAACTGTACATCATATAACAGATCCTCAACTTTCTTTTCCATTCTTCTTCCATGCCCGCAACTTTGGTGCACGAACTGTTAAGCTGATTGTACGACAGTTTTCGAACTTATCTGCCCTTGCTTTCTTCGCGATGATGTGGGTGATATTTTTCCTGTCCCATAGATTGCAAAATCAGTCTCAGAAAGCATTTCGGTTTCCACTTCCGCCAATTATTCAAGGAATCCGAAGGAACGTTATTTATGCCTTCAGCCTTATCTTACCTCAAGTCCTCCGTAACTCTGTTAAAGTCTGACTCCAGTACTGAAACCTCTATATGATTTATATGGCCTTTCATTTCTCCTTCTATCACGTCATCAGGCAGTTCCTTCATCTCATACAGACTTTCACTGTACTCTTTCCGCTTATGTGCTCTTTCCTTTGCGTTTATCAGTGGAACGCCGCTCGATGGTGTTGAAAAGCAACCTTGTCTGGCCAAAAATTCAGTTTTGCAGGAGAGTGGAAAAAGAGTTATTGTTATCTCGATGTCAAAGAAATGTACAATTAGTATAATCATAATACATTTCATTAATAGACTATTAGATAAAAAACACTGGAAAATAATTTTCAAGCCATACATTAAATACCAATTGCGACGTTGCTGTATGAGCAGACTGATATACGATGTTACTGTATGAACAAACTGATATATGAGGTTGCAATTCGACACCATTGTCTTGCACTCATAATGTTGACGTCTTTGCTTTTAATTAAACCGAAGGTTTGATGTTTCTATATGGTCAGTCAGTTCTTCTGACAATCATTTCTTTCTCGAGATCTTCACCTGCTTCCTACAGCTATTTTACCTAGGCTTCATTGCACTTCCTATTTCCTAAGTTACTTATATTGCTGAATTTCAACATTTCCTGAACTGTGCTTCTTTCTTTCATTGCTCAGGCGAAGTCATACTTACAAGGGAACCTTCCCAACGCACCCCCCTCAGATTTAGTTATAAGTTGGCACAGCGGATAGGCCTTGAAAAACTGAACACAGATCAATCGAGAAAACAGGAAGAAGTTGTGTGGAACTATGAAAAAAATTACTAAAATATGCAAACTGAGTATTCCATGCGCAAGATAGGCAACATCAAGGAGACTCCGTGCTCAGGAGCGCCGTGGTCTCGTGGTTAGCGTGAGTAGCTCCGGAACGAAAGGTCCTTGGTTCAAGTCTTCCCACGAGTGAGAATTTTACTTTCTTTATTTTCGCAAAGTTATGATCCGTCAGTTCGTTCATTGACGTCTCTGTTCACTGTAATAAGTTCAGTGTCTGTGTTTTGCGACCGCACCGCAAAACCGTGCGATTAGTAGACGAAAGGACGTGCCTCTCCAATGGGAACCGAAAACGTTTGATCGGAAGGTCATAGGTCAACCGATTCCTCCACAGGAAAACACGTCTGCTATATTCTGTACGACACTGGTGACTGCATGTGCGTCACATGACAGGAATATGTTGTCGACCCACCTAACTCGTACACTTAGCGAATGGGTAAAAAGATTCTTCTAGCTTGCCCGATTTAGGTTTTCTTGTGGATGTGATAATCACTCCCAAAAAAGTGATGAACACATAAGAGTTTGTCACATAAACTGAAAATAAAAATTTAAACTTTTCACTCGAGTGAAGACTTGAACCTAGGACCTCTTGCTCCGTAGCTGCCCTCGCTAACCACGGGACCACGGCGCTCCTGGACTCCCCGCGTCCTTAATGTTGCCTATCTTCGCATGGACTACTCAGTTTGTATATTTTTCTAATTTTTTTCACAGTTCCACACAACTTCTTCCTGTTTTCTCGATTGATCTGTGTTCAGTTTTTCAAGCCCTATCCACTGTACCATCTTATAACTAAATCTGAGGGGGGTGCGATGGGGAGGTTGCCTTGTTAGTAGTTACCTTCCTCGTACATATATTTTTATGGCCAGCTTATGTGAGTGCCCTTTCTGCCGATGTCCATTCCTCATCAGGTTAACCACCTATTGTGGTATTCACTACTTAAATGTCTACAGCCTTAGATAACTCGGAAAGGTTCAAATGGTTCAAATGGCTCTGAGCACTATGGGACTCAACTTCTGAGGTCGTCAGTCCCCTATAACTTAGAACTACTTAAACCTAACTAACCTAAGGACATCACACACAGCCATGCCCGAGGCAGGATTCGAACCTGCGACCGTAGCGGTCGCGCGGTCCCAGACTGTAGCGCCCAGAACCGCTCGGCCACTTCGGCCGGCAACTCGGAAAGCACGTCACCATTGCACAGTAGTTCAATATCCCACTTCTTTCCACATTGATTATTCCCTTAAATTCAACCTACACTTAATTTCTTACATAAGTTAAATTGGCGTTAACACACACTTTCCTAGGTTAAATTTCTCTTTTTTTGTCGTCAGATGTGTTTTACTTGTAGGGCATCAGAGAAAGTGAGCATCACTTGGATCTGAGATCTGTAAGAAAAAAATACCTTAACCAGTTTACATTTGAAGGGGTCGAATGATTCAAGCCTATGCCTCACTGTCTCGAAAAATGAGATTTGACTATGTATCGACTGAGTGCTTCTACTGGTGAAGAGGTTTGTTGATTTTTCAACAGCTGGTGCAATAATGTAAGCACATTTTAAATCGCTAAAACTTATTAAGTTGGTGTATAGATAGTTCCATATCTTTATTTTACTCTCCTGTAAAATTTACGCCTTGTGACTTAGGCTTGAATCACTCTGACCTCTTCATTCGTTAAAAATGGTAAATACCGCTAATGGTTGTCTGAAATATTTATTTATTGGAACTCCAGTTTCGAGAATTAATCATTTTCTAGCAAAAGTCTCCAAATTGCAATCGCACGTCAAATTATCTTTTTAAACTGCTAGAAGAGTTGCTCCTATTGTTAAAAACTCAGTCAAAGAAACTTAGAAAAATATTATTCAGATATCATTCCAGTTTTTTAAACTAAAATATTATGCACTTCTCAGAGGAGTATTCTTATCTTTTTTATATCTTGACTTTAAGACTTGTTGTTTAGTATTTCAATCAAAATGACTTAATTTTCTTCAGCACATATTTCACAGCTTGCGCAGTGCGATGTAAAAGTAACTATGGTTGTGCAGCTATTCTCACACTTCGGTGTGCTCTTCCAGTAACATTCAGATAGTTCTCTGAAATATGAAACGTAATTGAAGGACCTGCCTTATGATGTACCTCAGATCTTGTATTGATTTCTTTGTCACGGTCATGACTGCTGGCAAAACGAGTCCCTAGTTTCATAAATGGTTTCTTAACAGTTCCATCAACAAGTAGATTATAGAGTATCCCTACTATCCTGTCACGACACGCAGGGTCTGAGAAATTCGTTTTATTTGTGGCTAACACAAGTTCCTTCCATATTCTCAAATGATTGATTTCTTAGTTGCAAGCAAAAGCTACATTGTGTAGTCCAGCTCCTTCCTTTCCTTTTATTAAACCTCTTAAGAACTCACTAGTCACCGTGACGTCAAAGTTGTAATATAAAATTTGCTTCCCTGTTGCAAATAAGGAAAAGCCCATCATCACCTGAAGTATTACTACGTCATATGTAAGTTATTCACTAATGATACTCATTTTAGCGAAGGTAAGAACCTCATCGAATCCTTTAAGCAGATCAACTCCAGTTCTAATTAATACTGTTATCTCTTTTACTACACTCAAGCTGCTTGGGCCGACCGTCGTGGCCGAGTGGTTCTAGGCGCTTCAGTCTGGAACTGCGCGAGCGCTACTGTCGCAGGTTCGAATCCTGCCTCGGGCATGGATGTGTGTCATGGTGTGATGTCCTTAGGTTAGTTAGATTTAAATACTTCTAAATTCTAGGGTACTGATGACCTCAGATGTTAAGTCCATAGTGCCTTATTGACACTTGCGTCCATAGGTTCGTGGCATCTGAGTCATACTGGAGCCCGACCATAAGCTCTTACCAACTGAAATCGGGGCTCATGTGACCAGGCCACGGTTTCCAAGTCTTCTAGGGTCCAACTGATATGGTCACGAGGCCAGGAGAGGCGCTACAGGTTATGTGGTGCTGTTAGCAAAGGCACTGGCGTCGATCATATGCTGCCATACCCCATTAACGCCAAATGTCGCAGCACTGTCCTACCTGATACGTTCGTCGTAAGACCCACATTGATTTCTGCGGTTACTTCAAGCAGTGTTGCTTGTCTGTTAACACTGACAACTCTAAGCAAACACCTCTGCTCCCGGTCGTTAAATGAAGGCCGTCGGCCACTGCGTTGTCCGTGGTAAGAGGTAATGCCTGAAATTTGGTATTCCCGACATACTTTAGATACTGTAGATCTCGGAATATTGAAGTCGCTACGGTTTCCGAAATGGAAACTACCATTCCGCGTTCAAAGTCTGTTAATTCCCGTCGTCCGGCATAATGAAGTCGGAAATCTTTTCATATATATCATCTGAGAACAAATGTCAGCTCTGCCAATGCACTACCCTTTCATGCCTTGTGAACGGCATTCGGAAGGACGACGGTTCAATCCCGCGTCCGACCATCCTGATTTAGGTTTTCCGTGATTTCCCTAAATCTCTCCAGGCAAATGCCGGGATGGTTCCTCTGAAAGGGCACGGCCGGCTTCCTACCCCATCCTTCCCTAATCCGATGAGACCGATGACCACGCTGTCTGGTCTCCTTCCCCAAACCAACCAACCAACCTTATGAACGCGATACTATCGCCATCTTTATATGTGCATATTGCTATCCCGTGACTTTTGTCATCTCAGCGTAAGACAAAGGCATAAAGTCTGCATCATAATAATATCTCATACAAGAGACGGAACAGAATAAATCAGTGGCATATACCATGTACGTAAAACATTAGGTGTGCAAAGCCATCCTTAAAAGACCACATTTTTATGTATACGATCTCGTTACAGCTGTAGCTTGACAACAACATACGGAATATGGACCGTTCGCAGATATCTGCCTACACCCCTGAATGGGCCACATACGAACGCTGCAGGTAAACTAAATGGAATTCTCAACTCGGAACAATGATGAAAGTTCACAAGGAGGATGAGGCCGAAGTGGCCAAGGGAGACCTAATCGCTAGGGGAGCAACAGGAGAACAGCAGAAGGAAAGAAGAGCAAGAGATACGAAAACACATATGTGAAGGGCCGCACCCACGTCAAGTGAGAGCCAAAGTCAACCATTTGGTACATACAGCAAGGACAACGTAAAGAATACAATGGAACCAAAGGAAGACACAAACGTTACAGGTGGAAAGCAAGCAGGGGTAATCGTTAAAAAACATTCATGACAACACATAGCGATAGCAGGAGTAAGGAGTACAGCAACGATGTAAACAGACGGGACGATTTCATGGCAGCAAAGTAGATCGAGGAGTGACAAACAGAGGAGATGGAACCACTGGCGCGAGGCTCACAAGTGCTGACGTCACGTGCATGTGCCAGATGAAACAGCCAGTGAAGAAACCAAAGCTGACACTTGGCAATGTATGAACACGTAACGCATGGAACTGGACAGATGCGGAGAAACGGTGCCATCTGTGGAGCGCAAATTCATTGTAAATCAAGGCTTATGTAATGCTGCGAACTAGTCTTACAGGAAAACTATTATTCTTCAACAAAAGTAAGGAAAAGTAGCACGGAAGCGCTGTAGAGCGCTGCGTTAACAGCCGCAGTGTTACGGCATGTGCAACACAATAACTGACACGCCAGTGGACTGCGCACCGAGAATAACCGAGCTCAGTGGTAACCGGTGCTGCACAGCCGTAACTACGCAGCATATGGAACAGTGTCACCACACCAAGGCAAACACTTGTTTTGGCAACGTGACTAGGTGCCGGAATTTAGGGAAACAAATTTGTACTGGAGGCATATAATTACATCTGAATTTTAAAGCAGGGATCACTTGTCATCGCCACTAGCCAGCAGTACCGCCATGACGCCAGAGGGACGCCGGACAGTGAGACGACTGGGCTCCGGCAGCTGCAGCCGTGGGTTCGAGACCGAACTGCGCCTGCCGTCTTCATTAAGACGGTCACCAGATTGGGTGTCTCAACTCTGCCGATCTGCTGTCTGCGCCTGCCGACTCCGACGCTGGGTTCCTAGTGGGACTCGACGCCTCAGCGCCAGCGTGTTAGCCGTCTTCCCGTTCCGTCGCGGTGACACGAATGGGGCGAGGGGCCGTCTTCCGAGTGGGAGGCCATCGCAGCGCAACACGACGCACCACTGACGTCAACACCTGTGGCCACAGACGTTGCTGGCCTCAGCAGTGAGAGGTGCCGGCCCAGCAGCACAAGGCAGAGGCCTCCGCCCTTCATCAGCCCACCCAGGGTCAAATTTTCAGAGTGTTCGGAATAAAGTTCCTGAAATTACTGTCCTCCAGGAAGCGTGTGGTGCGCAAATTATTCTCGGGGCTGAGACCTGGCTGAACCCTGAGATAGGAAGTTTTGAAATATTTAGTGAGGGTTGGAACGTGTATCGGAAAGACAGATTAGACACCGTAGGAGGTGGTGTCTTCATTGCAGTTGACAAAAATATTGTGTCTACTGAGGTCGAAGTAGAGTGTGATTGTGAAGTTATCTGGACACGTTTACCAGGGCTATGGGAAATAAAGTTAATTGTGGGGTGTTATTACCGGCCACCAGGTTCCACCGCGACAGTTCTAGAATCATTCAAAGGGAGTATATATTATGTATCGCAGAAGTACCCGGATCATGCTATATTAGTCGGAGGCGACTTCAACCTACCTAGTATAGATTGCGATGTTTATGGATTCATTACAGGTGGTACAGACAAGCCGTCGTGTGAATTACTTTTGAACACATTATCCGAAAACTGTCTTGAGCAGCTAAATCGACAGCCAACGTGTAATGGAAATATTTTAGATCTGGTAGCCACGAACAGACCAGACCTCATCGACGGTGTCAGTGTTGAGACAGGGATTAGTTATCATGATGTTGCCATTACATATGGTTATGAAAGTTAAAAAGTCGGTCAAGAAGGCGAGGAGAGTATTCTTACTAGAAAGAGCAGATAAGCAGTTGTCAGCATCCAACTTAGCAAATGAATCGACTTCATTTACTTACCGACGATGGACGTGGAAGAATTATGGGCAAATTTTAAACACATTGTAAATCACGCATTGGAAAAGTATGTGCCGAAAAAGTGGGTTACGGACGGAAACGACCCACCGTGGTTTAACAGCGCAATTCGGAGAATGCTCAGGAAACAAAGGCAGTTGCACTCGTGGTACAAGAAAGATCGGGAGAATAAGGACAGGCAAAAGTTAGTAGAGATTCGTGCTGCTGTAAAAAGAGCGATGCGCGAGGCATTCAACCACGACCACCGTCATACCTTAGCAAAAGATCTTGCTGAAAACCCAAGGAAATTCTGGTCTTACGTAAAATCGGTAAGTGGGTCGAAGGCTTCCATCCAGTCAGTCACTGATCAGTCTGGCGTGGTAACGGAATACAGCAAAACGAAAGCTGAAATTTTAAATTTAGCATTTGAGAAATCTTTCACGCAGGAGGATCGTACAAACATACCGCCGTTTGAGTCTCGAACAGATTCCCATATGGAGGACATAGTGATAGACATCCCTGGGGTTGTGAAGCAGCTGAATGGGTTGAAATTAAATAAATCGCCAGGTCCTGATGGGATTCCAATTCGGTTTTACAGAGAGTACTCTACTGCATTGGCTCCTTACTTAGCTTGCATTCATCGCGAATCTCTTGCCCAACGTAAAGTCCCGAGCGACTGGAAAAAAGCGCAGGTGACGCCTGTATATAAGAAGGGTAGAAGGACGGATCCTCAAAATTACAGACCAATATCCTTAACATCGGTTTGTTGCAGAATTCTCGAACATATTCTCAGTTCGAATATAATGAATTTCCTTGAGACAGAGAAGTTGCTGTCCATGCATCAGCACGGCTTTAGAAAGCATTGCTCCTGCGAAACGCAACTCGCCATGATATCTTGCGAACCATGGATAAAGGGTATCAGACGGATGCCATATTCCTTGACTTCCGGAAAGCGTTTGACTCGGTGCCCCACTGCAGACTCCTAACTAAGGTACGAGCATATGGGATTGGTTCCCAAATATGTGAGTGACTCGAAGACTTCTTAAGTAATAGAACCCAGTACGTTGTCCTCGATGGTGAGTGATGGTGAGGGTATCATCTGGAGTGCCCCAGGGAAGTGTGGTAGGTCCGCTGTTGTTTTCTATCTACATAAATGATCTTTTGGATAGGGTGGATAGCAATGTGCGGTTGTTTGCTGATGATGCTATGGTGTACGGGAAGGTGTCGTCGTTGAGTGACTGAAGGAGGATACAAGATGACTTGGACAGGATTTGTGATTGGTGCAAAGAATGACAGCTAACTCTAAATATAGATAAATGTAAATTAATGCAGATGAATAGGAAAAAGAATCCTGTAATGTCTGAATACTCCATTAGTAGTGTAGCGCTTGACACAGTCACGTCGATTAAATATTTGGGCGTAACATTACAGAGCGATATGAAGTGGGAGAAGCATGTAATGGCAGTTGTGGGGAAGGCGGGTAGTCGTCTTCTGTTCACTGGTAGAATTTTGGGAAATATGTGGTTCATCTGTAAAGGAGACCGCTTATAAAACACTAATACGACCTATTCTTGAGTACTGCTCGAGCGTTTGGGATCCCTATCAGGTCGGATTGAGGGAGGACATAGAAGCAATTCAGAGGCGGGCTGCTAGATTTGTTACTGGTAGGTTTGATCATCACGCGAGTGTTATGGAAATGCTTCAGAAACTCGGATGGGAGTCTCCGGAGGAAAGGAGACGTTCTTTTCGTGAATCGCTACTGAGAAAATTTAGAGAACCAGCATTTGAGGCTGACTGCAGTTCAGTTTTACTGCCGCCAACTTACATTTCACGGAAAGACCACAAAGATAAGATAAGAGAGATTAGGGCTCGTACAGAGGTATTAGGCAGTCATTTTTCCCTCGTTCTGTTTGGGAGCGGAACAGGGAGAGAAGATGCTAGTTGTAGTACGAGGTACCCTCCGCCACGCACCGTATGGTGGATTGCGGAGTATGTATGTAGATGTAGATGTGGATGTAAGGTGTCCAGAGGCAGCTTTTAAGAGGTCTCTGGCGAGCTCGCTCTCTTGCAGACAGCCGCCGAGGTGGCGGCAGTGGGCTAGTAGGAAAGCTCGTGGGATGTGCGGGGCACCTGGAAGCCCCGGACTGTCGTCTGTGCTTTTGACGACGGGCAAGCAGGCCGCACTCCGCCGTAACTGATGTTATAGCGGGGAGAGGCGCCTTTTCCACCGCGGACTGTAACCGGATCAGAATAACAAAGTGATTGACAGCGAAGCATAGTTGAACGCGGAAAGGGGCGATGTCTGTTTGCCGGTGCGTGCGCGCGCATTATGGCTGTAGCAGCAACATCTGTGCGGTTCCTTACTGGACTACCTTCTCGTTATATCCTTGTGGCTTAGCAAACGCATTCCCGTGTATAAAATGATACCGTGTTCCTATCATTTGTGTATCTCAACAAAAGCAACAGGAAGAGCACTGTTTTTACAAAAATCGGAATGAATTACGTTCAGTTTTTCTATTCGATACGTACGGTGTGTTAAAATGGATCTGCATCGTTCGTGCAAATATAACAACCAACAACAGTAAAATAACATAAACTGCTTGCGTACTTACCAATCACTGTAGTGTGCACGCAGTGTCGTTCTTGTGCAGAGGAATATTCCTTAACAATGGCATGAAATTTATTGCCCAACTGCAGTACACACCATTCAGTCAAAAATACGAAATATAAACACAAAAATAAAGATGAATTAAGGCAAAGCGTAAATGCCACTTAGTTCAGAATGACTTTCTTCCTCGATACAGTCGTTATCTGAACTCTGATCCGAGGAAGAGCCTCTGGAATTTTCCAAGGATATAATTATGTTTTCTATATTACCCTCGACACTCACTTCACTTTCCCCCGCTCCTTTAACAGTCGTTTCCTTGTGGCGTACAAATTTCTCTACTTCTCTGGCGGTATTTGTGCCACTGTTTCCTCTAACAGTCTTTAAATTTCTGCCACAGTGAAACGTTTGTTATTTGTTGCCTCATAATTTTTAATTTGTGCCCAAATCATTTCGATGGCATTATGTTGCTGTGGTATGGAGGAAGCCCGCGAACCCTGGCCATGTTCTTTAGCTACCTTGTCCACAACGCACTGCTGAAAGTGTGGCCTATTTTTTCTTTACTATTTCCATGAGCCCTGCCTTACACAAGGCATATTTCACTCGACGCCACATCGAGCGAGTTGCGTGCCGGTGATGAGGATGAAATGATAACGAGGGTAACACAACATCCAGTCCCCGAGCGGAGAAAATCTCCAACCCAGCAGGGAATAAAACCCGGGCCCGTTTGCATGGGAGGCGAGCACGTTACCACTCAGCTAATCAGGCGGACTGCCTTACATAGATCGTCCTGAATTTTCACGTTGTGGCATTCAAACCGTTCAACAATGTCGGCTTTTTTCGTTGCCACCGTTGGAGCTTTAATAACGGAATGGTATGCGGTATTAACCATTACAATGACTAACGGCTGATTTTAAGTTTTCCAGTAGTTGTCTCTTGAACCACTTCACAAAACTATCATGGTTCGTCTCCTCATGGTAATTGTTTTGCTCGATCTGTAAACGAGGAGACAGTTAGGCAAGTAACCACTTGCAGTTCCAGCATGCAATATTATAATTTTTGAATCCTTTCCCACCAGAACAGCAAAAGTTCCACATATGGTGTCATCTGCCTAGTCTTTCCTGACAAAATGACCGGCGTTTATCTGGGTTTCGTCGAGCCACACTATATCTTCAAACAACACTTTTACAACAGTTCTTAAAAATCGACAACGCCACGCTACGTTGTAGCCTCCCTCCTTTATAATTTTCCGTCCATTAATTTTTTTACACCGAAAACCGAGGCCTCTGATAACCAGCAACAAAGACGTTTTGCTGCTACTGAATAGCTCTCCCTCGCGAAGACTTCCCTCAATAGTTGGATGTTCTTTCCTCTCGTAATATCCATATGTATGGCGACAAGCAGCATGTTGTAAAAAAAAAGAGTCCAAACTTGTTACACGTGGTTCTGTCGTTCTATCCGGGTACACGCAGTTTGTATGAACCAGGCTCTTCCAGTTCTGCACAATATTTCTCCTTACAAATTTTGACGACGGTACTTTTGTATATATTCAAGGCGTCTGCAGTTCCTTCGATTACCTTCGTTAGAGACAATAGCGTTGCACGCACCAATGCCTCTTTCTTTCTATAAATATTCTCGCACTGAGCACACAAACTCATGTTGCCATATGAAACGTCCCCTTAGAAGAATTGTATACGAAACTGTGCTTAAACTGACACAATATTTTTTAGCGCAACGCAATCTGACTTTCAAAAATCCCTACAAAAGAATGGCCCTGACTAACATTAACCTATACGTTTCACAAATCACTTACCTCACCAAAAATCTTCCTTACTCGAACTACTGCAATACAGCGAGCGCCACTACTGCCAGCTAAATAAAAGATTCAAACTACGGAAGGCACTAACTACTGATAGGGATAGCAAATGAAAGATTTTAGTGGAGAAAAAACAATGTATTTACCTTAATATCATCACAAGTCATAATATATGTAATTTCAAAACTCCGCCATCTCTCTCCTCACATCCACCACTGCTGGCGGCTCACCTCTTAACTGCGCAACGCTACGCGCTGTTCACATCCAGCTGTCGCCGCCCACCACTACAATGGCAGACAACAATGCAAACTAGCCACAGACTGCAGACCACGCAAAATATGAGTGGATCGCTGGACTTTCCGTTTAGCTGCCACACTTTTGCGTACTTCCACTTCAAGCTTCAGACATTCCGTAGCGCAAAATAAACTTGTCGCACAGAGAAACAAAGCATACAACAAAACGTACCACGATAGTTTATGTTACCGGCCGCGAGCGTCGTCTACAACTGACCACAGTCGCCGTTACCTGCAGTAACACAAGAGATTTGACAATGATGAAGCGAACAGGAGGCGTGGCCAAGGGCATTCTCTGATTGGCTGTTGCTGTGGTAACAGCCTTTTAAACAGATATACGTCCAGCTCTTTGTCGTTCTGATCCAGATGTAGGGAAATTGCGGTCTGTGCCTGAGTTCTACTATACGTGTCGCAATGGGGCCGCAAGCTGCATGTTTACGTCTCTCCATTAACACTCGGTGAGAAGCTTCTGAAGTTGTTGCTTACATTTAGCAGTGCAGCAGCGATGATCTAACTACCGAGTGTCTTGTAATATGCGCTAACTTCGCTAATACTCGTTAACTGAGCGGACCTCTGAGAGAATCTGATAACCATTAATTATCATCTAACCATTTAAATCACTTGATCTGTTCGACAAGTTTCAGCCTCTCGTTGTGAAGCTGTCTCCTAATTACTTGCTTATTGCCTATTGTGCTGGTTCTTTGGTGAAAGGAGTGGATAAGGACATACGGCCTTATATTCATTAAATTTTCCCACTGGAAACAGTGTAACGTTTTGTTGTGACTTTTAACGCTCCACTTGATTTACTTGCGGGTGCTCCTTATGGGGTTGGCCCAGCCTGGGCCCCCCGTAAGCCATTCCTGGTACCAAGAATTTTTACTTGTCCGTTCTTATACTGTAAAACAGAGTAGTACTGAAGGAAGGGGAGCAGCTAATCCCTAAATCTAATCCCCAGAGTGCGACATTCAGATATTTGTTGCCACGCTATGTTGCGTATATTAATTTTATTGTGTTTGTAATAATAGTATTGTGTATGTCTTGGAACCAGTTAATATAGGTTACTAAGCCGTGTTTTTTGTGGAGTGTCACGCGTTCTACCGCCCTGTGCGAACCGCTTACAAAATAAGAAGATTGCTCAGAGTATTTTGTAAAAGTTTCAACTTCAGATTTCTTATTACAGTTTTCTTAAAACGTTCTTTAGATTGATTTAAATGTTACAGGATGTGTACAGTTAAGGTTCAGCTGGGTGTTCGTGTGAATTTATGTAAATTATTTCACGCACTACTAAAGCTTTTAATTATTGTTTGATTTTGTTTAAAGGCCTACACCGTCAAGCTTATGTAATTTTACTCTCAAACGCTCCTTGGTGTAAAAATGTTTCGTAAATTTCATTACACCTAAATCTTTGCGTTGCACTGCTTTCAGTTTGGAAATACCCTTTGGTTTTGGGGCCTATCCTTCTAAGTTTTCTGATTTGGTGATGTATTTGACTTTCTGTAAATTTTTATAAATTGTAGTTCAAATGTGCGTTAGCGATTGCTGATCACTCCCCGTTTTCCCAGGCCTTACTTGTCCTTCTTAGTAGATGCGTACAGAGGTGTCTCAAAGAGAGTGGAGGTTCAGCACCTGGATATAAGCGATAGAAGAGGTCAGCAAGGTGTTAATTCCAACGTTCATAAGACATGAAGAAAGTGTATGAGAAAAAGTTACTAATGAAGAAAGGTAAAATGAGAAAGAAATACAGGGAGAAGAGACAGACGCAATAGGTCAGGAAGAAAGGATGGAAGATGATGTGGATGAGAAGGAAGAAGATGCTAACAACTGAACAGTAGAAAACTTTGGTGACTTGTAAGAAGAGGAAACGGAGGAAGAGGGAAGAAAAGGAAGAGCAGAAGAGGAGGCAGATAAGGATGGCTGGGAGAACGAAGACGAAGCAAGAGACGCTGCAGTGAGGAAACTAGAATCAGCGGAATGTTTATTTATTGAACCTACACACATGAAGAAACAAGATCTGATAGAAATGCTGAACACTGGGAGGCAGGGTGAAGAAAGAGACGTTGTAGTGAAGATCCGGATGCAGTAGGTGATTTGATCAGTGAGCATGGACGTCTGAAGAACAAGGCTCGCCGGCAGGTGGAGTGAAGCAAAGGTTCTAGTGAAGAGATTAACACTAATAGAAGATCTAACAACATACAGCGAAAGAGAAGACTGGACATCATAGAAGTACAGCCTTACGAGTAAATCAGAGTTTTCTAATAAAACTTGTGCGTTTTCAGGATTTGTGTACCAGCTGCAGGTTCCGGAATTATTTTGTTAAATAATCGGGAAGAAGTAGGAGATAAAAGAGCAAAAAACAGCACACAGACAAGGCAAGATGCCGATGGGTGTACCGAAACCAACAATCAAGAAACCACCAGATAAATAGCAAGCATGAAAGTTCAATTAAGAAGGGCAATTTACGAAGAAAAACTTTTTATTAAAAGAATCTGTCTAAGAGAAAGAGCTTTACAATGTTATTTTATCAGATCAACATTTTAGCGAGAGAGTGAATGAAATCTAGTGAGCTTAGGGCTAGTATTGCAGTTAAAACAGTCAGCCCGACGACGAATATCAGTAATTGTTGGAAGTGCCAAATGCAAGTGTCGAAATTGACAGAGCGGTTTATCGGTGTGCTGAAATGCCAAAATCAGCTACTGGGGAATGTTGATAAGCACAGAGATGCGGACTGTGAAGCACGTGCTACTGCTTGACAAGGATAACAGAAGGTAGTTCGTAACATGGTGTTTATAAACACTGAACAAGGCAGCAGACGAGTGAATTGGCATGGCGTTCTGGCCTTCACTGCGATGTGAATGAATGGAAGAGTGATTCTGCGAATTTGTGTAACTTAATTTAACTCTTTACATCTATAGAACAAACAAATCTGACAGCTATACAGGGTGCTCCCTTAAGAGCGTGCAAAAATGTAACAGGACAGAGGGAATGCTCCACTGAACAATTTGAGATAGGGAACCTGGTGTCGGAGAAGCTAGCTTAAGGAGATATGGAAGTAAACTTGTCTACCGCTTTGTCCAGCATTACTGTTTTCCAGCTTATTTACCACTACCATTCGTACAAGTTTACTGTGCTGTTTATTTACATATACATTCCTTATTTCCTATAAGGAAACAGGGAAGACGAGCCTGATTACCAGGAAGTCATGATGTAGTAGGCCGTCTGAATGGCCACATGAGGTTCGCGCAAAAGAGTTCTACCTGAATTATTTGAGAACGCTCCCTTGGCTGTTCGTGAGAGGATGTAGATATAACATGACGGTGCGCCGCCCCGCTTCACTGTGGATGTTCGCAACTATCTCAATGCTGTATTTCCGGGTCGCTGTATTGGAAGGAAGCGTCCTGTTCCATGGCTTGCATGGTCACCTGACCTGTCCTATGGGGATCCCTAAAGTCACTTGCGTACGAGACCCCAGTGGATACAGAGATGGAATTAGTTGTCAGAATTGTACTGCCTGTGATGTGATTCGAAACACATCACGGATATTTGTCAGGATGCGTCAGAGTCGTATTCGCCGATGTCATGCTTGCATTGAGGCTGATGGCCATCAGTTTCAGCACGTTTGGTAGGACACGTTCATTGCGTCACTGAGGGTATTTGCAGTTATCTGTAACTAACGTAAATAAAAAAAGTACACAGTAACGTGTTTTTATTCCTTTTATATCCTTCATCTGGCTTCTCCGACCCCATATTTCGTCCCTCAAATTGTTCAGTGGACCATCCTCTATTTGCTGTTAAATTTTTACACGTTCTTACGGGAACACCTTGTATATCGCTATAAGTAGAGGGTATTCTGACAATGATGATTACATATTTTTAGAATCTTGGCGACGGGTGTAACGGGCATATTTTCGGTTCTTCTTTTATCGTAGGGCAACGTAACAACACTTAAATGTTTAGCTAAAATGTGTAACAAAATTGTGCTAGTCATTCATTTCAATTCCTTTTACTTGTTTGAAGTTTTAGTATGGGTGAAAAGTAATACATTGTATGAATTTGTTTTCTTATTTGTAAATGTAAGTAGTATGTAAATGTATGTAGTTTTTGTGCCATCTATATGTAAACACATTTTGTTCCGGTAGGGAAGATCCTCATATGTGATAAATTTTGTTAATGTGGAACGGCAAATGAGAGAAGAAAGTCTAAGCTGGGACTCAGAAGTGCTTTGATTAATCGAAAAGTAATAAATTCACCGAAGGAGAATAGGTTTTCGTTGTGGTGGAAGCTGGATGAGTTCAAGAAGAAAAGACAAGCACTGTATTGAGACGAAGGAATTCATGTGTGAAGATGGGCAGACAGAAGTTTCCAGAAAACTACTACACTGATACTGTTTCAGTAAAACGCTAAATTTTCGAGAAGAGTCATAATTCTGAAATTCGATGAAGAAGAGGAATCACAAGATGCAAAGATTTAGAAGAGAGAAGAAAAGAAAGATATATGATTTTTAAGAGAGAAGTTTTACCACTACAATGGGAAATCAGAACTAATCACATGTGAAGAAGCGTAGAACCAGAAGCCGTTTCATCAACTAAATGCTAGTAGATTGTGGTCTCACTTTGTCAGTGTACTGATCAGTTTTTCTGCCTTACTTTGATAAAAGAGAGTTTGAATTATGCCAGCATTAAAGATTGTATTACAAAGACTGTTATCAAGTATTTTCGTGTACTGAACTGTGAGGAGGTTTACAAAAGTTAATCTGATTAGTGTGAGGAGAAAAGTGGACTTGATTTATAAGTGACACGTTACTAAAATGATGATACGCTACTTAGACATCACTCAACAGTCGTCGATCCCTGAACGCTCAGAGGACTGTATGTGCATATCATCTCAGATCAGGCCAGTCGCTCATTCTACCTAAGGCTTGTAACAGTGAGCAACACAACGGAACGGAGTAGCAGAACAGTGCCAGGAATTTATTTTGTATCTTTTGAAAATTAATTCTGTCATCGACAGACAGCACCTCCCATATTGTCGTGGTACAGCGATCGTCAGATATCTGCGGCACATCGGCACCACAGATTATCCGACCCAGTGAGAATTCTCCAGCGATTTGTTCACAACACCAAGCATTGTTTTGCATCAAGTGAACACATCATCAAAGACTGTCATGTAGATAAAAATGTTCAAATGTGTGTCAAATCTAATGGGACTTACTGCTAAGGTCATCAGTCCCTAAGCTTACACACTACTTAACCTAAATTATCCTATGGACAAACACGCACACCCATGCCCGAGGGAGGACTCGAACCTCCGCCGGGACCGGCCGCACAGTCCATGACTGCAGCGTCTCAGACCGCTCGGCTAATCCAGCGCGGCTATCATGTAGATATTTATAAACTCCCGAGAACAGCAAATTCTAATTTATTAAGTAAATAAATGCTCGGGGTTCTATTACACCTTATTTTACTATCACCTCAAAACCATTTCGCAGCTAGAAACTTCTATTGTACCAGTTGAGAGGGCTGGTGTCTATCTGTCTGACGGGAACTTGAACTTCCAGAACATCAAAGACGAAATGGGATTTCAAACAGGCTTATTAACTCTCCATATTCACAGCTACGCACAAGTGTTACTACACTCCTGGAAATTGAAATAAGAACACCGTTAATTCATTGTCCCACGAAGGGGAAACTTTATTGACACATTCCTGGGGTCAGATACATCACATGATCACACTGACAGAACCACAGGCACATAGACACAGGCAACAGAGCATGCACAATGTCGGCACTAGTACAGTGTATATCCACCTTTCGCAGCAATGCAGGCTGCTATTCTCCCATGGAGACGATCGTAGAGATGCTGGATGTAGTCCTGTGGAACGGCTTGCCATGCCATTTCCACCTGGCGCCTCAGTTGGACCAGCGTTCGTGCTGGACGTGCAGACCGCGTGAGACGACGCTTCATCCAGTCCCAAACATGCTCAATGGGGGACAGATCCGGAGATATTGCTGGCCAGGGTAGTTGACTTACACCTTCTAGAGCACGTTGGGTGGCACGGGATACATACGGACGTGCATTGTCCTGTTGGAACAGCAAGTTCCCTTGCCGGTCTAGGAATGGTAGAACGATGGGTTCGATGACGGTTTGGATGTACCGTGCACTATTCAGTGTCCCCTCGACGATCACCAGTGGTGTACGGCCAGTGTAGGAGATCGCTCCCCACACCATGATGCCGGGTGTTGGCCCTGTGTGCCTCGGTCGTATGCAGTCCTGATTGTGGCGCTCACCTGCACGGCGCCAAACACGCATACGACCATCATTGGCACCAAGGCAGAAGCGACTCTCATCGCTGAAGACGACACGTCTCCATTCGTCCCTCCATTCACGCCTGTCGCGACACCACTGGAGGCGGGCTGCACGATGTTGGGGCGTGAGCGGAAGACGGCCTAACGGTGTGCGGGACCGTAGCCCAGCTTCATGGAGACGGTTGCGAATGATCCTCGCCGATACCCCAGGAGCAACAGTGTCCCTAATTTGCTGGGAAGTGGCGGTGCGGTCCCCTACGGCACTGCGTAGGATCCTACGGTCTTGGCGTGCATCCGTGCGTCGCTGCGGTCCGGTCCCAGGTCGACGGGCACGTGCACCTTCCGCCGACCACTGGCGACAACATCGATGTACTGTGGAGACCTCACGCCCCACGTGTTGAGCAATTCGGCGGTACGTCCACCCGGCCTTCCGCATGCCCACTATACGCCCTCGCTCAAAGTCCGTCAACTGCACATACGGTTCACGTCCACGCTGTCGCGGCATGCTACCAGTGTTAAAGACTGCGATGGAGCTCCGTATGCCACGGCAAACTGGCTGACACTGACGGCGGCGGTGCACAAATGCTGCGCAGCTAGCGCCATTCGACGGCCAACAGCGCGGTTCCTGGTGTGTCCGCTGTGCCGTGCGTGTGATCATTGCTTGTACAGCCCTCTCGCAGTGTCCGGAGCAAGTATGGTGGGTCTGACACACCGGTGTCAACGTATTCTTTTTTCCATTTCCAGGAGTGTATAACAAGGGTCACAGAATCTCTACGGCACGTAGCTGCAGGCGAATCACCGCGCCCCTAGCGGCGAAATCGCTCGGCGTAAGGACGGCACTCTACTGCCCTCATTCCGCACGCGCGCGCGAACTTCGACACGAGTGATTATCGAACGCGCCGACTGCTGTGTCAGCGTAAGGACGGCGTTCTACTGCCTTCATTTCGCACTCGCGTGCCAACTTCGACCGAGTGACTATCGAAAGCGCTTACTGCGGTTTCAGTGTGTAGCAGTTGCTACATACCCTTCGATGGTTTAGTTCTCCTAAATTTAGACACGACTGTAGTAAAATCAGACTTTTTAGAGACAATTTAGAATGTTAAGCAACGTACCGTGTAAGCAACCAGCATTGAAAGAGCCAATGCTTGTTATTTACTTAATTTAGAATGTCTCACAATATACTGACCGATGAGGAGGTGTCAATGTATTCTTCGGTAGCTTAGCTTTTCAACAGTTGTGCACATCTGTGTGCAATCAGTATTTTAAGAGACAATGCTTATTATTTACTGAATTCAGAATGTCTAACAATTGACTGATCACTCAGGATAAGTCAACAGTTCTCACGTGTTTACATTCTCTTAGCTTCACACCACTTAAGGCATAATAAAAACGCTTACCCGCAACAACACTCTCGAGAGAAAACAGTGGAACTTCTAGGTAGTTGCAAATACTCTAGCCATTCTTATTTATGTTTCGGTGAGACTGAGGCAGATTATGGAAGCATCATTTTGAGATAAGGTCCAGTTCAAACAGTTCAACTGTAGCATTGCAGAGTACATATGTATCAAACATCTGCAACAGCGCGTTATGTTTTGATCATATATTTATTACAGACTGTGAAGAGGTAGCATTGTTATTAGTTGTCACTTTCAGTTATTGCAGGACGCATTCTGCCATTAACCAGGGGTTATTCACTGGTAACGGTATCATATCATATTCTCCGGGACAATCACTTACGTTAACAGTCGGTGAAATAATATTTACCGTCCGCTCGCCTGAGAATTCTTATAAAAAATAATTTTTCATTTACTTTAATAGACAACCGTCGTGTCAAGATCATATGATTTCTTTTAAGTCGTAGCTCTCACATTTCAACGGATTTATAATGTCGCAAATGAGGTTCTGCATACGAAGCAGAATTCGCGAAGGGCCTAACGAGTTTTCACTACAGGCGAAAATGGGTCGAGCAAGCATATTTTAAAATCATGCTTGGGAAAACAGCAAAGCGGGTCTAATTGCTGTGTAGGAATATAACGTGTACTTCCGGCGTCGTTACATGGCTTGAGACGAAACGTGTCTCCACCATTATACATCGGAAAGAAAAGTAAAGTCACAAAAGTGAGTTGCTGAAGCAGCAGTTTCACCTAAAAAGCAAACAGCGTTACGTCGGCGAAGAAAGTGTTGGCGACTGATATTTAGGGCTGCCATGGTATCACCGTGATTCGATATCTGGAAAAAGATAATACAGCGACCGACTCATATTTACTGGGCCGTTTGCCTAGTGAGTTAAAGCACAAGGAACTAACATTAACGTGCAAAAACAAAGTCTTGCGTCAAAAAGTATCCCTGCTGGGCGTTGCGATGTTAAATGCGCACGAATTTCATTTCAAAACAATCAGATTTTCACAATATTCGCCAGATATTTTCCAAAGAAAACTTTTTCTGTTTCCTATTCCCCCCCCCCCCCCCCCCCAAGAAACAGACTGGAGCGAAGAAATCTCCTCGGAGTTTTACTGGAAGAGTATTTCGAGAAATATTTTTGTGTTTCTTTCGCAAAATATGTTATTTACTCTTCTTTATAAAACTTTCCAGCTACCTGCCGCATATTATTGACGAAGTAACAGCCACAGGTAGCTGTGCTTTCACAAGAGCACAAGAGAGATCATTGTGGCAAAATGCTGAAAGCTGTCTGATTTATTTCCGTTTCCTGATCTATGCAGTACATATTTTCGATTAATTTCTTGCTCACTGCATTTGAAAATGTTGGACGCATTCCACTTCAGACCGCTAAGCCATAAATGCTGGGATGTTGCACACCTCCCCTTGCCAACAAGACCACAAAGACACTGCTCGTTGCATCAAATGTGAACTCTAAGGCAGCTATGGCTGAAATACTGGTGCTGAGAGAGTACCAATGGGACGGAATAAAAGGTATCTCCTTATCAGCACGCCGCTGAGCTTCCCCATATGTCTTCCGTAGAAAATAGCCACCATACTTCTCACGTCTTATCCGAGTCGTGCTGTGGTCCATCGACCATATTCGCAGTACAGCAGCGTGCGATCTGGCTGCGCTAGATAGGGTGGACGTCTTGCGCTTCAAACGAAGGGCCAGTCATATCAGTGGCTGTGGCGTCGTCCCGTTGCGGATGCCTGACAGAAAACAAGTGGCTCGCAGTAGCGTGGAGAAGCAGCAGCAAATAAAAAGAAGATGCCACTCTGTCCACCGTATTTCCGTGTCTCCCATCAAATCCAAGAACTGTTAAGAGAAAAGATGTCCTCCAGTTCTCTTATACAGAGTATTTACCTATTGAATGATGTTGCTTCCTTTCAGTGTACATGCCTAATAATCTGATCGGACATTCGACGCCACCAGCACATTTTCGTGCAGTGAATGAAAAGAGAAGTCATACTCTTTGCTTTGATGCCAAGTACAAATATTATACTGACTGCTAGAATGAAAGGAATTACATTTTTTTAAAAGACATCTAACGTAAAATCAAAAAGAGTCTCTTCAGACACAGCATCGAATGAACGTAGGAACAAGAATAACTTTATTTACTCGGTTTCTTACATTGTCTCAAAGCAGTACACTATTTCCAGGATCCCCAAATATCATTCTCCTTAGTAGAAAGACCGAGCGGGGTGGCGCAGTGGTTAGACACTGGACTCGCATTCGGGAGGACGACGGTTCAATCCCGCGTCCGGCCATCCTGATTTAGGTTTTCCGTGAGTTCCCTAAATCACTCCAGGCAAATGCCGGGATGGTTCATCTGAAAGGGCACGGCCGACTTCCTTCCCAATCCTTCCCTAATCCGATGAGACCGATGACCACGAGGGATGTTCAATAAGTAATGTAACACTCTTTTTGTTCGACCACTTTGTGTCGAAAAATGCGGAATTTGGTGTGGGGCATCAGAGAATACTCGCGCTTCAGCCCCTATGGTTTCATAATGTTCCGATAGGAGGCGGCGCTCAAAATGGCATCTGCAAAGGGGGTGCATTCCAAACAGAGAGACGTAAACCGGAACATCGCAGATATTCATAGGCGTTTGCAGAATGTCTACGGAGGCCTGGCAGTGAACAAAAGCATGGCGAGTCTTTGGGTGAGGTGTCTGCGATCTCTGCAACAGGATCGCACAGACCTGTCCTATTTTCCGCGTGCCGGCCGACCGCACACGCTTGAGATCCCTGCAGTGTTAGAAAGAAGGACGCTCCCATTCGAGATTATTGTCACAAAAATGCAGACGAGGTTCTCCTTCACCATGAAAGCGCGAGGCCTCACAGAAATCTGCGCACCCACGCAGCATACAAAACTTCATCACACTGTACTTTCAGCATTGCAGCACAGTCAGCAATCGTGATAATCTAATATACAAGAAATTATCAGCCTCGATTGCGGTAGTGTAACCAACCTTTACCTAGGTTTCAGCCCAAATAATTGAGCCTTCTTCAGAAGATATACCTGAATCTATAATTTGTCTAAGTGGGCATGGTCTAGAAATAGGCGTCTGAAATAGGCGCCTGAATAGGCGTATTCACATTTTAAAAATGCGGTACATAGGTACTACATCAACACCAAGACTTAAGCTCTGGCGTGCGCCTCGTCTCCATGGACGCCGTGCGGTCGGCCTCGGGAGCTCACGAGGAATTTCAGTTGCTGTATGAGACGCTGAGACACACTCCAGAAAAGCTGGTTGCTCATTTGGCTGATGCTGCAGCCATTATTAGTGAAAAAACTGATTTTTTGAGTGTTTTATACAATTTTTAGCAGTTAGCACGCAAATGCTAGTTGTAAAATAATGTAAGCGAGCGACAGTTACAGCAACTTTTCTCGTACAATATTCATCACACTGCAGTTTTAACACCGTCGCTGAAAATCACTATGGACAAAACTTTCTTGTCCCCTAGAGTTGAAGCAGTTTACCTGTGACATTTTTGTAGCATAAAAAGTATTTTTTATGTTCTCTACACAGTCTACAATTTTGAGTCGGTAGTTTATTCGCACCCTACCTGTACCTTTGCATGAAAATGACGTCATTAATGTAGGCCTATATTTCTGTGCGTCGGTCTTATAACCATTCTTATGCGTTGGAACCATCTGCGCCTTTTTTTTTTTTCAGTCACGTGGTAAGCTGCATTGATCACGTGACGCAGGTGTGGTACTTACTAGTAGAGGGCCAGTTCCTCCGCATATTCAAAATAGAGTCTAACGGGCGTGCTGTCTGGTCCTGTGGCCTCTATTCTATCCAAAATTCTGAGATGTTTCTCGATTTCCCGCTTTTCTACGTCAGTATTCTTGCATCCGTGTGACCGTCGAAAGTAGGATACGTGCTGTGGTCTTCTTCAGTGGACTAGTTTCAGAAGGCAAAATTTAGTATTTCGGCTTTCATCATAATATTTCGTTTCGTTGACGTTAAGGTCAACGGACACATGGGCGTACGATTTTGTTCCACTGAGAAATTTTAAATAGGCCCAAAACTTTGTAGTGTTTCTTGACGCTTCAGCAGGCAAGTTCTTAGTTTAGAATTAATTAAATGCTTCTTGCATAGCTGTCTTTGTACTTTTTCTACTTTCTTTTACCTTTGATTTGTCAGCAACGGTTCTCCTACATATCTGTTCTTCAGTTCCCACAGCGTTCGTAGCAGATTCCTAAAGGCATTACTGAACTATGATGAGTTGTTCCCGTGCATTACTTTCTTCAGTAGCATTTATTTACTCAGCAAATGGCCTACAATAAGTCAGAATTTCTGCTAGAGATACTCCACAATCTCTTCTCCAGAGATAATGTTGCCTGTTTACTGGTCTGGTGATTTCTAGTAATTTTTGATTTTTGTATCACACTTGTGAAGCAGCAATATCTTTCTATCTTTCTTAATTTTTTGTTCAATGCCAATGATCCACGGTACTGATTGCAGTTGAAACAGGTTAATAAGTTCCGTTTCATAAAATTTCCGAGTGTGTTCACGACACAATTCATGCCGTACGTTAGTAACATTCCTGAGGAGGAAATATGTCTAGGAATATATGAAGGGCTTATTACAATAGTGGTACGAGTCCATTTTTGTTCATATTGAGATACAGAGTCCTAAAGTTTAATGAGCGCTGAAAAATCTGCAGTTGAGATTCCAGAAATATTCAAGCATATGGCTTCTTGCTAGAGACGAACCTTTCTTTCTGTCTGTTTGGCTCATTAATTTCAGAAGCAAAATAAACAGAAAAGTTGAGGTAATGGACTTATACCACTATTGAAATAAGCCCTTCATATATATTTATTGTGTTTATGTACCTCCATTTGTTTCCTATTGTTTCCTATGAACGATTTTGAATGGATGATTACGTGAGTGAGCTGTTCTCAATGTTCCACGGGGAACTAGAGTTAACAGTATACGGACTAAGTTTTGCCTACTTAACAGTTTATCATATGGACGAGGATAGTAGAGAGTGAGGTCAGTGTTAGGGATGTACCGTTTCAACCGGACGCCTTTGGGTAGGTTTGGTGAACTCTGCAGATGACGAGTATAGTTTCTCTTCTCCTTCCCTGTTAGGACTCTACGTGCGAAATCGGGCAGCTCTTGTCTTCGAGAGCGTTGAGCTTACCTAATACGTGTTGGAGTCTGGTATTTGAATGAATAATCTTAACCCATAATGCCTCTTAATACACATGTTTCAACAGTGTTATGTTGTAGAAAACGATTCACTGTCAGATTTCTAGTTTTTGCTATTTATTTTCATTTACAGAGAGTGACTTGGCATTTAGGGTTCTGCTGATTCAGAAGTGCAGCCACGAGGGCCGTCAACTTTTCGAGCTTCAGTTTTCATGGACAGTTTAATTAGTAATTCAATCACGTATTTTCTCGCGAAATTTAAAGGTGATTAGTCTGCTGGATTTTCCCAGTAGCCGGTGTATCGAGTGTTTGATCTTTTGTTTGTTAGACCTCAACGTGGTTTCTAAGTAAAATTAAATTCACTCCAACCTAATTGAATGTGTAGGACAAAAACCTTCAGCGATCCGTCTTTACTGATTACTTAAGCCCGATTCATATTTCTACAGGCGAATTGCGATATTTTGATAGATTTAAACTTAGTCCTGAGTTACAGATCCCGACACTTCTTCCTCGTTCGAGACCAATCCGCTAATACTGCAACTCATCTTGTAAAACGCATAACTACCTGTGGAATGACTACTTATGTGTGTCATGAATTTATGTTCGGTTTCTGTTTATAGAATTCAACTTGTTTTGCTATCACGTATCTAGGTGTGATACTTACCCTCATCGCCCCTGCTTGGTCTTTGATGGCTTTGTTTGGAGTGGTTTATGAGATAAATACCATTCGTAGCATCCGTGTTTGTTTGATGTCGTAAATACGTGCGTGGAAACCGCTTCATCTTAATCCTACCATGCCCATCTACTCCCATATCCAACACATGAGTCTAGCGCTGCTTATGATACCATTGAATTAATTGTTTCTTGTTTTTTTAAGTGTAATATACATCCCTCTATTTAGATGATTTTATGTGAGAGGATTTCAAATTGAATTCCTGTACCTTACGAATTGTATGAATACGTTGTAAAAAGTTAGTATCCTTGTTTGTAAATATCTGTGGCAATTCCAAATCTTTATCAAATAAACTACCAATCTTTATCCTAATGAAACCTTTCTTTTTCTTTTATACCACATGTTTCCAATCCAGTTTCATACGGTAGCCCCAAATCATCGACGAAAACTTAAATCAGTGTATTCTGACGGAGGAAACGAAAATATTTGATTAAAGCGGACTCAAAGCTTAAATATATACCACGTTGCCATCCACTACTTGCTCATCTTAATCCACTGAACTTACCTGTAACCCACATCATTACCGTTTTATTAGCCATATTCAATTCTACAAATTTTTTTGGAATGATACAGGCGTGTTAGACGATGAATATGACATGGACAGAAAATTACTGCTACGTGAAAGAAAGAATTGTCGATTTTGGTCCAAGAAAATGAATATAAGCTTTTCAGTACAGCCTCTGCTATATGGCATGCCAATCTAGACTTAATTTTTTTTTTAGTACCAAGTAAATTTCATCCTTCTTACGCTGTATTTTTGTTCACTTAGACGAAAAGTTCTGACATCTCCGTTGACGGATGACCCACAATGTTTTCCTCGTGGATGGGCTGTCTCACCAACTGTTCTATATGTCTATAAATGGCTCCTATTACTGTGGCATAGTCGGGGTATTTAAGCGCTGTAGTTAGCGAGCTTTCGCTGAAACATTTCACCTCTTTGATACATGATGCAGTGTTCGACAGTAACATCCAGTCAATCCATGGCACCTTTGGCGATTATTTTCATCCACATTATCTTACATGCTTACTCGTCTTTTTTTGTCTCGCTACAGATTACGGAGTTCTTTATCGCAATAAATACACCATTATCATTGGCTTTCTTTCTATTATTTCGGCGTACATTCCATCATGAATTTAATATTTAATTATTATTCACTTCTGTAGACAACAAACTTTCAGTAACAGGTATTATAGGTGTGTTATTACCGTTATGAACAACAGTACACGTGGACCTTATTCTGAATGCATCTGTGGTTACTTAATATTAGGTTTACATTTTTCTGTCTTGATCCACAATCGTGTTTATTCTCTTTAATAACAACTTCATGTGTCTTTCGCATGGTTCCTCTTTATTCTGAAGCTAACTACCCGTCTGGTGCTTTGTAACGTGATTAAATACGCACGCCACACTTAACTCTGCTGTCCAAGTAGCTGCCTCTGGAGTGTAGCGCTTCCCTGACGTGTTAAAGGGGACCCTGCAGTACTCCGGCCCATAGTGCAGGTCAAGGAATCTGCACTTTAGATCACTGCAAAATCGATGGAGCCTCTGGTTTAATCCCGCAACATGGTTTCGAATCACAGGACTAGAATCGATACTGGAGGCGATGCTGCACATTGTACTCTGTGATTTCACCCATTGAGCCAATCCCTTCATCCAGCCACTGAAAAAGCTTCGGTGACCTCTGAAAGCAGGCGACAGGCATAATTGAGCTAACATTATTCACTATTTGCAGCTGGTAGCACCCAATATGTAGTAGCAGACCATCCTCCAACTTAGAGACAGAGAGCAAAACTAAAAAAAATGGCCAGGTGTAAATCAGGTTATCCAAGGAAGAATCCATTGAAACGAAGTTCCATTTGGCACTGGTTCCATCACACGAATTTCCCGAAAGAAATGATATTGCTAAGAGCTGTTCGCAGTTCTTTGAAGTAGAAATAAGATAATTATTTACAGTTTGTAGTACTGCATTCTACCAGAGATACGAAAGCTAAAATTTCAGATAGGAACATTTTGTGTATTAATCACTTTAGACGTAGAAACATATATAAATCTACTATTTATCCATCCGCCGTTTTTCATTTCCCACTGCAACGCAATTAAATAGAATGTCAAAAGCTTTTACTATAGTGAATCCATAGCAAAGTCTCACCTTATATTAATTTCTTTTCCTCTTCTAATTTTATATACGAGATATACATTCTAGTTAATGATAAGATATGTACAGGACTTAATTGCAATGCAATGTATGGGCTAGATGGCTGTCTTGTGTAGTCGCTCATCGCCAAGAGAAAAATTGTTATCCATTCGGAGTTTTCTGAATATAGATAATTAAAATCATATGAGCCTCCGACACTAGGCTTGAATTGACGCTAGTCATTCTATCTCACGTGAACTCCATCGCCTTTCATTCGCAACATTGACGCCATTCAACAACTGGCATTTACTTGTCAAAAAAGATAGACACCAGTATCACCACCATTTCAAAAACTTTTTTGTTCTTTTAGCTACATTTCACTCGAAACAGTGTATGGTCTAAAATGTAGCAAATGGGAAGCTACACACAACCAAATCTTTTCAATACAACATTTTTAAATCAAGTATACTTGCTTGACAAACAGGGTCATTTCACAATGATTGTTACACGTTAAGGAAAGGTAAATGACATGTTAAGAACCGAAAACCTCACACTACCACATGTGAAAAAATCTGATTTTTAAACCGAATACTTTCTTCAAACTCGATTGAGAAACATCACACAACCAAAATAACCCCTGAAAAAAAAGTAGTTCCTTTCTTTTTCATGAGAAAAATAGAGCTTTCGATGGAAAAATAATTCCAAAAAACGGTGTGACGTAGTCTTACACAACTTTAAATGTTTTTCGGCTTGAAAATTCGAAAAACGGTGTTTTCCACTTCTTCAAGCGGTCGCACAACCCCCCCCCCCCCCCTCGCCCTCCAGGCGTCTGGTGTGAACATTCTGGTATGAATGAGGTCACACCTACATGCACGCTTCCACTTGCATAGGGTAAACACAGGCATATGGCGACTAGGTGCAAAGCGCACACGTGTAAGCGCACCTCTTTTGGCGACCTGAAACTATACTTCACAGTCTGCTCATGCACACTAACGCTCACCAAGTATGCAAAAAATTAAAAACAAGTTAACAGAAACTACTCAACACACACAAATTTACAGTTACTATTCACTTCTAAAGAGAAACACGAAACAATTTTTTAAATAAAAATAAATTTTTAATATAATATGTTTTTAAATCGGACTAAAACGTACAGAATAATTTCTCCAGCTTCATACAGCTTCCTAACCCCATACATATAGCTCTGGAAAGTGGTGACGGTGAAATTTAATAGCTATGAAAATATTTGTAAGATTTATAACGTAAAGCATGGGATGCATGCAGCAGATAGTAGTGAGGAGGTAAACTATATATGAATCAACCGTATACTGCTTGCACCTCACGATTTTCATTATAAATCTTACAAGTATTTTCATAGTTATTAAAAATTCACTGATTTTCAGAACTGTTAGTATAGGATTAGTAATCTGTGTGAGGCTAGGAGAAATTGAGATACTGAGAACCATAACGACATAAAACACATCGTCATCGATTTTGAAAGGCGTGTTCCTGACATTTGTTTATCTTATTGTGGACCTGTTTTATCGCTACAGGCCCATATTGTATACATGAACATTCACGTAAAGCTGTCTCAGCGATTTCTTTGGTATTCTCTTCCATATTGGCCCAAATTACAAAGCATAATTTTGTTGCTCTGCGCTGCTTCGTTGTTATCTACAGTTGCCTACATAATTTAGTGTGTACATCACGTATATAGTATATGTCTACTACTCAAGCACTAGCTGTAAAGATACAGGTTCCCTGGACTTTTTATCGAAGAAAATCCGACAAACGTCCGGGAGTTGCCAGTTACATCGAGGGAGACCACAATTTGTCATTTCCCAACAGTCTGCAGATGCCTTGCAAAATCTAGTGCCCATATACGTAGGTGGAAGGCAAATACCAATCTTAAACATAAAGACTTAACAAAACTGCTAGTCTTCATGCCTGAAGTGGACAGATAGTTTTGTCTGAAACTTAAGCCACAGAATGTGCATAATGGACATTATGGTAATAATGACCATGATGTGTTGGAATAGGTCATTATTGTGTGTTGTACATTTGGTCTATTCTTTACGTTCTTATTCCAGTTTCACTTTATTGACAATCTTTACAGCTGTCAAAAAGTCACTGTTCTCACTAGCCTACATTTGAAAACTGTGTGAATTAACAGTAATAATAATTATAAACATTAATTAAAATTTCATGACGTGAAGTGGGTATATTATTTTGATATGGGAAATCTAGGATATTGAGGTTTGGTTAAAAAACAAGTCAAACCTTTGAGACTGGTTTGCCTACAAACTAAATTTTCAGAAATATCTATTTTTCTAGAAACTTCGTGTCTGTGTTTTGGGTCCTTATAGTTCTCAGTACCTCAATTATTTTCTACTCTTTACTTCTATTTAAAACGTGATGTATTAAAACTTTCTTTTTAAACGTTTTCTGTTCTTTAGCCTTCTGTGGATGAAATTTCTTAATGGGTTTTGAACATTGTCATGAGATTGTAACAAAGATATACGGTCAATTTCAGTTTTATAAAAGTGTCTTTTCACTTGATCATACTTGAAATGCAGTGGTGTTACACCTATCTACTAATACAATGGTGCGGGAAACTTAGAAGACGAAAGAAACTTTACGACTTGTTACTGACAAGTAGTAAAGGTCACTCAAACTTGGACTGTACACAGAAAGAACTGCTGCAGTAGAGTACAGAAGGTAACTGAAAGAAATATGCAATGAGTCCAGCAGAAATGACACAAGTATGCAATTAGTCCAACAGAAATGACACTTTTATTCAAAGACAATAATTACACTAAAGCCACCGCGATATGTGATGGCCGCTGGGGCATTACAAAAAGTGGAGCATGGTTTTTAATAGGGTATGTCAACATCACAGGTGGCAAAGCATGCTCTGCGACGTGCTCCCATGCCGACCACGAGGTTGATAAGCATTACTTGTGCTAGGGTGCTCGGTTCCTCCAACAGCACAACTTGTAACTGCTGGATGGCGATTGCTGCATGTTTTGACCACTCACTCTCATTGAACTATTACAAATAATGTTAGATAATTATTATTAGTGGCAGTTCTTCTAACCTACAAGTTGCGTTTAGGCTGTAATCAGAAGATGATCATCTATGACGAGCATGACATGCGCAGGAGTGAGCAGGACAGTTAATTGTCTTAAGCAATTTTAGTAAAAATTTGGACAACTCAGCTTATTTATTGACGATAATTGTAGATTTTTTTTAATTCTCGCAGATAATTGTAAACCAACGGCAACCACAGCTAAAATACTTTTACCTAGTTTATGAAACTTTCAAACAGTAAAACCCAGAGGTTGAAATGAGTAAAACTGATGATCATGGAGCTGAATTCAAGCTCATTAAACCGCTATAGCTGTATTTATCTCGACTATGTAATTATTTATTCGCTGTTACAATGGTATTGCTAATTTTTATACAGAGGTGCAGCAGAAGATGCTACTAAAATGTTGCAAAACATGTAGTGAGAGTCTGTGAGGATTTCAATAAATACAGTTACAGTGGATCAACGAACTTTCATTCAGCTATATGTTAATAGTTTTACCCATAATAATATCTGGATTTTACTGTATGAAAGTTTGAAAAATATGTATTTTTTATTCTTGTTTGTGCCACAGTAGTCTTAGCTAACGATTCCTTTCTGCAATGGCTACAAAAAAGATCTCCAGGTTTTTCTAATTCCATACATCAATTTAACAATGAGTCGTTGCGGGATTGTACATTTTTTACAAAACACGTTTATTGCATATTTCATTACAGCACAGTCCTTCCAAATCCATACTACATCTAACTTACAACTTAGGAGATCAACTCTGCTACAGCTGACTCGTGTCAAAACTTACACATATTACTTGTTCACAAGAAAAGACGAACTGGTTGAATAATCTACTAAATACAAAAATATATACAACAGAATCTTTCACAAAAGGAATTTTTATGATAACTGTACTTGTATTTGACATACAATGCTTTAGTGTTCATTAAAAATACAACTCGCTTTGAACTTTTCACAAAAGATTCTTTTTTCACTTGCACTTCAATGTTCAGTACCAGTTGTTGACCACTTTCAAATTTAATAGTGTCTTCACTTGGTCAATTATTACTTTCCGTGTAGGATAAATAAAATTTTCTTTCACATTTTCCATGCTGAATTTACATTTTCCTTGTATACTTCTTTTACATCAACTGGACATGATCTACAAAATACGCCCTCGAATTAGTTTTTCGTTACATTAAAAGACATACAGAAGTAAATGGCTATCATGTTTAAATTCCAGGGGTTGCCTTATTATTTGAGAGAATAGATTAATGTGAACGTTTTCTGAGTGAATATGCAGCCAGAAAGAATAAATCAAAGATAAAATTGCAGTAAACATAAATATTTACACAGAATCCTTAATCTCGCAACATACGAATCCAAAAATGTAAGCAGTATGCGATTATCGAACCTGTACCACACAAGCAGCTTGTAGTGAAATTGAGTGCTTATGGAATATCGTCTCAGATATGTGACTGGATTTGTGATTTCCTGTCAGAGAGGTCACAGTTCGTGGTAACTGACGGATGTCATAGAGTAAAACAGAAGTGATTTCTGGCGTTTCTTTTGCTGTTCCTTATCTATATAAACGATTTGGGAGACAATCTGAGCAGCCGTCTTAGGTTGTTTGCAGATGACGCTGTCGTTTATCGCCTAATAAAGTCATCAGAAGATCAAAACGATTTAGAAAAGCTATCTGAATGGTGCGAAAATTGTCAGTTTACACTAAATAACGAAAAGTGTGAGGTCATCCACATGAGTGCTAAAAGGAACGCGTTAAACTTCGGTTACGCGATAAATCAGTCTAACCTAAAAGCCGTAAATTCAACTAAATACCTAGGTATTACAATTACAAACAAGTTAAATTGGAAGGAACACACATAAAATGTTGTGGGGAAGGCTAACCAAAGACTGCGTTTTATTGGCAGGACGCTTAGAAAATGTAACAGATATACTAAGGAGATTGCCTACACTACCCTTGTCCGTCCTCTCTTAGAATACTGCTGCGCCGCGTGGGATCCTTACCAGATAGGACTGATGGAGTACATCGAAAAAGTTCAAAGAAGGGCAGCACGTTTTGTATTATCGCGAAATATGGGAGAGGATGTCACAGAAATGATACAGGATTTGGGCTAGACATCATTAAAAGAAAGGCGTTTTTCGTTGCGACGGAATCTTTTCACGAAATTCCAATCACCAACTTTCTCCTCCTAATGCGAAAATTGACACCGTCCTACCAACGATCACCACGATAAAATGAGGGAAATCAGTGCTCGTACGGAAAGATAGAGGTGTTCGTTCCTTCCGTGCGCTATACGAGATTGGAATAATAGAGAATTGTGAAGGTGGTTCGATGAACCCTCTGCCAGGCACTTATATGTGATTTGCGGAGTATCCATGTAGATGTAGATCGAAACTCACACATATTATTAAAATCTCAGACTGAAAAATTAACCCTGTCGTCGTCATATAAAATAAAATCATCCTGTAGGTTGACACATTACAAAACATTACTTTTTCAAAATGAAACCTAACTCTCTTTCAAATAATATTGATAATAGTATTCTTATGTCAGAGTTGTTTCAATATTTTTGTATTATCAAATGGTCAGCAGCATCATGATAGTACAAATATTTCCCACACTCAGTTCTTCTATCACTTCCATCCTTTCTATTGTCCCAAGATTTATCGTGATAATTACTCTATGTTATTTTCATGCGTTTCTTTCAGCTATGAGAACCATAGGAATCATTTAATGAGCTTTCAAGATATACTCTTCGCCCTAGTCAAAGACATCACTACTATACAAAATAAAGTTACCTTGTCCTAACTTCATCTCTGCACCATCACCAACCTCAACAGCATGATCATCACAATTCTTCTCCTATGAACATATCAAAGGCCCTGCTTCAACGTAATATCATCACGTCATTTTCCTCGATCTATCAACTTCAAATAGTGAAATCGCTCTGTACATAGTGCATGTATAGGCAAACTACTATCAATTCCAGTTCATTGTCTCTGCTGCGTGCATAAACATGAGATTTGCAAGGGATTTCATGTTCAGATTTATTTTACTTCCAAACGGTATATTGTCGTACCTGAATCGCTTACCAAAACTTTGTTTGCTATGTCTACTCTACAACCACTAGAAGCCTTTAACAGGGATCTGTAAAATACCCGATATAAATGGCCAACTGAAAAGCATAGATTTTACAGATTTAATCGATACACTTGAAGCGATTGTCATTGCGCTTGCTGATGGCCGTTGAGAACGATAGGCGAATGGTGAACTGTAGTCCTTTGACAGGAAATACCGTGTCAGTGGGAATGTTAGGAATACTCGGCAGGAGCACATCTTCTCAGTCTGATTTGCCATTCAGAATAGGCTGCTCATTTCTGCTGCACAAACTGTTATCCAGGACTACTAACAAGCGAGAGCTTAGTGAAATCGCAACGTATAAAAGAATTGCAGCATTGTCTTTCTCGCAGTCGGTTTTAACGGTAAACGAGTGCACTGTTGCTGGAAAACTACATGGCTATAAACCTTCTCCAGACAATGACGATCATTCTGTAAAACAGAAAAACCAGTAAAACTTCCTGGTAGATTAAAACTGTGTGACGGACCGAGACTCGAACTCGGGACCTTTGCCTTTCGCGGGCAAGTGCTCTACCAACTGAGCTACCCAAGCACGACTCACGCCCCTCCCTCATTCTGGAGAAAAACAAGTCTTTTTAGGGTTCCATATTTCAGTCGGTAAAAACGCTAAAAATATCTAAGAGTGGAAGATCACCTCGCTGTTCCTCCGTCTGTTAAAAACCTTTTTTCTCAGGAAAAGCTTAACACATCAACTTGAAATTTATGTCGCATATTAAGGTGTATGGTCTTTGGCAGGCTAAAAAGTTTGAAGCTTCTAAATTAATGTACTCGAAAGATAGGGCCATTTAAGGCACATCTTTTAATACTTGCAAGTTCACTTGTCAAAATCTATAGGGCACTTCCCATTAACCTAGATCATGAAATCCGGCAAGAACCAAGGTTTCACAGCACAACAAAAGGAAAACAAATCCGAACATCGTTAATATGTAATTATGACACACGAAAAATATCTTTTAGTGATTTGTTATCTATCTGTCTGTCCTTGTGCCTGTTAAAACCACTTGCTCTCACGAACGGGTTGACGTGTCAAGTTTAAACTTGTGTCGAATCCTGAAGTCTAAAGTTCTTGGCGATGTAATAAATGTGAGCTTCTAAGTCAATGCAATCAAAAGTACGGCAGTTTATCTCATATAATTTGATACTCAGAAACTGACTCATCAAAACCAGTAGAGTACTTTCCATTGACCTAGAATCACAAAATTTGACAAGAAACGAGGTTTCACAATACATGTAAAGGAAAAAATCCGAAAATTCTTAATCTGTGATTAAGAGTATATCACACCAAAAAATAATTTTTTTGTGATGTCTATTGTCCTTCTGTTAAAATCCCCTTTTCTCAGGAATGGGCATACATATCTCGCATGTATCGATATTGATAATAGGCAAAAATCGTCGAGATTCTATAGGCTTTGCATGGATGAACTATCTACATGCATAATTTAAGTTTTATGGAACCGACGGTGCATGAGTACTACTCGCGCCTATCTGGATTTTTATATAGATAAGAAGTCTATGAATATTCCATGGTTCGATGAAGCAGGAGAGTAATAAATAAACAAATAAATTGACATCGTAGATATGAAAAAATCTTAAAATTAAATTTAATCCATGTTGTGTACATAGTTCCGCGTAGTCAGCGCGTACACAACTTTCCAACTAGAGCGCGCCCCGCTAAGCACAACAGCGCAGGCGCAGCACTCATCTGTCTCCGCACTATGAGATGGCGCTGTCTTAGAGACGGCCCAAATTCTGCTTCCGCCGATCCGCATATTAATATGTAACGCAGCCAATGAGATTGCTGCTAACGTAGAACCTTTTCTCCTCGCGGATCACACTCGCGCAGTGATACCTGAACGCTCGATGTATTATAACGAGTGTACAGACCTCCGATTAGTCAGTCTGCATTAGTCTGCATTAGTGTGCATCAGTCTGTAGTCAAGTTTCAGACTGCGCCTAATAAGATTATCATGTTCCTGTACATATCCATGAAGATAAATGTATAGACACTTTGTCAAGTATCAGAGATATGTGAGAATAAGATTAACGTACCAAGACCAAAGGAACTGCAGATTGTCAATTGTAAATAGCATAGAGAATCAAGTTAAGTAAGGTTTATAATTGTTATTATTTTAATAAATGTGTGTGACAAATTAATCAAGTTCTGTTTAATGTTGATCACTGTCAATCTGCTACTCTAAGCATGCAAGTGGCATTTCTATCGTCTGACCTAACGGCAGAATATAAACACGCCACGATAAGACCACGAGACATATTGCTGACACTAGCCTACTTCGCTAGAGCGACTAGTCAAATAATCTGATGGTGTGTGTACCGAAAGTCTTACAGTACGCACACCAGAATCCACTTTATCACTCACATGACATGCCACGCTTTACAATAGCGACAGCTTTCTTGAAACATCGGCGCAAATTTCTTTATATTTTAAGTCGTGCTGGTGTTTAGACAGACTTTTTTCTTCTAAATAATATTTCCGAATTTCCACGGTAGGATGCGCCTGAGGTTTCCGCAGCAGACACAAGCCAATGTCATAAGCCCTTCGTTTTGGCGACTTCTGTTATTTGCAAGAAATTAGAGCTATTTGTGCTCATTTCGTACTCTGTTGGGTGAAGTGCGGTTAGCCAGAGGCTACGAACGGTCCTTGATCCGAGGTGGGGATCACGCTTGTTTGTGCTCCGAGTTTAATTTGGGGCTTTGTAGGCGAGACGGCGCCGTGCCGTGTTTGGCGTCAGCAGAGTGGACGCCCGCAGGGGTTTGGACGCCGCGCTGCGCTGACGTTAACGTTGCGGGCCGCGGGCGTCGCTGCGACCGCCGCGGGTGCAGCCGTCCGGCCTCTGTTTGGTCCCCGGCACGGCGGGCGCGTCAGTGTTTGTTGACATGCGGCCGGCGACACCGGCCCCCTGTCGGCTTACCTACGGCGCGCTCAGTGGGCGCGGCCGCCACCGCCGCCGCAGGGGCGCCGCTACTGTAGGGGGGAGCTGTGACCAGGGAAGTTTGCAGCCAGAAGGTCATCGATCTGCTCACCTTTCGCGCGATTGTAGTACTCACTTAGATGTAGCTAATGACCCTCTAGTACAGAGTGGGACAAATAAAAGTGGCACAGAGAACAGAGTCCCAGGCTACACAGAAACGCAGCGGAGGAAAGGAAATACAGTACTAACCTGAAAGTAGCAGGTGTTGAAAATGACCACCATTCATCTCTTGGTACAGTTTTGGGTCCTGGTCAGCAAGTTGCTGAAGGCGGATCGAAGCTGGACTGCTGGAATAGCCGCAGTCTCGTCCGAAATGTTCTGCTGCAGTTCTTGAAGGCTAAGAGGGTTTTTGCGATACACCTTAGACTTGAGCGCTCCCCACACGAGGTTATCGCACACTGACAGATCAGGTGACCTGGGTGGCCAGGCACGCATCTCGTGGTCGTGCGGTAGCGTTCTCGCTTCCCACGCCCGGGTCCCCGGGTTCGATTCCCGGCGGGGTCAGGGATTTTCTCTGCCTCGTGATGGCTGGGTGTTGTGTGATGTCCTTAGGTTTAAGTAGTTCTAAGTTCTAGGGGACTGATGACCTAAGATGTTAAGTCCCATAGCGCTCAGAGCCATTTTTTTTTGGGTGGCCAGCTATGGCCGCAACCAGACTGGCCTCTGTTAACAACTCTGTCGGGCGTGAAGATAGCGTAAATTGCTGCAAGGTTCGGCTGTCTTTATGGGCAAATGCTCCATCCCACTGGAAGTAGCTGGTCTTTTCCTTCGCCGTCAATGCTGCCAGAAATGATTTCAAAATGTTGGCAATGTAACTCGCCGAACTCAGTGTGTGACGAAAGAAGATCGGACCAATAACGCGGCGTGCAGACACTGCACGCCAAACAGCAACCTTTTCATCATCCAATGGTGTCTCGTGAAGTTATGCGGATTCCCCACTGCCGGGATCCAGTGATTCTTTGAGTTGACATAACTACTCAGGTGAACCATGCTTCGTCAAACTTAAAGAACGGATCCATGTGCAAGCCATTCATTGTCATCTCAGAGAACAGCCACTCAGAAAACTGGAGGCGGTAAGGAGCATTTGTTGAATTGAAAGCATGAACAACGGACACTTGGTAGGGATGCCTGTACAGGTCCAGGTGGAGTGTCCATTCATATGATCGAAGTGAGATGGCAGTCTCTTGCGACAGGCATCGGGTTGATTTGGTAGGACTCTGAAGCATTTTCTGGTGAACTGCAGCCACGTTTACTGGTGAGTGGGCACGTTCGGAATGTTTTTTTTTTCTTTTGATTTGTTCAAAACAGAGCGTGTCTGACGCCATTTTCGAACTAAGCGTTGCATGGCAGTCTTTGTTGGCACTTTGACCCCATTAAACTTCTCAGCAAACAAGTGACCACACCGTTTCCACGACTTTGCTGTCACGTAACTTTCCAGAACACACCCGTTGCTCCTCTATGAGCTCCATCATGCCCTCACACTGACACAGCCCGCACTACGCTCTGAGCTGGTGTGGATCACGTGCCGGGCGTACACGTGATGGGCCTGTCAGGGTGTATGATTACACGCAGTTTTATTTGCTCGACCAGGTACGACGCGTTTCTTTATCTTTTCCCAGAAATCGAGGTGCTAGCTTTAAACCTTTGAGTCCCAGAGCTTTTTACGTCTAACCACCATTTTAATAATGTGTTTTTGAAGTACCAGTGACTTTAGCGTGAAAACACCGAGAGATTCAAAGCGGTAAACTGAGGTACGTAATAAATTTCTTCTACTTCCGTGAATAGTCACATAACCTCTGGTCCCTGCACTTGACCATTTTCTGATACACAGCAGAATCTGGAATTAGAAAGCAGGGCGAGTCTCGAAAGACGCCCGGGATGGGTCCGCGGGTCGAGCGGCGCGTTTGCTGGCTGTTACCACTGCGTCTGCCACTTGTTGCTATGCGTAGTTCTTGGACACCAATATTTCGCGCGTGTCCCCTACACTGTACTACTGAGCGTACTGGCGTTTTCTTTTCAGTTCGTCAAGTTAAATCACTTCAGATATTGTTGCTGGACGTCATTATTGCTTTCTCTGCCCGTATGTCGCTGGGCCTGGTCCTCAGACGGAAACAACAGTCCGTGTGTCTTCAGTACTGTGCGACTGGCTGTTAAAGTGTTTTTTTTTGTTTTTTGTTTTTTTTGTTTTTTTGTTTTGTTTTTAGTTTCCTGCTGAGTTTCTATTCGGCATGGTATACACGAAGGATAACAAGGTGTTTCATGTGTTGAACTATGCAAAAATAGAAGTGTATATAGTTGTCGGCATGAATTCATACGAAATTTTCCTATTGTGCATGTTCCAAATGATTCCACGATACGCAAATTAGTGGAGAAATTTCAAGAAACTGTAACTATGTTACACAAAGGAAAGCCTAGAGAACCTAGTGTTTTAACCGAAAATAAACTAGTGGAGATGGGGGAGGCCTTGGAAAGGAATCCGAGAAAATCTCTGCGCCGCTTGGCACTTCAGACAGGTGTGTCAAGAGCATCTGCTCACAGAGCTGTGCACTAACTGAAATGGAAACCATACAATATAACGATGGTGCATCAGCTGAGGAAATTAGATACTGTTGCTCGCCTCGTTATTGCGACTGGCCTTTACAGTTTGTGCACGGCGGGGAAGTAGATCCTGAGATTTTTTTCTGATGAAGCATGGCTGCATTTGCCAGCGTAGGTAAATTATCAGAGCAATCGACGTTGGATCTCCGAAAATCTTCATGAATTACATCAACAACATCTGCATGATGTGAAAACAGGAGTGTGGTGTGCAGTTAGTGCAAGACGAATTATTTGACCAATCTTTTTCCACAAAACAATACGTTCTGACAAGTATGTGAACGATACACTGCATCCTTGTTTCGAGAACTAAAACCTAACGAAAAGATGTACGATTATTTCATGCAGAACAAACCACACATCACCAATGCTTCTCTGACAGTAATACGAAGTGTTTTTGGTGACGGGATATTTCACTGGCCTCCTTGTTCTCCAGATCTAAATCCATGTGAATTTTTTTCTTTTGGGACCGTTTAAAGACAATGTGTAGCCAACCAGTCCCCACTCGCTCGAAGAGTTGGAAGACAGGGTTCGGCTAGTCATTTCCCAGATTTCGGCAGCCGAAATTCGTAGAGTGTTTGCTAATCTATTCAGGAGATGTCAGGCTGCTCTTACACAGAGCGACATCATTTTGGGCACCTACTGTAAATAAAGGTAAGATTAAGTTAATCAGATGGCAACGTTGTTTATGCTTAACTTAGGGAAAGCGCGCGCGTAGCTGAACTACCAGCAGATGAGTTTCCAAGAGTCGTTCGCGGTGGTAGGTGGCGGTTTCGGTGGCGGCAGCGGGCGACCGGAACCCCCGCCCCCCCCGCCCCCTTTTCACGGGGCGTACAGTTTTATAAGAGACGAATATTAACGGTACACGCATACGATGTGGCTACTGTACTGCAGGTTCGTATTAACAGTAGCACTATTGACAGTTTGACTCCGACGGCACTGTGCTCTTATTTACACCATATTTTAAATATGTGGGACGATTTGCCGGACGGGTTGGCTGAGCGGTTCTAGACGCTACAGCCTGGAACCGCGCGACCGAAAAAATGGTTCAAATGGCTCTGAGCACTATGGGACCTAACATTTGTGGTCATCAGTCCCCTAGAACTTAGAACTACTTAAACCGAACTAACCTAAGGACATCACACACATCCATGCCCAAGGCAGGATTCGAACCTGCGACCGCAGCAGTCGCGCGGTTCCGGACTGAGCGCCTAGAACCGCTCGGCCACCGTGGCCAGCTATCCGCGCGACCGCTACGGTCCCAGGTTCGAATCCTGCCTCGGGCATGGATGTGTGTGATGTCCTTAGGTTAGTTAGGTTTAAGTAGTTCTCAAGTTCTAGGGGACTTATGACCTCAGCAGTTGAGTCCCATAGCGCTCAGAGCCATTTGAACCATTTTGTTTTGGACGATTTTAAGCTGATTTTGTGAATGTTTTGTAACAATTACAATATGGCTTCGTTATATTAGGACACGTTATAAAACAGCTACGCTTCGTCGTATTCTAAGCGCATGTTTCCCCATCCATGAACGTAATAATTTTTCGGTAAGGCGTACTTTATTCTTTTAAGATGTAATCTGTCCCTTACTTGAATTTCATTTCCTACGGTTCGCTGCAGAAGCTGACCGAAAGCTGTAATCTAACGATCAAAAGTTCTGTGATCACTGACCGAAAAAGAAATTTATTCTACACCTCCAGGATCACTGTTTTAATCCGCTACCATGTCGCAGTTTATGTCGTTAGCGTACCCCTAACAATGTAGTAAATTGTAGAAGTCGTTTACAGCGTTCAAAAGCAGCAGTCGGCGCGTAGGTTTTGCTGCGTGGTTGTAGGAGATTTGTGTCTGTACATTTTCGTTACATAATTGAGCTGTCGTGTGGTTTTTGCATAGTGATCACATTTAGGAGATCATAAACCAAGCATATCTAAATTCAATGTAACATAAATTTGAGTTTGTAATACAGTTTTTACGAGTGGTTTCGTTTGGAAACCACCACTGTTGCATGTACTTTCGTAACTAATTTTTTAATTTAATGTAAATTTATTAAATTTCAGACACGTTTACTCTTTGTTATTTAGGACTATAATTTGGTGTAGGCTTTATGTGTTCATCGAAGTGTCGAGACGTCACCCGTCATCTAAACGTCCGTCTCTTAGAAGAAGATATACAGAGTGATTTGGACACAGAGACATCTGAGGTAGAAAGTGACCCTGAGGATGCTTCTGTGGATATTCTCCATCAGGTAAGTGCGTCAAGAACTTCAACTCCTTTGCCAGGTCCTGACCTACTCATTGGAAATGCTGTTCATGACGCTGTTGATGACGACAATGAAGATGAGCCTGCCACGACAAACTCAAATGTCCAAATGTGTATGAATCCCTAAGGTACCAAACTGCTGAGGTCATCGGTTCCTAGACTTACACACTACTTAAACTAACTTACGCTAAGAACAACTCACACACCCATGCCCGAGGGAGGACTCGAACCTCCGACGGGAGGGGCCGCTCAATCCATGCGTGGCGCCTCAGACCGTCCGGCCACGATAAACTCAAAAGTAACATTGCTCACGTCGTAAAAGTTAGCTGCTGTGCATAACATCTCTGAAGAGGTCGGAACAAACGTTGATGTAAGCCGTCAATCACCCGCGGAGGTATTTCTGAGCTTTTTCTACAGGAAATTATGAAAGGTTGATAACTGTACGCTCCAGTGGTTCTAAACTGAAACCACTTCCATAAATCAGTTGGTTGTTTAAGTTCTGAAAATTTCTAATTGTATTCGTAGCTTACGATGACAATAAAGGTCAATTTCGTGAAAAAAATTTAAAATTATTATATTTTTCAGAATGTTGTGACTCAAAAGATTTATGAGCTTGTTGAATACCGCACGATAGCGCCAGCCGTCCAGTATCGGATTTAGGCGCAACACCTGAGGACGGCAGACTAGACGTCGTTCTGTGCTGCATTTGTCACATCACTATCGTATTTTTTCTAATCTTCCACCAAACTCTCGTATCGCTACAACTCATTTTTCTTCGGAAAGAGGCATAGCATTAATGACAGTGATGATAATCAATATACATTGTTGGTATGCGTACATTATTCAAATCTGGTATAGCTCGAAATGACTTCATTGCGATACGCGCATAAATACATCGATTAATTAACGTACATTTCGTTTTTATATCTCGATTATACCTCACCACGAATGTACCATAGTGATTATAGTTATTATTATTATTATTATTGTTGTTATTATTCTTGATAATGATTCATTATGGCTAGAAGAAGTGTTCGGAGTATGACTGCAGAAGGGGCAAACCGAGAAGGAAGAAAAAAAGTGGTGTGACTCGAAAGCACCAACAAAACGCATCCACTCTCCCAACTTAACCAGTTGCACTAATGCCGCAGACCGACGCCTGGACCTCTGGTATTGGATATGTTTATAAAACTTTGTGTAGTCCAGTGCTTTGAAAACCCTTGAGACGCGCTACGTACTAGGACAACGTTTGTTTGATCTGTTTATGTGCTACAATGATGCGAAAGATGAGTAAAATCACTGACCCGTTGACGTATTCATCCCTTATGTCAATGATGTCCTTCAAAGTGTTGCAAACAACAGGGCTTGCCACTTTGTATAAGAATGGGCTCAAATAAAAAGTCAGCTGACTACAAACATGAATTTAAAACACTTTTCAAACTATACGTTTTGGTACATCGGGAAATATTTGCATTGTTATACAGAAAAAAAAAATACTTGTCTTCGTGATGTCAGGTTTACGTCAGTACCATTATTGGAAATGGAGCATGACTGTTACTGACCAGATGAAAAGAGCCTTCTGTTGGTTTAATTTACAAAAACAGATTTCTGTTTCTGTGGTGTAGCGTCCTTTTAAAATAGGGCGTAGAAAAGAACCATCGGCAAAGTCTTCCATTCAGCATTGGAGTAAAGCATCACAAAATAACTCAAGTACTTCGGAAGACAATACGTATCCAATCATAAGGTTTTCTTGTGTATTAAGCAGTAACCAAAGGAGTCAACAACACAGGCAAATCACACTCTTAAGACCTAAAAAACCTTGTGTTAGATCAATTTGTGACTGCTGTCCTTAAATAGTAACGTTGTAATCAGATTTAAAGTTGGTTGAAACTTCAGTGATTTAGGCGTGGATGAAGGTAATAAGTCCTAGTAGTTATTTCAGATAGTTACTTTACTTATTTTTTAACATACTTGAGAGTCTACTCACAAATTTTTTTTTTTTTTTGGGGGGGGGGGGGGGGAGGGCTGGGGCTGTTGTAGAATCTTGATCTTTTCGCCAAATATCTCAGAAGGATGGGAGTGGCGAATGAGGGCTCACAACTGGGAATGTGTCGACGCAGTGGCGTAGCTAGCTAGGGTGGCAGCCGGGGTGGATATCGGTGGTGTCACCCCACTAATAAAAACTCTTGAAATCAATAAAACTGGATACGTGTCAGTTCTTAATTTAAAAAACACATATCATGAAAGTGCAATACATAAGAGTATTCTTTTATTACGCATTGTACATTAGTACATGTCATTATACACTATACATTAGTAGATAGTATTATACTTGTATATTAACATACATTTTTCATAAAACTATTTGCTAAAACGAAATGAAATGAAATGTCACGTGGAGAATGCCTCCCGGCGGGTATACCTGGTCGTCTGGTGCAAGTCTTTTGATGCAACGCCACTTCGACGACTTTCGCGTCGATGAGGATGAAATGATTATGATGAAAACGACACAGACATCCAGCCAGTCCCTGAGGGGAGAAAACCGCCAACCCAGCCGGGGAATCTAACCCCCCCCCCCTCCCCGCATGACAAGCCAGCGAGTGTCCACTCAGCTACGGTGGCGGCCTAAAGCGAGATACAGACACTGATACAAACCCTTGAAGTTCCTTTCTAGCTCCAACAGCCGCAAACTCCAATATCACATCTTCAAAATTAATATTTTATGTTGCCTCACGTTCGATAGTTAGTCATTTAGCCTTGTGTTTCTCATTGTTGATCGTACGTAATTTTTAATTAATTTTAATTTACTAAAGCTCCTCTCACATGAAGCACACGCGAATCGTCATAAATAACTTTAGAGAGAGCATAAGGTTTGGAGAAGTCTTCAAAATGTAAGTAGGCTGTTTAGATTTTTATATTGGTAATGCCACGTAGCGCTCTGTATGAAAACCACTGGCTGTGCTGTGTGCAGTCTGTGGCTAGTTTGCATTGTTGTCTGCCATTGTAGTGTTGGGCAGCGGCAGCTGGATGTGAACAGCGCGTAGCGTTGCGCAGTTGGAGGTGAGCCGCCAGCAGTGGTGGATGTGGGGAGAGAAATGGCGGAAGTTTGATATTTGTAAAAATGGATGTCATGAACTGCTGTATACATTATGACTGTTAAGGTAAATACATTGTTTGTTCTCTATTAAAATCTTTCATTTGCTAACTATGCCTACTAGTAGTTAGTGCCTTCCGTAGTTTGAATCTTTTATTTAGCTGGCAGTAGTGGCGCTCGCTGTATTGCAGTAGTTCGAGTAACGAAGATTTTGGTGAGGTAAGTGATTTGTGAAAGGTATAGGTTAATGTTAGTCAGGGCCATTCTTTTGTAGGGATTTTTGAAAGTCAGACTGTCTTTCAGTTGGAAGGACAACACTACTTCTTCAAGACTGCATGGAAATCCACTACTTCCATGTGCATTGTCTTTTACTGCTCATACTTTGATAAAAGAAACGGCAGTTTTACTGTGATGAATGATCAGGACTGTCTTTATGGACTGTGAGAAAATTTTAGCTTTTGACCAACATTGTATCAATAAGTGTGTGCATTTGATTTCTTTGTTATTGTAATTATGAAAAATTTTATCAAATCATTATTGGCCACTGGCCAAAACAATTTGTAAAATTTTTTGTGGGGAGCATGGGGGCTATGTAAGTAGGCTGTTTAGATTTTTATATTGGTAATGCCACGTAGCGCTCTGTATGAAAATCACTGGCTGTGCTGTGTGCAGTCTGTGGCTAGTTTGCATTGTTGTCTGCCATTGTAGTGTTGGGCAGCGGCAGCTGGATGTGAACAGCGCGTAGCGTTGCGCAGTTGGAGGTGAGCCGCCAGCAGTGGTGGATGTGGGGAGAGAAATGGCGGAGGTTTGATATTTGTAAAAATGGATGTCATGAACTGCTGTATACATTATGACTGTTAAGGTAAATACATTGTTTGTTCTCTATTAAAATCTTTCATTTGCTAACTATGCCTACTAGTAGTTAGTGCCTTCCGTAGTTTGAATCTTTTATTTAGCTGGCAGTAGTGGCGCTCGCTGTATTGCAGTAGTTCGAGTAACGAAGATTTTGGTGAGGTAAGTGATTTGTGAAAGGTATAGGTTAATGTTACTCAGGGCCATTCTTTTGTAGGGATTTTTGAAAGTCAGATTGCGTTGCGCTAAAAAATATTGTGTGTCAGTTTAAGTACAGTCATGTATAAATGTTCAAAGGGGACGTTTCAAAAATCCCGTTTCAGGATGAATTTCAAAAAATTATGACATGCCCCGTCAGAAACTGTAACATTTGCCGCTTTTAAATGTCTACTCAGCCTTGGAATCTCGTAGAGGAGTTCTCCTTCTGATACTTCGTCATAAAAACCAGTGAATTTTGAAACAGCCAATTTCAACTCCTCATTGTTTGCCAAAAGCAAGGAATTTGGCTGCACAACCTCAAACAGTAAGGCAACATCTTGAATGGACTTTGATCTGGTTCGGAGTTCAGTACTGGATCGCTAAAGACATTTCGATACATCCTTTTGATGCTCAGCTCTCAGTGTGAGCCCTGTATCGGTGGTCAGTTCACCAGTTATTCGTTTTTCACAACCAATTCTTTTTTCTATTGGAAGGTCTTATTCCTCCGATTTCATCACAGCAAAGCGCATTGCCTCTTCTACAATATGACCTCGTTTTTGTTCGGTATGAAAACGAAGTGGCTCTATTTTTATACTAACAGACTCAAGGTTCTACTTTGCAATGCAACCTGAGTACAATTTACTTGTCTCAGTACATCATTCCACAAGTGAAGAAAGCACAGAAATGTGGAATTACAAGGAGCAGGCATAAGATTTTGTATAGCACCTCTGATGTCAAATTTTATTCGTCATCACATAATTCGACATTTGCAGCGACAAACCTAACAATTTCTGCCAGTACTTCTACTGCAGCATAATAAACACTGAAACGCGTTGTTGAGAGTCATTTAACAGATGCTTTGCTGTGATGGATAAGCATCTATATTTTTTATTTGCATTTATTTGCATGTAGGACGAGGAATTTACTATGGATCTTATATGCATATGCACACCTGAATAATTGGTACAGTAATTCTATTCTTAGTTATAGCAGCTGCATTTATAGGATACGTTTTACCTTGAGGTCAAATATCATTCTGAAGTGCAACAGTAATTAGCTGAAATCGTTATAGGTACGGAAAGATGGCTGAACCCAGAGATAAATTCTGCAGAAATTTTTACAAAGGCACAGGCGGTGTTTAGAAAGGATAGATTGCATGCAACCGGTGGTGGCGTGTTTGTCGCTGTTAGTAGTAGTTTATCCTGTAGTGAAATAGAAGTGGATAGTTCCTGTCAATTATTATGGGTGGAGGTCATACTCAACAAACGAGCTAGGTTAATAATTGGCTCCTTCTATCGACCTCCCGACTCAGCTGCATTAGTGGCGGAACAACTGAGAGAAAATCTGAAATACATTTCACATAAATTTATAGATATAGACTGGGACACTCAGATGTTTAGGACGGATGGTAGGGGCAGAGCATCGAGTGACATTATACTGAATGCACACGAAAATTCTCTCGAGCAATTAAACAGAAAACCGACTCGTGGAGATAACATGTGGAAAATACTGATAACAAACAGACCCCAACTTTTCGACTCTGTAAGCGCAGAACAGGGAATCAGTGATCATAAGGCCGTTGCAGCATCCCTGAATATGGAAGTAAATAGGAATATAAAAAAGGGAGGAAGGTTTATCTGTTTAGCAAGAGTAATAGGAGGCAGATTTCAGACTACCTAACAGATCAAAACGAAAATTTCTGTTCTCACACTGACAATGTTGAGGGTTTATGGAAAAAGTTCAAGGCAATCGTAAAATGCGTTTTAGACAGGTACGTGTCGAGTAAAACTGTGAGGGACGGGAAAAACCCACCGTGGTTCAACAACAAAGTTAGGAAACTACTGCGAAAGCAAAGAGAGCTTCACTGCAAATTTAAACGCAGCCAAAACCTCTCAGACAAACAGAAGCTAAACGATGTCAAAGTTAGCGTAAGGAGGGTTATGCGTGAAGCGTTCAGTGAATTATAAAGTAAAATTCTATGTACCGACTTGACAGAAAATCCTAGGAAGTTCTGGTCTTACGTTAAATCAGTAAGTGAATCGAAACAGCATATCCAGACACTCTGGGATGATAATGGCATTGAAACAGAGGATGACACGCGTAAAGCTGAAATACTAAACACCTTTTTCCCAAGCTGTTTCACAGAGGAAGACCGCACTGCAGTTCCTTTTCTAAATACTCGCACGAACGAAAAAATGGCTGACATCGAAATAAGTGTCAAAGGAATAGAAAAGCAACTGAAATCACTCAACAGAGGAAAGTCCACTGGACCTGACGGGATATCAATTAGATTCTACACAGAGTACGCGAAAGAACTTGCCCCCCTTCGAACAGCCGTGTACCGCAAGTCTCTAGAGGAACGGAAGGTTCCAAATGATTGGAAAAGAGCACAGGTGGTTCCTGTTTCCAAGAAGGGTCGTCAAGCATATGCGCAAAACTATAGGCCTATATCTCTGACGTCGATCTGTTGTAGAATTTTAGGACATGTTTTTTGCTCGCGCATCATGTCATTTCTGGAAACACAGAATCTACTCTGTAGGAATCAACATGGATTCCGGAAACAGCGATCGTGTGAGACCCAACTCGCTTCATTTGTTGATGGGACCCAGAAAATATTAGATACAGGCTCCCAGGTAGATGCCATTTTCCTTGACTTCCGGAAGGCGTTCGATACAGTTCCGCACAGTCGCCTGATAAACAAAGTAAGAGCCTACGGAATATCAGGCCAGCTATATGGCTGGATTGAAGAGTTTTTAGCAAACAGAACACAGCATGTTGTTCTCAACGGTGAGACGTCTACAGACGTTAAAGTAACCTCCGGCGAGCCACAGGGGAGTGTTATGGGACCATTGCTTTTCACAATATATACACTACTGGCCATTAAAATTGCTACACCAAGAAGAAATGCAGATGATAAACGGGTATTCAATGGAAAAATATATTATACTAGAACTGACATGTGATTACATTTTCACACAATTTGGGTGCATAGATCCTGAGAAAACATGATGCTGTAAACAGAACCTGGATTCATCCGAATAAATGACGTTTTACCATTCGTTCACCCAGGTTCGTCGTTGAGTACACCATCACAGGCGCTCCTTTCTGTGATGCAGCGCCAAGGATAACCGCAGCCACGGTCTCCGAGCTGATAGTCCATGCTGCTGCAAAGGTCGTCGAACTGTTCGTGCAGATGGTTGTTGTCTAGCAAACGTCCCCATCTGTTGACTCAGGGATCGAGTCGTGGCTGCACCATCCGTTACAGCCATGTGGATAAGATGCCTGTCATCTCGACTGCTAGTGATACGAGGCCGTTGGGATCGAGCACGGCGTTACGTATTACCCTCCTGAACCCACCGATTCCATATTCAGCTAACAGTCATTGGATCTCGACCAACGCAAGCAGCGATGCTGCGCCACGATAAACCGCAGTCGCGATAGGCTACAATCCGACCTTTATCAAAGTCGGAAACGTGATGGTACGCATTTCTCCTCCTTACACGAGGCATCACAACAACGTTTCACCAGGCAACGCCGGTCACCTGCTGTTTGTGTATGAGAAATCGGTTGGAAACTTTCCTCATGTCAGCACGTTGTAGGTGTCGCCACCGGCGCCAACTTTGTGGGAATGCTCTGAAAAGCTAATCATTTGCATATCACAGCATTTTCTTCCTGTCGGTTAAGTTTCGCGTCTGTAGCACGTCATCTTAGAGGTGTGGCAATTTTAACAGTCAGTAGTGTCTAAATGACCTAGTAGATAGTGACGGAAGTTCCATGCTACTTTTCGCGGATTATACTGTAGTATACTGAGAAGTTGCAGCATTAGAAAATTGCAGCGAAATGCAGGAAGATCCGCAGCGGATAGGCACTTGGTGCAGGGAGTGGCAACTGACCCTTAACATAGACAAATGTAATGTATTGCGAATACATAGAAAGAAGGATCCTTTATTGTATGATTATATGATGGCGGAACAAACACTGGTAGCAGTTACTTCTGTAAAATATCTGGGAATATGCGTACGGAACGATTTGAAGTGGAATGATCATATAAAATTAATTGTTGGTAAGGCGGGTGCCAGGTTGAGATTAATTGGGAGAGTCCTTAGAAAATGTAGTCCATCAACAAAGGAGGTGGCTTACAAAACACTCGTTCGACCTATACTTGAGTATTGATCACCAGTGTGGGATCCGTACCAGATCGGGTTGACGGAAGAGATAGAGAAGATCCAAAGAAGAGCGGCGCGTTTCGTCACAGGGTTATTTGGTAAGCGTGATAGCGTTACGGAGATGTTTAGCAAACTCAAGTGGCAGACTCTGCAAGAGAGGCGCTCTGCATCGCGGTGTAGCCAGCTGTCCAGGTTTCGAGAGAGTGAGTTTCTGGATGAGGTATCGAATATATTGCTTTCCCCTACTTATACCTCCCGAGGAGATCACGAATGTAAAATTCGAGAGATTCGAGCGCGCACGGAGGCTTTCCGGCAGTCGTTCTTCCCGCGAACCATACGCGACTGGAACAGGAAAGGGAGGTAATGACAGTGGCACGTAAAGTGCCCTCCGCACACACCGTTGGGTGGCTTGCGGAGTGTAAATGTAGATGTAGATGTAGATGTAGAACATCCCAGCATCTAGTCGAAGCACGATACATTTTGTACAAAGGAATGTTGGCCACATAAGTTAATTGAATGATCAATACATCCAACAAAAACAACTTTACTGTCTTTTGCTTTAGTAATAGCTTGTACTCCATATACGCCGCTCATAATAGCTGCTTTCTTATAACCTTGGGAATGACACATTAAAACGTCTAAACCGTCATTTTAAAGCTTGAAACACGTATGTAACATAGCAGCGATGGCGAGGCATTGTAGCATCTGTGACCAGAGAGTATGCGCTTGACCGCGCGAGTGTTGCGAGCGGTTCTCAGTCTGTCAGTAAGTCGTTGCGAGTCTGCAGCTCTGTCTAGTTGAGAGCAGTACTCAGTTAGTTGTCGTTGAGAGGAGTTATGGAGTAGTCGTCATGCAGAGCGGTCGGTCAGTAGTAGCAGCCCAGTGCGGTTGTGTGATGTGGTCTGTCGGCAACACTGGTCAAGATGCTGAATGAGGTACATTGCTAATTAAGGTAATCATCAGATAATGTAAAGTTTATTTATTGTAATTAATTTCCAACAAGCGCCGCAATAATAATTTTGATTTCAAAGCATTTTACAAAAAAAATTCATTCCACTTCCCTTAAAGACAAATTTCAGTTAAATTACAAAAAAAAAAGGAATATTATTATTTGCAATGCAGTTCCTCCAAGCAGTGCGGAACAATAACAGCAGAAATGTGATTAGCAGTTACAATGAGGTAAGAGTTTAATTCTGATTTATGCACAGGGCCAAAGACCGATATTTCGGTTTAATTGAATTTTCACTGCCACTGATTTCATTAGCACTGAATTGTTTTTCATTTTTTATTTGTGAGTCAGATTGCTAATTTTTGTTTAATTGTCATTGTCAGTAAATTTCATTACGGGAGGTTACACTTGGCTCCATATTTTATTAAGTATTTCCTTGTAAAATTTTGTGGGGAGGTTACACTTGGCGACACCCAGTCCAGGATCGTATTTCGTGGGAGTCTTCCGAAAAACAGTCAGATATCTGCTCTTATTTGCTTAGATATAATTAGGATTTGGCGCTACGCTTTTACTAATCTTGTGACTTTCTTTCTACAGGTCAACGGCAATTCGTTGCTCTGTTGTATTTGTGTGTTGTTTTTGCATTTGTTTATTGTTTTGTGAATAATTGTGACTATTGCAAAAATGCCGCGAAAGACTGTGAATAGTGTATCGCGAGGTATTGTGAACGAAATTACTGACTCAAACAACTTAACCGATAGAAATTGTGACACGCAGTGTAATGATGACAGTCCTGCGTTCACTAACAATGAGTGCATTCCAAACAGTAATGATGACTTTTGTCTTAATGATGAACGAACGAACTCGATTGTGTCTTCTGTTGATTTGACGACAATCGATGATGCGGAACGCTCTATTGTAATGAGCGATGCCCAGCCTAACATACCCGATTTGGAAAATTCAAGTAACGTACAGACAAATTTGTCTAATGAAAATGAACAGGATACTGAAAGTACGACGGATTTATTTAATTCCGAAATAGGGACTGACAGTGTATGTTTAACTGGCAAACCTTTTTGTAAAATACAGAATGACCAAATGGTCACGCAAAACGAGACAATTCCAGATCGACCATTGAATAGCACAGAGAATAGAAATGCTAATTTTGAATCGGATCCAATTATGGCATTTTTGCAGCAAAATTTCAAACAGTTTAATGAAAATTTTAAACAACAGAGGGAAGATAACAAACACTTAAATGAAAAACTTGACAATAATGACGAAAATCTCAAACAACTTAGTGAACAGGTCAGACAACAGAATGAAAAATTAGACGACAATTCCAGACAGTTAAATGAAAAATTAGACGACAATTCCAGACAGTTAAATAAAAAATTAGAGGACAATTCCAGACAGTTAAATGAAAAATTAGACGACAATTCCAGACAGCTTAGTGAACAAATTAGAGCCGTTGCCGCGCAGTGCCATGACACTAAGGAACAGTTGCGCGTGGAAATTGAGGCTTGTTCACGTAAAAATAGCGAAGAAATTAAGTCTGTTGCGCAAGAATTAAGGGAAATGCAAACAGCCGCAACAGAAACACTCAGAAACGAAATTAGCGGAGTCGCTAAACAATGCTCTGATAAGGCTACACAATTACGCGACGAGTTTAAAGCAATGACAGCAGAACTTTCGCGCACAATGGATGAAAAGATAGACGCGAAATTCGAACAGCAGAACACTCAGATTAACGAGCGCTTTAATCAGCACATAGAAAACAATAATACGCGTTTCCGCAAATTTATTCAGGATCAAAATAAAGTCAAACGTCAGGTCATGGAAACAATCACTGCACAAAGACAAGAAGACAAACGTAAAATGTTCGCGAAAGCGAAGACGTATGTAGACAATAATATTACTACAGTGTCCGACAAAATTAATACCTTAGAACAGTTGAACGCGGAATTACGGGATGAAATCTCTGATCTTAAATCAAAAACAGATACACACACAGTAGATATTCAAACAGTAACAGACAGATTCGAACAATTAGAACTGACACAGGATTGCGATGTCATCAAAGCTGATGTTAAAAAACTGAGCGAAACTACGCGTAAGTTGCAAAAACAGATTAATGCATCCGATTCTAAAACCGATGATCAGGCAAAAATACTGACTGAAAAATATGATGAATTGGCCAGTCGTATTGATGCTATCGAAAGTGCTAATGACAATAAATCAGACGATACTTCACCGATTTCATTTAACCAAACACCTGAATTTCAAAATTTGCAGCAGACAATTAATGAGATCGACTCGTCTAACAACACGTTGCGTAGAAAACTGTCGAGTTTACAGCAAGAAGTAACAGAGATTAAAAATATTTCAGTTAATAACACATCACAGCAGGCGCCACTTTTCGAACATTTGCCAGACTCACGCAACGCGTTTAATTTGGGTAATCTACAGAGAGTACGGGACTTAGATTCCGAACAACCACAGTTCAACAGATTCTCTTACGATCCTGAACATGTTCCATCACACAGAGATGATAATTTCGATTACAAACATTTTCTGTCAGTGAGAAAGTTTAAAGTATTTAAAAACGATAGAACGCAGATTCACCCACTGGATTGGATTCAACAATTTAGCTTTGCTCTTCCACCGAGTTGGCCTGTTACGCACAAACTTGAATTTATTTGTAGTTTTTTGGAAGGCGAGCCGGCAACTCGTATGAGACCGATCGCGAGGCAATGTTACTCGGTAGAAGAATTCCAGAATGCTTTTCTGTCAGCGTACTGGTCGAAGACGACACAGCGTGGAATTAAAGATCAGTTAATTAGCTTACCAAATTATGAGAACACAAATTTTCCCAGTGTCACGCAATTTTTTGAACACATGGTGCAACAAAACCAGTACCTAAGTGAACCGTACAGTGAATCAGCACTTATTCAATTATGCATCTCTAAATTACCAAGGTCATTACGAGTGTCACTTTTAACTGGTCAGCAAAAAGAAAACATTTCAGCATTTAGGGATCTTTTGCAGCTTTTAGAAGTACAGCAATCTGATTATTCATTTGTGAATAAAAACTTTTCGTATAATAACCAAGGTCAACAAACTTACAGTAATTATGATCAGGGACGTAATTTCAATAGGAAAAGTAACAGACGCTTTAGGAACGGCAATCACCAGAACTTAAATCACAGACAGAATTCTGATTATCAATATCGTCAAAATTATCAGCAACAGGAACGACATTTTGGTAACAATAGAAGTTTTCCACCGCAACAGCATGAAAGTCAACCGGTTAGTATACGTAACCAACAATGTAATGCACAAGGTCAACCAGGCTTTAATGTTCCGCCGCGTACACATATAGTCACAGATCCAACAAATAGTAACGCACGACAGCAAGGAAACAACTATGTACAAAGAAGACAATATTTCAATTCCTATCGCAATGCACCGTATAGGAATGACTATCACGACAAACGTAAAAACGATGAGCACAATTATCAGCGTACATATAATAACAGTCGGACATACCAACAGCAAAGTTTTACACAAGAACCTATTCTCATGAATGAACCCGACAGTAGGTACCATCCAGAGCGTAACACGTCTGGAAGAAGTAGTAGAACAGTTCAAATAGTAGAAATGCCACAGAATCCTCCTAATAATAATAACACGTCAGATAGAATCTGACTAGATACTGTACAGATCGCATCTTCCAATAATACAAGCACTACTTCAGACACGCAAAATGTTGTCCACGAAAATGTAATTACTTTTGACGACATCAGAGACACTCTCTTGCAGGAAAGACCATTTGTTCAGAAAACTATTTCACATCCTGTCATCGAAATTAAAATTGGTTCATCGAAATTCTCAGCAGTAATTGATTCTGGATCACCTATATCAGTAATAAATGAGGAGACTTTTAACGTGTGCAACAAAGAGAATACTTATCCGACATTACCTTTAGGCAAAACAAAAGTGAAAGGAGCAGTCTCGAGTAAAGGAGTAGACGTTAAATTACAGACGCATTTATCATTTTGTATTGGAGGTCATACTTTCCACTCTAATTTTTGGATTGTTCCTTTATTGACAACAGACGTAATTTTAGGTACGAATTTTCTGGTACAACACGACGCAGTTATCGATTTTCAAAATTCTTATTTAATGCTAAAGGATGAAAATGTACAACTTGCTTTAGAATTTCAGCACTCTTTATCTGCGGAAGAACAAACAATTAACCGCACAGAGGTCATTTCCGCAACACGTAACATAGACTGTAATCCCACATTGTTCACGAATACGTACGTACACAACGATAATACTCCAGACGAAGCTGACTACGACGTAATGCAAATGATTTCCGATAAAGTTAGACAAAGCAGTGCAACTACAGACGACGAACGTACGCAATTACACAAAATTCTTTTACAGCAAGCTCCAGTTTTTGACAACATTCCTGGTACTATGTCCGGATTTATGTATGAATTTCAAGTGAAACAGCACGACACATTTAAAGCAAAGCATTATCCCATTCCATATATTCATCTACATCTACATCTATACTCCGCGAGCCACCTTACGGTGTGTGGCGGAGGGTACTTATTGTACCACTATCTGATCCCCCCTTCCCTGTTCCATTCACGAATTGTGCGTGGGAAGAACGACTGCTTGTAAGTCTCCGTATTTGCTCTAATTTCTCGGATCTTTTCGTTGTGATCATTACGCGAGATATATGTGGGCGGTAGTAATATGTTGCCCATCTCTTCCCGGAACGTGCTCTCTCGTAATTTCGATAATAAACCTCTCCGTATTGCGTAACGCCTTTCTTGAAGTGTCCGCCACTGGAGCTTGTTCAGCATCTCCGTAACGCTCTCGCGCTGACTAAATGTCCCCATGACGAATCGCGCTGCTTTTCGCTGGATCATGTCTATCTCTTCTATTAATCCAACCTGGTAAGGGTCCCATACTGATGAGCAATACTCAAGAATCGGACGAACAAGCGTTTTGTAAGCTACTTCTTTCGTCGATGAGTCACATTTTCTTAGAATTCTTCCTATGAATCTCAACCTGGCGCCTGCTTTTCCCACTATTTGTTTTATGTGATCATTCCACTTCAGATCGCTCCGGATAGTAACTCCTAAGTATTTTACGGTCGTTACCGCTTCCAATGATTTACCACCTATGGCATAATCGTACTGGAATGGATTTCTGCCCCTATGTATGCGCATTATATTACATTTATCTACGTTTAGGGAAAGCTGCCAGCTGTCGCACCATGCATTAATCCTCTGCAGGTCTTCCTGGAGTACGTACGAGTCTTCTGATGTTGCTACTTTCTTGTAGACAACCGTGTCATCTGCAAATAGCCTCACGGAGCTACCGATGTTGTCAACTAAGTCATTTATGTATATTGTAAACAATAAAGGTCCTATCACGCTTCCTTGCGGTACTCCCGAAATTACCTCTACATCTGCAGATTTTGAACCGTTAAGAATGACATGTTGTGTTCTTTCTTCTAGGAAATCCTGAATCCAATCACAAACCTAGTCCGATATTCCGTAAGCTCGTATTTTTTTTCACTAAACGTAAGTGCGGAACCGTATCAAATGCCTTCCTGAAGTCCAGGAATACGGCATCAATCTGCTCGCCAGTGTCTACGGCACTGTGAATTTCTTGGGCAAATAGGGCGAGCTGAGTTTCACATGATCTCTGTTTGCGGAATCCATGTTGGTTATGATGAAGGAGATTTGTATTATCTAAGAACGTCATAATACGAGAACACAAAACATGTTCCATTATTCTACAACAGATTGACGTAAGCGAAATAGGCCTATAATTATTCGCATCTGATTTATGACCCTTCTTGAAAATGGGAACGACCTGCGCTTTCTTCCAGTCGCTAGGTACTTTACGTTCTTCCAGCGATCTACGATAAATTGCTGATAGAAAGGGGGCAAGTTCTTTAGCATAATCACTGTAGAATCTTAAGGGTATCTCGTCTGGTCCGGATGCTTTTCCGCTACTAAGTGATAGCAGTTGTTTTTCAATTCCGATATCGTTTATTTCAATATTTTCCATTTTGGCGTCCGTGCGACGGCTGAAGTCAGGGACCGTGTTACGATTTTCCGCAGTGAAACAGTTTCGGAACACTGAATTCAGTATTTCTGCCTTTCTTCGGTCGTCTTCTGTTTCGGTGCCATCGTGGTCAACGAGTGACTGAATAGGGGATTTAGATCCGCTTACCGATTTTACATATGACCAAAACTTTTTAGGGTTCTTGTTTAGATTGTTTGCCAATGTTTTATGTTCGAATTCGTTGAATGCTTCTCTCATTGCTCTCTTTACGCTCTTTTTCGCTTCGTTCAGCTTTTCCTTATCAGCTATGATTCGACTACTCTTAAACCTATGATGAAGCTTTCTTTGTTTCCGTAGTACCTTTCGTACATGATTGTTATACCACGATGGATCTTTCCCCTCGCTTTGGACCTTAGTCGGTACGAACTTATCTAAGGCGTACTGGACGATGTTTCTGAATTTTTTCCATTTTTGTTCCACATCCTCTTCCTCAGAAATGAACGTTTGATGGTGGTCACTCAGATATTCTGCGATTTGTGCCCTATCACTCTTGTTAAGCAAATATATTTTCCTTCCTTTCTTGGCATTTCTTATTACACTTGTAGTCATTGATGCAACCACTGACTTATGATCACTGATACCCTCTTCTACATTCACGGAGTCGAAAAGTTCCGGTCTATTTGTTGCTATGAGGTCTAAAACGTTAGCTTCACGAGTTGGTTCTCTAACTATCTGCTCGAAGTAATTCTCGGACAAGGCAGTCAGGATAATGTCACAAGAGTCTCTGTCCCTGGCTCCACAGAGAACAAGTTAAAAAAGAATTGCAGGATATGCTCGACCAAGGAATTATAGAACCAGCAGTTAGTCCGTACATAAACCCGCTACATATTGTTAAGAAAAAAGATGGCTCACTTCGCCTCGTACTTGATTCACGTCACATTAATGACATTATTATTAATGAAACAGATCGACCACAGACACTAGAGGAACTTTTACAGAAATTTCACGGTACTGCAATTTATTCTACATTAGATTTGAAATCGGGATTTTGGCAAATTCAACTTCATCCAAATTGCAGAAAATATACAGCTTTTCTCTGTTTCGGCGACTGTTATCAATTTTGTAAATTACCATTCGGCTTAACTATTTCTTCTGCAGCTTTTATTCGCGGTTTGAACACTATACTTCCGACAGAACTTAAGGACAGAATTACGACGTATGTAGACGACATTCTTATCGCAGAAGCTAACTGGTCTGAACACAATCTGATTTTAGAACGACTGTTGCAAACTTTTCATGCGCAAGGACTCACAGTTAACCTAAGTAAATCGCACTTTGGCAAAACTTCTATAAAATTTCTTGGACACGTAATTTCAGCAGAAGGCATTGCGCCTGATCCGGAAAAACTTCAAGCTTTACGTGACATTACTGTTCCTACGACGAAGAAACAATTACGCAGCTTTTTGGGTTTAATTAACTTTTTTCGTAAATTTATTCATCACTCCGCTTTAGACACACCTAGATTATGTCAACTGACAGGTAAAAACTCTATTTGGTCTTGGGATAAGCAAGCACATTCTGAATTTGTGAAACTGAGAGAAGCCTTGTTGAATGCTCCACTTTTATCGCACCCAGATCTTACCAAAAATTTTTCCATTGCCACCGACAGTTCCAACACAGCTTTAGGCGTACATATTTTTCAGGAAATTGAAGAAGATGGTTCTACAGTAATTAAAAACATCGCATTTGCAAGCCGCATTTTGTCACCTGCTGAACGAAATTATTCCGTTACAGAATTGGAAACATTATGTGTTGTATGGGCTTTTACGAGATTTCGGCACTTTCTTTATGGCAGACATACCACCGTGTACACAGACCACAGAGCGATACAATTTTTACTTTCAGCTAAATTCACGCACGACAGATTAAGTAGATGGAAACTATATTTACAGGAATTTAATTTTACAATAGTTCACATTACCGGTACGCAAAATGTTATAGCAGACGCACTATCGCGTTCTCTCGGCAACAATCAGCAAGACGTAGCAACCAACTTCTGCAAAACAAATTTCAGTGTCATGTACATTCAGCAAGTTGCATTTGAAAATTTTATTTCATCGTCATTACAGGACATAGCACAAGAACAAAATAAAGACAATGTGTGGAAAGAAATTAAACAGCTTTGGCAAGATAGGAATAATGTTACGATTAGGAATCACTACACTGTACGCAATGACATTCTGTTTCGCCGCTCTCATCCTGACAGCAACAATTGGTTATTATGCATCCCTGACGAACTTGTTAACAAATTAATCTGGTACACTCATTTAAGTTACGCACATTACGGAGCACGAAAATGTTTTCTTATACTGAGACAGAACTGTTATTTTAACAACATGGAGAAACGTATACGACGAGTTTTAGCGTCTTGTAAAATTTGCCAGAAAGCTAAATCAGACACCACTTCACATATTCCTCCTTTATATCCCATTGTACCTGTTAAATTAAGACACATGGCCGCAGTAGATATTTTTGGTCCGATTCCCAGAACTAACAGAGGTTTTTGCTACATCTTTGTCGCTGTTGAGCTCACTTCAAAATTTGTTACTTTCACTCCGTTACGCAAAGCTACTGCTAAAACTGTTTCGAAAGCATTTGTAAAACATTTTCTATTTCATGTAGGGCATGTGATGAAAGTAATTTCTGACAATGGATCTCAATTTCGTAGTAGCATATGGACACGCATGTTACGAGCCAGAAACATTTCTCCGATCTATATATCCAAGTACCACGCTTCTTCGAACCCCTGTGAACGGTTAATGAAAGAAATTGGTAAGCTGTGCCGAATATACTGCCACAAAAGACATATTGATTGGGATACACACATACTCTCATTCCAAGATGTAATTAATTCCATTCCAAATGAATCCACTATGCTATCTCCGTCTGTTATACTGAAAAACGTTGAACCACCAAACAAAATTAAAGAATTAATAAATTTCCCTACATCTCGTCGCTTACGACACCACGAAATAATTGACATTGCACTGAACAACATCAAACGTGCCGCAGAGCGCCGGAGAAGACAGCAAAAACAGGTTTGTACACGCCGAGACTTTCACGTTGGACAGAAAATATTAGTACGTACACACTATTTATCCAGCAAATTAAAAGGTAAGTGCAGTAAATTTGAACTTCTATACGCAGGTCCATATCGGATTCGCAGCATCCCTCACCCCAATGTTGTACACGTCGAAACTTTGAGAACCAGAAAATCGAAAGGCAACCACCATATCTCAAACATTAAACCGTTTATTGAATGAAATCACTTTATGATTTAACAAGCTATAATGCCATTTGCTAATTTTATGATCACGTATGCAATTATACTCTCATGAATACTTACTGATGATTATCGTATTTTTTCTTGGCAAGTGCCCGGCAAGGTAAGGTTAGCAGGTCGCTTTTCTTGTCGTTACACGTCAGACCGTGCACATTTTCCATTTTTTTGTGTGTATGATTGTTTTCCTGTTTTGTTTGTATGCACTATGAATTAGTTAAGATATAGCAAACACCAGTTGACTTTGACATTTTTGCCCTATGATGTCTCAACATCGTGACTATTTTACGTTTTTCTTTTCCTTTTTTTTTTTTTGCTGCTGCATTGTGATATTCCGTGTACATTTTGTCTTTGAACACTGTCTATGCTTTTGACATATTACGTTTTCTGTTATGTTATGCTGTATGCTTGATTCTGTTATCGTTAATCAGTAATTATTTAGTGGGTATATGATTAATCTTTGTTCATCATTTTCAGAAAGAAATAACGTGTAAAGAAAATAAATTAAACAGAAATGGGAATTTCACCTACGGAATAAACGATAGAAGATGCAATAACTTTATGAGGAAGAGTAAATGGATCAGGATTAACAAGCATTAACAAGAATATACTATACTCATCGTAGAATAGCAGTCTTAACTAATTTTTTCTTTCAGAATACAAGGTGATTGATGCAGGCTGTCAGACTGAACTACACGTCTTAGTTTTAGTGATGAAATATGCTAGAGATAAGGAATAGTTGTATAATGAGTAATGAAGTGATATTTTTGCAGATGATAATGAATACTGATGAATAATGATGAAGAATATGCTACTATGGATAATGAAGTTTTTCTTTACAGGTGATGATAATGATGGAGTTATGATTAATGAAGTGATGGATAATGAAGTTTTTTTCTTTACAGATGAGGATAATGTTGAAGTTATGTATTTATGCTACGTAGTTATTTAAGTATTTGTTGCAGTTTGTTTTGACAGCAGGTGTTATATTGCATAGTAGGATGACGGAAAGTTTTGGAAAGGACAGCTATGGAGCACATTTTATACACATTTCACTACTTGTTAATTCGAAGTTCACTACTTTTCAGCATAGTGTGCGTTTCTTCTTTCAGGTCAATAATCCATTTTGTATTTTTTCCAGGAGAAGTTTTTCATGATACATACTAAACCTATTACTTATTATACCTGTTCTAGTACTTGCATTTATTTTTTTACCCATTTGTGTCTATCATTTATACATGTGATCACATTACTGCCTTGTTTCACAATCTTGCTACAGCTGACTCATGACGAATGACGTTACACATTTTTCATTTACAGGAACAACCCACTACCAATTATTTTTTTTTCTCTCTTTTTCTCTTCTTGCTTTCTCTTATAATTACCAAACGCAATGCATTACTAAAAAAAAAAAAAAATGTATTACCAGTCCCAAATAGTGATACCAGTTTGAGAAAGTTCTGAATAATACTGATCAACTCTGAATAGTATGTCACTTCAGTAATGACTTCGTAAAGATAAAAAAAAATATATGTATAAAATAATGCTTTGTAACTGGCTAATAACTGCCACTGTTTATTGTAATGAGACTACTTATAATGTGTATGATTATTAATGCTATGACTGTAATTAGCTGATTTTTAATAATGACTTCATAATGATCTGAATGTCACTCAATGAATTGTTATTACTTCTTAATGATCTGAATAACACTGAATGAGGAACAATGTTTTATACTATTCGATACTTGATGGCCACTGAGTGCCAATAATTAATGTCACTCAATGAATTAGGTTATTAATTATGCCATTAATTAGCTTCTGTTTTCAATTATGACTTTTCATGTTTTAATAGCTGGCCACTGAGTGCCAATGATGAGTGTAATGTTTTGTACTACTCAGTACTTGCTGGCCACTGAGTGCCAAGAATTAGTGTAATGTTGTGTACTATTCAATACTTGCTGGCCACTGAGTGCCAATAATTAACATTATTCTGTCATACTAAATATGCTTTGTAACCGGCCAAGGACTGCCACTGTTTATTGTAATACGATTACCCATGATGCCAATAATTTAATTTTGTGAACATTTTTCTGTAATACTACATTCATGGTACAGAAATGTTCAACACGGGGCTATGCATGCCCCAAATGCAAACTGTAATTATCAATATTATGTGACTTAATGTCCTTCACCTCATGAGCCAACTACCCTGAATTACTGCAATGTCCATTTGTCCTGTCCATCCTAGTGATCATGGAGCACTACCTTTGGGTTTGCACTACTTCTACGTTGGTGTGCCTTGTAAAGCGTGGTGTTGACACGACATGCTGTCCACCACCATGAGCGATGAAGACGTTATTATGGTCCCACTGTTTGGTGTACCTAATGTACTGCCAAAATGAGAACATGAAATATTACTACGAGAGTTCAGTGTCTTGGGTACACTGATGAATTCTGATGGGAAAAGAACTGCAAATTGTGTCACTTGGTGTTGTACTTCTGTGGAAAGATATGGACTTTCAGAACAGCTGTGTGCAATCTAAAGTGCTACAACCATGATGCAATCCTTCCCTTTCCTATCCTAATTCTTGTCACATTGTGAAAATAATTTTTTGCTAACATTATTTATGTTCATGACTATACATATTTTTGATTCGCTGAACTCCAGTGCGAGTACAGTTATGTCACTTGTCGATATGATTTTTGCCATTATGTTTATTTATTGCAAAAATACCTAAGACATTTTTTCGATTTGTTCTCAAGTACAGTATGTGCACTTTTGTCTTTTATATTGTATATACATTTTTTTTAGTATTTTATTTTAATGATATGTTCTGAATTACAGTGCATGTGCACTTATGTTGTGTGTTGATATGTTTTCTACTGAACTTCAGTGCCTGTGCACTTTTCCCATTTTTCAATATGATTTGTACTCATTCTGTATATTCAATACTTCAGTGCGTATGCACTTATGTCATTTGTTACTGATATGTTCTCAACTGCAGTGCATGTGCACTCATGCCACTTGTCAACATAATATTTTTTGCCAGTCTGTTTATTTGTTCTGAATATGCTAAAGAATTTTTTCAGTGCGTGTGCACTTTGTTTCTGTTAAATAATTTGTATATACAGTTTTCTGATTTGCTACTATGTTTTGTATTCACATTTTGTCTTTCTCTGATATATCTTGTACTCAGTGCATGTGCACAAAATTTAATTTATGTACTACATTTGAATATTCTGTAAATTGTAAAAAAATTTCTTGCGATGGCAAGTCCAAATGACTCACCATCGCTGCCAAATTTTTCCCCCCCCAGTGGAGGGTTATGAAACACGTATGTAACATAGCAGCGATGGCGAGGCATTGTAGCATCTGTGACCAGAGAGTATGCGCTTGACCGCGCGAGTGTTGCGAGCGGTTCTCAGTCTGTCAGTAAGTCGTTGCGAGTCTGCAGCTCTGTCTAGTTGAGAGCAGTACTCAGTTAGTTGTCGTTGAGAGGAGTTATGGAGTAGTCGTCATGCAGAGCGGTCGGTCAGTAGTAGCAGCCCAGTGCGGTTGTGTGATGTGGTCTGTCGGCAACACTGGTCAAGATGCTGAATGAGGTACATTGCTAATTAAGGTAATCATCAGATAATGTAAAGTTTATTTATTGTAATTAATTTCCAACAAGCGCCGCAATAATAATTTTGATTTCAAAGCATTTTACAAAAAAAATTCATTCCACTTCCCTTAAAGACAAATTTCAGTTAAATTACAAAAAAAAAAAGGAATATTATTATTTGCAATGCAGTTCCTCCAAGCAGTGCGGAACAATAACAGCAGAAATGTGATTAGCAGTTACAATGAGGTAAGAGTTTAATTCTGATTTATGCACAGGGCCAAAGACCGATATTTCGGTTTAATTGAATTTTCACTGCCACTGATTTCATTAGCACTGAATTGTTTTTCATTTTTTATTTGTGAGTCAGATTGCTAATTTTTGTTTAATTGTCATTGTCAGTAAATTTCATTACGGGAGGTTACACTTGGCTCCATATTTTATTAAGTATTTCCTTGTAAAATTTTGTGGGGAGGTTACAAGCTTCTTAATAATTTCGTCACTTAGATCAGAGGCTTTTTTTCCTTCCAGAAGACTACTTCATTTACTTCCACTATCTGTTATCGGTTTTCACGGAACAAATCACTTCAGGCACCTGATCAATATGCGAAATATCAGATATGCTATCAAACATAATACCAAAACATTTAGGTCATTTAATTTTATTGACAAGCTTACCATTTTTTGAGATTTACCATGTTCCAAGTTCAACATGCGTTCTTTAACACCACATCATACTCTGACTGCAGTTTCACTGGTTGGAAGAAACTATCTTCCTTTGTAGAGCCTTGCCGCGCTAGTATTAGTCTTAGTCGTAGGAAAGAGGAAATTTTATTACAAGTCAATGAACGCGCGGTTCGACGATGGAATCTGGGGCCGCTGGCAGAGTGTTGAAACAGTCGACAGCTAGTAGGCCAGGAAATGCAAACATGGCACTCACGAACGCTGTGCTGCGATGGCGCTATGGCGCGCACCAATTGATTTGTGTGAAGCAACAACGAGGTAGCAAACCGCAGCGTTGCTCGAAGTTATTGCGATATGAGGCGAGGAACTAGGCCAGAGCCAAGTCGAACTTGTAGATGGCTCACGTTTGGGAATTTATCACAGCATAGTTTCTGTCTCTCTCTGACACTACGTCGGAGGCGAGGGGAAAGGCAGTTTAAATAGTGAGCTACTTTTACCTTGGGAGAGTGTGTGACAGGTCAGTCGAGAGTCGGGACTGTGCTGGTCTACGCTTATAGGGGCCAGTCTGGTAGCGATGTTGTAAATATTCTGTGTAAATCTGTACTTTGTTTCCATGTAGTTGTTCGAGCTGTATTCTGTCTCCAGGGACACAACACCGAGGCGGGACGGAACGGCAGCCGGGTACTTGGAGATTGCACGGTCTGCCTGAAGGACGGCAGTGACAGCGATCTGCAGCGGGTCCAGGACGGGCCACGTTCGCTTCCCACCTGGCATACCGTGGTCCGGGCGAGGCGTACGCTGCAGGAGGCGCAACGGCGCTGGAGCAGCATCAGAGACGGCAGCAGGTGTTGCAATCCGGCAACCACCACTAGCGGCAAGCTGCGGCACAGCGTCCAGGAGGGCACGGATTCGAGTCCGGTCCTGTCCTGGGAGCAGCAGCAGCCGAGGGCCACGGGTGACCAGTACATCCACATTCGTCCCATGGTCGGATAGAGTAGGCCAAACGGGGTGGAGGGCGGCGAGGACCAGGGACTGTAGCAGTCTCCGGAAATGCGGCAGCTACACGGCGCCAGCCGCTACACCTCGGCAGGCGACGCGACGACCGGGCGAGCGCGGCTGAGTTCGAGCTGAGCGGCCTTGCTGACGGCAGCAGCGGTGTCGGCACACCAGGAGCTGCTGAGATGTCTGGACTCGCGGGCGGGCAACACACCGACGCTCCGCTGCACTCTCCGAAACATTGTAAATTATGAAAATAAAGTAATGCCTCCAAATACCGCTGTATCACTCTGCACTGCCTCTTGACGCTATTGAACTTGCTCGGCCTCCTGACGAAAAGCGGCGCGGTGGGTCCCGACTTCAGCTCGGCCATCTGGAGTCACGGATTCGAGCTTCGCGACACCCGCAACAGCCTTGTCCTTCATAGTGCCCACGAAATGCTAGGTTTTGTTTAGCCAGAAACGAAGTTCTATTCAACAGCCTTAATAAAAGATACTTCCATTTCAGTTTTTCAGTATCCATTAATTCCAAGGCTGCATATTGTAGTGTTTTATGCAGTTTTAGTCTCATTTACAATGATCTTCCAGATGTTTGTTTGTACTTTCACTGTCGCCCACTTTAGGATTCAGTTTTCTGAAATGCAGTCACAAATGTATATCTTGCATTTGTACTACTGGTAATAGTAAACAAACGACAGCAGAAACACTAGAAGTTCATGGAGAGTAAACCATCCAAAACCGCAGAAGTTTTTCACCAGTAGGCATCGCCTTATAAAACCATTCCTTTGAAAGATACCGCATATCACCTTTTGTTTTTGATCCATGCCTAGATACTGTGCCAAATGGCCCTTCTCTGTGTTGGAAATGTTTAATTATTTTTTTATGATCGCAATGCGAACATTATCAGCATCAGGTATGCTCCAATGGGAGATATCTCTCAAGTCCTACAGTGATTCATTTATGTTATTACAGTCTTTCATACTAATAACATTATCAGTACTATCACAGTCATTTTCAATATTTTTTCTGATTCTCGGGTTATCATTATATCTGTATTGTCGCAGTTACCTTTTGACTATGAGCTCATATTATGTCAACGTGAGAATCAGTTTCTTTTGGTGAAATTTGGCTATCATCAGTATTTGTAACATACCTGAATATGGTGCCAAACATGCTCTGAGGTGCGTCAGTTTTAGCCTGTATGTTTTTTTCTTTTTTTTTTGCTGAAATTCACATTTTCTTTTAGATGTATGAACTCCTCGAGGCATATTTATTTTTTGTTAGCTCTTTGGTACAGGTACATAAAAAAGTATTGTCATTTAGTATAGCCGACCTCATGTTTATGTTATTTTGTGAAAAAAAGTGCTTAAAGGCAGTGACAGACAGATACTATTTAATGTTATTTAGTTTCAAGAAAATTATTTGCGTGGTGCATGATCAAAGTTTCCTAACTGCTGGACTATGACCTCTCCTGAGAACTACCTACACTATATGATCAAAAGTATCCGGACATCTGGCTGAAAATGCCTTACAAGTTCGTGGCGCCCTCCATCAGTAACGCTGGAATTCAGTACTGTGTTGGTCCACCTTTAGCCTTGATGACAGCTTCTACTCTCGCAGACATACGTTCAGTCAGGCGCTGGAAGGTTTCTTGGGGAGTGGCAGCCAGTTCTTCACGGAGTGCTGCACTGAGGAGACGTATCGATGTCGGTCGATGAGGCCTGGCACGATGTCGGCGTTCCAAAACATCCCAAACGTTTTCTATAGGATTCGGCCACAGGCCGTGCATTATGAACAGGTGCTCGATCGTGTTGAAAGATGCAGTCGCCATCTGCGAATTGCTCTTCAACAGTGGGAAGCAAGAAGGTGCTTAAAACATCACTGTATGCCTGTGCTGTGATATTGCCACGCAAAACAACAAGGGGTGCAAATCCTCTGCATGAAAAACACGACCACACCATAACACCACCGCCTCCGAATTTTACTGTTGGCACTACACACGCTGGAAGATGTCGTTCAGCGGACATTCGCCAGACCCACACCCTACCATCGGATCTCCACATTGCGTACCGTGATTCGTCACCCCACACAATGTTTTTCCACTGTTCAATCGTCCAGTGTTTACGCTCCTTACCACAAGCGAGGCGTCGTTTGGCATTTTCTGGCGTGATGTGTGGCTTATTAGCAGCCACTCGACCATGAAATCCGTTTTCTCAACTCCCGCCTAACCTTAATAGTACTTGCAGTGGATCCGGATGCAGTTTGGAATTCCTGTGTGATGGTCTGGAGAGATGTCTGCCTATTATACATTACGACCCTCTTCAACTGTCGACGGTCTCTGTCAGTCAACAGACGAGGTCGGCCTGTAGTCTTTTGCGCTGTACATCTCCCTTCACATTTCCACTTCACTATCACATCGGAAATAGTGGATCTAGGGAGTTTTAGGAGTGTGGAAATCTCGCGTACAGACGTATGACACAAGCGACACCCAATCACCTGACCACGTTCTAAGTCCGTGAGTTCCGCGGAGCGCCCCGTACTGCTCTCTCACGATGTCTAATGAACACTGAGGTCGCTGATATGGAGTACCTGGGAGTAGGTGGCAGCACAATGCACCTAATATAAAAAAAACGTATATTTTTGTGTGTGTTCGGATACTTTTGATCGCATAGTGTATCTACTATTGCAAAGTCTATGTATCTTGGGTTTGTATGCATTTTAAGTTAATACGAATGTATTAAGTAGTTTCATTTTAACGTTAACCTCACTTGTACGTTTATTTTTTCCTCCACCTTCAAACATGCATAAACGAGGTTCTACCGTATACAGTTAAACTGTCCGCATAAACTAGTTTTCGAACACCGATTTCGCCTAATTGGCTCGGATAATCGACGCCCTTCTGTAGTTAGTCCAGCAATGAAATATTCCTTGCTACGCATGTTTGCAAAGCTTAATATTATTTACTAAAAATAGTACATCTACATCTTCATCTACATTTATACTCCGCAAGCCACCCAACGGTGTGTGGCGGAGGGCACTTTACGTGCCACTGTCATTACCTCCCTTTTCTGTTCCAGTCGCGTATGGTTCGCGGGAAGAACGACTGTCTGAAAGTCTCCGTGCGCGCTCGAATCTCTCTAATTTTACATTCGTGATCTCCTCGGGAGGTATAAGTAGGGGAAAGCAATATATTCGATACCTCAGCCAGAAACGCACCCTCTCGAAACCTGGACAGCTGGCTACACTGCGATGCAGAGCGCCTCTCTTATAGAGTCTGCCACTTGAGTTTGCTAAACATCTCCGTAACGCTATCACGCTTACCAAATAACCCTGTGACGAAACGCGCCGCTCTTCTTTGGATCTTCTCTATCTCTTCCGTCAACCCGATCTGGTACGGATCCCACACTGATGATCAATACTCAAGTATAGGTCGAACGAGTGTTTTGTAAGCCACCGCCTTTGTTGATGGACTACATTTTCTAAGGACTCTCCCATGAATCTCAACCTGGTACCCACCTTACCAACAATTAATTTTACATGATCATTCCACTTCAAATCGTTCCGCACGCATACTCCCAGATATTTTACAGAAGTAACTGCTACCAGTGTTTGTTCCGCTATCATGTAATCATACAGTAAAGGATCCTTATTTCTATGTATTCGCAATACATTACATTTGTCTATGCTAAGGGTCAGTTGCCACTCCCTGCACCAAGTGCCTATCCGCTGCAGATCTTCCTGCATTTCGCTACAATTTTCTAATGCTGCAACTTCTCTGTATACTACTGCATCATCCGCGAAAAGCCGCATGGAACTTCTAACACTATCTACTAGGTCATTTATATATATTGTGAAAAGTAATGGTCCAATAATACTCCCCTGTTGCCCGCCAGAGGTTACTTTAACGTCTGTAGACGTCTCTCCATTGATAACAACATGCTGTTTTCTGTTTCCTAAAAATTCTTCAATCCAGCCACACAGTTGGTCTGATATTCCGTAGACTCTTACTTTGTTTATCAGGCGACAGTGCGGAACTGTATCGAACGCCTTCCGGAAGTCAAGGAAAATAGTATCTACCTGGGAGCCTGTATCTAATATTTTCTGGGTCTCATGAACAAATAAAGCGAGTTGGGTCTCACACGATCGCTGTTTCCGGAATCCATGTTGATTCCTACAGAGTAGATTCTGGGTTTCCAAAAACGACATGATACTCGAGCAAAAAACATGTTCTAAAATTCTACAACAGATCGATGTCAGAGATATAGGTCTATAGTTTTGCGCATCTGCTCGACGACCCTTCTTGAAGACTGGGACTACTTGTGCTCTTTTCCAATCATTTGGAACCTTCCACTCCTCTAGAGACTTGCGGTACAGCAATGTTACAACCAGTTTCGGTTAGCATAAGCTGTCCATTTTCTAAAGTTACATGGGATGATTTATGACATGTTTGCGCTTGGATAGCGTAAGTCGCTTACATAAACCGCTTATATAAATCTTAACAGAACTGGTACTGCCTGCGGGAACGAACTGACAGCACTATGATTAATTGGCAAGTGATTATTACCACTTCTGTTACGATTTGTGTATGTGACATGCTGCCCGCACTCAAGCATGTCAGAAATATTTCTGATGCAATGATGACTTATGCTAACCGAAAGCAACCAAAAATAAATTCCCTTCGAAACACAACTGGTGGCTGTATTTTTCAGCCTGAATTATATCACAGTTCCTATCACAGTTCCTGTGGTGATGGCAATCATCTCCACAATAGTGATATACGTTGTTACAAGTTATTAAACTATGCTATTTCCATTTATTTTGATTTTAGTTTTTTCACAAGATACCTTGTCAGCACTTTTATAACACACTTTAGAAATAAGGAAGATTCACTTCACGCCAATCAGAGTTCACAACACGAAATAAACGAGAAATGACACAGCCGACAAGCAACGGCGAGCTATGAGAATACAAACGACAGAAGACGGGTCTAAAACAGTCTGTCCAGTCCATAGTAGCTGAAACGCTGAAGCTGAACTTCGTAGAAGTCGCTGTATTTCATGCCTTCTGACACAACTACCAATCCTAACGATTTACTGTTTGGTAGGATGCTCGGTTACTGTAATCTATTCCAACAGTGGCGTCCGATGGCATTTAATGTTAGGTGTTGCAATTAAGTATCAACGGAGAAAATTCCCTATCTCGGCACCTGGGTCCCGACTTTCTTTATTCACGACCGAGAAAAATATAAAATGCACTTATGCTGATGAGAATATATTTACTCCGAATTTTTACAGTAAAAATAAATATGCAAATGAAGCAAAAGATTTGTGATTGTTGCTGAGATATCAATATCGGTCGTACTCTGGGTGGCATACCTTAGCGGCTAGTATAACATATTAACGTTGCGGGAGGAGAGAAAGCTGCTGCGCGGAGCATTTCGAACTGTTTCTAGTCTACTACAACACCCAGTAGATTCGCCTCAGAGCTACCAGGTGCTGCAAACAGGCCTGTATTCGATCCTATTCCAGTTAAATGGACCGCGCAGTCTGCCAGAGAGACACCGTGGAACGGCAGGCCCCTTGAATTTGCTTCAAGACCAGCTGCGTTTTTGAGTCCGTTACGAGGCAATAGAGCATTGGGCGACCGAAGATGATATATTTCACGGTACGTTTTAGGCTTCTTTCCTTCTTTTTTTTTTTTTTTTTTTTTTGAATCACCAGTCTTCTGACTGGTTTGATGATGCGGCCCCCAAGGAATTCGTCTCCTGTGCCAACCTTTTCATCTCAAAGTAGCACTTGCAACCTACGTCCTCAATTACTTGCTGGATGTATTCCAATATCTGTCTTCCTCTACCGTTTTTCCCCTCTACAGCTTCGTTTAGTATCATGGAAGTCATGCCCTCATGTCTTAACAGATCTCCTAATATCCTGTCCCTTCTTCTTGTCAGTGTTTTCCGCATATTACTTTCCTCTCCGATTCTGCGCAGAACTTCCTCATTCCTTACCTCATCAGTCCACCCAATTTTCAACATTCTCTGTAGCATTACATCTCATATGCCTTCTCTTCTGTTCGGTTTCCCCACAGTGCATGTTTCACTACCATACAATGCTGTGCTCCAAACGAACATTCTCACTTCCTCAAATGAAGGTCTCGGTATGGGCTTTTGTTGAAGTTTCGAGAACATACTTTCACCGAGGAGTCAAGCGGTATATTGCCCCTCCTACATATATCTCGCGAAGAGACCATGAGGATAAAATCAGAGAGATTGGAGCCCACACAGAGGCATACGGACAATCTTTCTTTCCACGAACAATACGAGACTGGAATAGAAGGGAGAACCGATAGAGGTACTCAAAGTACCCTCCGCCACACGCCGTCAGGTGGCTTGCGGAGTATGGATGTAGATGTAGAGATGTAGATATTTGATGCTAGTAGACTGCTCTTGGCCAGGAATGCCTTTTCCGCCGGTGCTGGTCTGCTTTTGATGTCCTCCTTGTTCCGTCCATCGTCGGTTATTTAGCTGCCTGCGAGGTAGAAATCCTTAACTTCATCTGTATATTACCCGTCCCTCCCCATAGCTTACCCCTATTTTTCTCGGAACTTCGAACGTCTTGCAGCATTTTACATTGTCGAACCCTTGTTACTCGTCGACAAGTCCTGTGAACGTATCTTGAGTTTTCTTTAGTATTGTTTCCACTATCAACTGCAAAGTCAGAATTGCCTCTTTGTTAGAAATGGAAATGAGCGTGTGGCATTGCTGGCCGGGAGGCCCCATCCGGGGAAGTTCGGCTGCCAAGTGCAAGTCTTATTTTAGTCGACGCCACATTGGGCGACTTGAGTGCCAGTGATGAGGATGAAATGATGATGAGGACAACACAACACCCAGTCCACGAGCGGAGAAAATCTCCATTGAACCCGGGCCTGCTTGCATGGGTGGCGAGCACGTTACTAAGCTAAGCAGGCGGACGCCTCTCTGGTGCCTTTACCTTTCCTAAATCCAAACTGATAGCCATCTAACACATCCTCAATTTCCTTTTTCCATTCTTCAGTACATCATTCTTGTCAGCAACTTGGATGCATGAGCTGTTAAGCTGATTGTGAGATAATTCTCGCACTTGTTAGCTCTTGCAGTCTTCGGAATTGAGTGAATGATATTTTTCCGAAGTCAGATGGTATCTCGCAAGATTCATATATTCGACACACCAACGTGAATAGCTGTTTTGTTGCCACTTCCCCCAAATATTTTAGAAATTCTGATGGCATGTTATCGAGCCCTTTTGTCTTATTTGTTCTTCAGTCCCCCAAAGCTCTCTTAAATTCTAATATCTCCTCCAAATCAACTCCTGTTTCTTCTTCTGTCACATCAGATAAATCTTCCCCCTCATATGGGCCTTCAGTGTTCTCTTTTCAACTATCCGCTCTCTCCTCTGCATTTAGCAGTGGAATTCCCGTTGCGCTCTTAAAGTTACCATCCTCAATTTTATTTTCACCGAAGGTTGTTTTAACTTTTCTGTATTCTGAGTATTTCCTTCCAATAATCACTTCTTTTTCAATTTAATCACATTTTTCATGTAGCAATTTCGTCTTAGCTTCCCTGCTCTCTCTGTTATTGTTTCATTCGTCAGCGACTTGTATTTCTGTATTCTTGAATTTCCCTTAATATTTTTGTGCGTCCTTCTTTCATCCATCGACTGAAGTATTTCTTCTGTTACCCATGATTTCTTCACTGTTACCTTCTTTGTACCTATGTTTTCCCTTCAACTTCTGTGATAGCCTTGTTAGAGATGACCATTCCTCTTCGATTGTATTGGCTGTTGAACTATTCCTTGTTGCTGTATCTATAACCTTAGAGATCTCCTGACGTATCTCGTTATTCCTTGATACTTCCGTATCCCACTTCTTTGTTTATCGATTCTTCCTGACTAATCTCTTAAACTTCACCCTACTTTTCATAACTACTAAAATGTGGTCTGCTTCTGGATACGCCTTACAGTCCAGTATCTGATTTCTTAATCTCTGCCTGACCATGATGTAACCTGACTGAAATCTTCCCTTATCACCCGGCCTTTTTCAAGTATACCTCCTCCTCTTGTGATTCTTGAACAGTGTATTCGGTATTACTAATTGAAATTGATTACAGAACTCAAATAGTCTTTCTCCCGTCTCATTCCTTGTCCCAAGCTCACATTCTCTTGTAACTGCTTCTTCTAATCCTTCCATTACAACTGCATTCCAGTCCCCCACGACTATTAGATTTTCTTCTCCCCTTACATACTGTATTATCCTTATCCTTTCAATATCCTCGTATACTTTGTCTCTCTCTTCCTCTTCAGCATGCGACATCGCCCATGTATATTTGAACTATCGTTATCTGTGTTGAATTGCTGTCGGTCCTGATTAGAATAACCCTATCACTGAACTATTTACAGTAACATACTCTCTGTCCTACCATCCTACTCATAACGAATGCTACTCCGTTATACCATTTTCTGCTGCTGTTGATATTACCCTATACTCTTCTGACTCGGAATCCTTGCCTTCTTTGCATTTGGCTTCACTGACCTACTATATCTAGATTTAGCCTTTGCATTTCCCTTTTCAGATTTTCTAGCTTTCCTACGACGTTTAAGTTTCTGATATTTCACGCCCCGACTCATAGAATGTTATCCTTTCGTTAGTTATTCAACCTTTTTCTCATGGTCACCTTCCCCTTGGCACCTGGAGTTCCGAATGGGGGACTATTACGGAATCTTTTGCCAATGGAGAGACCATCATAACAATTTTTCAATTACAGGCCACATGTCCTGCTGATGCACGTTATGTGTCTTTAATGCAGTTGTTTCCGTTCCCTTCTGCATCCTCAAGCCGTTGACCATTGCTGATTCTTCTGCCTTTAGGGGCACTTTCCCACCTTAAAGAAAAGGCAGTGCCCTGAACCTCTGTCCGCTCCTCCGTCATCTTTGACAAGGCCGTTGGCAGAATGAGGGTAACCTCTTACGCCGGAAGTGTTCGCCAATGCTGATTATTAATCAAAATGTAAGCTGTGGCGGGTTTATTTATCAAAGACGCTACCCTTAGACCACAGCTTCTTACTAAGACGTAACAACCCCGGTATTCGGGGGCCTATTGAAAGTATCGGCATGCGGTTTTCGGCGAATCATAGCGGACTATGGGGCACATACGTTGGTACAGGCACAATAATCACAACGTTTATACTGACCGACCTCGTGATGACTGGGTGTTGTGTGATGTCCTTAGGTTAGTTAGGTTTAAGTAGTTCTAAGTTCTAGAGGACTGATGACCATAGATGTTAAGTCCCATAGTGCTCAGAGCCATTTTTTTATACTGACCGAGATAAAGAGGCAAGTACATGTTTTATAAATGGGACGCTGTACTATTTTTACCATCATTGGAAAACTCTGGAAAAGACGTGTATAGTGATGTAACGCATGTTGCTATTGTGATTCAAACTTTGCTTAAAAGACGCTGGGAAATTGAAGGTCGAGGCGGTCGGAAGCGCTGCAGACTGTAAACACGCCTCGCGCGACCCGGAAACCAGGCCGCGTCGTGCAACTAGCAGGTCGTGCGACGTTGAACCAGTAGGACGTGGGTCTCCTATCCAGACGTAGTTGCTGCTGGAATATTACGTCCAGATATGTACACAAATCAGGAGAAGTTAGACATGTTACTTCTGTATGGCGAATGTCGTAGGAATGCTGTTGAAACCGTACGGCGGCACAGGGATATGTATCCTGATCGTCGGTGTCCTACTCGCCAGGCCATTTCAAGAATGATTAGTACGCTAGTGTGAACAGGCAGCTTCAACAGCAAACAAAGGAGGAGGAAGAAGACACAGAGACTTAAAGAGGCTGTTCTGGCCATGACGTTTATCGATCCTCATTATGGCACGAGACGTATTGCCGCGGTTTGTCAGACGAGTGTCATGCGCATTCTACACCGGCATAAGTTCCACCCATATCACCTTTCACTCCATCAGGCACTCGAAGGAGGCAATTTCGAACGTCGTATGGAATATTCTCGGTTTGCTTTGCGACGCCTGCTAGATGATAATACATTCTTCAAACGTGTGCTCTTCACCGACGAAGCAACATTCACTAATCACGGGAATGTAAATTTACGTATCATGCACTACTAGGCAGCTGAGAACTGGCTGCATCAGGTACAGCACCAAAGGCCATGGCGCGTCAACGTGTGGTGCGGCATTGTAGGAAGTTACATAGTAGGACCTTATTTCGCTGCAGGAGTATGGAAATAACTGTGGAGACTTTCTTAGGAACATTCTACCTGTTCTGCTAGAGGAGATACCACTCAATGAGCGCCTGTGTATGTGGTTCCAACACGACGGCTGCCCAGCTCACTCCCCGCGTGTTGCAAGTCAAATATTGAACGAGACATTTCCTGACCGCTGGATTGGACGGAATGCTGCACAACAATGGCCTGCCAGGTCCCCCGATTTGATTCAACTTGATTTCTTTTTGTGGGGAACACTGAAATATGCGGTCTACCGCGAAGCCCCAACAACGCCAGTTGACATGCACAGCCGAATCGTCACTGCTTGCTCCACCGTATCATTCACTGACTTTTCATCTGTTACCCATTCTCTTGAACGTCGATTACAGATGCGTCTTGCAGTCGAGGTTAAACCGTTTGAGTACATGCTTACGTAAAGTACAACGTCATGTTTTGTTAAGAACACTATGAATTGTGAAGGTTATCAGTAGGTACTAATGTATTATCGAACGATATGTGTCAACGACCAGTAACATCCTTGAAGTATAAATGTAACGTGAGTGGACATTGTGTATACCACGTAGGTTGTCCTTCTGTAGTATTGTTTGGTGGGAGGTGGTCAGCATATGAATGTGAATAAAATGATTATCCCATCAAATATGTATTCTCTCTAATTATAATGTCCAATACTATCTGTGGAAACAGTAGTTTCACAGCAGACACTTTGTTACCCCACGGACACACTCAGACGTCACCCTGTGAAGAGTTTCCCACGAAGCATCCATCAATACTATTATCAGCGGTTTACTGTGCGTCAGGTGTAACACGTAAGCAGGAATGGGGCAAAGCTTAAATAAGAAACTGCGTGACAAAGCGGTTGCTATGTTCACACAATAACTATTCATTTCAGCCTGGGAATGTCCATGCATTTGTCATAGTTGTCATGATCCCCTTTTGATATGCAATTAGCTAGCATGTGCCACCCTTGTACCTATGGTGTATCGTGAAGAGGTCGGATGAGGATTTACCTACGCAGCGTAGGCCCGTGCATGCTGCACAGAGCACGGCAACTCGGCCTGCGGGTCGCGCGAGGCGTGTTTACAGTCTGCAGCCGCTTCCGACCGCCTCGACCTTCAATCGTACAATATTTCCCAGCGTCTTTTAAGCAAAGTTTGAATCACAATAGCAACATGAGTTACGTCACTAAAAGCGTCTTTTCCAGAGCGTTCGAATGATGGTAAAAATAGTCTTGCCTAATTATCTCGGTCAATATAAACTTTGTGGTTATTGTGCATGTACCAAAGTATGTGCCCCATAGCGGCTTATGATTCGCCGAAGACCGTTAGTCGATACGTGCAATCGCCAATCGCCCCTGGAATAAAGGGGGTGTTACGTCTTACGCGAATCACTCTGTATATGTTTGTTCAAACAATTCCAGAACATTCGTAATTTCGTGCCAATGGTGTGTTGGAGCGAAATGCGGTTGGTATCCCTGCACACACCTGTGTTTAATGTGTAACTACCGGAAATTTCATTGTTAGATGTTTGTTGGCTATTGTTGAGTGCTGCTGTAGAACGTTGTGTCGCACAGTTTGCGAATTTCGAGATGGCAGAGTTAGAGGAGCAACGCGTATGCATTACATTTTGCGTGAAAGTCAAGAAAACCTTTAAAAGACACACCAGGTGATGCAGGAACCCTACGGTGATGAGTGCTTAAGCAGTACTCGGTGTTACAAACGGTTCACACGATTTAAAAATGGCCGGACGAAAGTTAAATGTGACCCTCGTTCCAGACGACCTTCAACGTCTACCGACGACGCTAATTTCAGGAACGTCAGCGAAATTGTGCGTGCCAATTGTAGAATGACTGTCCGAGAGAATGCAGAAGAATGTAAAATTTCAGTTGGATCACGTCATGAAATCTTCACACAGCATCTTGGAACGCATCGTGTTGCCGCTAACTTTGTCCCACGGCTCATGAGTCAAGACCGGGAAGACCTTCGCCTTGCAGTCTGTGAAGAGGTTTTGGATCGCGCAAATGAGAACGAAATGTTCTCTCAAGAACCATACTGACGATGAGATGTGGTGTCGCGTCCCGGCACAGATCCAGGTTGCCAATATAGTGTTGGTACGGCCTGCGTGGCGTAATCAGGACGTTAACGACACTGTGAGTCCGTGATTGCCTCAATGAATCTTTATAACGGAGATGAGGGGGAATAGAATCTCCTTGGCTACTTAAAGCGGTATAGGCAGTCTAGGTGCAATTGAGAATTTCTTGTCAGAAGGGGCATAAGATAGGATACAGGCAGTGCTGGTCTACCAAAGTAGTGAGTTACAACTTTTCCCTTAAACCAGTTAATTTGACGATTAACATAAAAAAATATGTGAGATGTCAGGCCCTTTCCCTTTCTTGTATATACAGTTTCTCACAAGTCCCTTCAGGATCAGCCAGCTGTTTCCTCAGGGTGCTTCTTGTGCTTTATCACTATCGACAGCCGCGCGAGATTAGCCGAGCGGTCTCAGGCGCTGCAGTCATGGACTGTGCGGCTGGTCCCGGTGGAGGTTCGAATCCTCCCTCGGGCATGGGTGTGTGTTTGTCCTTAGGATAATTTAGGTTAAGTAGTGTGTAAGCTTAGGGACTGATGACCTTAGCAGTTAAGTCCCTTAAGATTTCACACACATTTGAGCACACACAATATCGACAGAGAAAAGTGTCTTTGCTATCACTTTTCTGTGAACTACTGGATCATTGGCCACCTGGCCTAAATAATTAATGACTGGTCCTTTGGCCTAACTATTCAGTCACTGTCTCCTTGACCTAAATAATCAATCACTGGTCCTTTGGCTGTCACTGTTCAGTACTATTCAAATGAAAAGGAGAAGTTGCTGCTTATCTAACAGTTGCAATTGTGTCTACCTGAGTACCACCGTCTTCTCGTGGCCGAAGTCTTTATCGTCTCATCCGTAGCGGCTGCTACCCTCTCGAGGCTGCTCGGTGTTGCACCCACTCGTGCTTTTTTTAACTTCTGCGCCGACTCTCTTTTCGCTGCTCCTGGATGCCCTTCGTATTGAAAGTTGGACGTCTGTGATTCTGCTGTGTGCATACAAAAGCTGTGAGATATTATTATCGCGAGTAGTGGCGAGCGAGCAGTTGTCGAGGGGAGTCGAACGCAGGGTGCGGTGGAGAGAAGCCGCGCGACGTGAGAGGTCGCAGCCTGCCATGATCGTGCTAGTAGCGCCACAGGAGACTTTGGTATTAATTGAGGATTTTTGGTAATTTGCCTTTTCGCACGTAGTTGTTGGTTGTGCACTGGAGAGATTTTGTCAGATTTTTGTATGGATACATTCAGAACAATATTCGTATCATTATTGTGGCCAGAAACGTGTTTATTGAGTATAGACATTGTGGAATAATTAAAAGTCTGTATAAAACTCATCAGTATTTACATCATCAGTTTTCTGAATATAGCAAATTAAAAGTTTTTATTGGTTTCTTTTATTTTTCATTACATCGTTTAGGGTTTATTGACCAAACGCCTCCTGATCATTTAATTTCTATGTATAAAAGTATGGCAGTAATTATTGTAATTGGACCTTGCATTGAACTCTGCATGTATCGCAGTATTGCTTTTTGAAATATTTCAGCATGTTGCTGCTCACACAGTTGCAGCGGCAAGACAAGGTAAGTTGTCTCTTGCGTACAGGAGCATTGCAGAACAGTTGTTAGGAGACGTTTATGCGATATTTTAAAACTCGCAGTCAGATGGTTCAGAATTGATTTTTTCTAAAAAGAAATATCGAGTTCAGCCTCTATGGACCGCGTGGTAGAAATCAATTTCATTTTAGTGTCTAAGTCTTGTTCATGTTCTGAGATCTCACCCATAAAATTTATTTTTGACACTGCGTTAGTGAGAGTTTGTTTGATCACCGTTCTTGATGCATCATCCAAACTCTTCTAACATATTCATTAACGCTTTTCGGTCGATGGACTTATACGCCTTCTGAAAGTTAACAAACACTGCCACATAGTTATTTCCTCCAGCTTTTTTGTACCTGATGATGTTCTTCTGGTTAAAGATCCATTCTGGGCAAGAACGGCCCTTTCGGAAACCAGCTTGATACTCCCCAGTCAGTTGGTCAAGATGACCTTCTGTTCTGCTTTGTATTGGTTTGGAGATAATCTTGTATGGAACAGATACTAATGAAATGCTCCTATAGCTATTAACATTCCTTTTATCGGCTTTTTTGTGCAGAGGATGTATTAAAGTTGACTGCCATTCGGTTGGTATGATCCCAGATCTACTCAAAAAGTTGGACTAGTGCATCTAGAGTTCCATTATTTGCCACCTTCAGTAGCTCCGCCACTATTGAATCCTCTTGGCTTCTTTATGATTTGGGAAACGAATATTAATTTTCTGTTCAAATTTCTCTCTCTCCTCGTTTCCACATTTCCGAACGTGTTTCACCTGTCGACCTGCCTACCAGGATTTCGTTTCGTTGGACGATTTCGCATTTAGAGATGCTTCGACTTGCTACTGCATTTGAAAAATTTTATGCAATAGTATTTAGGCAGTAGTCGTAGCATAGCATTTTCTGTTGCTTGCGCGCTGCTTTGCATTAATTCAAAACTTTTATTTCAGAAATTCTGTAGTTCAGTATTTATTTTGTAACAGTGAAGTTAACAGTTTTGTGTTAAGTTAGTTGTTTTGCAATTTTGTGCCATTTTCTGTATTGCTACAACGACAATTAAACCTAGAACACAGACAGGAATGGCTAAGATAGTAGAAGTACAGTAGCTTCAAATGAAGATTTGGAAAATTTGAGATATGGTGTAGAAAATTCTTCTCAGGATAATGAAGTCAGGGGAATTAAAACAGTGATGTGAATAATCTGAGTATAGGCTATAATATGCCGATCATGCGTGATGAACTGCAGCGAACTACATGCAATTCAGGTGGTCAGAATATCGTAACACAGTCCGATTTTGTTATGAGAGACTGAGGTATTGCTGCTACTTAGCAAAATAATTTTTTCTTCCCTTCTTTCAGTAGTAATGTTATGCAATTAATACTAGCTTGGTGAGATTAAAAAAAATCCAGTGACGAGATAAATGACAAAATCAACGAATCTAGTAGCAAACATGAACAAAATTTCAAGTAATAGGAAGATAACTTCAAATTGTTTCGGGATGAGATTAGTGACAGTTTAAATTGTGATTCGAGGAAATGTCAGAACGGTTGAAAATTCAGGTACGTGAGGAACTCAAGTCAGGTATTAATATCTTAAGTCTAGACTTGATTATGTACAGTCTGTTGGTATTGTTGAGACAAGACAAAAGACGTCATAACAGGAATTGCAAATAGAGAAATTAGCACAAAAGTTAGAGTCATTATGGTTACAAAGTAACTGCTAAATTTCAAACACGTAAAATCAATTGGTCCCGGTTCGCAAAACGAGTCGAAGAATGAGCAGAGAGAGTGACGCAAATGAACAATAATTCAGGTAAAAAGGTGAAACGACACTCAGCCGGTTTCATTCTCTGATGCCGAAGCATGTCAGTCTGTGCAACGTTTTATGGAAGGGCACATGACTAGTAATCAGATACAGGAACAGCGTGCCAGTATCGAAGAAAAGATCAGTTGCGATAACGATACCAGTAGATTGATTCAATCATTCTCATTTTGAAAATGCTAATCACTTCTCTCGTGAACGTGATATGTTTGCAGCACGCAGTGACTGGAGAGTACGGTATGAGAGAAAACTCATCCATTCAGAAAAATGATGGTTTTAATCACAAACATTTTCTCGCAGCTAAACAATATAGAAAAGCGAATTAGTACTATCTCAGCGAAATTCAAACCGTACTTAAAGGCGAACCCATCTATAATTACGCGTAGAACACCACTATTTTCAACGACTTCTGTGAAACTAAGAGAATTATCTGCTGTTGATGTTCTCGGTCATCTTACGAGAGCTAAATGTGGTCATTCATTTTTTTATTGTGGCTGTTGAGCTGATCACAGAATTTCCATTTCCAGAAAGCCACTGCAAAATCTGTTTCTACAGCATTCGTAAAGAATTTTCTGAAAGAAGTGGGGCATGTTGACAAAGCAATTTCTGATAGTGGCCCACAGTTTCGTTCTAACATATGGCTAAAATCTTTGAGACGTAGGAGAATTAGATCAATGTTTATATCACGTTTTATGCTATCTTGTAAGTCTTCAGAATGCGTTATGAAAGAATTAGGTAAACTTTGCAGATTGCATTGCTATTGTCAACACAGAAGTAGGGATTCACATGCAGTCGATTTTCAAAATATCATTAACGAACTACAGAATGATTCTACAAGAGTAACCTCCATTCCTTATACTACAGAATACACCACCACCAGATCGTATAAAGCAGTAGCCTTCACGAAACAACGACGTTTAAGATACCATGAAATAATTAATTTAACATTGAAAAACATCAACAAAGCCAGAGAAAAGGAAGAAGCTACAGAATCCACGAGTGAACATCAAGAGTTTACAGATAGGTCAGAAAGTGTTGCTCAAATAGCATCGTTTATCTCACAAAGGAAAGTCTTTAAGTAGCAAGTTTTTCTTGCTGTATGAAGGTCTTTTCCGCATCTGAAAAGCACATACAATACTGTGGAACTTGAAACGATAAGCAGACATAAATCAAGATGTCTTTATCATGTAGCGAATAGCAAAGTGTACAAAGAATAGTACGCTAGGTGGTATACTGCACTTCGGTAAACATACAGTGGCGAGCATACGTGCCCCAGCTATTACAGTGCATTTTCGTACTTCAGCTTTCAGCACTGTTTCGTACTCTTCAACTAAGCTGCGTATTTGTAAATGTATCTCTTACTGTCATATTTCTTGCGTTTGGAATTTTTCTTTTGAGATCTTGGTATAGTAGAGTAGACTTCGTTGTGTTGTTCTGAGATATTCATTTTTTTCTTCAGGAAGATAGTTTGCACATATAATGAAGTTTTTTCTGTCTTGTGGTAACTTGTGGTGTACATTTTTCCATAACCTTTACCAGACAGAATAATGTGTTATCTTTGAGGAAAGTGCATGAGATGACTTTTTCTGTAGGTACATATTTTGTGAAATAGGCCATGAATTGTAGAGTTATAACTGCTGACTTTATTTTGAACGAGAAACTGTGTATCATTGTTTCTGAATTGAGGAAGGTGTTTCTGATGGGCAGTAGTTTAAATACGAACATTTCTGACTGATGATGTTCTACTATTTATGAAGTATTTTTGAAGAATGATAATTTCAGAGTTGTATGCAAACACATGATGAATCTAGGGAATATTGTGCGATATAGACATGGAATATGATGAGGAATTTTGCTTTAGGATTGCCATGTGAGGCTTATGATGTTAATATGGGTTATTATGGTGCAAGTATTGCATATTTTTGGTGGAGTTATGGTATATTACGTAAAGTGGACTATGAATCGTAGGATATTATGCTGAAGGTTAATTAAATATGTTGTTCACAGGAAGACAAGCGAGACATTATATGTGACTTAGTGAGGAAGCAATTTTTGCAGCTATTTGCGGAACAAGACAACGAAAGGAAAGTAGGCCTACACTCTTTAAACGAAGCAGCCCACAGCTGTTTTAGGTACATGGAGGTTCTGTTTGTGCACACTTTATATTATTCGAAGATAGAGTCAGAGCGATATCTTCACATGAGATTTATTTTGTCATGAAAGGATTTCTGAGAGGACATTACTATTAAAGTTTTGTTGCTTCTAACGAGATGTATTATGGCGTTAAGAGTTACCGATTATAGAAAGAAAACGAATTACAGATACCAATCATACCGCCTATAAACACTGTAAACTCTAGGAAACACGAAACGTTTACCTGTATAAAACGCCAGCGCTTGCAGATGACAGATTACTTTTCACCTATATGGACCTATTTGGAGATAATAGTGCATGTGTGGCTGTGTCCGTCGAGTAATGAGCATCGATACTTTTACATAGATTTTTTATCTACTGCTGAATTATGTGAGGTATGCGTGAAATGAATTTTCTAGCTTTGCGAAGTTTTGGAATGAAATTGTCTCGGTAAGAAAAATTTGTTTTTATAGTCATTACTGTTTACACTCATTGTATTTTTTTGTGTGTGGCATGACTATAATGAATTATTCTTTATTAATTAAGTAGTAGAAAGAACACAGAGCTCTATGTATTTGTAGGAACTAAAAATATTTTTCAGTTCAGAGTATAAAGTACGTAGCGTGCGAGTTACATTCTAACAATACGAATGTTGCAGTGGTCTGTTACAGAGAACTAGACATTCCAGAAGTACCCAGTCGTGCTAAAAACATTGGTTCGTGACGTGTATGTAAATATGTTATGCATTTTGACACCCTTTTCTTTTCAGCGTGTAGCATTTTTACGCCGTGATGAAAGTTGATCAGCCACATTTTTATTCATGTTGTAAATAATTGCGTAAAATAAGTTACTCCATTACATTAGTGTCTTTCTATTTAAACAATTTTATTCCAGGCTTTCTCTTATGACTCTGTTACAGCAGTGATGCAGTGCCGATTCTGTCACGCTATGTTAATGATTGTAAGATGATGACTTTTTTCTCTTGTCATTAAGCAATACTGAAGCTCAAGAGAGAGAATTTACTTCATTTTCAGTTAATAAACCATGTCTTTCAGCTACTATTGAACAGTTCGAGGATAAATCTTTTTTGTGTTTCACCTTAGAGTAAGTTATGTCATAATTAGTTACTTTATAAAATATGTATTTTGAATGTCGTATTTATTTTGCTGTTGTGACTAAGTGCATATAGCTGTACAATTCTGACTTCACACACAGACAAGTTGCATTTGAAACATGACGATATTGACATTGTGTTGCAACCCGCTCTTGTCTGTTCGATGATCGTACTTGAATATAAAAATCAACATTACATAAATAGGCACATAGGCTCAGTGCTCAGTAAGTGACTCAAACGTGCATGACCACAAGTGTGGCAATCCTTGAAATACAGTTGCAGGTATGAATTTTAGGCCAATCACATAGTGGCAAACTAGTTCTATACAAATTCATTTTCTAATGACACAGTACTCAGCCTATAGTCTGTCTGTAAACTGAAGAGCGAGCAAGCGAGTCCCCACTCTGCCTACCCTGCTACGTCACAGGGCGCTTCTACAGGCTGTTTCACAACGTAGTACCGGCCCTGCGGCGGTGCGCGCTTCATATCTGTGGCGACGCCGCGTACAGATACGTCCCGGCTGTGTTTATTTTTAGACAAATGCATTAAGAGTATAAGGAAAACAAAAGACGATAGCTTCTTCGAAACAAAACATTATAGAGTAAATAATATTAACATAAGAACGGAAGTCAGTATTCTACTACAAACATAGAACCGAATGCCTCTTCATGTGAATGTATGTTCCTCTATTCGTAAGACGAACCAGATATAGTGCAATCAATCTGTAGAATTTAAGGCTTGTTCTTACTTTGTGTTTCTACTAAAATGTAGAAGTTTTCTTTAAAGGGTCTGCATTGGAACTTAACAATTCTTGCAACACGAAGAGTGTTTAAAAAGTAAGCAGAAATTTATAATTCCGTGTTTTGTATTAGTTCGGTTTGCACTGCTTTTTTTGCCACTCTCTTCGTAAACATGTCTGAAAAGTATCTGTGCAATGTTTTGCATATTGGGTATTTACCCAGTTCTCAGTTGTCAAATGGTTCAAATGGCTCTGAGCACTATGGGACTCAGCATCTTAGGTCATAAGTCCCCTAGAACTTAGAACCACTTAAACCTAACCAACCTAAGGACATCACACACACCCATGCCCGAGGCAGGATTCGAACCTGCGACCGTAGCAGTCCCGCGGTTCCGAACTGCAGCGCCAGAACCGCTAGACCACCGCGGCCGGCTCTCAGTTGTCAAAAAAGTTATATGTGTTTTGGTAGCATCAACTATTGTTTGTTTTGTATAAAAATAGATTAGAGAATCTGTACTAAATTTTGTTATAAGAATGGAATAAAGTGTATCAAATTTTTAGGAATGTTAAATATTGCTTTTGGTGAGTCTCTTATGAGTAAACCCAGAACACACAAGTGGTATAAACATTTCAAAGCAGGCCTTAAAGGACAGCAGTTTTACAAGAATGGGTGAGATTAAAAATGCAGTCAAAAGGCCTATGAACTATCCCGAGGAAATAATTCCTAAAGTGTTTTGGGAATTGGAAAAAGCACTGGCATAAGTGTATAGCATGTACTGGGGAATATTTTGAATAGGATAACATTGTTGTAGATTAACAAGTAAAGTTCTTACCAAAAAATAAAAATTAATATGTGAACGCACCTTGTATGTCAAGCTTTTTACATAGAAGTCCAGAATCGGTATACGTGTCTCGAAAGAAATTTCAGTAGTGTTTAGATTAGCTATTGCACACATGTTTTAAGCAATATTCCTTAGAATCATGTGAATAGTAACCGAGATAGAGTTTTAGTGACAGAGTATATTCAAATGCTGCTGTTCTCTAGGCATTAAATGTATTACGTGATTGAATCACGTTCTGCTAGCGAAACGTTAATTGATTTTACCATGAAGCTCTCAAGTTATTCCTGGTTTTGTACAACAAGTGATAATGGTATTTATTGCTTTGGACAACATTTGACTGTATTTATCTTGGAAAATCTTTTACTACCATGTACTACATTTCTACCAAAAGAAATTTCATAGTGTATGAGCAGAGTCAGGCTTGAAAGAACACACAACATATTTTTCAAAAAAATATTCATTGCCTGTTTACATACATCGTATTTTAGAGGTCATCATCAACATTGTCACTATCATTACTGTCGTCGTCGTCGTCGTCCTCGTCGTCATCACTTTCTAAATTAATAACTATAGCGTCTATTATGTCTTCCATAACCCCATCCTTAACCCAATATTCTCTTTCAAGTTTCTCCACATGGAGGCAGTATGCACTCCAGTCATCTTGACTTATCGTTTCAAAACCTGTAACAATTGGGACAAGTTTTTGTATACGCTCTCTTTCGGTTACGGCAAAATTTAGTTCGGAATAAAACATGGAAGCTCAGAAAATGTCTACATACCTTCTTTCACCAACTGCAGCAACTTCGTCATGCAAATATCTCCAAGAATATTTCTTCCTCTGACGAAATTCTTGAGCTTTGCCCACGCCATTTCAATTGGATTTAAGTCACAGTTGTATGGTGGAAGTCGCAGCACAGTGTGTCCATGGGCTTCAAGTATTTTATTAATTTCAAATACTTTGTCTTCCGGCTTATGTTGTTTAATTAAATCAAATAATTTTGTTTTTCTCATTGTCAACTCAGCTTCCACCTTATTTTTTAATAACCATTCAATCATTTCGCTTTTATTCGAGGACCTAGTTGGAGCTTTGTTGTGTTCCTTGTTGTGATATGAAGCGTTGTCCATAACAATAACACAGTTCGGTGGCAGATTCGGAATCACTTTATTCGATATCCAATTAGAAAAATTTTCGTAGTTCATTTGCCCATGGTAGTCTCCTGTTGCACAACCCGCTTTATAAACCAACTGTGCGTTGGGTAAGAACCCATCTTTTGATCCAATATTCACCACTATAATCCTATTGCTTCCGCTAACATTGTCCATAATGCCCTCAACGCCAGGGCCCTGCCAACATTTTCTGTAAGTAATGTTATTGTCCACCCAAGTTTCATCGATATAAAAGAATTTTCTGCCTAGCTCCCTTAATTTCCTCACTTGGATCAGATACTTACATCGCCAGTCAATTATATCCGTTCTTTCTACGAGAATCTTTCGTTTACTTACAGATCTTTTCCAGGTAAATCCCATTTCACGCAATGTCTTGTGTAAAACATCTTTCTGCCAAGGAAAATGTATTTTTTGTTTCACGGCATTAAGCAATTTCCGTAATGTCGGCACTATTTTTTGGTTTATGTAAAAGTCCTCCATCGTTTGTCGAATGACTGATTTTGTGAAACTGTCTATGACGATGGGTTTCCTCCCTAAATTATCAGTTTTCCTTCGCGGCGATTCCAGTAAACCATGCGGCTTGTTTTCACGTTCCTTCCTTATGCGTCCTATAGTGGCGAGGCTGACGTTTGCATAAACTGCAGCCCTTTGATTGGGGCTGTTAATGTTAACCAACAGTTCTTTTTGTGTTGCCTCCTTAACACACGCTGTAATAACGTTAGAGACGATCGAACGCTCGTTACTCCGCAAATACCTCCTCTTCTTCGTATTCCGCACATTTTCTTGCAATGCAGGGCGATTATCCATCACTTCGGGATACTGAAGTATATCAGTGAGTACACAAAGTCAACTGACTGACGCTGGCAACAAAGATTCCACAAACAGAAACGACGTATATCAGTATATCACTGCACGCTGAACTACACCGCTAGACGGGTAACAGGGCAACTGATTTTGGGTGGCCCTGTAGGCCAGTGGCAGCGTTCTTCCGGGAAAGGCCACTTCCCCCACCAAAGGCGCTGCTCGCTCTTCAGTTTACAGACAGACTATACCACAAAGTATATGTTTTGATCCAGAATATACAAAATACATGACTCATAACATCACTGAATAACTGCATAACTGCATAAATCGTCCCCCCCCCCCCCCCCATGAACCATGGACCTTGCCGTTGGTGGGGAGGCTTGCGTGCCTCAGCGATACAGATGGCCGTACCGTAGGTACAACCACAACGGAGGGGTATCTGTTGAGAGGCCAGACAAACGTGTGGTTCCTGAAGAGGGGCAGCAGCCTTTTCAGTAGTTGCAAGGGCAACAGTCTGGAGGATTGACTGATCTGGCCTTGTAACAATAACCAAAACGGCATTGCTGTGCTGGTACTGCGAACGGCTGAAAGCAAGGGGAAACTACGGCCGTAATTTTTCCCGAGGGCATGCAGCTTTACTGTATGATTAAATGATGATGGCGTCCTCTTGGGTAAAATATTCCGGAGGTAAAATAGTCCCCCATTCGGATCTCCGGGCGGGGACTACTCAAGAGGATGTCGTTATCAGAAGAAAGAAAACTGGCGTCCTACGGATCGGTGCGTGGAATGTCAGATCCCTTAATCGGGAAGGTAGGTTAGAAAATTTAAAAAGGGAAATGGATAGGTTAAAGTTAGATATAGTGGGAATTAGTGAAGTTCGGTGGCAGGAGGAACAAGACTTCTGGTCAGTTGACTACAGGGTTATAAACACAAAGTCAAATAGGGGTAATGCAGGAGTAGGTTTAATAATGAATAGGAAAATAGGAATGCTGGTAAGCTACTACAAACAGCATAGTGAACGCATTATTGTGGCCAAGATAGACACGAAGCCCACGCCTACTACAGTAATACAAGTTTATATGCCAACTAGCTCTGCAGATGACGAAGAAATTGAAGAAATGTATGATGAAATAAAACAAATTATTCAGATAGTGAAGGGAGACGAAAATTTAATAGTCATGGGTGACTGGAATTCGAGTGTAGGAAAAGGGAGAGAAGGAAACGTAGTAGGTGAATATGGATTGGGGCTAAGAAATGAAAGAGGAAGCCGTCTGGTAGAATTTTGCACAGAGCACAACTTAATTATAGCTAACACTTGGTTTAAGAATCATGATAGAAGGTTGTATACATGGAAGAACCCTGGAGGTACTAAAAGGTATCAGATAGATTATATAATGGTAAGACAGAGATTTAGGAACCAGGTTTTAAATTGTAAGACATTTCCAGGGGCAGATGTGGACTCTGACCACAATCTATGGGTTATGAACTGTAGATTAAAACTGAAGAAAATGCAAAAAGGTGGGAATTTAAGGAGATGGGACCTGGATAAACCGACTAAACCAGAAGTTGTACAGAGTTTCAGCGAGAAAATAAGGGAACAATTGACAGGAATGGGGGAAAGAAATACAGTAGAAGAAGAATGGGTAGCTTTGAGGGATGAAGTAGTGAAGGCAGCAGAGGATCAAGTAGGTAAAAAGACGAGGCCTAGTAGAAATCCTTGGGTAACAGAAGAAATATTGAATTTAATTGATGAAAGGAGAAAATATAAAAATGCAGTTAATGAAGCAGGCAAAAAGGAATACAAACGTCTCAAAAATGAGATCGACAGGAAGTGCAAAATGGCTAAGCAGGGATGGCTAGAGGACAAATGTAAGGATGTAGAGGCTTATCTCACTAGGGGTAAGATAGATACTGCCTACAGGAAAATTAAAGAGACCTTTGGAGATAAGAGAACCACTTGTATGAACATCAAGAGCTCAGATGGAAACCCAGTTCTAAGCAAAGAAGGGAAAGCAGAAAGGTGGAAGGAGTATATAGAGGGTCTATACAAGGGCGATGTACTTGAGGATAATATTATGGAAATGGAAGAGGATGTAGATGAAGATGAAATGGGAGATACGATACTGCGTGAAGAGTTTGACAGAGCACTGAAAGACCTGAGTCGAAACAAGGCCCCCGGAGTAGACAACATTCCATTGGAACTACTGACGGCATTGGGAGAGCCAGTTCTGACAAAACTCTACCATCTGGTGAGCAAGATGTATGAAACAGGCGAAATACCCTCAGACTTCAAGAAGAGTATAATAATTCCAATCCCAAAGAAAGCAGGTGTTGACAGATGTGAAAATTACCGAACAATCAGTTTAATAAGCCACAGCTGCAAAATACTAACACGAATTCTTTACAGACGAATGGAAAAACTAGTAGAAGCCGACCTCGGGGAAGATCAGTTTGGATTCCGTAGAAATACTGGAACACGTGAGGCAATACTGACCTTACGACTTATCTTAGAAGAAAGATTAAGGAAAGGCAAACCTACGTTTCTAGCATTTGTAGACTTAGAGAAAGCTTTTGACATAGATAACTGGAATACTCTCTTTCAAATTCTAAAGGTGGCAGGGGTAAAATACAGGGAGCGAAAGGCTATTTATAATTTGTACAGAAACCAGGTGGCAGTTATAAGAGTCGAGGGACATGAAAGGGAAGCAGTGGTTGGGAAGGGAGTGAGACAGGGTTGTAGCCTCTCCCCGATGTTATTCAATCTGTATATTGAGCAAGCAGTAAAGGAAACAAAAGAAAAATTCGGAGTAGGTATTAAAATCCATGGAGAAGAAATAAAAACGTTGAGGTTCGCCGATGACATTGTAATTCTGTCAGAGACAGCAAAGGACCTGGAAGAGCAGTTGAACGGAATGGACAGTGTCTTGAAAGGAGGATATAAGATGAACATCAACAAAAGCAAAACGAGGATAATGGAATGTAGTCGAATTAAGTCGGGTGATGCTGAGGGAATTAGATTAGGAAATGAGACACTTAAAGTAGTAAAGGAGTTTTGCTATTTGGGGAGCAAAATAACTGATGATGGTCGAAGTAGAGAGGATATAAAATGTAGACTGGCAATGGCAAGGAAAGCGTTTCTGAAGAAGAGAAATTTGTTAACATCGAGTATAGATTTAAGTGTCAGGAAGTCATTTCTGAAAGTATTTGTGTGGAGTGTAGCCATGTATGGAAGTGAAACATGGACGGTAAATAGTTTGGACAAGAAGAGAATAGAAGCTTTCGAAATGTGGTGCTACAGAAGAATGCTGAAGATTAGATGGGTAGATCAGATAACTAATGAGGAAGTATTGAATAGGATTGGGGAGAAGAGAAGTTTGTGGCACAACTTGACCAGAAGAAGGGATCGGTTGGTAGGACATGTTCTGAGGCATCAAGGGATCACCAATTTAATATTGGAGGGCAGCGCGGAGGGTAAAAATCGTAGGGGGAGACCAAGAGATGAATACACTAAGCAGATTCAGAAGGATGTAGGTTGCAGTAGGTACTGGGAGATGAAGAAGCTAGCACAGGATAGAGTAGCATGGAGGGCTGCATCAAACCAGTCTCAGGACTGAAGACCACAACAACAACAACATTGATTTATTCAAAATGATTTGTTTCTGTTATTGTGTCATATATGAGAATTTTGATCTCCTATGTCAATTATGAGAACCTGTTTCCTCAAAGCGATACGACGTCTATACTTTTATGATCATCATGAATTCTTTGGTACTCAACAAGGTATACTTGTGCCTTATGCTATTACTACTGATTCTGTACTACATCTCTAAATGAATAAGAAAAGGAGTGACACACTAAAATATTTTTGGTGTGGTTGTCAGTGGACATAATGTGTATAACGCTTCCCTGAGTCTGCTTACACCTCAAACTTGTGTGTCGTCAAACGAAAATATTATCATTTTTGGTGTGGTTGTCAGTGGACATAGACTCCCTGAGTCTGCTGCACCTATAACGTGTTTCTTTACCTGGCTTTGAGTTGCCAGATGATTTTTATTCAGTTGAAGTACTTTATATAACATTTTGCTGTCTTGCCAAATGAACTACCGCCAATGTTAGGTAGATTTGAGAGCTCACCAGCACAATGATATTTGTATATTTATTTTCTCCTCTCTACACTGTTTGCAATTCTATGTAATATTTGTATCTACTTAACTGAAAGACGTGTATCTACTCAACTGAAAGAAGTGTGGTTTCAGTTGCCTGAGACTGCAGTCGTGTGTGTGAGTTGCGTTTGCGTGAGTGTGTGTCTGTGGGCGTATGTGTGTCTATTGTTGACAAAGGCCATTGGCCGAAAGCTTTAAGTGTGAAAATCTTTTTGTTGTGCCTATCTGCGACTCAGCATCTCCGCTATTGGTGAGTAGCAACTATCCTTTTCATAATATTGCAACTGAAAGACTTTTTTTCCACACTCTTGGAGAACTATAGATAACGTTTTGTTATCCTGTCAAATAAAGTGCTGTCAATGTCAGGCGGTTAGAGTGCTAACATGCACAAGATGATAGTTGTATATTATTTTTTCTTGACTATATTGTACAGCTTATTACTTTACTGTTATGTACATGACTTACGTAATATTATGCTTATGTAATCTACAGCTTTTGTAAAACATCTGATTGTATTCCAGAATGAGATTTTCACTCTGCAGCGGAATGTACGCTGATATGAAACTTATCCTTTCTGTCAGGAGTGCTAGTTCTGCAAGGTTCGCAGGAGAGCTTCTGTAAAGTTTGGAAGGTTGGAGACGAGGTACTGGCAGATGTAAAGCTGTGAGGAGGGGGCGTGAGTCGTGCTTGGGTAGCTCAGTTGGTAGAGCACTTGCCCGCGAGAGGCAAAGGTCCCGAGTTCGAGTCTCGGTCCGGCACATAGTTTTAATCTGCCAGGAAGTTTCATCTGATTCTATTCTCCTCAATTTTGTTATGTAAGAATTTTGCGTTTGCTCCTTGCCAACATGTTGGGCAAGAATCACCCCACAAAATTCTTAAAAGTTAGGGTGGGGGTTATGAAAGTTGGACGTCTATGATTCTGCTGTGTGCATATACAAACTCTAAGTCTGAGATATTATTATCGTCAGTAGCAGCGAGAGAGCAGTTGTCAAGGGGAGTCGGAAGTGGTCGGGCGCAGGGGGATGTGGAGAGAAGCCGCGTGGCATGAGAGTTCGGAGCCTGCCATGATCTTGCTACTAGCGCCAGAGAAGACTTTGGTATTAATTGAGGATTTTTTGTAATTTTCCTTTTCGCTCCACATAGTTGTTGGTTGCTTGTGCACTGGAGGGATTTTGTCAAATTGGTGCATGGATACAATCAGAGCAATATTCGTATCTTTGTTGTAGCCAGAAACGTATTTGTTGAATATAGACATTGTGGAATAACTAAAAGTCTTTATAATGTTTGTCAGCATTTAAATGAAGGGCTTATTTCAATAGTGGTACAAGTCTATTTTTGTTCATTCTGAGATAAAGAGTCCTAAAGTTAAATACAGGGCAATTACAAATGATTGAAGCGATTTCATAAATTCACTGTAGCTCCATTCATTGACATATGGTCACGACACACTACAGATACGTAGAAAAACTCAAAGTTTTGTTCGGCTGAAGCCGCACTTCAGGTTTCTGCCGCCAGAGCGCTCGAGAGCGCAGTGAGACAAATTGGCGACAGGAGCCGAGAAAGCGTATTCGTGCTTGAAATGCACTCACATCAGTCAGTCATAACAGTGCAACGACACTTCAGGACGAAGTTCAACAAAGATCCACCAAATGCTAACTCCATTCGGCGATGGTATGCGCAGTTTAAAGCTTCTGGATGCCTCTGTAAGGGGAAATCAACGGGGCGGCCTGCTGTGAGCGAAGAAACGGTTGGACGCGTGTGGGCAAGTTTCACGCGTAGCCCGCGGAAGTCGATGAATAAAGCAAGCAGAGAGCTAAACGTACCACAGCCGACGGTTTGGAAAATCTTACGGAAAAGGCTAAAGCAGAAGCCTTACCGTTTACAATTGCACAAGCCCTGACACCCGATGACAAAGTCAAACGCTTTGAATTTTCGGCGCGGTTACAACAGCTCATGGAAGAGGATGCGTTCAGTGCGAAACTTGTTTTCAGTGATGAAGCAACATTTTTTCTTAATGGTGAAGTGAACAGACACAATGTGCGAATCTGGGTGGTAGAGAATCCTCACGCATTCGTGCAGCAAATTCGCAATTCACCAAAAGTTAATGTGTTTTGTGCAATCTCACGGTTTAAAGTTTACAGCCCCTTTTTCTTCTGCGAAAAAAAACGTTACAGGACACGTGTATCTGGACATGCTGGAAAATTGGCTCATGCCACAACTGGAGACCGACAGCGCCGACTTCATCTTTCAACAGGATGGTGCTCCACCGCTCTTCCATCATGATGTTCGGCATTTCTTAAACAGGAGATAGGAAAACCGATGGATCGGTCGTGGTGGAGATCATGATCAGCAATTCATGTCATGGCCTCCACGCTCTCCCGACTTAACCCCATGCGATTTCTTTCTGTGGGGTAATGTGAAAGATTCAGTGTTTAAACCTCCTCTACCAAGAAACGTGCCAGAACTGCGAGCTCGCATCTACGATGCTTTCGAACTCATTGATGGGGACAAGATGCGCCAAGCGTGGGAGGAACTTGATTATCGGCTTGATGTCTGCCGAATCACTAAAGGGGCACATATCGAACATTTGTGAACGCCTAAAAAAACTTTTTGAGTTTTTGTATGTGTGTGCAAAGCATTGTGAAAATATCTCAACTAATAAAGTTATTGTAGAGCTGTGAAATCGCTTCAATCATTTGTAATAACCCTGTATATACTTGAATATTTCTGGTATCTCAACTGCAGATTTTTCAGCGCTCATTTAACTTTAGGACTCTATATCTCAGAATGAACAAAAATGGACTTGTACCACTATTGAAATAAGCCCTTCATATCATAAATTTTCTGAATATAGTAAATTAAAAGTTTTTATTGGTTTCTTTTATTTTTCTTTACATCGTTTAAGGTTAGTTGACCAAACGCCTCCTGATCATATAATTTCTATGTGTAAAAGTATGGCAGTAATTATTGCAACTGGTCCATGCACTGCAGTATCGCTTTTTGAAATATTTTAGCATGTTGCTGCTCTCGCAGTTGCAGTGGAAAGACGAGGTAAGTTGTCTGTTGCGTACAGGAGCATTGTAGAAAAATTGTTAGGAGACGTTAGACGATATTTTAGAACTCCCAGTCAGGTGGTTGAGAATTGACTTCTTTATAATTAGGGGAACGAGAATTAATTTTCTGTTAATTTTTTTTTCGTTTGGCAGAATTCTATTACAGCCAGAGTTGGAACTTAACACATTTCCGCACGTTATTTAAAAGTAGCTACGAACACGTTTCAGTATACACACTCTGATGGCATGCCCTTCTCGGACACTGTACCTAGCATCCGCTTTCCCCTAGCTTGTTTTTCCTTCTTCCAGAATATTTCTTTGCTTTAGATCTACACTGGTTTCCTCTCTCATATAAAGATCCACGGTGGAATATTCCTACTCGCCCTCCAAGGTCCGGAAGCTTCACTGCTAGTGGCTGCCTTAGTGTTTACCCGTTCGTGCAATTTCTCGTTGGCTGCTCTTCCTCTTGCCGTGCGCTCGCTCGGACGCGAGGCGCTGCCTGAGAATTGCTGGCTGAACCTCTACAATATGCTTTATTATATCTTTGTGATAGTTAAGTAGTCTGGGGCCCTGACATTTGGTCTACGGTGATGATTTGAGACTAAGATTCAATCTTCACAGTGGGTTGGGAAGGGTTCTTCAGGACCAAAAAACCTTGGCAGGTCAGGTCAAATGTCAAAGCCATGTTGATAGTTTCTTTTGACTTTGAAGGATTAGTTCATCGTGAATTCGTGACACAGGGACAAATTGTTAATCAATGTTACTATAACGACGTGTTGCGACGCATGCGAGAAAATGTGAGGAGGAACGCCCTGAAATGTGGCGAGACAATTCATGGCTCTTGCATCACGACAAAGCACCCGCACATTCATCCCTGTTGGTGAGTGATTATTGCACAAAACACGAAATCACTGTGTTGCCTCATCCTACGCACTATCCAGACCTGGCTCCTTTCGGATTTTTTTTTTCTAAAGTGAAAACACCATTGAAAGAACGAAAATTTGCAACGACAGACAGATAAAAGAAAATTCGCAGACGGCCTTTCACGCGATACAGCAAGAGGCGTACTAAGACAGCTTCCGGAAGAGGAAACGGTGTTGGGAGCGGTGTATCAATTCTGGAGGAGAGTATTTCCATGACCATGCATAATAAGTAAATGCATAATAAGTAAAAGGCAAGAGCAGAAAAATTTTTCGGGACAAAATTACGTAATTTTTCGAACAGATCTCATGTATAAGAAAAGGGTACATACGAAGTGTAAAATTATTGGGAGTTGTGCAACACTGCAACAACCCCACACATTGCCACTTCATCGACTGGCTCAGGAGACAATGGCAGCGCACCTGGCGTCCGTACTTCAAACGGCACATTAACAGACTACAGGGCATCATACACGATAAAATACAAACACACAGAACACAACAGTGGAACCACAAACTCGAAAGGCTGGACACCACACGACCTGGCGTGTGGCAACTAGCCCGACATTTCACCAGGGAGAAAATATACACCCCAACGCTTCAAGGGCCCGATGGACCTGCATACTCAGCGGAAGAGAAAGCAGAACTAATGGCCCGAACACTCGCAGCGTCATTCACACCGAACCTGGTACCATCAGATCCAGCGTTCACACTTGCTACTGACCAAGAGGTTACACGCATTCTAGCCCAACCATCGCGCGACGACATTCGACATGCTAGCACAGCCGAAGTCTCCTGGGCTATAATGCATTCCGCTGCTAGGAAAGCCCCTGGTCATGATGGCATTCAAAACCGTGTCCTCCAGGAGTTCACGGATAAAGCAACTGAGTACCTAACACACATAACGAATGCCATACTAAAACACCAACACTTCCCCGCCTTTTGGAAGACGGCCAAGGTCCTGATGTTCAGGAAGCCGGGGAAAGACCACAGCCTCCCACAAAATTACCGACCCATCAGCCTTCTGAGCTCGCTCAGTAAGATTGTTGAGAAGGTGATTCTCAAACGCATCACTAGGCACTGCATAACAAATGACATCCTGAGACCGGAGCAATTCGGCTTCAGAAATCACCACTCCACAACACAACAACTCCTACGGGTCGTTGAACACATAACACATGGCTTCAACATAAACAAAGCTACAGGGGCAGTGTTCCTGGACATCGAAAAGGCTTTCGACCGTCTATGGCACAACGGCCTCATCCGCAAACTCAGCGACGTGGGATTCCCCGACGGGCTGCTGCGTCTAATACACTCATACCTCACAGACAGGAATTTCAACACTGACGTGCAGGGAAAACAGTCAACACGACACGGTATACACGCGGGAGTACCCCAGGGAAGTATCCTAGGGCCCCTACTGTTTAACCTCTACAAAAACGATCTCCCAACCACACACAACACAATGATGGCAATCTACGCGGATGACACAGCCATCCTTGCGCAAGATTGGAAACCATCAAACATTACGTCACGCCTACAGACTGCACTCAAGAGTGGCCGAGCCTTGGTTGGAGAAATGGCGTGTTAGAGTAAACGTCGACAAGTGCGAAGCCGTTCTGTTCACGAGAAGACCGAAGCAACTGCGCAAACACCGCTACTGCAGACCAATAACTCTACACGCACGTCCAATACGTTTCCGCGAGAAAGTCAAATACCTCGGTGTCTGGCTGGACCGGAAATTACTCTGGGGGGACCACATACAACACATGACCAACCGAGCTAGCGCGAGGCTCAAACAGCTCTATCCTATGCTCAACAGGCGTAGCACACTGAACAGAAGGGTGTCGAGGTCCATGTACATGACACTTAACCGACCCCTGATGACGTACGCAGCTCCCGTCTGGGGATACGCTGCGCCTACACGCCTGCGCCGTCTGCAGCTCATACAAAACAAGGTACTCAAAATCATAAGCAATGCTCCACGATACACACGCATCGCGGACCTACACCGGGAATACCGACTTGAGACTCTCACGGGGGTAATCCACAAACTCACCACAAGACTGTACAGAAACTCCAGACATTCGCAGAACCCGTTTATTCTGAATCTGGGGAACTACGACCACAACCATAGATGGAAACATAAAAGACCAAAAGACATACTTGCAAGGACATAACATCTATGGCCAAGCTTACGCAAACATAACGGCACAGGCGAGCCCCTGTTAATCAGACGCATTTACTGGATATCCAGCTGAAATACACTGCCGAATAACTGGCACCACACAGGGAAGCCGTACCGTACACTGCATGCAAACAAGCTCCACACATTCCCCACACAGTGAGATGATCTATGGCCGATCTCCCACTACTGTATAACGATCTTGATTGTTCCAGGAAAGTAGCAGCCGCAGCAACTGGGACACATCGCCATCGCCTGTCACGGTAATGATGCATGATACCTATACTAACAAATCCAACCATGCATGAGCTATCGCAGCTAGTAAGCCACTACTGCTCTTACTACCCATCCCACTGTCGCAGAGGTTTTTTTCCCACGGCAAGAGCCATGGCACTTTTTTCCCTCTGCTCTTCAAATCGCTACCCTCACTCGCGTTTCGTCCACTATCTATCACCTGATGGACCGTGTTAATGCGTAGCCTTACCCAGACGCACGGACAACATCACAGCCCAGCATCCTGTGATCCACCTACTAGATAACTAACATGTTTACGGAGGTGACAGTAGAACTTTTGGTTTGGTCACCACGTTGGTGCGGGCGTGGAGGGGCCCCATCTCTTTGTGACTGCATTCCAGTAACTGTGGTACGATGAACTATTGCTGCCATATTGTACCACATTTAAACTTCAATTGCGCTTACACAAGTATTCTAGTTCCGTGAGATATTTCTCTCACAGCAAACAATCAGCACAAAATTTGAGTTGTCAGTACTGTACGAGATGCTGTCCCCTGCACCCACTGTCAATCCTCACCTGGAAGTTGTCCTACCCTTCCTCCGCTAACTTCTCTGAGGTGACCTCATTATAGATACACGGACTATATATTTGTGTCAGTATTCTACATAGTCTCAAGGTCACGGACATAATTTTAATCAAAAGAAAGAAATAATAGTGTTTAGTTACTAATTATAAAAAAATTACGCGAGCAAAATTCTGTATACTTTTAAAACTAATCAAATCACATATGGACGGTTGCGTACCATCTTGTACCTTGAAACGGTAGGTTTTCTACAATGGAACATGTGATATTTGTAATGAACGGAATTTCTTTAATGTTTACACAAGTTTACCTGTCCTTAAATGGAAATTTGTGTTAATTACCAGTAGCTTGTAATTCAAAATGTATTTAACTAGTAATTGGGTTGTGATGATACTGCTATGCATTTTGGTTTCACTTATTTAGTGATTATTGGTGTGTAGTAGAGTAACAATGTAGCACATAGACTATTACACAGGCTACTGACAAGGTTCTCTAAATCGCAACAGTTTTAAATAGAATACTAGCCACGTTGTTAGAACATGTTTTCACATTTCGAAAAATCTTACTTTACCAGAGTTAGTTTTCTAATTTAAGAAAAGAATGCATGCAGGAAACCCAAGGTGAATGCCATCATTTAAGAATGGAACAAGAAAGTTGAAAAGTGTTCAAAGGTGTCGTGCAACAATTCAGTTCTCTCACAAAGAATCTGTTAGCCCATAATTGCTCAAAATGTTCAGTCTTACATGCAGAAGAATTTCAGTCACGTGGCACGGAGATACCACTGGCATACTGAGATTTTGCTTCCTGTGATAGGACATGTTGAACATTAATGTAACTCAGCTGTTTGACTCAAGTTTATAAAATGGAATATCACGCAGTTATATAATTCTTTGTTTCGGACGATTTATCACCAATAGAATTTTAGAGTCTTCTAATTTATTTGTGAAATTATTAAATGATTGGCAAAATTCAAATTTTCTCTTGAAATTGATACCTGCGAAGGACGCACCAGAACTGGGACGACTTAGGAAAATTGAAGACAGTGCTCAACTGGTATTGGACAACCGGCGATTGAAGATTGTAATGGAATGCAACGCATATCTAAGAAAACAAGTTTAATGTTAGTTGCTGTGGCTACGCTAAAAAAAATGGTGTGAGTGCTGGTGCAGAAGTTAAAAGCAGCGAGTAGGCAGGCCATAGTGACAAAACACTTGGAGAGCAAGAATACCTCTATTTTTACGTGTCTCGGTGGAATTTCGGCCAGAGGAAGGCCGGCGTCAGGCAAATCTGTTCACCCAGCTGAGGTTGGAGACAACGTTCCACCCGACCTTGCGCGTCTAAAAAATACAAGTCCACCACAAAGTAAGACAACATATCGCAACCCAGCACTTAAATTGCGGGTATTCTGTTTAATATAAAAACTGCAGCCTAAATTCAAAACATGTAGAGAAAGTCAGTTGGCCTGAGGTCGCTTGGAAAGATTAACTACTTCTTCATATCCACAGTTAATATAAAATAGCATTAAAAGATAAATTAACACGAAAGGAGGTACCGACCAGTGATTATCTGACACAGAATTAGTAGTTCGATCTCGTCAGAAGACAATACTGAATGCAAAAGCACTTCGCCCTGGGCACTCAAGAGTGGCAGACGCGCACGGCTTCTTCCTCAGTACTCATCAGCTGGCGGATACATTTGGCTATAATTTGGCTTCAGTACTCGTATTGCCCAACTTCAGGCCATGGTAATTTAAGGTACTCTTGAACTGATCACGAAGAAAGTTCATAGTGACAGTCATTCAATTCATTGAACCCTGAAATTGAAACCATAACATGCAAATACTGACTCTTTATGTAGTCTGTTCTTCCACAGTATTCAACAGCCCATAAAGGGACAAAATAATGTTACACAAGCATTTCTGAGAACAGCTCATCGAATACATCAAAACTAAAAACATATAAACTTCTCCATACTATAAATTCCGAAGCCCACCCCCCCCCCCCCCCGACTTAAAACTAATAAACTGGCAGAAGTGACTCTGCCGTAAAATAACAAACAATGACCTTATTTCCTATTACTAAAACATCTGTTAACAAATCGTAACAACTATATACTTAAGAAACCAATAAAACAGACCATGAATTACTCAACGTATCTGTTACTGATGAGACGGTGCTTTCGGTAGAATTCCATAACCAGTTCCACAACCGTGTCTCTGAGTGAGAACATTTCCAAACATGCCATGCATCCAATTGATCAAAAACCAGTGGGCCTTCACTCGTAATGCTGAGATGTTTGTCCTGTCGTCTTTCTGTTGGAACAAGGTAGATCGAAGATTCGTACACAAGAACTCATACGGCACGTGCTCAATATAGCAGTCAACTATGGCACCTCTCTTGGAATGTTGTTATACTGTGTTCATCATAAGAATAAACCTGATATAGCCGGCCGGAGTGGCCGTGCGGTTCTAGGCGCTATAGTCTGGAGCCGACCGACCGCTACGGTCGCAGATTCGAATCCTGCCTCGGGCATGGATGTGTGTGATGTCCTTAGGTTAGTTAGGTTTAATTAGTTCTAAGTTCTAGACGACTGATGACCTCAGAAGTTTAGCCGCATAGTGCTCAGAGCCAAACCTGATATAACCATTACAACACGTATTCTTCCACGTTTGCTGGAGTCTCATTGGATTTAATTTCACGGGGAGCGGAAGGCAGGCTGATCTGAGTACAGTCAGGTACGACAATAAGGATACATTTTATGCTGTGCGTTACGCGTACATCGACTGAGCGACAATACAATAGTTTTACCAGTGCATTTAACTTGGACAGCATTGGCTGGCAATCTGTTGCTACTATCCTGAACTGATGTGAGAAGTTGAAGTTTCGAACTAAAGAGACGAACAAAGAAACAATACAGCTTCGAACGCCATTTAATTTTTAAAGAGAAAAATATTCTGCGAAATCCAGCAATACATCACGCTTCCGGGACGGGAAGCATGACATAGCATCGTTCTTAGATAATATAGTACAGTTAAAAATAACAGTGATGAAAATTCTTAACTTAAACACAGGGTAATTCTACTGCGCGAGATACGTGTGACGCAAAAGCGTATTGCAGGGATTCCACCGTATAGTTAAATATTGAAGCCACTGAAGGTATTACTTATGGTCATTCGTCTGGTATTCTCTCAATTCCTTCCATATCGAATCCGAGAAATATATTTCAGTACTGGAACTGTCATCTGCTACATAGTAGTAGATCAACAACAGAATCCACATCGCCAGCCAAGCGCCACATTTTCTTCTCTTTCCTTTGATGTAGCCTAACGTTATGTATCCCGCCAGTGATGGGTGACAGGCCTTCGTACGTTAGTTCCAGTACGTCTGATAGTTTAAATGTCTTATTTTTTCTCTCGACAAATCAATTAACTTGGCTGTAGGTTAGTTCTGTGCCAACTGTAAAAACTGCAGCATTTGAATGGTGCGCTCAATGCTGTGAAAATTGTTGTCAATGTTTCCACGACCCTTATTACTCTGACTTATGTGAGACCATATCTGTGACATAAAACGCTGGAAGTACCGCTAGTCCGCATAAAAAGTATTTGATTTTCATTTTTGTCCAAAAAATTAATTTGCTGTGTTTTCTTAATTTAAAAAGCTTTATAACAAAAAAGTCCTCAACTTTAGTAAATAAAGTTCCTCGGAAAAATTCAAAGCTGATTTATTGTCAAAAACAATAACAACGAGTTTTTTTACCACTTTCTAACGGTGTTTTACGCGCGTGTTTCACTACGGGAGCAGGCAGCAGCGTCAAATATTTTGACACTACCTATTAACAGCGCGACGATCAGAGGACAGCAGTACAGCGACTGCGACCGTGCACAATTTTTGAAATAAAAACTACATAGCTGAAATATGATCAATAAAGACGTTGATGACTGTTATACATTGTGTTGTTGCTGTTGCGGTCTTCAGTCCTGAGACTGGTTTGATGCAGCTCTCCATGCTACTCTATCCTGTGCAAGCTTCTTCATCTCCCAGTACTTACTGCAACCTGCACCCTTCTGAATCTGCTTAGTGTATTCATCTCTTGGTTTCCCTCTACGATTTTTACCCTCCACGCTGCCCTCCAATGCTAAATTGGTGATCCCTTGATGCCTCAGAACATGTCCTACCAACCGGTCCCTTCTTCTTGGCAAGTTGTGCCACAAACTCCTCTTCTCCCCAATTCTATTCAATACCTCCTCATTAGTTATGTGATCTACCCATCTAATCTTCAGCATTCTTCTGTAGCACCACATTTCGGAAGCTTCTATTCTCTTCTTGTCCAAACTATTTATCGTCCATGTTTCACTTCCATACATGGCTACACTCCATACAAATACTTTCAGAAACGACTTCCTGACACTTAAATCTGTACTCGATGTTAACAAATTTCTCTTCTTCAGAAACGCTTTCCTTGCCATTGCCAGTCTACATTTTATATCCTCTCTACTTCGACCATCATCAGTTATTTTGCTCCCAAAATAACAAAACTCCTTTACTACTTTAAGCGTCTCATTTCGTAATCTAATTCCCTCAGCATCACTCGACTTAATTCGACTACATTCCATTATCCTCGTTTTGCTTTTGTTGATGTTCATCTTATATCCTCCTTTCGAGACACTGTCCATTCCGTTCATCTGCTCTTCCAAGTCCTTTTCTGTCTCTGACAGAATTACAATGTCATCGGCGAACTTCAAAGTTTTTATTTCTTCTCCGTGGATTTTAATACCTATTCAGAATTTTAGGATATCTTAAAATTTCGCTTACCATAACATAGCAATAAGGTATGGAATATATGAGTAGGACATTCTTCCAGGAGCGTAACAACACAAGTGTACGTGTGTTACGGCTGTCGACCAATCATCACGTTTGTGATTGCTTACATCAGGTTTATTGGTTCAAAAGGCTCTGAGCACTATGGGACTCAACTGCTGAGGTCATTAGTCCCCTAGAACTTAGAACTAGTTAAACCTAACTAACCTAAGGACATCACAAACATCCATGCCCGAGGCAGGATTCGAACCTGCGACCGTAGCGTCAGGTTTATTCCCGAGATGATAAAAGTGTAGCAGAGCTTCAGAAACCGAGAGACTGCTCGGCACCACTACACTGGACAACGTTATAAAAACCAAGTGACAGGAGGACGCTCGTCAGACACAACTCGTGTATACCGCTGGCCAGAACCAACAACATCCATGCTAGTGCCAATTCAGGTTCGTAATATTTTTCTAAAATTCACGTATCATGTGATTTCATAAAATTTCGATTCTGCAGCCTATGAACATGCGGTGATGCTTAACGGCTTACGGCAGCACATCATCACTATTTCACATCGCGAAATGAACGTGTTGCCTCATTTTGCCGTTACTCGCGAGAGCGCGGCAAACACGTTTTCTGTTGTTGTCACTCAGCGCCTGCTTCTCCATCTGCCAAGTCGCCTCGCGGCTCCTTCCCTAAGAAAAATGACGCTAGACACTAATCGGTAGTACAACCCCAGTCGATTCGCAGAATTGTGCAAGTCGGCATTACTTTGATGAGGTGTTACGTATCAGTTACCTTGAACCATTGACGATTGCTTTCCCGGTACAGGAACATTTCGTTGCCTAGCCTTTCTAGTGCAAATATTGGTAGTATAAGATATAAAGAGTGTTTCAGCAAAGTTAATAAAAACATTTTACAGGTGGGATGCGATAATAGTACTAAAAAAGTCTTATCCTGACATAGCTCCGTTGGTCCGGTTGGGAACCCGGTGACGACCTTACTGTTCTGATCAGATCCTGCTGATGTTGCACATGCTGTAAGCACAGTGTGGGTATCCGTTGTGCGACTGGACACAGTGACGAAGATACAGGTGAGAGTCAATAGCAGATTTAAATCCACTTGTTTCCACAGGTTACGAAATCCGCATACGCAAGCACAGTAGAATAACAGTATTTCAAAAAACAGTAATGCACACGCCATATATCCTCGCAAAGTGTTTGAAAAGTCTGAGACCCTAGAGATGTCAGAAGAAAGAGTACGGCTCATTTTACATGAGCGATAGGTCACTAGGAAGTCTTGGCAAGACGAGTGCTGAATTTTCGCAAATTCCGACCAAAAGCAAATATTATATTTATTTAGCATACGACAACAATAAAACAATGAATACATAATGCAACGCGTCTCCAAAGTCACACTCTCGTTATTTGGCTCCCATTCATAAATCATTAGACAGATGCAATCTAGAATGGCATGTATCAATCACGAAGTAAAACCAATTGGGCAAAAAGTCCTTGACTCACATAGTAAGCATGAAGTAAAACGATTAGCACGAAAAGCGCTCGTTTTACATCTTCGTTCATCCACGTGCATGCTTTTAGTTGAATCACACTACCTTTCGACTCCCACAGTGCCCAGCAGTCTTCAGCAAGCCTTCCGGCTACACCCTCTTGTTGCCCTTCCAGCAGACTTCTCCCAATTGCTTATACAGTGACACTAGCGTACAGTGTCACGTGAGAGCACTGGATAACTGGCAGTCTGAAGTGCTTTTGTGTTCCGAATTTTTATTATGGGTGAGACATGTGTCGGTCACATCACGCCAGAATCGAAACACCAATAAAACTAATCGCTGATAACTAGAGGCCCTACATAAAAAAGGAACAGGAGTCTATTTCATTTTCTGGGAACATTATAGCCAGTGATTTCGCGGGTACAAAAGGGATTCATGTTTATATCCATTGCTGGATGAAAGCCTCCTTCAAATTGTCCTTTGTATTGCGGTTTCCGTTATACGAATCCATGTCTCCTAATTTCACGCACTAAGCTCCCATTAGAACTTCGCCTCGGTCTTTCCTTCTGTCTTTCAATCCAGCAGATTATTTTCTTGGTCCATCTACCATCCATTCACCTCGCTACAGTTACCATAACTTCTAATCCATTTTTCGTTACAGTTGTAAATTACGTGTTCCATTCCAGTCTACATCCTAGGCCATTTGCGTGTTTACCTATCTCTCCAGGTGATTTTCAATATGCATCCCTATCCGTTACTCATGGAGCACGCCTTAGATTTTTAATGGTTTCGTTGGTGCATAAGACTAGAATGATTTCAAAAGGATTAATTTTTATAATAACTTCCGCTATTCTCAATGAGATTCTTTCAACAACTGGAATATTGTTCTCAATTTTATTCATGTAATAATGTGTGCACCTGAATATACTCCCCACTCTGTGTCCCTCTAAAATTATCCTAATTTTTTTTTATGCTTGATCTTCATTTACTCGTTGCACTTGTAATATTCCCACTACCTGAGGTGACCAAATTCATAGGATAGCGATACACTCATATACAGATGGCAAAATCATCACGTACACAAGTTACAGAAGGGGAGTGCATTGGCACAGCTATCATTTGTACTCAGTTTGTAAGGTAGCAGAATAAATGAAGGTCAATTTCGCACCTTACATAACAGTTTTATACATCTTAACGGGAAGGTGAATACGACCCCTAACTTACTTTGGTGGTAATAAGCAGATTCGCCTATAATTATGTAAGGGATGACTCTCAATTGGTGGTATTAACACTCCACTCCTATATAATGCATGTCAATGAGCAGAAGGTGAAACAAGGAAACGTTTTGTGTGGAAACAGGCGCGGGCAGAAGCAGAGGCCGCACCACAGGTGGCACCACGAAAACCTCTTAGGGGGCGTCCTGCAGCGGGAGTTGGTGACCGGACAGGTGACGCATACTGGAGAGCAAGTAATGGGTCACCAGAAGTAGGACGAAAAGAAGCTTTAGAAAACTGAATTCCAAATTGATACAAACAAAACCAATTATGCAGTTGATCACGTGAACAGCGAGTGGTACACATGTGACGTATACATGTAACTTTTAGGCGTCTGGAGCGGGTACAAAACGTCCGATTTTTGTAGTTTCCTGCGTGTTCGAGTGCTTACTACACACAAACTTTTATTTTAATAACAGTGTAGCTTGTCGTACCGCCGTTGCTCGGATCGTACAGGCTTTTGTTTGTTTGGGTTAGTGTAGCTCACGCCAGTGTCGGATAGACCGTCAGTGACAGAGCACCTCTCGTTCCTGCTGCTAAGAAGGCGAGTATACAGTTCGTTTGTTGGAAATTTTTACGAGCTTCAAACGGGAGCGACTGCAGTAATGGATAGGAACTGTGACTGCTGTGCACAGATGCGAGCTGAGTGGGCGACCCTTCTCTCACAGCTGCATTGGCTTCCATCACACACCTTGAGGCTGCTGCCAAGGGGCATCACTGTGAGGGGGGGGGGGGGGAGGGTTGGATGGAGGGATGCGAGAGTCGTCGAGCACATCCCATGTGTCCCCCGTTTGGTCCACTGCTGTGGCCGCCCCGGGTACTTGTAACGCCGGAAATGCATATCCTCCTATTTCCATCTATTGCACTATAATTTCTTTTCCTTATTTTTGTTACCTGAATATATGACATTTCTGTGTCTTTACATATTGTAATTGTTTTACTATATATATATATATATATATATATATATATATATATATATATATATATATATATATATATAGAGAGAGAGAGAGAGAGAGAGAGAGAGAGTCTGGCTGGAGTAGCGAGTGGAGCAGGTGTGTTGTGTGAAGCTCCCGCGAGTTGCCGCGCTTTCGGGGTTTGGCAGCATGTAATTGCGCTCGACTTGCGATGATAGTTTCTGACATGGTGTCGCGGACGGGAAGCATTAGCTGGCGCACATCAAGAGCCCGTTTCGTCTGGTGACCGTGTCGAGAAGAAGGCGCGCCAACATCCAGCTTCTGCAACAGCGACGGCCGACAATGAGTGACTGTCGCCACCTCCTCGATCGACGGCTTCAAACCTTCAATCAACCAACAAGGAAGACTGGAAGCACGTAAAGTTTTAGAACTGTATGGCAGACCTCAGCTTTTCAAACTGTACCATTTTCGTAACTATAATTACAGCAACTTTGCATGAACCTTTGTTGCTCATTGTCCCAATTGCATTACCAAGCAGGGTCCCTTCCTTTTCCGGAATGAACCCGAGTGTCGTTCAAATTCAGACGCCAGCATTAAAATACAATCATTCCATTTCACTACTTTAATTTCAAAGTTCAGTTAAAGTATTCATAGCTGGCTACAATACTTAGATTACACAAGCACAAATTAAGAGTGCTAGTTTTGTTACCATATTTTAGCTTACCTGTGACTGCAGCTCAGCTTGGTACGTACTAAATTTTACTATAGTTAATTGTTCAGAATCATTTAATTCAAGTTCAAAGTTAAATCTCTTATTTCTAAATTGCGTAGATTCAAGTAGCTTTTGAAATGATTGTTGAGGTAGTCCAAGACTAACCGTATTTTACTGAATTTCGATGTGCTTCAGAAAGAAAGCTCACTATTAACTTCAGTCACTAAATTAACTTTCGATTTTCCGGTTTTATTAATTCTTTTGCTAAATTAAGTCAGAGCGCAGCGAAATTTATTACTTCTGACAAACTTTCAGTTTTCACACTACACTTGTCAACCTTCAGTTGCCACGCTTCTAGTGCTAATTATATGTATAATATCTTTCTTTTTCAGTTACTATAGTAATTGTCCTTAGGACTGGCGACCGTAATTTCCCCCAAATCTCAAATATCTAATTACCGCTAGTTGATTGTTAACGTAACGGCCGCACATTTACTTTCTTTATTAAATTTACCCCTATTTCAAAATTAATTTCCACCAGTTTCATTAGCATTTTTCCTTTCATTTAGATGTAACCCTTTCCTCCCTCTTTACCGACAAATTAACCTCGGTGACGATTGCTTTTCCCAAATTTCCATTAGGTACACGCGGTTTAATTTTTCACTGTCATTAAGGTCGATAAGTGAGGGGGAGGTTACATACTGACTGCACTGCGATTGAACCCTCACCTGTGGTCAAGTGGGAGACCATTCCAAAGTCTGGAAGACAGCGAAAAACGTATTGAGGGGCCGATCGTAGGGCCCCTACGGTTCATTCGATGAACAGGTTTTGGGGCGTTATCTGTGGCTGACGATGTCTCTGAGCCGGATGCAGTCATCCACCCTGTTACAGAGGAACCTTCTCAGCCCGTAAGGACTGGGCGTTCACAGAGGGTGAGTTTGCTGGTAGTCGGGAGCTCCAACGTTAGGCATGTAATGGGGCCCCTTAGGAACATGGCTGCCATGGAGGGGAAGGAAGCCAGCATGCGCTCTGTGTGCATACTGGGGGAGTCATTCCGGATGTGGAAAGGCTGCTTCCGGATGCCATGAAGAGTACTGGGTGCAGCCAACTGCAGGTGGTGGCTCATATCGGTACCAATGAAGTATGTTGCTTTGGATCGGCGGAGATTCTCTCTGGTTTTGGGCGGCTAGCGGGAATGGTAAAGACTGCCAGTCTTGCTTGCGAGGTTAAGGCGGAGCTCACCATCTGCAGCATCATCGATAGAACTGACTGTGGTCCTTTGGTACAGAGCCGAGTGGAGGGTCTGAATCAGAGGCTCAGGCGGTTCTGCGACCGTGTAGGCTGCAGATTCCTTGACTTGCTCCATCAGGTGGTGTGTTTCCAGGTTCCGCTTAATAGGTCAGGAGTCCACTACAAACAGGAAGCGGCTACACGGGTAGTGGGGGTTGAGTGGAAGGGACTGGGCGGTTTTTTATGTTAGAGGGCCTCAGGCAGAAAAGGCGTCTACCTAAAAGACTAAAAGAGGTCAGGTAAAACACAGTAAGTTAGTTGTAGAAACGATCGGTATTGTAGTTGTAAATTGTTGTAGCTCTGTTGGGAAAGAATCAGATCTCAAAGCCCTAATAGAAAGCACTGAAGCTCAAATAGTGATAGGTACAGAAAGCTGGCTCAAGCCGGAAATAAGCTCAGCAAAAATTTTTTCAAACGATCTAACAGTATTCAGAAAGGATAGATTAAATACAATTGGTGGTGGAGTATTTATTGCTGTCAGAAGTAGTTTGCCTTGTAGTGAAATTGAAGTAGATAGTTCCTGTGAAATAGTATGGATAGAGGTTATACTTGAGAATCAGATTAAACTATTAATTGGATCGTTTTACCGACCCCCGACTCAGAAGGTATAGTTGCTGAACAGTTCAAAGAAAATGTGAGTCTCATTTCCAATAGGTACCCCACTCATGCAATTATAGTAGGTGGTGACTTTAATCTACCCTCGATATGCTGGAAAAATTAAACGTTTAAAGCTGGCGGCAGGCATAAAACGTCATCCGAAATTGTACTGAATGCTTTCTCAGAACAGTTAGTTCATGAGCCCACTCGAAGCGTAAATTGTTGCGAAAGCATACTTGACCTCATAGCTACAAATAATCCTGGACAAATAGTGAGTATCGTGACGAATACAACGATTAGCGACTACAAGGCAGTAGCTGCTAGGCTGAATACCTTAACGCATACAACCACCAAAAAGAAACGCAAAGTATATCTATTTAAAAAGATGATAAAAATGATCTTAACGCCTTTTTAAGAGACAGTCTGCACTCCTTCCGATCTGATTATGTAAGCGTAGAAAAGTTGCGAAATGACTTCAAAGAGACAGTATCGACAGCAATCGAGAGATATATATCACATAAATTAATAAGTGATGGTACTGGTCCCCCATGGTACTCAAAACGGGTCAGATCGCTGTTCCAGAAGCAGCGAAAAAAGCATGCCAAATTAAAAAAGAACGCAAAATCCCCAGATCGGCAAAGTTTTGCAGAAGTTCGATATACAGTGCGTGCTTCAATGCGAGATGCTTTCAATAATTTCCATAACGAAACTCTGGCAGAAAACCCAAAGAGATTCTGGTCATACCTAAAGCACACCAGTGGCAAGACGCAATCATTACCTTCACTGCGCGATAACACCGGTGAAGTCATGACAGTGCCACTAAAGCAGAGTTATTAAACACGATTTTCCGAAAGTCCTTCACCAAAGAAGACGAAGTAAATATTCCTGAATTCCAATCAAGAACAACAGCCAAGATGAGAAACATACAAATAGATATTCTCGGTGTCGCAAAGCAGCTTAAGTCACTTAATACAAACAAGGCTTCCGGTCCAGATTGTATACCAGTCAGGTTCCTCTCAGAGTATGTTGATACAATAGCTCCATTTTAGCAATTAAATACAACCTCTCGCTCACAGAAACATCCGTACCTAAAGACTGGAAAATTGCTCAAGTCACACCAGTACCCACAAAGGGAAGTAGTAATCCGTTGAATTACAGGCCCATATCACTGACGTTGATTTGCAGCAGGGTTTTGGAAAATATGAACATTATGAAGTACCTCGAAGAAAATGAATTATTAACCCATACTCAGCACGGGTTGAAAAAATATCGTTCTTGCGAAACACAACTAGCCCTTAATACTCTTGAAGTAATGAGTGCTGTCAACAGCGGATGTAAAATTGATTCCATATTTTTAGATTTCCAGAAGGCTTTCGACACCGGTCCTCACAAGCGACTTCTAACCGAACTGCGTGCCTATGGAATATCGCATCAGTTGTGCGACTGGATTCGTGATTTACTGTCAGAAAGGTCACAGTTCGTAGTAATAGACGGAAAGTCATCGAGTAAAACAGAAATAATATCCGGCGTTCCCCAAGGAAGTTTTATAGGCCCTCTATTGTTCCTGATCAATATTAACGACATAGGAGACAATCTCAGTAGCCGTCTTAGATTGTTTGCAGGTGATGCTGTTATTTACCGTCTCGTAAAGTCATCAAATGACCAAAATGAATTGCAAAATGATTTAGATAAGATATCTGTATCGTGTGAAAAGTGGTAATTGACTCAGAATAAAGAAAAGTGCGAAGTTATTCACACGAATACTAAAAGAAATCCGCTAAATTTCGATTACGCGATAAGTCACACAAATCTGAGGGCTGTAAATTCAACTAAATGCTTAGGGATTACAATTACAAATACCCTAAATTAGAATGATCACATAGATAAAGTGTTATGGGTAGAGCCAACAAAAGACTGCGATTCGTTGGCAGAACTCTTAGAAGGTGCAACAGGTCTGCTAAAGAGACTGCTTACACCACGCTTGTCCGCCCTATTCTGGAGTGTTGGTGTGCGGTGTGGGGTCCGCATCAGGTGCGACTGACGGATGACATCGAAAAAGTACAAAGAAGGGCAGCTCGTTTTGTATTATCGCGAGGTAGGGGAGATAGTGCCACAGGCATAATACGTGAATTGGAGTGGCAATCATTAAAACAAAGGTGTTTTTCGTTGCGACGGGATCTTCTCACGAAATTTCAATCACCATTTTTCTCCTTCGATTGCGAAAAGATTCTGTTGGCATCCACCTACATAGGTAGAAACTTCCTGGCAGATTAAAACTGTGTGCCCGACCGAGACTCGAACTCGGGACCTTTGCCTTACGCGGGCAAGTGCTCTACCATCTGAGGTACCGAAGCACGACTCACGCCCGGTCCTCACAGCTTTACTTCTGCCAGTATCTCGTCTCCTACCTTCCAAGCTTTACAGAAGCTCTCCTGCGAACCTTGCAGAACTAGCACTCCTGAAAGAAAGGATACTGCGGAGACATGGCTTAGCCACAGCTTGGGGGATGTTTCCAGAATGAGATTTTCACTCTGCAGCTGAGTGTGCGCTGATATGAAACCGAAACACGACTCACGCCCGGTCCTCACAGCTTTACTTCTGCCAGTAGCTCAGATGGTAGAGCACTTTCCCGCGAAAGGCAAAGGTCCCGAGTTCGAGTCTCGGTCGGGCACACAGTTTTAATCTGCCAGGAAGTTTCATATCAGCACACACTCCGCTGCAGAGTGAAAATCTCATTCTGGAAACATCCCCCAGGCTGTGGCTAAGCCATGTCTCCGCAGTATCCTTTAGTTCTGCAAGGTTCGCAGGAGAGCTTCTGTAAAGTTTGGAAGGTAGGAGACGAGATACTGGCAGAAGTAAAGCTGTGAGGAGCGGGCGTGAGTCGTGCTTCGGTAGCTCAGATGGTAGCCGGCACGGTAGCTCAGCGTGTTTGGTCAGAGGGTTAGCTGCCCTCTATAATAAAAAAACTGAGTTCACCGATCAACAACGAACCAACACGGGTGTCTTACGACTTCCGCCCCGAGCAGATACAACGAACGAAAGAGAGCAAAATGAGATTTTAAAAAAGATGGTAGAGCACTTGCCCGCGAAAGGCAAAGGTCCCGAGTTCGAGTCTCGGTCGGGCACACAGTTTTAATCTGCCAGGAAGTTTCATATCAGCGCACACTACGCTGCAGAGTGAAAATCTCATTCTGGATACATAGGGAGAAATGATCATCACGATAAAATAAGAGAAATCAGGGCTCGCATCGAAAAATTTAAGTGCTCGTTTTTCCCGCGCGCCGTTCGAGAGTAGAACGGTAGAGAGACAGCTTGAAGTGGTTCATTGAACCCTCTGCCAGGCACTTTATTGTGAATAGCAGAGTAATCACGTACATGTAGATCCACAGTGCGTAACAGCGGTCACTGAGTGGTGCCGATGAAAGCCAGGCAGAAGAGGGCAGCCAGGATACAAGCGGTCGTCCGACACGAATGTTGCCAACCAACCGACGGGATGTCGGCCTGATGCTTATAGCCGACGCTGATCCCGGTGAAGTACTCCTGTATCTTCGCTCTGCGCAGGCCCTCCTTGCGCAGCTCGTCGCTTCGGCCGCTCGGATCTCGTGACCACCCCTAGTCGCGACGCTACCGCCAATCCCCAAACTTCGCGCTTCCTTCTCGGGTTAGCAAACCCCGTATATATACCGGCAAGCAAATACCTTCTAAGGACACAACCCACAAATACCAACTCTGCCTCATACATATTGGCATTGGTGCCGCAAGAGGGATAGTCGACACTACCTGAGCGAGTGTACTAATTCAATGGCGCCACGGCTCAACGTAGTCCTTAAACAACCCTTTTCAATCTATCCCAGGCATTGTCGATAGGGTTCATGTCTGGAGAACATGCTGGCCACCCTAGTCGAGCGATGTCGTTATCCTGAAGGTTGTCATTCTCAAGATGTGCACGATGGCGGCACGAATTATCGTCCATGAAGACGAAGGCCTCGCCAATATGATGCCGATATGGTTGCACTAGCGGTCGGAAGATAACATTCACGTATCGCACAGCCGTTACGGCGCCTTCCATGACCACCGGCGGCGTACGTCCGCACCGCGTAATGCCATCCCAAAACAGCAGCGAACCTCCACCTTGATGCATTCGCTAAACAGTGTGTCTAAGGCGTTCAGCGTGACCAACTAGCCTCCAAACACGTCTCCGACGATTGTCTGGTTGAAGGCATATGCGACGCTCAATGGTGAAGCGGACGTGATGCCAATCCTGAGCGGTCCGTTCGGCATGTTGTTGGGCCCATCTGTGCCGCATTACATGGTGTCGTGGTTGCATAGATAGACCTCGCCATGGAAGTCGGGAGTGAAGCTGCGCATCATGAAGCCTATTGCGCACAGTTTGAGTCATAACACGACGTCCTGTGGCTGCACGAAAAGCATTATTCAACGTAGTGGCGTTGCTGTCAGGATTTCTCCGAGGCATAATCCTTAGGTAAGGGTCATCCACTGCAGTAGTAGCCCTTGGTCAGCCTGAGGGAGGCGTGTCATCGACAGTTCCTGTCTCTCTGTTATTCCTCCATGTCCGAACAACATTGCTTTGGTTTACTCCGAGACACCAGGACACTTCCGTTGTTGAGAGCCCTTCCTGGCACAAAGTAACAATGCGGACGCGATCGAGCCGCGGTATTGGCCGTCTAGGCACGGTTGAACTACAGACAACACGAGCCGTGTACCTGCTTTCTGGTGGAAGACTGGAACTGATCGGGTGTCGGACCCCCTCCGTCTAATAGGCGCTGCTCATGCATGGTTGTTTACATCTTTGGGCGGGTTTAGAGATATCTCTGAACAGTCAACGTCTATCTTGATTTCTGGGACCTGGGGTGATGCAAAGCTTTTTTTGATGTTTGTATGAAGCATAACTGAGGTTAATTGGCCATTATCGTTAACGGAACATTACATGCAAATAAATCTATAGTAATGTAGTCTACTTTGTTAGATACCTTAGGCTGGCGCACCTTTATTAAACTATAAAGGGCGATCAAAAAGGGTTCGGTTGAAGATGTTGCTGAAGGGTATATACAACGTAGAGTGACTCTAATGCGCGTGTATAAGCACCAGCATGTACGCAAGCTGTTAGTGTGGCATTCGTGTCTTCATGGCGTGCGAGGTTAATGCGGAAACGTAGCTATGGCGACGTTATTATCAAATAGTCCAGACAGGACCAACGTGCTTTTATTCTTTTCTTGGCTTGGCATACACCGGTAGACATACTAACGGAGAATGAAGAATGTGTATGGGCAGTATGTCTGTCGGCAGCCACCGTTGTGGAATGGTGCCGCAAGTTCTGCGCTGGTCGCGATTCGATACAAGACGCTGGTCGATCTGGCAGGATAGCGTTATCCATAATGGACAAACAGGAGACACTCGAGCATCCGCCCTATAGTGCTGATCTCTCCCAATGCGACTATCACGCCTCTGGCCCCTTAAAAAAGGCCTTGAAGGTCGACGACTCCTGTCGGATGAGGGTGTGCAACAGGCAGTTACGGACAAGGTGGGTTACCAAATGGTTATCTTCAGCCGGATGCGTCGCTGGGATGATCGCCTCAATGCTTACGGCTATTTTGCCTAATTGGCATACCATTTCTGGATTGTACCTTTTGATCAACCCTTATATGAGAAACACATACTCAAGTGCTTTTGAATTACGATTAATAATGTATCAGTATTAACTAACGTCACAACATGTGGCCATAGTTGCGTCACTGCGTGCTTTGAGGTCGCGTGCCGCTGTCGTCTTCTACGCCACGCCGTCTGGTCTTACTCTCCATAATATCCCTGTATAACGTTGTTGCTTTATTTGTGGCGTAAGCGGTGCTGATAGACAATAAAAGCGGGTTAAGAGCTGTGAGCTGTCCAGGGAAGTTAACCTTGCATTACTGCGTAACTGTTTCACCAGGTATCCAGTCTAGCTTACCAAATTCCCAACCAGTCTAACATTAATTATAATCTGTTAATAGTCATACGATAACCGGTGATATATATATATATAAAAGAGAATTTAAATAAAAAGAAATAAATCAGTTTATATTTGGAAATTTATTTTAACATTGATCATTGAAATTTCAGCATATTAAACGTGAGTCATAACTAAGCTGGTGCCTTATTTAGGACTGTGAAAATGTGAGTTTGTAATCTTACGGAACACATCAAATATGGAGCCAAGATTAGGCGACTGCATACAACACGGGTTTCATAAAATAACACACGAAGAACGTTGAAACATACGCAAGAGGAAATTAACCACAACCAATCAATTGAATTTTCACCCAAAGAAATTACGTTCGTACCACAATCCTGTCCGTCATGCAATTACCACACACTGGTATACTAAATTCATACTAACTCCCTGTGAAATCTTCCCGAAAAGAGTAGCTGAGGGCTACTTTGATGATTACACCACATGCTTCACGTGGTCAACTTGGTTTACACAAAGAGTGTAACTCCACAATAAATTTCGATAGTTAAAATAAATTAGATCGAAAAGCAATTTACAAAAGAAAAACCTCAAACTGGTTACTATCGTCTTACTATTAACGTGATGGGTCAAACAATTGTATAAGCACGTGGTACTGGTCTCACAAAGTACACCCCACGTGGGTTGAACATAAAGAAAAGTTGCTATATTGAAAATTATTGTCAAGACGAGACGTTATAATCTCACGCACATTCGCACTGAAGATTGATGATGCTAGTTAGAGTTACTGATCAACACGTGGTTCCACTTTACTCATAAAGTAGTGACAAAGCAACTACCGGAATATATCCTGAACTGTACACTCGAATCACACTGCGTTGCAATTTAAGATAACAGTAGATATTTTAGAGCTAAACCTGAAATAAAGGTGATTAAATTTTCAGTTAGGCTGAACTTAAGAAATCCATTGTCCTACGGACTTAGCAGAGACGCGCTTAGCCGGAGATCTTACCACTTCAGACGCTCGCCACGGACAGACTGTCCTGGTCCCTTGCTGAGGGGGGCTCACAAATACAAACGGAAGTGGAACCGTTAAGGGAATACTGGACGAATAGTTAGTTATCAGTACCAACGTTATATGTTTATTACATGAAAACCTTTTTTATTGAAAAAACTTTTTATACCAAGAGCGCATTTTTAAGTTTACAGTTACAGCATAATGACTAATTTCTGTTGTTTTCTGTATCCATCTACATACAACACAATATACAACAGTATATGCAACGGCACAACTGTTCTCCCTACAGTACCTGCTGTCGTATTACAAATCACGGGCTTTTGATGCAAGTTTTACTAAGGTAACTCGCTGTTTTCCTTCTTTATTACCGCCATTTAGCGAGATTATGGTTTACAATCTAGCTCGCTCATAATGAAGTTTTTAACTACGTACTGCCATAGTCTTGTTGGCCCACAATACGAATGCATTTCATTACATGACTACAGTTAATGACGATTTTTTAAAGCATATTCACCGCTTTTTACGATCTGAACGATCTGAAGATGGTTGTGGAAAACAACTGAAACTAATCATGGAGCTGTAATTGAATAGTGAATATTGCGGTCCAAGCGTAAAAATATTTTTTTACAGTAAATGTTTTTATTTAATAAATTACCTCCTCGACAATGTCAGGCTTCGCTGGTTATATTTTTGGTTTATAGAGAGTCTTTGGAGGACAAAAGCTGTAGTGTAACTTCCGTGAAAAACGAAATTATCAACGAACTGGGCAAGTAACACTTTTTAATGCATTCGCCGAGGATCCATTGCGGATTACGCGCCTACAGCAGTTTAGTGATATTATTAATCTGTGAATAAGAATGCAACAAATGCTTTATGCGTCGTTTTTTACGTCGCTACAGTTATTACGACTTGAGACAGCACCAATACTTACACGGATTGATGAAATTAATACGTTATATACCAAGACGTCATATAAAGACTAAAATCATGGCCAGCCGCGGTGGCCGAGCGGTTCTAGGCGCTTCAGTCCGGAACCGCGCGGCTGCTACGGTCGCATGTTCGAATCCTGCCTCGGGCATGGATGTGCGTGATGTCCTTAGGTTAGTTAGGTTTAAGTAGTTCTAAGTCTAGGGGACTCATGACATCAGATGTTTAGTCCCATAGTGCTCAGAGCCATTTGAACCGTTTTTGAACTAAAATCATGACAAACATTCAACACATATCAAGTACATCTACAGAAGCTTCTAGCTCATTGATAGGATTGCTAACTGCTAAATGAGCTATATTAATTTTGATACCATCAGCGGTAACAGCAATTACAGAGAAATTGTTCTTCATATCAAAAAAATTAAATTCTGATGGTCGGAGCTGAAGCAGATGAGTTAGAAAAAGAATAATGTATTTCATCTTAGGATGGAACGCAGGCAGCGAAAATTGTGTAATTATCTAACAATTGAGAGAAACGGTGAGTGTTGCAGCTTTTCCTTCTCTTCTTTGATTTACCTGAAAGTACTTGGTTCAAAATGGCTCTGAGCACATGGGACTTTACATCTATGGTCATCAGTCCCCTAGAACTTAGAACTACTTAAACCTAACTAACCTAAGGACATCACACAACACCCAGTCATCACGAGGCAGAGAAAATCCCTGACCCGCCTGGAATCGAACCCGAGAACCCGGGCGCGGGAAGCGAGAACGCTACCGAACGACCACGAGCTGCGGACCTTGAAAGTACTTCTTTCTCTCTGTGGCTTTTGAGCTACTACTGATGGGAAGAGTCATTGCGGTGCATTATTCTCACAGTGCTAGTCCATTCATCGTCTTGTACAACATACACCGAAACGCCAAAGAAACTGGTATATGCATGAGTATTCAAATACAGAGGTACGTAAACAGGCAGAATACGGCGCTGCGGTCGGCAACGCCTATATAAGACAAGTGTCTGGCGCAGTTGTTTGATCGCTTACTGCTGCTACAGTGGCAGGTTATCAAGATTTAAGTGAATTTGAACGTAGTGTTATAGTCACCGCACGAACAATGGGACACAGCATCTCCGAGGTAGCGATGAATTGGGGATTTTCCCGTACGACCATTTCACGAGTGTACCGTCAATATCAGGTATCCGCGAAAACATCAAATCTCCGAAATCGCCATGGCCTGAAAAAGATCCTGCAAGAACGCGACCAACGACGACTGAAGAGAATAGTTCAGCGTGACAGAAGTGCAACTCTTCCTCAAACTGCTGCAGATTTCAATGCTTGGCCGTCAACAAGCATCAGCGTGCGAATCATTCAACGAAACATCATGGATATGGGCTTTCGGAGCCGAAGGCACACTCGTGTGCCCTTGATGACTGCACGACACAAAGCTTTACGCCTCGCCTGGGCCCGTCAACACCGACATTGGACTGTTGATGACTGGAAACATGTTAACTGGTCGGACGAGTCTCGTTCAAATTGTATCGAGCGAGTGGACAAGTGGGGTATGGAGACAACCTCATGAATCCATGGACCCTACATGCCAGCAGGGGACTGTTCAAGCAGGCGGAGGCTCTGTAATGGTGTGAGGTGTGTTCAGTTGGAGTGAGATAGGACCCCTGATACGTCTAGATACGGCCCTGACAGGTGACACGTACTTAAGCATCTGATCACCTGCATCTATTCATGTCCCTTGTGCACTGCGACGTACTTGGGCAGTTCCAGCAGGACAATGCGACACCCCATACGTCCAGAATTGCTACAGAGTGGCTCCAGGAACACTCTTCTGAGTTTAAACACTTCCTCTGGCCACCAAACCCCCGACATGAACGTTATTGAGCATATCTCGGGTGCCTTGCAACGTGCTGTTCAGAGGAGCTCTCCACCCGCTCGTACTCTTACAAATTTATGGACAGCCCTGCAGGATTCATGGTGTCAATTCCCTCCAGCACTACTTCAGACATTAGTCGAGTCAATGACACGTCATATTGTTGCACTTAAGCTTGCTCGAGGGGGGCCCTACACGATATGAGGCAGGTGTACCGGTTTCTTTGGCTCTTCAGTGTATGATCATATTATGGAAGTCTTTAGTCCTGGCAGGCGAAAAAGTATCGTTGCACTAATTTTAAATCAAATATACAATAATAACTTCACTCGTATACGACCTGCTTTCAAGAAATTCAAGACTTGTCCCTGCTTTACTTTTCATTGAACTTCGAGCTGTTATGAAACAAGTGTTAAGCACCTGAAAAATTTCATTATTTTCATATTGAAAATGATCTTGTCTTGGTATCAATCTGTTATCGCTTTTAATACATCTTAAAACAACTGAGCTACGTGACATGACAAATATAGATTTTTTTCATTTGTTGGTAACCACTGCTTTTTATGAAATTTGATTACAGAAACTCATCTACAGGATGTAGAATACCTCATAAAAGTAAGAAAGAAGCACTACTCAGCTGAGCTGAACGACTGTTAACCATAATTAAGTTTGAAGTTACTGGTCCGAAAAACTGAATAATGCATAAGATATGTGACTATACTACGACGTAGTGGTTCTCAGAAGAAACAGAATATTATGAAATAATTACTCTTAGTCTGCTAGAAAAGACGAAAAATTTAGTTCATTAAAAAAATTCACTGGTAGATGAGGGCAGTCATTCACTAATAAGACACTAACTTACACGAAGTTTTATTTTTAAACAGGATTGACCAGTTCACTGACTTTTGATTTGTTTTAACGCTCATGATGCAACACTGTACAGAACCCCGACTTGCACAATCGGTTACAGTGAAACAATAAAGCGTAAAGTTTACACGAGATATTGTGAGTCGAAACCGATATTTTGCATTAACGGCGCCGTCGGTTCAGAGCCGATACTGTTTTTTTGCTGTCAAACTTAATCGCATTTAGAGACTGCGTAGATCCATTTTTAACGTGTGAATAGTGATTTCCACTGAGCGATCACGAGATAAATTTGTTCAGAGTTTTTGTTTGCACATCAGTGGTTAATTAATGAACGAGTTTGAATGGAGAATTACAGGAAGGAGGACAGATTCGGCATGGACAGCTTTTCGCAACTGGTAACTTGTGGTTAAATTGTATATGGGAAATCACTGCTCTTTTTCCACACACGTATGCACCGACATAGCATGTTATCAAAGTAGGACCTACACACATCCAGCCACGACGAGTATTTTAACTTTACAATATAATGGAAGAGCTAAGTAGAAGAGGCGAACGATAGTAAACAAATTAATTAACATGTCGGAGAAAGGTTATACCTAACCACCATAGCGTTACAGTGCATTATTTGATTCAGTAATTTCCTAAAATCACTTTTTTTAGCAGCATATGCGCTGCTCTTCAGCCGGAAGACATTAATTATACAATAGAAGACATTTAAAATTACAAAGGAGAAAATATGGCACACATAAATATAAAAGGGGGGGGGGAACATATTGGAAGAGAACAGACAAAGAGGGGGTGACTGTAAAATTGAGATAAAAACCTTAAAAATGTATTGCACACAAAAAACTCACACTGGGACAGTTAAAAGAACACAAGGCGAAGTATGGCTGGAGCATAAAAGTAGCGACGGACGGCGTAGCACGTAACGATCACTGGCAGTAACACTATGAAAAAACCAACGTCTGAGTATGCAGATTGTATATAGTTTGTATTTTCATGATTGTGAGGACAAGGTACATCTCCTCATTACTGTAGTGAAAGTATTTTATTAGCTCAAAGATGTACTTATTTTTCTCGTAACCATTAACCGTGAATCCACATTCTTCAATAGTTTTCCATTAAGTAGACTGTATCCTCGAAATACTATTCTGCAACTGGAAAAATACCCATCTACAGCTGTCTCACACTCTTCAGTGGACTCAGTATAGGATAAATGCACACAAGAATGTGCTCTCTTTAGAGAGCGTTGCTTGTCTTCCTGACACTTGATTAATCTCATCTGCTTGCCACTGAACTAGTTGCGTTCAGAATGGTACTAGCACCCCTCGCAGAAGTTGTGTGAAGAAATCCCGTGTTTTCGAAGTGAAACAGGTAAGAATCACTTTTCAGCTTTCTTGACGTATTTCTAGTACTCTGTTGCATAAGTTGTACACAGAATATACGAGCAATGGCCTGCAATAATTGATTGCATTTAGAAAGGCTGGCTTGTAGTCTACCACACTGCATCCATATACTTTGCAAATGTGACGTGTGCTGCAACTGTTGGCTTCGCCTGGAATCAGTATACCTGTACAAAAGAGAGCGCATATAATGTCCCCAAAGAGTAAGTGCGTTCTCTTTAGGGCACAACTGCAAATTAGTACCTCTTGAGGGTGTTGTGGAGTCCGAAGGATAGGTTTTGTTTTTCAGTGACTTCAATTAGGTTGCCGCTGCTCTTGGTACGAAAGAGTCTGCTTCAAGGAAAAGACTGAAAGCTGTGAGTAGAGAACATAGGGAATTGGAAATTTGTGGTAAGATCTTATGGCACCAAACTGCTGAGGTCATCGGTTCCCAAGCTTACACATTACTTAATCTAACTTAAACTAACTTACACGAAGGACAACACAGACACCCATGCCCGAGGGAGGACTCGAACCTCCGATGGAGGCAGCCACGCGGACAGTGAAAAGACGCCATAGACCGCGCTGCTACCCCGCGTGGCAGAGAACATAGATTTTAGCGTTACCAGAGGACTGGATCCATTGCTTTAAGTGTGGGAGATGGTGGCACGAACAGTGCTCTTCATTTGGGGATGATATTGCATTCATTTGTGACATTTAATAAATACGTACTCTTTTGGCATATTTTGCGTACTATTAAGCGCAGGTGAACGAAAGGGTACGTATTTTCTGTTTTTTGTATTTTTGAAACGTTCAATGAAAGTATTATCTCTCTGCTACTGTAGTCTTCTGAACAGATGGATTTTGTGTTAATACATATAAACCTCACTTCCTGGAGAGCTATATCTTATAACTTGTACTTCCCTAGTTTATCTACCAGGTACCTGAGCACATTATGATTGCTCTATACTTCTGGCATTCCAAAATTAAAAACTGGAATCCCTACAACATTGCTAGGTTTTTCCAGTGAACTCTATTCCGTTTCTGAGACATATATTGAGTGTCCTGACCAGTTACTGTGTTTTGTGAGTGAGCTGGCGACACTATGCATAATCTCCAAAATGGAAGACCATGAGCTTTCAATTTGGGGCTCCCTTCATCGTTGTTGCATGGGTTTCTTCTACCCACGCTACTTTTCATCCAATGCAGGTATATTATTTCTCCGATGCCCAAAGTTACTGATGAAAATTCTCCTGTCCACCGACTGCAAAGGAGTCAAATGGAGCACTAGAAACTGTACCCGAGGAAATGGTCGCCATAAGGAGCATATAAAGTGCTCCATAACAGTACAACAAATCAACGTAATTGGTATACATCTGTCAATATGTGCATCTGTGTGACAACTATTCTTGATGACGGGAGTGTCCTGTGTCGCGTGGAACTCTTCGTTGCTCCAGCGACCTAAGATAAACTTTATGTAGAAAGGAACAAATTCTTTCGTGTAATGTATACATAATCGTTCACTTGTCTCAACAGGCTCTACCATAGTGTGAGCTTAGTTAATTTTATATTCTGCAGTAATTTGCCTCAATGTCTACCGTTGAAAGGACTAACCTTCTTATAGTCTCAATGTCTAACATCAAACTCGTCGGTCGATGTGGCCGAGCGGTTCTAGGCGCTTCAGCCTGAAACCGCGCGACCGCTATGATAGCGGGTTCGAACCCTGCATCGGGAATGGATGTGTGTGATGTCCCCCTTAGGTTGGTTAGGTTTAAGTAGTTCTAAGTTCTAGGGGACTGATGACCTCAGGTGTTAAGTCCCATAGTGCTCACAGCCATTTGAACAATTTGAACTACGAGGTGCATTCAAGTTCTATGGCCTCCGATTATTTATCTAATTATCTACTCACCCGAAATCGATGAAACTGGCGTTACTTCTCGACGTAATCGCTCTGCAGACGTACACATTTTTCACAACGCTGACGCCATGATTCCATGGCAGCGGCGAAGGCTTCTTTAGGAGTCTGTTGTGACCACTGGAAAATCGCTGAGGCAATAGCAGCACGGCTGGCGAATGTGCGGCCACGGAGAGTGTCTTTCATTGTTGGAAAAATCCAAAAGTCACTAGGAGCCAGGTCAGGTGAGTAGGGAGCATAAGGAATCACTTCAAAGTTGTTATCACGAAGAAACTGTTGCGTAACGTTAGCTCGATGTGCGGGTGCATTGTCTTGGTGAAACAGCACACGCGCAACCCTTCCCGGAAGTTTTTGTTGCAGTGCAGGAAGGAATTTGTCCTTCAAAACATTTTCGTAGGATGCACCTGTTACCGTAGTGCCCTTTGGAATGCAATGGGTAAGGATTACGCCCTCACTGTCCCAGAACATGGACACCATCATTTTTTCAGCACTGGCGGTTACCCAAAATTTGTTTGGTGGCGGTGAATCTGTGTGCTTCCATTGAGCTGACTGGCGCTTTGTTTCTGGATTGAAAAATGGCATCCACGTCTCATCCATTGTCACAACCGACGAAAAGAAAGTCCCATTCATGCTGTCGTTGCGCGTCAACATTGCTTGGCAACATGCCACACGGGCAGCCATGTGGTCGTCTGTCAGCATTCGTGGCACCCACCTGGATGACACTTTTCGCCTTTTCAGGTCGTCATGCAGGATTGTGTGCACAGAATCCACAGAAATACCAACTCTGGAGGCAATCTGTTCAACAGTCATTCGGCGATCCCCCAAAACAATTATCTCCACTTTCTCGATCATGTCGTCAGACCGGCTTGTGAGAGCCCGAGGTTGTTTCGGTTTGTTGTCACACAATGTTCTGCCTTCATTAAACTGTCGCCCCCACGAACGCACTTTCGACACATCCATAACTCCATCACCACATGTCTCCTTCAACTGTCGATGAATTTCAATTGGTTTCACACCACGCAAATTCAGAAAACGAGTGATTGCACGCTGTTCAAGTAAGGAAAACGTCGCCATTTTAAGTATTTAAAAGAGTTCCCATTCTCGCCGCTGGCGGTAAAATTCCATCTGCCGTACGGTGCTGCCATCTCTGGGACGTATTGACAATGAACGCAGCCTCATTTTAAAACTGCGCATGTTTCTATCTCTTTCCAGTCCAGAGAAAAAAAATCGGAGGCCTTAGAACTTGAATGCACCTCGTATCCTGAAATTTTTTATACAGGTAGAATACACCGAAAGAAACCCAATGTAAAAGTTTTAATTTGTGAGACACACTGAAAATATATTAAAATGGGAGAGATTGCGAAATTAGTAGCTTGCCGAATGGTTGGAAAATATAATTATACTCGTACACCTGCCATACATGTAGCAGACAGCGCATGCACAACTGAAGCTGACGGGCGCATGTCCTTGGTTGACAACACGTTGGTAAACAGTTAACAAGGCACTGAGTGATGGTAATTTGAAGCGAATTTCAGTTTCCGTTGTTAGTTTCTCTGGCACAATTCTTCACAGTTACTAGTCGTCCGATTTTGCAACTCGTTTAATATCCATAATAAATAGCAGTGGTTGCTAATAGGATCTGTTTTTCTGTGGGTTCCAGAGCTTCACAGTTATGCTTTCAACCTTTCGAAGAAGAAATGTGAGTAACGTGGTGTGCAAACGAGGTCACCTATTTTTCATGAAGACCTACATGTCTATTATTCGTTAGTTAGTTTCGTGGACTTTCATTCGAATGGTGTCAACATTTCGCTGGGAGTTGTGGAAACAGAAGAAACATTAAATAACTCGAACGTTACCATGAACTGTAGTTCGAACGATGATTGTTGTGCTAATTAAAGTCCAGAATAAAAACAGGCTACCTTCCAAGCCCAAAGAAAACACGTGCGTAATAAATTTCAGTGACAAAGGAAATGCTGCGTCTTCCGAACAAGACACAGCCAGGGCAAAAGCACCACAGGCGCGAAGTACGAGCCGGTGCCAGTGCCATAGAGACTCGCCACTTGAGCGAGTTGCACCAGCACCACGGGCGGCGCTGAGGATGAAGATATCGACTTCGCCTCGGCCAATTTCGGGCCGAGCACAATCCGCCAATGACCGGACGACAAGGGAAAGAATCCTACTCAGAAGAGCAGCTCTCGCGCATTTGGTTATAGATCGTCGTCCAGGGCTGACTTACACAGGGAACGTCGGTTAGTAAACTGTTAGAAGTGAACAGACACTTGCTGTAAATTGCATTTTCTATTTTCTGTGATGTTTATGTACGATTATTTACACTTAGCCATTGAGGGCCTTTTTTGTGTTATATTATATACAGTGTTACACACTTCATATTTCAGCTAGTCACAAAGATAGGTAAACCTTTTAAATCATTTATGTGACTTTGTTACTAATTTGTTGGAGTGCTATAGAACCTTCGTTCTCCTATCCTGTTACCTGACCATGGGCATAACTGTGTAATAGTGGCAGGGAGAAATTGTCTTGGGTGTGCTGCACCAGAAGCCGTTTCACCAACTCACAAACTCGGCCTACCGTTTCAGTGGCAACTCGGCCTCCACAGCAGTAGCAACGAGGCCTTTACAAAACTGGCGACGAGGGTTTACAAAAGAAAAGGCTGTAAATTTTTTGCTTAAAAGAAGAGGGGAGAAACGCTTCAACTTAAGCACTGTGCAAAGCCGGTTTCGTTTGTAACATCAAAACCTGAATTGTATAAATGGAAAAAAAGATTTACACAAAGTACCAAATATACCGATGAGCCAAAAAATTATGACCACCTGCTTAATAGCTTGTTTGTCAGTCTTTGGAACGAAGTACTTCACTGATTCTGCGTATCAGGGATCCGACAATATTTTCTTGATAGAGCTTGTCGCTGGTTCCCATTATGTTGAGCCAGCTGGCTGATGGTACGTATAATTCTTTATAGAACGTGACGCAAATGTTCCTTCTCTTTATCCAGCAGATCAAGGCCAACTTGGTCAATACCATTTTTTGTTTCAAACGTATCTCTAATTCTATCCATTTTTTTTACAGTTTATGTTGTTAAATAATTGTTCATGCTCTTGAAGACGATTTTCTAAATGAACCCAACCACAGAGTCCATCACTTGACAGCTTGTTTGAAGGAGATCCAAAAAGTTTATAACATAAACAAAAAACTTTGTCGGTAGATTTCGAATACACAAGACATTTATGATCTCTTTCTCTCTCCACTTGGTAAAGTTCTTACGTAAAAATGAGACAAAAATTTTCTTCCGTTCTCATTTAAGGGATACTCAAAATTTACAATTTTAGTAGGGCCTTCCTGTACAATTTCATATATCATGGAGGATGTTAACGTATTAGACCAAGTGCCTGCGTCCGAATTGTGATTGCTTCACAATTGCTGCTGCTAGGCCTACCTGAATGTGCGACAGCAGGAGGTCCGCATTCCTGTGCGTCATGTTCACTCGTATCAAAAGCACCACACGTTGGGAGGGTAGTTTTAATGCCATAGTCCTTTAAGCACATTTTAGTCTAAAAAATGGTTCAAATGGCTCTGAGCACTATGCGACTTAACTTCTAAGGTCATCAGTCCCCTAAAACTTAGAACTACTTAAACCTAACTAACCTAAGGACATCACACACATCCATGCCCGAGGCAGGATTCGAACCTGCGACCGTTGCGGTAGCGCGGTTCCAGACTGTAGCGCCTAGAACAGCTCGCCCACTCCGGCCGGCATTTTAGTCTCACTGTCTGAAGTTGTTGGTCGAATAAATTTTTCGAAAGGGCTTCTTCGACTTCAAAAACTGTTCGTGTCGTAGCTTTTTCTTGATCTTTTGAGCACCTGAATCGTATTTTTTAAATCTGCCCCTTTCACGAGACGTTTCCTTGTTGGCACTTTGAACTTCACAGGACAGGCAAAAACACTGTGCCTCCACAGGCAGCGCACACACAACACGTGAAACAGCGTGAGCTGGAAATGTATCCTACGTTTAAACTGACGACAATGAACAAATCATGCTGTGGGGGAACATCGCGTAAGGGAACAATGTAATGCTTGATAGTTAGCCACAGCAATGAGTAGAAAGGTCGTGGAGAGGCGTTGAGAAACAATGAATCGCTTACCTTATAATTTATGCATGAGCGATAGTCATGTCTTGACAATAGAGCGCATCACCTTCATTGTTCCCCGGTTCCCTCGACTCCACGGACCGATATGGCAGTTGTGAGGCGCGCACGCCTTGTTTGCGTGTCGCCTATTGTGCTGCTTGCGAGTGAGCGCGCTCTTGTCTACTTCCGCGTAGCGACTTGTCTCAGATTCCGACTTCATCGACCATCACGGCGTTTTCTTACCACCAAACCACAATTAAACTGACTTTTCCTTTGGACCACGAACAATCAAAGGCGTATAACTCAGAGCATTTTATTCGGGATGAAATGCGTATCCCGCGGCGAGATGTTCCCGGAATTCATTTTTCGATCCTCATTACTACTGTGTAGCCCGCATCTCGTGGTCGTGCGGTAGCGTTCTCGCTTCCCACGCCCGGGTTCCCGGGTTCGATTCCCGGCGCTGTCAGGGATTTTCTCTGCCTCGTGATGGCTGGGTGTTGTGTGCTGTCCTTAGGTTAGTTAGGTTTAAGTAGTTCTAAGTTCTAAGGGACTGATGACCATAGATGTTAAGTCCCATAGTGCTCAGAGCCATTTGAACCATTTGAACCACTACTGTGTACATAAAGCTGGCGAATGAGAAGCTATGCGTCGACGTTGTGCGACGCCACGCTAGCGCTCTCAAGTTTTGATGGTTCAAATGGCTCTGAGCACTATGGGACTAAACATCTGAGGTCATCAGTCCCCTAGAACTTAGTACTACTTAAACCTAACTAACCTAAGGACATCACACATATCCATGCCCAAGGCAGGATTCGAACCTGCGACCGTAGCGGTCGCGCGGTTTCAGACTGAAACGCCTAGAACCGCTCGGCCACAGCGGCCAGCCAATTTTGATACTCTGACGGACATATAGTGACTGTCGTGGTTGATCACGTTGGTTTTGGCCTCCGAACGTTGCGACTCTTCGAACTCCCGTTTGAGATAGCGTCTGATGTTGTGGAGGCCGCCTTTAAACATTACGGCAACGTTGTCCGTCACATTGCTCAAACATGGAAGACTTTCGAAACATACTGTGTCCTCAATGGTGTCCGTCAGATAAAAACCGAACTACGGGAACACGTGCCTTCCTACTTCTTTATTGTTAGCTGCAGGACTGTCGTCATGTACGATGCCCAGCTGCGCACCTCTTCAGGTTGTGGCTGGGAAGTCCATGTCCGTTCTGAATGTCTCCGATGTAGACTGGTTCAGACGGCGATCGGAGACGTCGCTCTTCCTGCGGCGCCCAATGTGTTACTTCTGTCTTACACGTCTGCGGCTGTGTTACCTGCTGCGTCCTCTCTGAATCAGTCGGTATCAGTGTCGACCCCTCTCGACTGACTACTGCTGGAGGCAATACAAAAGAACGATGACTTTCAGCACGCACAAGCTGTCTGTCCGAACCCCATGGCTGTTGATGGAGTTGTAACGACCTACGCTTTTCCGCCACATGGTCACATGTCGGAACATAGCTGTCCGCCATCCGATACGGGACAGTACGTTAGGAAGCAACGGTCGCCAAGGAAACAGAAGAGACAACGCCATATCCCTTCTAATGACTGCCTCCATCGGAAGTGTGCACCAGATGACGACCCTGCTACTGATGGTGCGCTGTCCTCTGACGGCCTGACACCTGAAGATGCGAAGTCCTTCTCCGCCTCCATCTCCAGCCAGCGTCCGCCTCCAGACACCGACCTTCACCCGCCTGCGTCTGATGCGGCTAACTCGCGTTTCTCTGTCGGACACTACCTGTGAGTGGACCTCTGATAGCGTTCCACTGAACTGGCCCGATGAGATGTCTTCTCCTGGGCGGACGACGTCGATGCTGAGGCCGAACATTCTGGAGGTGTACTGAGCGATGGAGCCCCCTTGGTGGGGTCGGCTCCCTCCCTGTTACAGCGATCTGCCCTCCCGTGGGAGGGTAACAGGGAGTTCCCTGTGCTTCCCCCGTGTTTGAATCGCCCGTCCTCCTGGCGGTGGCAGCTTTCCAGAATTATCGCATAGCATGGTCAATGTGGATACCATTCGCGTATTCCACAAACTGGCTTTACTGTTTGAAATGCTGTATACTGCCGACGTTGACGTTGCTGTGCTTCAGGAGGTACACGTTGCAAGTTTCTTTGCTTCTGCTGGTTTTACAGCACACGTCTCTCAGGCTTCCTCTACTGGTAGTGTGGTGGCGATCCTCTTACGTGACGGTATCCTCCCTGATGCAGTTGCCAATGTCCATGATGCCAGAGGTACGGCTCTGACGTTTAGTGGCGTCAGTATCGCCAATGTCTATGCGCCCATCTGGTTCGGGTCGCCACCGTGAACGTTCCACCTTCTTCTCAGAGACAGTCACACCTCTTTTCCTGGGTCAGCAGCATGCATTGATCATGGGAGGCGATTTCAAGTGAAACCAGGCACCCAAAGGCCAACTACCACCTCACCCTTCATCCGCGGAGCTAGCTACAGTTCTACAGCACCTCAGCCTTGTGGATCCTTGGGAGCATTTTCATGGCGACCGTCTGAGGTTTATGCATTTCACTAGCCATTCTTCCAGCCTCTTCCATCATGTTTACATTCCCGTGATACTGTCAGTGAGATGCAGGCCCATTGTATTCTCTGACCATGATGCATATATCTGCGCCTTCAACCTCTTCTCCCAAAGAGTATGGCACAACAGTAGACCATGGAAACTGAACACGATCCCCCCTACTTCACCTGACTACCGGCAGCTCATCGAGATGACGTGGGCAGCTTGTCGACGCCGTGTTGCCTACCAGTGTGCCCTGTTATGATGGGTGTTCTGCGCAAAGCCTGCCCTCCGCAAGGCCTTCATTGGTTACGGAAGGGAGGTTGTGGCGTGGCGGCGACGAACTCAGGCATTCTAGTTTACAGTTCTCTGGGAATGCCACAAGATGCCATATTCTTCAGAGTGCCAGACTATGGTGAATCGAGCCAAGGCGCAGCTCACATCCCTCTCACCACCTTAAAGGAGCTATGGTCAAGGGCGCGCACACACGACGGGTTAGGGCGGGAGCATCCATCTATGTATCACATCACAGCGGAACGCCGTCACCATCGGGGGTCTTTGATTAATGTTCCAACAATCGATGATGGGCAGAATTTTAATACCCAACGGGATATAAGGTCTGCCCTCCACGCACATTATGTTGTACTGTACTCTGAACAACATCACCACACTTCCAACAATACAACTGTCTGCAGACTCTTCTTTGGCTCGGTTTGCTTGGATGCGGTAATGGATCTGCTTGCTAACATCACAGAGGACAAAGTTCATGATGCTATCCAGGCAGATTCTAAGAACAGGTCGCCTGTCCCTTATGGCCTCCCACTTGAGTTTTATTTGACATTTCGTCCCCTTCTGGCGCCAATGTGAACAGAAATTTGTCAAGAGCTTATATCACATTACGTGCCGATTCCAGACGGTTTCTTCCATGGTTTTCTCATTCCCATCCACAAGCCTCAGGTTACCTCATGGATATGTGATTAGCGCCCCTTGCTATTACTCGACAGCGACTCAAAGATCTTTACCTGGCTGTTGGGCTGCGTGGCTTAAACTGACTTCTCGGTACGTGTTCTTCCCCCGAGGCGCCAGTAGTATCCGCACTGCCTTCTGTCGCTGTCGGGATAATCGCTCTTGCTCACGCTCGTCATATGCCTGGACTTTTGGTAGCCCTTGACTTCAGCCAGGCCTTCGATGTCGATCACGACTACCTTGACACTACAGTCGACGTCGTAATGCGTCTCCTTCGTGGAGCTACGTCTCCTGCTCTCTACAATGTCTGTCTCACTCCTCTCATCCCGATCCGTCGATCCGCGCGTCAAGGCTGCCTGCTCTCTGCACTGTTGTATGCTGTCGTCATGGAGCCATTGCTCTGCGGCCTCCGTCAACGCCTCTCTGGGGTGTCTCTCAGCGACCACATGCTCAGCTGCACTGCTTATGCAGACGATCTCGTCATCGTTCTTCGTAGCGGTGCTGTAGTCATGGAGTCACTGGCATAGGTTACCACCTACGGCGAAGCTTCTGGTAGCTTCCTTAACATCTGCAAATCTAGCGCCATGGCTGTAAGTACGGGGCTTCCTGCAGACAGCACTGCAAGTAATCTACGGCTCACGATTGCCCTCAACTACTGGCGCCTACTTTTAGAACCACGAGCTGGGCTCTAGATCACTGTTACGAGCACTCAATCTTCTGCAACGGACACAATATGTAAATGTATATTTGGCGTCACGTATCCCCCACGTGGCACAGACACTTCCTGTTCCGCCATCCATGGCCCGCCGCATGCTAGCGGAATTGGTTTCTTTTGTTTGCCACGGTTTGCTATTCAAGGTACGGTACGAGACCCTCACTCTCCCACGGTGCAGGAGCAGTTTAGGTCTGTATCATGTGGCTGACAGAGCGATAGCCCTTTTCATTGGCTCTCATATGGCTTTGCGGCGCCGTTGTCCTACGTGCGTCACCAGCCTATTGCTGGAGGCCTTGGCACCACACTCTCTCTCAGCAACTATCCCGCTTTCGGACTTCCCGCTGCCCTTCTTTTACTTTCGCCATTTTTTCCTCAACCTGAGCTACATCCGTGCTGCGATAATGCCAGCGCACTTGACATCCACGAAGGCGATGTATGACTTTCTTCAGCAGCACAATTCACGAATGTGGCTGAGGGGAAGCATCCCTATGTCGACTGGCGTGCCGTTTGGTGATCGGTGTGTGGTCCTTACAGTGACACTGACTTCGAATCTGCATGGTACCTCATTGTCAATGGGAAGCAAGTATGCCGGACACGCCTTCACGCAATTCACATCGCTGATACCCCATTGTGTGTCGCCTGTGATGTTTTGGTCACAGACGAGCATCGCCTGGTGTACAGATCGGCGAGAGGTGTCTGGTTATTGGTGCGACAGATGTTGTCCCTAACTACTCGTGCGATTCCTCATCAGATACGTACTCAACTGCTCCTCATTCGGACGCGGGATAGTTCCCGCAAGCGAAGACGAACTGTGCGAAGTGGATTTGTGAACACGCAGCTTACTACTTGTTTGCTGATAGCCAGAAAAGTATCCTTGATGTTCTCACGTCTTGCTATGCTCTCCTCCCCTCGACCCCGGTTTCCCTCTGTTCTCGGTAGTATTAATGTTAACGTGAGAAAAAATCTCTACTCGACGTTACCTACACTTTCCTTGTTAACTGGAGGGTCGGAACAAAACGTGGTGGCCAGGCCTCGGGTTGCGATCCCTGCACACTTCCCCCCCCCCCCCCCCCCCCCGGGGCTTTTTGTGCCAAGAAGGTTCCTTTTTCTATTAAAAAAAAAAAACAGCTCAGCGAGGAGCGTGCTAGAATGTCATACGCTCGATCGATACGAGCTCGATCCTACCTGCAGGCTCGATGTTATACTCGCATTCGGCGGGAGGACAACGGTTCAAACCTACGGCTGTTTTAGGTTTTCCGTGATTACTCTAAATCGCTTCAGGCAAATGCCGGAATGGTTCCTTTGAAAGAGCATGACCGCCTTCCTTCCCCATCCTTCCCTTATCCGATGGGACCGATGACCTAGCTGTTTGGTACCCTCCCCCGAATCACCCAACCAACCATCCCTCGACTCCGGTGCAGGCATAATTTTCTGAGACATACTCCAGTGACTACAGTCGTGTCACAATGGGTATATAATTGAATTACATTACGTTAAAAGTATTTTCAGAAACACCTTACTTTTTCTCGATAAATATTTAATAACAAAGTTACGAGTGATAGTTTTCAAATGACCTTATAATTTATTGCGTGGCGTCCCTAGAAGCTTGGGGCCCTGTGCGGTGGCACCGTCTGCAGATGCCTAATATCAGCCCTGTGGATAGTTTTCAACATATACTTCGTTAGGTGTACGCAAAAAATATCAAGCAGAATGGAACATATAGTGAACTCACAAAAGTTGCGTCTTTAAATCACAATTTTCGATCAAATATCAGCAACTAGTGACAGAAGACTAATAGTGCTCCACAGCAATAAGGGTAAGGAATATGAAAGTTGTGAAGAAAAAGGTTCGGAGCACGAAAATGTGCTTATGCTTTGTAAATGAAGTTGTAGAGCGACCTCCGGCATGTGACCAGATGAGAGGAAACGCAGATGACAAGCAGAAACACGAATAACTTCAAGTAATCAATTACGTAACAAATGAGACGGGAACTGTTTTATAATTTACAGATATCACACACAAAAAACTGTGTCATTCTAGTCCCGCTGAAGTTGAATCAAAGGAAAAGGCGGAACGCGTTTGGGAGAAATAAAATACGTTGCAGCAAGAAAAGGCGGTTTTTATTTAGGAAACAAATATTTCAGAGCTTGCTGCGTATGATGGCCATGCAAAAAACGTTTTTGTGACCTTTTGTTTTACACAATATATCCCGATCTACCGGAAGCCCTTCAGTAGTAGGGTTAGGACAGGTCATATACGTCTTCATCAACACTCCGTAAGCCACTTGACGGTGTGTAGCGGAGTGTATTCCTGGAACCACTAACTAATTCTCCCCCCCCCTCCCCCCTCCGCCTCTACTCTTTTCCACTGTGAATGGCGAGTGCGAAGAATGACTGTCGGTGAGTTTGCGAGATATATGTGGAAGTAAGTAATACTTACTAATTGTTTTTTGTGGTCAGTCCACTTAAGGTCGCTTTGGACAGCTACTCCTAGATATTTTGCGATATATATAATGCACCCTGCAATTTGTCATCTATAGTGTAGTTGTAGAGCAGTGGATAATTTTTCATATGTATGCGCAATACATTACAAGTACATTTATTTACGTCACGAGTCAACTGCTAGAATACATCATTCATCAATTTTGTACAGGCCATTCTGCAAACCGATACTGTCTTCAGGCATTGCCCCTTTCTTGTAGACAACCGCACCATCTGCGAACAGTGTTAAAGAGATTCCGACGCATTCTACTACATCATTTACATACTTCGTAAACAGTAACTGTCCTATCACATTTCCTTAGTGTACTCCGGAATATAGTTCTACGTTTGCAGATTTTGTTTCGTTAAGAGCGATTTGTTGAGTAGTATCAGCAATAAAGTCCTGGATTCAACAACAGCTCTGGTCAGACACTCTGTGAGTTCATAATTTTTTTCACTCAAGTCAGTGAGGGACGCTGTCAAATACCTTCCTGAAGTCAAGGAAAATTGTGTCGACCTGAGCGCCGTTCTCTCACGCGCCTGTGGATCTCGTGGAGAAACAGAACGTGCTGAGTTCCGCAAATCTCTGTCTCGTCTGCAGCACTGAATATTTGTTATTGACTGCTCAGATACTCTGCAATTTATATTCTGTCACTCTCACTAAGCAAACGCATTTTCCTATCTCTCTTAACATTCCTTGTAAAGACACAATAACGATGTTATACAGCAGTTGCTAAAGGCTTGCTTTGCAATTCGTGTGTTGTAAGGAGAGCACAGCACTGACTTGTTATTCAATGTGTCGTAACGTGTTTCATATACCCAGCTTTGCCCTCAAGTAGAAGAATACGGTACCAGTGTTTCACTATAATAATGTAAGATACTCATTCGATGCTTTTTGTTAGAAGTAATCTTTTAGAGTTACGAGTTTTAGTGTGAGGTGTTATGTGATGAAGATATCGACATCTGTTCTTATTGCTACATTATAAACCTTTTTTAATGTTTGATGAATATTTATTTTCTATTTATTTTTGAATATATTGATTTATATTTCTTCAAGTTTAAATTGTGATTCACTAAGTGGAGGTAAAAATGGTTGTGGTGTTGAGTTGTTGATGTATTGGGGAAGAAGCAGCCCCAAAGAGCTGTGTTGTTAGAGATGCATTGTGTCGGCGTGATGCAATGAAAATGCAATAAAACCTTCGAGTAAGTTCGCTGAGTGCTAGCTGTAGCGTGTGTAGGTCTGAAGAGCGTTTTATATGAAACGGAAAGACCACAGGCTATTATCCCTTAAAGCATGCGAACTAATGTCTCGTGTGTCCATGGAGTGTAGCATTCCATAATGTTGTTACGTGCTATAAAAGCGGCCCCGTTAGAGCTCTTTGCATTATCTACGGAAGAATGCGTTTCATGTTTAGATCAATTAAAAGACAGCGTCGTAGTGAAGTACCACTGCAGGAAAAAATAGTACACGCAAGCACTAGTAGCTACTCCAAACTTACCAAAAAGTGGAATAAATATTTCAGTGAGTGAGAAACGAAACCAATAAAAATCTGGACGTGTTGAGCAGGGCGTCGAATACAGATGACGTTTGCTGGTTGGCGACAAATACACCAGTAAACTACGGTCGAAAATGTAATTGAACTGAAAACAGTGTCACGGCTGTATGAAATATATAAAATAAATAAAACACGCATGTAAAAGAGAAAACCAGCGATAGTATTGCAAAACAATGAATATTCAACCTACTAAAAATCAAGGACCGTTCACAAACAAAGTTTCACAGCTGAAATGGCACAACCGATAATGGTTCAGATACATGATAAGTATGGACTCTGGCAAACTGTCAGTGTTTGATCAGGGCAACTGGCCGAGTACTTTGACGTGATGAACTCACAATCTCCAGTTTCTCGCTACAGAGTAACTCGTTTACTTTATTAAACCACTTACCTTGCTATTGCGTTACACTGACAATGGTAGCAAAGCATCGACTGACAATAGCCTGAGACAGGATTGAGTAGCGGACAAATGAGACCTGAGAGCCAACAGAAAGAATCCAACAGTAAATACAAAGGACTTTTTTCGAATCTACACTCCTGGAAATTGAAATAAGAACACCGTGAATTCATTGTCCCAGGAAGGGGAAACTTTATTGACACATTTCTGGGGTCAGATAAATCACATGATCACACTGACAGAACCACAGGCACATAGACACAGGCAACAGAGCATGCACAATGTCGGCACTAGTACAGCCTATATCCACCTTTCGCAGCAATGCAGGCTGCTATTCTCCCATGGAGACGATCGTAGAGATGCTGGATGTAGTCGTGTGGAACGGCTTGCCATGCCATTTCCACCTGGCGCCTCCGTTGGACCAACGTTCGTGCTGGACGTGCAGAACGCGTGAGACGACGCTTCATCCAGTCCCAAACATGCTCAATGGGGGACAGATCCGGAGATCTTGTTGGCCAGGGTAGTTGACTTACACCTTCTAGAGCACGTTGGGTGGCACGGGATACATGCGGACGTGTATTGTCCTGTTGGAACAGCAAGTTCCCTTGCCGGTCTAGGAATGGTAGAACGATGGGTTCGATGACGGTTTGGATGTACCGTGCACTATTCAGTGTCCCCTCGACGATCACCAGTGGTGTACGGCCAGTGTAGGAGATCGCTCCCCACACCATGATGCCGGGTGTTGGCCCTGTGTGCCTCGGTCGTATGCAGTCCTGATTGTGGCGCTCACCTGCACGGCGCCAAACACGCATACGACCATCATTGGCACCAAGGCAGAAACGACTTTCATCGCTGAAGACGACACGTCTCCATTCGTCCCTCCATTCACGCCTGTCGCGACACCACTGGAGGCGGGCTGCACGATGTTGGGGCGTGAGCGGAAGACGGCCTAACGGTGTGCGGGACCGTAGCCCAGCTTCATGGAGACGGTTGCGAATGGTCCTCGCCGATACCCCAGGAGCAACAGTGTCCCTAATTTGCTGGGAAGTGGCGGTGCGGTCCCCTACGGCACTGCGAAGGATCCTACGGTCTTGGCGTGCATCCGTGCGTCGCTGCGGTCCGGTCCTAGGTCGACGGGCACGTGCACCTTCCGCCGAGCACTGGCGACAACATCAATGTACTGTGGAGACCTCACGCCCCACGTGTTGAGCAATTCGGCGGTACGTCCACCCGGCCTCCCGCATGCCCACTATACGCCCTCGCTCAAAGTCCGTCAACTGCACATACGGTTCACGTCCACGCTGTCGCGGCATGCTACCAGTGTTAAAGACTGCGATGGAGCTCCGTATGCCACGGCAAACTGGCTGACACTGACGGCGGCGGTGCACAAATGCTGCGCAGCTAGCGCCATTCGACGGCCAACACCGCGGTTCCTGGTGTGTCCGCTGTGCCGTGCGTGTGATCATTGCTTGTCCAGCCCTCTCGCAGTGTCCGGAGCAAGTATGGTGGGTCTGACACACCGGTGTCAATGTGTTCTTTTTTCCATTTCCAGGAGTGTATATCGTGAGACACAGATCTTCTCGTGCTAAAAACCTGAGGACGAAAGTAACTTTCATATGATGTGTCACTGCCAAGTAAAACGGCTCGATGAAACTTGGACCATACGTCGAAAGAACTGCTAGAGTATAATACAGAAGGTAAATGAAAGAAACGCGCAATGAGACGAACAGAGATGACACTTTTATTCAAAGACAATAATCACACTGACGTTACCGCGATTTCTGATGGTCCCTTGGACATTACATTAGCCGGGACGTGGTACTTATCACGGTGTGTGATCACCACAGACGGCAATGCATGCTCTACAACGTGGTTCCATATTGGCGACAAAGTTGGTAGGGAGTTCTTGTTGTGGGACGTTTCGCTGATCCTCCAGCGCGATTGACAACTGGTGCATGTGGGCATGCTGAAAAATGTCTTCCCAACGTATACCACACGTCCTCGATCGGATTTAAGACGGAGGAACTGCCAGGTCATACCATTCGTCGAATGTCCTCTCGTTCGAAGAGCTCCACCATCTGTTCGATGCGGTCGCGCATTGTCATCCACAAAAATGAAATCACTGCCAAATGCAACATTGAACTAAAGCACACGGGCTAGTGCGTCTATCGTGTTCAAATATTTGGAGTTCAGTAGTCCTATGCAACATTACGGCTCCCCACATCATAACACCTGGACTCCTAAAACAATACTGTTCGACAGTGTTACTGGGTGCATTACATTTTCCCCATCTCTCGCCATAATACACTACTGGACATTAAAATTGCTACACCACGAAGATGACGTGCTACAGACGCGAAATTTAACCGACAGGAAGAAGCTGCAGTGATATGCAGATGATTAGCTTTTCAGAGCATTCACACAAGGTTGGCGCCGGTGGAGACACCTACAACGTGCTGACATGAGGACAGTTTCCAACCGATTTCTCATACACAAACAGCAGGTGACCGGCCTTGCCTGGTGAAACGTTGTTGTGATGACTTGTGTAAGGAGGAGAAATGCTACCATCACGTTCCCGACTTTGATAAAGGTCGGATTGTAGCCTATTGCGATTGCGGTTTATCGTATCCCGGCACTGCTGCTCGCGTTGGTCGAGATCCAATGACTGTTAGCAGAATATGGAATCGGTGGGTTCAGGAGGGTAATACGGAACGCCGTGCTGGATCCCAACGGCCTCGTATCACTAGCAGTCGAGATGGCAGGCATCTTATCCGCATGGCTGTAAAGGATCGTGCAGCCACGTCTCGATCCCTGAGTCAACAGATGTGGACGTTGCAAGACATATCCATCTGCACGAAGAGTTCGATGACATTTGCAGCAGCATGGACTATCAGCTCGGAGACCATGGCTGCGGTTACCCTTGACGCTGCATCCCAGACAGGAGCGCCTGCGATGGTGTACTCAACGACGAACCTGGGTGCACGAATGGCAAAACATCATTTATTCGGATGAATCCAGGTTCTGTTTACAGCATCGATGTTTGGCGTCATCGTGGTGAACGTACATTGGAAGCGTATATTCGTCATCGCCATACTGGCGTATCACCCGGCGTGAGGGTATGGGGTGCCATTGGTTACACGTCTCGGTCACCTCTTGTACGTACTTACGGCACTTTGAACAGTGGACGTTACATTTCAGATGTGTTATGACCCGTGGCTCTGTCCCTCATTCGATCCCTGCGAAACCTTGCATTTCAGCAGGATAATGCACGACCGCATGTTGCAGGTCCTGTACGAGCCTTTCTGGATGCAGGAAGTGTTAGACTATTGGCCTGGCCAGCGCATTCTTCAGATCTTTCACCAATTGAAAACGTCTGGTCAATGGTGGCCGAGCAACTGGCTCGTCACAATACGCCAGTCACTACTCATGATGAATTGTGGTATCGTGTTGAAGCTGCGTGGGCAGCTATACCTGTACACGCCATCCAAGCTCTGTTTGACTCAATGCCCAGGCGTATCAAGGCCGTTATTACGGCCAGAGGTGGTTGTTCTGGGTACTGATTTCTCAGGATCTATGCACCCAAACTGTGTGAAAATGTAATCATATGTCAGTTATAGTATAATATATTTGTCCAATGAATACCCGTTTATCATCTGCATTTCTTCTTGGTGTAGCAATTTTAATGGCCAGTAGTGTATGAGGCTGCGTCGAGCGTTGTTACACACGGCAGCCGCAAACAGTGAATATGCGGCTTGAGGAGAATTATACAAAACTCCGTACTTCCTTATTGGAGTCAGCTTGGAGCTCTGTCTTGATCCAGACAGTACAAAATCTTCTTCACACGATCATTTTAGCTTCTAAGTTTACATTACTATCATCAGAATCCTTCACATCGTGTTCCGCGAAGGTGGCCAATAGAATATCTGGAATTGAACCTGAATGCTTGACGTCGGCTACTCTTTACCAAAGAATGTAGGATTTTTCTGATGCCTGGTGCTGGTCGTGGAGTACTGTGGAGATGGCTAAGTACACATGCGCCTGTCAGGCCCGTAGCCACGCAAATCCAACAAGGAGGGGATTCAGTCAAATTTTCGGATGGCATCATGTAAGGATCTCATCACAGTCGAGAATAATTTGAGGGCTGTGTAGTATCGTGACCGTATTCTAGGAAACCTGTCGTAAAGTCCTACAGTCAACACTGCGTTAATGTGTTCGTCTTTGAAGACGATCATTGATGAGCACACCGTGTCTACGTCTTGGCAGTTTCCTCCAAAAGGCAGACTTCTGGTATAAGAGGGTTGTTTGATAAGTCTGGTAAAAAGGCAAGAAAAATGTTTGTTTCTTCAGCAACTCACCTTCTTTCACGCCATAGTCTCCTTTGAGGGATATGCACTTGGTCCAGTAGTCCCCCAGCTTTTCCATCCCATCGGAAAAATAGGTTCTATCAAACTCTGCAAAATACTCGTTGACTCCAATTTTCACTCCTTCATTTGAAGAACATTTCTTCCCTGCAAGTCAATGTTTCAAGTTGGGGAACAAAAAGTAGTCACTTGCAACTGAGTCTGGTAATTAGGATGGATGAGGAACTAGCTCAAAGCCCAATTCATGCACTTTCGCACATTGTTATAGCTGATGTGTGGGATGGTGCATTATCCTGATGAAAGAGCACTCTTTTGTCCTGCCAACCGTGGTCTTTTTTCACCAAATTAAGTTTCAAACAAACCAACAATGAAGCATAGTAGGCTCCAGTTACGGTTCTGCCTTTTTCCATGTGATCTATGACGATTATTCCTTGTAAATCCCAGAAAACAGTGGCTATCAACTTACCAGCTGACAAAATGTTCTTTGCCTTCTTCGGTGCACTTTCATCAGCATTTTTTGATTGCCGTTTCTACTCTGATGTGTAATGATGGGCCCACATTTGATCAACATTCACAAATCGGCGTAAGAAGTCTTGCGCATTGGAATTAAACATCTCCAGATGTTTTGTCGATAAGTTCTGCAGGACGCGCTTTTCGTCGACTGCCAGCAATCGCGGCACCTCCACCCACACAGCTTCTTCATAGCCAAATCTCCTGAAGGATACTATGCACTCGCTCAGCTGAAAAGCCTACACTCTCAGCGATGTTACGAATTTTTAGTCAGCGGTGGTGCCATATCATTGATTTTGTCACTGGTTTTCTTAGTGGTGAACTCAACTGGACAGCCGGAGCGCGCTTCGTCTTCTGTGATTGTCCGGCCACGTTTAAATTTATTAATCCGAAAGTAAATGGTCTTCAATGTTGGAGCAGAGTCCGCGTGAACTTAATCTAGTTCCGTTTTGATTTGTGCCGCAGTATTTTGATTTGTGCCGCAGTCCAACCCTTCAAATGAAAATGTTTAGTAACACTATGAAACTCGGTTTTCTTCATTTCCAATCGCAGTCGAGACGCTGACCGATTCTGACGGCTGTTAACAACGACCTATTAGCTGTACATTATTGAAATTTTTATACGATTCCTTGAATAATCAAGCTTATCAACCATGAAGGCGTAACATAAGCATTCCATTTTTTCATGGAAATTACCTGACTTATCACATTACTCTAGTATGCTGACATAAATCCGATTTAGCTTGCTTGGGACTGGTTGAAAATTGTAGTGTGCCGGAGGAAGAGCACTCCATACACACTGAATGACCTCATAGAAAAGGGCGATTATTGACCACCTAGTTCCCTAGCATGCCAATTGAGGATTCAAACATGTTATAGTGCATTTGGTCCCATCTACATCTGTTGGACACGTTTTTATCAGATAACTTTCTTGTCTCTCTGTCTGCTCGATACAAATTTTGCAATTGATTTTAAACTAACTCCGCAATAAGCATAAGACTTGAAACTTCAAACATTGCTCAGAACTAGATGACAGTGCAACAATAACTTGTTTTCTTCGCGGTCTGTTTGGTAGGAGTGTTGTTGGGGGGTAAAAAATTTGGTAACTTACTGATTACTTGCCCCTTAAGGGCGATTGGTGTTATTCATTGTCTTAGACACACTAACATACAAACAAGTAATACACACACACACACACACACACACACACACACACACACACACACACACAAAAACACACACACAGCACAATGGCACACGCTGAAAACACCAGGAACATTGTACTAGGCGGACTTACAACTGTGAGTTAAATCAAAGTGTCTGTCTTGACAGATAGCCAAAGGACCAATTATATTCAGTTCGATGATCCTTTCATTACTGCCTCTACTGTCTTTGGTTAAATGCATCCTTTGGATCTCAGCTTTTCCGGCATCTCTCACGACTAATACTTGTTTAGAGGAATACTGCTTTCTTATTGTTGACTGATGATTAACTAGAGAGACTCTAGGCTGATTTATAACGTTAAACGCTGAGGTGACGAAAATTTGCCGTAACGAAATTAATTTGCCTTTTAATGATGAGCAAGGAACAAATTTCCTCTCTACTGATTTATTAGCAATACGATGGTAAGCCACTGATACGTTAATAACACTCGACTAGTTTGATAAACCATCAGCTTATTGCCGGCCGATGTGGCCGAGCGGTTCTAGGCGCTACAGTCTGGAAACGCGCGGCCGCTACGGTGGCAGGTTCGAATCCTGCGTCGGGCATGGATGTGTGTGATGTCCTTAGGTTAGTTAGGTTTAAGTAGTTCTAAGATCTAGGGGACTGATGACCTTAGCAGTTAAGTCCCATAGTACTCAGAGCCATTTGAACCGAGCCCATCAGCTTATTGACAGTATCCACATAAGACATTCCCGAGCATATTATTGATATGTGCAAGCTTGTGTGAAAAGTGGAGTACAGACTTTTTTTCATTTTTGTTAATCATTGTTTCTTATAGGTGGTACAGAGATAGACTGGTGTGCATATTCCCCCCCCCCTCCCCCTCCCCCGCCCATCAGTGCCACATTTGTGTGGTTGTAAGAAGTGAGACCTCCTAGTGCAGAAACATAAGAGACCATTCTACCGAATGTTGAATGTGGCCGACTGCGATTTACAATTTCACACTTACAGTAAATCTGGAGATGATAAAAATAAGTAAAACCCCGACATAGTGGTTCATATTTCTGTACTTCAAGTCTTAAGTTAAAATTTATTTGTTCCGAGATAGGAAATACAAGGATAATTTTAGCATATCACTTCATATTCAAATGATTCGTCTTTTCGATTTTTTACTGTGGGGAAATGGTTGCAACCCGTTAAGGAATGGCCCTACAGATAATGTTACAATGAAAGTTTGTTATCTCTCGCCCATATTTAAAAAAAAACTATATCCGCCAATTATGTGATATATTTTAAACTGATACTCAGATTGCAAATGAAGTACGAAAGGAAATACTGGAAACAGCACGTGAGCTGAATATGTGGTAAGCACAGGCAGAAAGAAAGGGCCACAGCAAAGATAAAGTATCTCAAGGAACTTCTTCCTTACGAAGCCCATTAGTTGCATGCCGTCTACCTAAATCTAACTTCAGAGGATGGAACTGATGAAGAAGGTGAGGGATAAGTTGCTTCAGAGCTCGTAATGAGAGAAATGTTGTGGTTTCGTAAATATTTAGGTGTTTTACATAAAAGTTTTCTGGGTATGGTACCGCGTCATAATGTATAAAAAAAAATACTGCTGCTGTAGAAAAACCAACTTTTCGGCCACGGTTGCAGCGGCCTTCTTCTGGGTCTAATAGTGCGTTCTATCTACGCAGTGTCCTTTATATTTTGTTGTTACTGTTCACTGCGCATGCCATTACGTCAGAATTTTAAAAAGGTAGTTAGTTTCATTGGTCACATAAGGAAGAAGGACAGGGAACTTTATTTTAATAGGTTATTGCGGTGGAGGGAGAAGGTGACCCCTGTTATCTATTGTCTCTTGTGTTGTGTACCATGATTGGTGGTCACCGTCAAATGAGAAGTTGGCTGCTGTTTACCAACTGCTGGACGTTGGCCGCGCGGCGGCAGTTACTCGCCAGTAGTGCTCGTGCCTCGTGTTGACAGTGCGGTCTGTTGGGCTCTGATTGCTGGCAGCCAAGATGGGGCAAACCTGAGTCCATCCTCCCTGTTCATGTTATCAGGGTGTTTAAGTATTTCGATGGCCTCTCTGCTTTTCTGCTTTTGCGTTTCGCCATAATTGGCTGCTTGGCCAACACACAGGCTTCGCTAAATTTTATTTCTTTCCCGCATTCTTGCTGATGTTCGGCCACTGCGTATTTGTTATGTTGCCCTAGACGAATATAGCGCTCGTGTCCCCGAATGCGCGTTGCTATTGGGCTACCAGTCTCGCCGATGTATGCCCCTCCACATTCGCATTCCACTGGTAGGCCAATAGCAACGCGCATTCGGGAACACGAGCGCTATATTCTTCTAGGGTAACACAACATATCGCAGTGGCAGAATATCAGCAAGACTGCGGAAAAGAAATAAAATTCAGCGAAGCCTGTGTGTTGGCCAAGCAGCCAATTATGACGAAACGCAAAAGCAGAAAAGCAGAGAGGCCATCGAAATACTTAAACACCCTGATAACATGAACAGGGAGGATGGACTCAGGTTTGCCCCATCTTGGCTGCCAGCAATCAGAGCCCAACAGACCGTGCTGTCAACACGAGGCACGAGCACTACTGGCGAGTAACTGCCGCCGCGCGGCCAACGTCCAGCAGTTGGTAAACAGCAGCCAACTTCTCATTTGACGGTGACCACCAATCATGGTACACAACACAAGAGACAATAGATAACAGGGGTCACGTTCTCCCTCCACCGCAATAACCTATTAAAATAAAGTTCCCTGTCCTTCTTCCTTACGTGACCAATGAAACTAACTACCTTTTTAAAATTCTGACGTAATGGCATGCGCAGTGAACAGTAACAACAAAATATAAAGGACACTGCGTAGCTAGAACGCACCATTAGACCCAGAAGAAGGCCGCTGCAACCGTGGCCGAAAAGTTGGTTTTTCTACAGCAGCAGTAGTTTTTTTTAATATTTTTTTTTACATTGTGACGCGGTTCCATAACCAGAAAACTTTTATGTCGACTGACTCTGGGCGCGGAAGCATACGCAATTATATTTTAGGTGTTTTGTACGTATAAGGTGTTTGTTTCAAAAGTATTGCTATGCAAAAGTAAAACGTTGGCACTGTCAAGCTTTTCTCAGTATCCCAACCGCTTTTGCGTAAGAGCTCTAAGTTTTTTTTTCTGGAAAAGCAACGACTGGAAGGCAAACGTCATTGCCACAGTAATTTTATAAGTTTAATTATATTATTTGCGATCAATAAAGAAAAATAAATATGTTTTTGTCCGGCTATAACAAATATATTATAGCCGGAATATTTACATGCCCCTTTTTTTATTCAAGAGTCCTTTTGATACTTCATAGAGATGTATCCAAAAGTCAGATGATCCAGAACCAAAAGGCCTTCATGTTGTTTACAAAAACTACCACACCTGTCCTATGTTACCACAGCATGCTGACTTCATTCACAGCCACTGAACGGTGCCGTTGTAGAGGTAAGAGATTAACACAGCGATCTCCCGGCTGTTAGGGATAACTTACAAACTGGTACCTCTGCTTCTCCTCTAAGGCACTTCCTTACAGTACTTACTTTTACAGACAAACTCTTAAATCTATAAACAGAAGATTGAGATGGATCAAGAAATGAAAAAGCAATTCAAATTTTTCTTATAGGTACTAGTAACATCAAATTATCTAACATTTTTTTCTTTTGATACAAAACCTGACTTTCCATGTTCGTTAATGAAGGGCGCGTACCATCGTTCTGTCATGTTAGCTCTAAGACTCGAATTTTCCTGTGAACTCAAGTATAACATTTTCTGAAAAGAGCTAATTTGTATACAACAACCCTTTTCAAAGTGACACCCTGTCGACAGCGAAGAAGTCATAGTGCTTGTGGCTGTACCAAGAAAGAGATGCCACGTTCGGAAGCTGTGATTCGCTTCGCGCTAGTGCGGAACTTGAATCTCCCTCGAAAATATGGGACGCCTTTGAGGTAACACGTCTTAGCACGTCAAAATATCGACGGAAAATTTCTCTTCGAAAGGAAATTGAAACCGTTAATCTCCGCTCGTTGCCTGGCGCCTTTACACTTATCAAAGAGGAGGAAATGATGTATAGGCAAAGAGGGAACGGGGAGGAGGGTGGAAGGGTGGCATGTTAAGCGGAGCCATGACGAAGATGGGCACCTATCTCCTATTAAATTGAGCGCTGTGCTTTTTAATTCAGTTCGAGCTTATGTATCGCCTCTGTCAATGGTTTTAGAGCCCTTTTCCTCAGGTCGTGTCTAACCAAAAAAGGGAAACTTAGTTGTATCGTATACTCTCGGTGACAGAGAAATGTCCCCTACGGTGGTCCACGTCGCACCAGCGACATGCATCGCATATGATTTCCTTTCGTTACATGACTATCCCATGTTCGGCCAGGGAAACATTTCGTCGACTCACGTTGATTCACCTTTTGTAGTCCTACACTTGTGATTTTGTTTTAATAAGCGTCAGAAAACTTACTCTGACTTCTGAAACAATCTACTGTAATGCTGACTGTAGTTCTGTTTGCTGTTTAACTGCACTTAACTTTAGATCAGAACACTGATTCAAAAACTAAACACTACAAAAGGTCTGCACTTATTCACCATCCTGGTTCACAACGACGTCCCGAGAATTTTATAAGAGAAAAGTCTCGAGATAATGGCCACATACACGAGAATCAGAAAGTTCTGAAACAAAAGCAAACATTTTAGTTTTCCACTGAAACCATGAGATTTATTTCTGCCTGAACAAATCAACAAAAATCACTTTCTTGACCAAACCATTTTTCACGTAGCTCTATAAGCTAAAACTGGTCAATGAGAAATGAAACACTCCTGGGATAAATCACAAAAAATCTTTGCCATCAGGGGCAGAGGAGCGCGCATTGTCGACAGGCTGCGGCGTTATCCTCTGCCAAGTGGCGTGATTCGGACGCGGCATGGAGCTCTTCCAGCTGTTGTAGGTTATCCAGACTTTGGAGCCGCTAGTTCTCATTCAAACAGAAGCTCATGTGGTATCCTGAGTCTGAGTGGACCCCGTTCCATTCCTCACATCAAAGAAAAATCACTGGTAGTACTGGGAACTGAATCAGGGTCATCCTGATAGCGGTCGGATGTGCTGGCTACTCAGTTATCAGAGGTGGACTATTACTCGCCACCGAAATAAATAACAAATCAGGCTCTAGCCTTCGTTTGCAAGCGACCAGGAGAGCAGCAAGTTAAATACTTTCATTCCTGCCAATGACCGTTACAGGCATCTCAGTCAGGCTCTATACTCCGTTTGTGGCAAACCACGAGGATGGTAAGTTATATACACTCCTGGAAATGGAAAAAAGAACACATTGACACCGGTGTGTCAGACCCACCATACTTGCTCCGGACACTGCGAGAGGGCTGTACAAGCAATGATCACACGCACGGCACAGCGGACACACCAGGAACCGCGGTGTTGGCCGTCGAATGGCGCTAGCTGCGGAGCATTTGTGCACCGCCGCCGTCAGTGTCAGCCAGTTTGCCGTGGCATACGGAGCTCCATCGCAGTCTTTAACACTGGTAGCATGCCGCGACAGCGTGGACGTGAACCGTATGTGCAGTTGACGGACTTTGAGCGAGGGCGTATAGTGGGCATGCGGGAGGCCGGGTGGACGTACCGCCGAATTGCTCAACACGTGGGGCGTGAGGTCTCCACAGTACATCGATGTTGTCGCCAGTGGTCGGCGGAAGGTGCACGTGCCCGTCGACCTGGGACCGGACCGCAGCGACGCACGGATGCACGCCAAGACCGTAGGATCCTACGCAGTGCCGTAGGGGACCGCACCGCCACTTCCCAGCAAATTAGGGACACTGTTGCTCCTGGGGTATCGGCGAGGACCATTCGCAACCGTCTCCATGAAGCTGGGCTACGGTCCCGCACACCGTTAGGCTGTCTTCCGCTCACGCCCCAACATCGTGCAGCCCGCCTCCAGTGGTGTCGCGACAGGCGTGAATGGAGGGACGAATGGAGACGTGTCGTCTTCAGCGATGAGAGTCGCTTCTGCCTTGGTGCCAGTGATGGTCGTATGCGTGTTTGGCGCCGTGCAGGTGAGCGCCACAATCAGGACTGCATACGACCGAGGCACACAGGGCCAACACCCGGCATCATGGTGTGGGGAGCGATCTCCTACACTGGCCGTACACCACTGGTGATCGTCGAGGGGACACTGAATAGTGCACGGTACATGCAAACCGTCATCGAACCCATCGTTCTACCATTCCTAGACCGGCAAGGGAACTTGCTGTTCCAACAGGACAATGCACGTCCGCACGTATCCCGTGCCACCCAACGTGCTCTAGAAGGTGTAAGTCATCTACCCTGGCCAGCAAGATCTCCGGATCTGTCCCCCATTGAGCATGTTTGGGACTGGATGAAGCGTCGTCTCACGCGGTCTGCACGTCCAGCACGAACGCTGGTCCAACTGAGGCGCCAGGTGGAAATGGCATGGCAAGCCGTTCCACAGGACTACATCCAGCATCTCTACGATCGTCTCCATGGGAGAATAGCAGCCTACATTGCAGCGATAGGTGGATACACACTGTACTAGTGCCGACATTGTGCATGCTCTGTTGCCTGTGTCTATGTGCCTGTGGTTCTGTCAGTGTGATCATGTGATGTATCTGACCCCAGGAATGTGTCAATAAAGTTTCCCCTTCCTGGGACAATGAATTCACGGTGTTCTTATTTCAATTTCCAGGAGTGTATTTTATTTTCTCTGCCTGCTTTTGGAATTTAATTCTTAAACTCCTTGCGTGTTTGTGTATTTCAGAGTTATAGCCTCGCGTTTCAATAACTGTGTAATGCAGATTTTCACACTCTGTGGTGCGTTAGGTTTTTAGTTTGAACAGCCAGCGAGCAAAGCAGACAGATCAGTCAGGCGCTAGCTTCAGTTTGTTACTCGCCAGGAAAGTAGCCTGTCACGTAAGTAACTTTTGTATGTGTGCTTCTATGGCTTAGTTCTTAAATTAGTGGTAGTAGGCTGGGTAGGCTGCGTGCATTCTGCGTGGACGGAGGAGAACTGGCCACGGTTCACGAAGTCACTGTTGGCCGTGGTCAGTCGTCTGAATGCCCCTGCCTCAGGTTGTAGCGGTGGCGGATAACTCCTGGCAGGGTGCAAACTTCGTACCCAGAATTGTTCGGGGTCCTTCGGTTTGATGTAGTGGAGGATCTCAAACAGAGGCTAAGTCGATTCTGTGACGGGCTTGGCTGCAGATTTCTGGAGCTACTTTATGGGATGGAGGATTATGGGACTATACTTCGAGGCCCAGTGGTACACTAAACAGTAGAAGCGGCTACTGTCAAAGCAAAGTACTTGTGGAGTGTACAAGGGCTATTTCTAAGGACAGGTGACAGTTTGAGTTCCTCTGATACACGCTCATCAGTAGCTACGCATAGAGTGAAATCAGGCCGCGTGAAAAGTAAAGACAACTTGGCTGTAAAATTATAATGGTAAATTACCGAAGTATTCGTAACAAAATTATTGAATTTAATAACCTCCACCTCCGGAAAAGTTGTCATGCTCAAATTATTCTCGTAACCGGAATCTGGATGAATCCTGAATTAGAAAGCTCGGAAATGTTTAACGAGGCATGGAAAGTTTACCGAAAAGACAGATTAGTTGCCAAATGAGGAGGAGTGTTCACAGCAGTAGACAAAAATATTCTGTCTCTCGAGATCGAAACTGCATCTGTCTGCGAAGTTATATGCACGCGAGTAACCAGCCTAAGCGAACTCAGTCATCTAATATTTTTACGGTCACCAGATTCCACCTTAATAGTTGCAGACCAATCAAAGAAGGTCTACACTTAGTAGAGTAGAAATACTCTGATCATGTAATATTAGTAGGCTGAGGACACGGATGAATTGATGACATGAGCTGCTAGCAAGCATTGATTTAAATCAATGGGGAAAGTTGAAAATTTGTGCCAGACTGTGATTCGAACACTGATCTCTTGCTTACAAGGCAGATGCGCTGACCACTGCACCATCTGGAAACAATGGTCATCGCACATGCACGGACTACTCTGGCACGCACCCCGTCACACCCAGATTCTCAACTTATCCACACACTACTAACGTAGTGCTGAGAGAGGACAAGTTACTCTCTCACCTAGTTTTCGCATATGGAGAATTATTAGAGATTTCATTACAACCTGACACACTTTTTAGCAAGACTCTAGAAAGTTAACGGCCTGAGCAGACGCTGATTGAGCCTGGTAGGGCGCTAAAAAGAATGAGATACTTTTATGATTGTTAGCTCGCAGAAACGGCATGTTGGGAGTTGAAAGCAATTGGCGGCGAGCCCGTCCCTTTGTAAATCTTGCTGGACAGCGTGATGTCGTTGGCATTCGTTATGTCATACACAAAGGAAATTACATATATATTTCATATATTTTTAACTTTAATTTATCAGCATGCTTCTTTCTCTCAGGGATATTGTCTTTTCTTATCACTTTTACTTACGTTCATAAGTAAAGATGAAACGGGTTCTTGAAGGGCCTCAGTTATTCATGTACCAACTTTAGATTTTGAACCTGTTGACCAAAATATAGTTGCCGTTAACTGAATTGAATGTAATTTTCTTAATTGCTATTTATTGATTGCAAAGCAAGGCTTGAGAGAATTTCGATAGTTGCCGAGGAGCGGCCAAGATAAAACTTACCGAACTCATGGAATCTGTATAGTTTAAAAACATGAACTTTAACGTAAATTAATTATCTGTTGCAACTTAAAAAGGTTCTTATAACGAAATCTCTCGCATTTACAATTACTGTTAACACTGAAAAAGAAATTAATACTTCGGCGCGTAATGGCCGACCAGAGGCTGCATCGGAAGATAAGCTTCTCGCAGCGCAAATTACTGAAAAAATGCTTATTAAAAATAATTAGCCACTGCGAGCGTTTGAGGCGACAACTATTACAAATAAATTCATTTTGTAATAATAACAAGTTTATTTTAGCAATAAATACGAATAACTTACATAAAATATGTGAAGCCACTCAATGGCTGCCTTCCGTATAGCGAAACAAAACAGTGCGTGTACCACAAAATACGTCCTTCCTCCTTGGCCGTACAATCGCGTCTCTTCTGATCCTTTTTTATTTTCATAGACATTAAATAAAGATGCCACTCTCTAATCATCGCTGCATATAAGTTGCTTCAAGAACATTAACTATATCTTTTACACTAATTATATTCATAAAATACTTAATTACGGTTTACAACCGATAAAAATGTGAATATTTGTGCGACGTACCGTCACAACAGGCCCACAGCCATATAGGGCAGGCAGGGCAGCCCCTCATCGACACAGGACTGCAGCAGAACAATGCTGCACTACCTGCCGTAGTGCCAGCAGAGCCCTGGGCTGGCGGCGACGCTCTGAAGGAATGCGTCTACACAGTGAAGCTGTAAACCGGGCATTTTGTGCAGAGCCACATGTAATAAATATTCACAAGTTTTCGTTTTTGCTGATAGTATAAATGGGCCAGTGAACGAGTTTGCTTTATCCACGTTTTTAGGGCCAGAGTACTTGACTCACTCCACTAGTTATACTGTATTATACTGTCTCTGCCACCCAGGATCCTTGTCCAGTGTAGTCTTGAATCACCTGTTAGTTGTTTACAGCATTCAATCAGAAACTTGTTTAGCATAATTTATGTCTGTTTTAAAGAAAAAATAAATGGTGCTAGAACACTAAAATTATGCCAACATTCTCAATCAATTTGTATAGGCCCACTAGGGTTACCTTTCAGCGCCCTTGCTCATTATCTTCATTACTCACGGCATTTTGCCGATTCCCGTAAGAGTTCGAGCGTGGTGTGCATCCGCACTAGGAGAGCAGCCATTTCGACAATCCACATGCAGTGGAAAAATTTTAGACACTGTAGCATATCGAAAGTGAACGCGGAAATGTCGACAGGCAAAGTTAGTACAAATTTGTACATCTGTGAAAAATCGATGCCCATAGCATAAAACTTCCACCATCATACATCAGCGAAAGATCTTGCCGAGAACACGAGAAAATTCTGGTTCAACGTAAAATCACTCACCAGGTCTAAGCTTTCTATCCGGTCACTCGTCGACCAGTCTGGTGTAGCAACGGTAGACAGCAAGAGAAAAGCTGAAGTTTTGAATTTCGAGTATAACGAATCATTCGCGAAGTCCCGTAGACTCCCACATGCAGTATATAGTAGTAGGCGTCCCTGGCAGAGAAAAGCAACTGAAAGGGTTGAAAACAAAGAAAATTTCAGCTCCAGATGGAATCCCAATTGGGTTGCACGAAGAGTACTCTACGGCATTGACCCCTTATTTAGTTCGCATTTATGGGGAATTTCCTACCTGTAAAATGACCTTTTGTTTTAAATAATGTTATGAATATTTATATATGTGTTTGGAGAGAAAGAGACTGATTTTTTATTGAGATTTTTAGTTTAAGTCGTAACTGGTACCTGAATTTTGGTTGCTGCCTCCTTGAATGATCAGCTTCTGCACCAGTTGTTGACGTATTGCAATTTGGAGGAAGTTATTGTTCTTTAAGGTTTAAAATACGACTCTGTTAGTTACTTGGCCGTATTGTGGATAGCTTTGATCCAAAATTTTTGTAGCTTTTCATACCTAAGGGACCACTGTTGTAAGTAAGTAAGATCAAACAGCGATCTGCTTTTCGTGAGAAAAGGAGATTGCTTGACACACAAACTTCCTTCAAACTACACGTCCTGCTACATCAAAATTGGTCAGTGGAGTTCAGCACCATACTATTGTACAAGAACATAATCCAATTACTGTAATTAAGAAATTAGGAGAGGTTGTTACTTATTGAATGAAAACTATAGAGAATGCATTTCTTTTCCTTTATTTTAGTGAACTTTGTACACTTACAATTCTGTCAATTGATAGACGGCGACGACAATGAAGTTCACCTCCTTTTCCAAAAACAAGAAATTTCTATTCCTCACTTCCAGAAAATTTGTATACATAAATGTTTGGCAACTCTTAGACATACTTCACTCAATTTTATCACTAAAATATCAATTTCCATTAAATGTAACAATACGTTCTGAGCGACGGCCTAGCAACACGTCCTCTTACCACAAGATACAAATTAACAGTCTTTTTTTAAATAAAATTAATTGTCTTTTTTTTAGAGTCCATACTCAAAGATTCTCTAATGCTATCGTTGCGGGGACTGTGCGCTAAAGAGTTTCTTGCTGTCCAGCTGCGCTTCACTTCACTTCAAGTACTTTTTGAATCACATTTACATTTTCGGTATTTACATACATTACTGAGCTTCTCAGAATAAAATCAGGCACAAGTTAGTTAAAGAAATAAAAGCACTGAGCCACACATAACATTACATGCCCAACGCTAAGTCCCAAGGGACTGGAAAAAAGCGCAGGTGATTCCAGTATACTAGAAGCACAAAAGAGCGGTCCCGGAAAATTACAGACCAATATCGTTAACACCGGTTTTTTGCAGAATTATTGAATCTGTTCCAAGTTCGAATACAATAAGTTTCCTTGAGACAGAAAAGCTTGTGTCCAGGAATCAGCGCGGATTTAAAAGTATCACCCGTCGGTAACACTGCTTGCCCTTTTCTCGCGTATCCTGCGAAGCAAGGATGAACGGTTACAGATATATTCCATATTCATAGATTTCTGGAAAGCATTAGAGATGGCGCCCTATTGCACACTGTTAACGGAGGTCCAAGTGTGCGGAACAGATTAAATGTATTCGCAGTCACGATGGACAACCATCAGTTGTAGAATGGAATGCAGACAATGAAAATTTGTACCGGACCGGGACTCGAACCCGGATTTCCCACTTATCGCTATCCCTGCACGACTCACAGCCACAAATGAACTTCCATATGTCGTCAATTATCCGTCTAAAACTGGCACTCGTACATCCATTACGTATAGTCCCGTACAAGTGAGACATTTTACGTAAAAGACGCTTGCCCGGTAACGTCGAATAAATACGATATTACAGTACCCGTGTTATTCTGAATTACGATGCGAAGTTCCTACGGACATGTAAGCGTATCGGAAGGAACTTTGAACCGTAATTCAGAATAACACAAGGACTGCAATATCGTGTATACGGAATAGGTACTCAGGTACGCGAGTGGTTCAAATGGCTCTAAGCACTATGGGACTCAACATCTGAGGTCATCAGTCCCCTAGACTTAGAATTACTTAAACCTAACCAACCTAAGGACATCACACACATCCATGCCCAAGGCAGAAATCTAACCTGCGACCGTAGCAGCCGGGTGGTTCCGGAAAGCGAATAGAACCGCTCGACCACAGCGGCCGGCTGGTATGCGAGTGGCTCGAAGGTTAAGAGTAATATAATAAGTGCGTTGCCCTCGACGACGAGCGTTCATGAGAGACAAGGCTATCATCAGGAGTGCCGTAGGGAAGAGTGATAGGACCGCTCTTGTTCTCTGTGTACATAAAATACCTGGCGGATAGCGTGTTTAGTAACCTGCTATTGTTTGCTGATGAGGCTGCAGCATAGGAGGAAAGCATTGTTTTTAAGTAATTGTAGCAGGATACAGGATGAAAGACAAAATTTGTGTTTGGTGTGATGAATGGCAGCTTTCTCCTCCTTTTTTATTCTTTTTATTTTTATTTGAGTCATCATGCTTCTGACTGGTTTGATGCAGCCTGCCACGAATTCCTCTCCTGTGCCAATCTCTTGATCTCGGAGTAGCACTTACAACCTACGTCCTCAATTATTTGCTGGATGTATTCCAATCTCTATCATCCTCTACAGTTTTTCTCTCTGCATCTCACCCTAGTGCCATGGAAGACATTCACTGATGTCTAAATAAATATCCTACCATCCTGCCCCTTCTCCTTGTCAGTGTTTTCCACATATTCCTTTCCTGTCCGATTCTGAGCAAAACATCCTCATTCCTTACCTTATCGGTCCGTCTAATTTTCAATATTCGTCTGTAACATCTCAAAACCTTCGAATCTCCTCTTTTATGGTTTCCATGTTTGACTACCACGCAATGCTGTGCTCCTGACGAACATTCTCAAAAATTTCCTCCTGAAGTTAAGGCCTATGTTTGATACTAGTAGGCATCTCTTGGCCAGGAATGCCCATTTGCCAGTGCTAATCTGCTTTTGATGTCCTCCTAGCTCCGTCCGTCATTGGTTATTTTACTGCCTAGGTAGCAGAATTCCTTAACTACATCTACTTCGTGACCATCAAACCTGATGTTAAGTTTCTCGCTGTTCTCACTACTGCTACCTCTCATTGCTTTAGTCTGTCTTCGATTTACTCTCAATCCTTATTCCTTCACCTATGAACGAGAGCAGCGGCGTTTGCGTAGAGTTGTCATTGCTAACAGACAAGGAACACTGAGTAAAATAAACGCAGAAGTCAATGTGGGACGTACGACAACAGGACAGTGCGGGAAAAACTGGTGCAAACGGCTATGGTAGCAGAAGTCCGACGGGAGTGCCTTCGCTAACAGCACTACATAGCCTGCAGCGCCCCTACTTGGCTCCTGATCATATCGGTTGGACCTTAGAGACCGTAAAACCACGGCCTGACCAAATGAGTCGCAATTCAAGTTTGTAAGAGCTGAGAATAGGATTCGATTGTGGTGCAGACCCCCTGAAGCCGTGGAACCAAAAGTTTCGTTGAATGTTAATATGTAACAACAATTTTACACTAAGGAAATAAAAAGTAACCGCCGGCTGGTGTGGCCGAGCGGTTCTAGACGCTTCAGTTTGGAACCGCGCGACCGCTACGATCGCAGTTTCGAATCCTGCCTCGGGCATGCATGTGTGTGCTGTCCTTAGGTTAGTTAGGTTTAAGTAGTTCTAAGTTCTTGGGGACTGATGACCTGAGATGTTAAGTCCCACAGTGCTCAGAGCCATTTGAACCAAAAAGTAGCCCACTAAAGATAGCACAAAAAGTGCTGAAACACGTCTGGGTAAAACAAAACTGAAAAGGTGTCTTGCATAAGGCGGAATGCGTGAATATGAAAGTTAGATGGTATGTCGCCAGACTCATACATTCGACACACCGACATGAATAGTCGTTTAGTTGCCACTTCCCCCAATGACTTTAGAAATTCTGATAGAATGTTATCCATTCCCTCTACCTTAACTGATCGTAAGTCCCCCAAAGCTCTCTTAAATTCTAATACTGGATCCCTTATTTCTTTTAAACCGACTCTTGTTTCCTCTTCTACTACATCAGACAGCCGGCCGTTGTGGCCGAGTGGTTCTAGGCGCTACAGTCTGAAACTGCGCGACCGCTACGGTCGCAGGTTCGAATTCTGCCTCGGGCATGGATATGTGTGATGTCCTCAGGTTAGTTAGGTTTAATTAGTTCTAAGTTCTAGGGGAATGATGACCTCAGCAATTACATCCCATAGTGCTCAGAAACATTTGAACCATTTTGAACCACATCAGACAAATCTTCCTCCTCACAGAGCCATTCAGTTTACTTTTTCCACCTATCCGCTCTCTCTTGTGCATTTAACAGTGGAATTCCCGTTGCAATCCTAATGTTACTATCTTTGCTTTTAATTTCAGCGAAGGTTGTTTTGACTTTCCATCATATTTTTCATGCAGCCATTTCATCTTAGCTTCCCTGCACTTCAAGTTTATTTCGTTCCTGTTTATTTCTGTAGTCCTGAATACTCTAAATGGAAGTTAATACAGATGAGTAGGAAAAACAATTCTGTAGTGTTCGAATACAGTGTTAGTAGTGTGCCGCTTGACGCTCACTTCTATTAAATATCCAGGAATAATGTTGCATTGCGATAAAAAATTGGAGGAACGTGAATTTCATAGGAGGGAAGGCGAATAGTCATCTCTTAACAAGTCCACGAACTATTGTTTGTATCATGGCAAACACGAAAGTTTCCACTGACATCATGAAAAATGCTCTGAGAAACTAGGTCGACATAGAAATACTTAAGAACGGCACTCTGCAAATACTGGACCCCTTCTGGAAGGCCAACGCTGAGATATTAGTATCAAGTCAAATTATTTGTAAGATTCCTACAGATACAAAACGCCAAATATCCCCATTGTAATTAAACAGATAGAAGAATGGTTTGATTTTACGTGAATTGATATAAGGAAAGAGTAGAGAACCTGAGATGGGGAGCATTCTGCAGAAATACGCTGTGCTGATGTGTTGGTATAAACTGGAGACAGAAACTCACGCCACTACCTACCAAAGTATTGTTTTCAGTACTTCTTCGACATGTAACGATTATATTCTGCCAAGCTGCTAGGCTCCTTCTATCAGCCACCAACGAACGGCATCTGCACATACGAAAGCACAGTTACTAAACCAGTATTCAAATATTCAGTAAAACATTGGGGAAGGTCTCATGAGAGTAGTTCTCAAACTTTATTGAAAACCCTTGTTTCCGAAATGTTTACCAAATATTAAAAATGAGATTGCTGGTTTCTCGATACTAATTACCGAACCGACTTGCAAACACCCGTAACATTAATGGTACAGCAGGCAGCATGGAATAGAAAGAACAAGGATTAGAAATCAGCGTCGTATAGAGGACGAGGTTATCGAAGATAAAAGTATGAGCTCAGACAGGGTAAACTGGTGAAGGAAAATGATTACGCCGTTTTTAAAGAGAACTAGAATGGCAATGCCTTTAACGATTTATGGAAATCATGGAAAATGTAAATCTTAATGAGTGAGCGTGAATTTGAGCCCTGTTTGTTCCGAATGTCAGTCCAGTGCCGTAACCCCTTGCACCACATCAATCAACAGGTAACGTGGAGGTATAATAAGGATAAGAATAGAGTCTAAGTTTCGTCAATATCTTTTTCTATGCGAAGAAAAATTGGGCAGCTATCTGAAAAGTAGTCTAAGGCGCTGCAGTCATGGACTGTGCGGCTGGTCCCGGCGGAGGTTCGAGTCCTCCCTCGTGCATGGGTGTGTGTTTTTGTCCTTAGGATAAAAAAAATGTATAATGCGCTACTGTTTATGAATACTACAACAAAGAGAATGTGCTACGCCACTACCAGTTAAAATTATAGATGCAACAGCGTGATCATGATGATGGCCCATCAGGGTGCACTGGATCAGCGTTATAAATGCCCGTTAATTATAGATACAACACAAAATGCCGCACCTAGTGGCTGCGCGGTTTGAGGCGCCATATCACGGATTGCGCGGCCCCTCCCGCCGGAGGTTCGAGTCCTCCCTCGGGCACGGGTGTGTGTGTGTGTGTGTGTGTGTGTGTGTGTGTGTGTGTGTGTGTGTGTATGTTGTTCTTAGCATATGTTAGTTTAGATAGTGTGTAAGCCTAGGGACCGATGACCTCAGGAGTGTGGTCCCTTAAGAATTCATACACATTTGGACATTTTTGAACACATAATGAAAATTTATTAAGGCATTACTGTGTTCAAAAATGTGTGTGAAATCTTATGGGACTTAATTGCTAAGCTCATCAGTCCCTAAGCTTACACACTACTTAACCTACATTATCCTAAGGACAAACACACACACCCATGCCCGAGAGAGGACTCGAACCTCCGCGGGGACCAGCCGCACAGTCCACGACTGCAGCGACTCAGACCGCTCGGCTAATCCCGCGCGGTTAAGGCATTACTGAACGCTGGGCAATTCGTGTTCTAAAGTGGTTTCGTTTATCCCCTACAACTTGAGGCTCATTTCAGTTAATTGCGTTCGGAGACCCAAAAAACTAGCTCAGAACAAAAGACTTCCGGTGTGTAAGAAATGAAAATATTAGTCTGCCACCAGCGCCAGACCGTGATATACACTTATCAGAAGTCATTGGATGACACTGGATCTAATGTTAGTCGTCATCCCCTGAAGTCTATGAGGTTTACCGGTCTCCGTGCAGTCCAGGCAGAAATGGATTCTTGACGCAATAGACTGTCGATCGACGCAGTAGACTGCGGATTTGCGGAGGCACAGTGACACCCGTTTGTCATAAACTTGTGTGTCGCCATATGCGGCGACTTGCACTTGTGGTTTCATTGCTTTTACGGTGTTGGAGATACACTCTGCACAGTGTTGACCTCGAAACATAAACTCTTCTTTAATCTCAGCTATGCTATGGCTTATACTTCTTACACCGATTGTCACTCCACTTTCAGGCTGGTTAGCTTAGGTCGTGCTGCCGTATTCACTAGACACTTCTGTGTAGCTAAACTGGTCAGATAATGTGTCGACACAAGCGTCATACGCCGCATGTAGGCTCAACGTTCGGGAATCACACACAAATGGGACAACCCCTCCCACAGCTTGTGCCCACTCCAAACTAAGCTTAGTGAAGGCTGATGAATCTGCCTTGAAAGTTCTACCTACACTTCTGGAAATCACAAACATAATGGAAGTTGTACACATACATTAATTTTTGAATGTGTGTGATGTCCTTAGGTTAGTTAGATTTAAGTAGTTCTAAGTTCTGGGCGACTGATGACCTCATAAGTTAAGTCCCATAGTGCTCAGAGCCATTTGTTCTCGTGTGGCACCTGGAACGACCCTAGTGCCTCTTGCTCCGAGAAAGCTATCCGTAAGAGTAAAGTTTATTTTTAATTATTTTGCCACTTAATTAACGAAGTAGTGCTTACACAGAGGTGAAAAGGTCAAGGGATAACTCTGATATGTGTCGGACCCCCTTTCGCCAGACGTAGTGCAACAACTCGACGTGACACGGGCTCAACAAGTCGGAATTCCCCTGCAGAAATACTGATGTATGCTGGCTCCACAGCCGCTCGTATTTGAGACAGTGTTGGCAGCGCAGGATTCTGTGCACGAACTGAGCTCTCGATTATGTACCATAAGCGTTGTTCGACGGGATTCACGTTGGGCGATCTGGGTGGCCAAATCATTCCCTCGAATTGTCCAGAATGTTTCTCAAACCAGTCGCGAACAATTGTGGCTCGGTGACATGATGCATTGTCATCCATAAAAATTCCAACTTTTTTTGGGAACATGACGTCCATGAATGGCTGCAAGTGGTTTCCAAGTAGCCGAACATAACGATTTACAGTCAATAATCGGCTGAGTTGGACCAAAGGACCCAGTTCATCCCATGGAGACACAGTCCACAGCATTACGGAACCCCCACCAGCTTGCACAGCGCCTTGTCGACGACTTGGATCCATGCCTTCGGGGGGTCAGCGCCACACTCGAATCCTACCATTAGCTCTTATCAACTGAAATCGGGAGTCATCTGACGAGACCACGGCTTTTCAGTCGTCTAGGGTCCAATCAGCATGGTCAGGAGCCAAGGAGATGAGGTGGTGCAGGCGATGTCTTGCTCCTAGCAAACACACTCGATTCTGTCGTGTGCTGCCATAGCCAATTAATGCCAGTTTTCGCCGCACTGTCCTAACGGATACGTTCATCTACGCTCCACAATGATTTCTGCGGTTATTTCACGCATTGTTGCTTGTCTGTTAGCAGTGAAAACTGTTAAGCAAACGCCGCTGCTCTCGATCGTTAAGTTGCCCTTGGTGAGAGGTAATGCCTCAAATTCGGTCTTCTCGGTACACTCTTAAAACTGTGCATCTCAGAATATTGAATTAAATAACGATTTCCGAAATGGAATGTTGCATGTATCCAGCTCCAACTACCATTCCACTTTCAAAGTCTGTTAATTCCCGTCGTGCGCCCATAATTACGTCGGAAATTTTTTCACATGACTCACCTGAGTACAGATGACAGCTCCGCCAGTGCTCTGCCGTGTTATACCTTGCATACGCGATACTGCTGCAATCTATGTGCATTCTCTATCTCATGTTTTCGTCAACTCAGAGTATATTTTTACGTTCCAAGCATTAGTGAATAATCAAGAGACATAAATGATCGAGAAAGAAATGTGAAAACCACCAAATCTCACTGGCTGAATGACGTAAGCTACAACTTATTCATGAAGACATATTTGAATATGTATATAAGTAAGCTTACTATACTGAAAGGAAGAGAATATAAACTCCTATTTCAAGCATAAGAAGCATATATTTCTGTTGTTTCTGTTCTCATTATGAAAGGCACTTTCCAAGACACGGAACAATTTTGTGTGGAATCTAATGATCCGCACATTCATACATTTCACTCGACTTTGTAATAAACGAATATTTTGCTAAATATCGTTATTCACTTCAGAAGATGATGTGTTGAAGATTCTTGCCATGGCTGCGCAGGTATAGCAACAATTGTGAAGTTGATTTTTTCTGTGTTAGGAAACAGTTTAACTTCTTTTGATGTTTTATTATCTAATGTGTGCGGTTTTCCCTCCAGCTACAGGTGTGGCGGCTTATTTCGTGCGCTTAATGTAGAAGTTGCATTTCATACAGGTTTCCTACGTTCCACATTCATTAACTTGATTTGAAGCGTAGTGAATAAACTTTCCCGTTGTTGAGTAGACATACATCGTCTTTCTTCAAAATTTTGGGTCTTATGTCGTTTATTAGCCATTTTTTCCTCAAACAAAACGACGTTCTTCAGTAAACATATGTAGTTTACAAGAGAATAATAAACATACCAAAAAAAGTTTTGCATCATCTCGGTTCCGAGAGTTCCGGAACCTGTACAGAAAATTGGAGCAGATATCGACAACATAAACATCATTGCCGCCCTTTTTATTGCTCATGAAAACTACACATTGCATGTTGTACCACCATACAGCGAGACCTACAGAGGTTGAGATCCAGATTGCTGTACACACCGGTATCTCTAAAACCCAATAGCACGTCCTTTTGCACTGATGCATGCCTGTATTCGTCGTGGCATACTATCCACAAGTTAATCAAGGCACTGTTAGTCCAGCTTGTCCCACTCCTCAACGGCGATTCGGCGTAGATCCCTCAGAGTGGTTGGTGGGTCACGACGTCCATAAACAGTCCTTTTCAATCTATCCCACGCATGTTCGATAGGGTTCATGTCTGGAGAATATGCTGGCCACTATAATCGAGCAATGTCGTTACCCTGAAGGAAGTCATTCACAAGATGTTCACGATGGGAGCGCGAATTGTCATCCATGAAGACGAATGCCTCGCCAATATGCTGCCGATATGGTTGCACTATCGATCGGAGAATGGCGTACGTATCGTTGAGTCGTTACGGCGCCTTCCATGACCACCAGCGGCGTACGTCAGCTCCACATAATGCCACCCCAAAACAGCAGGGAACCTCGACTTTGTTGCACTCGCTGGACAGTGCGTCTAAGGCGTTCAGTGTGACCAGGTTGCCTCCAAACACGTCTCCGACGATTACCTGGTTGAAGTCACCCGCGACTCTCATCGGTGAAGAGAATATGATGCTAATCCTGGAGGTCCATTCGGCATGTTGTTGGGCCCATCTGCACCGCCCTGCATGGTGTCGTGGTTCGAAAGATGGACCTCGCAATGGGCGTCGGGAGTGAAGTTGCGTATCGTGCAGCCTATTGCGTACAGTTTGAGTCGCAACACGACGTCCTGTGGCTTCACGAAAAGCATTATTCAACGTAGTGGCGTTGCTGTCATGGTTCCTCCGAGGCATAATCCGTAGGTAGTAGCCCTTGGTCAGCCTGAGCGAGGCATGTCATCGACAGTTCCTGTCTCTCTGTATCTCCTCCAAGTCCGAACAACTTCACTTTGATTCGCTCCGAGACGCTTGGACACTTCCCTTGTTGGGAGGCCTTTCTGGCACAAAGTAACAATGCGGACACGTTCGATCCGCGTAATTAACCTACTAGGGATGGTTGAATTACAGGCAGCAAGTGCCATGTACCTCCTTCCTCGTGGAATGACGCCAAAAGAAAGACACTAAGCCTAAGCGAAGCAAGAAAGACACTAAGTCCAAGAATGCCTTCGACTACCTCTTTGTTCGGGGTGATGGGAAGCTCTTTATGGCCTGTATCTTTTTGTCGTCTGGGACAATGCCTAAAGGTGAGATGACATGTATCAGGAATTTAATTTTCTCTCTCCCGAAATGACGGGCTATGGGGGGTTCCCCTCCGTTTAATAGGAGCTGCTCATGCATGGTTGTTTACATCTTTGGGCGGGTTTAGCGACATCTCTGAACAGACAAAGGGATTGTGTCTGTGATATAATATCCACAGTCGACGTCTATCTTCAGGAGTTCGGGAAGGGGGATGATAATTTTTTTTATGTATGTAAATATATTGTTCTGTTATGTATCGTTTTATAACTCCCAGGGTCCCTAGGAAATTAATGAGCATCGAATTTGGTATCATTTTTTATTTATTGCGATTTTACGGCACTCCATACGCTCCCTATCGTAAGAAATATGTTACAAATCAATATAAACGACACTCTTCGCATTCATCCGACATCATAGTCAGGAGTGTGGCTTACTGTCCGCTTGGCTCGCTGCCGTCGCTGTTTGGCGATGTAACCGGATCTCATTATGTAGGGCTGTCATTGTTTTGTATCCTTTGTATCAGAGTGAACGAACTGTTTACAATCATTAATTACAGATGCAAAGAATGAACTATTTAGGAGTGAAACAATTCAAAACCTACAGCGGTGTGACGCAGAATAACCCATTACGAGAGTTAATTATAAAACACTAATTATCACCTTGAAAAAGTAAAGTTACGTAATTAACGTCTTTTCTTAACAGTCCTGGTAATTGCTGAAATTGTCGCGTCTCACAAAACAAAACAGGACTGCCAATATATAAAGTTGAGTATAGTGGGGTAATTCGTTTCCTGTGCTTGAAAGGGAACCACGCTGCAGCAATCAGTGCTGAAATGAATGAATTGTACGGCAACACCATGTGACACAATCGCTAGGTGGCGCAAGCGCTTCCAGTGCGTTCAAACAAGAGTGACTGACGGATATCGCCACATATTCGGAAATAAACTGCGAAATATTTGTGACAAGGAAGAATATGAATGTAACTGCTCCTCGCCTCACTCGCATCAATTTAAGCTGTTCTCTTGGTTCCTGCCAAACTGCACACTCGGGAATCGCCGCATATTCTGAAATAAACAACCAAATATTTATTTCATCGTTCGTTCTCTAATCAGACGAAAGTGTTGAATAACATCGAATATTGCAGAACGCACTTGTATTACGTTCATAAGAAAGTCCCAGAGCGTGTTAACAACGCTAATATGAAAAAAATATTAGTATATAGGGGAATGCGAACGTAATATCCTCTGACTCTGTAAACCACGATATTATCCATTACGCTAGTTTTCCTCTCATTCGATACTTGTACTGCGTGGTGGATGTTGCTTCATGCCTCTGAAATTCCATCGATGAAAAGTTCACTCAGATAATTTTATTATATTATTCTTTTTGTACAGATGTTTTCCAGTCCTCTGACCGAACATGCGGAGCTACGTTGGTGGCGGGGTAGGGCTGAATCATGTAACATTTGTGTCATGTCTCGGTTACTGTAGTATCTATTGAAGGTTATATTAATGATGCATTATTAACTGACATTTAGTAATAAGGGTGATGTGCTTGTGATAAATGTTTAGTGCAACGTTGCCTTGAAACGGCCTACTGCAAGTTATAATACAAAACAACTGAAGGTGCCAAAATGAATATGGTGTCTACCGGATCGACTGTCGCAACTGGCGTCGCGTTTGCAGGAAGTTTTGTGAGATGAGTGTTACCCACAGATCTCTAGTAAATGCAGAGAAACTATATCGAAATCGCTGCGGGAAAGGCTGAGAAAATCGTAAAAGAAATTATCGATGAACAGACTGCACCTTCGGTAAACCATACAACCTGGGTGGTTCTGCCACCCCTGGAAATCCTCTTTGTGCTATCGTTAGTAATTTGAGCGCTCCTACTTATAATGTAGCTAAATATCTTGCTTCCGTCCTCAGCCCTTACGTTGGGAAATGTGAACATCATTTATCCAACTCGACTAATTTTATTCAGCGTTGAAGTCTTTACGCATTTGAACATCTGACCTTTTAGTTAGTTTTGATGTGGTTTCTTTTTTCACATAGGTATCTTTTGAAGAGTCATTGTTGTTAATTGGTCAGTTTTTAGATGATAAAACTAATGAGCTGTGTCGCCATTTGTTGACATGGACATATTTTTTATTTAATGACGTATTTGTTGAACAAATTGACGGTATGGATATGGGGAGTCCTCTTTCCCCTATTGTCACCAATCTTTTTATAGAATATTTTGAAGATATGTTCAGAATGGTTCAAATGGCTCTGAGCACTATGGGACTTAACTTCTGAGGTCATTAGTCCCCTAGAACGCAGAACTACTTAAACCTAACTAACCTAAGGACAGCACACATATCCGCGCCCGAGGCAGGATCCGAACCTGCGACCGTCGCGGTCGCGCGGTTCAAGACTGCAGCGCCTACAACCGCTCGGCCACTCCAGCCGGCTTTGAAGACATCTTACTCAGGAGTTCTTCTCTCCATCCTACATGTTTTTGGAGATACGCGAATGGTATTTTCATTGTTTGGCCACATGGAATGGATGCTCTTAATCTGTGTTTAGATCATTTTATTTGTCTTCATCTACGGATCAAATTTTCGATGGGAATTGAAAAAGGTGGTGAAGTACCTTTTTTGGATGTTCTAGTACACGAAAAAGAAAATAGTACCTTGGGACATGGCGTATACTATAAACCCACACATATGGACCGTTACCTTCATTCTACGGGCTGTCATTCACCACATCAGCGCATGGAAGCTCTACGTACTCGTACACTGGTCAAGAGAGCTTATACCATTTCTGATTCCGAAAATTTGACACAGGAACTGGATCATTTTAAGGCTGTATTCAAGCTCAACGGATATAATCGATCATCAAATTAATTGTGCTTTTCAGTTTGGACCATCAAGTGAACCAGCGTCGTACACTAATAAATGAATTGCAATTCTTTTGCTGGAAGTATTTCTTCAAAAATTTCTAGAATTCTCAGGAAATATAATATTAAAAGTGTTCTTTTGCCTTTGGCCAAGACTAGAGTCCTGTTTGTATCTGTTAAAGATGATTCGGGATTGAGAAAGCCTGGAGTTTATAAAATTCCCTGTCATTGTGGAAAGACATATATTGGACAGACTATTCGCGCTGTTCATGAGCGATGTGTGGAACATCAGCGTCACATACGTTTTCTCCAGCCTGAAAAATCTGCCATCGCGGAACACTGTCTCAATGAAGGGCATAGCATGTCGTTTGAAGAGACGCAAATTATTGTTTCGGCTTCTCGTTACTGGCATTGTGTGCTCCAGGAATCCATCGAAATACGATTATTTGATGACATTATTAATAGAGATAAAGGTTTTCATTTAAGCAAGATATGGAACCTTATTTCATCTGATGTAAAACAACTACGGTCTGGTTTTCGACCCGCTACATCTTAATTTGCGATTTACCACTTTCGCCAGTTTCTACCCCCGGCGGCGCTGCAGTTCTTCGCTTCACAGGGGGCAGCTCTTCAGCTCTCGTGCAGGCGCAGCGGCCTGGACCAGGGGTATAACGGACCCGACGTGTCTGATGTTCGTACAGTTCCGGCATGATTGTGTACTCGGTGATCGCACTGAAGACGGCGGCCAGATAGATGGATAGCCGAAATATTGTGTAGTGAAGACGATCATATCCGGCGGCTTACCCGTGAAGAGCATAAGCACGGAAACTAATTACCGCACGAGTACCAAACTTTGGAAGATTAATGTACGGAGTATGGGTTGCATGATTTCCATGCGTCACAGCGTCACTGTCCAGTTCCAACTATGGCCACCAGGTGCCGTGATCAGTCATCGTGATTCATACACACGTGGCCAGTCGCAGTGTACTTGTTGATGTGTCAACATGATCTTGGACAAAAGGAGCAGAACATTTTTGGTGAAACTCTATTATCAAAACAACATTAATGCTGCAGCTGCGCTTCGAGGATATCGCCGGCTGAAAGGATTACGGAAGGGTCCTCTTTCTCCATCTGCTGTGCGGTGCAAGATGAAGAAGTTTGAATCAACTGGAGAACTGGGCGTCGCTCCGGGAAGAGGCCGACTCCCGGTTGCACCACAGGTGGTTGATGAAATAGCTGTTGCTACGGAAGACAACGCTGCACGCAATTCCCGACCGTCAGGTAGTGCGCGTGCCGTGTCACTACAGCTGAACTTTCCGTGGTCCACTGTACGGAAGGTGCTTCGAACCATTCTCAAATGGTATCCGTACAAGTTCCATATCGTGTAGCAGCTTGCACCACAGGACGCATAAAGACTTGTTGACTTCGCTCTCCACTTTCTCGCAAGGACTGAAGCTGATGAGGGTTGGGATGTGGACCATCTTATGGACAGACGAAGCTCATTTTTCTCTGACGGGTAAGGTGAGCGCACAGAATTGCCGAGTGTGGGGATCTTCACCTCCAGTCACTGCATGAAGTTCCTTTGTGTGGTGAACGTGTCACCGTATGGTGTGGTTTCACGGCTATGTTCATCATTGGCCCATTCTTTTTTGAACAGTTTGGCGCTCAAGGACCAAAGACGTGTAGTGTGACTGGCCGACGTTACTGCGATATGCTTGGCCAGCATGTCTTACATGCCCTACAGGAGAGAGACGCATTGAACTCAATAGTTTTGATGCAAGATGGGACCCAATCGCACATCGCTCGTAAAGTTCATCTTCGCCTCTGAAACGCATTTGGAAACGATCGAATTATCAGCCGATCGTTTCCAAATGCTTGACTGGCACGATCACCTGATCTCACATACTGTGATTTCTGGTTGTGGGGCTACCTGGAGAACAGGGCTTACCAGGGAAACATTCACACTTGTGCTGATCTGAAGCGCAGCTTATCAAGAGAGATAGCCAGCATACCTAAGGACTTGCTTCGTTTCGCTGTGCAGAATGAAACCCTGCGCTTTCGGACTCTTCTGGACGCTGGTGGGCGTCATATTGAGCCCCTTTTTTGTAGCAGTAATGGTACCGGTATACAACGGTATCATGTACTGTAGCAGAACATTAAAAAGATTTCAGTTGAATTGATTCTGCATTATTTCCCTTCACTTTAATGCTACCAAGTTTGAGCTCATACGGTAATTAGTTTCCATGTTATAAAGTGTTAAATAGAGAAGGTTACTTATAACCCTCCGGTATTTGAATTCCTCAGGTAGATAACTATACGCTCTAGGGAAATATGGATAATGCAGAATGCATACAAGAATGTGAAGGAAACAATAAGAATGGAGGACTAAAAGAGAAGAGTTAGTATTAAAAAAGGAATAAGGCAGGGCCGTATTATTTTTCCTCTACTGTACAACCTGTACACTGAAGGAGCAACAAGGTAAATGAAAGAAAGATTTAGGAGTAGGATAAAAAATTCAGGTGAAATGACAATGACCAGATTCTCTGGTGATATTGTTACCCTCTATGAAAGCGATGAGGAACTTCAGGACCGACTGAATAGTCAGTTTCTGAGTACAGATTGTAGACTGAGAATAATAAAAAGGAAGACGAAAGTATTACACAGTAGCATAAGTGAGTAACTTCGCACCAAAATAGGGGCCCTTTTGAGAGACGAAGAGAGAGAGAGAGAGAGGTTACGGAATTGGGGGGGGGGGGGGGGACAAGGAGTTACGGTACTTATTCGAGCGCAGCTGCCATACTGTGAATGGTGAGCAACCGCTATAGTAAACCAGAGGACCACATGCTTAAGACGGAAACCGTGTGCGAGTTACGGCTGTGACGGAGGATCGGAAGCGCGAGTCCACGGCCTCAGGGCCTGCCATCAGAATTCCAGCGGCAGAGCGCCGAGGGCTAATGGAGCGCCGTCCGCTCGTTAGAGCCCATCCGCTGCGCTGATTGGCCTGCAGTCGCCGCGCGCGGCCAATCACGACTGCCGCCGGGCTGGCGTCGCTGAGTGCCATTACGCCAGCAGACGGCTCCAGATTGTCCGTGCCGGATGTAACAGTGCAAATGGGTACCAGCCCGGAAGTGTGCCAAAGGGCGCAAAATGTGCGATATCGCGCTGGGATCTCGTTTTTCTCGCGTAAGACAGCGACATCTGAAAACGTTGGACCAGCAATGACAATAAAGAGGATTTATAGTGATGTAATGACTAGTTTGTTCTGTCCCACGATTTTAAGATTGTGACATTATTAACTCCGTTATTTACTACGATGCTTTGCTTTTGCGTGAATATGCGGGCGCTTGCCCACATTTGAGCTGTTATAGCACGCCCTGTGATAACACCATAGATACGCTGAACGTTGAGACGCACCCTCCATACATCCGAGGTACAATGACATGGAAAATTTTAGCTTACAATTAGCAGCATAGTCACCCTCAGGATAGATTTTCACAGAAGAGTCTAAAGAAAAAGACCGAGCAGGGAGTACACCTGTAAATGGTAAGACCAGTCGAGATGCAAATTTAACCTCCTCGAATAAGTATCCACTCTAACTGTAGGACTTACAGCTATTTTAGAGGTACTTAAAATGCTAAAGAAATTCAAGAGAAAAAGTCATTATTTTATCAGACTCACACTCAACATTGTTGCTGTTAAAATGTTGCCATATAACTAACACCAAAATTATCTACTTTGTCACATTTTAGAGACCTATAAGGAGATGTCACACTACTATTGTGCTGTGGATGAAGGCCCACAGCGCTAGAAACGGGAATGAAAAAGTTGACGCCCTAGCCAAGGGAACTGTACACTTGTTTATTGACGTACCATTAAGTGTCAACCGACGCTTTCCCACATAGCATAAGGACTATTTTAAAAGAGTAAACCGCAGTTTGACTGTATACTACTATATTTATCTTTTTTACTATCTAGATTTCGGCTTTTATTCTATTATCAAGTACAGTACTAAAACTTGTTAGATCTTCATTATGTAATATCTGTTGAGGCAGTCCAAAACAGGTAAACAAGACGCTTGATTACTTGATTCGGACTGCCTTAACAGATACGTCATAATAATGGTCTAACAACTTTTAGCATTGTACTCGATAATGGAATAAAAGCCGAAAGCAAGGTAGCACAAAAGATAAATGCAGCAATAAACAGTCAAATGCGGGTTTAGTCTTTTAAACAGCATTGCATAACTGTGGCTTAAAATCGTCGAAAACTTTCATAAGGACTAGAATCAGGGCGCAGTGCAACGAAACCTACAGCAGTCCTATGATATTAAAGGGACACTGTATTCTGCAGTGGTGCCTCACCTCCCATCTTTTTTTTTTTTTTTTTTTTTTTTTGTTGTAGCGAAATTGCAAATGCAGCCAAAATCTTCGTAATGACAGGGTCACACTTCGAACATAATCACGATAGGTTCTAGTAGCGTCTCAATTTTTTCAACATGATCCATTCTTCATCCTGTGAATGCGACAGTGAGGAAGGTGTTAACCATGTTCACTTCAGCTGTATCAGAATGTATTAAGGAACCACGATACTATGCAGCTTGTGGTCAATAACCTTTCTAGTTCTTGGCAGCATAGAGTTGTTACCACATGCCACATCTCAGTTGAGCAGAGATAAAGTGGTTCACACATGACGTCATAATGTGGAGTGAAGTAAGAATCACACACGAATCAACTTGTCTTCTGACTGACTGCCATAATAAAAGCTGTAGAAATTACCCTCTGGTCAAGGCTCAAAAACTTTTAATTTCTTTTATTAATTATTGCTAAACTAACATTCAGATTATACTGATATGAGTTCGGAATCCCAACACCTCACTGAGGCGAGGTGGTGCAGTGGTTAGCACACTAGACTCGAATTCAAGAGATGACGGTTCAAACACGCGTCCGACCACCTTGATTTTGGTTTTACGCGATTTCCCTAAATCGCTTCAGGCAAATACTGCGATGATTCCTTTGAAAGGCCACGGCCGATTTCCTTCCCCGTCCTTCCCTAATCCGATGGGACCAATGACCTCGCTATTTGGTCACCTCCCACAGATCAAGTAACCAGTCCTACCATGTCGCCTACATTGCGTCACAGCCAGATCCGAGGTGTTGCTGCACCGGCAGGCGTAACCGACGGAAAATAAAATTACGTCTACTGGCGGGCTTGCGGTAGGTTCCGCGCTAACCCACGACGCCACGACGCTGGCGGTGCTATTATTATTATTATTATTATGGGCCATCAGTCTTCTAACTGGTTCGATGCGGACCGCCACGAATTTCTCTCCTGTGCCAATCTCAGAGTAGCACTTATAACCTACATCCTCAATTGTTTGCTGCATATTCTAGTCTCTGTAGCACCCTCTAGTACAAAGGAAGTCATCCTCCCGATGTCTTAGCAGATAACCTATCATCCTGCCCTTTCACCTTGTCAATGTTTTCCACATATTCCTTTCATCTCTCATTATGTGCAGAAGCTCTTCATTCCTTACCTTATCAGTCCACCCAATTTTCAACATTCGCCTGTAGCAACACATCGCACTTTCACTCAGGATAGCAAGGTCATCAGCGAATCGTGTCATTGATATCCTTTTACCTTGAATTTTAATTCCACTCCTGAACCTTTCTTCTATTTCCATCATTGCTTCATTGATGTAGGGAGTGAAGAGTAGCGGGGGGGGGGGGGGGGGGGAGGATCTAGATCGCTGTCTTAAACCCCTTTTAATCCAAGCGCTTCGTTCTTGGTCGTCCACTCTTATTTTTCCTTCTTGGCTTTTGTACATATTGCATATTACCCGTCTCTCCCTACAGTTTACCACTATTTTTCTCAGAATTTCGAAGATCTTGCAGAATTTTACATTGTCGATTGCTTTTTCCAGGTCGACAACGGCAGAATTGCCTCTCTGGTGCCTTTATCGTTCCCAAAGCCAAACTGATCGTCATCTAGCACATTCTCAATTTCCTTTTACATTCTTCTGTGCATTATTCTTGTAAGCAACTTGGATGCATGAGCTGGTAGATTGATTGTGCGATATTTCTCGCACTTGTCAGCTTTTGCAGTTTTTGGAATTGTATGGATGATACTTTTCCGAAAGTCTGATGGTATGTCGCCAGACTCATACATTCTACACACCAATGTGAATAGTCGTTTTGTTGCCACTTACCCCAATGATTTTCGAAATTATGATGGAATGTTATGTATCTCTTCTGTCTTATTTGATCTTAAGCCTTTCAAATCTCTCTTAAATTCTAATACGGGATCCCGTAACTCTTCTAAATCGACTCCTGTTTCTTCTTGTATCACATCAGACAAATCTTTCCTCCTCATAGAGGCCTTCACTGTACTCTTTCCATCTATCCGCTGTCTCCTTTGCATTTAACAGTCGAATAACCGTTGTGCTCTTAATGTTACCCCCAATATTTTTTATTTCACCTAAGGTTTTTTGACATTTCTGTACTCCTGAATTTCCCTGAACAGTTTTGTACTTCCTACTTTCATCGATCAATTGAAGTATTTCTTCTGTTACCGATGGTTACTTTGCAGTTATCTTCTCTGTATCTACATTTTTCTTCCCACCTTCTGTGGTTGTACTATTTAGAGCTATAGAGCTATTCCTTATTGCTGTATCTATATCCCTAGAGAACGTCATGCGAATATCGTCATTTCTTAGTACTTCCGTATCCCAGTTCTTTGCGTATTGATCCTTCCTGACCAATCTCTTACAACTTCACCCTACTCTTCATCACTACTATATTGTTATCTGAGTCTATATCTGCTCCTGGGTACGCCTTAAAATCCAGTACATTTTTTCAGAATCTCTGACCACGATGTAATCTAACTGAAATCTTCCGCTATCACTCGAACTTTTACAAGTGTACCTCCTTCTCTTGTGATTCTTGAACAGAGTGTTCTTTATTACTAGATGAAATTTGTTGCAGAACTTAATTAGTCTTTCTCCTCTCTGATTCCTTGTACGAAGCCCACATTCTCCTGTAACCTTTTCTTCTACTCCTTCTCCTACAACTGCATTCCAGTCCCCCATCATTATTAGATTTTCATGTCGGTTTATGTACTGTATTAATCTTTCAGTATGGCATGTATACCTGAACTATCGTTGACGGTGTTGCTTTGCTGTGGATTCTGACAAACACAGCAATCTCTGAACAGTTCATTGTAACAACCCTTTTTTTCGTACCTTTCTATTCATAACGAATCCTACTCAGGTTACACCATTTTCTGCTGCTGTTGATACTACCCTATGTTCATCTGACCAGAATTCCTTGTCTTCTTTCCATTTCACTTCACTGACCCCTACTGTATGTAGATTGAGCCTTTTGATTTTCCTTTTCAGATTTTATAGCTTCCCTACCACGTTCAAGCTTCCGACATTCCACGCCCCAACTCGTACGACGGTCCGTTCATTGATTATTCGACCTTTTTCTCATGGTCATCTTCCCCTTTGCGGAACTATAATCACCGAATTATTTCTGTGTCTCGTCAGCACATGCCTAGGAAGAGGGCGAGTAGCCTTCTCCAACGAGTGTGTAAGTGACTGCACCGCACCTCGCCGGCCATTTCCATTTGAAGAGCAAGTCATGAATACTCTCAACTCCAGCGCGTTCAGCGAGCAGTCAAACCGTCTGCAATGTGAAGCCATCACTCTTACCAGTGACCATCGCCTCGTTGGACCTTGCCGCCGAAGGAACAGTAAACGTTCTAGTCGGTCTTAGTCGCTCAGTGGTAAAATTTCTAGTTAGGCTCAGTCGCTCAGACATAAAATTCCTGGATGAAATTAGTCGCTGAATGACGAAATTTCAAGTGAGTCGTAGTGTCTCAGTGATTAATAGATTTACTCACATGCACTTGGCAAAGCAAGTAAACTTTTAGGCTCTACTGCTGAACTTATTTCTCTGAGTGAAGAAGATTCAGTTGAGCCGGCTTGCATCTGAAAGTAACTGTTGTATTATGTTTGAACTGTATGCATAATGACCTAAATATGTTCGTTTGTCCATCGTTACCTGAGAATACCCGTTATTAGTGTGTCTTGTTCCACTTCGGGGTCTCCATCATAACAATACGAGAAACACTTCATACTGCACTTTCACTACGTAATCAAAACGTTGGTTTGCGCCAAGCAGTTCAGTTTTAGTTGGGAAGGCGGACAGTTATATTAGATGGACTACAGTCAACCTCTAAGACAAAGACTCTGCAAACAATCCGGAATTTTAGTGAGTAACGAATGTCTAATTTAGCTTTTGATATATTAATATTTGCTACTCTGTTGTAGTGGACTCGAGATCTACATGCTACCTGTGTTGGGACTACGGTATCTGTTGAAGACACCAGTTCGGTGGACATTCTAAGGATTTTGTGTTTGCTTTGACGTGGCAAGACAGAATTAGGCTCCTTACTTATCCTACTATAGAACAAATAGGGATACTTATGCGACATCTATTGTAATAAAGAGAAAAAATCACATTCGCACTGACGACTGAGTCTCTTCATGTACAGTTGTGATTTCAGCATCCCGCATGGAGAAAGCTTTTGAGCGTGTAATATTTGGAACTGCTACATAGAGAAGTGAATGGTAATGACAATAACACAGAACATTGTGGAACTATGTAACGAACTAAATATACTTTATATTATGTTATGCGCAGTATGTGAAAGTAAAGCCTAAAACTGCGTCGAACTAATATTGTTGCAAACAGGATATTGATTATGTGTGTTCTGCATCTATGAAGATCTCATCACGTACCGGCATCACATGAACCAGAAGTAATAGCTGTAAGGCCGGAACCACAAAGGCGCTGACAATGGTCAGCAAATACAGACATCAGAGGACATCTGAAAATGTCAGCCGACAGCTTGATTACAATGTGTCCGATCTTCTTCGTCATTTTTTTGGCGGGATGCATGTCACTATGGTTACACGTTTAGAGACGAGTCCTGCACTGCTGACATTGCTATTAAATACAACGAATGCATGTGAACCAACTATATCTGCCTCTAGAAGAACGTGATAGATACCATACGCTCTTTTCTTAGTTACTAGAACAATCAAACAAGTTTTACGAATACATGACAATAAAGAGAGGGACGTTTTATCACACACTCGAGATGATTTGTGGTGACAGTGAATAGCAACCCTACCTCAGTAAATGCATTTCACTATAAGAAAGGCTAGTTGTAATCATATCGTAACACTTTTTACTGTTCAAAAAATTGAGGTTGTTCTGTGTTCCGGTTGAGAGACGATGTCAGCCAATATCCCACTGACAAGGACCGCACCACGACAGGAGCGCCCTCCAGCCGAAGAGAATATAAGCGCTGCTCCTGCCAGCCTCGGGCACAGTAGCAGACGGCGCAGTACTAGCCTGGCCTTAGAAGAGAACTCAACGATAGCCGTTATTAGTGATCCACAAACTGTGTGACAAACTTGCATGAACTCTGTATATAGCAAAGGACTCTGACTGTTTTCATGTCGCCCATCGCTTGCGACACCGTTGTAAATTCAAAGTATTGTCAATATTACTTTATTGCAATAAAAATTATAAATGTGATTTGTTTAAATTGTTGAATAGCATTCCGAGAACGCAGCACCCTGTACGCGCCGACACATTCTGCATCTCTTATTAAATTCATTGATACTGGAATATTACTCAGTGGAGCATCTCACACTAAGCCTGGTGAAGTGATATAACGAGCAGAAAATATTTTTTTTACTAAATTTGCTCGCAAATCACCTACATTCTTCAATATTGAATCAATTAATTCTAAGTGAATTATTTTAATTTGCCATTGCTTGACATATACCGGGTGATCAAAAAGTCAGTATAAATTTTAAAACTGAATAAATCAAGGAATAATGTAGATAGAAAGGTACAAATTGACACACATGCTTGGAATGACATGGGGTTTTATTAGAACAAAAAAAAATACAAAAGTTCAAAAAATGTCCGATAGATGGCGCTTCATCTGATCAGAATAGCAATAATTAGCATAACAAAGTAAGACAAAGCAAAGATAATGTTCTTTACAGGAAATGCTCAATATGTCCACCATCATTCCTCAACAATATCTGTAGTCGAGGAATAATGTTGTGTACAGCACTGTAAAGCATGTCCGGAGTTATGGTGAGGCATTGGCGTCGGATGTTGTCTTTCAGCCTCCCTAGAGATACCGGTCGATCACGATACACTTGCGACTTCAGGTAACCCAAAAGCCAATAATCGTATGGACTGAGGTCTGGGGACCTGGGAGGCCAAGCATGACGAAAGTGGCGGCTGAGCACACGATCATCACCAAACGCCGCGCGCAAGAGGTCTTTCACGCGTCTAGCAATATGGGGTGGAGAGCCATCCTGCATAAACATCTTACGTTCCAGCAGGTGTTTATCAGCCAGGCTGGAGATGATGCGATTCTGTAACATATCGGCGTACCTCTCACCCGTCACGTTAGCAGTTACAAAACCAGAATCACGCATTTCCTAGAAGAAAAAAGGCCCGATAACGGTAGATGTGGTAAATCCAACCCATACCGTGACTTTCTCATCGTGCAATGGAGTTTCCACGACAGTTCTAGGATTTTCGGTAGCCCAAATTCTGCAGTTGTGGGCGTTGACAGACCCTCGGAGCGTGAAATGAGCTTCGTTGGTCCACAACACGTTACTCAACCAATCGTCTCCGCCATCTTTTGAAACGCCCACACCGCAAATGCCCTCCGCTTCACTAAATCGCCAGGTAACAGTTCATTATGCCGTTGGATTTTGTACGGATAGCATCGGAGGTTACGCCTCAGTGCCAACCAAACAGTAGTGTATGACTTCCTGTGCATAGGCGAACCCGCAACAGTCTCCATTTCTTTAAAAAAATGGCTCTGAGCACTATGGGACATAACATCTATGGTCATCAGTCCCCTAGAACTTAGAACTACTTAAACCTAACCTAAGGACATCACACAACACCCAGTCATCACGAGGCAGAGAAATCCATTTCTTCCTGAACTGTCTCAGCAGCATTACGTCTTGTGCTCGGTCGGCCACTACGGGGTCTATCCTCGAAACAACCTGTGGCTTCGAACTTCGAAATCATTCTCGCCACAGCTGCATTTGGCAACGGACCTTTACCCGTTCGAATCCCCTTCCTGTGGCGATAGGATCGTAACCCATTCTGATAATACAGCTTCACTAAAAGCGCCTTTTCAGGCAACGTCAACATGCTGTGACTGCTGGCGCATCTGATTCTCTCTCTCTCTCTCTTTTTTCTTTATTGTGTTTTTTATCACCTTACACAAGGCGGGCTGTCAGCAGCTGAGTACGCCGCTCTTCAGCCTTGAGGTTTACAATAAGTAATACACAGAGGGGGCACAGAGAATACAATCAAAACGGCGTTCAAAACAATGTAGACACTAAAAAACAAAAAACACGGAGCTGTTCACGCTGGACGAGAAAACATCACTGACACTAGTTGACACGGCGCACAAAACATGGATGACGGCGACGGTACACGTGAACAGTGGCGGCGTGACGGCGAACATACACTAAACACAAACGAAGGCACACACACGAGACACTGATGGCAATGACCTCCGGCGCGCGAATGTTCACTGTGCGTGTGCGAGTCCGGGGACCTGCCAAGAGAGGAGGAGGAGGAAGGGGAGCGGGAGAGCGAGAGGGGGGAGCAGAGATGCCATGGGCAGGGGAGATAGGGGGAGGGAGGAAGGGGGAGGGGAAGCCTGGGGGAAGAGGGGTGGAGGGAGGGGACGGGGGAAAGGAAAGAAGGGAGGGAGGGTGCCTAAAGGAAAGGACACCAGAAGTAGGGGGTGGGGCAGGGTCAGAGTTGATAGGAGGGGTAGATGGAGGGGAGGAGGGCATCATCAGGGAGAGGGAGCTGGCGGAAGCCACCTTGGGAGAGGGTAAGGAGGGTGGAGAGATGGAGATCGGGTGGGATGTGGGAATACAGGCGCGGCAGTGGGCGGGGGTGGGAAAGGATCGGGGAGACGAGCGGGTGAGGAGGATCGAGTTTACGGGAGGTGTACAGGATCCGTATCCTTTCAAGGAAAAGGAGAAGGTGGGGGAAGGGGATGAGATCATACAGGATCCGCGTGGGGGAGGGGAGACGGATGCGATAGGCGAGGTGGAGAGCATGGCGTTCAAGGATTTGGAGGGATTTGTAAAAGTTAGGGGGGGGTGGAGATCCAAGCCGGATGGGCATAACAAAGGATAGGGCGGATGAGGGATTTATAGGTCTGGAGAATGGTGGAGGGGTCCAGACCCCACGTACGGCCAGAGAGGAGCTTGAGGAGACTGAGGCGGGAGCGTGCCTTGGCTTGGATTGTCCGGAGGTGTGGAGTCCAGGAGAGGCGACGGTCGAGGGTGACACCAAGGTACTTAAGGGTGGGAGTGAGGGCGATAGGACGGCCATAGATGGTGAGATAGAAATCAAGGAGGCGGAAGGAAGGGGTGGTTTTACCTACAATGATCGCATGGGTTTTGGAGGGATTGACCTTTAGCAACCACTGGTTGCACCAAGCAGTGAACCGGTCAAGATGGGATTGGAGAAGGTGTTGGGAGCACTGCAGGGTGGGGGCAAGGGCAAGGAAGGCGGTGTCATCGGCAAACTGGAGAAGGTGGATGGGGGGTGACAGCTGCGGCATGTCCGCCGTGTACAAAAGGTACAGAAGGGGGGAGAGGACGAAACCTTGGGGCACACCAGCAGAGGGGAAAAAGGTGTAGGAATCTGTGTTATGGATGGTGACATGGGAAGGACGGCGGGAGAGAAAGGAGCCGATCAGACGGATGTAGTTGATGGGAAGGGCGAAGGTTTGGAGCTTGAAGAGGAGACCGGAATGCCATACGCGGTCATAAGCTCGTTCGAGATCCAGGGAGAGGAAGATTGCGGAGCGACGGGAATTAAGCTGGTCGGAAAGGAGATGAGTGAGGTGAAGGAGAAGGTTGTCGGAAGAGGACGGCCGAAAGCCACACTGGGTAATGGGAAGGAGGCGGTGCTGGCGGAGATGCTGGTGGATGCGTCGGGTGAGGATAGATTCCAGGACCTTGCTGAAGACCAAGGTAAGGCTGATGGGACGGTAGGAGGAGACGGCAGACGGCAGTTTGCCAGGCTTAGGGAACATGAGGATGCGGGAGTTTTCCACAGGTCAGGGTAGTAACCGGTGAACAGGACTACATTGTAGAGCCTGGCCAGGGTGGAGAGGAAAGAGACAGGAGCTTCACGAAGGTGACGGTAGGTGACACGATCGTGACCAGGAGCGGTGTTGCGTTTTGTGCGGAGTGTAGCAATGAGATCCTGTGGAGTGATAGGGGCATTGAGTTCCGTGTGTGCAATGTTGTCCAAGTACTGGAAACCAGGAGCGAGGGAAGGGACAGAGGTGTCAGTTCGATCGCGGATATCCGGAAAGAGGGAGTAATCGAACTGGGGATCATCAGGGATGGAGGCAAAGTGATTGGCCTTACTAATCGTGTCAGGGAAGGGGTGATCATCATGGAGAAGAGGATAGTAGGGGGAGGGTTTAGTTCCGGTAAGGTGACGGAAGGCTGACCAGAACTTGGATGAGTTGATAGGTAGGGTAGTATTTAAATGGATGCATGTCTGTCGCCAGTCCCGGCGTTTCTTAGCCGCGAACAAATTACAAATGTGTCACTGGAGTTGCTGGTGGCGTCATAGTGTGTCCGGGTCACACATGCGGAGGAAGGCACGGTAGAGATGGCGGGATTCACGGAGGAGGAGGACGGCCTGTGGGGGTAGGGTAGGACGATGGGGGTGGATGGCGACAGTAGGGACGTGGGCCTCCACGGCCTCAGAGAAGGTCTGCTGGAGAAAGGAGGCGGCATGGGTGACATCATCGGGGTGGTGGTAGGTGAAAGGGTGGTTATCGACCTGGGTGGAGAGGGTATCCCGGTAGGCATTCCAGTTCGCACGGGAATAGTCATGGACATACTTAGGGGGAGGGTCATTACAAGGGTCGGGGCGGGGGCGACGACTGTCTGAAATGGTGAGGAGGACAGGGAGATGGTCACTACCAATAGGCTCCAGGACATCCACCGTTAGGTGGCCAAGGAGGTCGGGGGAGGAGAGGATAACATCGGGATTGGAGTTGGATTCGGGACGGGTGTGCTGGGGGATGGGGATGAGGTCGCCTTGAAAGGAGGAGAGGAACCGATGCCACCGCCGTAACTGGACAGCGGAACGTCTATGGATGTTGAGGTCGGCGGCGATCACGTAGGAGAAGGTACGGTCGATGTGGGAGAGGAAGTCGAAGGGAATAGGGGCGTTGGGGCGGACATAGATGGTGGCGCAGGTAACGGTAAGGCCGAGGAAGAAGAGACTGAGGATCAGGTGTTTGGTGGGATCGGGAAGGAGAGGTTGGAGCCAAACGGGGATCTGGCGGTGGTGCCCAATGGCAACTCCACCACGCGCAATCGGGAGGGGATTATCGGAGTGGTGGAGGAGGTAGGGCGAAGTGTGGATGGTGTGGTGAGGTTGCAGGAAGGTTTCATTGAGGAGGAAGGCATCCACGCCGTGGGTGGCAAGGGTGTGCAGGAAGAGGTTCTTGTCAGCGGGAAGGGAGCGGATGTTGTTGAAAAGGATACGGTGCTGTCGCGCCATGACAGGGATTTAAACGCGGGTGTCAAGGCAGGAGAAGGTGAAATGGGCCTGGTTGTTGGAGTAGGTGGCGTACATTTTGAGTTGGAAAACGGAACGGGCGGCGAGGGAGATCTGTTGGAGGGTGTGCGGGCGCTGAAAAGGATGGACATTCTGAAGGACAATGGTGAGGAATCTGATGATGTCCTCAGCAGTAGAGGGTGGGCGAAGGGAGTTGCCGGAAGGGGTGGGGGCGTCCAGTGGGCAGATGGGAACGGCGAGTTCGGGAGTGGTAGGAGTGGGTCGGGCCTTACACTTCTGGGAGTAGGTAGGATGAGGGAGGTTACAGGTATTATAGGAGGGGGGGGGACTGGAGATTGGGGCACTGCCGTAAAAAGTGGGCTTGCCTACAGTGCGGGCAGGTGGGGGCCTCATGGCAGTCAGATGTTGGGTGCGCATTATACCGCAAGCACCGTCGGCAGCAGAGGGATTGAGGAGGGGAACGGGAGGGGTCAACTTTATAACGTTGGTTAAAAAGGAGGGCACCCTCCTACAGGAGATGGTCTATGGAGGAGGCGTGCTCAGAAAAAACCCGCATAAGGCGGGTGGGGCCGGCAGTGTTGTGGATGCGACGAACCGCACGCACCTCCAGATGGGGATGGGCCTGAAGCTCTGCCAACACCTCCTCCTCCGTGATCGCTGGACTGAGCCGAGTGATCACGGCGGTGAGGGTCGGCGGGCGACGCAGGGGTTGGGGTTGGCAGGATAGAGGCGGAGAAGGAGCAGGGGTGAGGGAGGCATGAGGGCCAGAGCGGGTGACAGGGATGCGGGAAAGGAGGTCTGTGTGGAGGGTAGGGCTGGGGTAGGAAATGAGCACCGAATCACGGCGAGGAGTGAGGAGGGAGATGGGGGTACCAGGACAATGCTGGCGAAGGAAGAGGGTGAGGTTCTGGGCTTCAAGGAGGGAGGGATCAGGATGGGAGAGGAGGTAGCGGTAGGAGGAGGGGGTAGAGGAGGAGGAGGAGGGGGCAAGGACGGGCGGGAAGACATCCATGGCATCATGGGTGGGGGAAGGGGGACGAGGTGGAGCCTTTTTGGGAGCAGAGGAGGCAGGGGTGCCACTGGGGCGCTTGACGGCGGCGGAGGAGGTGTGGGGGATGGGAACAACTGGAATGTGGTGGGGAGTGGCAGGTCCCGGGGCTGGAGTCGGCGCCGGAGATGATGAGGGCGATGGCGATGGCGAAGGCGATGTTGAAGACGATGACAAGGACGATGAAGGTGAAGGGGAGAGTGGAGCGTGGGCCATAGCCCGCCGGGCGACCACCCTTGCGGGGGCCGCAGAAACGGCAGGAGCAGAGGGAGGGAGTGGAGGGAAGGGATCAGAGGAGGCGCGGTAGGGAGGAGCCGGGGACGGGGCGACAAATAGGGAGGGAGATGAGAGAGTGAGGAGTGGTGGGATGGACTGAGGGGGGTGAAGCGGCACACCACGTGATAGTAGTGGTGGCAGCAGCAGAGGGGAGGTGTATATAATGGCAGTGGTGGTGGCTGTAGAAGAGGTGGTGGGGGTTGACATTATGATAAGGGTGAAAAAAAACACAGTACTAGACAAAGGAGCAAACGAGAGGAACGGAGAAGGATGAAGGAGACTGGGGCCTAAGCCCCACTCTGCTGCTGCCGGGGGGGGGGGGGCGACCCGGCTGCTGGCTGGCTGGCTGGCTGGTGGGGATGCCTCCGCTGCTGCTGCTGCTGCGGCTGCTGCTTCTGGCGGATGGTGGGGGCAGCTAGGACCACTGCTGGCCGCTGGCTGCGACCGCAGGCGGCTGCGACCGCTGGCGGCGGGGACCGCTGGTGGCCGCTGGATGCTGGCTGTTGGCTGCTGGCTGGGGCCGCCGCAGGCGAGGACCGCTGCTTGTCGCTGGCGGGGATGCTGCTGGCTGCTGGCGTAGACTGCTGCTGGCTGCTGGCGGGGACCGCTGCTGGCGAGGACTGCTGCTGGCAAGGACCGCTGCTGGCTGTTGGCGGGGACCGCTGCTGGCAGGGACCGCTGCTGGCAAGGACCGCTGCTGGCTGCTGGCGGGGACCGCTGCTGGCGAGGACTGCTGCTGGCAAGGACCGCTGCTGGCTGCTGGCGGGGACCGCTGCTGGCGAGGACTGCTGCTGGCAAGGACCGCTGCTGGCTGCTGGCGGGGACCGCTGCTGGCAGGGACCGCTGCTGGACTGCTGCACGCCGACGGGCTGACTGGCTGGCTGGAACCAGCAACACCTATCGCTTCGACTGGTACCAGAAAGCACAATCGAAGGGCGGTAGTCAACTGAATTACCGCCGGAGATCGATTCTCTCTCTCATTACAGCTCCTTTTATACACGATTGTCATGTGCAGTCACTGACGGTTTGATGTCCGGCGCCATCAATCGGACATTATGTGAACTTTGTTTTTTTTGTTCTAATAAAACCCCATGTCATTCCAAGCGTGTATGTAAATTTTTACCTCTCTATCTACATTATTCCGTGGTCTATTAAGTTTTCAAATTTATACTGATTTTTTTATCACCCGGTATTTCATATTCAATGAAGAAATGAGGTTACAGATTTGAGATGACAACGTAATGAAATTAGTTTTACTACAAAAATATTAATTACTTTTTACAAACTATTTTTCAATGCAGGAAAAAGTTATTTCTTACTCGGCCTCAGTCAAGAAGCGTGTTACACCGTTTAAGCCAAGTTTTGGAACCTTGTTTAGTGTAACTGACGTTCCTGAATTTTTGTGGACCTCAGCGTCAGAAATACCGCTTTTGACTCAATTTTTCTGAGGCTAATGGTTTGGGTGAGGAGGTGGTAGGGTGAAATGAAACATGTAATGAAAACATGTGGAAATTTTTCAGACTTCGCCTGAATATCAGTTATGGCCTGTTGCAATTTAACTCGAGTGATTAATTTCAGGTGCTGTGGTATCACAGCGACGTTGCAGCGAGGGGAAGAGTGGACTACAGACGTCTGTGTGCCACACAGAGTGTAGAGACAATGATAGCAGCGGCACGAGACTTTACGCCGGCAGTACGCTGCCACGGAAAATGGGAGTTTAGTGTTAACCTGCATATTGTAGTTCAATGCGTGTAGTTGCTGGTAGGTAAAAAGAATTGAACTTGGATTAATAGAGGAGTATTCTGTAGTGATTTGTGTTTTGGGACGGCTTTGTAAATTATAAACTGTAAACTAGCAAATTAAAGGGAGATGAGACCTATTATAGAAACAGAGAAATTGTTCAAGTTGGCAATGTTAGGAGTGATCGATCAAATTAGGTACAAATGACACGTAGTGACGCTAGAAATAGCGTGTATGAAAATCTAAATTACGAGGGACTGCTGAAAAGTAATGCCTCCTAATTTTTTGTGTGAAAATTCCCGAAGTTTTTTAAATAGAAAACGTTATTAACTTTCTATATCGTCATACCTCAGGTCTACATATTTGCAGGTCTCTGTCGCTAGAGGGCTCCGAATTGTATCGTGTAACATGGCGGTGTGTAATGTAAATACGTCGGTATGTGAGAAACGGCATACTGTAATCGACTTTAGAATTGATCTATACATGGAGTAGCCTCTCCTACAGCACGTAAAGTCAGACCGTTTACGAATGTTGAGACATCTGCACAATGTCATGCCTTGAGTTCATTTTCATCGATCATCCACCATACATACTGTCCTAAACTTGCCCCATCCGATTTCCATCTGTTTCTAAAACTTAAAGGGACACCTCCGAGGACTTCACTTTGATAGTGATGCAGCAGTGCAAGCAAGTGAGGTTATGGCCCTGTCAACAAAGTCAAACACTCTACACTGGCGGTATCCACAAACTGGTGTCTCGTTGGGAGAAATGTGTTCGTCGCCAGGTTGTTATGTTGAGAAATAAATTTATAGATACGAAGAATAGCGATGTGGAATGTTAATAACGTTTGTTTTATTTAAAAAGCTTTAAGAGTATTCGTACAAAAATTTGGAGCCATTACTTTCAGCATGTCCTCGTATGTCGTGAATGATCACATTGTATGGATAAATTTGAATGAGGACGACAGACAAATGGAGTCTGACATAAGAAAGAGGTGGTTACAGGCTCGGGGCAGTAGCAATAGCTTGATGCCAATGAGGTAGTTCATTCATTATTCAGTAAGTACAGGTACATTATTCTAGACCTGTATAATAACAGTATTTTCTTTATTACATGTAAAGTAACATATTGTTTTGTAGATGGCTGTATACTGGTGTCGAATATGGTTGATGTTTTATTACGTATTTTGGAAAATGAAATTCCAAGAATCTTGTGAAGGCTGGACAAATCCCAAGCAGTTGAACTGTTTAACACCGAGTGTACCAGTAAGTATCAGTCCCTGTGTTACCTTCTTTTTGCTTGCTGTGTAAGATGATATTTATGTTTCTGTTTGTATCTTCTAAAAATTTCGGAATTGCCTGGCATTTTTATCTCTGCAACTCATGTCTAGCCCACAGCTCTTCCTACCACTATCATTACAGTCTGGCCTTTCATCATGATAGCCTGCGCCTGCTTCACAAGTGTTGCAATCTCACAATGAATTTCTGAGTAAGAATGAGTCAGTGTGTTATATGAGTTGTTAACCTCTTTTGTGTTTGGTGCGATAGCTACGTGCATGTGTTTGTTTCCTTGTTCTAGCTCATGGCTTTTCAACACCACAGCCAGTGCATCTCACGATATTACGTCCTCCCGCTGCCTCGGCGCTTGGCTGGTCACAGCTGCCCTCCCGCCTGGCTTTTTATTGCTGGGGCCCCGCTGCTCACTGTGTGCACTGCCACAACCCACACACATCCGTGTACCGTCGCTGTAGCCCAGCTCTTCACGGCGGGCACCGTCGCCACAGCCTGCATCCACAGGTGCGTTGTCGTCCAGCGTCTCATTACAGGTCGACTCTCAGCGCAACCTGGTTGCCTGTGATGGCCTCAACCAGTCTTACGCAGCACCACTGGTAGTGTATATATTTCTAATAACAATAATAGTGCCACGAGTAGTTTTTCTGGACATTCTACTAATCAAGTGCCTGAGATAAACCGACGTACAGATTTTCAAATAAAATTGCGGAAGTGGGAGGGGAGTGGTAAGGTGCCAAGCCACTTTACAAATATACCTTAAAAGTACTGTTAATCTCTTCAGAACTTTAAACACCTGAACACAGAAAACTTTAAGCAAACTCTGATGACTATCATTCTACATCTACATCTACATCCATACTCCGCAAGCCACCTGACGGTGTGTGGCGCAGGGTACTACCTCTATCGGTTCTCCCTTCTATTCCAGTCTCGTATTGTTCGTGGAAAGGAAGGTCATCGGTATGCGTCTGTGTGGGATCTGATCTCTCTGATTTTACCCTCATGGTCTCTTCACGAGATATACATAGGAGGAAGCAATATACTGCTTGACTCCTCGGTGAAGGTATATTCTCGAAACTTCAACAAAAGCCCGTACCGAGCTACTGAGCGTCTCTCTTGCAGAGTCTTCCACTGTAGTTTATCTCTCATCTCCGTAACCCTTTCGCGACTGCTGAATGATCCTGTAACGAAGCACGCTGCTCTCCGTTGGATCTTCTCTCTCTCTCTCTTCTATCAACCCTATCTAGTACAGATACCACACCGGTGAGCAGTATTCAAGCAGTGGGTGAACTAATGTACTGTAACCTACTTCCTTTGTTTTCGGACTGCATGTCCTTATTCTTCCAATGAATCTCAGTCTGGCATCTGCTTTGCCGACGATTAATTTTATATGGTCACTCCATTTTAAATCACTCCTAATGCCTACCCCCAGATAATTTATAGAATTAACTGCTTCCAGTTGCTGACCTGCTATATTGTAGCTAAATGATAAAGGATCTTTCTTTCTATGTATTCGCAGCACATTACATTTGTTTACATTGAGATTCAATTGCCACTACCTGCACCATGCGCCAATTCGCTGCAGATCCTCCTGAATTTCAGTACAATTTTCCATTGTTACGACCTCTCGATGTACTACAGCATCATCCGCAAAAAGCCTCAGTGAACTTCCGATGTCATCCACAAGGTCATTTATGTATATTGTGAATAGCAACGGTCCTATGACACTCCCCTGCGGCACACCTGAAATCACTCTTACTTCGGAAGACCATTGAGAATGACATGCTGCCTTCTGTTATCTAGGAACTCTTCAATCCAATCACGCAATTGGTCTGATAGTCCATAAGCTCTTACGTTGTTCATTAAACGACTTTGGGGAACTGTATCGAACGCCTTGCGGAAGTCACAAGAAATACGGCATCTACCTGGGAACCCGTGCCTATGGCCCTCTGTCTCGTGGACGAATAGCGCGAGCTGGGTTTCACACGATCGTATTTTTCGAAATCCATGCTGATTCCTACAGAGTAGATTTATAGTCTGCAGAAAAGTCATTATACTCGAACATAATAGGTGTTATAAGATTCTACAACTGATCGATGGTAGAGATATACACTCCTGGAAATTGAAATAAGAACACCGTGAATTCATTGTCCCAGGAAGGGGAAACTTTATTGACACATTCCTGGGGTCAGATACATCACATGATCACACTGACTGAACCACAGGCACATAGACACAGGCAACAGAGCATGCACAATGTCGGCACTAGTACAGTGTATATCCACCTTTCGCAGCAATGCAGGCTGCTATTCTCCCATGGAGACGATCGTAGAGATGCTGGATGTAGTCCTGTGGAACGGCTTGCCATGCCATTTCCACCTGGCGCCTCAGATGGACCAGCGTTCGTGCTGGACGTGCAGACCGCGTGAGACGACGCTTCATCCAGTCCCAAACATGCTCAATGGGGGACAGATCCGGAGATCTTGCTGGCCAGGGTAGTTGACTTACACCTTCTAGAGCACGTTGGGTGGCACGGGATACATGCAGACGTGCATTGTCCTGTTGGAACAGCAAGTTCCCTTGCCGGTCTATGAATGGTAGAACGATGGGTTCGATGACGGTTTGGATGTACCGTGCACTATTCAGTGTCCCCTCGACGATCACCAGTGGTGTACGGCCAGTGTAGGAGATCGCTCCCCACACCATGATGCCGGGTGTTGGCCCTGTGTGCCTCGGTCGTATGCAGTCCTGATTGTGGCGCTCACCTGCACGGCGCCAAACACGCATACGACCATCATTGGCACCAAGGCAGAAGCGACTCTCATCGCTGAAGACGACACGTCTCCATTCGTCCGTCCATTCACGCCTGTCGCGACACCACTGGAGGCGGGCTGCACGATGTTGGGGCGTGAGCGGAAGACGGCCTAACGGTGTGCGGGACCGTAGCCCAGCTTCATGGAGACGGTTGCGAATGGTCCTCGCCGATACCCCAGGAGCAACAGTGTCCCTAATTTGCTGGGAAGTGGCGGTGCGGTCCCCTACGGCACTGCGTAGGATCCTACGGTCTTGGCGTGCATCCGTGCGTCGCTGCGGTCCGGTCCCAGGTCGACGGGCACGTGCACCTTCCGCCGACCACTGGCGACAACATCGATGTACTGTGGAGACCTCACGCCCCACGTGTTGAGCAATTCGGCGGTACGTCCACCCGGCCTCCCGCATGCCCACTATACGCCCTCGCTCAAAGTCCGTCAACTGCACATACGGTTCACGTCCACGCTGTCGCGGCATGCTACCAGTGTTAAAGACTGCGATGGAGCTCCGTATGCCACGGCAAACTGGCTGACACTGACGGCGGCGGTGCACAAATGCTGCGCAGCTAGCGCCATTCGACGGCCAACACCGCGGTTCCTGGTGTGTCCGCTGTGCCGTGCGTGTGATCATTGCTTGTACAGCCCTCTTGCAGTGTCCGGAGCAAGTATGGTGGGTCTGACACACCGGTGTCAATGTGTTCTTTTTTCCATTTCCAGGAGTGTAGGTCTATAGTTCTGCACATCTGTTCGACGTCCCTTCTTGGAAACGGGATTGACCTGTGCCCTTTTCCAATCTTTTGGAACGCTACGCTCTTCTAGGGACCTACGGCACACCGCTGCAAGAAGGGGGGGGGGGGGGGCAAGTTTCTTTGCGTACTGTGTGTAAAATCGAACTGGTATCCCATCAGGTCCAGCGGCCTTTCCTCTTTTGAGCGATTTTAACTGTTTCTCTATCCCTCTGTCGTCTATTTCGATATCTACCATTCTGTCATCTGTGCGACAATCTAGAGAAGGAACTACACTGCAGTCTTCCTCTGTGAAACAGCTTTGGAAAAAGACATTTAGTATTTCGGCCTTTAGTCTGTCCTCCTCTGTTTCAGTACCATTTTTGTTACAGAGTGTCTGACATTTCGTTTTGATCCACCTACCGCTTTGACATAAGACCAAAATTTCTTAGGATTTTCTCTCAAGTCAGTACATAGAACTTTACTTTCGAATTCGTTGAACGCCCCACGCATAGCTCTCCTCACACTACATTTCGTTTCGTGTAATTTTTGTTTGTCTGCAAGGCTTTGGCTATGTTTATGTTTGCTGTGAAGTTCCCTTTGCGTCCGTAGCAGTTTTCTAACTCGGTTGTTTTACCACGGTGGCTCTTTTCCATCTCTTACGATCTTACTTGGCACATACTCATCTAATGTACATTGTACGATGGTTTTGAACTTTGTCCACTGATCCTCAACACTATCTGTACTTGAGATAAAACTTTTGTGTTAAGCCGTCAACTACTCTGAAATCTGCTTTCTGTCACTTTTGCTAAACAGAAAAATCTTCCTACCTTTTTCTAATATTTCTATTTACGGCTGAAATCACCGATTCTGTAACCGCTTTATGATCGCTGATTCCCCGTTCTGCGTTAACTGTTTCAAATAGTTCGGGTCTGTTTATCCCCAGAATGTCTAATACGTTATCGCCACGAGTCGGTTCTGTTTAACTGCTCAAGGTAGTTTTCAGATAAAGCACTTAAAAAAGTTTCACTGGCTTCTTTGTCGCTTCCTTCGATACTATTGCACTTTTTATCGCCAGAAACACGCCTCCCCCTTCACTCTCCAGCCTGTCTCTGTGGTATACATTCCAATCTGAGTTTATAATTTCATTACTGTTTATATCTTGTTTCAGCCAACTTTCCGTCCTAGCTATGTGGGCATTGTGACCGTTTATTAATGAGAGCAGTTATGGGACCTTTCTATAGACGCTCCTGTAATTTATTATTACCACATTAATGTTGTCATTCCATGTTGCGTTTTGCCTACTGCTACCTTTCTCGCGTCTCAGAAGGTGTCTTGTCGGGCCTAGGGAGGGAATTCTCTAACCTAAAAAACCCACATGTGCACTCCACGTACTCCGCTACCCTTGTAGCCGCTTCCTGCGTGTAGTGCACGCCTGACCTATTCAGGGAGACGTGCATTATTAACTTTACAGCTCTGGTTGCTGACAGCAAAATAATATTGACAATAAACAATGTGTACAAAGCATTCCAAGGAACTTCAAGTGTGACCTTTCTCCCTAAAACAAATTATTACAACTCTTAATTTCACAAACAGCTGATTCGAGGAATCACTGAAGACAATCAATTAAACAACAGATACAATCCTTGCCAAACCCTTGACAACCTAGGGATAAACAACAGTACTTATGTGTGCGTGTCTGTGTGTGTGTATGTGTCTGTCTGTGTGTGCGTGTATGTGTGTGTGTGTGTGGGGGGGGGGGGTTATGCACCACAATACTGATAATAGTTTTATAAATGGTAGGTCCTTAGTGCAACTCTGGCCTTTCTTTTTACAATAGTCCACGTCTTAGTCCTTCTGATCAGAATAACTTGTGATGCCTGTAACATAAATCTATTAGACACAGACAAGAAGTCACAGCGCTTAATTAAGATGTTTAATAGCGATAATAAACATACGTAACCCCTCGCACGCACACACAGAAAATACGCAGTGAAAAGCAGTTACACGTATTAGAAGTATCCCTTGGCATTAACCGCACAACCAATTTAATTTAAACCTTTTAATTTAGCTCTCTGTGAATTAAGCGAATAGACGTTCGCTCCCTCTCATACCAACTTAACAAACCAATTATGTGAGTGACTTCGATACTTCAAGTAAGAAGTAATTATTTGACCAATGCAAGTACTTGACTTTATGAAACAATTCCAGAGCTACATCAGCACAAACAGTTCAAGCCATTATTCGTATTCCATACGCAATCAGTAAGTCAACACCACCTCGGTTTACGAGAGAAAGCAAGTTCAGGCCACTTAATCGTTCTAGAATTATGAACAATTCAGCGATCATCCACGCAGCTAATCTTTACGTAATGGTTGAGTAGAAAGGACTCCCTTCAAAGCACATAATATCTGAAGTACCCTAAGACAACAACAATAGCACGTGACAGTTTTTTAAATATAAACACCGTACTAAATTAGAGCCAACTGAATTTAAGACATTTCTTAATGGTCAAAAGAAATTTAAACAGTATAACGTGACTAAGTTACAAATCTCAAATCGATTAGACCAACCAGCAGCTGTTTCGTAACATATATGCTCAGTAGTGCAATCCGGTCACCAAACCAGCCAAACTAACAAATGATCACCGCTATTTGTGAACACCAGTGCAAGTTAGCCTCTCAGACTCGAGTACAGTACTCTCGTCGGACTCGTACTCCTCAGGGACCACGTCGGTAGGCGCTACAGTCTGGAACCGAGCAACACGCCCCCTCTTGGAATATCCTCGCACCACCGATGAACCAAACTTGAAGGACTCTAGAGCAACCGAAACGCCGCGGCGCTTAAATAATCTTCCTGTCAAAGACCCTCAGACCAGCGTCTCTGATCGGAAGACTAAACCACGGACGACCGTCGATAATCAGAGAGGCACTACTCTGATCGCGAAGCTGGCGCACACGGGTCAACAGTGTTCAGTGACTCAAGGTGCGCTTGGGAGTACAATATGACATGCCCAAATTAGGAACATGGATGGGTATCACGACCCTCTCAATTCCTAATTGTGTGGAAATCCATTTGGAATGGAAGTCCCCAAGAATAATAAATAACTCTCAACATTTCGCCATACATGAATAATCCATGTAATGGGGATCTTTGTATCTTTAGCTGTAAAAAGAGGTGTTATTAATTTTCACAATAACGATGAAATTTGCTTTATTCTATGGTTCGTTATGTCATATAAGAATACTTTCGAGGAACATGCACAGTGTACTGGCACATTTGACATATATTACATTACCACATATTATATACATGATGAAATAGAATTCCTCATGAAATTCCAGAACATCGGTAAGACTGAACGACAGAAACCGCTCATATCTGTTCATGAATATAGCCTGGGTGGATACAAGAATATTGATAATAAGATTGCACGTAAGGTTGTCAGCCCGCTGCACTTTACCAATTTCGCTGGCCTGTGGCGGAAACATGCAGATTTATTGCTCACCTCTGATGCCGACAAACAAAATGACTCATGCATAAAGTACATATAGTGCCTTAGTTCACCCCAGTTAAGTGGACATTAGCGACATATAGGCTGCAGGTGCCTGAACGCATTTGATACGAATGATAAACTAAATAGGTATTAGTGGGATTGCTTACGGAAGTCCTAGTACGTGTACATATGATTAAAGAGGAGAATAAATTCATGAAAGTAAAGAATCTTCTCTGCAAGGAGTTAGTACCTTTCGCTGTATGTACCGACTTCGAATGGCTACTCGCCCCTTTGGAGCTCTATGAGGGTGATCCCACTACCTAGCGTACCGACGTCACAGAACGGCAAGTATCTTCTGCGACTGCTTATCATGTTGTGCGCACATACTTTTTAACTCTTAATTTTTATGGGTGTTACACTACGGGAGATCCGGCAAGATGGCTGCTATCTGAGCTTGAAGGTCTTGCAAAGGAGGTTGACGTGATTTATCGCACCAAATTATGTGCAATCTTATTATCGATATTCTTATATTCAGCCAGGCCATATACATGAATACATATGTGCGGATTCTACCATCCAGCCTTACCGATGTTATGGAATTTCACGGGGAATTCTATTCCATCATTTTTATAATATGTGGAAATACACTCCTGGAAATTGAAATAGGAACACCGTGAATTCATTGTCCCAGGAAGGGGAAACTTTATTGACACATTCCTGGGGTCAGATACATCACATGATCACACTGACAGAACCACAGGCACATAGACACAGGCAACAGAGCATGCACAATGTCGGCACTAGTACAGTGTATATCCACCTTTCGCAGCAATGCAGGCTGCTATTCTCCCATGGAGACGATCGTAGAGATGCTGGCTGTAGTCCTGTGGAACGACTTGCCATGCCATTTCCACCTGGCGCCTCAGTTGGACCAGCTTTCGTGCTGGACGTGCAGACCGCGTGAGACGACGCTTCATCCAGTCCCAAACATGCTCAATGGGGGACAGATCCGGAGATCTTGCTGGCCAGGGTAGTTGACTTACACCTTCTAGAGCACGTTGGGTGGCACGGGATACATGCGGACGTGCATTGTCCTGTTGGAACAGCAAGTTCCCTTGCCGGTCTAGGAATGGTAGAACGATGGGTTCGATGACGGTTTGGATGTACCGTGCACTATTCAGTGTCCCCTCGACGATCACCAGTGGTGTACGGCCAGTGTAGGAGATCGCTCCCCACACCATGATGCCGGGTGTTGGCCCTGTGTGCCTCGGTCGTATGCAGTCCTGATTGTGGCGCTCACCTGCACGGCGCCAAACACGCATACGACCATCATTGGCACCAAGGCAGAAGCGACTCTCATCGCTGAAGACGACACGTCTCCATTCGTCCCTCCATTCACGCCTGTCGCGACACCACTGGAGGCGGGCTGCACGATGTTGGGGCGTGAGCGGAAGACGGCCTAACGGTGTGCGGGACCGTAGCCCAGCTTCATGGAGACGGTTGCGAATGGTCCTCGCCGATACCCCAGGAGCAACAGTGTCCCTAATTTGCTGGGAAGTGGCGGTGCGGTCCCCTACGGCACTGCGTAGGATCCTACGGTCTTGGCGTGCATCCGTGCGTCGCTGCGATCCGGTCCCAGGTCGACGGGCACGTGCACGTTCCGCCGACCACTGGCGACAACATCGATGTACTGTGGAGACCTCACGCCCCACGTGTTGAGCAAATCGGCGGTACGTCCACCCGGCCTCCCGCATGCCCACTATACGCCCTCGCTCAAAGTCCGTCAACTGCACATACGGTTCACGTCCACGCTGTCGCGGCATGCTACCAGTGTTAAAGACTGCGATGGAGCTCCGTATGCCACGGCAAACTGGCTGACACTGACGGCGGCGGTGCACAAATGCTGCGCAGCTAGCGCCATTCGACGGCCAACACCGCGGTTACTGGTGTGTCCGCTGTGCCGTGCGTGTGATCATTGCTTGTACAGCCCTCTCGCAGTGTCCGGAGCAAGAATGGTGGGTCTGACACACCGGTGTCAATGTGTTCTTTTTTCCATTTCCAGGAGTGTATAATACATGTTATATGTACCAGTGCACTGTGCATGTCTCTGAGCCAAAAGCTTGATATTATATTGTGATACATTAGCTTGATATACATGTGAGGAGCCATTAGCTAATAAACCTGAAACGCCGCATTGGGATCGTTATCTTCTAATTAGTATATTCTCGCGGTGCAGCACATTATTCGTGCTGTTTGAATTACAAAATTCTCTAGCATATCTCCGTTTTTCCCACAACTTCAACTGATATGATGCTGTTTTCTTCGTTGAGCCTTTGAATTAGATATGTATAATGATAAGGTGTTACAGCTAAGAAAACCGAAATTTGTTTTCATTTTTGAAGAGGAGAACTCTTCATAGACTTATTAACATTAATACCGGCATCACTTCAGGAATTTGCTGAAACGATGCATCAGATGGATATGAACCTCACTCAAGCTGCACACCCAGATTAAGCTAAATTTCAGCTCGTACTTCAGAATGGAGTCTTCCCCTACGATTACTTGCATTCAGCGAAAAGACTCTGCGAAACTGCGTTGCTCAACATAGCCGCATACTCCTGTAAACTGTGAGTAGGTAGCTGATGGCTGCATACACAGCATCGCTGCGACAGTAGTCTACAGAACCAGTTCATAGATGTTGGCCACTGATGGTATCGTGTTAACGATTGGAGTTCACGCTCTCAGCATTAGTGAAGGCCTCAAGATGGTGCACTGAGTCACCGAAACATGGTGTTATATGGTTAATAACATCGAAAGAACCGTAGCAGGTGTTTCACTTTATTGCATATGTAAACATACTTGTGACGGTATAAAAAAGCGGAATATGAATATGTTCTACGTGTTTGGGATGAGTTTAAGGTCTCTAACTTGCGAGAGTATGGGGTTCTCTATATGAATACCGATGTAGGTTTTTCTTACAGACATCTTCGAACAATACTGGTATGTATACATGGAAACGTAATATTTTAGTTGGATTCTGCCTCTTATTATACCGCACCAGCGCGTGCATGGGATGCTATGCTGAAAATGACACGCATTCCACCAGGATTATTAATAGATGTTGACACGTTGCTATATTTCGAATGAGGGATTCATGAATGATTTTACCAATGGGTACATAGACGTACAGGGACATATAGTCTGCCAATGAGTGGGTCTTTCAATAAAACGTCTATAGAGTTAAGTTACATCCTATATCTGGATGTTAACAATTTATAAGAATACACCACGCAAAGATCTTTACCTTCTGGAGGGTTTCAGCGGCTATCTAGAAAGGCAATCGCCAGATTACGTTGTTTATCATCTGTGGCGGCTGAATTTGAGGTAGTCTATGTCTTGGAGATAGACAAGGTATGTCCTAATAGTTAGCCTTACATGCAAAAAGAATTTCCGCTGTGTCTAGAGCACTGAGCTCTGAGCAACAGCTCCCAACCAAAGCTGATGGCAATGCAGGAGAGAAAAATGGGTTACATAATACATCATAGAAATCTTCAGCCGTGTCTAAAGTTGATGATGAAACTGAGTAAAGTTCATCGTCCTACTAAATTAGATCAGTCGTCGTAGTTGAAGGTAGATATGGATTTAAATACTAAATAGATGGCTTCAGAAACGTGTTCATCTGAAAAAAAAAAACTTACTAGAAGCTAATGAACAATACAGTTTTCACGAAAACTGCACAAAATGTTTGAAAACACCGTGATATTTATTTATACAGTTCGTGGGGTAGAAGTTGTGACGGAAGGGAATTGATCGCATAGCCCAATTTTAAACGGGCTACAATATAAATAATCCCTTTTTTAAGGCCCTAGGTTACCTTCTAAGGAAACTGACAACTTTATTTATTGTGTGAAGGATTGTGATCCGTATTTGTGTGAAGGGTTGTGATCCGTAAGAAGTGATAAGATGCCAACCCGATACATTCGACACATCTGATAATCCTTATGGTCTAAAACCTGCAACAATTAGGTTATCAGTCTAATGAATGATTAGGCGAATGAGTCGCAGATCGAGGAGTTTGTAAGTCTCCAATCAAACACTCCTTCACTTCCTACATATATGGTGTGTGGAAATGTAGGAGGGGTAATATTTGAGTTACAAAACTGTTTGTTTTAAGATGTTCTGCTCTTCTTGCTGCTTGCTTAATGAAAAAGAAGATGGCTAAAATTAAACTATTAACTAATGTTTCCACCAACGTTCGCCGTGTAAGCCCCCACGTTTTTCAGCACAAATAAAAAAATTAAGTAATGCAAGAAAAATACTATTCATAGAGCTTCCCACTGCGTGGCGGAATTTCAAAATATTCGCTTCGGCACTGTCCAGGCGCCAACCAACGCTGCCATAACATTTAACCCTAGATGAAAGAAGTGACAAGTTAATTAAAATTGCATACATGAATTTACGGTGAAATAAGGTTCGCTTCTCACTTTTCGCAGACTACATTTGTTCCAGAAAATAGGGAATGAAGTATCTTTCACACTATTCACAACAGTTTATTATTAAAATAATTTTTGTATGTGTGAGATCCTAAGTAAGTCGACCAGCATCACATATTTGCTTAACCGTTGGGAAATGCATGACAATTATTCAAAGTAGTTCAGCACACTTCTAAGCTGAAGTTTCTGTAATCACGAATTAACAACATTTTTAAATGCGGAGTAACATCAACGTTAACTGGTGAACAGTTCACAGATGTATAGACAAAGTCGCCTAACCGAAAAATGTGTCCAAATGCTGAACAATGTTTCAGCCTCTTTGCGATCAACACTCACGAGATATTTAGAAGTCCTGTCGCCTCTCACGGAACGTGAGTCAAACTCATGCACACTCTACGTCCAGAAATATATATAGACCACAAATTCTTATATACACTCCTGGAAATTGAAATAAGAACACCGTGAATTCATTGTCCCTGGAAGGGGAAACTTTATTGACACATTCCTGGCGTCAGATACATCACATGATCACACTGACAGAACCACAGGCACATAGACACAGGCAACAGAGCATGCACAATGTCGGCACTAGTACAGTGTATATCCACCTTTCGCAGCAATGCAGGCTGCTATTCTCCCATGGAGACGATCGTAGAGATGCTGGCTGTAGTCCTGTGGAACGGCTTGCCATGCCATTTCCACCTGGCGCCTCAGTTGGACCAGCGTTCGTGCTGGACGTGCAGACCGCGTGAGACGACGCTTCATCCAGTCCCAAACATGCTCAATGGGGGACAGATCCGGAGATCTTGCTGGCCAGGGTAGTTGACTTACACCTTCTAGAGCACGTTGGGTGGCACGGGATACATGCGGACGTGCATTGTCCTGTTGGAACAGCAAGTTCCCTTGCCGGTCTAGGAATGGTAGAACGATGGGTTCGATGACGGTTTGGATGTACCGTGCACTATTCAGTGTCCCCTCGACGATCACCAGTGGTGTACGGCCAGTGTAGGAGATCGCTCCCCACACCATGATGCCGGGTGTTGGCCCTGTGTGCCTCGGTCGTATGCAGTCCTGATTGTGGCGCTCACCTGCACGGCGCCAAACACGCATACGACCATCATTGGCACCAAGGCAGAAGCGACTCTCATCGCTGAAGACGACACGTCTCCATTCGTCCCTCCATTCACGCCTGTCGCGACACCACTGGAGGCGGGCTGCACGATGTTGGGGCGTGAGCGGAAGACGGCCTAACAGTGTGCGGGACCGTAGCCCAGCTTCATGGAGACGGTTGCGAATGGTCCTCGCCGATACCCCAGGAGCAACAGTGTCCCTAATTTGCTGGGAAGTGGCGGTGCGGTCCCCTACGGCACTGCGTAGGATCCTACGGTCTTGGCGTGCATCCGTGCGTCGCTGCGGTCCAGTCCCAGGTCGACGGGCACGTGCACGTTCCGCCGACCACTGGCGACAACATCGATGTACTGTGGAGACCTCACGCCCCACGTGTTGAGCAATTCGGCGGTACGTCCACCCGGCCTCCCGCATGCCCACTATACGCCCGCGCTCAAAGTCCGTCAACTGCACATGCGGTCCACGTCCACGCTGTCGCGGCATGCTACCAGTGTTAAAGACTGCGATGGAGCTCCGTATGCCACGGCAAACTGGCTGACACTGACGGCGGCGGTGCACAAATGCTGCGCAGCTAGCGTCATTCGACGGCCAACACCGCGGTTCCTGGTGTGTCCGCTGTGCCGTGCGTGTGATCATTGCTTGTACAGCCCTCTCGCAGTGTCCGGAGCTAGTATGGTGGGTCTGACACACCGGTGTCAATGTGTTTTTTTTTCCATTTCCAGGAGTGTATATGTGGACGCAAATTTCATCGGATTTTCAATGCTGCCCCTTATTTTTGTGTAGCTTTAATGGTTTTATCATTAATAGTGTATTTGCTCGTGTGGTTTCTTATTTTGCGCCGTTATACCACTAAGAAAATTAAACAATTAAACTAATTAGGGTCATATAGCTCTAATTAGCTCTGCTTAATAATGCTGACGCTGCTTCACTGTTACATGTTTTATTTGTCAGAAAATTCACTTCTTCATGCGCAAAACATACAGTCAGACCTGTAATTTGAAATACGGAATATTCACAGAAAATCTATTAGAACCTTTCGATAGTGCTCACTGATCCTTATCAATTGTTACTACGTTTGCCTGAATCGCTTAATATGTCAGTGAGACATTAATTTTTATAGATCAGGCTAGCTGACCTGCAGTGAGGCTTTGTCATCCTTTGAGCACCGCCAGTCACCGCGCGTCAAAGATGCCCCCTCCTATTGACCAAGCCACAAAGCTCGTCAGGCCTAGCATGGCCTTAAATAGAGTGATATTAGTTTAGATTTCCTGCTGCTGGTCATAAAAGTCACATATTTTTTCTACGTAAATGAATATTGTAACAAAATATTGCCAGTATAAAATATTTATTCATAATTGCATTTAGATATTGCTTACTACACTGGTGTTCAAAACCGAAGGAGGAAAGTAACTTCCTCATTATGTGCCACTGTCAAGTAACACAACTCCACGAAACTTGGACCATACATAGAAAACATTGTTATAGTACAGTACAGTACAGTACAGTACAGCACAGCACAGAAGGCAACTGGAAAGAATACGCAATGAGAAAAACAGAAATGACACTTCTATTCAAAGACAATAATTACATTGAAGTCACCGCGACTTATGATAGTCCCTTGGACATTACAAAAGGCAGCACGTGGATTGTGATAGGATTTGTGATCACCACGGACAGCCACGTGCGCTCTGCAATGTGTTCCCATGCAGGCCACAGGGTTGTTAAGGAGTTCATGTGACAGGACGTTTCCACCCTCCACCAGCGCCATTAACAATTTCTGGATGGTCGTTGGTGCATGCGGGCGTAGTGCAGTACGTTCCCTGACGCATCCCACACGTGCTCGATGGGATATAAGTTGGTAGGACGGGCAGGCCTGTCCTTTCGCCGAATATACTCTCATCCCTAGAGCTTCTACACCTATACTGTTCGATGCAATTTCGCATTGTCATCCGTAAATATGAAATCAGGGCCGAATGAATCCCTGAAAAGACATAGATGGGGAAGGAGAATAGTGTCACAATAAATTTGGCCGGCGAGTTTATTGTGTGCATAGATTTGGAGAACAGTACGTCCATACAACATTATACCTCCCTCCAGCATAACACCTGGCCCACCAAAACGAGAATGTTTCACAATGTTTTTGGGTATACTACGTGTCCCCACCTCTCTCTCACCTTACAGGTGCACGTTCAGCATTGTCTAACGCAATCTTTTTAGTGGTCCAAGTGTTATGGTATGGGAAGGCATAATGCTGCATGGGCATTGACAAATCAGGTTGAACGAATTTCAGGTCATTCGGCCAATTTTGAGCATGACAATTCGTATGGTTCTGTGTCACTCATTTCTCTTTATGGTTTTCATGTGTTATAAAACTGTAATCACTTAAGTTCATAAAGTTTGAAGAGATGCTAGGCATTTGTCATGTGTCTGTCATATGAATTAAATGGAAACAGATGCAATGAAACACGTAAATAAGCTCTTGGAATTGTAATGACAGTTTCTGTACTTTTCTATGGTACAAGCTGACCAAGCTGACCTGTGGTTCGCCCCTGTGATTCCCGAAGAAGGAGCCAATAGAAGTGGGTGTACAGCCCAGATCTCTGTTGGAAAAATATTTCTGGTGGCGTATGAACATTGTTAAATACGGATCCCCAAAAGAAGACATTTGTTATCACTGTTTTACTGTAGGCGATTAGATTTCTTAACATAGAAATCACGATAAAATAATGTACGTTATCATCTTGAAGCCCGATTCAGTGGAGATTCTGGTATACATTATCAATGGGACGCAAACGGCTTGAGCTCCTGACCTGAGTATGGACTGAAACATCACATGAAAGTTTCTGACTAAATATTTCTCTTGTTGACTTCTAATTGATTTCACTGGATTATTTTGAGCATAAAAGACTGCATATCACTTAATTAAAAGGGAAAACTGTGTGGTTTTAAGGTGAATAAATTATATACGGCATATATAGATGAAGGCAAAGTGTATCATTTCAACTGAAATATTTAGTCTTCTCAGTGTCATTAACGAACTCTCCTGCCGTTTCCTCCACAAAGGACTCGCGCCGAGGATTACTGCTAATTAAGGATTTGCAACCAATTATGTGGATTTTCAACAGTGCTGAGGGTCTGACTACTGTCAGTGTGATGAATATTAAAGCTAGAGTGAAAGCAAATGCAGTTCGTAACGAAGAGAGAATCAGCTTCCAGTACCTAGGGTGCGTTTATCTGTTCTTTGAACGCATCAGAATACCGGCATATTGTTTTTTATTCAAAGAGCGCATACTGGCTGCATGGTTACTTCTCGGAAAACCCAGTCACAGCCAACTCGATAACTGAGCTTGCATTGAAATATTGCTTTTTTCTTTGTATTCTAAGATAGAACAGTTGATCATTCCTAGTCGGAATGTTTTCTGACTTAACAGTTCTATGAGGGGAATATCCTGCCTTCTGTATGATATCTATTATTGCTGTCAAGGTTACAGTAAGCGATTTTCCGCATTTCAAATATAGTCATTGTCTTCCCTGTTGAAGGAAACAGCGAAGTCCGTGAATTGTACCCGTATCACTGTCATCAACGTGTATTGTGAATGGGCCAACAGTATTAATGAAAATGGGGTAATGGTTTAAACTGCTGATTATTCATTCTGCCGACGTCCGAGGACGGACGGGTCGTGGAACCAATCAGTGTGCTAGATTGACGTAGCTCACCGTTTAAAGAAAACCTAGGCAAGGTATGCACCACAACAATTCTAACCGTGCCGCATGTGGGGCCTCGAACGGAGGAGGCATACCAGCGGTAACGATTTGAATTTGCTAGACAGAAACTCGAGTATTACTGATCGGAAAAACACGAACACCTGCCTTTCTGACGGTAAACACTCTGCAACCGATGCATGACAAGATGCAAGCGTTATTGTGTGGGTTATATTTAGCGGCATGAAATAGTATCTTGGTCGATCTGATTTCTGACCCATTCACGGAGACAAAGTTCATCGGTACATAATAATTGTCTTTCGTGGATGGGAAGAGATTTATAAAGAAGATAACGCCTCTTGCTATCGAAAAACCAATCGACGCTGACGTCTAATTAGATCTGTCCGACTTTCAGTTGTCAAAGAGACTGAATAATCCATTTTATTCCATACTTTGAATTTATGTTTGTGCTTGAAGTTTGAAAAACTGCTTAAATTTCGCAAGAAGATCACTTTCACCATCAACCCCCAATGAGATTTCCACTAAAGTCAGCTAGATGTCTTCCTAGCTCTAGTAAAAATGAATTTGACCCTGAGAGTAAACAAAGATATCATCTTTGTACGTCATTTCCCGAAATTAACAAAGCTGCTTTCTGATGAGAATAACCTCAGCAGCTGGAAATCTATCAGCTAAAAACCTGTAGGGCTACAACGTACTTAAATTTCCCCAGGGCTTATGTGTCCAAATAGTAACAGAGCAATAGCGTTGTTGATCCTCCTAGATACATCCAAAATGGTGGTGGTCTGAATTTTAAAAGCTAACAACTGTTAAATTAGCACAGTCGTGATTTGCAGACCCTCTAACGTCACAACCATTATGGCAGAACTAGCCGCCAGTGCTAGCAGAAAATTCAAAAATACGTTTGTTAGCACATCTAGCACAACTGTCCTATAAAACGACATTTTACTGGCCCTTAAAATGAAACAGCCAGACTCAGCCTAGTACATTACCAAGCCATTAAAACAAAACACCCAATGACTTGGCAATATTTTACCAGCCAATAAAACGAAACCGTCAATCAGTACGTAGCCCCAGACCCACCATCCTCGACCACGTTCAGCAGTATACAACTGAACTGAATTGCGTAAATGAAACAACTAATCCGTATGGAGCCACAAAGCTGCTATCTTGTTCTATTAGCACCAACCTCAGACGTAACCAAACGATCTGAGTTATGTATGGGAAACAACAAGTCAATAAGTAGCCCCAGAATTCTGTCTTGTCCTATAGGCAATATGCTCGGAAGTATCTGAACGACATGAAGTGTGCAAACGAAAAGCCAATCCATATGTAACCCATAGCAGCCAAGTTGTTCTATCAGATCCATGCTCAAAAAGATCCGAACGATCAGGACTGCATAAATGAAACAACAAATCAGAGTGTAGCCCTGGGGCTGCCATTTTGTTTTATTGGAACCATGGTCAGAAGTATCAAAGTGAGTTGAATTGTGTAAACAAACCATCTGGCCAGTACGTACCATAAATGACAACTGCATGTGATTGTCAACAGGTACCTGTGGCATGTAGACGTGGCATGCTTTGTCAGCAGAACCGCAGGTTTGTCGAGTCCTGTCTTGTCTGACTTAGCAGAAATCTGACAGATCTTTGTCATTAAAACACAGGTTTGTCAAGTCTAGACTTGTCTCGCCTCAAAGAAGCTTGAAACACACACACAACAAATACAAACACACATTAAATCTTCCAATCACAGCTCATTATTTTACCAGACATAAAAACGAAACAGCCAATCGCAATTCGTTGTTTTACCAGCTGCTAAAATGAAACAGCCCATTACACCTCAGTATTTTATTGGCCATTAAAACGAAACAGCCAGTTGGTATGTACACCCAACATGTTCTCTGTACTTCCCATTTGTCAACAAGCAACGTTTAATCTTTGTATCACACTTAGTCTAGACATAAGGCACAATGGACCACCAAATTAAATATTTCCACTTCTAGATTATCTGTATTGTTTACTAAACACACTTGACTAAAATATTATGCTAAGTAGACAAGGTAGTATTAGGTGACAGTCCCAAGCAAACATATAGGTGCTTTGTATTATTGTTCTATTACTGTACAAAACACTCGTTGTTAATATAATACGCTAAACATCGATTTTTGTACCACATTTATTGCAAGGCACAATGGATCACCTAAATTAAATATTTCGTTATAAAATAGTACATTAATATAAAAAAATTTGAAGATATTGACACTACTGATCTGACTTATAGGTTAAACTGCACCTGACAATGAGCAATGTTTGATCTTTGTACCAAATTCGGAACAAGGCAAAATGGACCCTCATTTAAATATTACCACATCTAAAGTGTCTGTATTATTGTTCTATAACTGTATAAGGCACACGTGGCTAAAATAGCCTGCTAAGCATGCTAAGGCAGAGATAGACGAAAATTTCTTTTAGGCCTCAATAATGCTATATTAATCTTACTATAAAACTGATCTTTCATTACCTGATCAGGCACCATTTTACAGGGAAGAAACAAAATGCATTATGTTCTGCACCAGTAAAATTATAACTGACTTTACTGACTGGCTAGTACAGCTTTGGGAACTTCACTCCGTCCGTCACTGGTTATTTTACTGCTAGGTAGCAGAATTCCTTAACTTCATCTACTTCGTGACCATCAATCCCGATGTTAAGTTTCTCGCTGTTAAGACTTGAAAAATCCGTGTGTGTTTGTGTGTGTGGGTGCGTGTTTTCTGCTGGCAAATCTCTGTCAGGTTCCTGCAACGTCAGACAGAGATGTGACACTGTGGTATGGCTAAGAAACGATGCCAATGATTCTCTTCACCTCCACAAGTGACAAGCTTTCGCCAATCAAACGGATGCGTTTGTGTGGGTACGGACCAATTCAGGTCATTTGGATACTTTTGAGCATGGCGCCAATAGAACGAGATGGCATCTCTGGGGACTACATACTGATTAGTTGTTCTTTTTACCTAAACCATGTCGTCTGAATACTTTTGAACATGCTCAAGACGGCAGCTCAGGGACTCTATACTAATTGGCCGTTCGTTTTTATAGCTTGTAAAACATTGCACTGTTGTTGGCTGTTAGATTGTAATGGGTGGTAAAATACTGTGCTGTAATTGTCCGTTTCATTGTAATGGCCGGTAAGTGCCATTTTTTGGGACAACTGACCTAGTCCCCCCCATCTTAGGTATTTATTAATTTTCTGCTAGCACAAAGGGCTAGTGCCGACATTTTGGATTGTCAGAGGTGTTGCAAAACACAACTGGGCTGGTTGCGCCAACTCATACTCTTGAATTTCTAACTAGCACAAATGGATCTTGGAGTTTTTAATTGCCTGTCACCGCCATCTTGGATTCCGCTATCTGTAATTGTGACATCATCCACTCATGTGACAGTCACATGGATTTGTCCCTGAAAGTACACTGCTGTTCAGCTCATTAGAGTTAATCATTTTATTTTAGCATGCCTGTTAGATATTGAAATTGGATCTGTCCTGTGCGGTATCAATATTGACTAACTGCTGGAGGGCATGTGACCATCATTGATGTCACCATCGATGTGCATCATGAATGTCATATCTGGCCATCTTTGTTTGCATGAAGTGAAGTAAAAATATCATCGACTGTTTTATGGACTTGGTTGCTACTTGGATTGTTCTTGGTATGGTTTTGTGGTTGCTTGCACTGGACTTCACTTGTACTGATTCTGATTTAATTCACGATTTACATGGATCATTAGACATTACCATACTTCATGTTTCTCACAGTGAAAGACAATGACAATTCTTTAATTTGCGTATTCGTTTTGGAGAGGGTCCGCCTTGACGCAAAACACCATTTTTCTTTTTATTTCCCAGACATGTTTCGCTGAAGTTTCAGCATCATCAGCGGATTTTTTTATTACCTTCCTGTAAACAAGAAAAATGCTCTTTAACATTTGTATAAATATAAATTTGAGTTTTTGGGACAGTATTTACTCAGTTATTTAATTCTGCTTCAAATTAAAGTCATTAGCACTTCATTTGTGTAACCAAACTCGTTCAGCCAAAGTATCAATAAAGTCGAAAGACAGATTTTAAAGTTTTGTTGTTGGTGGAAGTTTCAATAGCTAAACAAACACTCAACTAAACTACATGCACATTACCCCGTAAGAAGCACAGGCTGAGATATGTAACCCATAATTAAAAGACGTTTCACTATTCGCCAGCATTTGCATAAAGAAGTACGTATGGGAGTTGTCTGTCAGAGTCGTCTGCAGCATATTGAGGCGGTTCAGCCACGGAGGCACTCTTTGTGTAAACAGAACCGTTCCTCTCTCAAAACGTGAAAATTTAGGACCGAGAAAATTGATGCTGACACTATCAATAAAAAATAGTGGTAAAAGCTTTGAAGTTGACACGGGAGCCTCGGTGTCTTTAATCAGTGAAGAATTCTGTATTTAGTAATAGCCTCCATACAAGTGCATCGAAAGCACAGGCAAATGGTCACATCCAGTGACCATGAAAGTCTTTAAATAAGTCATACAAAATTGTATAAGAATGTTAGTAGGAATTCTACTTTTATAGCGGTAGCAATTATAATAGGTTCAAGTAAATGCAAGTTGGAGATGCCTGTACAGTTATCGGTTTCCAGATATGAGAGCCATTTAATGTGGTTTCGTTAGCATTGTGCAGTTTCCGACGCGTTTCTTAGTCAAGTTGTTTATGATTCCAGCTGGAGGTTTGGAGGTTAGCCTTTAATGAATGTTTGACAACTGCCCTGTTTATGCAATATGAAATGCTGTCTAAAAAAAATAATAAAAAAAAGGACATACGACGAAGGAATTATCCGAATGGGGCGAAAATCGGTTGTTGTGATGTATATGTGCCGACAAACAAATGATTACAGTTTCAGAATAATTGGATGATTTATTCAACAGAAAGAGCTTGACAAATTGAGCAAGTGAATAACGCATTGCTCCACCTCTGTTCCTTATTCAAGCAATTATTCGGCTTGAAACTGATTGACAGAGCCGTTGGAGGACATCCTGTGGGATATTGTGCCAGTTTCTGTCCAATTGGCGCGTTCGATCCTCAAAATCTTGAACTTATTGGAGGGCAATGCGCATAATGCTCGAAACGTTCTCAACTGAAGAGAAATTTGGCTGGCCAAGATAGGATAAGGCAAGTACAAAGACAAGCAGTAGAAACTCTCGCCATGTGGGGCGGGCATTGTCTTGGTGAAATGTAAGCCCAGGATGGCTTGCCATGAAGAGCAACAAAACGTGGCATAGAATATCGTCGACGTCGCGGTGTGCTGTAAAAGTGCCGCGGATGACGGTCAAAGGGTCCTGATATGAGAAAAAAAGGCACTCCAGATCATCACATCTGGTTGTCGGGCCATATGGCGAGTGAAAACCAAGTTGATTTCCCACTGCTGTCCGGAATGTCTCGAGACAAGTCTTTGCTGGTCATAGGGGCGCAATTCGAAGCGGAGCTCATCTCTGAAGACAGTTCTACTTCAGTCAATAAGAGGCCGAAGATACGTCTGGAGACGCCCCAGACAGTGGTTGGGTACCAACCTGACTCTTGCTCGCCATCTGATCCGACAAGGAGTGGTGGTTTAGGGTGCCGTTTATTGTCATAGCAGGACCCCTCCAGTTTCATCCGCGGCACCCCAGCGGTATGTCAACTATATTCTATTCCCCGTTGTGTTTCCCTGGGTGACAAGCCTTCCACTGCTTACATTTACCAAGATAATATCCACTTTTCCACGGCGAGAGTTTCCACTCCTTGTCTTCCTGATTGCGAAACCCTACCTTGGCTGGCAGGGTCGTCAGACCTCTCCCCGATTGAGAAAGTCTGGAGGATTGCACGCAGGGTCCGCACAACCACCTCGGTTTTTTGATGATCTAATGCGCCAATTGTACAGAATTTGGCAACAATTCTGTGAGTCAGTGCCAAGCCGCTGCTTGCATAAGGACCAAATATTGTTCAACGCGTTATGGACTTGTTCAATTTGTGAAGCTTTTTTTCTCGACTAAATCATCCAATTTTTCTAAAACTATAATCGTTTGTGTGTATATGTACATCGCAGCTACCGATATCCATCCCATTCGGATAATTCCTTCGTGATGCGTCGTTTCTTGTGTCTTAGAGTGTAGTACAAACTAAACAGCATGGCCGTCAACTAAGAACAGTGTTGGAAAATGGCCAACAGGCGTGTTGTACGGGAAGGTGCCGTCGTTGAGTGACTGTAGGAGGATACAAGATGAGTTGACAGGATTTGTGATTGGCGTAAAGAATGGCAGCTAACTCTAAATATAGATAAATGTAAATTAATGCAGATGAATAGGAAAAAGAATCCCGTAATGTTTGAATACTCCATTAGTAGTGTAGCGCTTAACACAGTCATGTCGATTAAATGATTGGGCGTTACATTGCAGAGCGACAAGAAGTGGGACAAGCATGTAATGGCAGTTGTGGGGAAGGTAGATAGTCGTCTTCGGTTCATTGGCAGAATTTTGGGAAGATGTGGTTCATCTGTACAGGAAGCCGCTAATAAAACACTAATACGACCTATTCTTGAGTACTGCTCGAGCGTTTGGGATCCCTATCAGGTCGGATTGAGGAAGGACATAGAAGCAATTCAGAGGCGGGCTGCTAGATTTCTTACTGGTAGGTTTGATCATCACGCGAGTGTTACGGAAATGCTTCAGAAACTCGGGTGGGAGTCTCTGGAGGAAAGGAGGCGTTCTTTTCGTGAATCGCTACTGTGGAAATTTAGAGAACCAGCATTTGAGGCTGACTGTAGTACAATTTTACTGCCGCCAACTTATATTTCGCAGAAAGACAACGAAGATAAGATAAGAGAGATTAGGGCTCGTACAGAGGCATATAGGCAGTCATTTTTCCCTCGTTCTGTTTGGGAGTGGAACAGGGAGAGAAGATGCTAGTTGTGGTACGAGGTACCCTTTGCCACGCACCTTATGGTGGATTGCGGAGTATGTATGTAGATGTAGAAGAGCACATACATTGTTTTGGCACATATTTATGGGTCCATCGCCACCTTAACGGTAGGCATTGTATGAACTCTCTGACGACAGCAAATACGGAATGCAAGAAGGACATTCCAGACAGTCTCCATCACAGACATTTCAGTGGCTCTATCAGTTGATGATGTGCCACATGAAGCTACATCCAGGACGCACGCCTACTAGCTGAATGTGTACGCCAAAACAGACTGTACAATCTACCAGGAGCACATTTGAACATCATGAGACCTTAAATGTCTCAAGTCCTATGGAATTAACATTTATTTTCATTCGACACTATCGACGCAAGATTTATCTAAATTGTTCTTCTTGACTAATTGTGTCAGTCAAGTACTGAAAAATTTTACGACGGGTTAATGATAGAGAAACAATTAAGTTACTTGTTCCCTGCCCACGCACTAGCGCTCGAATGTAATAAGTTTTATATAAGATATGATTACAGTCCCTGACCTCGTTTGCGATCGGTGTAATAAATTCGGTGTTCAGTTGACACTGATGAAAAGCTAGAGTGGCAACTAATGAACGCAACTGACTGTTTAAGTTACACATAAGAGTACCACCGGTCCCGCGGGGGGACAAGTAGAAGGAGTTCCCTGGTCGACATCTTACTGGTCGTAGTGACTGTGGTGCAGTATCCTCGAAGTCGGGCTGCTGCTGGAACTGTTCAGTGTAGATTCTGGACGTCGCTCAGTGTCGGAAATGCTCGTGTTGGCTCAGTGAACTGAACAGCCCTAGAGCAGCCGGGCAGGTCCTAAATAATATTTGCTGAATACTTGGGTAGCACGTGATTCGCGGAAGCGAGGTAATGCTCCCGATTGTGGCGCTGTTTTCACTGATATAACGGTACTGGTGTCAGGCTTGCGCCTGTCGTGGTGAAGATAGGTCCTCGTGTTTCCGTGTTCCTTGTTGGAGTTTTGCTTCAACACAGGCGCTGTGTTTTGGGCACAATGAAGCTTTTTGAGGTTGATACGTCATACATCCTGTACTGTTGACGTCTGGGTTGCCAAGCAAGTATCCCCTGTGGAGCCAGTCCCCAGGCAACTTTTCGATCATTTCTGTAATGCGGTAACAGTGATTATGGGCGATGGTCTTACATACATCAGCCTGTGACAAGCAACGCCATACAGACAGCCTGCACTCTTTCCACATGAAGCATACCGGTGTCACAGATTTGAACATAGTATCGACAGAGCACCGCTCTTAGTTGCCATTTGAACTCTTTTTAGTACGTTTCTGTATGTGTCTGCAAAGAGCTAGGCTTGATGTAGCGGTTTTGACTTTCAGAGATTAACGTTTTTGAGTTATCTGAAATGTAGCTACACCGATTATGTACATTTGTCTTGCACAGAAAAACTTAGTGTCGACCGCGACGTTAATATGTAGTCTTTCATTTCATTACAGATGGAGCAGCAACGCAAAAACTAGGAAGGGAGACAGCATCAGCCTTGACAATACTGACGCAGTTAGCTTAGCACTGATTTAGGCTAACCACGTAAAACATAAATAAGGATGGACAATCGAATATCCTGATACTTTTAATTCCCAATTCAGGTGTTGTGTTTCAGTCTCTCATGATTCTATAGTACTGAATTTTTGTGCTTTTCTACAAGGTGACTTCAAAAAGTATAAAACTTTATTGATAAATATGTGGTATTGTCATTGGGATCATTATACATTGCACAGATTCCAAATTATTTTTTAACTGCCTAGGAATTTGTCATCTAGGTCTTTTCAGTCATTTAGTCTTATTGTTTATTTTCTATGCAGGCCATGTATGGAATATAATTTCATTGTGTAACTAACTATGAGACATTTTTCTGAACTGACGACACCAAATCTAAAATGGATAGTAGCATCTCCAGGCTAATTATCTGACCCACTTCCTGGGAAATTCTTGTTGGAATCTGAACTATTTATTAATTAGTTCACAGACAGCATAATAATGTCTGAAAATCTTCATTTAGACTTAGTTTTTCACAATGTGTACTGCAACAGTGATGACTTATTTATGTAGGAAACTTCTTGTGGTTTCTTGATCAGTGCCAGTATACAATATGATAATACTCAGTGTTGATACTGACATATTTTAGTTTTACAGAGGTTGATTTTGATAAATTTTTCCGTAACTTGTTGAAGTAACAGTGTAAACACCTACGATTCTAAAATAGGTTTTGATTTAAAGATTACAGTTGTGCGAATGGGTAGAATATTAGACTCGTTGTCACGATAAGCGGCTTTCAAATCCATTTCTGGCCGTTATGGTTTAGATATTTCATAGTTTAAACTTTCTCTATATAAACTTGTGTGGAGTCGTTGATGATTCTATGGTGACGGGCTTTAATTCATAGTTTCTTTTCTTTGTCTACTGATCCAGAAATTAGTTAACTTTTTGTGGATTAATCTGTGTTAGGGTGCGTATGTTTAAGAAGTTAAACTGCAATGATTCCTCCCACAGACGACAGTGTGATATTATTATTTTTCTCTACTGTACACAACCATATTGTAGGCAACTCACTCTCCACTTTGATCAAAGTCTAGTAATCGTAAGTTACCTTATTTACCAAGCAACTAACATGTTTTAGAGAACTCTTGTTGCTTCAGCAACTGAAATATCCTGTGGGTCGCAGTCAGCTGTAAATATTCCAGTAACAAACATAATGACAACTGTAACTCTTCAGGCTTTCCCGGCAAGATCTTGACATGTGGAATAATCGGGTCTACTGCCGGATGTTTGTGTCGCTCTGGCACAATATTTCGGCCACGTAATAACTTTAGAAGGCAACGAGTTACGTGGCCGAAATATTGTGCCAGAGCGACACAAACATCCGGCAGTAGACCCGATTAGTCCACACGTCATAATGACAATTGCCCACAACTGCCAGACAACTGGAACCAGAAAATCCATCCCACAGGATGTGTAGACCTCCATCCCAAGGGTACACTTTATGCATTCAGATCCGTGGCCAATTATCGTGGTCACAATTAGTAAATGACATAGGCAGTGGTCACTTTAATGTGACTGGACCGTGTGTAACAGCTAAGTTACTAATTTTGTGTTTTACTAGGAACCAAGTAGTTCGTGAAACATACAGCGACTTATCAATTAAACATACCGTCTGTTGTTATGTTGTAATAGAAACCCGCAATCTTAGAGCGAAAAATATTTTTGCAGCAAGTAGCGACTGCTTGTTCTCGAATGTGATTTATGTCGAATCCCACTGGGACAAGTTAAACCTCATCGGGGGACACTTCGGAGGGGAGATCCAGTTATGGCATTCACCTGATAACCAAAAGGACGACGGTTCAATCCTGCGTCCGGCTATCCTGATTTAAGTTTTCTGTGTTTTCCCTAAATCGCTTCAGGCAAATACCGGGATGGTTCCTTTGAAAGGGCACGGCCGACTTCCTTCCCCATCCTTCCCTAATCTGATGAGAACGATGACCTCGGAGTTTGATCTCTTCCCCCGAAATCAACTCAACGCTATCCAAAAGAAATCTGCTGACGCATCAGCTTTCAATTTAATTTGTGGTAATGTTAATCACTGGTCTACACAAAGAAATAAGATTGTATCATAGTGTATTTATGCAGAGCCATAAGTGCTGTTTTGTCCTTCGTTGGTACGGCGTGGCCTGGTTAACTATGAACGCTATCGATATTTAGTACCTGAGTAAAATCTCATTACTTTTATTTAAAATTGTAAATTGAATGTACATAGCCTTAAATATCTTAATCTGCAACGTCGATTTGTGGTAGATCACTGCGTGGTAGTTTTGAATATAGTCTGAAGTTAGAAGGGTTGGGCTTTATTCGTTGCATCTCGCTTCGAGGCTTTCGAGATCTGAGACCAGAAAGAGGCAAGCGGCGTCTTAAGAAGACGTGCAGGGGGATATATTGACAGGCAGCGAGTGGAATCGAAGGCGACGCGTCTGGTTGCGTCTGTAGCGCCACGCATAGAAATACGGTGAGCACTGCGGCCCGGTGTGACTCACGCTTGCGCCAGGTGGCGGCTCCTGTTCGTGACGTGTTCTGCTGAGACGTGGGCAGTGCGCAGCGCTCAGTGTGCGGTATTCGCAGATACCGTCGATATCGGACATGCATGTATGTAGGAGGTATATTAAAAAGTATCTGGAATTTTCGTTTTTTTTAATACTGTCATTTAATCACCTGCGAGGGTCGTTCAATAAGTAACACAACAGATTTTTTTTCTCGGCCAATTTTGGTTGGAAAAAAATGCGGAATTTGTTGTAGAATGTCGTGGAGTATTCCTGCTTTAACCCCTATAGTTCCATGAAGTTCCGGTAGGCAACGGCACTCTAGGTGACCTTCAAAATGGCTGCTTTACAGAGCTGCATTCCAAGCAGGGAGCTGTTACTGAGTTTATTTTGGCGGGAGATCAGGGCTTCGCTCAAATCCATAGGCGCTTGCAGAACGTTTACGGAGACCTGGCAGTGAACAAATGCACGAGAGTCTGGAGAGGCGTCTGTCATCATCGCAAAAATGTCACGCAGACCTGTCCGATCTCCCACATGTCGGCTGTCTGCATACAGCTGTGACTCCTGCAATGTTGGAACATGCCGGCAGTCTCATTTGTTGTAACGAACAGATCGCAACCAAACTAGTCTTCGCACCCAACGGGAGCTCACAAAACATTTAAAAAAGGTTCAAATGGCTCTAAACACTATGGGATTTAACATCTGAGGTCATCAGTCCCCTAGACTTAGAACTACTTAAACCTAACTAACCTAAGGACATCACACTAGAGATGGGGGATCCGCTCTTGAACTAATTCATAGAGTTCAATCTTTCAAAGGAGTGAACAATCAGTGATTCAGAAAAAAAGAACGGTAGCTCCAAACGTTTCCCACGGCAGAGAGAGAGAGAGAGAGAGAGAGAGAGAGAGACGGAGCATATCAGCAGCGTCTCTACTGGTCAGAGCACAGTGCACGCCACACAACACAGCCAGCGCCGGCCTCTGCCCTGCTTCTACCTTGGCTGCCTGCATTGTGCAGTGCCCCATTGGATTTTGTGTTTCACATATGCCGTGCCGTCTCTGTGCATCGTCTGCCGCCTGCAGTGTCTGGCGCAGCGTAACTTCGCATCGCTCTCTGTCGGCGATCGTTTCAGTCGCACGTCCTGCCCTCTGGGCAGTTGATGCGAGCAACAGGACAGAGAGCCACCTAGCGGATAACATAGGAACTACTTGCAAAAACCTGGCTCGCAAGGGAACGAACGATTTGTCTCGGAGCGGGTGAGTTCACCGCTACCCCCACCCTCGGAACTCGCCCGCTCAACGCTCTCCCCACCGTCTCGACTCTAGCCAGAGCGTCGAGCAAAGCGACTCAGGTGTCACGGCTGGTCTCTGCGGTCTCAGCTCACGCAGTAATACAGCTCGCGGCTCGACCTACTTGACTCAGCGCCTCTGCATCGGAGTCCGTCTCTACTGGATATTGTTCTTCGTAGTAATACCACTATGTATATTACATTATTATGTTATGTATACATCAATTGTTTTTATTTTATTTTTATTTGTTTCAACTGATTAGATTAGGTTCCTGATGACTCCTCTTACTATAGGATTTTTATTATGGACACTCGAATTTACGCTTTAATTACGAGCGAACCGATAAACGTATCGCAAAATGTGATACACCAATATTTTCCTTGTTTTATTCTGCGTAAGGCTATATGCAGCACTTTCGTTTTACAGTCAAATTTATATTTTTTTTTTATTCTGGTACGGATTTTGCGATTTTAGGCGTCTTCGGAAGGAAACATTCACTTTAAAAATATATGGCTTGCGATGTATTTGTATGAGGTTAATGAAATTTTAATACATTATAGCCAAATACATTGTTAATGTAAATCTCAAGTTACAACATTTTCCGATCACCCAAAAAACCACGATAGTGCAAAATAAATCAATAATCAAAAACTTTGTCATATCGTGGAAATTTCAATAAACAATACAAAATTCTTACTCATTATCTGTGTTACTTCAAAATAGGATCAAATAAGATCAAAATACAGGTATAGTACTGGAATAAACCAAGTTTAAAGGGCAATGTGCCTTCCATTTATTTTCTATTGTAAATGAGTGGTGAGTCATGAAAAAGAGCTAATTCATTTCAGGGAGTGAACAGTTCTGATCCAATCTCTGAAAAGAACAGTTTTGCCCATCTCTACATCACACACACACATGCCCGAGGCAGGATTCGAGCCTGCGCCCGTAGCAGTAGCGCGGTTCCGGACTGAAGCGTCTGGAACCACTCTGTCACAGCGGCGGGCCACAAAACTTCATTGGACTGTTCTTCCTCATCCACCTTACAGCCAGAATCTCGCACCTTCCGACTTCCGCCAGTTTGGCCCAATAACGGATGTACTCCGCGCGAAGCGCTACTTCGATGTTGCGGAGGTTATTGATGCATCAAGGTATTGGCTCCGACGTTGCCTAGTAGAGCGCTACCATGCAGGCATACGAGCCGTCCCCTTTAATGTGGCGTAAGGCCGTCGCATTGAACGAAGATTAAGTTGAAATGCAGGTAGTGTAACCAAAAGATTGGTGAACAATATGGTGTATTGAAATCCAATCTGCTTCAGAAAAAAACGTGTTGCATTACATATTGAACGCCCCTCGTACATTACTGTTATCTCCTTCAAAATAATCCCCATTATATGTTACATGCTAAGGCCTGTGCTTCTTCCGATCCCAGAAGCCCTTCTGGACGTAGATCTCTGGGCACAGCTCTTTCAGCGATGCGCTTTTAATCTCGTCTAAACTTATAAAACGACGGCCCTTTGCGGTTCTCTTTGTTTTTGAAAACAGAGGAAAGTCACACGGGGTCATATTTGGCGATTATGGACGCCGGGGCGTCATTACAGTGTTGTTTTCCACTAAGAGTACAGGAATAAGCAATGAAGTGTGTGAAGGTGCATTATCGTGGTGCAAAAGCCACGAATTGTTCGCACAAGTCCGGGCATTTTATTCGGATTGTTTCCTGAAACAGCGTTAAACTTGTAAGTAGTACTCCTTATTGATCGTTCCACCTTTTGCCAAGAACTCATGATGCACTACACTCTTAAAATCGAAAACTGTGAGCAGAACCTTCACATTCAACCGCACTACCTGATCTTTCTTCGGTGTTGGCGATCCAGAATACCTCCATTGGGACGACTGAGACTTAATTTCAACATCATACCCGCACACTTACGCTTCATCACCTCTTATGGCACGTTTCAATAGTTCTGAACCGATGTTGACTTCGTTTAGCATCTCCTGAGCAACTTCCATTCGATGCTATTTTTGCTTGAAATTCAACACCTTTGGTGCAAATTTTGCTCTCACATGTTTCATAGCCAAAACATCCAAAACCATTTTAAGGGATGAGCCATTTGATACGCCAATATCATCAGAAACTTCTCTGGTTATGATTCGGCGATGTTCAGAATCATTTCTTTCAGTTTTCATCGGTTCATCATTTTCAGCTTCTTCAAGGCCATCTTGGAATTGCTTATAGCACTCGTAAATCCTTGCTTTACTCATAGCTCACTCATCAAAAGCCATATTAAAAATTTCTAAAACTTTCCAGAGGCTGAAAAAACCGCTACAGTTGTAAAGTTCTTTTATTAGCACACGACCAGTATTGTAAAACCTCTGGTATAAAGCTCATTTGAGGATGTTCCTCCAACAGGATTGTTTGTTCTATAACTTTGTTACATTTTATTCCATTTTTGTAGCAAAATTTAACGCAGATTCTCTGATCCATTCCTAAAGCAAATCAGTAATCGCCACTCGTAAGCAAACACATGTAAATTTCTCGACAACTAACGACAGAATAAACATCCAATATGACTATCAGTGTACATGTACGTTTCAGACATGTTTATTCACTTATTTAACATCACATAATCTTTTAGATGAATATCAGTCTGGTTTCTGGCAAAATCGCAGCACGACGATTGCTCTTATAAAAGTGACTGAGGATTTAAAACAAGGCATGGACAAACAGCGGGCGACCATTATGTGCTTTTTAGATTTCGCAAAGCATTCGACACTGTGGACTTTGATATTTTACTAGCGAAACCCGAAAGCCTAAACTGTTCTTCAAGTGCTGTGTAATGGTTCCACTCATATCTTACATCGCACCAGCAACGTGTAACGATTGAAAAAAGAAAAGAGTCACAGAAGGGAAAATGTAGTATCAAGAGCCCCTCAAGGATCAGTATTGGGCCCGCTATTATTCTCATTACATGTTAATGATGTGTCAACCGTTCTCTCCCACTGTAAATATCACTTACATGCTGATGGTCTCCTGCCATATCTAAATACAAGCCCAACAAACTTGTGCACAGCCGTCCAGCATGTAAATGCTGATTTACTTGCACTGTCAGACTGAGTGCATATATTAGGTTTGAACCTTAACCCCTCTAAAACACAAGCAATCTTAGTCGCTCATAAAAGACTCATTATCCCTCGATATAGGGAATCCCTTCCACCATTAATCCTAAACGGCGTAGAAATAACCTTTTCTTCTTCTGCAAAGAACTTGGGAGTAATTCTGGACCATCAGCTAGATTGGACTTAACACCCAATTGCAGTCTGTAAGAAGGTGTCAGCGTCACTTTACTCACTACAAAAATTTAAAAAAAGTGTTTCCATTCGAGCTTAAAAGGTTCAAATGGCTCTGAGCACTATGGGACTGAACAACTGAGGTCATTAGTCCCCTAGAACTTAGAACTAGTTAAACCTAACTAACCTAAGGACATCACACACATCCATTCCCGAGGCAGGATTCGAACCTGCGACCGTAGCGGTCTCGCGGTTCCAGACTGCAGCGCCTAGAACCGCACGGCCACTTCGGCCGGCGAGCTTAAAAGGAAATTTGTGGAGTCAGTTATACTCCCTATTCTCGACTGTGGTCATACTGTTCTCCAAGGACTTTCATACGAAATCTCACGCAGGTTGGAACTGATGATGAATGCTTGTGCGCAATAGATTTGTGATATTCGCTTTTTCGACAACATCATTCGTGTCTACAAACAATCATCATATTTAAGTGTCAATAAGCAGAGAGACTATCGTACCATATACCTGCTCTATCGTCTTCTGAATCACTGCATTACCTGTTATTTATCGTCAACTTTTACTCTACTATCTGAACAGAACAACAGAAACACCCGCTCTCAGTACAGTAAAATCCTGTACCAACATAATAACACTGACAGATTCTCTAAATCATTCTTCGTGTCAGGAATCTGACTATGGAAAAATCTTCCTCAAAATATCAGAGAAACCAAATCCTTTCGATGCTTGAAAAGACAGCCAATGGCCCAACTTCTAACACAGTAACCTTCTGTCCAATATCCATATCCGCAGCTTAGTCTCGCAAATTCCCTCTACCCCGCAACTCCCCTCCCCCTCTTCTTCTCAGCAGAGTTCTCTATTTGTATTTTATTGTTTTCTGTCCTCTATTAGCATGTCATTTCAATCTTTTCCTTCATCTATATTATTTTAACTCTTGATAACTCATCATATAATTCCTTATGCCATTCACTGTTACTTTTATTGTCATATTATTGTTATTAATATTATTAGTATCAGCTTTTACTGTTATTACTAATATAATTGTTAAGACTATTGTGACTACTGTTACTGTGAACTTTCTTGTGAAGTTTTTGGTGCATGTTGTTCCTGGTCAGATGTAAGAGAGAGCCTTAAGGCCCTAATCTGGTACGATTAAATAAGTTAATAAGTAAATATATGTTTACGAACACAGCAACTGAAAACCGCATGAATCAGCTAATACAGCCCTCGAAATTACAAAACTACTGATCCTTTTTAACTCACCTCTCATATATAACCTGTTTAAAGCTTTTCTTTGCTTCTTTTTACTCTCATTCTGTATTCCAAGGGGTAAAGTGGAGTGTTGGAGAACTGGCCCTTTATAGACCCTCAGTTCTTTTCAGGCAGATACCGGTTTCACTGGTACTGAGGTAAATGTTTCTCCAAGAGGAAATAAATTGCGGGGGATTAGCAGTTCCGGCATTTGTCTTACAACTACAAAAAACTTTGCTCGGACATGGGGACTGAAATCAGAACTGTTTATAAATTATTTGTCAGAGTGTACTGTATACATTAGTGGATCACAAAGTTTCTTTGTTTTCAGTTTTTGTTCGAAAGAGTAAGAGTGTTATTTAAGGTCTGGTCCACTTAGGGAATCGCAATTCTTTTAAGACATTTATAAGTCGAAATGTTAGTGACTTTGTGAGGTTCTCAAGTGGGATTAACAGTTCTGTGTGTGTGTGTGTGTGTGTGTGTGTGTGTGCGCGCGCGCGCATGTGTGAATAACTGTGCGCTAGCCATGAGTAACAATGCGTCAATCACGTTATTTTCAGTTTACTTCATGTGTACACAACTGTTATTAAAACAACAAATGCACGTTCCGTCCGCGAGAGCAAACATGAATGACAATCACAGATAACGCAGTGGTGGGAGTCGCTTTTGTGAAATTAACTCGCGACCAAAAGCCCTCGTATTTCACTGTGTTTTCGACTGGGACGTGGAAGTGGCAATGCGCCCTACTAGTAAACAGACGAACTGAATTTTAAGCATTGCAGTCGGTACTGTTCTAAGACAGCAATGGGAATTTCATTATAAATCAATAAGTATAATGTTACGGACATATCTACATGCATTTCTGGTCCTAAATGGAAATTATCGTCGGACTTTTTTTCTGTTTCACTACTACCTCAGGTAATTGTGTTGTGATTTCATAACGGCAGTCAAGGAAATACGAAATATAATATTGCTAACTGCATTCCACCAAAAATATACAATTTCTATGAACTACATTGTACAGTACAGTCGGTTTTAAGTATTACTGTTCTTCTATACCGTTGGTAGATCTTCCGCATGTGTTACCGGTACTGAATGTTCATATCTGGATTGATAACTTTGATCATCTTGCAACGCACACAGAACTACGTTTCATACGTCCTTGACACTGAATAAAGCTGCGTCTAGTCATACTTAAGAGGCGATCTAAAACGTGAATGGTTTTATTAGTACAGTTCTCCATGAACGTTCTATCAACCAAATTAATTAATTTGCTATTTAACATTTCTGCAATGACATTGAACTAGAACTTGAAGGTGAAATCACTTTAACTGTCCTTCATGAATTTGAGACAAGAATCATTTTACTACTTCTGACTGTCATGACAGACTAAATAAGTAGCTTAATAATATTCTACAGGCCTTTTCGCTTACGACATTCAAACTTTTACTTAATTACGCAAGGTAGCACTCTAGCTGATTGAATTGGACAATGAGCTATCGTGAACGTTTTTTTAACAATCGGAATATAGCTAAGGCGTGGGAACGACGTTTATATTTTCTTTTGGGATCATCCAGTAAATATTTGTATCTGCTGTATACACGTACAGGGTGTGTCGCGCAAGTGCCGTGCCAGTATCGTGCCAGAGATAGCTTCGCAACAATTTGTGGCCCGCTAATAATTCGACTAGGCATATCTCCATGTGCCTGTGGGATTCGGCACGCTAGTCCTGGGTTCACTGCTCAGTGCCAATCCGTCCTCCATAGGCTGTAGATAGGTTTACCACAGTACCATTTGCAGGCCCGTAGTTGCGTGAAGCCTACAGCCCTAATATCATGAATCGTATTTTTAATTCACTAACGAAAAACTGCAGTTTGAGAGAGCTGGCTGGCCCGTCGGATTTTACATACCAACAAACAAAAAACGATTCTCCTCCAAGCTTCTGGGATGTCTACCTAAAACGGATATTGAACTACAGCTGTCTGTGTATACGGGCCAGACATTCTCGTAATACGGTTCTTATTTCACTGTAACATGGAGACCAATAAGTGTCACTAGAACGCAAAAGAAGCTGCTTACGGTTTCCACCCCATTATTAAAGTATTAAATTAGTTTTTCCCGACTTCATAACAACAAAGTGAAACTTTTTTCAAAACTAGTGAAAAAATGGTGATGGGTCTGCTGTATCAAATTTCGGCTGTCAACAGGACATTCAAAAGATGGCAAGAAAATTGATTCTGCTTTATTCGCATGTATCCGTTACTCGTTTATACCGTTGGTTTGCAGAAATACCGCGATGACTTGCAGCTGAAGTCGATAAATGAAATACTGTATTAGCCAGATTTTTATGTCCGCGAATTTCATAGAATCAATAATATTCCCAAACAACGTAGACATCTCTCGAACAACGTTAACATTAATTTCTTGTCCATCATATGGAAAATGTTGATGGAAGTGCCGCAGCTGTAGTTCTAACATCGTCTGCTCGGACATACGCAATTACTCCTTAAGTGGAAGCTGATATTGGCATGTGAGCAACTTTTCAGTTTAAAGCGAGATGCTACATACTCTCGCATGTTATATACTTGATATCTTAAGTAATGTGTTGCGTACCAGCATTAATGTTGCCACAGTGTGGCGTAACAGATACTGCAAATGTTCAAAGTAATTTTCTCTATTGTAGGGTCTAAATTAAATGTGGAGATTTTGGAAAATATTCTGCACGTTTGGGTAACTGTGTCGACTTTTACAACAGAATGTTATTAGCAGGAAAAATATCACAAGCGGATTGCACAATGCTTGACTTATATGAAGGAAGAAATTATTCAGTTTATGTGGGGTCCATCTAATGAAGTATTGCAATACTACGAACAAAAAACAGTATATCTGCTCTTTCATTATAAGTGTTGACGCTGTTTTTGTCTGTTATAATCATGGGACAGTGAGCCAATTATAACATGACTGTATTCGTGTTTTTACTGTTTTTGAACTTCACAGTGTTACTTTTAAATTTTCATTTGGGCAGCCGATTTTTATGTTTTTTCATATGATGTTATTCGACTGCAATGAAATATTAGTGAGGGAATCTGCGACATGCCAACTTCAATGTTTATCATTGAAATTATTGAGCCTTTATTTGATATAGCTTCTATTTCGAAGAATTAATCTGCTACAAATGTGCATAATCTGATTTGTGTTACCTTCGTGATAATGGTGACCTCCAAATGAGCACATCTGTCTTTTCCTGACGTTGATTCGTAGGTACGTGATTAAATGAAATAGTGGACCTATAATTATTTCTCTTGAGTTGTAGCTTATCTTTACACTGAGGAAGCACTATAACAATATGAATAGACTCAAGGTTTGGGGGTGGGAGGAGGCTCTTGGTGCTTGGTTCCAATCTGAGCTAAGAACACAGGGTAAAAAGTTTTTGGGTCACCCCAGACCAGCGGCCGTTTGTATAGCCATTCGAACTGTCTTACAGTACCTATGTTACAGTGTAATCAGCAAGGCTTGAACGACGAACCGGAGCTGGCGCCCAGTTAGTAAAGACTGCATGTAGGAAATTAATTTTAACTGTCAAGGGTCTGCCTTGAGCAAAACACAATTTTTCTTTTTCTTTTTATTTCCCAGATATGTTTTGCTGAAGTTTCAGCATCATAGTGGGTTTCTTACCATCTTTCTACAAAACATGAAAAATGCTTTATACTACTTATACACATATAAATTTCATTTTTTAAGATAGTATTTACATATTTGAAAAACGAAGTTTTTATATTTACCTAGTTATGATATGCTGTCGATTTTCTGGATTTTTATGTTATTTGACGTAGTTTTGTTTCACAGTTCGTTATCTGCAGCCATATAGGACATGATGTAGAACAGTTGTTTACTTCGAAATTTTACGCCTGGGAATGTTATGGTTATGCCTGCCATTAACTAATTCTGTGTGGAAGATTACGTATGTATGTATGTGTGTGTGTGTGTGTGTGTGTGTGTGTGTGTGTGTGAGTGTGTGTGTGTATGTGTGTGTGTGTGTGTATGTGTGTGTGTGTGTGGCTTTGGTTGCAGGGGGAAACAGCCCCATCTCACAAGTCAAAATGAGGTTAACGCCCATTATTTTAAACTGCATGTACTAGCTTGGAGGCGGAGAGAACTACTAAAAGTGCGCCAAGTCCGTCGGCTAATTTTTCTGGTGTGCCACGTGTCGATAAGAGTGAGTTGATTCTGGTCGTGGCCGGTAGGAATTTTGCTTGATGCATCAAAGGTTCAGATGACAAATCGAAGGAGATCCAAACAGAGTTCTCCACCCAGCTAGTATAGAAATTACTGCTAAAATCGAAATGGTCCAGTTTTTGCATTTCATAAATTCAGTTCTTCTTGGCTGGTCATTTTGTATTACACATTTTCGCGCTTCAATTGCTAAATACTGACATGAATATGTGGTACTTTATTTATAATGTATGAAAAATAATTAAAACGTTATATGATACCTAATACTCTGTTCCCTATACCTTTGCTCTGCCTGAGCTGGTCAAAGGTTTGCTCATTGTGCAGCACCTCTGTGCACTGCACTAACGACCGTGCTTCCCCTGCTAGAAATAACTTTGCTATCTGTAAAACTGTTGTGGCTCCGTGAACATTCTCAGCGTAGTAACTGTTGATATTTATGTCGGGCCTTCAGCCGGAGCATATCGTTATCTTGACACAATATTTCGGCGGTCCACCTAGCCGCCATCTTCAGGTGAGTAATCTGTCGCACTAACTCACCGGAACTGGAGTTAGTGCGACGGCTTACTCACCTAAAGATGGCGGCCAGCCGAAATACTGTGTCAAGGTGATGATATGTTTCGACTGGAGACCCGACATGAATGTCATATAACATTTGTTTATGAGACGAACCACCTACGATATGAGATCTTGCACAAACGCCTACACATTCTCAGATGCTCTACCAGACAATGGAGAAAAAATCTTAGCTACTGTTTGATCCATTCCTCGAGCCTGTGACCTTAACAACTCTATTTGTTGACCTTTACCCGTCATTCTACTGTGTACGAGCACTTCATCTGCTCTTAATTGGGCCATTTGATTCACCAACAACTGTACTCGTATAGTCTCCTCATTGGTTATATCTTGTGTTTCCCAGTTTACCACTGTCTCCTCGTTACTCATCTTTATGATACAAAATTAATAGCTCAAAAAACACAAAACAATAATCTACTAATAACCCAGATAGAAAAGATATTTTTGGAGAGTTCTATCGACCGACTTCTTCCTGATCAAGAGCAACTTGGACTTTTCACATCGCCTGGCCATTTGGCACAAATGATTATACATCATAAGGAGCAGAATACCCAAGCAAATTGTGCTTTATACAATACACAGGTACTAACCGCTTGTCTCTAGAACTCTCCTTAAAAATAAATTCACTGGTTGCTCCAGTTTCACAAAGATAACCCTTCTGTAATCACGCCCCATAAACTTGGCTCCCATGACTTTCACCATACAAGAACTGAAAAATTATCTTACTCAGCCTAAACGAAGACAAAGCAGACAATTACTCAGATGTCACATTGCGGGGTTAGCACACCCTCTGATACTGATGACAGCGACGCTGGCGTTTCTGACACCACTCTAAAGGTTGTCGGGCAGGCGGTGAGGCCAAATTCCCCAGTGAATACACTGTGGACAGTTAAAAAAGACTTTTATTGACATCAGTTCATGACATGGTGAGACAGGCACACCTCGCTCTGCTGCCCCTAAAACAGTTGAACGGACAGAGCTACCGCCCATATATGCTTAGTTGGTGACCTGCATTACTGAGGCTGGCGGTCTTTGAAGGCAATGTGTTGTGCAATGAGAGCATCTCACATGGGATAGGGCTCCTCAACTCCGCACAAGGCTGCAGTGGCGCTGTGTGAAATCTGCTGTGCATGGTGTTCAACCTACTGCTCTCGATCAGGCGTCAGACCGCAGCTGGTGCTATGGCACTGAGTACCACTAGGAACTCAGTGTCAGTGGCGACAGACACAGCTGACGTGTCGTGGGGGCGTGGCACCATGTCCCATGAAGGTAGAGTTCGAACTCATGGCTGCTGCTGCTGGGCCTTATCGTCTCGCTGTTTGGTGTAGCTCTGGGATCGTGGTGGTGCGGCTAGAAGTGATCCCTTTCCCAACATACAGGCCTATTTAAATGTCTCTGAGGGGCGTTTGTTTTACTAAAACCGTGCAACTAATCATGTCATAAAAAGACACCTGCCCTGGTGTGGTCATTTCACCTCGCTGGCTACACAGTTACCGCTGCGCAGTACTTTTTACTACTGTGCTCAGCTACTCTGGCTTCACAACACACTTGCGTGGCCGCGCGGGGTAGCCGCGCGTTCTGAGGCGTCTTGACACGGTTTACTCGGCTAACAACATCGGAGTTTCGAGTCCTCCCTCGGGCATGTGTGTGTGTGTGTGTGTGTGTGTGTGTGTGTGTGTGTGTGTGTCGTCTTTAGCGTAAGTTACTTTAAGTTAGATTAAGTAATATGTAAGCCTAGGGACCGATGACCTCAGCAGATTGGTCCCAAAGGAACTTACCACCACATTTGCGTGTATGTTATTATGACCGACATGTCGTCACACTGGAAGCTACTAGTTCACAACCTTTAATTCAACACTTCACGGAGGCTTTCACACTACGTGTCATTGCTTTTGTAAGGACTTACAGCAGCATTACTCTTTTATCTGCAGTAACATTAGTTTAGTTCCTGTGCAGATAATAAATAGCTTTATTGTAGTTTCTACACAATGTTTCAGAATGAAGGTTGAATCGTAACCTTGAGCATAATGAGCTATAAATATATAAATCTTATTAATAACTTGAATACAAAGTATTAATGTTCCACAATAATATTTATTTAATAATTCGTTATGAACCAGCTTTCGGCTTCTTAGGCCATCGTGAGATAACTTAATACTAAACAAATAGTTCACACAACTACAGCGAGAATTCATAGCGTTACAAAGATTGCTCTACAAAGATATGCGATATTTCTTGAATAGATCGATATAAACACAAGCATAATGTAAGATATAAAGAGACTCTGAGAAAATGAATCTTACATTATAGTGTATTCAGATACTGAAACTATCTGAACGTATAAGCCACAAAAATTCTTCAAGTGAGTAATGGCACAGGCTACTGTGTGATATGGATAAATTGGTCAATGTGACGAACAGACCAAATGAAGGGATGGGAAGAAAGAAGTATATGTGAGTGTGGAACAGTTATAACAAGCTTATTATCTAATGGTGAGAGCCAGTTATTATTTCTCTCAGCATAAGCTAATAAGTTTGTTATAACTTTCCCACACCGACATTCCATAGACTTCTTCCTCCCCCTGGACACATATGTGACCATATGGCACAGTATCCTGTGCCATTACTTGCTTGTAGAACATTTTTGACTTACATACTCACAAATTTTCGGTATTTGAATATATTGTACTATAAGATTTATTTGATCAGAGTCTCTGTAGGTCCTACATTATAGTTCTGTTTTGTATCGATGCAGTCATAAAATATCCTATATCTTTGCATATCAATATTTGTAAAGCTATGAATTCTCACCAAAGTTGTGTAGGCTATCTGTTTAGTATTAAGTTATCTGACATTTGCCTAGATTAGATTAGATTAGATTAGATTCAGTTTTCGTTCCATAGACCCAAAAATGAGGTAATTCTAGTGGGTGTGGAACAAGTCAGAAAGTATAACATAAAAGATACAAATAATATGAATATAATACCCACAACTCTGATCATTTGTCACACTCCTGTCAAAATAAGTAAATAAATTACAGTAAACTGTACCTGCTAATATTTACAGAATTAATACTCTGTCATTTTTTTGAAACATAGTTATGCACTTTTTATAAATTTGTCATATACAGAGTACCTAATCCTGTTATGAACAAACGCTGTAAAAATTGGAATCTAACATTTTTACTTAAGCTGGTCTGACAGTCCCTGTTAAGATATTCAGCTACAGAGTAGAAGGAGTTGCCTATCAAAAAGTCTTTCAATCTCTGTTTAAACTGTGCTTTACATGAAACTAAGTTTTTTTTATGGTTGCCAACTTTCTGGATCAAGGTAAATGATTTTTGGTCTTTATATAGATTGTTCTTATTCATAGTATTGATAATATCTATTGAGCAATTGGTTGGAAACAGAAACTATTTATTGCAACAAATTCTATTAAGGAATATATATACTAAAAAGCAATGGTTACAATACAAATTTCTTTGAACAGGTTTCTACATGATGTTCTTGAATGTACAACACAAAAGAGTCTTATTACAAGTTTTTGTATGCTCAACACATTTTCTCAGTTTGATGTGTTAGCCCATAAAATGATTCTGTATAACATAACAGAATGAAGGTAAGCAAAGTATGCAAGTTTTTTTAAACATTTATGTCTCCTACATCTGACATCACTCTGACTGCATATACAGACTGGTTTATGCGCTTCAGCAAATCTGTGGTATGTCCTTCCCAACTGAAAATATTACCTAGTTGTAACCACAGAAATTTAGCACTGTCAACCTCTTCAATCTGCCTGTCTTTGTGTGTTATCCACCCATAGGAAGGAAATCTCTTACAGGTTCTGCACAGCATATAGTGAGTCCATTCAAACTTTAATGACAATGAATAGTTTTAAACCATTTATTAATGTCAGTGAAAATTTGACTAGCAGCCATTTCTACATAAGTACTTGACTTGTTACTTACTGCAATGTTTGTATCATCTGTAAACAAAACAAACTTAGCATCTGGCAATATAACAGACAAGAGATTAATAACGTACAAAAGAAAGAAAATGAACCCAAAATGGAACCTTGAGGAACACCACATGTGATTAATTTCCTGTGCTTACTGCACAGCAATTTTGCAATGACATCCTTTGATTCCTGTTAGACAAGACTCAACTCATTTCTCAATATTACTGGTGACACCATAATATTCTAATTTACTTAAGAGAGTGCTGCGATTCACACAGAAGCTGGAAGGTGGTTCATAATGAACTATTAAATAAATATTATTGTTGAGCATTAATACTTTTTATTGAGGTTATAAATATGTCTATGTTCCTCCAAGAACTGACAGAATGTTCCATAAATATTATAATCCTTAAGTTCCTTCAATATCATCAGCTTACTGAAGTAGTATGTGGGCAGAATGAGCACACTACAGTACGAAAAGCGCACCACTTTTAGAAACATGAGAAAAGCATTAAAAACTGAATCAGATTACATAAATAGTGATACTTTAAAAATCATAAGAATATTACATTAGATTATGTAAATCTAATATACCTAATATATTTATGGCAGTTGATGACATAATGTATATAAATTTCAGTTATGAGAATAAAGATAAAGAGATAGATTGTTATACCAATTAATATCCATGTGGAAGCATTTCATAATCTTCTTGAAATATTCTTTTATTGTACTGAATTGAGAATTCATTTTCAGTTGTTTGCTTATTAAATTTTTTATATTAATATCTTTTGTTATCTGACTGCACACTAATTATGTCATTTTTTCAACATCATATTCTATTAATCTTACCAAAGGTTCATTATTGAAATTTTGCATGTTCTCGTAGTTTAAAGTAAATCCCCTTTTCTTTCATTACTGTGTTTCTATCATTTTTCTCAAAGCAATAACTCTTATGTCCCATTGTAGCCCAGCCTGTACTTTGTTATTTCCTAACTCATGAGTCCATTTGCCTAATATACATCCTGTTTCAATTGTGCTTGTTCTGTTGTCAGTGTATACTACAGAATCTGTTTCAAAATAAACTACATCGTTTCATAACTTATCTAACATATCATAAAATCTAAGCCTTGCATTTGATGTAGTGAATATTGCTGTGAAGATATTTATAGCTATGTTGTATTCTACATAATAATCCTTGAAGTTGTACTTTATATGAACAATTTTCTCATTAATAAACTTCAGATCTGTAGCGTCTAATCAGTTATCCAAAATGACCTTATGGAACTTTTGTAGATCTTTAACATATCCAGTTTTACTCATATTCTGTCGTTTTCGAAATTTTCTCCATAATGAATTCAGACAAATCTTAGCAACCTCACATTTTCCCAGGTTCTTCTTCTATCTTATCTCTTACTTGTGGCCATTATGCAAGCAGTTATTTGACTTGGCATTTACTAACAGGATTGTTGGATGTCCTCTAGAGGGATATCATGCCAAGCTCTTTCCAGTTGACATGTCAGACTGTCAAAATCCCAAGCTGGTTGGAGGACACTGTTCATAATGCTCCAAACGTTCTCAGTTGGGTAGAGATCCGGCGGTCTCGCTGGCCAAGGTTGGGTTTGACAAGCACGAAGACAAGCAGTAGAAAATGTCGTTGAGCCATGCGCTGCTCATGTTCATGCCATTTATTGTTTGCCATCTTCTCTTACGGTACTGCCGCCTTGTTTTCTTATTCCATTTACTGGTTGGCAGCAGCAGCGCTTATCGATAAGTGCACTGTCGTACCATCTCTGGAGTGACCGATAGTATTTCCGGGTCGTCGTATGTCTGGAAGTCAGTTGGAGATGGACCAGGAGTGCAGTCGGGCACAGAGCAGCGTTGGAGGTTGGGGACAGAGCGCCAGTGAGGTGCTGACAGACAGTACTTGCCGACTGCTGGGGACACACGTGCACTGTCCGACGGAAGGAGACTGGAGCGGGGACGACAATTGGTTGGTCGAACGGTCGGTCGTCTCATCGGCCGACGTGTATTTGGTGTTTTGACCTTTTGCGTGGGTGTGGCAGTCAGACGGTTGGGGCAGAGCAGCGAGGAAGTCTCCATGGCGCGTGGTCAGGCTGGAGCTGCTGGCGCGGTTGGAGTTTCGAGGCGCTTCTTGCGAGGGTTACGAAGTTCGTCGCCCGCCGACCTGGATACTAAAGTTGAGTGCTCAGTTAGGTTTGATCCTGGTTGTCGCTTTCTGCGAGATTCTCGCGAACAATAATGTGTGTGCATTGAAGTCGGCTAGAATTGCAGCCGTTTTCTTGTGTGGTGTTTAACTTAATTTAATTCATTCCTTAATTAATGAAGTGTACCAGCAGTATCTTCTGCCTTGTGGCTGTTGATGTTCCACTGACCTGTCCTAGTCGTTGATGTAGTTTTTGGCAGTGTATTTTCCTCGACATGTTGATGCTGTCCAGCGCGGCGTGTAGTTCGACAGCTGAAGTGTTGTTGGCAGTCTTGGGCGTTTATTCTCACTTGGCTCGATTGGGCACCAGTATCCAGAATGTTGCGCTATTGACATCTTGTTGTCGTTTTGCTTGTTGGGTGGAGTATAACTGATCTTGTTGGTTGGTTCGTTGGCTGGCTTTCGGTTGGGTTGCCTTCTGATTAAGAGGTTGTCGGTCTAGTTGCCTGTCTCACCTAAACTGTGTCAGTGTTACCTTCCCAGGCCGATCCTTGGAACCTTCTGAGCGCTGCTCCTTGTGTTTTACATAGTGATATCCTTTTTAGTTTAAATACTCTGTGTTCCCTTCAGCCGAGTTTAATCTCTCTTAAATTAAAAATATAAAATCCTTGTCTTGCCCTTAAGTCGTCAGATTGTTATTCTTTAGTATGAGGCCTTCAGCCGAGTTTTACACGAAATATTTTAAGATAAGGCCTTCAGCCTTTTCAAATTGAAAGCTCCACTTCCTAGGCCTTAAGCCATTACATTGTTTTGTTGATATGCGGCCTTCAGCCGAGTGTTCAGCATATTTAGATTAATATCGAAAATCTTTGTCTTAACACTGTTCTTGATTAATGTGAGGCCTTCAGCCGAGTTCTATGGGAAAAATTTAAGATAAGGCTTCCAACCAATTTATATTGAAGATAATTTTTTTTTCTAAGGAAGTGAACTCTCCGGAGGAACTCCTGTACCTCAATTCCTTGTTTAGGCCTTGTGCCTTGGATTTCCGATGTGGCCTTCAGCCGATCTAAATTATATTAAAGGAGGTCTGTCGTTAAAAACTTGAGAGTTTTTGATTCTTGCTTGTGTGATTGTCTGTTTTAAGAAATAAAGTTTATATGTTGAGTGCAACTGACAGTAACTTATTTTGGCCCCTTTCCACAAATATAACCTCATTCGCTATGTCCTGCTAGACCAGGGATTTCAGTCGTCATGTGTGGATTGGCGTTCTCTTGCTGGAATATTATCCCAGGTTTACTTTCCTTAGAGAGCAACAAAACGGGGCATGTAATATCGTCGAAATACTGCTGTGCTGTATGGGTGACGCAGATGGCAACCAAAGAAGTGCTGCTACGAAATGATATGGCGTCCCAGACCATCACTCCTGGCTGTCAGGCATTATGGTGGGCGGCTGTCAGGTTGGTACCCCACAGCTGCCTGGGGCTGGTCATCAGGGCTCATTTCGAAACGGGACTCATCACTGAAGATAATTCTACTCCACTCAATGAGATTCCAAGCCAGTGACGTGTCTGGTGACAGTGACTGGATAGCAACCTGACTGTCACGCGGCATATGGCCTGACACCCACGCACGATTTTCTGGGATGCCATTTCTTTGGTTGTCATCCGTGTCACTTTCACAGTACAGCGGTACGTCGACGGTATTCCACGTCCCGTTTTGTTGCTTTTCACAGCAAGCTATCCTGTGGCTATGTTTCAGCAAGATAATACTTGCCCACACACAGCGAGAGTTTCTACTGCTTGTCTTCGTATTTGGAAACGCTACCTTTACTAGCAAGATCGCTGGACCTCTCACCAGTTGAGAATTTTTGGACTATTATGGGCAGGACCCTACAACCAGCTCGGGACTTCGACTATTTAACTTACCAATTGGACAGAATGCACGATATACCTATGGAGGACATCCAGCGGCTCTATCAATCAGTGCCAAGCCGAATAATCGCTTATATAGGAGCCACAGGAGGAGGTATACGTTATTGTCTTGCTCAGTTTGCGAGGTCTTTCTCTTGAGTAATAAATCATCCAGTTTTTTTTGAAATTGTAATCATCTACCGTTTTCTGTTTCAATCGTATAATTCCTTCGTGTTGCGACTGTTTTCTTTTTTTGTTGTAGGATGCCTTTGTGAACACATTTCGTAGGATCGAATCTTGGTTAGTCGTTCATGGCGTCGAAAGCCTTTCGGATATTAAGTGTGATAGTATCCACGTGTTCGCCTGTATCTACTTCTTAGAAGTGCGACAAGTTGCTGACCTTTCCCGTGGAATGTCTGTGGAAGTTACCAACTGAATGTATAAAGTGTTTCGCTATTGTTTTCAAGAACGACAAATTCGAAGCAACTGAGTGCATATTTTATTGCGGAATGTGTACGAACACAGCCGATTGTGACAGTGTAAGGACACTTTTTAATACAATCAGTTACTGATCCTAAAGGTACTGCATGTTCATTTAACTGCGAAAGATTCGATTCGCAGGGAGTACGCGTTCCTCCAAAATCTGGTCGTCCACTAATGCCCTAGGAAACAGTGAAGATGTTCTGAGAGGCGCATGTAAGGAACCTCAACAAATCGACAGCGTGGGTTAATAAAGATTTCCGAGGGACGTTCAGAAAGTAAGTTTCGTCATTTTTTTCACACTGAAACTTTATTGCCAAAAACGAATAGGCAATGACGTCATGAACTATGCACTTCGCACAATTTTTCGACATAGTCGCCAACGACATTGTGACATTAGTCGTATCGTGAAATCAGTTTGAAGCAACCAGTGTGGTAAGACTTGGTGTATTGTGGTGCAAGGAATTGTGGCACAGCCCGTTCCACCTCAGCATTGGTTCGAAAGTGATCTCCTGAGAGTGCTGCTTGCAGTTCAGGTAATAGATTGGATGATCTAATCTCTCACATCCGAAGTGACGTATCTGATCCTGTGAGAGCCTTGCTATGTGCAGGCTTGCGTTGTCGTCCAAGAACACAACTCCTTCAAACAAGAGGCCTGATCTTTTTCGTCGAATGGCGGACCTAAGTTTCAAGAGGGTGTCGTGTAGTGGGTCGCACTGATGGTCTCTTGCTGGAGGAAATCTAGGGGAATCACACCAATCATCTTTATGCAATAATTTACCAACAGCCGTGTGTATTGTAGAAATTTATTTTATTTTATGAACTTCTGTGTGCTACCAGTTTCGGCATTACAGTGATGCCATATAACTGGATCAGTGAATCAAATCGTCCTGCAACAGCTTTTGGTGGCCAGGCCACTCCTTCCGTGCATAGCGATTTTACGACTATGACGAGTGGGGCCTGAGGATGGCATCAATCTAATGCCGAAACTGGTAGCACATAAAAGTTCATAAAATAAAATAAATTTGTTCAGTACATACGGCTGTTGGTAAATTATTGCATTAAGAAGTTCATGCCAGCCGTCGTCCCACGATCCATAATGGATCAACGAAGATTTCACACCAAACATGTCCCAAAACACTACGATCGTAACCTTTCTTGCGGAAGGTGACAATTTGAATTGTTTCGTCACTGGTTAGCTTGGATACTTCCAGATGCTTCATAGTCACTGAGGTGGCCTTGGATTCTGGGGTAAATTGGTGCACCCATGTCTCATCGTCTGTGATGATTCTGAACAGGATCTCATTTCCCTCTCGTCAACTGATCGAGCCTGATTTCCATTATTGCGATCCGAGGTTCAGTGTTCTCTGCACTTTTGGGTAACCTAACGCATCATGAAGTATGTAACGGGCCTGAGAACCGCCAATACTCACTATGGAGGCCACATCTGACACTGTTATATGACTGTCCTGAACTCTAGCAATGTTGTTTTCTTTCGTGGTTGTGGAGGGAAGCTCACTTCGACCTTCATCCTCCACGCTCTGCCATCCTTCTCTGAACATACAACACCAGCGACCGACCGTTTAACGAGACTTGACCTCTTCACCATACACTGCCTGTAGGCGTTCATGGGTGATGGACACACTAGTCCCACGTGCCCATTCGTAACGGATAATAGCAGCACTTCCATTGGGGACCACGTTGGCAACACACGTCAGTCTGCCATCGTGATGAATATTCGAATAACCTAAGGCGCACCAGTCTCCTGCTACTCTCTCTTCTTCGGCGCTCCGCGCATACGTCCTTCCTCCTCCGCTGACGCTCCTTCCGTCAATGAACAAACAAAGGGTGTAGACTGAAATGCCGTTTTTTGTGTTACCTAGTGTACCATCTTCTCTTTCAAAAGCAATGGAGGGACTTACTTTTGGAACGTCCTTCGTTCATTTGTTACATATCACTGTATGGAGCATTCGTCAGACACAGCGTTGGGTCGGCTTGTATACCGAAATGAAGAACCTGTTTCAACAGGGTGGACAGGCTGACTGGTTACTGATCAGATGAGCGAATGGGATAGTCATAAAGTTAGTTCCTGATTGTCTTTTATCAGGATATTATTCTTTGTTATTTCCTCAGTTATATCCGTAAATATCTGAATGCAAATCTACCAAAATGATGGCTCGACTGTGTCGGATACAATGCCTCTGCTGTTCTTATCTAAATGACCATATGATTCAACAGCTATTGGTTTCTTCCAGTCGGGATCATCAACGATATTACTGTGCATCACCTCTTACCAGTCAGTTATATAATTTGTAGAACCAATCTTGCATTTAGTGAGCACATATTTTTACTTTTTGAATTTGTGCCTTCCACGCTAGAAAGTACTGCAGATTATACGTTTCAAATGTTATAAAATCAACTGATGGTCAAACATGCATTTTATGCATTACTAGACGGCTGTTGAGAGTCATCTTCTAAAAAAAATAAATAAATAGCATAATGTTTGTATGAACGACAGAATCATTGGTTCTGCTTGACATTGCACAAACTTCACAGCAAATCGTGAAACAAACGAATAGCGAAGTATGAAGGTCTCTCTCACTGTACACTGTATACCCTTATGGGAAGCACATCACGCCAATTTAAGTTTCACTCTCGTTCTGCAAACTCGGTGAACTTTATACACCTTATTGTATTTGTAACAATTCACTGATGTACACGATAAATGCAATTCTAAACAGTAAGAGCCATAAAAGCGCCCATATTTCCTGTATTACATATTCGGTCGTGTTAGATGCGCCAATAATAGACTTGAAATTTGCGTTTGCAGTCTTACTGGAGATATGATGACCAATATTGCCACGATGTTTCCTGCACCTATAAAAAACAACTTACGTTCTCCTGCCTCCGATTCGCTCAGCCGTTGCAGTTTCGCAAAGGTGTTGCTTACTTCTGACGTATGTGGACATGTTAAATCATCGTTCGGCACATTATTTATTTTTTTTTTTTTCAGGAAGTCCCGAGTTTCGTTTGGTTTCGCTACCCATAGTCGTACTTTATACAACTTGAAAAGCTGGCAGAATCCCAGTCTCCTATTTCGCCACTGACGCTGCATCATTTCATGTTAAGACACTGAATTTCTGAGCTAGATATTCGCAGTGGTCAATATAGGTCAGACAAAAATATTGTGGCTGTAACTAGAAATCGGCAGAAGATGTGAGGCTCTAACCGTTTATAAGAGCCAGGTTGTCTCTGATAAGATGTCTGATCACATGTGCTTTACTATAATAAAACTAGGGAAATGATTGTTACTCCACTAGAGCCACGTAAGAAAATGGTCTTTCACTATGGCACTGGATACTATCGAAGCTGTGTTACAGTTATCGTTGTTTCGGAAGGTCTGTTATCTGTAGGATTCCTAAACATAGCAATACAAGCGTGGAGTACGGCGTACTGTAGACTATTGTTAAAATCTTAACCATACAGACTAGATACTTTGCATTTATTTATTCCATGTAGAGATATCAATTCTGGAAATCTATATCGTTGTCACCAGAACATAACTATAACTATCAGAACGTAACAGCGAACAGCTAAGTCACACTATTTAATCATACAGCCAGAGGACAGGTGGTGCTGTCTATCTTATTTTTTTCATTTAATAAAGTAGATTATAATATGCTCATTTGGTAACGTACTTTTTACTGTTTAAAATCTTTAAATCAAAGTATTAAAGTTTTCTTACGCAATCACGTACATTTCCTCATGGTTTCTATTTTAGAAAATGTTTGAAACTTTCGGTCAACGTAAATGTAATAACTTTTAAATGGATTTCAGCAAACTAAACCAGAAAGAAATTTAAAAAAAAGGGTGAATACAGAAAAAAATGCGCGAGCTCGATCTTGATTCACATATTTGAGGAGCAAGTGCTGTATCATTTTAGCGTTATCACTACAATTTGAGGCGGTGTCTGAAGCGATGAAGTGGAAGCGGATGTATGAGCTGGCAATATCAGAGTATAGATTAAGCTAACAAATATTAACTTTGTCTTTGAACATATGATGAAAGTAAGTTGTATCTGGGCTTTGGAGGGTGCATAATACAAAACTTCGCTGAAATATCCTATTATGGGCTATTTTATGTTTCTGAATCACCCTTTTAACGTTTGTGCATTTCTTTCCCTTCAAATAAGCAACGCTGGCGAGAGCATAACCATATTCCCTACTGTCTGAAGATATTTCTGGTGACTTTTTGGTGAGTATCTAAAGGAAAGGCTAATTGTGATAACTGCGCCATAATTTTGGAACGCGAGCAACCAGTCTCTTACCTTTTTGATCAAGAATCAGTAAAATAAATATTATTGTTCCAGACATATTTTATTTATAACATAACATGCAGCCTTCAAATATGGAATACTTCAACTGCATTTTCTTCATATTGAAAAGTTAAGGTAGATAAAAGAAAGAAAAAGAAAGTTTGGTGCTGCTAGAAAGTGGTGTAACTAAGTCATACGTGTTAGGTTTCTCGAAAATTATTGTTGTTTAAATTGGGGTAAATGAGCGTGTAGGAAAATACATGAAGAAATTTGGGATGAGAAAACTTTCATTAAGGTACAAGAGGTAAATTAGATGAATAATATCAAAAAATTGATAAATACACGGTAAGTAAATCAATTTATTGATGAAACCGACCTGCTCTTTTAATCTCGTGAACTGGTTTTAATTAACGAGCTTTCACAATCAGTCAGAATGAATGATTTTTTTTTAATCATCCGTATTCTTTCTGGTCTGATGAGGCCCGCCACGAATTTCTCTCCTGCGACAACCTCTTCATCTCAGAGTAGCAGTTCCACCATACGTTCTTAATTATTTGGTAGAAGTATTCCAATCTCTGTCTTCACCTACAGCTATACCCTTTACATTTATATTTAGTGATATGGAGATTATACTATACCTTAACACAAATCCTATCTTCCTGTCCTTTCTTGTTGTCGGTGTTTTCTGTGTTTTCTTCTCTTCGTGGATTCTGCGGAGAATCTGCCCATTCCTTATCAGTACACTTGATTTTCTAAATTCTTCTGTAGCATCACTTCTGAAATGCTTTGCATTTCTTCTGTTGCAGTTTCCCCACTGTCCATGATATACTACCACACAGTGCTGTGCTCCAAAAGTACATTCTCAGCAATATCTTCTTCAAAGTAAGGGCCTTGTTTCGTACCAGTAGACTTCTCTTGGCCAGAAATGCCTCCTTTACCCGCGCTAATCTACGTTTTATGTCCGCCTTGCTTCGTCTGTCCCCTTACAACATCGATAACTCGAAAATTTACTGCTTCAAGTAGTAGCTGCAATATTTTTAAATGTAGGAATCGTCTTTGGTTTCCATTAACTTCATTTCTTGCGAATGACATTTGAGATATGATATCCAGCTTGAAATTTAAACTTAATTTTGATTTTCCATAAACTTTTGCAATACAGTAATCACGCATTTGTGTTGAACTCATCTCACGTTCATCTCTTCCTTCTCAAAGTCCCCAATCAGATCTCATCTTCTCCACGTTCACATAATGGTTACATACTTTTGTCACTTACAGCGCCATCATTATTGTTAAGTTTCTTCCTTTCTACTTTGTTATTGATGTGGCGGCTACAAATGTACACCTTTCCCAACACTTCCTTCTTTACTTTTAGTTTTCTGTTTGTTTCATCCATCTTTTCTGTATCTTCAGTTTCTCTCATTAACAAATGTTCTTTTGATGTGATAATCTCACAGTTTGTTGTGGCGGCGCGGCCACATACGCCACCATCACGTACGTGAGGTTTCCGTCAACTCCCCCTCCCGGACGATGCCCTCTCTCCCTCCATTTATCCTTCCTATCAACTCTGATCCTCACTCCCCCTCCTTTCCTCTGTCCTTTCCCTGGGCTCCCTCTTCCCCCCCCCCCTTCCGTCCTGTTTTCTCCCCACTAAACCTCTCCCTACCTCCCTTCTCCCCCCCCCCAAGTCCTTTTGTATTCCCCTCCTCTGCCTACCCCACTCCCTGTCGCGTCTGCCCCCCACCCCTCTTATGGGTCCTCATCCTCCATCAGCTCCTTTCCCGGTTTCCCCCTTCGCTGTTACTCTCCTTAGCCCCCTTTTTTGTTTTCGAATCTTCTGTCCAGTTTCCCCCCACCTGCTCTCGACTGTGATATGTCACATTTGCCAACTTTTTAGTGCAGTGTTCCAGTGACTACTCAGTGTTGTTTGTCTTTCTCGTGGTGCGAACAGAAACCATGCTGTCGCTAAGTGTGAATTTTATGTCTTTTGCGAACAGAATCCAGACAGTCGCCGTGTTTTTTAATTGTCTGTCTATTGTTTTCCCTGTCTGCTTCGTATGTATTTTATTAGCATCATCATCCCTCTGTTGTTTGTTTTAAGTTCCACGGTTTCTTTTCGCCATGTTACTCTTTAAGTCTCCGATTTTATCGCCTGTTTTTTATTATTTATTCTCTTGATCTTTCTCACAAAATCTGTAGACTGAAGAGCGGCATACTAAGCTGCTGCCAGCCCGCCCCCTTCGGGGGGAATTGAAATTCAATAAAGAAAAAAAAAAAAAAGAAACGTGAGGTTTGTATTCAGTGCCGCCCGCGAGAAGCCAATACGAGGGCACACCTGCTTCACACGATGGCAGCGTCACCGCCGGACGAGTGTTCCTGGCCTTACGCCGCCAGCATGTTCTCTCTCTCCTGTGCTTCGGATGTGCTAGGTGTAAGTTCAACTCTGAGACTTGTACGTTACGTATTATTGTGGACAAACACTGAATGTGATAGGACTGAACCTGCATTTGTATGCTTCACTTAATGTTCTCTCATTGCTTGACTAACTCCAACGCTCATGAGGTGGTTAGTGTTTAACGTCCCGTCGACAACGAGGTCATTAGAGACTGAGCATACGCTCGGAACAGGCAAGGACTGGGAAAGAAATCGACCGTGCCCTTTCAAAGGAATCATCCCGCCATTTGCCTGAAACGATTTAGGGAAATCACGGAAAACCTAAATCAGGATGGCCGGAGACAGGCCGAATGCGAGTCCAGGTGCTAACGCCACCTCACTCAGTCCGGCGCTCAGTTCACCGCTGTTGTATATAGGGCGAACATTATGAACGTATGTCCGGAAAAGCATCGATTCCATTGTAGATGGTGCTGACGAATGACAGTTCCTCTGACCACGTGCCGTGTGTTTCTCGTGTGTTGCACGCCGTGTGATTGACGCAGGGTACTGTAAGCAGCAGAATGGTCCCGTAGTCATGTCGGCAACGAGCCGAGATGGTTTTTGTGTGCAGCCAAGCAGATGGAAACGGTCGAGAGGCAGCACTGTTACACCAAAACAAGTACCCTATGAGACACCAACCACATCACACAGTTAAAGCGCTTTTTGGGCGTGTGTGAAGTCATGGGTCCTTTCAGACACACGTGCAGGGAGGCGGCGGACTGTGCGTACTCCAGATTTGAACGCACGGGTTCTACGGGGTACTGAGACGAACTCTAGCACAAGCTCCATGCAAGTTGCCCGCCAACGTGGTGTAAATCAAAGTACGATTATGTGTATCCTGAATGACAGCCGCTGCTATCCCCATCACTTGCAGTCCCTTGTGGAGGCCACTTTGAACATCTGTTGTGGCGTGGATGTGATGCAGCGCTGTTCTGTGTTTCGTCATGATTTTTTGTCATTGCACGCACCGCGTCTATTTTCGGTCATATGTTCACAGGACTTTTTTCCTTCATTTCCAGCCAGTAATCCGTCCCTGCCATTTGTCGGCTTCATTAATGTTCACCCTGTATGAATGTGTGTTGCTGTTGTCAATAAATAACTGTAGGTGCTGCATTTATCACAAGACTTTTAAGCCTCTTATCGACTGTTTCAGCTTCTTGTTCATGTCAGAAATCAGTTACTAAAAGTATTTGAAACCTTTTCTTCAGGTTACTCTTGCGTATGCATTAGTTTGATCTACCTACAGGGAAACCTGGCGCAGAGGAACACCTTCTCCCAGTACCACTGCTTCTATTATCCAACAGACTACTTCCAGTGGCGCCGAGGCGATTGCGGGTAGAGAACTTCTCCTGTGGCACAGTGTCAATAGGATTAGCAACTATTTGCACGGCAGCGTGTTGTTAGGATGGTACTCCATTTACTACAATACTGTAGCTGCATCTGGCAGCAAATCATCAGAGTATGGACAATTTTTCTTGTACCTCTCCACGCCAGTTGCCTTGAAAACTGAATTTGGAGATGTTCCTTTGTTTACTTATGTATTTGACAATAGTAAATTACAACAGTCTTAAATCCATTAATGATAATTCTACTGGACACTTCACAGGGTAGTCTCGCTAATAGAGACACAAGTTCCTCTTTAGAGATTTTTGGCACAGATTTACCATTTGATGTTTACACAGTTTGCTGTCCCAGTTAATCTTGACGCTTTAGAAAGATGTCACACTCATAGGCTGCAGTAGATAGGCGATACGGGTGGGCCACTGGTCTGGGTTTGGCGTCTTTGACTACTGATTCAACCGGCCTGGGTCCCGGGTTCGAAAGCAACCTCGGCTAAAAGTTTGAATAAAATCAGCAATGACGACAGAAGTCTTGGCAGGAGAACTCACCCGTGTACTGTCAACGGCCTTCTCAAAGAGAACACAGGTGAAGAAAAAGGTTCAGGCATTTTCTCGCCCTTGAGATGGAAGAATCACCAATCGTCGACGCCATGAGGAGGCAGCAGGCAATGGAAACCACTGAATTAAAGAGACATAATGTGCATACAAAGTACTTGTGCCCTTTTTTGAAAAAGAGTCCAGATGATCTAGTCATTGGCAAAAGGTACAGGATTAGTCCCCCCTTTCGGATGTCTGAGAGGGGCTGCCAAGAGGGAGCTGACTACGAGAAACAGTTGGAATAAGCATCGACAGGACAACGTTACACGATTCGCAGCATGGAATGTGAGAAGTTTGACCGTTGTAGGGAAACTAAAAAACTGAAAAGAGGAATGCAAAGTACAGTATAGATATAGATGGCGTCAGTGAAATAAAATGCAAAGAAGGCAAGGATTTATGGCGAGATGAATATACGATAACATCAACAGCTGCAGAAAATGGTGTAACAGGATATGGCTTCGCTACGAACAGAAAAGTAGGACAGAGAAAGAGCTAATGTGAACAGTTCGGTGATATGGGGCAGAAAAACAAAGCCGACAACGATAGTTCAGATATATATGCCATAGTCGCAAGCAGCAGATGAAGAGATAGAGCATATGAAGATACTCGATGGGAAAATTCGTATCTAAAACGAAATGACTGTCTAGTAAGAATGGGGGAGAGCGATACTCGCAAATAGGGTTGGGATAGCTTTAAGGAAAACACGTGGATGGTGGACCCACATATATCGTCATTTGCTGTTTCATGTAATACTCTTTATTACATAACAACAATACCATCATTACAATTTAAAAACTTACTAAGAGAGTCAGAATTCTCACAATCAAAACTTGAACAATCTCAATACATGAATAATAATTTTAACAATTGTACCATTAAGAGCTGTACATGAAATCGGAAGTACACAGTTCCCAAATAGAAGGGAGGTCACACCAACTGAGCGAGGCTGCAAGCAGGTTCAACAAACAATTTTATCAGCCACATGAATTACAATGACAGCCATTAAATGCACTAATAATTTCCAAGCTGACGTAACCGTTACACAATTGGATAACATTCATCCCAATTGCAGGAAACGTCATAGGTCACCCACTGGCTGTAGCTGTTGGAAGGCTGCTTAGCAAGGTATAACCCACAATAAAAAGAATGATCCATTAAGCAACAAAATACACAGTCGCTCAAAATAGACAATTCGGGAAGGTATAAAATTTAAATATAAATTTCAACCTGTACATTTCAGTCAAACACTTAAAAAAATGTTCTTTAATAAATATACAATTAACAAAATTCAAGGTAAGTTGCAAGTATATGCAACTGATATGTACTTCCAACAGGTACACATCAACAGAAATGTTGACACAACCTTTAATAAATATATAACTGCCCAAAATTCGAAGTAAGCTGAGAGCTACAGCAGACGATTATCACAGCCAACCTTATTGGAAACAGCAGCCGAACTTCACAAAAAGTGGAGTTACCTAACAACTGTGGACCAAGATAAGGTTCGACACTTATACTGATAAGCAACAGGTCAAACTTAACGTGCTGAGCAGCAGCAACAAGATTGCAAGGTTTAAACGAGACGTGTAATGAGGAGGAACCTTGAGCTTGACAAACACGCCTTAACGTCCTGAGCGCATTAAATTCACCAGACAGAGGGAACTGCCGATTCCAGTTTAAACAGTGACACTCTGCCGTGGTCTGCATCAGAATATCAACTTAACTCGAGCCACTGCGACGCGACTGGTAGCGGCGGCAGGCTGCCGGTCAACCCAGACGCCGTGCTCTACGGAAGTTCCGCTGCAGCAGAAAACAAACACGCCTCTGCTCCAGGCCCAGGGAACAGAAACGTGCCGTTTGCCGCCAAAGCTATCCTGCCAACACACATCAAAAGGGAACGGTAATCTGCGCAAATAAGGCTTTACACAGGAATGGCCAAGAAGCAGAAAATGTGAACTAGTAGCACAAGCGGCTACAGATACAGGTTAAGTTTAACACTCCTTGAAATTACTGTTATTCATAAGTGAAAATATCAGCACCTGCCGATGCAATAATTCAAGCATACACACGTACCAAGATTGCTTTGCCTCCAGAACAGATCATGTTACAATTGATTCCCTTCAGGGACTTCTAACAGGGAACACTCTTACACTTGTACGACATATGACCTGGAACACAAATAGCAGTATCACTGACCGATGGTCATGCGCTCAATCTACATCTACATCTACATTTCTACTCCGCAAGCCACCCAACGGTGTATGGCGGAGGGCACTTTACGTGCCACTGTCATTACCTCCCTTTCCTGTTCCAGTCGCGTATGGTTCGCGGGAAGAACGACTGTCTGAAAGCCTCTGTGCGCGCTCTAATCTCTCTAATTTTACATTCGTGATCTCCTCGGGAGGTATAAGTAGGGGGAAGCAATATATTCGATACCTCATCCAGAAATGCACCCTCTCGAAACCTGGCGAGCAAGCTACACCGCGATGCAGAGCGCCTCTCTTGCAGAGTCTGCCACTTGAGTTTGTTAAACATCTCCGTAACGCTATCACGGTTACCAAATAACCCTGTGACGAAACGCGCCGCTCTTCTTTGGATCTTCTCTATCTCCTCCGTCAACCCGATCTGGTACGGATCCCACACTGATGAGCAATACTCAAGTATAGGTCGAACGAGTGTTTTGTAAGCCACCTCCTTTGTTGATGGACTACATTTTCTAAGGACTCTCCCAATGAATCTCAACCTGGTACCCGCCTTACCAACAATTAATTTTATATACCTTAACGTCTGTAGACGTCTCTCCGTTGATAACAACATGCTGTGTTCTGTTTGCTAAAAACTCTTCAATCCAGCCACACAGCTGGTCTGATATTCCGTAGGCTCTTACTTTGTTTATCAGACGACAGTGCGGAACTGTATCGAACGCCTTCCGGAAGTCAAGAAAAATAGCATCTACCTGGGAGCCTGCATCTAATATTTTCTGGGTCTCATGAACAAATAGAGCGAGTTGGGTCTCACACGATCGCTGTTTCCGGAATCCATGTTGATTCCTACGTAGTAGATTCTGAGTTTCCAAAAACGACATGATACTCGAGCAAAAAACATGTTCTAAAATTCTACAACAGATCGACGTCAGAGATATAGGTCTATAGTTTTGCGCATCTGCTCGATGACCCTTCTTGAAGACTGGGATTACCTGTGCTCTTTTCCAATCCTTTGGAACCTTCCGTTCCTCTAGAGACTTGCGGTACACGGCTGTTAGAAGGGGGGCAAGTTCTTTCGCGTACTCTGTGTAGAATCGAATTGGTATCCCGTCAGGTCCAGTGGACTTTCCTCTGTTGAGTGACTCCAGTTGCTTTCCTATTCCTTGGACACTTATTTCGATGTCAGCCATTTTTTCGTTTGTGCGAGGATTTAGAGAAGGAACTGCAGTGCGGTCTTCCTCTGTGAAACAGCTTTGGAAAAAGGTGTTTAGTATTTCAGCTTTACGCTTGTCATCCTCTGTTTCAATGCCATCATCATCCCGGAGTGTCTGGACATGCTGTTTCGAGCCACTTACTGATTTAACGTAAGACCAGAACTTCCTAGGATTTTCTGTCAAGTCGGTACCTAGTATTTTACTTTCGAATTCACTAAACGCTTCACGCATAGCCCTCCTTACGCTAACTTTGACATCGTTTAGCTTCTGTTTGTCTGAGAGGTTTTGGCTGCGTTTAAATTTGGAGTGAAGCTCTCTTTGCTTTCGCAGTAATTTCCTAACTTTGTTGTTGTACCACGGTGGGTTTTTCCCGTCCCTCACAGTTTTACTCGGCACGTACCTGTCTAAAACGCATTTTACGATTGCCTTGAACTTTTTCCATAAACACTCAACATTGTCAATGTCGGAACAGAAATTTTCGTTTTGATCTGTAAGGTAGCCTGAAATCTGCCTTCCATTACTCTTGCTAAACAGATAAACCTTCCTCCCTTTTTTATATTCCTATTAACTTCCATATTCAGGGATGCTGCAACGGCCTTATGATCACTGATTCCCTGTTCTGCGCTTACAGAGTCGAAAAGTTCGGGTCTGTTTGTTATCAGTAGGTCCAAGATGTTATCTCCACGAGTTGCGTTAATACAACAGTTCCAATTCCAGATAACACAGACAAAGCCTTACAGTATCATGTACTCAAAAGCAAAAAAGAAAAAAAAAACACTGAGCTCCATTCAGGTATGAAGAATCCGTGACTTTCAGAATACCAGCCAGGGTGTTTTTGCCTCCAATGCTTACAGGCGATTCTAGGCAGGGTGTTATTACCTCCAATGCTTACAGGCAATCGTCTAGGTACCACAACATTTTAAACTCGCTGAGTAAGCCAGAAAATTGCTGACCAGGTTGCACTCGACGTCTGTAGGTTTTCACGCAGCCCGCCGCTATTAATCCTTAAGCGAGCCGGCCATCTTTGTCATCGACCGATCTAACCTTTCGCGACTTTTCCAGACCAGCGCCGGACAGCCGGAGTCCCTCAAAAGCCACAACTTGCCAGCCACGTGTCCTCTAGCCAACTCTCTCTCCAGGCCCCACCAAGCCAAAAGCACATGCATCGCAACCAAAGACCTTAGATCGTGACATACGATCGAATCGATATCGGCAATCTAAGTAGTCGCGCCAGTGGATTGTCATGCCACCAAGACTGGAACCACCAGGCTCAGACAGGATCGAAGTTGTAGGGGAAGGAATAGAAGAATGGTTTGGGGAAGAAAATGGGCTTCGCAGTAGAAATGAGAGATGAGAATGAGTAATTGAGTTCTGCAACAAATTTCACATGGTAACAGTGAATACTCTCTTCAAGAATCACAACGGGGGGAAGTACGCTTGAATAAGAGACGGGGACACAGGATGGTTCCAGCTAGATTATATTATGGTCAGATAGAGATTCCGAAATTAGATATTGGACTGTAATGTGTACACAAGTGCAGACACAGATTCATATTATAAATTTAATAGTGATGAAGAGTAGACTGAAGTTTACCAGAATCGACCGGAAGAATCATTATGCAAGGAAGGAGATACTGAAGTACTGGCGAATGATGAAACACGTTGTTGTTCGCTAATTATGTAGATACTGCGATAAGTAATGCCATAATAGGCAGTTAAGAAGGATAATCCCCAGAAGTTAAGCCGGCCGCTGTGGCCGAGGGCCTCTAGACGCTTCAGTCCGGAACCGCGCGCCTGCTACGGTCGCAGGTTCGAATCCTGCCTTGGGCATGGATGTGGGTGATGTCCTTAGGTTAGTTAGGCTTAAGTAGTTCTATGTTCTAGGGGACTGATGACCTCAGAAGTTAAGCCCCATAGTGCTCAGAGCCATTTGAACAATTTTTTGTGTCAAGCACAATGATAAAGCAAAAGGCTAACCTAACCTTCCATGACACACACACTGAACTCTTTCCTTATATCTGTTCATACTACAACATAGGAACCTAACGTTGCAGATAAATGTGCTACTAACACACAACTGGTCAGTGAGATAGTGAACAGTAACATATGCCTCTCAACAACACGTAACTTAAATGAACTAGGTGTAACAGTTTGTAAAACCAATTACTGACACACATGAAACTAGTAGCAATACCGAACAGGAAGAGCTTGAAAATTTTCAGAATTTAAATCACGGGGTCTGCTAATGATCATAACTATAACTTCATTGCTTAGTACAGGGTCTCTATGCCTGTACATTAACCAACTTGCATTAGAATAGGTAACATAGTAAATAGTTCTTTCTTAAACTCGGTTTGAAGCAACTATCAGAATGAAAATCTAACTACACTGGCTGTGAAGGAATCTTTGTATTGCATCATTAACTAACTAACCTAGTACATGAGGACTGTTAAACTTCTATGGTTTGAAGAACGATGCTCATTAACAAAACTACACTAGTCTGTATGAGAAATGACAATTATTCTTATCATTAATTATTAATAACGTAAAGAACAACTAACTATAACTCTTTAAATAAGAAATGTGCTTTGAGGATCTCTCTTTTGACCTACTCTAAAGCATAACTGGCTATGCAAATGACAACACAACATTAAATTCAAATTCGACCACTTTCTTGTAATAAAATAGGCCATTGCGAAATAATTTCGCTTGGATAGGATTCCTGTCCTGGTTTGTGATTTAGCATAATCACGGGTGTAAGACAGAGTTTTTAGCAACACCACGATCATTATTAAAATCAACCAAATTTCGCAAATACCTTATCCATTTACAGAGTGCCATATTTATCCGAAGACTGGTGGTACTGGTGGCGCAATCTGCAGTGGCTATTAACATGGTGGCGGTGCAATCATAGCAATCTTGGAGACAGAATTATATTTATAGGGACAGAGACCATGCCATGATAATGGTATGACCTACTGCAGCATCCGAGGCCCATAAACACTGCCCTTAAGCTCTTCTGGCCTCTAGACGCCATGAATATGAGCCACATTAATCCGCTACTGCTAGCGAGGTGTTAACCACAGCACTGCTCAGCCCAGACTCCTTACCCGTCACAAAGGACGAGTCGCCAAGTTGCCACTTGCGTGCCAACCACACCTTTTCCACTCCGCAAGGCTACTTCCGTAGCTACGAGGTTTCGCTTCATCTTTTATCATCTTTTACTTTCAACCCTATAGTCCCTAACTATGGACCAAGTCATTTACAGTACATTACATAACAATTATTTCAATAGTTATTTAAATCCACAACATCGTTCAAAAGTTTCACATAACTGAAATATGTATACCAAGTCAAATAATTTCCATGACAGATCCTACATTTTATATAAGTAACACTACAAAATGACAATGAAGTATCGATACAGATACAAAATAGGTCGAAAATAGGTGTTAAACACTCAGGAATGAAATATATAGGAAGCGTAGGGAAGGTAAGGCCAAATGGCTGCAGGAAAGCTGTGTAGAAATCGAAAAAGAATTGATCGTCGGGAGGACTGAATGAAATTAATAGCAATGGTGGTAACATTAAGAGCGAAATGGTAACCCAACTGTTAAACGCAGACGAGAGAGCGGATAGGTGGAAAAAATGCAATGAAGACCTCTATGACGGGATGACTTGTCCGATGATGTGATAGAAGAAGAAATTGGAGTCTATATGGATGACATATGGGATGCATTACTACAGTCAGGGTTTCAGGGTACTATGGAAGACTGGAGATCAAATAAAGAAGAAGACATAGGTAGCATTCCATCGGAGTTTCTAAAATGGTCGAGGGAAGTGGCGACCAAACGGCTATTCAAGTAGGTGTGCAGAAACTAAGACAACGAAACCGTGAAATCTGAGTTGGTAGGTACTCAGAGAGCGCACAGGATAAGGTTACGATTGTGGATGGGGCCGTAAACAGTTACTGTGAGTTGGACAATCAAACCCACAACTTTATTTTCGAAGAATCACTTACTTACACATTGCTTTAAAAGATCACAATTAGCCAATACGGCTGAAGACCTAGTTAAAGAAAACTTGAGATGCTTTCTGGGCTGAAGGCCAAAAACCAGACCAAAACAAGAACGGCTGGAGGCCAGGCTTAGAAATCAAAAGCATTTTAAAATAGAATGTAAATTTAAAAAAAAACATGCAATTGAAAACAATTAGCGGCTGAAGGCCTACACTACACGTCTGAAGGACCACTATAATTAAAAAACATTAATAAACAATTTTTTTTCCTAACCAGGAAATTTCTTTTTAAACTTACAACAGAAGGGCCAAAAGCCTAATCAAAGAAATATTAACTTATTGCATGGCTGAAGGTCACAAACAAATTGGAAGCAACGGCTGAAGGCCTGAACAACAAGTCAGACAAACAATTTAAAATAAGCCCCTTCCTTCTTATAAAAAATTTTCCTTTAAAGAATACACATGGCTGAGGGCCTTATTAAAAGGAGTTCACGTAAATCCTCAGCTGAAGACCACACATAACACATCGAACAACTGACTGCTTAGGACCTGGATTACAAACAATTTCAGATAGAACAAATTTTAAGGAAAATATTTTTTATTTTTAAAATAAAATCAGTCTTCAAAAATTTAACATAGCTGAAGGTCTTTATGTAAAATTTAAAAAGAACTGAATTAATACACGGCCAAAGGCTTTGCACAATACTTCAAACAGAAATGAAAATCACCATATTAAACAAACAGAACAAGTGGTGCTCAGAAGTGTTCTAAGGGTCGGCCTGAGAAGGATCCTCAAACGTAAGGTGAGGTGAGACAGGCAGCCAAGAGTAGAAGTTAAATAATCGGATGGCAACTCAAACTAGGGATGGCCGAAGGACCTACCAACAAGTTAACCAATTCCTTTCTGTCCGACCAATGGCACAACGATGGAAAACATCGGCTGAGGACGAGGACATGAGCAGCACTATGTCTTCAGAAATTGGCGTCTAAAAACAGCCAAGGGAACAATAGCCCCTCTAAGCAAAATATGAACCAAACAATTCAAAAGGTGGTTGAACTACACGCTGTGCCAGACAGCATCAACACGACGAGGAACGGCACACTGCTGGAAAACTACGCTAACGACCATGGCAGGTAATTGGTGCGTTAACGGCCACAGGGCAGAAAATACCGTTGGTGCACTTCACTGGCCAGTAAAAGTCAATTTAATAATTAATCACAATATGGGAAGACGGCTGCAAGAATTTGCTGACTCCAACACATCATACTTTGCCGCTAGCCTGAATGGCCCAGGGAGAACCAACCCACAAATGAAAGAAGAGATGTCACAATAGTTGAGGTTTCATAACAGATTAACTGATCACTCAACTTCAGCGTCCAGGTTCGGTAGGCAACGAACTTTGTCGCTCTCACAGCTAGCGCATCACGATCCGACAGCGCGTGCAGACTGCCAGCTGTCCCAGCCTAGCTCCGCGTCTTGGAGCCTTCCCCGCTGCTCCGTCCCAACCGACTGACTCACACACACACAACCACCACCTGAAAATACTAGCGGACACACCAAAGATAGTACGACAGTACTAGTATCGATAAGCGCTTCTGCTGCCACTCAAGGAGGCAAGCCAGCAACTTCGTTATGCTAGTAAGTAAGGAAGAAACAAGACGCCACTCGATGTGAAAAATGCCAAAGAACAAACGGCATGAACGCGAGCCGCACATGGCTCAAAGTGTACTATCAGGTTTCTGGAAATATCCACAAAATTTCGAAGAAACTATCGCATAATCAGCTTAACAGATCATGTACCCAAGCTACTGACAAAAATAATATACAGAAGAATCGAAAAGAAAATTGTGGGTCAGTTATGTGACAATCATTCTGATTTCTGAAAATTTAAAGATACCAGAGAGGCAGATCTGATGCTGCGCTTGGTAATGAAAGCTAAGGTTTAGAAAAGTCAAGACACGGATGTGTCGACCTAAAAAATGCGTTCGACAGTGTAAGATGGCGTAAGATGTTAGAAATTCTGAGAAAAATAGAGTAAACCATAGTGAAAGGCCGGTAATATAAACAAGAAGGAGCAATAAAATTAGAATACGAAGAACGAAGTCCTTGGATTATAAAGGATGTAATATAGGGATGCAGTTTATAGCCTCTACTGTTTAGTTTATACATCGAAAAATTAATTACGGAAATAGAAGAAAGGTGTAAGAGTGGGAATAAGATTCAGTGTGAAAGGATGCCAGTGATAAGATTCGCTGATCATATTATTATGCCCAGTGAAAGCGAAGAGTTACAAGATGGGTTGAATGGAATCAACAGTCTAATGAGTACAAAAATTGGATTGAGAGCAAACTGGAAAAAGATAAACTGATGATGCAGAAATAAGAATAGCGAGAAACTTAACATCAAGATCCTTGATCATGAAGTAAAGGAAGTTAAGAAATTCTGCTATCTTGGCAGCAAAGTGGCCCATTACGAACGAAGCATAGATGACATAAAAAACAGATTGGCACAGCCAAAGACGCATTCCTGGAGAAGAAAAGTATACTGGTACGAAACATAGGCCTTATTTTGAGGAATAAATTTGTGGAAAACTGGAACGGGAGCTAATCGAAGTGTTTGAGGCATGATGCTATAGAAGAATGTTGAAAGTTAGGTGGATTGATAAGATGAGAATGAGAATATTCTCCGCAGAATAGGTGAAAAAAGAAATATATGAAACTTACTGACAAGAAAAATGAACAGGTCGTAGGACATGTGTTGCAACATCAGGGAATAACCTCCATGGTACTAGAGGGAACAGTACAGGGTGAAAACTCTAGGGGAAGGCAGGGATTGGAATACATCCTACAAATAACTGAGGGTAATTGAGAAAGTACGGTGCAGATGCTACTCCGAGATGAAGAGGTTAGTGCAGAAGAATTCGCGGTGGGAGGCACTGAACCAGTCACAAGACTGATGATCAAAACAGGGACGGGCGGGATATAGCTTCATGATGCTAAGTTGCTTTTCCTGGATTCGTCTAATCAACTGTTTTGAAATATAAGTGGCATGACCACCATAGATTAACAATACTGGTCTATCTTCACTTATATTCAGTAAAAATTCATCACGAAACTGAAGAACAAAGTTATTTCCATTCATCGCTTTGGAGCTGCTGAAACAATAGTTTGTGATGAAGAGTCTTGATTAATTCAGTTCTACGTCGCATATTTCCCTGTAAATAGAAACGATAATCTAACTATTGCCGCAGAACAGCACAAGAGTACCCGTTTACCTTTGCTCAAATGGTCCCGAAAGCTCAGAGTTTTGACAGCTTATGAGAAAACGACATCTCATCCCAAATGAAGAGTCTCACTGGTTTTCCCTCAAGATCCAGTTCTTGAAAATTTTTGCTAATACTTCAGAGAAGTCGTAGACTACCAATGGATTGATCTGATCTTGGATTACCTGTTCAGTGAGTGGCGCTTTCTTTTCAGGCAAGCGATGTCTCTTTCTAAGAGCTATAAACCATTCTGGGTCAGGCCCCTCCTCTACGAATCTACATCGTATGTCCTTTTGTATAGTGTAAAATGGAACGAGGTCTAAACTTTTGTGTCGAGATAAGCGAAACCCATTTTTGTCTATTACTTTCAAACAGTTCTCTTCTATATCAGTAACAATTGAACACCACCGTCGTCCTTACCATCTCTTGAAGTGAATCATTTACCAACTTTTCCCCGAATATGGTGTTTCAGTGTGGACCTGGAAATATTGCACAATGCAACCAGTTCTCCTCCAGTGGTCCTGTTGCCGTTTGTAACATCTTCGACGGCATTATTCAAACTTCCCTCTGAGTTTATCTATTTTTCTCACCATTATTTGAAAAAATAAGTTTACGCTAATTTAAAGTAAGGTTGTATTAAATATAAGGAAATTATATTGAAGTACTAGACTCTAAGTAAAATTAAGACATACAAAACGGTAGGAGACATACTTTTCGCAAGTATACAACTGTAATAATGCACTGTTTTACTTTCAATTTGAAGAACCTGATGCAACTGATGCACAAGTCACCACCCCACCAGCAAACGAAATACAGGAAGCAATAACGAAATTAAAGAATGGTGAGGACTGTCGTGAAGACCAGATGTACTCTGAGTTATGAAAGAATGGAGTACTACAACTGTATTTAGAACTACAGTTTGTAATAGAAACAATTTGGATGACAAAAACCGTACCGGAAGAATGGGAAAACAGTTATTTTATGCCCCATATTTAAAAGGAATGATCCCCTTATGTGCGATTATCACAGAGGAACTGTTTTACTGGATGTCATCCATAAAATCTTATCGATATGCCTATTAAACAGAATGATCCCAGTAACTGAAGAACTAAATAAGAACTATCAGTGCCATTCCACAGAAATAGATCCACATTAGATCATTTCTGTACAGATGTACAGATGTACAGATGTCTACATATTATCTCTACAGTTTTGAAAGACCTATGACAGCATACCGGGTCAGATACTCCTAGGTAGCATGAGGGATTCTGAAATACTCTCAAAGTAAATCAGATAAGTTAAAACGTGTGTAGATTAAACTTTCTGCCGTTAAAAAAAGCCTGCAGAATAAACTTAAAGTGTTGAGGTGTGCACTGGACTGAGACAAGGAGACACCAATTTTACGTATTCTAATCAAGCTCGTCTTAGAGAAGATCGATAGAGAATTCACTACAACTAATCCACAAGGGATCCAACTGAAGGAGGTGAACATTACTAGGCTTGCCAATGCAGGTGATGTAGCATTAATAAATAGTTCCAAAACAGAATTAATCAGAATGATTCAAAAGTATTTCAAATTACTGAGAAAACAGGGTTACGTATTGATGAAGAGAACACAGATAGCTGGTCATAATTAAGAAAATAAGTGTTGAACCTTTGACTGCAGGTGGATTCACTTTCAAGGCTGTTAACAGTTTCAAGTAGGTAGGGAGTCTTTTTAGTAAAAACAATATAATGCAGGTATAGAGACAAATGCCCGTGTAGCACTTTTTAGTATCATAAGAAATTATGAAGAAAAGCACCATTAGTACTAACTTCAAAATCCCCTTGTTTCAGTGGCTGTTATGAAGACAACATAAGGATGTCAAGCATTAATATTTCGAAACAAAGATGAAAAACTGTTGACATTCGAAAGAAAAATACCAATGAAATTTTTGGACCTATATACGATGAAAACAACATGGACGTTGTGATGTTCCCCTAACTCCCGCATTGGCATGATACGATTTTATCAATTGAATTATTTGGAATTATTCTGAATGAATGAGTTAGGTTTTATCGTGGGCACCGTAGTTAATTTACAGTCAACTGTGACAGCTTGTTCATGTGCAAAGTAGTAGTTACTCTGAGTGCTAGAGCGTAAGCTTTGGTTCATAAAACCACGTGGAGTACTGCGCGAATATATGGGCCTTTGATGGAGCACTTTATTTCCAAAAGGCTACTGGTAATACTTGTAGCATACTCAGGCTCATAAATTTGAAGAGAATCAGCAAGCTTAGAATAAACTTACTTGTTTAATATCCTGTAAAATATCGCACCAGCCGCAAGTTACTTGTTTACTGTTTAAAATATTGCACCGGATATAGTGCAGCACCACTATACTTGCTGTTCTCGGGCAGAGAGTGAGTTGGTTCCTATCTGTAAACGGCAGGAAATCGCCCTTTCTGCTGTGAAGTGATTAGAAGCTGCTGCGGATGGGTGTGTGGGAGAGCTACCGAGAACTGTGTTCCAGAGATACCAAAGGTAATGAAAGTACTAACCTCTCCTGTGGATACTGTCTCTTCTGCAGGAAATACGGGCCCCCTCATTACTCTTCCAGTTGACTGTCAGTGACGGGTCAGCGGTAGGTCTAGGATAAGGGAGAACTTAGGTTTTGCATCCATTTAACTAACCAGCAGGTTCGAGGTTTCGCACCCATTCAACTAACCAGCAGGTTCGAGGTGCTGCATTCCACCGAAACCGGAACTGAGCCAGTGAGACTCACTTAACCTATTGGTGAACCACCTGTGTCCATGTCAAGAGGCAGCGAACACAAACGGACAGGGGTATGTATATTAATCGTCGGCAATTCAAACATATGGCCAATAATGAAACACCTTAGGATACGGCAAAAAGGGATGAGAAGGAACACCAGGTACACTCAATGTATATGTCTGTGAGCTTAATCCAGTATGTTGAAGAGGCTATTCCGGCACCAACTGAGGAAACAGCGTGCACCCGATTGCAGGCTATGGCTCACATTGGAATAAACGATGTCTGTCGCCTGGGACCCGATGTCATACTTGGAACATTCCATCGACTAGCAGAGGAGGCTGAGAATACCAGTCTGCTCAAAGCATCAAAGAAGCTCACAATCTGCAGCATTATCCCCCAAACAGATCGTAGCTCTCTGCTTCTGAAGAAAGTTTTTTTTTTTATAAATATCGATATCTAAGTCAAGGGCTAAATAAACCTTTGGTTTGCAACTAATGGGATGATTTTTTCAAGTTCTTCGAGTCGAAGGCTTGAACCACAGACTCCGAAGACCCTATGACAAACTGGGCTGTTACTTCCCAGACTTGCACCATATGGTTAAGAGTCGTAGGGTTCCCCTAAATGGGTATCGTATGCTCTATACATCAGAGGCGGCTAGACAGGTAGCTGACTGTGCATGGGGTGCACAGTAAGCCTTTAGATTAGGCGATCTCGATAAAATACAGATAACGATAGGCGTAGGAAACCTAGAATTATCAGCGTAAGATCGAAAGAAATACCCCCTCCCCCCCGGTGGGAGTATTAAAATCCCAGTAGTTAAATACTGAGCTTGAAACGCTCCTAAAAACACTGAAGACCATATAATACTAGGCAGAGAAAGCTGGTTAAAACCTGACGTTAGCAGGGGTGAGACCTTTTGGGAAAATTTCAGAACATACCGAGACGGTAGGGAATTGAGAAATGGAGGTGCTGTATTCGTAGCAGTATACAGAAAACTCAGATTCATCGAGACAGAAACGGAAGCTTGATGTGAGACTGTCTGATCAAGGCTCAGTATAAAGGGTGACTATAAAATTATAACATGATCTTCTGTCGACCACAAGAGTCAGCTTCTGATGTAACCGAAAACTATAGAGGAAACCGTATGTCACCTGTACGCAAGTTTTCTAAGCATACTTTAATCGCTGGAGGAGAATTTAATAATCAGAAATGAATTGAGAAAATTACAGTTCTGTTAGTGGTGAACGTGGCAAGACATCCTGCGAAATATTACTATGCGCCCTACGAGAAAACTACCCGTAACAGATAGTTCGAAACTTCCTCATGATGGAAATATATTAGATCAACAAAATATATTAGATCAACAAAATGCATTAGATCAACAACCAAACCTGATTTTTGAGGATATCCACATCGTAACTGGTATCGGGGACCATGAGGCAGTTACAACAACAGTGAATAGCAAAGTACAAAGGTCAACTAAGACAAGTAGAAAGATTTACATGTTCAACAAACTAGACAAGCAAGCATAGTGGCGTACGTCAATGAGGAACCTGAATCTTTTAGCACGTTCAGGAGCATTTAGAAGAGTTAGGGCTCAAGTTTAAAAGATTAGTTCTCCATTCAGTGGATAGATATGTACCCAACAGAATACTTAATCATGGGACAGATCCTCCACCATATACACTCACTGCAAAGAAACTTCTACAGAAACGAACATTAATGCATAACAGGTATGAAACAAAGCGTAGGGCTACAGACAGAGAGATATGGAATGAAAAGCGTTTGACAGCCAAACGAGCAATGCGTGTAGCCTTCAACGACTACCGTAGCCAAAAATTGTAGACAGAGTTTTCACAAAACCAAAAGAAATTCTACTAAAGGCGCTTAATGAGAACAAAGTTAAGAGTCCAGTTACCCATGGACAATGCAGGAATGAGATTGAGAGTATCAAATCTAAAGCAGAGCCGATTAATTCTGTTTTCAAATGTTCCTTTACAAAGAAAAACCTAGGAGTATTGCCTCAGTTTAATTCTCTTACCACTGGAAAGATGAGTGAAATAGATATTAATGTAAATGGCGTTGAGAAACAGCTCAAATCGTTGAAAAGGAACCAAGACCCAGGGTCCGATGGAATCTGGCTCTGATTCGACAACCATTTTGCGGCTGAGTCACCCCCTCTTCTATCTATAATCTATCGTAGGTCCTTAGAACAAAAGCTGTGCCCAGTTGCTCGAAGAAAGTACAAGGGTCTGTCTAAAAGAGGAGTAGCAGAAGTGATTGACAAAACTGCCGTCCAGCAGCGTTCACAACCAACTGTTGTTGAAACTTAGAACATATTATGAGCTAAAAAATAATGAGGTATCTGGAACAGAATGACCTCATGCTTGACAATCAGCACACATTTCGAAAATATAGAACATGTGAAACCCAACACTCGCTTTTCTCATATGATATCCTGGAAGCCATGGATCAAGGGAGTCAGGTAGATACAGCATTTCTCGATTCCGAAAAGCGTTTGAGTCAGTACTTGTTATGAAATGTACGATCGCATGAGGAGTCAGAAAAAATTTATGACAGGACTGAGGATTTATGGTAGGGAGGACGCAGCATGCTACCTTGCATGGAAAATCATCGACAGATGTAGAAGTAATTTCGAGTGTATCCCAGGGAAGTGTGATGGATTTTTTACTGTTCAAGTTGTATATTAATAACTTTTCGGACAATGTTAATAGCCCCTTAGACTTTTGACAATTATCTGCAGTGGAATACAGTCTGAACCAAGATGCACAAATATTCAGTCAAACCTTGGTAAGAGATCGAAGTGGCGCAAACACTCGCAACTGGTTTTAAATGTTCAGAAATGTAAAACTGTACACTTCATAAAACTAAAAAACACATAGTAAACCCTGAATATAATGTCAGCGATTCACAGCTGCATTCGGTAATCGTATATAAATCAGAAAGGTCAATAGGTGGTAGACTTCGGTTTATTGGCAGAACACTAGGAAAATGCAACCAATCTCCAAATGAGATTGCTTACAAATTACTTGTGTGAGTCGTCCTAGAATATTGCTCAAGTATGTAGGTTCCATACCAGATATGGCTAACAATGGGTACTGAAAATATACAGAGAAGGGTAACACAAACGTTCACATGATTGTTAGATCCCTGGGAGAGTGGCGCAAAGATGTTGAAAGACTTCGCCAGACCTTTGAAGATAGACGAAAACTATCTCGAGAGAGTCCATCAACCAAGTTTTAAGAACTGGCTTTAAACGATGACGCTAGTAATATAATACAGCCCTCTGCATATCACATCCATAGGGATCGCGAGGACAAGATTCCATTAATTACAGCAAACGTAGAGTCATTTAAACATTCATTCTCTCGCGCTGCATATTTGCGTGGAACCTTCTGCCATGCATTTCACATCGATTCGCAGATGTAGGTGCAGATATAGAGATACATTTAAATGCCGAATACTGATTAATAGTTACTTCATTGAGGTTTATTGGCACATAGAGATTGCATTTTCCTTGTTTTTGTTGCAGACCAAACACTAAATGAACATCACTTGTTAATTCATGTCTACACTTCATAGTTTATCCCTTCCCCGCGGTGAGTGCTAAAGCCTTACACAGGATGTATTGAAAGGTATAAGGCGTAGTGGACGATAGATGGGTACCATGTGAACATATTTTGCTAACCAAAGTATGCTCGAAAATGCATCGTTTGTGCGCTGTGGGTTCTGTAATGTGGAGGAGGACGTACGCAGTTTGGACCAAACAGGCTAGGGGAGGAGTAAAGGAGGAAATGTAAACTGCCATCACTCTGAGACTTTTGACGCCATATGGTCTAGAGTCTCCGAAAAGAAGTTTAGGTAAACAAACCAACACGGACCACCAGGAGACGGAATACCGCGTTTGTACCATGACGCACACCGCACTCCAGAGTCTAACCGGACAGGTGATTACGTGAAGTGGGCAGCATACATCCTAATGGTCACCATCCTGGATGCCCAAGGACACACCTTGCATCAGAGTTTGAAGAAGCTGTACATGATAATTTTGCAGAGCAGTCTTGTACCAGCTCCCTACTGTACCATACACGATGGTTGTGGACCACAAGAGAGTATCGCACGTTCTGCACGATGAGCCCTTTCATCCCTACAACTGCAGAAGACTCATGCGATCACTCAGGACTTGTGATGTTAGAGTTGCAGTTGGTACATCTGGATATTATTCGTTACTAAGTTTTAGACTCACAGAAAGGCGAATAAAACTCATTGGCCCATACTAGACATTCCTGTCTCCAGTCAGTGAAGTGGTAGCTGGTGCCATCCCATTTTGCAGAAGCGAGCTCAAGAAACACATCAGGTGAGTAGAGGTATTCTAACCGTCAGTTCTACCTGTCACTTGTCTAATGGAGATCTATATACATTGTAGGATACGTTTGGCAACTATGTGGTCGTCGATTTACTACCTGGAATGGCTCAGAATTTTCTGGTAAAATCACTCAATTTTTCTTGTCATTTATATTAAATATTCTGAATTATTCTCACCTACCATATGACATAAGAGACATAAAATTTGTGATTTTGAGTTCGCGAAGCATGTTTCAACAGAAAATGCAGTTTACTTTGCCATTTACGTTGCTAATTACTCATCATTTGGACGACAAGGGAGCGATATCTGATATAGCTTTGTGCTAGTAGAGTGGTCAAGTGTTTGACCTTTAAGCAAAAGACTGCGTTAGTTTTCGATTCTAATCTGGTTGGAGAGGACATTTTTTGGTCATCTGTAAAGAGCCACTAGCAGACAGATCGACGATTAGTAAGGAAATCCTAAAACAATTTCTCTTTCATAACTTTCATCACTATCTTTATTCAGTACCATGTAGAACTAAAAGTGAAAAATTTGCTGAATTGAACACTTGTTAAAATTTTATTCTGCTTCGGTCAACTGTACTGATTTTAATTGTGGCACTAAATGGTTTATTATCTGGTTCAAGTGGTTCAAATGGCTCTGAGCACTATGCGACTTAACTTCTGAGGTCATCAGTCGCCTAGAACTTAGAACTAATTAAACATAACTAACCTAAGGACATCACACACATCCATGCCCGAGGCAGGATTCGAACCTGCGACCGTAGCGGTCGCTCGGCTCCAGAATGTAGCGCCTAGAACCGCACTCCGGCCGGCGGTTTATTATCTAGTTTCGTTTTGTATCAACTCCTACTTTTGCGTTTGCATACTTTCGTGGTAGTCCTGTAACGTTGCTGTAGAATGACTGTCGACTGAACGTTAGTAGAGACTATGCGTTTTATCCTGCAAATTCGTGACAATTTGGGATACTCTGTTTTATTAAAGAAAGACTTCTTTCTTAATATTATCATGATAAGTTGTAATTCATTTTTATTAGTAAAGTGGATACTTAGCAGCGTTTTTCAGTTAGTTTATTGAATACAGCATATGAGCATAAGCGATAAATTAATAAGCAGCAGTAAATTCTCCCCTTTTATCTAAAATATTCTGATTATGCTCGAATAGGTTTTGGAGTTTCTACCTGTAGGTATGTTGCATGTTGTACTGTGTTAACTGAGGGTAAAGCTGCACAAGTTCAACGTGATGATGAGGCGAGGGTTCTCATGAATTCTGTCGTTGATTGTGCAAGCATAACTAGTAACAGGTATCGTTAAACAGTTGTGAGTGTGTCAGTGGACTTTTAAGTAAATGATGATAACATTCACTACTGCTTTAAGTAATTGAAGTTAGAAACTATTCCTATTTATTTTTATCTTCCTTATGATAAGTGCTACAATATAAATACACAACAGTTACACTTCGGCTTTCGTATTCTATGGGATACCACATACTGGTGAGCAATACCAAAAGTATCCGGACTCCTGGCTCAAAATGATTTACGTGTTCGTGGCGCCCTCCATCGGTAATGCTGGAATTCAGTATGGTGTTGGCCCACCCTTAGCCTTGACGACAGCTTCCACTCTCGCAGGCATACGTTCAATCAGATGCTGGAAGGTCTCTTGGGTAGTGGCAGCCCATTCTTCACGGAGTGCTGAATTTGAGGAGAGGTATCGATGTCGATCAGTGAGGTCTGGCACGAAGTCGGCGTTCCAAAACACCCCAAAGGTGATCTACAGGATTCAGGTCAGGACTCTGTGCAGGCCAGTCAATTACAGGAATGTTATTGTCGTGTAACCACTTCGCCACAGTCCGTGCATTATGAAAAGGTGCTCGATTGTGTTGAAAGATACAATCGCCATCCCCGAATTGCCCTTCAACAGTGGGAAGCAAGAAGGTACTTCCAGCATCAATGTAGGCCTGTGCTTTGATAATGCCACGCAAAACACGACCACACCTTAACACCACCGCCTTCGAATTTTACTGTTGGCACTACACTCGCTGGCACAAGACGTTCACCGAGCATTCACCATACCCACACCCCGCCATCGGATCGCCACATTGTGTACCGTGATTCGCCACTCCACTGTTCAATCGTCCAATGTTTACGTTCCTTACACCAACAGAGGCGTCGTTTGGCATTTACCGGCGTGATGTGTGGCCTATGAGCAGCCGCTCGACCATGAAATCCAAGTTTTCTCACCTCCCGCCTAACTCTCATAGTACTTGCAGTGGATCCTGATGCAATCTGGAATTCCTGTGTGATGATCTGGATAGACTTCTGCCTATCACACATTACGAACCTCTTCAACTGTCGGGGGCCCATGTCAGTCAACAGACGAGGTCGGCCTGTACGCTTTTGTGCTGTACGTGTTCCTTCACGTTTCCACTTCACTATCACATCGCAAACAGTGGACCTAGGGATGTTTAGGAGCGTGGAAATCTCGTGTACAGACGTATGGTGACACCCAATCACGTGACCACCTTCGAAGTCCGTGAGTTCCGCGGAGCGCCTCATTCTGCTCTCACACGATGTGTAATGACTACTGAGGTCGCTCATATGGAGTACCTGGCAGTAGGTGGCAGCACAATGCACCTAATATGAAGAACGTATGTTTTTTGGTGTCCGGATACTTTTGATGACATAGTGTATCTGATATGTATTAGTTATTGGCGTCGCACTCAGTTGATTACTTGTGTATGGCCTATTTTTGATGAGTTTATATTAGCGCAGCATAGTTTAATTGATTTATAATAACAGTTGACTTAAACACAGTTTTTCCTATTTTTTATAGTATTATTTATAGTTAGTGCAAGATAACACTGATACAGCATGTTATGATGCACAGTTCGACCACAATTACATCGCTGATTATTGTGAATGACTTAAGCATGTACTGATTAATCTCACTTTACGTATTTCAACAACCATTTTTTGTCCAAACAAGCGTGCTTAATTCAGGAAAAACCTACCACTTAAGGAGTTTACTCTACTTATTGTGTACTACAATTACGGTAGCTTCTCTTAGTTTGTGAATTATTACTGCTGCTCACTAAAACCAAAGATATAATTCAACACCTTGTCAACGCAATAGTATCAGTCGACAGTCCGCCTGCTTTGCTGGGTGGTAACGTGCTCGCCTCCCATGCAAGTGGGCCCGACTTCGATTCCCGGTCGGGTTGTAGATTTTCTCCGCTCGGGTACTGGGTGTTGTGTTGTCCTCATCATCATTTCATCCTCATCACCGGCGCAAGTCGCCCAATGTGGTGTCGACTGAAATAAGACTTGCAATTGGCGGCCGAACTTCCCCGGATGGGACCTCCTGGCCAACGATGCCATACGCTCATTTCATTTATCAGTCGACAACATGTTATCTCTATTTTCTGTCAATAAACACACCATATTTGCTCTGAAATAGTTCTGTGGACTCAAGAACCTATACAAAAAACGTATTTTCTTTTTTATTCATTTTATTTTACCACATTACACCCAAATAATACTGTCAGTTTAGAAGTATTACTAATAAATTGCCTCTCTGATCTTTATTTCCTTCATTCAAATAATTAGCAGCAAACTAATAGCATCTATACGTCTACATCTTCCTTTTGCTAACTTTTTAAAGTTTTGTTTCTTGAATTTAATTTTATTATTTCCTCTATTTTGGGACGTAATATGTTTTGGGGATAATTCAGTTTTCCTCCAAATAATACTGGAGAACTATTTTACTTTTTTGTGTTTGTTTGCATCAGCAATTGGGGCAGTGGACGAGTGCCAGCAATTCTAGGTCACCAAGTACAGCAACTGAAATCATAAAAATCACACAGAAAAAAACCTGAGTGCCATCACCACTTTGGGCCCTGAAGTTAAACAATCAAAGCAAAATTAAGCCTCTTCAGGTGTTGCCGAATCGCAACCCACTGTCGTTTCCTATGTTAGTGGTCACTCGTAACTTGAAACCTGGAATGGATGACAATACAATATGTTTGCGTAAATGGTTCAGTGGGTTACTATTTATTCAGTTTATGTGCAATCCATACTGTACGATCTAAACCGTAGTTCAGTTAGAAATTCTCTGGTGCCTACCTAATAAAATATCTTGCCAACTACGTCGCTACCACTCAATGCAAACCACCAATCAATTATCTACACAGACAGAGCACCACACTGTCACCTGAGTGTGTACTAATTCTCCAGATATGTATAGCGAACACTCAGTTTTCTCAGAGCATGCAAAATACGTATCCACAAAAGCAGCAAACACTCAATTACCCGCGTGGCCGCTACGGTCGCAGGTTCGAATCCTGCCTCGGGCATGGATGTGTGTGATGTCCTTAGGTTAGTTAGGTTTAAGTAGTTCTAAGTTCTAGGGGACTGATGATCTTAGAAGTTAAGTCCCATAGTGCTCAGAGCCATTTGAACCATTTTTTTGAACCACTCAATTAACCAGTGTGTCCTAAACAGGAAAACCAGACAAAAACCGAAACAATTCCGATTAGTATCCGACCAAAATTCGACTCACGCCAACAGTGATTGCTAGACCTCAGTACAAGTCTCTCAATGGAATGCTGCTACTTTCCAACGAATTATAAACACCTGCTCTTTACATCTTCATTTGGCAAAATCTCCTTCGCTACCAGTTACATTATTAATAGTGGGAACCAAGTAAACAGTAATTCATCAGCAGAAACAAGCAGTGTTAAACAAATCGAATGATAACTTTCTGGCAGATTAAAACGGCGTGCCAGACCAAGACACCAACTCTGGACCTTTGCTCTACCGACTAAGCTATACAAGCACATGACCTACCCTCACAACTTTACTTCCGCCAGTACCTCATCTCCAAACTTTACGGAAGCTCTACTGCAAAACGTGCAGGACTAGCACTCCTGGAAGAAAGGATACCCAAGTTTCACATCAGCACACACTACGCTGCAGGGTTGAAATTTTATTCTGTATACATCCTCAGGCTGTGGCTAAGCCATCTGTCCACAGTATCATTTCTTTCAGGGGTGTTAGTTCCGCAAATTTCGCAGGAAAGTTCTGTGATACTGACCTTATTGACCACAGCTCCTGCTTACTTTTACTTCTTCAATATCTACATGTTCAAAGCATAGCTGCAAGCAGCTCACTGGAGTTTGTGGTCGAATAGCTTGCTCCTCAAAATGCATAGCCTAGATCTAATACTCCTTGATTATAAGTCCATACGTAATATTAAGTGGCTGGCTAATTCAGGTTCCACCAAGTAATTTCCTGTTAGAATTTGTCCCTGGCACACAAATTCTAGTCTAGTCTTTTAGTTCAGTTCTGTGAATATAGCCACTATGGCTCCTATGGGTCTCGATTTCTTCGATGACAGCACTGGCGTATTAAATAGCACCGAAATTTGACCCCTACTGTTGAGTACCTCTTTCATTCTGCATCTTCTGGTGTTAGTTTAATCACTGAATGCATATCTTGCACTGTGATTCCTTCAGTTTTGTGTAGTAGGATATCTGCACTTTTCTGCAGACAGCCTACACTGCAGCTGTATGCATTTTTGTACTGGGACAGCACCACACCGGTTATTCCTTGTATTACGCGATCTCATTTAAATGATTTGTGCCTGTTCCCTTTCTCGGTATGGTGTGGGGCCATTTTGCACAAATCGCTGTTCATTGTTATTATTCTCGTAACTATTCCATCCTCGTCTCTGTGGTGGGTGCTTATGCAAGTGACTAACTCTGCTGGTCCATCCATTCATGTTATAATGTCCGGTCTTATAGCAATGCCGTGATACATTAGAATTACTTTCTTGTTCTCTTCTTTTCTTCCTCTCCAAAAGCAAACTCTAATTCATGAAACACACCTTTAAATTTTTAAACATCTCTCCCACATCTTGCTGCAAGCACTTACTGCTAATTGATGGCCAATTTCATGTAGCATAGTCGAATGATTTCGCCTGGTTTACAAGGAACAACTAACACTTGATTTTCTCTGACCATTGCTTCAGAGAACGTCACGGGAGCCTAGAGAGTTAGATACTGCTAAATATTTGCACCTAATAATTTCTTGTTTTATCAGTTCCTGCACCTCTCATGACCAATAACGTATGACGGAGGTATGTATAATTTCTCAGAATAAGGTTCAGTTGCTGCTGTCCCTCCCATCTTTTCAGCTGTTTCTACATTGAGTTATAAGCAAGCGAATTCTAGCTTGTATGTCAAAGGCCATGAAGGTGGTAATGATAGACTGAATTGAGCTATCCATGTTTTGGAATGAAGTGCGTTCCCATCATCCTTATAATTTGGGAACTTTCGCGTCAAGGTAAAATGTATGAAGTTACACAGTTCTTCTTCTCTCACGCACGACCTAACTGCAGTTTGTAAGGTTCTCATTATTTCTTTATTTCGTAAATCAGTTTGAAAGTTGTTACTATTGCTGTGTCCAGAACTACTTTTGCTTCTACCTTAAGTGTGACTGTTGCTCAGTGGTACACAATTATATGTTTCACCCATCTGTTTTACCCGCTTAATGCGTGTGATATTTTTCCTTGAAGTCTGTTGTAGTTCCTTTCTGACTTATCGTTTAATCCCCATTGCCACTCATTGATGCTTTCTTGTATCTTCTGAAACTGTACTGTACCTCCATGGTTTCTGCTAACGACGCCGGTCTTCTGTAATTTCACAGATTTGAATCTTCAATTGATATTTGACTTTTTTGACTTCTCATTGATCTGTTCTTTTATCTTCCGAACCCGATCCTCATCTTATCAACATGATTCTTCTCATTTTCCTACCCCTAACACAATAGCATTTTATCATGTTGCAAACTCGACATTTGTTCCTGTTCGTGTTCAACATTTTTAGCCAGGTTACTTTCTTCATATCACCTAAGGACTCCTTCATTTTCTTTTCATTTCGGCGGTTGTTTCTTGCAACGTTTTCCAGGCTTCCTGTGCTTCTTTCAATGCTTGCCCTGCTATTATTATAGTATCCTATGTTTTTTTTTGCTTCTTGTCTTGTTTCTTTTACATCGTCCCCCATTTCATCGGTCTATTCCGTTATTTACTCTGTCATCTTCTTTTCTTCCGCATCCATTTTCTTTAAAAATTGGAATATTACAAAACTTACATTTCCAGTTACAGTTCATCTGTTTGGCAAAGAGGCAAACTAATTTTCTTCTCACTGGCATATCTGGCTTACTGCTATTTTTTTACCTCAGAATTTCTGTTTCAACAGCTTCAATGTGTCATTAAGTGGCCTCTGTTTCTTATTCATTATTACTACTGTTGTCAACCTTCAATTCATCATCTGCTTGTGAGTTATCGATACAAAATATTTCATTATTATCAAAGTTCAGCAAAGTTCAGAGTTGACTGTTCCACAGGAAAGACTAACTGTTCCTCTCCTGAATCACTATAAACCCTATCTTCATTTTGCTCCATAGTATCTATTGATTTACTCTTACCTTGTTCTTGTTCTAACCACATCTTACTTCTCAGTCAAATTACATAATGAACATTAAGTTTTACACAAAGGAAAAATTAATCACAACTAAAGTCTCAAGCAGATCGAATCACCCAACAAATCCCTTTTATGTAAAGCACAACACTTCCAAAATTTTCAACTCTGATATGCCGGTTACAACCAATCAGAAATTGAACAGAATCTAAGAAAACATAGAAATAAACCTGAAAGCAAAGTACACATGCTTGTTATTTGTGCATGAGTCGTTATAGAGAACATTGAGGTTGTAAATATTCACATTATCTCTAAATGAGTCGTTAAAAACAAATCTCCAATTGTAATTTGATCCAGGCACGATCCAGCAATTTATTCAAAACATCATGTGTGTGTGAACGAAGTTAACCATATCAAAACTAATCGTGATGCTTGTCCATTCCTATGCCTGTTTCTAATAAGCTAAAGAGGGCACTTACATCATGTAGTCTCACCCTGGCCATGCGTATTCCCCACCTTAAGAAACACTGCTACAGCCGTGGTCTTTTATAGGGTTAATCAATCCATTGTTAACATTCACAACCTCAGTGCTCTCCAGAACCAAATAACTAACATTTATACTTTATTTTCAATTTTATTTCTACGTTTTCATGAATTATGTTCCATGTCCGATTATTTACCACCGTCATATCAGCGCTGAAAATCTTTGAAGCGTTATGCCTTTTGTAAATGGGGTTTCTTGGGTGATTCGATTTGCTTGAAACTTTAGTTTTGATTTACTTTTCCTTTTTGTAAAACATAATGTTCATTATTTAATTTGAATGGAAAGTAAGATGCAGTTAGAATAAGAAGCGGGAATACACATCTTACTGAAAAATGTTATATATGACCAGGGTATTAATCTAAGTAAGTAATGATGCCACAGAAATTACAGACGTAGAATATTAGTTGTAAGAAGTAGATAAGTGAACTTTTGGTTACTTGGTGGGAGTCGAAATCAGCTCATTGCTCTGTACCTGAGTTTGTGAAATTTAACGTGACCTGCATACATAATTACAGTCATCCATTATCTGAATAGAGAAACCAAGAAGTCCGTCAATTGACGAAACACTGATGAATGGGAAAAGTGATCCCAAACACGATTCTGAATTTATAATTTGTGATGCTCTTAACATGCCGAAGCCACAAGTTACCCTCCCCATTTAAGCCTGTGCGAAATGAGCAGGTCAGTGGCACTGTGTCTGACAGCCATCAAGTACATTGCTAGGTTCCATACAAATTACTGAAACTCTCTATGTTGTTTTGAGTTGATTAATGATTTCGTTCAAAACAACCAAATGAGTAACATGACACCTATATTACAAATATAGCATTGCCTAATATGAGAAGGTGTCTGGTTTAATGAATAAATTATTCTGGTTTTGATTAGATTTTTGTGCTGATTTATATTATCACATCCCATTTTGGAGGAGGGATAACTCGCATTCCTCAACGATACACATAGCTGTAGACACAACCATAATGGAGAGGTCAACTTCTCTGTGGTGTTGCCATTACTATGTGGGTTATGTTTTTTTAGTAGCAGTAAGTGGCCAGTTTCTCTTCCTGACGCCACCATTCCATCTGGCACGGAATCTGTTTATCCAACTCCCTGAGGCTTGAGTAAATCTCATGCTCAAATGTGAAAACATTTTTAAACGTTTGTATAGTATGCATTTGAAGTGGGGTGTGGGTCCAGTCTGGTATTCATCTAGATGGACGTGGGATATCGCCTAAAATCCACATTCAGGCAGCCAGCCTCACCAGCTCTCAAACCCCAGAGTCGTGCTGCCAGGCGAGTAGATTGTTTAATGATGACGACATGCTCTTGGGTAAAAGCAATCACAGGTTGAGAGTTTTAAAAGCAGCTCTAGGCAACGACGGATTGATTGAGAAATGAAAGAGTTCAAGTAATAGAGGATCAAATTGGTAATAAGAGAAGGCCTAGTACGAATCCGTGGAAAGTACTGGAGATACTGAATTTAAGTGACGAAAGGAGAAACACAAAAATGCAGCAAATAAAGCAGCAAAAGAGAATACATATATATAAAACCTGAGATTGACAGAAACTGGCTAAGCAGGCATGGCTAAAAGATATATGCAAGGCTGTGGAAAATCCACGATTAGGGGAAAGATGCATGTCGCTTATAGGAAAATTAGAGACCTTTGGAGAAAAGAGACGCAGCTTTATGAATTTCGAGAGCTCAGCGGCAAACATTTACTGGGCAAAGAAGGGGAAGCTGAAAGGTTGAACGAATCTATTGATGAGCCGCATAAGGGGAATTAATATGAAAATAATATTATAGAAGGGGTAGGTGTAGTAAATGAGAATGAGATAAGAGATATGATACTGCGGGAGGAATCTGACAGAGTGCAGAACGATCTAAGGGAAACGAGGCTCTGGAGCAGACAATATTCCAGCAGAATTACTGAGGGCTTTAGGAGAGTCGGGAACATTATTCCATCTGTTGTGGAAATCTATGAAATAAGCGAAACACTCTCAGATTTCAAGAAGAATATAATAATTCAAATTGCAAAGAAGAAAGGTTCTGGCAAGTGTGAATACTGCAGAACCATCGGTTTAATAACTCATGGTTCAAAGCACTAACACAAATTATTTACAGAAGAGTGGAAGAACTGGTAGAAGCCGACATCATGGAATATTTATTTATTTTATTTTATTTTACACTTGTCGTTACGTAGGACCAATTGAGGAGGAAATCTCCAAGGTCATGGAACGTGTCAGTGCATGAAATTAAATCATATAAGTAATAACAGATAAAATAAAATGTTTATGAACAAAAGAAGAAGACAAGCCATAAATTTATGTAAACGTTATTAACAATATAACACAGGAATCAGCTTAATTTTTAAAGAAAATCCTTGACAGTATAAAAAGGGTGAGCCATGAGGAAACTCTTCACTTTCGATTTGAAACCACATGGAGTACCGCTAAGATTTTTTAATTCTTGAGGTAGCTTACTGAAAATGGATGCAGCCGTATGCTGCACACCTTTCTGCACAAGAGTCAAGGAAGGGCAATCCAAATGCAGACTGGATTTCTCCATAGTGTTAACTGAGTGAAAGTTGCTAATCTTCGGAATAAGCTGATATTGTTAACAAGAAACGACAGTAAAGAATATATATTGAGATGCCAATGTTGGAATACACATACCAATGAACAGGGGTCGACAAGAGGTCCACGAACATAGACCACTTATTGCCGAACCGCTCGTTTCTGAGCCACAAATATTCTGAGCCAAAAATATTCTTTGAGAATGGGAAGAGTTACCCCAAAATGTAACACCATATGTCATAAGCGAATGAAAATAAGCAAAATAGACTAACTTTCGAGTCGAACTATCATTACTTCAGATATCGTTCGAATAGTAAAAATGGCAGCATTAAGTCTTTGAAGAAGTTCCTGAACTTGGGCTTTCCACGACAGTTTGCTATCTATCTGAACTAGAAATTGGAACTGTTTCGTTTCACTGATCATAAGCCCATTCTGTGAAATTAAAACGTCGGATTTTGTTGAATTGTGTGTTAGAAACGGTAAAAACTGAGTCTTACTGTGATTTAGCGTTAGTTTATTTTCTTCAATCCTTGAACCTATATCTTGCACTGCACTATTTTAAACAGTGCCAGAGTTGCACACAACGCCCTTTACTACCAAGCTAGTGTCATCAGCAAACAGAAATATTTTAGAATCACCTGTAAACTAGAGGGCATATCACTTATATAAATAAGGAACAGGAATGGCCCCAGCACCATTGATCCCTGGGGCACCTGCACCCCCCCCCCCCTTTTTAACAGTGCCCCTCTGAGACCCCACATCACAACCATTCTCAACGCTGTGGAGAATGACATTTTTCTGTCTGTTGTTAAAGCAAAAGGTGGCCCAACTGTAAGGTAATCCCCGTATTCCATAATGGTCCAACTTATGGAGCAATATTTTGTGATCAACACACTCATACGCCTTAGTTAAATCAAAGACGATGCCTATCGTTGGGAACCTTTTGTTGAATCAATCCAGTACCTCACAGAGAAAAAAGAATATCTCATCTTCCGTTGTTAAACCACTTCTAAAACCAAACTGCACATTTGATAGCAAATTATGTGAAATAAAATGATCAATTATCTCTACACACACAACCTTTTCAATATCTTTAGCAAACACTGATGTCGTAAATATAGATCTAAAATTGTCTACATTATCCCTTTCTCCCTTTTTATAAAGCGGCTTTACTACTGGGTGCTTTAATCGTTCAGGAAATTGACTATTCTTAAAAGAAAAATTACAAATATGGCTACGTGCAGGTCTAACATGAGCAGCACAGTCCTTCAGTAATCTGCTAGGCCCTCCATCATGTCCATGAGAATCCTTAGACTTCAGTGATTTATTTATTGACTCAATGTTCACTTGTCAATATCAAAGAGGTGTGTTTCAGACAACTGTCTCGGAAAGTCATTTTCCAAGAGAGTTATTGGTTCCCTGTATAAAATAAGTTTTTATTTAATTCTCCAGCCATGCTCAGAAATTGATTGTTAAATACTGTACATATATCTGACTTATCAGTAACTGAAACATTTTCACTATTAAGTGATTTTATGTCATCGACTGTGCTGCCGATTAGACACTTCCTTTACGACTGACCATATTGTTTTAATTTTGTCCTGTGAATTAACTATTCTATTTGTGAACCACATACTCTTTGCCTTCCTAATAACATTTTTAACCGCCTTACAATACTCTTTGTAATGGGCTACTGTAGCTCTAGTGTGACGACTTCTAACATTTCGGTATAATTCCCACTTTGTTCTGCATGATATCCTTATCCCACTATTCAGCCACCCAGGCTGCTGTTTACTGTTAATAGCATGTTTAGAACATTCTAATGTGAAGCAACTTCCAAAGAGCATGAGGAATGTGGCAAGGAAATCATCTATGTTATAGGCACCATAAGCTTCCTGCCATTCTTGTTCCTTAATGTGGTTTAAAAAAGTCTCTATTGCCGTTGGATTAGCTTTTCTACAGAGTTTGTAATTGTATATAACATTTGTTTAAATACAAATACCTTTTAGTCTTAAAATTTGTGCATCATGGTCTGAAAGGCCATTCACCGTTCTACCAACAGAATTCCCATCTGGCAATGAAGAATCAATAAAAATATTGTCTATGGTAATGCTACTGTTCCCCTGCACCCTGGTTGAAAAAAAAAACAATGACTGCATCAGATCATATGAATTTCGGAGATTTTCCAACATCCTTTTTTTGCACAATCACATACAAAATTAATATTGAAGTCACCACATAATACAACTACTCTTTGATATTTGCTATAAAGCGAACCAAGCTTGAGCAGAAATACTCTGATGTGAGAGTTAGGGGACCCATAAATAGCAAGAATTAGATGTTTAGTTTCACTAAATTCAGCTTCTCCTGCACAACAGTCAAATACTTGTTCAGTGCAATGCCGTAATATGTCTACAGACGCAAATGGAATACTGTTTTTTACGTACATGGCCACTCCCCAACTCTGTACACAACTCTTTGAAAAACAGCCATCTAACCTTTATCCCGGTAAAGCAAGCCTCTGAAATGTCAAATTATTTAAGTGGTGCTACGATATATCAATAATGCCAGATTCAACATCTATAAGCAGTTCGCTAATTTTATCTCTAGTACCTCTTATATTTTGATGAAATGTGCTAATTACTTCACTGCTTGGATACCCGACCTCTCGAAGGTGATTCCTTTGTGAGAGGGACTTCCTTTAAGCAGGGATACCTGTCAGCTGACTTCAATCTACAAAAGGTTCAGCTCTAACACCAGCTGCAGAAATTTTTCCATGAGTGATCACAACGCCGCCCACTATACTGTCACCGACAAGTTTTGCCAGCCTCCCCTTATCATACCTATTGAGGTGCAGGCCATGCCTGGTGAAACCAAATCTAGTGATAGACTCAACTAGCACCACTGCAGTGCGAGCCCTGCCCTCCGCCATCAGTGCTTTCTCCAGCCCCATGTTAACACGGTTAACAGCAGCATTAAGATGAGGCCGATCATGACGCTGAAACAGTTGCACGAAGTGCACATTAACGCCACCAGTTTGAGTAGCTATCTTTACCAGGCCACCCCCTACATCATACTCCCTGTCCCTATCAAAACTATTCCCAGATCCACCCACAATCACTATCTGACCCTCATTCGTAAAATTCGCACGTACCTCCTACGTGTTAATAGTCACCTGAACCGACGCTGCACTAGACTTCACAGTGCTGGTGGTCTGGTTATCACTCGCCAACACTTCCTGCCACTGCTGGCTCACACCTCTGCCATGAGAACTACCTAGCAGCAGAACCTTCTTTCTATTAGAATTTTCAACTGCTGAGGACTGTAGCACAATGGGTATGCTGGGGGATGAGTGAGTGGAGTGACAGGCCGTTGGGCCCAGGACAAACACTGCAGAAAATTAAAAAAGAACATTACTGATCTTGATACATGGCGTAACGGGGGAGGCACATCTCTCCTCGCTGGCTCTGGCTGGTTCTGTTCCACGGGTAGTGGCTTCCGCATGGCGCTGCTGCTTATCCAGCTCCGCACACTGCTGAGGCTGTCAGCGTCTGTAGGATGCGGGGGTTGAAGTAAATGGCGCATCGTGTTATGCTGCAAAGGCGTCCCACTCAGGAGGCGGCCGCTCGGCTCTGCAAGCGGCCACGGCGGCGGTGCAGGAGTCTCCTGTGCAGGGGATTAAATCTGCTGTTCACAGACAGAAGTCGCTGTTGGCCGACGTTGTGGCGCCGTGTCCCACTAGCAACTCAAAGTTGGAGTCAGCAGACGTGGATGACAGTTCGGCTGAAATGAGACATAAAGTCCTGCAAAGGACTGTGAAGGACTTAATGCAGACAGCAGGCACAGCCCAGTCTAGAACCCATGGTCGCATGTTACTTCTCCTTACTTTTGTTAAGGACTGATGATTGTCTGACCAAAGACTGGGTCGCCTGCCACTGGTTTTACATCAGTGTGTGGAAAGACTGTTGTAACTAGGTGCTGAGAGAGCATTTCACCAATAGCCCGTGCGTGTCTTGGCCATCAGGCAACAAAAAACTTGGTGCAGGGATAGCATAGACATCCAGGCTGGAGGACTTATTGCCAGCAGAGAGTTCGAAGATGGAGCTCAACGGAAATGTGTATTGGATCAGACAGTCTCCACCAAGCACACGCCAGTCATGCTGCTTGGCGTCCGAGGTTCGACGCCATAGGGATCTCCATCGAAACTGTGAATGCAGTGGATTTTCACTTGTCGACAACGGTTCCGCTGACCACAGCTCTGACTGCCCGCAAGAACGCTGCATTGGGTTCAGATGCCTATCATTGGCATCGCGGCACCTCGCAGCAGCGTGCACAGTCTTCAGGTCTCTTCTACACCTGGGCACAAAGAAAGCTGTGTATTGCTACTGGGCACCTTTAACATCACATAACAAGAAAAAGCTTTACTGTATTTTGTCTACTATCTTCAATGGACTATTGACTTCCTCACCCACTGATTGAACGCACAGCGCCTGGACTGGAGAGCTGTCACACTTCCTGACAGACTATAGACAACACTCTATTACCTTTCAACAATGGGCTGTGGAAGTGACCCATTACATATAATACTACAATAAAAATCAAAACTGACGATGGGACAAAAATAAAAACACAGATAAAAAAGAAGTTGTGTATGAACCCAGTGAGAATTAGAGTAGGCTAGCAGTTTCAAGACAAACTCCATTTGTTTCTTTTTGGATCCAGGCGTATAACTTCTCCGCTTTTGGGGGATAAGATTATTCTGCAGTAGAGTATTTGCAACACAGAACTTCTTGATGGAAAATCTAGTAACTGGGAGGGGGGGGGGGGAAGGGGGGATCAACTGTCTCTCGAAAGTTGTTATTGCTATTGTTCTTGCAATAGATTTCTTGTGATCAAGCAGCAAGAGATAACGAAAATGACGCCGACTGTGTAGGGCTACATAATCAGGTTAGATCTCAGTAAGAATTAACTATGAAATTATTAGATACGCTGAAGCAATGCTGAACTAGAAAATATCATAAAACATAGTGCACAGAGAAATGAATCCCGAAATTTAATAATGTGAACAATTTGTTTATCTGTAGAATTTGTAGGTTCTAATGTTTAACTGCAACAATTAAGAGAGATTTTACAGCATATTCAGTAGAATAGTGAAATATTATCTACAAATATGCAACATAATAAAATTCATGAGGTAATCAGACTATCACTAACAAATTCATACTCTTTGATAAGTTACCATTTTATGCCGTGAAAACTAATGGGGACACAATCGGATTCACGTGCAGATTTTGTTTCTAATATTTAGAAACAAATTAATGTAATACTTAACAAACCTTACAAAAGCTCTAAGTCAAAACGTTTACAACCAAAATTTAATAACTAAGTATAATTTAATAACTTGAGCTTTGACGAAATCATATTCACACCACTGGAAGGGCCAGTCTTAACGTGTTGGTCGCTCAATATGGTTGTAAAAACCGTTGTTTTATTGGAAACAAGTTGTTTAATTCCATTACTGATCATTTCTACGATTTAGTCGATTACTGCATGAACGACATTAATATGTTAGTCTGGTGGTTCTGCACCTGCCTCCAATGCTACAGCAGATGACATTCTTGATTCGTAATTCCAACGCACGAGATTCGATAGCAAGAAACCAAGATGATTTTAAAATTGATATTTATGAAGTTTGGAAAGAACACTGGAAGACAAATATAGTACTTCGGGTACAGAAGAGGTACAGAATCACGTTTCGACTTGTACAGTAACAGTGAACATACAGGTATCACAGAATGCGTTTTCTCGATGTGCAAATAATTCAGATTCGTCACGGAAATTAAACTTTTCAAACAGCGGTTGGTTTTCGCCGTCTACCTTGCATGATGGATAGATCCGGGAGCTGGGTCGTTAAGCCGCGAGGCCGAAATTTGCCAAGAACAGCACAGTTAGCGTTGCTCTTTGCATCGATATCTTAAAAACATGCGAACTGTAAGAGAAAGTCATGAAGATATGTAACTAACGGTCGTATGTTTCGAGCTACACCCGAAGATAAAAAAATATGCAGCAAATCAGAGAAAACGAAAGGATTGTATCTGCTGACTTAGTTTTCAAAGCTAGCAAATGGAAAGTTACGGTACAGAAGTCCTGATATCGGCTGCTAGTGTGTGTGGTGTTATAATATTAAATACGTGTGTGTAGTAAAGTGTGTGACTGATAGCGAGAAACGAATGAACAATGTAACACTAGCCTTTCACGTAATTAACGAACTGCTTTGCAAAACAATATTGTATACTAGAGCTAAGGCGAATGAGGTAGCATTTTTTTAAAGAGACTGACTTGTATTCCGAGGATGGAGGTTTCAGTCTTGAGTCAGACATAGTAATTTATGTCAAATGGCGCCCAGGCGCTCGGGATAAATTACGTGGAAGGACTGGAAAAGGGTTCGGTTAAATATCATTCACCATTTCTGAAACATTTATTATAAGCGATTGTAAAGTGCAAATATCCAATTTTACAATAGACAAATTTTCTGAATATACCCAAATGCTTTTGGCGCTTAATAAATTTAAAATAGACTGAATGGAGGAAAAAGTCTTTAACTATTTAAGAACGAGCCCACAGGGCATTTAAATAAAGCTTCAACGAAAAAATAACGGAATTTACTCTAATTCCGAGTTTACACATTTAGGAAAAAAGGAGAAAAAGCTATTAGTGCCAACATGCGGTGTAGTTATTGTTATAAACAGGACCAGCCGGCCTTCAAGAATCTTATAAATCTTATACCACAATTCAAATCTACAGATGGCATCCTGACTAACATGAAACCATGAACAGGATGGATAGTAACGACAATTACTTACAGATGCGTCCCATTACCACACTGCCTCTACATCTCAAAAAGGACCGTTAATTAAGAAAACTTTGTCAGTGGATTAAAAAATTTAACAAATCAAGAAACGGTCCACCACAGCTCTTGAAAAATTTAAGCATGGCCAGCGGTAGATACTAAAATTTAAGACATTTAGTAAACTGGGCAACGGCCGTCTACGGCCCTGCAAAATATTAACAATGCAGATTGAAACGAAATAGGATAATATCTCTTTTAAAAAACGAAAATAAAACAAAAATATTAAAATTGCTGCAACCTGAGCCGGCAACAATATTATGTCACTCAATTCTCTGCGGCGTGAGGTGGCAGGCGGTAGGCTGAGCAAAGAAGACGTTAGTAGCCGATGCATGCTGCCGGCTGATCCACAAGAGAACTGAGGGCCCAACACGTTCGATATCCACCGTGTGTGTCGCAACAGCTGTAAGACTGGAACAAACTAAGGGAGCATCTACGTTGCGGCACCAATCGGGTGTTCAGACAGGAAAGGATTCCCTTAGCGGGCACCGCCTCTGCAAAAGTCGACAGTTCTCCACACAACGAGTCAGCAGTCATTTATACAATTTTAAATATTTTTATCTCGTCAGATTTACGGCTGACGGTTAGAACCAACCACATCTCAGCCATTGCAGTCCTTGAGTCTGCCCAGCACCGAGAAGCAAGATACTGGGACAGGAAACAAACTCAGACACCACCAATACCGCGTTCTTCTGACATAGCTCATACCTGACCTGCTCTAATCTCAACGGGTTGATAGACAAGACGGTAATCTCATAAGGCCGAGATCCCAATGAATCAGAGTCTCCAAAACATCAGACTCCCCGTTCATTAGTTCACACAAACTGAATTCCCAAATGAGAGGAAAATGACTTGAATGTGCAAATAAAATAAATTTTGGCGCTGAAGGAATACACAGGGCCAAAATCGCTTACAGCAATGCGTACTCGGGAATTACGTCGGAGAACCGCCGTGTCAACAGGCCTCATACCAAACGCTGACAGCAAACGTGACCAAACCCTGGCCGCACACAGCGTGTCGCTCCCGGCCCAAGCGAGTCCGACTCGACGCCGCAAACCACACTGCTGCTGACAGCTGCCTCTCAGACGCTCGCGACGGCAAGGCCGCTCCCCGTATTGGAAATCGCTCTCTGTGACGAGGAATCGGTGGTTTTCTGGTGCGGACGGGAGCAGACCTGAAAGGAGGAAGCCGCCACTGCTTATTACGGTTTCCGTTGCTTTCTCAGATTACATCAGGCAAATGCTGGGATGGTTCTTACATAACGTCATGACCGATTATCTGTCCCATCCTACTGAAACTGGACAATAAGTACGTAAATACCGGTATATACACAAAAAATAATTCCATCACCTCGGTTCCGAGAGTTCCGGAACCTGCAAAGATAGAGATCAACATAAATATCATTTCCGCCCTTTTTATTGTTCATGAAAACCACACACTGCATGTTGTACCACCATACAACGAGACCTTCAGAGGTGGTGGTACGGACTGCTGTACACACCAGTACCCCTAATACCCAGCAGCACGTTCTCTTGCATTGATGCATGTCTGTATTCATCGTGGCATACTATCGACAGGTTCATCAAGGCACTGTTGGTCCAGATTGTCCTCAACGGCGATTCGACGTTGATCCCTCAGAGTGGTTTGTGGGTCACGTCGTCCATAAACAGCCCTTTTTAATCTATCCCAGGCATGTTCGACAGGGTTCATGTTTGGAGAACATGTTGGGCATTCTAGTCGAGCGATGTCATTATCCTGAAGGAAGTCATTGACGAGATGTTCACGATGAGGGCGCGAATTTTCGTCCATGAAGACGAATGCCTCGGCAATATGCTGCCGATATGGTTGCACTATCGGTCGAAGGATGGCATTCACGTATCGTACAGCCGTTACGGCGCCTTGCATGAGCACTAGCGGCGTACGTCGGCCCCACATATTGCCACCCGAAAACAGAAGGGAACCTCCACCTTGCTGTACTCGGTGGACAGTGTGTCTAAGGCGTTCAGCCAGGCCGCGCTTCCTCCAAACACGTCTCCGACGATTGTCTGGTTGAAGGCATATGCGAGACTCACGGTGAAGCGAACGTGATGCCGATCCCGAGCGGTCCATTAGGCATGTCGTTACGCCCATCTGTACCACACTGCATGGTGTGTGGGTGCAAAGATGGACCTCGCTATGGACGTCGGGAGTGAAGTTGCGCATCATGCAGCCTATTGCGCACAGTTTGAGTCGTAACACGACGTCCCGTGGCTGCACGAAAAGCGTTATTCAACACGGTGGCGTTACTGACAGGGTTCCTCCGAGCCATAATCCGTAGGTAGCGATCATCCACTGCAGTAGTAGCCCTTGGGCGGCCTGAGCCAGGCCGGTTATCGACAGTACCTGTCTCTGTATATCTCCTCCATGTCAGAGCAACATCGCTTTGGTTCACTCCGAGACGCCTGGACACTTCCCTTGTTGAGAGCCCTTCCTGGCACAAACTACGGTATTGACCGTCTAGGCATGGTTGAACTACAGAGAACACAAACTGTGTACGTCCTTCCTGGTGGAATGACTGGAAATGATTGGCTGCGGGACCCCCTCCGTCTAATAGGCGCTGCTCATGCATGGTTGTTTACATGTTTGCCGGCCGGAGTGGCCGTGCTACAGTCTGGAACCGAGAGACCGCTACGGTCGCAGGTTCGAATCCTGCCTCGGGCATGGATGTGTGTGATGTCCTTAGGTTAGTTAGGTTTAATTAGTTCTAAGTTCTAGGCGACTGATGACCTCAGAAGTTAAGTCGCATAGTGCTCAGAGCCATTTGAACCATTTTTTTGTTTTCCTTTGTTTACATCTTTGGGCGGGTTTAGTAACATCTACGAACAGCCCAAGAGACTGTGTGTGATACAATATCCACAGTCAGCGACTGTTTTCAGGAGTTGTGGGAACCAGCGTGACTCAAAATTTTTTTTTATGCGTGTATGAATTATGTTATTTTTGTTAATCTTAAATTGTAATTCCTTGACATCTCCCAACATGCGTGTAACAATTATCCACGAATGTTTAAAACCACTACTGCCACTGCTACTACTATTACTACTACTACTACTGTCCGCCTATGTAACGAAGTGGTCAGCGTAAATGGCTGCGATACGAGAACTCGGGTTCGATTCCCGGTGCTGCCAAGGATTTTCCTTCGTGGGAAGACGGGTACGAACTCCAGTCAGCCTCGAGAACCAAGCGGAGGAGCTATTTGACCGAATAGTAGCGGCTCCACAGTCTGAAAAGTCTGGGAAACGGATGGGAGAGCGGTGGGCTGACCATATGACCCTCATACCGCCACCGCATGACGCAGAGAATGACACGGCGGCCATTAGGCATCACCTGGGCCTTCACAGACTTTCTAGGAGCTCGTTTTTAGAACTACAACGATTACTAATGCTGCCGTTAAAAAGACAAGTAAAAGACAACTGGATCGCAAGAACAAACAGTCGGATCACTGTTACAATCGCGATCTGTGACATGAGAACGCATCAAGTTAAGGAAACTGATGGAAACAACACGCCCAAACAGCTAATGAGTGAATCTGTCACACAGAAGTAACATTTTGCGAAGTTGATGTCCTATTTCGAAATTTTCCGATTTTGAAGGCGCTGGGGCTGCGTGTTCCCATTATGGTACTGAGCCTAGATTTCACGCAGCACGTTTTTACATGGGATGTAAGGACACTACTGTGTAGCCCAAGGGAAATTAAAAGTTTAGAAGAGTGCCCAATGAAAGTCACTGTAGTGTTCGCCACCAAATGCCGGTTGCTTAGCTGTGGGCGGTGTTGCTGGACGGCCTGACACACAGTATGCTGAACCGATGTGCATGCAGTGTATCAATTATTGAGTATAACATCCAGTTATGACTTTCTTTCTGTCTCCTGCAAAGAAGCATCGCACAATCTGAAGGCCACTTACGCCCCACGTTTTGTTTTCCGATATACTTTGTAATTGTATCAGTAGGTTACGAGGTCAATGAATAAGTCCTGTCCGTGCTTCAAGTTATTTCTTGGGTATCCAAGATTTTTTACCTGATTGATAGAAGTGTACACACAGCGTTAGTCATGTAAATTACGGAATCCACAATATTCTGTAAACGGTTCTGCAAATCGAATCAAGATTTTCGGCAACTGGAGGGGTCATATTATGCTGTACAGTTAATACTCGAAGCGCTTTCGTCTGCCGAAGCATAGAAGTCACTATGGTTTCGTTTTCTTTACGAGAATTATAAACTTCAACATGGTTCGATATCTCGCGAAAAAAGGAGAGCAGTGAAACAAGAAATAGGCCTACCATATATGAGCGTAATACAAACAAAGAAAGTAAAAATAAAGAACAAGATGGGAAACATGCCAAATGTGAAACTTAAGGTCACTTACATTGTTATTTCAGCTGAATTTCTTTACAATCTTGCCATTGCTGAAACTGAGCTATGCCAACTAGAATTTCTGTCGCATTTGGCAGAGCCGCCAATTTATGTTATGTGTGAAGAAGTGAACAGATTTCACATACCCCTGTGGGCATCTTTAAATGTACTATTACCTTCTCTTTTGATAAATGTGACGTTTGGACACTTTTACTGGCGAATTTGCTGTCGTTGGTTAGCCCAGATGTTCCACGAGAAGTGTAGCAGCTGGTGTAAACGAAAATAAATAATTTATTGTAAAAATTTGTCACTGAAAAATTTATCACGAAGGTGAGTAGAGCATATTATAAAGAAGAAATGTGTACCATTCTTCAATAGGACATGTTACCTTGTTTGACGCATTGAAGATTTTTTTTTTTAAATTTTGTCATATAAAGACTTGGTTGGAGACCACAGCTGTTACGTGAAATAAAATGTTGTTAGCATGCAGTAACCAGCGACAGATTGGTTTTAAGTTACTTTAGTCAAAAAGTACCGTTACCGGTTTCGAACTTATACAGCTTATCATCAGACGGCTTTCATGCTTTCGTCAAAATATATGATGCGTTGATTTACTCATGAGTTGCCCTTGGATGATTAATAATTCGCAGTTACAAACATTTAACAAAATTTATTGTGCTACAGACGTTCGTGAGAATGCAACTTACATGAAATGTCTGTCTGGAGCATTTCTTGTCACAATTTCTCCCCCAAAGTATCGTATTAGTAATGTTGGCTGTATTTTCACAATCACAAAATGTCGATTTGTATTATTAACACTATAATTTGTCCACAAAATAAATTTCCAGTTCGTTCTGCATGTTCTGACTCACTCACAACGTATGAAACCAAGTCTGAAATGTTTACAAATTACATGAGTGTCAAAGATGCTTGGATACAATGATACATTATAAACATACGGTATTCCCAGAAATACATTTTTTTAAAAATGTCTTTGAGACATCAGTTATTAGCCTGGTCTGTTGCACCCTATGTATATTACTGTCACGTTAAATTGAAAAAGTATTTCACATTAAATGTAGGGTATTAAATACAAAAAGATAAATGGGATTTTGTGAATTACAACGTAACAAATTTATTTACTAAATGCCAGAGAAATGAATGTGGATGAAGTAGCATGCAAAATTCTTATATTCTTTTTGAACAGTAATGATGACAGTACATTAAGCTTTATTCATATTTAGTAGCAAGAAAATTATTGACTGTTGTCTCTACGTACAACATTATAAGATATCTTATTTGATCCGCAGATAGACGTAGAAATATTATTTGTATAGGAGTGTGGAAAGTACTTTTTGGGAACTTTGCAACAGTTAGCCAGCTAGTCTGCTCATTAAGGACACAGTAATTGGAGAGTTGTTTTTGTGTATGTTTATTTCTAAGTTTGTAACGTTCTGATTCGCCAAATTCCACTTTTCTCTCTGTATTTAATGCCCTACGTTTACTGCAAAATACCTTTTAAATTTAACATAATAATACTATACGCTTCCTTTCCCGAATTATTATATTTTTGAAATGTAACACTGGATAGCATCATCTTTGTCATTCATGTAATTTCTAAACAGTCTCTACTTGTTTTCCTACGATGTGAGTCAAAACATGCGGTATGGATCGAAAATTTGTCTTGTGATCAAATATATAGACACATGTGTGATTACGAAAATATGGCCAACATTACGAGTATGACTCGTTGGAGGGAAACTGTCAAAACAAATACTCCAGATGGACATATCACGTAAGTGGTTTAAATGGCTCTGAGCACTATGGGACTTAACTTCTAAGGTCATCAGTCCCCTAGATCTTAGAACTATTTAAACCTAACTAACCTAAGGACGTCACACATAGCCATGACGGAGGCAGGATTCGAACCTGCGACCGTAGCGGTCGCGTGGTTCCAAACTGTAGCGCCTAGAACCGCTCGGCCACCCCGGCCGGCACGTAAGTGGTATTCTAACACAAGTCTGTAGCGCAACCATCTTTATTACAGGTTTGTAGCAGTGTATGGCTGATTATCTCAGGCTAACTCACCACTTAAACACTGCATGCTTTGTTTTGACGTAATTGATGAATTGTATGAATTCGAAACCGGTAACGTTACTTTTTGAATAAAGTAAATTAAATCATTTTGTGGCTGGCTGGTACACTCCACAAAGAAGTTTAATGTGTCTGACTATTTCAGCACAGCAGAATTCACATATCTTGATATTTCGAATAATTAATGTCATTGCATTAGACATGATTGTAGTTTATTTGAGCTGCATTCAAAAATTCTAAAGCAAGACTACTGTAGTTTGGAAGGATGGGGCAGGGGACAGAAGAGACGTTTCAGGCAGGATGTGACTGGTTCATTTCCTTGTGTCCATTATAAATGTTCCAATAGCAACGCTACAACTGAGGTATCTGTCACCTTAAAGTAAATCCATGACGCACTCTTCTTAAGGTAGCGCTTAATTTAAAATTCTTTATGATAGTTGCAAGTCGTAAAAAACTACAAAATGTATTTTTTCAAGACACTAATCATGAACATTGGAGTCAAGTGTTGCAATGATAATATCTTTATGTCAGCAGCACTGTGCGAGAACGAAAGGATATTGGAAAAATCTTAAATTACAGCAATGTCAGGTATATTGTGCACCTGTAATTAGTTTGTAATAGTAACAACAGCAACATCATCTAAGAACCTCGGCTGCCACGGAGAGATATTCCGCCATATTTCGATATGATCAACTTGAATGTTTAGCGCTTGGTACTATACTTCTCATATATAGGTTTCAGATTCTTCAGTTATTTCAACCACAGTAATCCAAATATTGGATACAACGACTTTTTCCACTGAAGGAAAGTAAGTAATAGGTACGAACATAAAATCTGCTAACGCATCCTACAGTGGTGGCATTGTGTAACTATCCTGTCTTAAATGTGGAACACAAAAGAGGATAATAGTAATTTTCGTCCCACGATCCATCTTAATGTTTTTCTCTCTATGTCTACTCGTCTCTGATAAGCATCTCGTATGTTAAAATCATAGAAAGAGTAGATCAATAAAAACGTTGTGGGATAACAGAGAAGCCATTCCCCCTCAGAAACTGATAAACTACTAGTTAAAAATTCCATTAACGCCCTAACAAGGATCCTCCCTTTTAAGCAGCTTGACAGAAAGGCTGCCAACGTTGATTGAACTAATTAAGAGACGTGGACGGTACAGCTGACGGGACCGGCATAGCAAGCGTAATGGGAAACCTGTTGATTACTGTTCGTGCGGAGGAAACAAAATGCTGCGAACAAACAGGGCATTAAACCGGTAGAGTAATGTAATAGGTTCCGCTTCGATCAGCGAGATTAATATTTTACTCCATGTCCCTAAATATTCCACGTTGTGGTGGCTCCACTTCTTATTACAAAATTTTAATTTATTTAACTGTTATTTAATATTGCTTCTAATACCGAGCACTACTGTTCCGATAAGCGTACGAGCGTGTTGTAATTTTTCGCAGGTGAGCCACAACTGTAAGGGCCCTAAATAAAAATCCCTTGGAAAATGTAAGTCATCGGCATAAAAACCGTAACTGGGGCCACAGATTTAGCATCTGACTGATTAAAAGATGTTCCGCGACTACGGGCGCCGATGCCAAAATAACTGAGCGCTAAATGTTAAAACATTACATGTAGCTACCGAAAATAGATAGGCCCATTTTCATGTAAATTCATTCTGTAAATTAAACCATTGTTCACTGAAACAAAAAGGAATATATCTCGCTAATAAATTACAGGCACTGCAATTCGTAGTAATAATTTACTAAAAGTCTTTAAAAATATTAGTAGTAGGCTAACTGCAATGTCCCTGGTGCCGTTATAGAACGGCGAGTCCAGAATGAATACGATACGATCACTGACTATTACAATCTCACATTTGTCTTGGTTCTTCAGAGAAAGGGCTAATTGTGGATGTGGAATTGTGGATGTCATATTTCGTAGATCATTCCTCATTCACATCAGTTCCACAGGAACTGTATTTCCGCAACGCGAAACAAGATGACGGGTCGGACGTTCTTCGCAATGTAGATGTAACAATTCTTTTCAAAATTATTGATAAAAGGATTATTTTCTCACTTGTTGCCCTTCTCCCTTCACTCAGCAGCAGTTTTAGATTCACTACCCTAGTTTTTACATTTGAAATTTATATTTTAGTGGGGAATAAAAAGAAACTTATGTAAATGGACCGTTACACCGTGTATTCTGAGTTACAAAAGTCATGGTTGTTAATACCTTCCCTAACGAAGCTTGAGCTCCTCTATTAAATATACAAATAGAAGTTGATTGTAACAAAAATATGCAAAAATTAAAAACAATGGACAGACAAAGAGAGAACCATACCAAAACACAGCAGACGATACTTAGGGAATGCACCTAAAATGTACAGTTCCTAGTCGAAGAAAAAAATTATCTACTGCGAGTTAAACCCCTTTACACGTGCGACCTTCTGGTCAAAATCGACTATTCGAAATGTGTGCGCCTTTCGTGCTTCCGTGTAAATCAGCAAGCAACCACGTCACTGGTAAGTGTGTAATCAAAGCAATAGGAAAGACAGTATTTCAGAGAAAGTTTAAAAGTCTATTAGTTGGTAGGTGCTTTTGCATAACACTGATTATAATTACATTAACGAAAAGGGATCAGTAATATGATACAATAATAAATACAATTACGATAAATACAAATAAATATACACGAGTTACTAAGTGCCCATTTAATAAAGGGTAGTAAAAGAAATATTATTTTCTCAATTATCTTTCATGAAATATCGAACGGAACGTAAATAGGATATCCCTGATTCAGTGGGAAAAATACCATTGCTTGCTTGTTAAAAACGTTAAGGAACGAAAGACGGAGTAAGTCTACCAAATTTTGTGGAAAAGGTGATAAGCAAGGAAGGCCTAGGGAGGAAGGCGAGAAGGGAAGTACTTTGCAAAGGGGTATAATATTAACTCACTTTCTGTATAACAAATTACATTGTACATAACAATATAAACACAGAATTTGTTGTGTGTGTCATTATAGGAAGCGTTGACCATTGACAAGTGCTCGGATTGAAAAAGGTTGTAAGACAGGAGTGCATCGATCGCCTTTATCGTTCAATGTATACGTCGAAGAATAATAACAGAAATAAACGAAAGATTCAGAAGTGAGATTAGAATTCAGGGTGAAAGGATATCAATGTTAAGATTGGATATGGAGTGAATGAGTTATCCGCAGAATGGGCAAAGAAAGGAACGTATGGAAAACACTGACGAAAAGAATGCAGGACATGTGTTAAGGCCCAGGGAATAATCTTCATGGTGCTAGAGGGAACTGTAGAGGGTACAAACGGTAGTGGAAGACAGAGATTGGAAAACATCGCGCAAAGTAATTGCTGATGTGTGTTGCAAGTACTACTATGAAATGAAGACGTTGGCGCAGAGGAAGTCAAAACAGCGGCAAGGGTACAGACTAAAAAAGGTAAAAGAACACCACCGATTCCATTCAACTCACCACGCAAGTCCTTTAATGTCTGTACTAGAATTTCATTTTTCCTGGAATTTAATTCCACTTTCCAAATTTCTCATAGATTTCCTCCACAGCTTGTTTACAGTATAGACTGAATAACATTGTGTGTAGGGTACAACCCTATCTTACTCCCTTCTCAACAACTGATTTTCTTTCATGTCCTTCGACTTTACAACTACAATCTGATTTCCGTGCTAGTTGTAGATAACCAGTTGCTCCCTGTTATTTTATCCCTGCTAGCTACAGAGAGCACTGAGTGTGGTCCAGACAACATTGTGAAATGTTCAACAAACGCTATAAAGTAGAATTTTCTTTCTTTATCCTTTCTTCTAAGATAGAGGCGTAACCGGCTGGCTCGTTGGCTCTCCCAAGGACCTAATATTTCTAAGGGAATCAAGACGTACTGCAATGGCCTTATTACGACTTAGGCCTTTAAGTGCTCCGTCAAAGACTGAATAGGGAAGCGTTCTGGGACCTCTGCTGTTCCTGATTTGTATAAATGACCTGGGTGACAATCTGAGCAGTTCTCTTAGGTTGTTCGCAGATGATTGCTGTATGGTGTGGCAGGTGGCAGTTGACGCTAAATAACGAAGAGTGTGAGGTGATCCACATGAGTTCCAAAAGAAATCCGTTGGAATTCGATAACTCGATAAATAGTACAATTCTCAAGGCTGTCAATTCAACTAAGTACCTGGGTGTTAAAATTACGAACAACTTCAGTTGGAAAGACCACATAGATAATATTGTGGGGAAAGCGAGCCAAAGGTTGCGTTTCATTGGCAGGACACTTAGAAGATGCAACAAGTCCACTAAAGAGATAGCTTACACTACATTCGTTCGTCCTCTGTTACAATATTGCTGCACGGTGTGGGATCGTTACCAGGTGGGAGTGACGGAGGACATCGAAAGGGTGCAAAAAAGGGCAGCTCGTTTTGTATTATCACGTAATAGAGGAGAGAGTGTGGCAGATATGATACGCGAGTTGGGATGGAAGTCATTAAAGCAAAGACGTTTTTCGTCGCGGCGAGATCTATTTACGAAATTTCAGTCACCAACTTTCTCTTCAGAATGCGAAAATATTTTGTTGAGCCCAACCTACATAGGTAGGAATGATCATCAAAATAAAATAAGAGAAATCAGAGCTCGAACAGAAATGTTTAGGTGTTTGTTTTTCCCGCGCGCTGTTCGGGAGTGGAATGGTACAGAGATAGTATGATTGTGGTTCGATGAACCCTCTGCCAAGCACTTAAATGTGAATTGAAGAGTAATCATGTAGATGTAGATGTAGATGTAGATGAAACACTTCTCGCAGTGTCGTACTTTCCATTTCATCTTCATTTACTTCATCTTCCATGCCTACAGTACAGAATTTTAAAATCAGTATCACATTTAATCTCGTTCTGAATGTTCGCGGCTACTGAGCACCTCGTACATTGTGGCTGAAAGCTGAAACCTAAAATCCTTCAAATATTGTTGTAAATGATTACGAAAATTGTTCCAAAGCTGAGACGTAGATGCCAAGCATGTTCCTTATCCCTCTTCTGATAAGAGGCTAAAAATGTGTGTCTCTCCTCTCCGTTTGAGGAGAAAAATAATTTATGTAGTTGGTTAGGTTATCAAGTATATTCATTTCTTTGCGTGTTATCTACGTTTTGCAGCAGGAGTCATACATTTAGGCCATTGTGCTGTATAAGACAGCGGAAGTGGCACAAACGGATATTCCATGCTGATTTCACGAATTACGAAGGGTAGGTTCAAGAGGAAAATAAATAGCAGTTACGGTATCTAGATGACTAGCGCACTATTTTAGAATTACTGAGAAACCCTTCCACCAGAGCGTATTCCGAAAACATTGTTTAAACTTTCAAGGAGATGGACGGGTCGTTATAATTCCCTTCAAAGGGAAATATTTATTAATAATGCACTGCTTCTCTTAAGCTACATTTATCATTAAGCTATGGCAAAGTTACGATCCATGTAATAAGTAAGTTAATTGCCTTCATTGTAGAAAGGAGGAATAATTTCCATACGCAATATTCGTGTAGTTAAACGAAGGAAGCAGCACTTCATAAGAGAATGCCAATTACTGGGTAATTTAATGTAGGTGGTAGTTAGCGGCTAAACTAATTTTACTCCTGCTGGAGCGCATGTTGCAACGTAACACAAAGTTAGGAATATTTATTTGCGTCACAGTATTGAAGAGTTTGATGGTGGTTGTAGTACTTTAAGGGAACAGAAGAACCTCTTATATTCCTGTGTCACATACCCTAAGCAAGAAAGCAATGTCTTAAGAACATCTACTCTTTGTGGCGGCTGGTATCTGAGTCGAAAATTCAGCACTCTTGTTCACTAAGCAAACGTTAAGAACAAGTCTTGTATATACCCTGCAACTTGAGGAATGATGATGTTTTATTGGAATTGAGTTTCAGAAATGCGTTACAGGAAGGCTGTAAAACTCGGGGCTTTATATGTTCCTCGACGCAGCGTTTCCCGATGAGACGAACCATCAAAATCGAAGGTACATCTGCATAAAGGTTGGAGAACATCTTAGAGATGGGTCGGTTCAAAACTCTGATTAGGTATTTTCGAACCGCAGTGCAGTTTTTCTTACACTGTGGACAGACCCATTTCAACGCTAATACAGAATACTCCGGTCCGGAATTGTTGCAACAGAGTAGGAAGCATTTCGTTGTGTAAAATGTTTTACTCTATTCAATAAATTTCCTTTACTTTACGTCTATGACCACAAAGTTTTTGTCAACAGACTACCGGTTTCGGTCTATAATGATCATCTTCAGATTATAGACCGAAACCGGTAGTCAGACGATAAAAAAATTTGTGACCATAGACGTAAAGTAAAGGAAATTTATTCCATATTCGGGTCACTCTTTTATTCGCGAGCATGTGGCAGCTTGTGTTACTGTATTCATTTTGTCACCGATTACATCAAACTCTGCACCGAATTCCGCTATCAGTAGAATACAGCCGGGCGTACGCCACGTGTAAACACATCCAACAGAGAGGCGCGTCCCCAAGAAACCTTATTTCAACTGTTTCACAGGACTATGATAGCCTTTTCTGCACAATTCTCTACCGATGTCGAGTATTTACTCTTATAGCGAGTCAATTTTGAGCTGGAAATCGAGTCCTAATGCGTTTAGTCCTGCCGTCTGTAGTGATCCAGATTATACCAGCTGGAAAACGTCTCGATCATAGCACAAAAAGTTAAATATATGCCTATTTAAAAGACTCTAACTGAAAAGTGAAGTAGTGAAATTACGTCTTTACTTATTTTTATCATTCAAACACTGGACTACAGAATTTTCCCTGACAAAGGCAACTCAAGCTTAACCTATTTATTCATTACCCACGATATACAAGCCTAACGTAATCTGTCTGCTATACAGTGACAACATTACTTCAAATAAGAGTGGCCCTGAATTGTAAGAAATCCCAACAATAAAAAAAATTCAAAAAACACGAAATTAAAGAAATATGAAACTACCTCCAACTCTGTTAATTTCCTAAACTCACTTCAGTCACGAATCCCGACAGTGGAAACCCCCTTACCTCACAGAAAATCTCCATAACACGAACGACAGCAATTACAGCAAGCAGCAACTGCAGCCAGCTAAATAAATAGATTCTAACTACTGTAGACACTAAATACTAGGAGACATATGGTTAGCAAAAGAAAATTTTTGTTGAAGAGCAAACAATATATTTAAAAAATTGTACCTTACTCATGTGACATCCAATCCCAAAAATTCTATAGTTGTCAGTAATTCTACAACCCAAACAGTACCGAAAACATCCATCCTCATTTTACATTTCCTTGCGTCTCACTTTAGAATGCATGTCGTACCAGCGCAGAGTCTCCACTAAGAAAGGCATGTCCATACACTTCTCTATCCACTCGCTAAGTGCTGGTCCATCCAACAACAGAATCTCTTGCCAAGGGAGCAGAGCGCTGTCATCGATATTAACAGAGTCTATAGCGTTGCCAACATACAAACAGCTCCTTACATAGCCCCCCTGCACCCCTCAAAAAAATTTACAAAGTGTTTTGGGCAGTGGCCAAGACTAAATTGTTAAAATTTTTATATTAGCAGTATCAAATAGAGCAGATGCACACAAAGGTTAAGTAATATGCTGTTGGTCAATAAAGTAAAAATTGTCTTCACAGTACCTAAAGGCAGTCCTAATAATTCATCAGAAGAAAAGTCCACGAAGTTTCACGCACAAAGGCTGAGCAGTATATGAAAATGCACAAGTAAGTAGTGGTCAACCATGCAGTCTTGAAGAAGTAGTGTTGTCCTCCCCACGGAAACACACTGTTGACTCTTGACATGAAGATTTCAGTTGGTATCGAAAGATTGGTCATGGGCCACAACAGAGCAGACCCACAGCAGTATCAGTCGAAGTCTTGAAGAATATTGGTAGTATTGGTGGGCCACCACAGAGCAGACCCACTACAGTCTTAGTAGAGGTTATGATAGTAGTGGGCCGCCAAAGGTGCAGACCCACTGTTGTTCTTGTAGAACCAGCAATGTTGTTAACCAGTCCGTTGCTGAATTATCAACACACACGCAAACACTAACACAGTCATACAGTCTCTGAGATTCAATACATATAGTATGACCAACAGATAAATGTGTGCAGTAAAATGAATCCCCACTGTTTACCTAACTTGAGGAACTGGTGTCCATACAATTAGAATTTTACAACATAAGAATATAATTACAAATGTAAAGAAAACATCATTATAGTATAGAACATTATAATACAAATAACATTTGTAGTAATACAGGCTTTACAAAAAGGACAAAGTTAAATGTATATATGAGTAACAGAATAAATAATGTCTAAAAATCTTTCCTAAAGTAAAGAACAAAAAGTACAAAAACACAGATTAGGTTTGAGGTAACAGTATTTCTCATCATAGTGAAAGCAGCCTAGTATTAGAAGGAAACAAATTCTACGAAATTTATCTTATCAGGTAAACACAAAGAGATAGGAAGAACACAGAGACACAAGGGTACACATAAACATAGTGGAATAACACAAAGGAAAGGACGGGATCTGTTTTCATGTGTAAATGTGTCAAAGTATACGTTGATACTGCAGTTTTTCCCTCCGAATGCGAAAACATTCTGTTGGTACCCACCTAGATAAGGAGAAATGATCATCACGATAAAATAAGAGAAATCAGGACCCGTAAAGAAAAATTTAAGTGCTCGTTTTTCCTGAGCGCCATTCCATAGGGGAATGGTAGACAACTTGAAGTTGGTTCATTGAACCCTCCGCCAGGCATTTAATTGTGAATAGCAGAGTAATCACGTAGATGTACACTTCTGGTGTACATTTTATACCTAACATATTTCTTGCTCATACCTCTTTTACTTTGAACCAAAACTACTTCATTTCCAACCAAAACTTCATTTAATTCTCGCAGACCTCTCTTACTTCAACATGTTTCCACAAAAATTCTATCTAAGCATCTATGTTTATACTTTCAACCAGTGCTTATACGAGGGTCACTCCAAAAGAAATGCACACTATTTTTATAAAAATACAGTTTTCATTCTGCATGTGTGAAAGTTTTACAGTTGTAGATAGATCCTTCCCACTTGTTTTCAAACTTAATTCAACCTATTCCCATGAGTGGCGCCGTCACAGCATGTCTTCAAGATGGCTGTTACACTAGACGTTCGCCAGAAGCAACGTGCTCTCATCGAATTCCTGAGCTGTGAAAACGAGACAGTGGGAAACATCCACAAGAGGTTGAAAAAGGTGTATTGAGATGCTGCTGTCGATCGCAGTACAGTTAGTCGGTGGGCAAGCAGGTTACGTGATGAAAGCAGGCACAGCAATATTGAGGATTGTCCTCGCAGCCGCAGGCCTCGTACTGCACACACTCCTGACAATGTTCAGAGAGTTAACGAATTGGTGACTGCTGACAGACGCATCACAGTGAACGAATTGTCATGCTACATTGGGATAGGGGAAGGAAGTGTTTGCAGAATACTGAAAGTGTTGGCGTTAAAAAAGGTTTGTGCCAGGTGGGTACCCAGGATGATGACAGTGGCTCACAAAGAAACAAGAAAAACGGTATGCAGCGAACGTCTGGAACAGTACGAGAATGGTGGAGATGAATTTCGTAGAAGAATTGTGACAGGTGATGAAACGTGGCTCTATCATTTTTCACCAGAGACGAAGAGTCAATAAATGGAGTGGCATCATGCAAATTCACCCAAGAAAAAAAATTCAAAACCACACCTTCTGCTGGAAAAGTTATGGCTGCGGTGTTTTTCGATTCCGAAGGACTCTTGCTTGTGGACAACATGCCAAGTGGAACCACCATAAATTATGATGCATATGTGACGACACTGAAGAAATTTCAAGCTCGACTGAGTCGTGTTCAACCACATCGGAAAAATCAGGATGTTTTGCTGTTGCACGACAATACACGGTCACATGTTAGTCAAAAAACCGTGGAAGTGATCACAAAACTCTCATGGACAACACTGAAACACCCGCCTTACAGTCCTGATCTGGGTCCATGTGACTATCATCTCTTTTGGAAACTGAAAGACTCTCTTCGTGGAACAAGGTTTGAAGATGATGACTCCCTTGTGCACGCTGCCAAACAGTGGCTCCAACAGGTTGGTCCAGAATTTTACCGTGCGGGTATACAGGTGCTGGTTCCAAGATGGTGTAAGGCAGTTGAGAGGGATGTAAATTATGTGGAGAAATGAAAATACTGTTCCTTAAGGATGTATCTACACACTGTAAAACTTTCAAACATGTAGAATAAAAGATGGATTTAAAACAAATAGTGTGCATTTCTTTTGGAGTGACCCTCGTACTTCCATATTTTTCTTACCTCATCATTCGTTTCCAAGAAGATCTTACCTAAATCTTTCACTATACCCTACTTACATCTGTTCATTTCCTCTTTCAAAATAATTGTTCGTCATTATACAATACTCTTTGTCCAGATCTTTTCCTTATAGCTTCTCAGATCATTTCTTACCAACTCATCACAACTCGTTTCCTTGTATAGCGTACCCCCTCTTAAGTTAACTTAAATCTAATGAGCTCAGACATATAAACTAGAGAATGAGGCAATACATCAGAAGAAAAAAATACCATAAACAACAATGACAAAAATGAAAAGTGGAAAAGCAAACAACAGCATATCTAAATTAGCAAAGCAAATGCAACATCACAACTAATATAATGCAAAATGCAGCAAACAAGAAAAATAAATCAGTCGTAAAACTGGCTTAGCACAGTATTACAAAGTAAAATTCAGTAGGACATTACCTGACAAATAGCAGCAACATATGCAGTAACTTATACCTAACCATGACAAAGTACAAGCAGAAAAATATTACAGTAAATACAGCAATGCAGATGAGGGAAATGTATGTATAAGCTTACAATAGCATGTGTGCATCTGTGATCATCAAAACTATATGCAAAGCAACAGTAGAAGGAACAAGATTAATACTATCTCCCATGCGAAATGCAATGATTCTGTGACACAGCTTAGCGCTAAAGTGGTGCACCACAACAACTTATTGTACCAAAAAAAAAAAAAAAAAAAAAACTTTACCCAGTTCTTGAAAGGAAAATTATGTACGCAGTTCCTGTTTCTAGTCCCTTCTCCTTCTTACTGTTCTTTCCTTTCCAAGTGCTCTTGTTTAAGAATGTGGATCATAAAATTATTATTTAATGGATCTGTTGACAGAAAGTCTTCACATTAGCATATGTATTGAATTTTGTTTTATAAAACCTATGCTGCACCATAGCTAGAAAGCGGATACGAAATAAAATAAGCAAATTTGTACAAAGCAAAGCATAAAAACATCATTCAGTAGCCATGTAGCATTTCATAAGTCAGTAGAAATTCTCTCAATGCTCGTAGAGAGACACTTTTCATAATCTGGCGTGTAAACATAAGAATATTTCTCATCAGTTCATAAGCACATCGGTAAGTAGCAAAAAGTTCAAACTCCAAAATGTAATCATTTGTTTACAAGTAATAGTGTACGTCGCGTTTATGGTGTGTTCTGCAAAGAAATGTCAATAGCAAGGTCAACATCCTCTCTTTTCTAGAGCTATGTGAGTGCCTATGGGAGTGCGGCGAGCTTCAAAGTGGCTTAAGGGGAGACGGTGGCAGTCTTGCACTGCTATTTTTGTAAATCCATATCTTTGCCATTTTTTGTTCAATTTCATTAACATTTTACACATTTATGTATAGAGATCTAATATGATTTTTTTAAAAATTAAGAATTTTGAACAATATAATGCAGTGAGATAATTTTGAATTTTTTATTGCATTATTATTTTAAGGTACACTTTTCAGCATTTTGAGGCAAATTTGGCAATTTTTTTAATGGTAAAATAATGTACACTAATAGGTGTACAATTAAGTGCAGTAAATTTTTGGTAAGTTAATGCTATTATTTTCTGTGATATTTTGGATACGAACATTTTTTACAAGCAAACTTTTCAGTATCATAGTACACTCCTGGAAATTGAAATAAGAACACCGTGAATTCATTGTCCCAAGAAGGGGAAACTTTATTGACACATTCCTGGGGTCAGATACATCACATGATCACACTGACAGAACCACAGGCACATAGACACAGGCAACAGAGCATGCACAATGTCGGCACTAGTACAGTGTATATCCACCTTTCGCAGCAATGCAGGCTGCTATTCTCCCATGGAGACGATCGTAGAGATGCTGGATGTAGTCCTGTGGAACGGCTTGCCATGCCATTTCCACCTGGCGCCTCAGTTGGACCAGCGTTCGTGCTGGACGTGCAGACCGCGTGAGACGACGCTTCATCCAGTCCACATGCTCAATGGGGGACAGATCCGGAGATCTTGCTGGCCAGGGTAGTTGACTTACACCTTCTAGAGCACGTTGGGTGGCACGGGATACATGCGGACGTGCATTGTCCTGTTGGAACAGCAAGTTCCCTTGCCGGTCTAGGAATGGTAGAACGATGGGTTCGATGACGGTTTGGATGTACCGTGCACTATTCAGTGTCCCCTCGACGATCACCAGTGGTGTACGGCCAGTGTAGGAGATCGCTCCCCACACCATGATGCCGGGTGTTGGCCCTGTGTGCCTCGGTCGTATGCAGTCCTGATTGTGGCGCTCACCTGCACGGCGCCAAACACACATACGACCATCATTGGCACCAAGGCAGAAGCGACTCTCATCGCTGAAGACGACACGTCTCCATTCGTCCCTCCAATCACGCCTGTCGCGACACCACTGGAGGCGGGCTGCACGATGTTGGGGCGTGAGCGGAAGACGGCCTAACGGTGTGCGGGACCGTAGCCCAGCTTCATGGAGACGGTTGCGACTGGTCCTCGCCGATACCCCAGGAGCAACAGTGTCCCTAATTTGCTGGGAAGTGGCGGTGTGGTCCCCTACGGCACTGCGTAGGATCCTACGGTCTTGGCGTGCATCCGTGCGTCGCTGCGGTCCGGTCCCAGGTCGACGGGCACGTGCACCTTCCGCCGACCACTGGCGACAACATCGATGTACTGTGGAGACGTCACGCCCCACGTGTTGAGCAATTCGGCGGTACGTCCACCCGGCCTCCCGCATGCCCACTATACGCCCTCGCTCAAAGTCCGTCAACTGCACATAGGTTCACGTCCACGTTGTCGCGGCATGCTACCAGTGTTAAAGACTGCGATAGAGCTCCGTATGCCACGGCAAACTGGCTGACACTGACGGCGGCGGTGCACAAATGCTGCGCAGCTAGCGCCATTCGACGGCCAACACCGCGGTTCCTGGTGTGTCCGCTGTGCCGTGCGTGTGATCATTGCTTGTACAGCCCTCTCGCAGTGTCAAGAGCAAGTATGGTGGATCTGACACACCGGTGTCAATGTGTTCTTTTTTCCATTTCCAGGAGTGTATAAAGGCTTTCACGACCGGATGACATATCTTCTGGTAAACTTTCTGGGATGTAAGGTCGTGGTCCATGAAACTCTTCAGCTCCTAACGTTTCGTCCAGAGTCTAATACTTTTCAATATATTATCAACCACAAACTGTGTATAATATCTCGATTAAAATTTTGTTCCACTTAAATGTTGCTTCAAAGTAAAAGAATAGGTGTGCCAAATTTCATTGCAATCCTTCCAATAGTTTATGATATGTGTGTTCATGAAAGCAGAAAACCTTAAGTTGCAGAAAAATTATTTTAAAGTTCGGAAGAAATGTAAAAAAAAAACTATCATACCTTAGCTAAAACTCCCCATATCCATATTCCATTTCTTCCTCATCATCCTCTACAGCTCTTTTAGCTTCTCTGCTTCTTTGCCTAGCAATTTTTTGTGTGTTCTGGACTGAAGTCTCCACCTTCGCGTTTCTTTGCTTATCGATGATCTGCATCATTAAACACTGCTGCAGCTCACAAAGCAGAAATCTTCACCACCAAATTTGAAACAAACACAGTCTTTGGACATCTTTTCCAAATAAGAGCATTGAAACTTTCATTTGGGTTCTGTGTTTTCCCATGAAGACATTTTTCTAGCAGTTCTGGTGAAGCCAGTGCTCTAAGAGTTGGTTTAATGGCCATTGAAACCTCATAAGAAGGTTATTTTTATGGGTATAAGCTTCCCCACTTTCCTTACTTTTCAAAAATTTGTACCATTCATTAGAACAGAAGCCATGTTGAGGTGTAGTGTCTGTCAACAAGTAATGAAACCAAATGGCCCATACTGCTTTCCTCATACTGTCCAAGCTTGTGAGGTTACTTCTATTTGCAGCACCATAATAGACTTGTAGGCTGTCAATTCTCTTCTTTGTTAGTTTGTTTTTACCTCCCAGTGGCTTCCCATCCTCTAGTAGCTTGCCCTTATTGTCTGCAACAAGTCTTCGGAGTCGTCCACCCATCCTCTTCTGAATAAGGCCTAAGCACTCCAGTTTCTCAATAGTGAGATCTTTTCTATAGCGCTGACTTTCAACTAAATTCTTGAAAGCACTAGAGTCTCCATCTCCTAAATATTGTACGTATCTTACTCCATACTTTTGCAAAGATTTATAGAATATGAATTTCATACCTGCAACTTCCATCCCACCACTGGAGCCTGCATAATTTCTGCTACAAACAGCTTTATGAGCTTCTTGCTATTCTGTTTCTTTACCTCCATTAATATATTTCTTGTGCAAGGAACATGCAGAACGATATTTAGTCATCACCTGTAAGTCTAATACTTTTCCAGTGTCGACACTAATGATTGTTGAAACTGCATGCAGTGAAGTATGTCCCCTCTTCATCCAGGAACTGTCACAGGAAACTGCTTTATCGTTGCTATTAGTTGCTTTACAATTTTCTTGAATTGCCCCCAGCACTGCCATTTTCATGCTCTCTTCACTTACTTCTGCAAGTGCATTGAGGAGAGCAGTATTCATTGCAGAAAATTTTAGGGGAGAACCAGGCATGTTCATAATACCACATAAAAGGATTCCACGATCTCTTCCAATCCCTATATATCTTAGTCCATAAGCAAATCTCATATTGGCTTCATAGATTCTATTACTGACCTTTGATGTCTTGAATGGTCTGTCAGCATCACATTTTTGACACAAAATGTGCAGTGTGCAAACCAAACCATCTCTGAAACTCTGCAAACCTTCTCTCTTTCCATCATCAACCAAATCCACATTTCCTCCACAAAACGAGCACTTGCAGGCTTTTGTAAGTGCTTCTGCCACCATTTCCAGATCCACAATTCTGAAACCTATATTTCTGTCATGATTTGTTTCTTCTGACACAATCCATGTCCCAAGTTTTATTTTAGATGCACTTGGAGACAAGCTAATGTTTGCATCTGCAGGCCCAACCCTAACCTCAATGTCAGTTTTTTTGCTTTATATTGGAAATATGGGACTTACTATATTTTTAAATACCTTACCAGTCCTAGGCGTTGTAAAAAGGGATCAACAAATTCAACCTTGCACAAAGAATGGCACAATAAATCAAGCGTCACTCGAATTAACTGAACAGCACAAAACTTGTTTACAACAATCCACAGCCTTCTATACCACACTGATTGAACCATAAAATGGTTCCACAGCCTTCTTTACAACACTGCTGTTATGTATACAAAAAATCACAGCCTTCTAAAGCTATATTTTCTAGGTTCACAGGCCAAATTCTGCAATAAAATTTTTCCTCCATTTGGTACACTGAAAAGCGGGCTTGGCGCATTACACTGCTTAGGGTTTTAATTTTTTTATGCCATTTGTAGTTCGAATTTCAAGGAAAATATGGGATAATAGTCTCAATTGTATTTACTATTAAATAAGCAAATAAAAATAATTTCAAGTACTTAGGATGCATATTCTCACAGGATGGCAACATAGTGAAAGAACTGGAAGCGAGGTGTAGCGAAGCTAATGTAGTGAGCGCTCAGCTACGATCTACTCTCTTCTGCAAGAAGGAAGTCAGTACCAAGACTAAGTTATCTGTGCACCGTTCAATCTTTCGACCAACTTTGTTATATGGGAGCGAAAGCTGGGTGGATTCAGGTTACCTTATCAACAAGGTTGAGGTTACGGATATGAAAGTAGCTAGGATGATTGCAGGTACTAGTAGATGGGAACAATGGCAGGAGGGTGTCCACAATGAGGAAATCAAAGAAAAAATGGGAATGAACTCTATAGATGTAGCAGTCAGGGCGAACAGGCTTAGATGGTGGGGTCATGTTACACGCATGGGAGAAGGAAGGTTACCCAAGAGACTCATGGATTCAGCAGTAGAGGGTAGGAGGAGTCGGGTCAGACCGAGGAGAAGGTACCTGGATTCGGTTAAGAATGATTTTGAAGTAATAGGTTTAACATCAGAAGAGGCATCAATGTTAGCACTGAATAGGGGATCATGGAGGAACTGTATAAGGGGGGCTATGCTCCAGACTGAACGCTGAAAGGCATAATCAGTCTTAAATGATGATGATGATGATAAAAATAATTTGTAAATTTTCCATTATTTCTGCCACCGTCTCCCCTTAAGCAGCACCAGTAAAGTTGAAAGACAACACAAGAATGGGTATATTTCAAGGAGGCTAGCGCACAGCCCAGCACACCAGAGCATTACGTCAAGGTCACTTATACTCCTTACTGAAATATTTACCACAACAGTTTCAGCTACAATGACAGCTTCATACAAATAAAAAAATCTCACAGGTTGAAAAATTACAGGAGAAGTGTGGAGAAACGAAATCTCATCAATAACAGTGTCTAAAAATTTCCGTTGGTATTCTAGTACTCACATTCACATATATACTCAGTTTTCATATTAATCATAACTATATCTTGACATCATAGTATCCATCATCATCGTAATAATATCATCATAATACATCAATTAAATCTCAAAATCGTCATAGCTTCCTTCAATAATCTCAAAACCTCTACGAAAAATGCTCTCTGCTAGTTTCAATAGCGTCATCTACCTCAGTCGTTTTCAAAAATCATGATCACATACAATATACATCACTCAAAAATCTTGGAGTATCATAATAATTCCAAAAATATATGTGAACAGTTCACAAAATGCAGACAAAGTACAATTTCATAAATACGAAGTAATCCAAATGTGTAATTACCTTGACATGTGTCAGAGATGTAGTAGAAAGTTCATTTCTCTATGTTAAATGACCAGATACCTGTGCAATTCTGTCTTAGAGAAATGTGGTACTGATGTACAAAAATGTAGAAGCAAGTACCATATCAGCTAGGGTTCCTTGAACCTTGCCACACGCATGGTACACAGAGTAGGCGTACCTCCATGAGGGATAATGTATTTATACCTCAGATCCTACAGTCTAAAACTGCGGAATGAAATGTATCATCGAAAACCTTCTCTGTATCATTATAGTTCAAATACATTTCTAATAATGTTTCAAGTACAAAATGTAATCACTCAGATGCGTGTCGTGTAGCGCTAGACTGTACTTCTTGCCGTAAGAAAATATCTGTTATTGCTTAAGGGTAAAAATGTGCCAAGTTTCATAGCTGTCGTCGTCCAGAAGCAAAGTTCTCAAAAAATCAGTGTACTTACCTAAAGTGCTATGCATATAAATGTCGTAGTTATTACTTTCATTGCGGTGACCTTGAAAGTATTGTACTGTAACGTATTGATGCGAGACTGCCAGACACAGCATAAAAGCAATAATGAAAAGTGTGTCGCTCATAAGTAGCGTAGTAGAATATTCATGTAACTGTCAAACAAACCAAATACTGTGTCATCTGTGACCTCTCAGAAAGTACTTTAATTAAATGCGTCTTTTCAAGTGAACCAAAATGGTGCAGTAAAACCTCATTAGCGGTATATGTTCCAAGAATGTGAGCATTATAATCATGACGTAATCGTTCAGCTGACAAGCGAAAATGTGCTCGTAATAAGAAAGTGTCGTCTGTTCCCTATAAAAGTGTACTCGTAAAATTACTGTCTTAATATGTTCCATAGGTTCTTGACTGGATGGTTAACTTCAAATGTTGCTACACGCTAAATATGACAACGCGTAATAGTAACCTGAAGATGAAAAATTTTATAGCAAAGACCGAGTCAGAAAGCCAATTATTTCTCAATAAACGTTTTTACACGAGAAATGCGGTGTAGTCCTTTACTTTTCTTAGAACGCAGAGATTCAGCTTCAATGCAATAATCATGTGGTATACGTAGGATCCTCGAAGGTCCATTGTAAATCAGGAAGACTTTGTGACTCAAATGTTTCTTCTTATTTGGCAATGAACTTTTTGACCAATGTGTAGTTTCTTTGCATTTGTCTCACCACGTAGTTTTCCCCTTTTGTCTGCAGCAGAATTTATATTTTTAATAGCCAAGTCAGTTATGTCTTTATGTCGAAGTTTACTTGTACTCGAGAAAGGTACAAGCTCTCTGATTCTGTTTGGTGCTTCCTCATTCTTCAGCACAAGAATAGGTGGTAAAGCAGTGGAGTCATGAGGCATTTGATTCAGTACATTTTGAAATAAGTCTAAATGTCTGTCCCAATACTGATGCTTCCTGTAACAATAAAGTTTGCAAAGCTTATTAATTTCTTTCATAATGCGTTCAGACGGGTTACAATGTGGAGAGTACAATGAAATAAAACAGGTTTGATTTTACGATTCTAAGCATGCGTGACCAAATAGCAGATCTGAATTGGGGTCTGTTATCTGAAATGACCGTATCAACGTGTACAACTTCACGTAAGAAAATTTTAACAATTGCTTTGGACACAGAACGTCCAGTGACTTTGCGTAACGGTGTGAAAGAAACAAATTTTCAAGTAAGTTGAACGTACGAAAATACATTCAATGTTTTAACAAGAAGTCCCAGAAGATCAACTGCAGCTAATTCTTTTAATGTGGTAGGAATAATAGGAAACAATAGAGCATGATTTGAGATGGTAGACAGTTAAGCTTTTTGACAAAGTTTCCAAATAGACAAAACTCTCGTAAGTCTCTTTTCCAAGTTGTTAGAATAACAAGGTGTCCGAAAAATATGATAACATTTTCGTGGACCAAAATGTGCGTAGCTGAAATGAATGTACCAGAGGAGCTTAATGCCAAAATCCTCAGGAATACAAAGTATCCATAGCTTATCATCAACAGTGCATCGTTTGAAGAGTATTTTATTTCTAACCAGTTAATAATGACGAATCTGCGTGTGTGTCTTTTCATGCCATTTACTTTTAATATCTTTCCAAATCGAATCTTTGTCTTCTTCATGAGCAATATCCTTTAAAGATGCTGTGATGATGCTTCCAAAAGCTACTTTTTAAATGTAAGGAATACTGAAATATTTTTCAAGTTTAGCTTCTGTGTTGCTTTTTTCAAGGCCAACCGGTGCACGTGAAAGTGCGTCCGCGGCAGTGTTTGCTGTGCCATGAATGTAGACTATGGTAAAGCGGAATTCTTGAACAAACAATGCCCAACGTTTTCTCAGATTTTGTTAATACCCTGATAGCAAATGCGATGGTTTTCTGAACAGTAGTATCATTTTCTCTAGCTTCTTGAAAAAAATGGGCACCAAGACCAACTTTAGAAGAATCCGTGCTAAAACAAATCCTGTGACAGATCTGGGTGAGCTAAGATTGGCAGGTTAAGTAGCGCTTCTTTCAAAGAACCAAATTCCAACTGTGCCTGTTCGTCCCAGTTCCAAATAGTTTTTGCCAGTGAGAGAACAAAGTTTTGGCGTTACTAGAATTTGCATATTTAGGAAACGCCGGTAGAAATTCACGAGACCTAGAAAACTGCGAACTTGTCTTTTTGTGGATCGAACAGGAATAGCTCAGATTGTTTCCAACTTTTCAGCATCCGGCTGAATGCCCTCAGAAGAAACAATGTGACCCAAAAACTTCACCTTTGTCCTGTCAAATTCAGATTTTTCCAAGCTAACAGTAATACCAGATTCAGCAAAAGTACGTAACAAACTGTTGAGGATACGATTACGTTGTTGCCAAGAGGCTTCTGCTATTAAAATATCGTCCACGTACGAGGTGATGTGTTGTTTTAAGAATTCAGGTAATATGGAATTTATCCCACGAATGAATGCTGCCGAAGAAATGTTCAAACCGAAAGGAAGTTTCCGAAATTGATAACAAAGGCCGAAACAAAGAAAAGCCGTATATTTTCTACTTTCTGGATGAGTTCAATTCGATAAAAGCTGGATCTGAGATCAATAGAAGGTAACACTTTTACGCCATTGAAACTTTGAAGAAGTGCTTCCAACGTTTGCGGCTTGTCTGTTGCAGGAATGTTTATGGTATTTATTTGTCTCGAATCTAAGACAAGCCTGATCTATCCGTTTTTCTTCTCAACAACATGTAATGGATTATAGTAAGAGCTAACTGCTGGTTCAATTATGCCCTCGTCAAGCATAGATTGTATTTCCGTTCTGACGCGATTCTTATAATATGCCGGAATTACTTATGGTCTGACGCAGAATTTTGTATGCTCAGGAACAGGAAATATGTACTGAAATCCTTTAATTGTTCCCGTTTTGTGAGTAAAAACAGTGGAATGTCATTGTAAGATGTCATGAAGGTCCTGTCTATCAGTCTCATTACAGTTCTCAATTATTTGAATTTTTTCTGAATTAAAACGTTAGTACCTAACACGTTATTGATATCATCCTTGTCAGGCTTGAAAAGTGATCAATAGTGTCAAATTCCGTCGAAAGTTCCAAACTGTGATCTGACAAAAGCCAATTGATTTCCTCATCATGGTTTGAAATACAATCTACAAATTTCAGTGCTATTGACTTACCTTCTTTCTCTAAACTTATTTCAGCGCCGAGAAAGTTTAAAATTGCTTTATACTCATTCAAAAAAATCTACATCTAATATAATCTCTGTCGACAATAATGGAACAATAAAAGAATTCATAATAAATCCGTGGCTTTGACAAAGGAATTCGAAGTTAGTTTTTTGGCGTACATCTACACTTTTTCCAAAATTGCACCTTGTAATTTAATCTTACGTAAAGGAAGTGTGGGGCAATCGTTCGATTTATTGCATTTACCGAAAGCTGTTTCACTAATTACCGAAATAGGACTGCCAGAGGCAAGTACTGCCGTAAATATTATGTCATTTGTTGTGATGTGAATCACAGGATATGCGGTATAGTTCTGTTTCATGTCCTGTTCCTGGAGTAAAATGGCCCTAAAGGCCTCCATTTTCACGTAATTGATAGTCATGGCAGCTACGTCGTCAGCTTCATAAGTACGTTTAGTGGCTGCCTGTGGTGCGAGTCATTGTCTATTTTCTCTTTGTTGTCGTGCGTCGTTACTGGGATTTGGAGGTCTAATTTCTACTACAATTTCAATTTGTCGACAGGTTATATCAATCTCGCCAGTTCTGATTAAATTCAGGTCTTTTGTCATGACTATAAAGTCTGTCGTCTTGTCGGAAATTTCTGTAATTTCTTTCTTGTCGATTAAGTGATGGATAATTTCTCCCGGAATCGTAATTACTAGGTGGACTGTTGCGACTGAAGTAATTTTGTCTCCCTTGATAATAATTACTCTGGTTCCCATATTGTCTATTAATTGTGGTTGTTCTGCCAATGGTTGTAATAAGGGTGGTGTCTGTTTTGGTCACGATTTGCGTTATAATGGTAGCCTTGTCATGTATGGTTATTGTTTCTGTCGTCACAGAATTGTGACGGATGTGTCCTGTAATTGTTGTTGTTTTCCTGTTTTCGCATCATGCGATTGTCCATGTCGATTTCCAGTTTTTGCAAAAGTCCTTGAAAAGCTTCGGTATTATCTTTACAACGTCAAGCCAAAATAATATGTCTTAAGTGTTCAGGCAATTTAATTAAGCAAATGCGAATAAGTTCCGAAGGGCTACATGGGTTTGACAAATACTGATTCTTGGGTAACATATTTTTACAAGCCTGGAAAATTCAAACTGTTCGAAATGTTTCATCATTATAATACTGTGTTTCACTCGATCTTGTGTAGCCTGAGACCAATATGCAGAAAGGAAGGCATGAATCACTGTGACAGTCGCGAATAATCGATCGCATTCTTACAGCTGGTTCATTTTCTAAATAGCCACACATAAATTCTAATCTATACTCTAACGTCCAATTAGGAGAAAAAATGAGAAAATTGATGAAGCCGTGCTTGTGAATGTATGTCATTACTATAACTCTTGAATGTTTTAAATTTACGCGTTGTGATGAAGAGATTATAGCCGAAGTCATCGAGTCGCCGAGTCGCAAGTCGGTCATTGTTACGTCTTGTCGGTGGTTCCAATCTCAAGGCTCGGTGCACCCTACCGCCTCCTTTCAAGATCTCGGAAATACCATGTATTATTACTCTGTGACTTTTCCGAATCTCTGAATCCCTCTTCCCAGGTCTGAGTGCGAGTATCCTATGAAATATGTAGTTTTTCTATCTCCTGTGCCAAGTGTTCTTGTACTTCCCGTATTTCTCTTTTGTGTTGCGTATTAATTTGTAACTGACTCTGTTTAAATTTCTCAATTTCCAAGTACTCTTCTGTGTCAGTAAAGGCTACCGGTCTTGTGTCATTCAAATCAGCATCTACCTTCGTAGATAAATTTGTTAACTGATTCGAAAGTTCGGCTACTTTTTCCGATAATGTGCTGATTTCCTCCGTGAGTTTTTCTGAGCCAAGTTTTAGAGTGTCCATTTTCGTCGTAATCGTATCTACTGTGTCCTTTAAGTTTCCCTGATTTCTTACAAGTTGCGCGACCGTAACGGTAGAAGCAACAGAGTCAATTTTAGCCTGCCAAGATGTCGTGATTTCGTGTACAATGATCTGCAGTTCTTTTATTACTGCTTCATGGTTCTGTAATGTGTCTTCATGTCACGAAAAAATAGGCTGAAAATGCCCACAAATTTGTGTTTTTACGTCTTCAGAAATGTTCTGATATTTCGATACGATTCTGTGTATCTCAGCGGTTAAATCTTCACGTGTTTGTTCAAGTGTTGTTTAATTTCGTCAGTTACGTCTAACTTTGAAGTAGTTGATGTGTTTGTTTCTTATTTTGTTCCATTTTTTGCTGTGTTTGTTTCTGATTTTGTTCCATTGTTTGATAAAATTTTTGAATTAATTGCAATAACAATGCACTAGTGACTGAAAGATGTTCCTTTGTGTTTCTTGTCATTGCGTTTGCATCTGCAATATTCGTATTCAGAAAATCAGAGTGTCTGTCTTCTCTTATTTAGGAGAAGTGTATTGATGCAAAACCTGAATGTACGGTACTTTCAAGATTTCGTTCTGTTATTTCGCATTCCTGTGGCGAACTGTTAATGAACGATCGATCGTCAGTAGCTCCCTGTTCACTAATTGTTTCAATTTCTACCCCGTTATTTACTGTCTGTTCCATGTCCCTATGCAATATCACCAAATTATTGTCTTGGACATTTGTCGATTCGTTACTAGGTGCTGCTTACAAGGTACATTCGCCGTCACTGTTATTTCTCAATTTACTTTGCAGCCTAGTGTTACGCTTTTCACTCACCATGATTACACACTACTTTAGACAATTACGTACAAGAAAATTAGACGAGCAAAAAGAAGAAGAAACACTATCATTTCTCAATTTACTTTGCAGCCTAGTGTTACGCTTTTCACTCGCCATAATTAGCACACTACTTTACACAATTACGTACAAGAAAATTAGAAGAGCAAAAAGAAGAAAAAAACACTGAAATAGTACTGAAAATGATAAATATCTAATTAGTTGTAAAAGCGACTGCGAGATACTTAATGAGAATCCACATGCATGCTTATCACAATACAGTAAAAAAATAAGAAACTACAAAGGAAGTTCCATACATACAATTACGCGCTAGCAGTAAACAATAACTAATTTCTAATCATGCGCTAACTATTCAAACTACAAGGAAATCAGAAGATTTCAGTGAACCTTCCTCGACCAAGGGTCGACAGGTGACCCTACGTCTTTACTTACTTTCATCATTTAAACAATGACCTACAGAATTTTCCCTGACAAACATAACTCAAGCTTAACCTATTCATTTTTTACCCGCAATATACAAGCCCAACGTAATTTGACTGCTATACAGTGACAACATGACTTTCAATAATTAACACAAAAGAATGAATAGCACTGAGCTGCAAGAAATTCTAACAATAACAAAAATACAAAAAGAAACATGAAACTATCGCCAACTCTGTTAATTGTCTAAACTCATTTCAATCACGAATCCCGGAAGTGGAAACTCCTATTTTTTATACGTCACTTAACTCACAGAAAATCTCCATAACACGAACTTCGGCAATTACAACCAGCAGCAACTACAGCCAGCTAAACAAAAAGATTCTAACTACTCTAGACTCTAACTACTATGACGCATATCGTTAGCAAAAGAAGAATTTTGTTGAAGAGCAAACAATGTATTTAGAAAATTTACCTTATTCATTTGACATCCAGTTCCAAAAATTCTATACTTGTCAATATTCTACAACCCAAACAATACCGACAACCTCCATTCTCATTTTACATATCCTTGTATCTCACATTACAATGCATATCCTACCGACACAGAGTTTCCACTAAGAAATACATGTCCTTATAATTCTCTATTCACTCGCTAACTGCTGGTCCTTCCAACCACAGAATCTCTTGCCGAGGGAGCAGAGCGCTGTCAGCGATATTAACACAGTCTATAGCGTTGCCAACATACAAACAGGCTACTTACAGTAGTAGCTGTCTCATTCTACCTTCCTGAGTACATTTAAAAAATTTCCCAGTAATATGGCACACGAACATATTCACGATGTTTTGAACATGCAGCTTACCTCTCCCTACCAAGACACTGCTAACTGTAAGTCGCTCACACCCACTAGTCGCTCATAGCCACCCACTACCCCTTAGCCACTCTAACTCTCTCATTCAGCCAATTCATTACCTCTTTGTGTCTCTCTGTTACTGTCTGCTGTCTCACTGTCACTGTCTTCCTCTTGCTCTCTCTTACTGCTACTATCTCAGTCATTCCTTCTCGCTGCTGCAGTCATTTCTCACTGTCACCTCTCTGTTCTTCGTTGTCAGTTTTACAGACTGTGTCTCATTATACACTCCTGGAAATGGAAAAAAGAACACATTGACACCGGTGTGTCAGACCCACCATACTTGCTCCGGACACTGCGAGAGGGCTGTACAAGCAATGATCACACGCACGGCACAGCGGACACACCAGGAACCGCGGTGTTGGCCGTCGAATGGCGCTAGCTGCGCAGCATTTGTGCACCGCCGCCGTCAGTGTCAGCCAGATTGCCGTGGCATACGGAGCTCCATCGCAGTCTTTAACACTGGTAGCATGCCGCGACAGCGTGGACGTGAACCTATGTGCAGTTGACGGACTTTGAGCGAGGGCGTATAGTGGGCATGCGGGAGGCCGGGTGGACGTACCGCCGAATTGCTCAACACGTGGGGCGTGACGTCTCCACAGTACATCGATGTTGTCGCCAGTGGTCGGCGGAAGGTGCACGTGCCCGTTGACCTGGGACCGGACCGCAGCGACGCACGGATGCACGCCAAGACCGTAGGATCCTACGCAGTGCCGTAGGGGACCGCACCGCCACTTCCCAGCAAATTAGGGACACTGTTGCTCCTGGGGTATCGGCGAGGACCATTCGCAACCGTCTCCATGAAGCTGGGCTACGGTCCCGCACACCGTTAGGCCGTCTTCCGCTCACGCCTCAACATCGTGCAGCCCGCCTCCAGTGGTGTCGCGACAGGCGTGAATGGAGGGACGAATGGAGACGTGTCGTCTTCAGCGATGAGAGTCGCTTCTGCCTTGGTGCCAATGATGGTCGTATGCGTGTTTGGCGCCGTGCAGGTGAGCGCCACAATCAGGACTGCATACGACCGAGGCACACAGGGCCAACACCCGGCATCATGGTGTGGGGAGCGATCTCCTACACTGGCCGTACACCACTGGTGATCGTCGAGGGGACACTGAATAGTGCACGGTACATCCAAACCGTCATCGAACCCATCGTTCTACCATTCCTAGACCGGCAAGGGAACTTGCTGTTCCAACAGGACAATGCACGTCCGCATGTATCCCGTGCCACCCAACGTGCTCTAGAAGGTGTAAGTCAACTACCCTGGCCAGCAAGATCTCCGGATCTGTCCCCCATTGAGCATGTTTGGGACTGGATGAAGCGTCGTCTCACGCGGTCTGCACGTCCAGCACGAACGCTGGTCCAACTGAGGCGCCAGGTGGAAATGGCATGGCAAGCCGTTCCACAGGACTACATCCAGCATCTCTACGATCGTCTCCATGGGAGAATAGCAGCCTGCATTGCTGCGAAAGGTGGATATACACTGTACTAGTGCCGACATTGTGCATGCTCTGTTGCCTGTGTCTATGTGCCTGTGGTTCTGTCAGTGTGATCATGTGATGTATCTGACCCCAGGAATGTGTCAATAAAGTTTCCCCTTCCTGGGACAATGAATTCACGGTGTTCTTATTTCAATTTCCAGGAGTATATATAGACCTATATCTCTAACGTCGATCAGTTGTAGAATTTTGGAACACGTATTGTGTTCGAGTATAATGACTTTTCTGGAGACTAGAAATCTACTCTGTAGGAATCAGCATGGGTTTCGAAAAAGACGGTCATGTGAAACCCAGCTCGCGCTATTCGTCCACGAGACTCAGAGGGCCATTGACACGGGTTCACAGGTAGATGCCGTGTTTCTTGACTTCCGCAAGGCGTTCGATACAGTTCCCCACAGTCGTTTAATGAACAAAGTAAGAGCATATGGACTATCAGACCAATTGTGTGATTGGATTGAGGAGTTCCTAGATAACAGGACGCAGCATGTCATTCTCAATGGAGAGAAGTCTTCCGAAGTAAGAGTGATTTCAGGTATGCCGCAGGGGAGTGTCATAGGACCGTTTCTATTCACAATATACATAAATGACCTGGTGGATGACATCGGACGTTCGCTGAAGCTTTTTGCAGATGATGCTGTGGTGTATCGAGAGGTTGTAAAAATGGAAAATTGTACTGAAATGCAGGAGGATCTGCAGCGAATTGACGCATTGTGCAGGGACGGCAATTGAATCTCAATGTAGACAAGTGTAATGTGCTGAGAATACACAGAAAGATAGATCCTATATCATTTAGCTACAAAGTAGCAGGTCAGCAACTGGAAGCAGTTAATACCATAAATTATCTGGGAGTACGCATTAGGAGTGATTTAAAATGGAATGATCATATAATGTTGATCGTCGGTAAAGCAGATGCCAGACTGAGATTCATTGGAAGAATCCTAAGGAAATGCAATCCGAAAACAAAGGAAGTAGGTTACAGTACGCTTGTTCGCCCACTGCTTGAATACTGCTCAGCAGTGTGGGATCCGTACCAGATAGGGTTGATAAAAGATATAGAGAAGATCCAACGGAGAGCAGCGCGCTTCGTTACAGGATCATTTAGTAATCGCGAAAGCGGGTCGGAGATGATAGATAAACTGCAGTGGAAGACTCTGCAGGAGAGACGCTCAGTAGCTCGGTACGGGCTTTTGTCAAAGTTTCGAGAACATACCTTCACCGAAGAGTCAAGCAGTATATTGCTCCCTCCTACGTATATCTCGCGAAGAGACCATATGGATAAAATCAGAGAGATTACAGCCCACACAGAGGCATACCGACAATCCTTCTTTCCACGAACAATACGAGACTGGAATAGAAGGGAGAACCGATAGAGGTACTCAAGGTACCCTCCGCCACACACCGTCAGGTGGCTTGCGGAGTATGGATGTAGATGTAGATGTAGATCACTGACTCTCAACCACTTCCACTTTCTCTTTTTCTTTATTAATATCTCAATGGCACTATCTCCTTCCGGGGCGCCTCCAGACACGTCTTCGGTCTGGAATCTCAAATCACTGGAGTAGAATCGTCCTCAGCGATGGCCGGCCGGGGTGGCCGAGCGGTTCTAGGCGCTACAGTCTGGAACCGCGCGACCGCTACAGTCGCAGGTTCGAATCCTGCCACGGGCATGGATGTAAGTGATATCCTTAGGTTACTTAGGTTTAAGTAGTTCTAGGTTCTAGGGGACTGATGACGTCAGAAGTTAAGTCCCATAGGGCTCAGAGCCATTTGAACCATTCCTCAGCGATGAGTCATGCTTCCAACTGAGTCTCGATGATGTTCAGGACAGCGGTAGTATTAGTATACTACCGCTGTCCTGACTGTCGCTCACCATATGACCCGACAACCAGAAATGATGGTCTGGGGTGCCATTTCATTTCATAGCAGGAACTTTTAGTTATCATCCGCGGTATCGTTACAGTACAGCAGTACGTCGACGATATTCCACGTGCCTCTTTGTTGTCCTTCATGGCAAGCCATCCTGGGTTACATTTCAGCAAGATAACGCATGCCCGCACACGCTGAGATTTCTACTGCTTGTCTTCGTATTTGCAAACCATATCTTGGCCATAAAAGTCACCAGAACGCTTGGGGCATAAGGGGCAGAACCTTCCAACCAGTTCGGGATTTTGGTGATCTAAGCAATTGGACAGAAACTGGTACGATATCCCTTACGAGGACAGGCAACAACTTTATAAATCTATACAAAGCCGAATTACTGTATGCATAAGGGCCAGAGGTACGTTATTGCCTTGCACAATTTGTGAAGCTTTTTCTCTTGAATGAATAACTCAATTCTTCTGAAACAGTAATAATTTCTTTGTCTGTATGTGTACATCCCTCTGTCTATTTCTGTTCCATTCGGATGCTTCCGTCGTGGTGCATCTTTTTTTGTCTAACACCGTGGTTTTTCATGTTCATGCATCTGAACTCTAACTACATTGCAAAGAAAATCTGGAATGTAAGGAGGTGAGTTGTTTTTTCTGTGAGGCAAGGCAGGAGATTATTACATGCTTCTTCTCCTGTTTAAACTGATGCACAATAAATTCTTCAATGGAAAGGCTTTAGATGATTTTTATAAGAAGGAAACAAGCACTGCTGTGGCTGTGGAAAGTTTTTTTTTATTAAAAGAATCCTGAGTGACCTACTGATAACTAACAGACCCGAACTTTTCGACTCTGTAAGTGCAGAACGGGGAATCAGTGCTCATAAGGCCGTTGCAGCATCCCTGAATATGGAAGTTAATAGGAATATAAAAAAAGGGAGGAAGGTTTATCTGTTTAGCAAGAGTGATAGAAGGCAGATTTCAGACTACCTAACAGATCAGCAGTCAAAACCTCTCAGACAAACAGAAGCTAAACGATGTCAAAGTTAGCGTAAGGAGGGCTATGCGTGAAGCGTTCAGTGAATTCGAAAGTAAAATTCTATGTACCGACTTGACAGAAAATCCTAGGAAGTTCTGGTGTTACGTTAAATCAGTAAGTTGCTCGAAACAGCATATCCAGACACTCCGGGATGATGATGGCATTGAAACAAGGATGATAAAGCTGAAATACTTAACACCTTTTTCCAAAGCTGTTTCACAGAGGAAGACCGCACTTCAGTTCCTTCTCTAAATCCTCGCACAAACGAAAAAATGGCTGACATCGAAATAAGTGTCCAAGGAATAGAAAAGTAACAGGAATCACTCAACAGAGGAAAGTCCACTGGACCTGACGGGATACCAATTCGATTCTACAAAGAGTACGCGAAAGAACTTGCCCCCCTTCTAACAGCCGTGTACCCCAAGTCTCTAGATGAACGGAAGGTTCCAAATGTTTGGAAAAGAGCACAGGTAGTCCCAGTCTTCAAGATGGGTCGTCGAGCAGATGCGCAAAACTATAGACCTATATCTCTGACGTCGATCTGTTGTAGAATTTTAGAACATGTTTTTGCTCGCGTATCATGTCGTTTATGGAAACCCAGAATCTACTCTGTAGGAATCAACATGGATTCCGGAAACAGCGATCGTGTGAGACCCAACTCGCTTTATTTGTTCATGAGACCCAGAAAATATTAGATACAGGCTCCCAAGTAGATGCTATTTTCCTTGACTGCCGGAAGGCGTTCGATACAGTTTCGCACTGTCGCCTGATAAACAAAGTAAGAGCCTACGGAATATCAGACCAGCTGTGTGGCTGGATTGAAGAGTTTTTAGCAAACAGAACACAGCATGTTGTTATCAATGGAGAGACGTCTACAGACGTCAAGGTAACCTCTGGCGTGCCACAGGGGAGTGTTATGGGACCATTGCTTTTCACTATATATATAAATGTCCTAGTAGATAGTGTCGGACGTTCCATGCGGCTTTTCGCGGATGATGCTGTAGTATACACAGAAGTTGCAGCATTAGAAAATTGTAGCGAAATGCAGGAAGATCTGCGGCGGATAGGCACTTGGTGCAGGGAGTGGCAACTGACCCTTAACATAGATAAATGTAATGTATTGCGAATACATAGAAAGAAGGATCCTTTATTGTATGATTATATGACAGCGGAAGAAACACTGGTAGCAGTTACTTCTGTAAAATATGTGGGAGTATGCGTGCAGAACGATTTGAAGTGGAATGATCATATAAAATTAATCGTTGGTAAGGCAGGTACCAGGTAGAGATTCATTGGGAGAGTCCTTAGAAAATGTAGTCCATCAACAAAGGAGGTAGCTTACAAAACACTCGTTCGACCTATACTTGAGTATTGCTCATCAGTGTGGGATCCGTAGCAGATCGGGTTAACGGAGGAGACAGAGAAGATCCAAAGAAGAGCGGCGCGGTTCGAAACAGGGTTATTTAGTAACCGTGATAGCATTACGGAGATGTTTAGCAAACTCAAGTGGCGGACTCTGCAAGAGAGGCGCTCTGCATCGCGGTGTAGCTTGCTCGCCAGGTTTCGAGAGGGTGCGTTTCTGGATGAGGTATCGAATATATTGCTTCCCCCTCCTTATACCTCCCGAGGAGATCACGAATGTAAAATTAGAGAGATTCGAGCGCGCACGGAGGCTTTCAGACAGTCGTTCTTCCCGCGAACCATACGCGACTGGAACAGAAAAGGGAGGTAATGACAGTGGCACGTAAAGTGACCTCCGCTACACACCGTTGGGTGGCTTGCGGAGTATAAATGTAGATGGAGATGTAGATGTAGTGATATAAATTGTGTCTACAAGATTATTGTACGCTTTCCTAGATCCTCTGCCCGTCCTTCACGTAGTTGAAGGCCTGCAAGGAGAATGATACGAAAGAGAGTGTGAAGCAAATAGCTATCCCGACGAGAGAGAGAGAGAGAGAGCTTTCTGATGATGACGATGATGTTTGGTTTTGGGGCTCTCAACTGCGCTGTCATCAGCGCCCATACAAAGTCCCAATTTTAACACAGTCCGATGTTTTGCACAGTCCAGTCTAGCCACCGTCACGAATAAGGACGACGATGATGATGCTGATGATGATGAGGACAACACCAAGACCCAGTCCCCGGGCAGAGAAAATCCCAATCCGGCAGTGAATTGAACCCGGGACCCTGTCGTACAGAGGCTGCAACGCTAGCCACGAGACCATGAACTGCAGACGAGAGCTCTCTGAAGGTAAACGAGTTAGGAAGAAACTTCGTAGTTTTTCGTGGCGTAATAAGTCTTGAAAGTCTTTTCGTGTTTGCTGCCGGATCTTAAAATCAACTCTATTCAATATTTCGGCTACCCAACTGTTCGCCATCTTCAGGAGAACGGTGCTTCTGCTGATGAGTCCTCCTGAGAATTGATGCCAGGCTGCAAATCGACGTCCTATATAGGCCTCCGTACTGTACACTTCGCATCTGCCGCCCATCACAGTTGCTGCCCTCCAACACTGGGCAGGTAGAGCCGTCCTTAGTAGAACACCGGCGGCAACGATATATCGTGCTCAGGAGATGATTTTCAAACACTCGGACTGGCAGCACCGAAGAATTTCTGTTTTGATGCGGCTTAGTCAGGATTCCACGTCTTGATAAGATGAGACCCATAGTGTCTATTAATTAAATTATCCGCCAACCTAATTTCAACTGCCTCTTTATAGACAATGTCCCAAAAACCGGAAGTGTTGGCAACTATCACAGTTTTGTCTAATTACATACCGTGTTCCTCGTTTAAGCAATGTTCCACTACCACCGATTTTTCTGCCTGTTGTAATGTTCGTAAGACGGTGATTTTCCACACACCTGTCATGAACTGTGCGAATCGAACGGCCGATATAAGCCTTCCCACACTCACACGGAATTTTGTATATAGCAGTCTTCCTAAGCCCAAAATAGCCGAGTAGTGCTTAAATTGAAAGGTGGACGGAACACACTTTTAATGTTAAAACTCGTTAAAATTCTTGCAATCTTGACCGATATGCCCCCAGCATAAGGAATAAAGGCCACCGATCTATACTCCTCTTCATGAACCTCCGGTGATGGAGCAAACTCGATAGCCCAACATTTCTGCTTCTCTGAGTATCCATTTTCCTTAAAAACAGCCGTCAAATGCGCAAGTTCTTGGGTTAAACTGCCCGCGTCGGAAATGACAAATGCTCTGCCTACCATAGTCCTAAGGACGCCGCTGCGTTTGCATGTTGGATGACAACTCGTAGAATGCAGATACCGATCTGTGTGTTTCGGCTCTCTGTGAACGGTATTCTGGGGAATACCATCTGATTTTTTGTAAACCATAACGTCCAAGAATAGAAACATACCATCACTTTAAACCTCGATGGCAAATTTAACGCTGGGATAAAGACGCTGAAGTGTCCAAAAATCTGTTAAGAACATCACGTCCACATGGCCAGACGAAAAGAGTATCATCCACATACCTCAATAAGCACGTTGGTTGCAAAGCCGGACTCCTCAGTGCCATATCCTCGAAATCCTCCATAAATAAACTGGCGACTAAGGGTGATAAAAGCCTATTCATAGCCACTCCGTCATTCTGCTCACAAACGTTGTCGTCAAATGAAAAATGCGTGGATTTCAGCACATGACGGGAAGCTTCACCAACTCTTCATCTAGTTTTTCACTACTCAAACTACGGGACTCTTCCAGAGGGACTCGTGTAAACAGAGATACCATATCAAAACTCACTAATAAGTCTGAAGGACCCAGCCTCAAAGATTTCAATCGTCGAATAAAATCCACCGAATTTGAGATATGTAGTTCACACTTGGCAATACATGGACTGAAAGCAGTTATTAAATACTTAGTCAGGTTATAAGTGGGTGCACCCAAATTACTAACAATTGGGTGTAGAGGACGCCCTTCCTTAACTTAGGCAGACCATACCGGAGTTTAAACCATCACCGGAAGAGCATAGATCAGTGGCCTTCATTCCTTATGCTGGGGACATATCGTTTAAGACTGGAAGAATTTGAAGGAGTTTTAACATTAAGAGTGTTCGTCCACCTTCCAATATTAGGTCAGTACTCGGCTCTGCGGAAGATGGTTTAGTGCTTAGGAAGCCTGGCACATGCAAAATTCCCTGTCAGATTAGGAAGGCACACATCGGCTGTTAGATTCGCACACTTCACGACATGTGCGTGGAACATCGCGGTCATCCGAGGCTACAACAGCCGGAAAAATCGGCGGTAGTAGAACATTGCTTAAACGAGGGACCCAGTGTGAAATTTGTCGAAAGTGTGATAGTTGCCAACATGTCCAGTTTTGGGAACAGTGTCTATAAAGATGCAATTATAATTAGGTTGGCACATAATTTAAATAATAGAGACAATGGTTTTCCTCTTATCAGGAAGAGGAATCCTGTTCTAACCCGCATCGAAACAGAACGTTCTTCGGTGCGGCCAGTCCGAGTGTTCGAAAATCGTCTCTGAGTGCGATATATCGTTGCCGCCGGTGTTCTACTAAGGGCGGTGCCACCTGCCCAGTCTTGGAGCGCAGCAACTGTAATGGACGGCAAATGCGCAGTGTACACAACGGAGGCCTATACAGGACGTCGATATGCAGCCTGGCATCAGTTTTCAGGAGGACTCATCAGCAGAACCAGCGTTCCCCTGGAGATGGCGAACAGCTGATTTTAGGGTCCGGCAGCGAACACGAAGAGACTCTGAAGAGTTACGAAGAGATTTTTTTCGCCGCCTTTCCCCTGCATTATAGCAGCAACTTTCCTCTCTCCCATGTACTAAAACGAACCTGCACCGAGACTTAATAAGGTCTTAGCCCTACGGCAAAGTCCGAGATATCTCATACGTGGCTCATGTCCGTGATACGATTGAGCATCAGCGTATCGCTCCATTTATGTCTACTGTTGACGAGGACCACGGAAGAGATAGTTATAAGCAGTGTGCACACGGAGATGATTTACATAAGAGGTAACGGGTGGAGTTAGTGGTCCAGAGTTCGGACGGAATCACCTGCGGCTGCGGTTGTGGTTTCTGCAGCGGCTACCTCTGTCGAAGCCGTTGCTGCCGCTACTGACCCGCTGCCGTAACGGCAGTTCTAGACCATAGCCTTTGAGGGGCTGCTGCCGCCGCCGCGGTTTCTGCTGTTACTGCGGCCCCCGGCTGCTGCAGCTGCTGCTGTAAGTAGGCTGTTTATGTTTTCTTATTGGCAACGTTACGTAGCGCTCTGTATGAAAATCACTGGCTGTGTTGCGTGCAGTCTGTGGCTGGTTTGCATTGTTGTTGGCTATTGTAGTGTTGGGCACTTGGCTGTTAACAGCGCGTAGCGTTGCGCAGTTGGAGGTGAGCCGCCAGGGGCCGGCCGGAGTGGCCGAGCGGTTCTAGGCGCTACAGCCTGGAACCGCGCGACCGCTACGGTCGCAGGTTCGAATCCTGCCTCGGGCATGGATGTGTGTGCTGTCCTTAGGTTAGTTAGGTTTAAGTAGTTCTAAGTTCTAGGGGACTGATGACCTGAGAAGTTAAGTCCCATAGTGCTCAGAGCCATTTGAACCATGTTTTGAGCCGCCAGCAGTGGTGGATGTGGGGAGAGAGATGGCGGAGTTTTGAAATTTGTAAGACTGGATGTCATGAACTGCAGTATATATTATGACTTTTGAACACTATTAAGATGAATACATTGTTTGTTCTCTATCAAAATCATTCATTTGCTAACTATGCCTATTAGTAGTTAGTGCATTAATCCTCAGGGGGGTACACACTTACTTTGTGTATCATGTGTTTGGCAAGCACAAGGAGCCCTAGCTAATATGGTACTTGGTTACACAACTTTACACATCGGTACCATATTTCTCTAACACATAATTACACAGCTATCTGATCATTTAACTGAGAGAGACAAACTTTTTTACTACGGCAGTCACAGATGTTTACGTAATTACACTGTTGGATAACTTCACACTTACGAAATTGTATTTTGTCTGTACTTTGTGAACTGTTCATATTTTTTCGGAACCATTGTGATACTATGAGAGCTTAGAATGATATATTTGGTATGGGATCACGATTTTTAAAGTACGTTTGTGGCAGATGACACTTTTGACATGAGCAGAGAATTTTTTTTAGGTTTTGAAATTATTGGAGGAAGCTACGACGATTTTGAGAGTTGACTGAGGTGTTATGATGTTATTATTACGATGACTATGTGTATTATGCTGTTGCGGTATGTTTATGATCAATAAGCTGATGCTATATGAGTTATTTGATTATGCTACGTATCTGTTATGATGAAATATTGAAAAAGTGTCAACGAATAAGGTAAGGAATAATGAGTAGTGGTTAGGGACTCTGGTTTGTGAAAAAGGTTGTTGGAAACCAAGAATCGTACTTTAAGAGTTATGAAATGTATGTAAATGCGTCAATGTATTACAATGCCGACGAAAATTTTTTGGACACTGTTATATCAATAGGATTTTGTTTCTACAGATTTGTAATGCAAATTCTTGACCTGTGAAATATTTTTATATGAGACTGTCACTGTAGCGGAAACTGCTGTCGTAAATATTTCGGTAAGAAAGTTAAGTGACCACCTTCACGTAATGCGTCGTGGGCACCCAGCTGCGCGACAGACGCCTGGAAAAAAGCCATTAGTGTGTGCCTTTCAGAGGCACAGATGGAGAAGAAAAAAAAAGAGGCCATTATCCTCGCTATTGACATTCCTTTGTAGAAAGTATCGTAAATACGACACCCGCAAACTTTAAAACATGATTACACTGTAGAGTTCTTAATTTATGATATTTACTGAAATGAAATGATGAGAAACATTTCATGTCTATTGTCTTGCTAGTTGAAAGATTGTTTACTGCATTATGAAATGCCATATGGCTAGTGAATGACGTTTCACGCCTTGCTTTGGCTATTTTGTTTAATATCTAGTTCCTAGCTGCACTGCAGCATTGGTTAAAATAAAATTTTATAGATGTACTAATATAAATATTTTATGCCTACAGATCCAGTAAAAAATAACTTTATGATGGATGTACTCCAAAAAAATGAGGGAGCACAAAAAGACATTTCCACTTCACAGGAATTGCATACATAATTTTTGTCAGTGTCTTGGTAACTTGTTTGCTAGAGCAAGTTACAGTGATGCATCACTCTAGTGTTAAGATGTGACATAGGTATTAAACATGGCCATTTTTACTGTAATATTTTTTCTGCTTGAGCTTTGTCATGTTTAGATATAAGTTATTGCATTTGCTGCTGCTGTTTGCCAGGCATAATGTTACTGAATTTGACTTTGTATTACGCTGTTAAGCCAGTTTTACTACGGATTTATTTTTCTTGTTTGCTGCACAGTACCTTATATTAGTTGTAATATTGCAATTGCTTTGCCAATGTGAATTTTTTTGTCATTTCTGTTTGTGTGTCCCTTGATATATATATCTGAGCTCAGTAGATTTAAGTTAGCTTAAGAGGGGGTAGCGTATAAGAGAGTGAGTTGCGATGAATTTGAAGAAATGCACTGAGAGGTTATACGAGAAAAGTACAGAAAGCAGGTATAGATAGGACTTTTTGGAAATAATGAAGAACGAAGGGAGATCTTCGGAAGTAAAGAAAGTTTTGTTTGCAAAATACTGCAGTAAAACAAACCCTGTCCTTTCCTTGTCTTATCCCACTATGTGTTTGTATAGACTTGTGTATTTATGTTCTCCCTGTCTTTATATGTTTATCTGATAAGACTTATGTTGTAGAATTTTTCTAATACTCTGCTACATGAACTATGATGAGGAATATTGTTATCCTCAAATATAATTTGCATTAATAATATGTTATTTACTTTGTAAAGATGTTAGACATTATTAATTCTGTTCTACTTTAATGCTCATGTGTGAAGTTGATGTTTCGAAAGTTATTCTGATCTTTTATGTATGTACTCATGTCATAATTCCTGTAACACTGATGTATATGTTATTTCAATTCTTTTGCAAAGCCTGTACTACAAATGTTATCTGTATTGTTATGTTCTTTAATGATGTATTTTGTACCTTTGTAATTGTATTCTTATGTTATAAAATTGTAATTGACAGCAGTTCATCATATTATTAACTTGTAAGTTCAATTTAACTGCACACGTTTCTGTTGGTCATAGTATATGGACAATATGTGAGAAGTAGGTACTGTTAGTGTTTGCACATGTGTTAATAATTCAGCAAGGGACTGGATAACAGCATTGCTGGTTCTAAGGACAATTCCAAAAACTTTGTGAGTGCACAAGTGGTGGTTATGGACTTGCTATATTATCCGCAAGAATCTTCAATGGTGATTGTGCACCTGCACAGTCACAACAGATGGCTGCTGGCCATCTCTACAAGGACTGCAGTGGGTCTGCATCTTTGATGACCCACCAATAGCATTATTTCTACAAGGACTACAGTGGGTCTACACCTTTGCTGACTCACCAGTAGCACTATTTCTACAAGGACTGCAGTGGGTCTGCAACTCTGGTGGCCCACCAATACCACAATCTCTACCAGAACTACAGTGGGTCTGCACCTCTGGTGGCCCACCAATACCGTAATCCCTACCAGGACTACAGTGTGTCTGATCCGTGATGACCTACCTACCAATACTCTTCAAAATTTCGACTGACTCTGCTGTGGGTTTGCTCTGTTGTGGACCAATACATGTCTGCATGTCAAGAGTCAGCACTGTCTTTCCGTTGGAAGGACAACACTACTTCTTCAAGATTGCATGGAAATCCACTACTTCCGTGTGCATTTTCTTTTACTGCTCAGACTTTGAGAAAAGAAAACACTGCAATTTTACTGTGATGGATGATCAGGACTGTCTTTATGGACTGTGAGAAAATTTTAGCTTTTGACCAACATTGTATCAATAAGTGTGTGCATTTGATATCTTTGTTATTGTAATTATGAAAAATTTCATCAAATCATTATTGGCCACTGCCCAAAACAATCAGTAAAAGTTTTTGTGGGGAGCATGGGGGCTATGTAAGTAGGCTGTTTATGTTTTCTTATTGGCAACGTTACGTAGCGCTCTGTATGAAAAATCACTGGCTGTGCTGTGTGAGTCTGTGGCTAGTTTTCATTGTTGTTGGCTATTGTAGTGTTGGGCACTTGGCTGTTAACAGCGCGTAACGTTGCGCAGTTGGAGGTGAGCCGCCAGCAGTGGTGGATGTGGGGAGAGAGATGGCGGAGTTTTGAAATTTGTAAGACTGGATGTCACGAACTGCTATATACATTATGACTTTTGAACACTATTGAGGTAAATACATTGTTTGTTCTCTATCAAAATCTTTCATTTGCTAACTATGCCTGTTAGTAGTTAGTGCCTTCAGTAGTTTGAATCCTTTATTTAGCTGGCAGTAGTGGCGCTCGCTGTATTGCAGTAGTTCGAGTAACGAAGATTTTTGTGAGGTAAGTGATTTGTGAAAGGTATAGGTTAATGTCAGTCACGGCCATTCTTTTGTAGGGATTATTGAAAGTCAGATTGCGTTGCGCTAAGAACATTGTGTGTCAGTTTAAGCACAGTCATGTATAAATTGTTCTAAGGGGACGTTTCGCTGCTACAGATACCTCTGCCTCCCCCACCCCCCTTCACCTAACTTTGCACCCTCCCCCCCCCCCATCCTCACCCCAGGATGCCGTCGACGCCTCCTTCGCCGCTGCCGCTGCCGCCACGGTTTCTGCTGCTGCAGCGCCGTCCCTGGACGCGGTCTCCGCTCTGCGGTCTCTGCTGCTGCCGACTCCGCCGCCTTTGTGGTACCCTCTGCTACTGCCACCTCCCAGCCACCGCGACCGACGACACCGCCGTCGTCGCAACGTGTAAGGGGAGCTTAGAGCACCAGTGGTGGCCATAATAATAGAGGAAATCTGTAGATTGTGTAGTAAATGACATTGCAACAGTCTGTTGATGTTATACTAAACCCATCATTCAACTAGTGCAAACAGATTAAAGATTTAAGAACTGAAGTTACACAATGATGAAGTTGATTCCTGTTACTACCTCTACCAGCAATTTGTGTGTTATGAGTTCGTCATTATCCGCGACGACAGCAGACCGTGTATTTGCTATGTGTGGAATGGTACCAAGTGCAGAAATTTGTACACCTACAGATCGGCGCTATGGCCAAGATAGAATGGAAAATAGGTATGCTGCTACTAAATGTATTTCACAAAATGAATTTACATGGGAGAACCATATTACCTGAACGGGAATGTGCAGTTCCACTATAAGTATTACGTAAATATATTCTAAAAGAATCACAGGGAAGAGTATCTAGAACAGTGGACGCGCTTAAACATGTTGGTTCAAAACGTTACAACTGAAATGAAAAAGCTTCAGATTATATTGAATCATTAGTATATTTTAACAACTCAGTGTTGATGTAGATCGTAGATTAGATCGAGAATCATAACCGAGATGTAAAACAACAGTTCAATGCGACCTAAATAACAAAGCCGTGGAAGTTAGTTACAGATTACTGGATAGTCTTGCAGACGATAGTGAAGTCCAGAAATTCTCTAAGCAGAAACTCGGGCGAAAACAGTTTCAAAATAAAATAGTAGACAGTGCAAATTATGTTTTGAACATCATAGGTCAAACAAAACCGTCGAAGCTCGTACTAGTATCAGTTAACTATACATAATGGCAATAAGGATCTCTATAATTAAAAGCCGAAAGCAAAAGAATCAGTAAGAAACGCCATAAATGACCACCATATGAATATAAGCAGGTGATGGGAGGAAGTGCGAAAGATTTTACGGAAATAAGAATAAACTGATAACGAAAAAGCTTGTGGACGTTAACTTTGGTTCACAGCAGATATCTTTTGAGAGGAAAGCAACCGACTTCCAAAAAACGTTACTAAAAAGTGTAAGAGAGAGAGAGGTCAGTTTCGGAGGACTTTGATGCGTATGGGTCACTTACTCCCTCAGTCACAGTCTTCTCATTTGGTTGCTAAAGACATTCGCCTGCGTAAAGTGATTGTCAATTTTCTTAAGAGTAAACGGAAATTTTCATTTATTATTAAATTTAAGAAGTAGTGTGAAGTGATTACATAAGTACGTCTAGTTTACTTATCATTCTGCTTGTTAAACACCTGTTGTTGAAAAAGTTGATGGCTTGAGCTTTCAATTCCGCAAATATGCAATTTTTTGTTTTCTTTGTACGATTACGTATTCTGTGTACACATGTGATCTCGATGGCTAAACAGAGTATAAACTCTGAAAGCCATATAAAACAAAACAAAACAACAACATTATTGGTTCACGGACGTCGTTCAACGCGTAACATGTGGTCAAAACGCTTTTTTCACAAGTACAAAGGACCGAAGCAGATCGTCAAACAACTGCATCTGACAGAAGATCGATTTAACCATTCGAAGACGGGAAAAACAAAGAGGCCTTGTAATTTTGATCACAATTGTGAGTTTCGTGTATTCCATACAGGGAAAAAAACCGGAACCGACGCAGAAACATGAAGGAGAGTGTCCTGTATTCCATATGTGCAATAAAAAGGTGGAGCCGTGGGTCGAGGAGATGCTCAGTTTTTTGTTTGGTGTTAATAAATCACACACTGGTGCACAGGTGGGCTATGTAAGCCATATGTTAATTGTTTAGATGAAGAGAGAATACAAAGGCTTAGGGTCGCAGACAATTGCTGTTAAAAAAGAATTTTGCCAAGAAAGAAGTTGGAGGGGTGAGTCACACATTTTCTAGCAATAAGAAGGCGACGGAGGATTATGTAAATAGTAACTACACTGACGACAGAAAAAAATCACAAAACCAAGGAGTTTTGTGGCATAAACGAAGGTTGGTAGGCTGTTTCTACGAGGTGCATTCAAGTTCTAAGGCCTCCGATTTTTTTTCTAATTAACTACTCACCCGAAATAGGTGAAACTGGCGTTACTTCTCGACGTAATCGCCCTGCAGACGTACACATTTTTCACAACGCTGACGCCATGATTCCATGGCAGCGGCGAAGGCTTCTTTAGGAGTGTTTTGACCACTGCAAAATTGCTGAGGCAATAGCAGCACGGATGGTGAATGTGCGGCCACGGAGAGTGTCTTTCATTGTTGGAAAAAGCCAAAAGTCACTAGGAGCCAGGTCAGGTGAGTAGGGAGCACGAGGAATCACTTCAAAGTTATTATCACGAAGAAACTGTTGCGTAACGTTAGCTCGATGTGCGGGTGCGTTGTCTTGGTGAAACAGCTCACTCGCAGCCCTTCCCGGACGTTTTTGTTGCAGTGCAGGAAGGAATTTGTCCTTCAAAACATTTTCGTAGGATGCACCTGTTACCGTAGTGCCCTTTGGAACGCAATGGGTAAGGATTACGCCCTCGCTGTCCCAGAACATGGACGCCATCATTTTTTCAGCACTGGCGGTTACCCGAAATTTTTTCGGTGGCGGTGAATCTGTGTGCTTCCATTGAGCCGACTGGCGCTTTGTTTCTGGATTGAAAAATGGCATCCACATCTCATCCATTGTCACAACCGACGAAAAGAAAGTCCCATTCATGCTGTCGTTGTGCGTCAACGTTGCTTGGCAACATGCCACACAGGCAGCCATGTGGTCGTCCGTCAGTATTCATGGGACCCACCTGGATGACACTTTTCGCATTTTTAGTTCGTCATGCAGGATTGTATGCACAGAACCCACAGAAATGCCAACTCTGGAGGCGATCTGTTCAACAGTCATTCGGCGATCACCCAAAACAATTCTCTCCACTTTCTCGATCATGTCGTCAGACCGGCTTGTGCGAGCCCGAGGTTGTTTTGGTTTGATGTCACACGATGTTGTGCCTACATTAAACTGTCGCACCCATGAACGCACTTTCGACACATCCATAACTCCATCACCACATGTCTCCTTCAACTGTCGATGAATTGCAATTGGTTTCACACCACGCAAATTCAGAAAACGAATGATTGCACGCTGTTCAAGTAAGGAAAACGTCGCCATTTTAAGTATTTAAACAGTTCTCATTCTCGCCACTGGCGGTAAAATTCCATCTGCCGTACGGTGCTGCCATCTCTGGGACGTATTGACAATGAACGCAGTCTCATTTTAAAATAATGCGCATGTTTCTATCTCTTTCCAGTCTGGAGAAAAAAAATCGGAGGCCTTAGAACTTGAATGCACCTCGTACACATGGAAGATGATGTCTATTCCAGTTTCGCGCCAGTCGCAAAACATTGGCAGTAGTAGCACTACTATGAGGATGCAAATCAGATTTGCTTTGAATACACGCTGTAACGATCGTGAGCGTGTTTACCTTTGAAACTGGACGTGGTGAGCTCATGTTAGTCAAGAATGCCTTTAAGGTGACAAAGACGCCATTATCAACATTTTACTGAGTTTGAACGAGGTCGTGGTATAGGGCTACGAGGAGTTGGACGTACCTTTTGCGATTTTGTAGAAACGCTTGGGAGGAAAGCAGCCGCTGTACAAGATTGCTGGCAGCAGTGGTCAAGAGAATGTATGGTCGCAAGGAGGCCGGGCTCCAGACGGCCATGTAGCACTACCGAGAGGGGAGACCATCGCGTTAGGCATACGGCTCTGTAACATCGTGCTGCGTCTGCAGCACCAATTTGAGAAGCAGTTGTCACCACAGTGACACAACGAACCGTTGCAAATCGGTTACTTCAAGGACAGCTGCTAGCCAGACACCCAGTAGTGTGCATTGCACTGACCACAAACCACCGCCGTTAGTGACTTTTGATGACGTCAGGCAAAAGCGGCCGGTCACGGTGTTCTAGCGGTTCTAGGCGCTCAGTCCGGAACCGCGGGACTGCTACGGTCGCAGGTTCGAATCCTGCTTCGGGCATGGATGTGTGTGATGTCCTTAGGTTAGTTAGGTTTAAGTAGTTCTAAGTTCTAGGGGACTGATGACCTCAGATGTTAAGTCCCATTGTGCTCAGAGCCATTTGTTCAGGCAAAAGCTCATTGGAAGACAGGGTGGAGCTTGTGTTCGCTGATGAAAGATGGCTCTGCATCGGTGCGAGCGATGACCGTGTCTTGGTTAGGAGGCCAACGAAGTGCCATCCATCAACCTGTGTGCATGCTACACGCACTGGACCTACAAATAAAGTTATGGTCTGGGGTGCGATTTCGTATAACATCGGGTTATTCCCGGCATACTGCCTACTAATTTGTTCGTCAATCTGGTGATACGACTTGTTGTGCTGAGATTCGTTCAAATGGCTCAAATGGCTCTGAGCACTATGGGAATTAACATCTATGGTCATCAGTCCCCTAGAACTTAGAACTACTCAAACCTAACTAACCTAAGGACATCACACAACACCCAGTCATCACGAGGCAGAGAAAATCCCTGACCCCGCCGGCAATCGAACACGGGAACCCGGGCGTGGGAAGCGAGAACGCTGAGATTAGTGAACAACATTCCAGGTGCTGTTTTCCAACAGGATAACGCTCACCCACATACCGCTGTTGTAACCCAGCTCCAGAGAGAGTTTACATGTTGCCTTGGCCTGCGCGATCAACAGCTCTGCCTCCGACAGAGGTAGGGTAGACCTGATCGCCTGGTGCAAGTCTTTTGACGTGACTCAACTTTGGCGACTTGCGCGTCGATGAGGATGAAATAATGATGAAGACGACACAAACACCCAGTCCCTGACCGGAGAAAATCTACAACCCAGTCGGGAATCGAACCCGGGCCCCCGCAATAATAAGCCGGTGTGCTGCCAACATTTTTTTTTTTTAATCTCATTTTGTTCGTTTTCGTTCGTTGCATCTGCTTGTGGCGGACGTCGCAAGACACCCTTTTCAGTTCATCGTTGATCCATTAACACTTTTTTTTTTATTACGTAAGAGGTCCACTCAGCTACTGTGGCGGACCATATGGGACACGATCGACCGACAATTCCTGTGTCATCCACAAACACTATTAATGGTCTCTGTCTTGATTGACCAAGTGCAACAGACATGGAACTCCACCCACAACCAACATCCGGCGTCTGCGCAACACAATGTACACACGTTTGCATGTTTGCCTTCAACATTCCTGCGGTTGCACTGGTTATTAATGTACCAGCATTTCACATCTGCAGTGGCTTATTTCGCGGTTACGTTAACGTGTGATCATTCAATGTTAATCACTCAAATACACTCCTGGAAATTGAAATAAGAACACCGTGAATTCATTGTCCCAGGAAGGGGAAACTTTATTGGCACATTTCTGGGGTCAGATACATCACATGATCACACTGACAGAACCACAGGCACATAGACACAGGCAACAGAGCATGCACAATGTCGGCACTAGTACAATGTATATCCACCTTTCGCAGCAATGCAGGCTGCTATTCTCCCATGGAGACGATCGTAGAGATGCTGGATGTAGTCCTGTGGAACGGCTTGCCATGCCATTTCCACCTGGCGCCTCAGTTGGACCAGCGTTCGTGCTGGACGTGCAGACCTCGTGAGACGACGCTTCATCCAGTCCCAAACATGCTCAATGGGGGACAGATCCGGAGATCTTGCTGGCCAGGGTAGTTGACTTACACCTTCTAGAGCACGTTGGGTGGCACGGGATACATGCGGACGTGCATTGTCCTGTTGGAACAGCAAGTTCCCTTGCCGGTCTAGGAATGGTAGAACGATGGGTTCGATGACGGTTTGGATGCACCGTGCACTATTCAGTGTCCCCTCGACGATCACTAGTGGTGTACGGCCAGTGTAGGAGATCGCTCCCCACACCATGATGCCGGGTGTTGGCCCTGTGTGCCTCGGTCGTATGCAGTCCTGATTGTGGCGCTCACCTGCACGGCGCCAAACACGCATACGACCATCATTGGCACCAAGGCAGAAGCGACTCTCATCGCTGAAGACGACACGTCTCCATTCGTCCCTCCATTCACGCCTGTCGCGACACCACTGGAGGCGGGCTGCACGATGTTGGGGCGTGAGCGGAAGACGGCCTAACGGTGTGCGGGACCGTAGCCCAGCTTCATGGAGACGGTTGCGAATGGTCCTCGCCGATACCCCAGGAGCAACAGTGTCCCTAATTTGCTGGGAAGTGGCGGTGCGGTCCCCTACGGCACTGCGTAGGATCCTACGGTCTTGGCGTGCATCCGTGCGTCGCTGCGGTCCGGTCCCAGGTCGACGGGCACGTGCACCTTCCGCCGACCACTGGCGACAACATCGATGTACTGTGGAGACCTCACGCCCCACGTGTTGAGCAATTCGGAGGTACGTCCACCCGGCCTCCCGCATGCCCACTATACGCCCTCGCTCAAAGTCCGTCAACTGCACATACGGTTCACGTCCACGCTGTCGCGGCATGCTACCAGTGTTAAAGACTGCGATGGAGCTCCGTATGCCAGGGCAAACTGGCTGACACTGACGGCGGCGGTGCACAAATGCTGCGCAGCTAGCGCCATTCGACGGCCAACACCGCGGTTCCTGGTGTGTCCGCTGTGCCGTGCGTGTGATCATTGCTTGTACAGCCCTCTCGCAGTGTCCGGAGCAAGTATGGTGGGTCTGACACACTGGTGTCAATGTGTTCTTTTTTCCATTTCCAGGAGTGTATATTACCTAGACACATGAACTCCCGATATTTGATTGCTCTACATTAATTATTTTTTGGTGTTTTGACCTTTTTCTCGTCAGTGTAGTTTCTACAGCATTGCATTGTAGTCAACTGATATGAAGACGGAACAAGTGGATCTCCAGTATGCTGGATTACTTGCAGGACAGCAGCTTGCCTTAACCATTTCGGTATAGAACACCAGCCAACGTTTGAACACTCACTTTTTATTTAATTGATGACTAGTTTGTGTATGAGTTGGAACAAGTGTTCGACAATCTTTCACACTCTGTCGGTGTCGGTAGAGACATTGGCATTGTCATCAAGGTAACCGTAGTTTCAATGGCACTAAATGAACGGCTTAGTTTATGTGTAACCTCTGAGATAATCGGAGATCCAGTGAAGGTGTTTCGCGATACTGGTCAATCATACAAAATTTGACAAAGCAATTTATTTGTTTGCAGGTGAAAAAAATGATGATGATGATGTTTGGTTTGTGGGGCACTCAACGACGCGGTTATCAGCGCCCGTACAAATTCCCAAACTTTACTCATTCCAGTCTCGCCAATTTCAGGAATGATGATGAAACGATGAGGACAGCACAAACACCCAGTCATCTCGAGGCAGGTGAAAATCCCTGACCCCGCAGGGATCGAACCCAGGACCCTGTGCGTTGGAATCTAGAACGCGACCGCGCGACCACGAGCTGCGGACAGGTGGAAAAAAAGGGATCGAAAGAGATCTTGGAGAAAGTGTACAAAACGACGCACCACAAAGGAATTATCCGAATGGGATGGAAATAGGTCGACAAGATGAGATGTGCAGACCAAGACATGATTACAATTTCAGAAAAATTGGATCATATATTCAAGCGAAAAAGCTTCCCGAATAGGACATATCAGTTACATGTTGGTCCACCTCTGGCCCCTATGCAGGCAGTTGTTCAGCTTGGCACTGATTGACAGAGTTGTTGGATGTTCTCGTAAGGGATACCATGCCTAATTCTGTCCAATTAACGCCTTAGATCGCGCAGGTCCCGGCTGCTTGGAGAACCCTACCCATAATGCTTCAAACGTTCTCAGCAGGGGGGCGACACGCAGCGACCCTGTTGCCAAAGATAGGGTTTGGCAAGCACGAAGATTAGCAGCAGAAACTCGCCTTGTTCAGTTTCCTACCTGGTGACACGGGTAAAACAAAGTCGTGGTAAGACCGTCAGACAGGCGTACTGAACTAAAGAGGTCCCTCGTAATAAAAACGAATCTCAGGTATTACTCGAGAAATTTTCGATACGTAATAAACAGTAGTTATTCTTGTTGAATACATCCGTTACCTTTGGAATAAATCAGTAACGAAAATATAGATGTTGGTACATTTATTGCTGGTTATATTTCTTAAAGTGATTCCTAGAGTGACTAGCTGCCGTTGGGCAATGCGCTGCATCTAGATTTCCGGTACATTGTGTGTGTGTGTGTGTGTGTGTGTGTGTGTGTGTGTGAACACTCCTCTGTAACGGCTAATAAACATAACTGTGTAATAATTATAAACAGCGATCGCAGTGTGAATCGAAATACTGACATGGATAGTCTAGTAGGGGCTACCTGTATAGGCAAGCGTTTATGCCTTGCGTCTTACTTTATTGGCTACTCGTCTACAAACTTTATCCACCAGCATTATGCAGTCTCATTAATGTGACCACTTATCGGAAAGCTGAATAAGCCCTTTTGCAGAGCGGACTACTGCGAGATGTGCAGAAAGAGAGTGAGTGGGGTTCTGGAAGGTACGGATGGGAATGTGGAACCTAGCCAACTAGAGAGCCGTGGCCAGCTACGTATCTCCGCTGAAGATCCATGGCGAGAACAGCCCTGTCGAGGAGGTCTCACAGATTTTTAATTGGTTTTAAATCCGTGAAATTTGGTGGCCGGGAGAGTACAACAAACCCATCGTGGTGCTCTTCCAATCACGTGCGTACACTGCGAATTGTGTGACACATTGCATTGTCCTTCTGGCAGATGCCACCTTACCGAAGAAAAACAAACTGTACGTAGTGGTGGACGTGGTCCACAAGGATGAATGCGTACTTGCGTTGATCCATTGTGCCTTCCAGAATGACGAGATGACACAGCAAATGCTCTCCAGCTTGAACTCTTCGACGATTGCTGCAGCGTGTTTGCTTTCAGACGATTCACGCCGTACACGCCAACGGCCATCTGTCCGATGGAGCATAAAACGTAATTCATCTTAAGAGATCGCCTGTCGCTATTTAGTGGACGTCCAGTTTCGGTACTGGCGACCAAATTCCAGCCTCCGTGGCCAATGAATAGCAGTCGGCATGGGTTCATCAACCAGGCGTCTGCTCAAAAGGCCCTTAGGGAAAGTTCGGTGGGTGGTCGTCGAGCAGACATTCGTGGTAGCCCCTTGGTTCATCTAGGCGGACGGTTACTCAACAGTTGCACATCTATTCACCTGTACACGTGTCAGCAGCCGTCTTTCACGTTCGACATTTATGGCCCGTGGTGCCCCAGCGCTTGGTTTGGATAGCGGGATTTTGCCATGCACGGTACAATTTAACGACGGCAGCACGTGACGAACAGTTTACAAACTTAACCGTTTCGGAAATGTTTCCATCCTTGACCCGAAAGCAAATGATCATGCCCTGTCTGGACGTCAGAGAAATCTCTCAGTTTCGGTATTACGACAACGACTGCATCATTTTCTGCGTCCACTCCTCCACGGGCATTATATACTCTCCAGTGCTAGTGGTGCCACCTGCCGTCTGTGAGTGGTTATTGTACGTTGACGTGTAACATAGGTAGTGCTCACATTAATGTGACTGGACCATGTACGATGTGTTTTGAGTCGCGCATGTGTCTTATTTCAATGTATTTTTATATTTTCTTAGCACTGATGATAACTACACATTAGTCGATATATAATTAGATCTGCAACAAACATTATTAGCGACACATTGATGTACATTTCTCCGTCGTAATGCTGGGGCACGCTATAGGTCGATACGAGAGCGGCAGTTCGCCGTGGGGCAGCGATCGTCGACGAGTGTTCACCCGACAACGACGGGAGCGATTGCGGCGAATACAACAGAGGCAGTCACCGACACCACCGTAAATGTTGACGCCACCGCAGCCGCAGGCGCCGATATTTACTGTACCGCTGCTGCCACCTCTGCCTTCGTCACTGCCGCCCTTACCAACAACGATGACACCACCGTCACCACCTCCATCTACATCGCTGCATTTTTTTCGAAACAAGAGACCAGTATCGATATCCAGTGTTCAAATGCTTCTACTTTGGTGGCTATAATGGCCGTACTACAATGCTAAAGTTCACAGTTTGCAGCTCTGAACGGTGGTCTCGCAACTCAAAGGGCAGAGTTTATCGTTCTATGGGCTGGGCTGAAAGCAAAAATTGACCAGTGTACTGCGGAGTTGAAGTATTTAAAAGCACATGTTGACTCAGACTTCTAGTCCGTGAGTTAGCAGACAGGTAGTCGGTTAGTAGACAAGGACAATCTGCGCCAAGGGAAGGACAAACCTGGCGAGTTATGTCGACACAAGGCTGGACTGTATCGGCAAATGACTTGACAATCGGGTTAGTGAAGTAATGATAGTCAAGCAACCAAAACGTTCTTTCAGCTACTTGAGACCAAGTGTCTGCTATACAAAACGAAATGAGCAGCACTGCATCTGCAATCTGAATAGGCATTGCTATGGAGACCAAGCTTGGCAGCCTCACTGCACATCCGCAGCACAGGAAGAAGTGCTCGCGGACTTCACCACCGACGTTCAGACTGTGTCGCAGAATGTAGATCAGCTGGCATCGGAAATGAATATCTGGAAGAGTCGATGTGTTGTTGGTGAGCAAGTTTCTGTACCTCCTGATCTGATGCTGAGCCTAGCGTATGTGTATCAATGTTACCTTATGGCAGGCCCCATAGAGCGTGGGCAGATTCCAATGTGAGTTTTTCGGGCAGTTCTGTACTTCAGGCAACCATCCCAGCAAGTGCACCGAGAACTGACCTGCGAGAGGGAATTTCGTCCGCCCGCGCCAGCGCCGGACAACGCCCGGCAACAAGTTCCTAATTCAGCACCGGGTCTCAGGTGGCCAGGGTTCACAGTAGGACTGTCGATATTTTTAAAAATATCGGGAATCAGATACATCGATATTTAATAAAATATCCTTATCGGCACTCAATATATCTAAAAAAATAAATCGATAGGTCCATATATCGACGGAAAGAATATCGATTTACCGCCCTATAAAAATATGGGCTGCACATTGTAAATACACTGTCGTTTTTAGAGTTGTATATTTTTGGTTTACTATTAGATATTCCATACATCAACAAGCTAGCAGCCTGCTTTCCCCCCTTAGAGCATGAATCGAAAGGAAAACGATGTACGTTCACGCTTGGCGATAACCACTTCGCTAAAAATGGTAAATGCATGCAAGTGGCACAATATATGGTGACCGATAGGTCCGTCATTCGGTTTCGTCACATATTGGGTTTGTCTGTAACACTTCATGTCAACTTTCCTGTTTTTTTCATTTCTGCAAACGCCAGGGAACTAGCAGTTATAGTGTCCAAAACTATGTGGTGGATTTATACGTTGCAGTTTCTGTTGTGAGCACCGAGCGTCGATTACGTCAGCGTTTTCCCTCACACGTCTCCGCCCACCGGAAAGACCAATATCGTCATTTAGATTTTTGTCCATCGTTTTCAGCAAATGTTTTTGAAGAATGTCGATGTGAAGAAATAGCAACTATGCCTTAACAACAGTTTTTAAACGCAACTGGTGTGCTATTTATCAGATCGGAAATCTTATTATTCCATTCAAACCACCATCCCCCAGTGCCGTCGGACTTTTTCTTTGTGCCATCTACGTTTGCTTCACACAGTCAAAGAGAAACACTGGACTTGATGGAAGTTCAAAAAGTAGTAAGACTTCTTCATACAGTGAAAGTAAAATTATGTTCTACTACAATTTCGACAGAACAATTTCAAATATTTACCGAAAATTGCTGAAACAATATAATATAAAATAAAAATATCGGCACCTGATATTGCCGTTTAGGTATCTATATATTGATATTTCGATGAAAAATATATCGCCGATTTATATCGATATTTTTTGGAAAATATATATGTATATATTGATATTTCGTCAACAGCGCTAGTGCACAGTTCTCAGTAACGAGACGTAAGCTATGCGTCAACTTTTGCTTGTGGGTAACCGCAACAGTATTGTTGTCCACCGCTACAGGTAGTTCCCGAGAGGCAGAAATTCGTTCTACTGCCCGAAATAAGCATCGTGCAATTCATGAAAAGTTTAGTGAATGGTTTACATCAGTAACAGTTAATGAGCCCCAGAAACTGAGCTGTGTAAGACGACATTCGGAGGCTACTGGTAGGCTGTGGTGGGATGCCCGTGAGAAGGCTTGCAAAACTTACCAAGTGTTGAAGACAGAATTTCCCAGGCAGTACTGGGGATGGAACCAGCAGCATCTATTTAAAACACGGACTCATTACCAGGCCTCAGCAAACACCCACTTAGGAAGCAAGTGCAAGAGATCTCTGCTGCTCAGAAGTCTCTGCTGCTCAGTATTTGGATCAACTACTTAACAAGAAGAGCTCGTGGCACTCATCCGTCAGCTAATGCCCAAGTGGGTAATGAGTTAGTCACTCTCCCATTAAACTTGGTAAAAGGGTCATAACACATAATTTCCGTCATAGACGAGTACCGGAGAGAATGCGACGGAAATAATTTACAAATTTTAAGCGACCAAAACTACCCTCAGAAACGAAGTGGGAAAGGCAATAGATGCGCTGCATGGCAACGTAGTTACTAGTAGCAGAGTGACGAACACGGAGATCCGCGTCACAGTGGTGTAAGAATTTTGCATGCAGACGGCGTATGAACCTCCACTTCTGCTATCGTCTCGTGACGTGCAACATTGATAGCACATCTGAGTAAACCGCAATATTACAAATAAGGTTAGCAATAAGGAAAGGTGAGTCGAAAGCCCTAGGCTAGGAAAAAGGGGGCCAAATTTTATCATTAGGCAGAGGGTTACAGTACAGTACCGAAAGCCTTGCACCAAGGGCCTGGAAGACAATACACCTCCGCTGCATTCGGTAGTACACAACCACGTTTTGCCAACTGTAGAGGATGCTCGCCGTTAGCAAAGGCAGAGGAGAGCCAGGTTCTTTTAGGTCATTCCCACTCGTTTTTCTAGGGGGAGCCAGATGATGTGGACCTCGCTCAACAGAAAAATTCGGAAGGCGAGTCTTTAAAGCTGTCAACATCTACATCTACCATGGATACTCTGCAAATCACATTTAAGTGCCTGGCAGAGGGTTCATCGAACCACCTTCACAATTCTCTATTGTTCCAATCTCGTACAGCGCGCGGAAAAAACCAACACCTGTATCTTTCCGTACGAGCTCTGATTCCCCTTATTTTATCGTGGTGATCGTTTCTCCCTATGTAGAAACGTGTCAACAAAATATTTTCGCATTCGGAGGAGAAAGTTAGTGATTGGAATTTCGTGAGAAGATACCGTCGCAACGAAAAACCCTTTCCTTTAATGAAGTCCATCCCACTCCGAGCAGCAGTATTCTAAAAGAGGACGGGCAAGTTTAGTGTAGGCAGTCTCCTTAATAGATCTGTTACATTTTCCAAGTGTCCTTCCAATATATGCGTTGGTTAGCCTTGACCACAACACTTTCTATATGTTCCTTCCAATTTAAGTTGTTCGTAATTGTAATACCTAGGTATTACAATTGTTCTCCCATTGTTATCCATCAGTTTTACGCAGTCCTTTGTGGACATACACAGCTATTCGCGGCCCGTCTATTCAGCCACCGGTGCTTCTACACGAGACCTACACTCCTGGAAATTGAAATAAGAACACCGTGAATTCATTGTCCCAGGAAGGGGAAACTTTATTGACACATTCTTGGGGTCAGATACATCACATGATCACACTGACAGAACCACAGGCACATAGACACAGGCAACAGAGCATGCACAATGTCGGCACTAGTACAGTGTATATCCACCTTTCGCAGCAATGCAGGCTGCTATTCTCCCATGGAGACGATCGTAGAGATGCTGGATGTAGTCCTGTGGAACGGCTTGCCATGCCATTTCCACCTGGCGCCTCAGTTGGACCAGCGTTCGTGCTGGACGTGCAGACCGCGTGAGACGACGCTTCATCCAGTCCCAAACATGCTCAATGGGGGACAGATCCGGAGATCTTGCTGGCCAGGGTAGTTGACTTACACCTTCTAGAGCACGTTGGGTGGCACGGGATACATGCGGACGTGCATTGTCCTGTTGGAACAGCAAGTTCCCTTGCCGGTCTAGGAATGGTAGAACGATGGGTTCGATGACGGTTTGGATGTACCGTGCATTATTCAGTGTCCCCTCGACGATCACCAGTGGTGTACGGCCAGTGTAGGAGATCGCTCCCCACACCATGATGCCGGGTGTTGGCCCTGTGTGCCTCGGTCGTATGCAGTCCTGATTGTGGCGCTCACCTGCACGGCGCCAAACACGCATACGACCATCATTGGCACCAAGGCAGAAGCGACTCTCATCGCTGAAGACGACACGTCTCCATTCGTCCCTCCATTCACGCCTGTCGCGACACCACTGGAGGCGGGCTGCACGATGTTGGGGCGTGAGCGGAAGACGGCCTAACGGTGTGCGGGACCGTAGCCCAGCTTCATGGAGACGGTTGCGAATGGTCCTCGCCGATACCCCAGGAGCAACAGTGTCCCTAATTTGCTGGGAAGTGGCGGTGCGGTCCCCTACGGCACTGCGTAGGATCCTACGGTCTTGGCGTGCATCCGTGCGTCGCTGCGGTCCGGTCCCAGGACGACGGGCACGTGCACCTTCCGCCGACCACTGGCGACAACATCGATGTACTGTGGAGACCTCACGCCCCACGTGTTGAGCAATTCGGCGGTACGTCCACCCGGCCTCCCGCATGCCCACTATACGCCCTCGCTCAAAGTCCGTCAACTGCACATACGGTTCACGTCCACGCTGTCGCGGCATGCTACCAGTGTTAAAGACTGCGATGGAGCTCCGTATGCCACGGCAAACTGGCTGACACTGACGGCGGCGGTGCACAAATGCTGCGCAGCTAGCGCCATTCGACGGCCAACACCGCGGTTCCTGGTGTGTCCGCTGTGCCGTGCGTGTGATCATTGCTTGCACAGCCCTCTCGCAGTGTCCGGAGCAAGTATGGTGGGTCTGACACACCGGTGTCAATGTGTTCTTTTTTCCATTTCCAGGAGTGTATTTCAGTGAGTTCATTACCCTCCGTTGCAGGAAACTCTAGCATTTCCTCTTGGATTAGGCCTTTCGTAAAGTGATTCATAGGGTGATCTGCTCGGGTGGGTGGGTAATGTGCTGCATCTGACTTTTCCTCTACAGTGTGTGTGTGTGTGTGTGTGTGTGTGTGTGTGTGTGTGTGCATGTTCTTTGTAATGTTTCACGGAAGTTCAGGCCACTGTTTGCCCACAGCTAGGTGCCAACTAAAAATACTGAACATGTTTCTGGTAGCCTAACGATGTACTCTTTGTCAGACTCCGTAATAACCTTCTAATACTTGTTTTTCAATGAGAAGTTTACTTTGTCATTAAGTTAAGTACCGACAGTAAGTAGGAGTTACACTAGCGTTGCAAAGACACCGGTCACTGTCAGTAAAGTACGAAGGCATGATGAAAACTATTGCCTACAAATCTTTTATGTGACACTCTTAAAGTTTTTTTTAAATAAAACAAACAGAGCCGTGCCACGACCATCGATAGTCGTGTCACACCTTAAATGAAATCTCTGCTTAAGTGAGGCTTAAGTTGTCTGGGGCAGCGAGCAGAGGCGGTGGCTCTTAGTTGGTTCTTAGCGGTCTTGGAGGCAGGGGGACGGACGCGGGCCTGGGTACGCTGTGTGTGCTGAGTCGGCCGGGCGGCGCCGGCGGTGGAGCGTCCGGAGTCGGTTATTGAGTCGCGGGATGCGGGCCAGGACTTGGATACGCGTGGAAGTCTACCTCGGAGGGGCTTGGATTACTCGCACTCTTCCAGTGTTTCCAGCCATCTTCCGCCGTGGCTTGTTGCTGGCAACATCTGTGACCGTTATGGCAGCTGCAGCGTTCTATCCTGACTTGTGTGAGTACCGTCATAGCCTCTGATTATTTCGAGAGCGGGTTTTTATGTATTGTTTGGTGATTTGTGAGCTGCTTATCCTTCTCAAAACTTTGGGGAATATGTGATGTTAGCCTGTCAGTCATTTCGTTGCCGTTTGCAGTGATTGTAGTGTTGGGTATCTTGTGCATTTGGCAAGGTGTTATCTTGTGTTGAAACTGACTGACGAGACCTGATACTCTGATCAGCCCCTTGTTTCATAAGCCAGCATAATCTGGCCTTGAGGAACAATTAGGTACTAGAAGGTGTTAACTTTTATGAGTTGTCCTCCCTGACTAAGTCGGATCTGGAAATTACTGAATTTTTTCCTATCACTGAGGCCCAATTGACTTTTTATTCTAAGAACTTGTATTCGTTAATGGTTTTGCTATACCTCTTTTGTTTCATTTTTATGTGTTGTGGATTAAAAGGCTGTCTTATATTGAGGCGGATGGTTTCGTTCTTTGGGCCCACTATTCAGCAAATTTAAAGGGGCTATTGGTTTGTGCCATTTTACTTGAGTTGTAATTTTGTCGTTTAAACTTAAGGGGAAACTAAAGAAGTGCTTTAGATTTGTAATTCATATGGAAATGGAAGAGGATGTAGATGAAGACGAAATGGGTGATAAGATACTGCGTGAAGAATTTGACAGAGCACTGAAAGACCTGAGTCGAAACAAGGCCCCGGGAGTAGACAACATTCCATTTGAACTACTGATGGCCTCGGGAGAGCCAGTCATGACAAAACTCTACCATCTGGTGAGCACGATGTATGAGACAGGCGAAATACCCTCAGACTTCAAGAAGAATATAATAATTCCAATCCCAAAGAAAGCAGGTGTTGACAGATGTGAAAATTACCGAACTATCAGTTTAATAAGTCACAGCTGCAAAATACTAACGCGAATTCTTTACAGACGAATGGAAAAATTGGTAGAAGCCGACCTCGGGGAAGATCAGTTTGGATTCCGTAGAAATGTTGGAACACGTGAGGCAATACTGACCTTACGACTTATCTTGGAAGAAAGATTAAGAAAAGGCAAACCTACGTTTCTAGCATTTGTAGACTTAGTGAAAGCTTTTGACAATGTTAACTGGAATACTCTCTTTCAAATTCTGAAGGTGGCAGGGGTAAAATACAGGGAACGAAAGGCTATTTACAGTTTGTACAGAAACCAGATGGCAGTTATAAGAGTGGAGGGGCATGAAAGGGAAGCAGTGGTTGGGAAAGGAGTAAGACAGGGTTGTAGCCTCTCCCCGATGTTATTCAATCTGTATATTGAGCAAGCAGTAAAGGAAACAAAAGAAAAATTCGGAGTAGGTATTAAAATTCATGGAGAAGAAGTAAAAACTTTGAGGTTCGCCGATGACATTGTAATTCTGTCAGAGACAGCAAAGGACTTGGAAGAGCAGTTGAACGGAATGGACAGTGTCTTGAAAGGAGGATATAAGATGAACATCAACAAAAGCAAAACGAGGATAATGGAATGTAGTCAAATTAAGTCGGGTGATGCTGAGGGAATTAGATTAGGAAATGAGACACTTAAAGTAGTAAAGGAGTTTTGCTATTTAGGGAGTAAAATAACCGATGATGGTCGAAGTAGAGAGGATATAAAATGTAGACTGGCAATGGCAAGGAAAGCGTTTCTCAAGAAGAGGAATTTGTTAACATCGAGTATAGATTTAAGTGTCAGGAAGTCGTTTCTGAAAGTATTTGCATGGAGTGTAGCCATGTATGGAAGTGAAACATGGACGATAACTAGTTTGGACAAGAAGAGAATAGAAGCTTTCGAAATGTGGTGCTACAGAAGAATGCTGAAGATAAGGTGGGTAGATCACGTAACTAATGAGGAGGTATTGAATAGGATTGGGGAGAAGAGAAGTTTGTGGCGCGACTTGACTAGAAGAAGGGATCGGTTGGTAGGACATGTTTTGAGGCATCAAGGGATCACAAATTTAGCATTGGAGGGCAGTGTGGAGGGTAAAAATCGTAGAGGGAGACCAAGAGATGAATACACTAAGCAGATTCAGAAGGATGTAGGTTGCAGTAGATACTGGGAGATGAAGAAGCTTGCACAGGATAGAGTAGCATGGAGAGCTGCATCAAACCAGTCTCAGGACTGAAGACCACAACAACAACAATGTGCTTTGAATTTCTTGCATTTCCATTGGCCTTTTATATAAAGATAGATGTGCTTTAAAGGATATTTTAATGTATATTGCAGAAGCGGGCACCCCTAGTTCTTCCAGGTTGCTCATGCTAACTCGGTATTTTCAGATGACGTCGGACTGTACGTATAATCCCGAGCATTTCGTTCTTTGTAAGAATTAGCTCTCATTCTGACAATACGATTCAAATAGTCACGTTTGTTGTAAATTTAACGATTAATTAATTTCATAATGTCAATTGAAATTTCAAAAGGTTGCAAAATTTCTGTTAAACTTCAATTTATTTTTTTCCTCCTTTTTATTTAAAAAAAAAGAAAGAAAAGAAGGGCCAGAAAGGAAGCTAGTCGTTTGTTTGGGTTTTTAAATTACTTAACTGATTGATTACAAGGAGTACTAAAATTATACTTGATAATATTCTTAACTGAATCCAATCCACAATAGTGATATCGTGTCAGCTAGGTTCGTAGAAGTGGTATGCAACAATTCATAGTAAGGTGCTCCAGTTACCTCTGATGGCGGAAGCTTAGGGCCTAGGAGATACTTAGCAACGATTCTGAATTAGAATTCATGAATGAATTTTATTGGTGATATCTAACGAAATATCGTATGTGCGTACTCATATTCCAAGATGTGACTATTCAGACTTTTAAAACAATCATCACATATAAAATAGCCTACGTTTGCGAATAACACTCCTGTTTAAAAGGCAAGATTACCATTTTGATGAAGTAAAGAGCTGCACACACTCTATATGAGTTACATAACAGATAGTTCTAGTATCTACACGTTCTCGAGGTGATAATTATGTGGAATGTAGCGTAACGACTATATGTGGGCGCATTAGTGTGAGCCTGAGCGACGTACTGCAGCAGTGCTCACAGCAGGCGAACACAGGATGTTGCGACTGTAATAATTACACAAGACCAGCACAACGTTTCGAGGCACATTAAGTTGCTGAAACAGCGAACGCAGAGGTACTGCAGAGGCTAGTGCATCAAGGGGCAAGGCAGATTTCTGACGGTGGCAACGGTGTTACAGGATACACGCCTGGCTATGATGCATAAGCACAACAAGTGCGTCACTGGCGACTAAAGGTCCTGGTCATTTTTGTAATAGAGTTATTCTGAGTGGTACAGCCCAGCCAGACAAGGACACCACGTGGGCCTTCCGGTCGAAGTGACCACTACGAGGCCATGGCAGGGCAACAGCTCTACGAACGAAGTCCCTCCCTGGTGCCATGGTGCAGCGGGGCAGACCAGGTCTTCTCTAGCAGCATGGCCGACTCCTGTCCAGGGGGTAGTGGATCACAGCAGCTGTCATCACAGGCCAGACATCTCCACATGGTGCACATCCCCTCCTGTGATGCAGCCGGGTGTCGCCAGTGGTCGGAGCAGATACGTCATCATCGAAAATACCGCACTGGCGCGGAAACCTCGCTGTCGGTTTATGTAACAAGACTGCCGGCGAGATGTAGTACGGCTTCAGCATTGGGGCTGCGCAGACAGCCACCCAGCGGAATTCAGCGTACAGCTGGTCAATGTCCGAGTATCAAGCAACACAGATGCGTCGATAAAATAACTTGTTACGTTTGCAGTTGACTCTCTCTGGGGCCTCCTGATCTTCCACGTCACCTCCATCACCCATTCGCACCATCCTGACCCACAACCGCCCCACGCTGCACCAGAGAGCGCTATAGTTGGGTGTCAGAATTTGCAGTGTCGTCTTTACTCCGCATGTCGTTTGGACCACGACATACGATAGCAACTCGCTGTTCTGAGTGATGAACCATTTAGTTACGTCTTGGACAGTGTAATACACATGGAAGTGAGGCGTGACTGTCATTGTAGTCTACAGGTCACCTTGTATAGGATGGAAGAGTCAACTAACTTATCTGAGTTGAGGGGTAATTTTCGTAAGCAGTAACTGGTGCCTGTAAGATCTACACAACGTAGCGTATTTCGGCAGATTGCATCATACATGAAGTCAGTAACTCTAACCTGTTATACGTGTCGTCGATATTATCATATTGCAAGGTGGTGTAGAGAGTCTAAGTGGCTCATGATACCATATAAGGACTAATTTGTAGTGATGCATTTGGAGTTTTGATTTCTTGTTGTATTATGGTGTGTAATGGACAGTCAGAGACAGAAGGTTCGCCTGAGCCAGAAGCAGTATAGATGTTAGAAAAGGTAGGGTGGCTAACAGCGGATAATGCAGAGCTACATCGGCACTTTAGGCTAGGCGTCAGCAGTTAGCAATGCTTAAGGTACCACAGCATGTAGTGGATCCAGCTGCCACCGGATTAAATGTTCGCTGTTCTGGAAAATTATCTGAGGATGTACACTCGTCCTTAGGGGACCATAAGATGTGGCGGAGATGGGTGTTTTGACTGATAGCCAATTGTTGTGCGTAGCGAAACTGCAACTAGCGGGAGAAAGTAAAATGTACGTGAGGTGTATGGAAGAATTAAAGCATATACGAAACTCTGAACAGATGGGTAAAGGGATTTTGCTAAGTTAAAAAGAACACAATAGTTGGAGGCACTTTCGAGAGCAGCTGAACAATGTTGTGAAGAGGCATGAGGAAACAGTGGAAGATTTGATGGACAGGATAAGGACATGTAATGAACACAGACACGAGCTGGGACAGAATGATGCAGCAAACACAGTTTTGCTGCAAGGAGCTGAGCAGAGACCGCTCGATGCTTTTCTGAGGGGATTGCCGCCGGACATGTCAAGAAAGAGGTGTGCGGGTGGATAAAAATATCTGTATTCTGTTATTAGGTTACGATGGAATGCAAAGAAACTGAAATACCAGTAGGTGTATGGATAAGCGTGGCGTATTTGCTATGAACATTAAGTGTCACATGTACAAATGTGTGAACAGAAGAGGGCTTTACAGAAGCATAGTCGCCAGTCACAGGTAATTAGAGGAGCTACAAGGTGTCAGCAGCAGAATTCTGGTAATGGACGTATGGGAGGACGAGGAAGTAGTAAGCAGCTATTGAAAGCAAGAGGGAACACGAAGTCCACCTAAAGGCATTCCTGCTAAAAGCAGATGCAAGGAATACATGTGTAGAGGTGGAGTGTGCAGTAATAGGGGCTGTAAGAGGTGTAGAGTACAAGTTTTGGTTGGACACAGGGATACATGTGTCGGCTGCTGATTGTGGGTTGAAGGCAATGGAACTCACCATGCTATAGGCACCGTGAGGTTGAAGACGATGTTGGATTTTAGTTTAGGGACTCTTCGATTTATGCGTTGTGAACAGATAGTGCCACATGTAAGCCAGGTCTACAGCGTGATCTTGGGGTTTACCTTTTTACTGAAACTGACCTTCTGCAATGTACAGTAGAACTTAGCAGAGAGACGTTCCAGCTAGTGGGTGCTGTTGCTAGTGTATAGCTGTCGCGAGGGGCATTGGCCAAACCAGTTAAACCGCATACAATTGCACGAATGCTTGATTCACGTGACTGTGTGCCAGGTGGCAACTGAAATTTGTTTTCGAGTGAATGTGGAATAGGATCTACCTGTGGTTATCTTATGTGTTGTGGAGGAGAATCATATACTGGATCCAGCAAGTTGTTTTATTAAGAGAAGGTGTACAAGAGAGGTATGTTTGGAGAGGGGCACTGTAAATATAGATAACTTTGGCAACGAGGAAGTGAAGAAAGGGGATGCTGATAGTGAATTTAGACACTCTGAATGAGGATGAGTGGTGCAGAGGAGTGTGAACTACAAGCAACCTTGAGCTCCCATTGACTCTGTGTTACACAGGAAATTGGAGCATCTAAAGGGAAAAAGAGAGTGTTGATGGAAGAATTGCTGTTAGAATTTGAGGATTTAGTTTCCCTCGGAATCCGTTGCCAGCAATGCTCCTGACTCAACACCGAATTCCAGTAGGGAACGAAGAAGCAGTGTATCGGAAAGTATATAGCATTCTTAGGTACCTGCAGCTGATTTCACCAACAGCTAACTGAATGCATAATAGAAGAGGGCAGTAGTCCATGGTTCGCAAGAATAATTGTCGTACCAAAAAAGTCAGTGGATGGGTTTTGGCAAGTGTTCTGCTGCGATTATCTTCAGCGAGGCGGTAATGGATGCGTACCCCATCTCCATCCAACATTACTGAGACAGTCTCCAACTTGGGAAAATATTGGTACTTTTCGACCACGGATTTGAGGAGTGTTTACCGTCAATTGGAGGTTGTTACTAAATACCGGCTAAAAAGAGCATTTCCGGTACCTTGGGGGCACTAACCGTTAAAGAGAAAGCCTTTTGAATTGAAAAATGCACTTGCGACGTTTCACAGGTTATTGGACGATGCGTTGATAGGTTTCAAACTTTGTCAGTTCCAGTTTACACAGATGATATCATCGTATTCACTAGAGACATGGAGCAGCGTAGACAACGTCTGAATGAAGTGTTTAAGACACTGAGAGTTGCACATCTGATGTGGAGCATAAAGAAGTGTCATTTTGCAATAGAAAAGGTGGGGTATTTAGGCCATGTCATTAGTAAAGATGGAATTAGGACAGACTTGAGGCTAGTACAAGCTGTAGAAGAACTCCCAGTGCCTAAGTCGATTAAGGAAGTACAGTCTTTTTTGCGGATCTCAAATTACTACGGAACGTTCTTGAAAGGGTTTGCTGAAATAGCACGATCACTCAAACAGTTACTTGGAAAAGGAGTGAAACTCATATGGACAGATGAGTGTCAGGGTTTGTTCGAAGAATGAAAGAGAGTTTTGACATCCAGTCCGTTTCTAGTATTTCCAGATTTTCAGAAGTTTGTCCTTTCATGTGACACATTTAATCATGCTTTGGGATGTGTTTCAAGCCCGGAGATTAACGGAGAAGAACATCCTTTAGCCAACACATCGAAACAGCTAAATGCAGCGGAGAAGAACTATTCAACAGAAGAGAACGATATGTTGAGCGTCATATATTGTGTAATGTATTTCAGATGCTATCTTTATAGGAAAAAATTTCTGCCAGTAACCAGTCACACTGCTTTGAAGTATTGACTGGGAGTGAAGAATCCGTCTAGCAAGCTAATACGTTGGGCCCTGAGACTACGACGTAGTGCACAAGCCACGGAAGAAGCACAGGGAGACCGGTACGTTAGTGAGGCAGACAACAGTGTTGAAAGTCGTGGTCTTCCTTCGTGCCATGCAGTACAGAGCACTGATAATGACTGTGATCGGGTAGCAGTGCCAGCGAAGTTTAAGGCGGAGATTTTAAAGGAAGCACGTGATGACGTGTTATGTGGTTATGGAGGGTGCATAGCAACATACTGGAGAGTGGCAAGAAATGCTGTTGCAGAGGAATTGGATCAATACGTGAGAATTTTCGTGCAGTGTACACATCGACCTGACTTGAATCGCAAACGAGCAGTATCATTGCAGATGCTACTAGAAGCATCAAAACCGTTTCAAATGTTTTGGATTGATAAGAGCCTTCAATCGTTCACCAGCAGAGAACCTATTCGTACTAGCAATAGTAGACGATCGCACAAGCAATGGATGGCAACAGGTTGTTTGAATTTGGAGTACAGGGTACGATAATTATGGAGCAGAGTGCGAATTTCGAGTCGGATTTATTGAAGGAACTGTGGCGGACATGTGGAGAGGTAAAGAATTAGTCCTCTTCATCCACAGGCCAATGGTAGAATGGAACGGGTACATAGAACATACGGCAAAAAGTTAAGTTACCAAGTGAACCCACACATGTAAGGCATGTCGTGTCAGTGTAATATTAAAAAGAACTCGCAAATACTGGGTTGTCCCTACATGAGGTGGTGCATGGTTGGAAAACGCTTCACTGTTCAATTTGATAACGGAAGACAAAGGTAAAGCAAGAGAGTAAGTAGACAAGGTGGTAAAACAATAAGAGACATATGGAAACAAATACAGAAAGCGAATACAAAGGCGTTAGAGAAGAAGGAGGAATCAGTGAGAAGTACGGCAAGTTTACCGCAGAATAAAGTGGGACAGTAATTTTTTTTGAGTCATCGGTCTCTTGACTGGCTTGATGCGGCCCGCCACGAATTTGTCTCCTGTATCAACCTCTTCATCTCAGAGTAGCACTTGCAACTTACACCCTCAATTATTCTGTCCCTATGTGCCGGTAGTGAAGACGAAGAAGTTCTTCATAAGTTTCAAGGTATCAAGGTGGCGGAGACTACTTCGCCAGTCAAAATAGAGTTCCAGTTACCAAGAAAAACTACGACAGTACGAGTTGGACGTCTACGAAATTCTCGGGGTAGTCTAGAGTCGAGTCCAAGTGTGTCAGGGATGGAGACGGAGAAGGATACGAGGAGAAGGAATCGGAGGAAGAGACAAAAAGACAACACTCATATTACAGAATTAAACCAAAGTGCGAATTCAGTAAAAAATTCGAAGAGGGAAGTAAGTTAGCAGAAGAATGGCACGCTATGCAAACAGCGAATTAGTAGAGTGAAATGCTTATCAGTGACCAGCTGTTACGGAAATTAACAATCAGAGTAATGGATTACGCTAGTTCATCAGCGGAAGTGATGAATTTGAATTTGGAATTACTGGTAGAAGTACTCGACGACAGAACTACAGCGACGAAGGGTTTACAAGTATTAGCTGTTAGGGCCACAGGATGTCTGACCAGTAACTAAAAAAGTGTCATGTTGATGTCTCCACTGGCGTAAGATTCCGGACTAGTCCCCCATTCGGGTCTTCGGGAGACGACTGCCAAGGGAGGAAGTAACTACGAGGGAAAGAAAAAAATGGTTCAAATGGCTCTGAGCACTATGGGACTTAACTTCTGAGGTCATCAGTCCCCTAGAACTTAGAACTACTTAAACCTAACTAACCTGATGACATCACACACAACCATGCCCGAAGCAGGATTCGAACCTGCCACCGTAGCGGTAGCGCTGTTCCAGACTGTAGCGCCTAGAACCGCACGGCCACCCCGGCGAGGGAAAAAAATGGGGCGTGGAATGCCAGAAGTTTGAACGTGGTAGGGAGCTAGAAAACCTGATAAGGGAAATGCTAAACAGTGAGAGTCAGTGGAGTGAAAGGCCAAGATGACAAGGATTTCTTGTCAGATGAGAACACGGTAATATCAACAGCAGCAGAAAATGGTATAACGGGAATAGGATCATTATGAATGGGAGTGAATGAGTTACTGTCAACAGATCAATAAAACAGTTGTTGTCATCAGAATCGACGGTAAACGAACACCGAAAACAATATTTGAGGTATACAAGACGATGCGACATGCAGAAGATGTAGAAATAGAGAAAGAATATGAGGACATTGAATGGGTAATTCAGTACGTAAAGGAAGATGAAAATCTAATAGTCATGGAGGATTGGAATGCGGTTGAAAGGAGGGAGTAGAAGAAAGGGTTACATGAGAATATGGGCTTGGCAGTAGGAATGAGAGAGGAAAAGATTAACAGAGTTCAGCAGTAAATTTCGACTAGTAACAGCGAGTTACATCATTGTCAGTCAGAGGTTCAGAAATGAGATATAGACTCAGATCACAATTTAGTAACGATAAGGTGTAGGCTGAAGGTTAAGAGACTAGTCAGGAAGAATCAATGAGCAAAGAAGTGGAACACTGACGTATTAAGGAACGAAGACTTACGCTTGAAATTTGCTGACGCTATTGGTACTGCGATAATGAATAGATCGGTACGCTTGAAATTTGCTGACGCTATTGGTACTGCGATAATGAATAGATCGGTAGGTAGTTCAGTTGAAGAGGAATGGACGTCTCTAAAAAAGGCAATCACAGAAGTTCTATTAAGCAAGAGCATGATTGGGTCAGTTAGTGGAAAAATTTATTTGACAACAAACTAAAACATACACATAAATCATATATGAACAAATGAAAAATGCAATTACTATAATACGCCCAGTAACCCGTAGCGTCGATAATTGCTTGGCAACTTCGAGGCATGCTTGAAAGTAAGTTCCCTGCGTATTCACGTGGAAGAGATCTCTAAATGCGTCGAATCTGCGTTGACAGCTGTTTCAAAGTGAAGTACTTTTTTCCTTGTAAATTCATTACGAGGTAAGACCATATAGTTCCAATAAGATTAGCGTAAGACGTATGTGAGGGCCAATCCAGTACCTGCATACTTTTCTCCTTTTTCCAGTCGCTGGAAAGCCCTCTGGGGTGCTTCGGCTCATTGTCTTTCTACAATATCCAATATTCTTTTCTCTCGGTGAACCAACGTTTGACAGTTGAAAAATTTGTAACATCCTCTGTGCGTTTAAATTGCCGATAAACACTTGCAAATCTCAGTCAATAATTCAGAGTAAACTAATGCTTTTATGGGCACGGAATGAAGGATAAAAGTTCCCTCTAATGGACTATGAAAGACCTGAGGCGATATCTTTTACCAGCTGTTTGTAGTGCCAATCACTCCCTTACTTAACAGACTGTACAGGAAGCCATGGGTAAGAGAAGATATACTTCAGTTGACTGACGAAAGAAGTACAAAAAAGTTTAAGGAAATTCAGGAATACAGAAATAGAAGTCACTTACGACTGAAATAAATAGGAAGTGCAGGGAAGCTAAGGTGAAATGGCTGCATTAAAAATACGAAGGGCACGAAAAAGAAATGATTTTCGAAAGGATTGACACAGTATATAAGAAATTCAAAACAAACCTACGGTGAAATCAAAAGCAAGGGCGGTAACATTAAGAGTGCGACGGAAATTCCATTGTTCAGTACAGAGGAGAGAACAGATAGGTGGAAAGAGTACATTGAGGGTCTTTATTTTAGATAGGAGTTATCAGATAATGTTGTAGAAGAAGAAGCAGGAGTCGATAGGGTGATACAGTATTAGAATCAAAATTTAAAAGATTTTTGGACGACTTAATATCAAATAAAGAAAAGGGATTAACAACATTCCATCGGAATTTCTAAAATCATTATATGAAATGGTAAAAAAGTTACTATTCACCTTGATGAGTGTAATGTATGAGACTGGTGGTACACCGACAGACTTTCGGAAAAACATCATCCACACAATTCCGAAATAGCAAGAGCCGAAAACAGTGAGAGTTATCGCACGATCAGCTTTAAGATCTCATGCATCCGAGTTGCTAACAAGAGTAATATAAAGAAGAATGGAAAAGAAAATTGAAGATGTGTCAGATGACTATCAGTTTGTCTTTGGGAAAGGTAAAGGCACCAGTGAGACAGTTCGGAGAAAAATAGGGGTAAGCTGTAGGAAAAGACGTTAATACACTAGAAACTAGAACAGCGAGAAACTTATTATAGGAATAGAGGATCACGAAGTTACGGAATTCTACTACCTAGGCAGCAAAATAACCCATGACGGACAGAGCAAGGAGGACATAAAAAGTTGACTATCACTGCAAGTACAGGCACTCCTGACGAGGAGAGGTCTACTAGTATCAAATATAAGACTTAATTTGAGGAAGAAATTTCTGATAATGTGTATTTGGAAAACAGGTAGTGAAAGATGGACCGTGGGACTGAAGAAAATCGAAGCAATTGAGATGTGCTGGTACAGATGAACGTAGAAAATTAGGTGGGCTGGTAAAGTGAGGAATGCTGAGGAGGATCTAGGCAGAATTGGCGTGGAAAAGAATATAAGGAAAACACTCATTAGGAGAAGAGACAGGATGGTGAGATATCTGTTAAGAAGCTGTAGAGGCTAAATTGTAGAAGAAGACACTGATTAGAATACACTCAAAAACTAATTGCGGGCATAGGTTACACGTGTTACTCTGAGATGAGGAGGCTGGCGCAGGGGAGGAATTCGTGTCGCGCCTTATGAAACCAGCCTGAGGACTTGATCACTTAAACTTGCATGGACAACTGAGTGCTAATATTTCGTCGATTGAACAGTGGTTGTCGGTGTTACAGAACATACGATGCGTGCTAGTGCCTTAGTTGAGCCTTGTTATGGAACCCCGTAGACAAAACCTACCTTTCTATTACCACGTAGCATCGCTAGAAGTGGAAACTGACAAAACAGTATTGTACGTTTTTTAATTACTTACTGGTAATGGGCAGAGAAGCACTGATTTAAATAAGTGTTATGTCATTCATACTTACCCAATGAAGTGCGGACTGCTCGTAAAATTCGTGTAGGGTATTATTAATTTCGGGAGGTGCTAGAAAGCATGCAGTAATGAGGGAGGAGGGCTTCCAACATTGTTATTTATTTTATTTTATTTACACGTCAAGTTCCATAGGACCAAATTGAGGAGTAAATCTTCAAGGTCATGTAACGTGTTGGTACATAAAATTACAACATAAAAATAATAGCAGATAGAAATAAAATGTTTATGAACCCGAAAAAATTCCATAAGTTTGAGTAAACGCAACCAACAAGAATCAGCTTAAGTTTTCAAGGAAGTCCTCGACAGAATAGACGGAGTGATCCATGACGAAAGTCTTCAGTTTCGATTTGAAAGTACGTGGATTACTGCTAAGATTTTGGAATTCGAGTGGTAGCTTACTGAAAATGGGTGCAGCAGTATACTGCACACTTTTCTGCAGAAGAGTTAAGGAAGTCCGATCCAAATGCAGGTTTGATTTCTGCCGATTATTAAGTGAGTGAAAGTTGCTTATTCTTGGGAAGAAGCTAATATTGTTAACAAGAAATGACAGTAAGAAATATGTATATAGAGAGGCTAATGTCAAAATATCCAGACTCGTGAACACGGGTCGACAAGAGGTTCGCCAACTTACACCACTATTGCTTGAACCGCTCGTTTCTGAGCAAAAAATATCCTTTTAGAGTGGGAAGAGTTACCCCAAAATATAATACCATACGACACAAGCGAATTAAATTAAGCAGAGTAGACTAATTGTCGAACGTTCACTCACTTCAGATACCGTTCGAATAGTAAAAATGGCAGCATTAAGTCTTTGAACAAGATTCTGAACGTGGGGTTTCCACGACAGTTTGCTATGAATCTGAACACCTAGAAATTTGAACTGTTCAGTTTCACTAATCATATGCCAATTCTGTGAAATTAAAACGTCAGGTTTTGTTGAATTGTTTGTTAGAAACTGTAAAAACATAGTCTTACTGTGATTTTAGCGTTAGTTTATTTTCTACAAGCCATGAACTTAGGTCCTGAACTCCACTATCTGAACCGTGTCAATATTGCACACAACATACTTTACTACCAAGATAGTGTCATCAGCAAACAGAAATATTTTAGAGTTATCTGTAATACTATAGAGCATATCATTTATATAAATAAGGAACAGGAGTGCCCCAGCAATGATGACTGGGGCACCCCCCACTTGGCCATACTCTACTCAGACCACACATCACAGCCATTCTCAACATTGTGAATAATGAACTATTGCTGTCTGTTGCTAAAGTAAGATGAACCAATTGTGAGCTACTCCCCGAATCCCATAATGGTCCAACTTCAGGAGCAATATTTTGTGATCAACACAATCAAACGCCATAGTTAAATAAAAAAATATGCCTAGCGTTCGAAACCTCTTGTTGAACCCTTCCAGTACCTCACAGAGAAAAGAGAATATAGCATTTTCAGTTGTTAAACGACTTCTGAAGCCGATCTGTGCACTTGACAGCAAATCGTGTGGTGTAAAATGATCAATTATCCTTAAGTACACAACCTTTTCAATAACATTAGCAAACACTGATGGCATCGAAATAGATCTAAAATTGTCTACATTATCCCTTTCTGCCTTTTTATAAAGCGGCTTTACTACTAAAATCTTTCAGGTTGGTTTGGGGTATAAAGGGACCAAACTACAGGGTCATCAGTCCCTAATCTTTCAGGAAACTGACCATTCCAGAAAGGAAAAATTACAAATATGGCTAAATAAAGGGCTAATATGTGCATCACAGTACTTCAATATTCTGCTAGGCACTCCATCATATCCATGAGAGTCCTCAGTCTTCAGTGGTTTAATTATTGACTCAATTTCCCCCTTGTCTGTATCACAGAGGAGTATTTCAGACATCAATCTCAGAAAGGCATTTGCCAAGGAACTTATATGATTCCCCGTAGAAACAAAATTTTTATTTAATTCACCAGCAATGCTGAGAAAATGATTGTGAAATACTGTACATATATATTATTTATCAGTAACAGAAATATTTTTGCTACGAACTGTATTTATATCGTCGACGTTGTGATGCTGAACAGACACTTCCTTTACAAGTGACCACATGGTTTAAATTTTATGCTGTGAATTAAGTATTCCATTTGCATACCATATACAGGGCTATTACAAATGATTGAAGCGATTTCATAAATTCACTGTAGCTCCATTCATTGACATATGGTCACGACACACTACAAATACGTAGAAAAACTCATAAAGTTTTGTTCGGCTGAAGCCGCACTTCAGGTTTCTGCCGCCAGAGCGCTCGAGAGCGCAGTGAGACAAAATGGCGACAGGAGCTGAGAAAGCGTATGTTGTGCTTGAAATGCACTCACATCAGTCGGTCATAACAGTGCAACGACACTTCAGGACGAAGTTCAACAAAGATCCACCAACTGCTAACTCCATTCGGCGATGGTATGCACAGTTTAAAGCTTCTGGATGCCTCTGTAAGGGTAAATCAACGGGTCGGCCTGCAGTGAGCGAAGAAACGGTTGAACGAGTGTGGGCAAGTTTCATGCATAGTGATGTGAAAGATTCAGTGTTTAAACCTTCTCTACCAAGAAACGTACCAGAACTGCGAGCTCGCATCAACAATGCTTTCGAACTCATTGATGGGGACATGCCGCGCCGAGTGTGGGAGGAACTTCATTATCGGCTTGATGTCTGCCGAATCACTAAAGGGGCACATATCGAACATTTGTGAATGCCTAAAAAAACTTTTTGAGTTTTTGTATGTGTGTGCAAAGCATTGTCAAAATATCTCAAATAATAAAGTTATTGTAGAGCTGTGAAATCGCTTCAATCATTTGTAATAACCCTGTACTCTTTGCCTTCCAAATAAGATTTTTAAGCACCTTACAGTACTGTTTGTAATGGACTACTGTAGCTTGATTGTGACTACTTCTAACATTTTGATATAATTCCCGCTTTGTTCTACATGATATCCTTATCCCACTAGTCAGCCACCCAGGCTGCCTAATACTGCTAGTACCCGGTTTAGAACGTTGTCACAGTGCTTCCGTCCACGGTAATACAAACCAGCCAGAGCACGTGCCCATTACAGTTGTTCTTAGCTAACAGAGAAGGACTAGTTTGTCCGAGACGTATTGAGGAACCGATACTGCATTTTCAACACGCAAGTTTTCATTGGATTTCCTTCACTTACGATGACGTGGTAATAATGGTAAGTTGTTCGAGCAGGGAAAGCTCATGGAGATCAGACAGATTGAGCTTAATGGTAGAGGGCTGTTAATCAATGAGGCTACATGAGACGTAACAGGGCCCTACCAGCCACGATTGTGAGAATCAAGCATGTGAACATCTCATAACCTATTTATAGCTGTTGAGGAAGAGCGTTTTCAGCTGAGCAGCTATTGCAACACACAGAGCAGTTCAGAGTAGGACAAAAACGTGTGATGGTGATTTTAAATGCCGCAATACCGAGTGCCACAGTGGCTCTAACTCTGCTATTCGTAACTTTGTATTTTTTTTTAGGAAGAGAGCTGCTCGTCAGCATAAACCACCAATATTCCAGTAAATTGGTTCCCTAGGGTGTAAGAGAGTCAGAGTGTAACAATGTAGTGTGTACGCAGAGTATATGAAGATTTAGAGTTCAGAGAAAACGAAGTGATGGTACAACCGATAAAGGTTTAAACTCTCAGAAGCGAAAATAAGTATTGTTAAGTAGATTCGTAAGCAAATAGTTTCAGCAGCAAAGTAAGTAAAAATGGATGCAATATATCTACCCCATGTGGGAAATTCACCAGTTGCTTGGATACAAAATTTCTCCGCATTTTGTACGAACTAGTTTAGGGACCACGTCTAGTCCATAGAGGGCAATAATGTGGCGTAACGGCCATATACGGCAATATTAGTGTGAGCCTGAGCGGTGTATTGCAGCTGTGCTCACAGCAGGCGAGCACACGATGTTTCCACTGTAATAATTCCACAAGGCCAGCACAACGTTGCGAGGTACGTTAGCTTGCTGAAATAGCTAACTCAGCGGTACTGCAGACTAGTGGAGCAAGGGGCAAGGTAGATTTCCAAACTGACAATGGCAGAGGTGTTTGAGGATACATGAGAGGTAGTGGTGCATGTGCAAAATAAGGTCCCTGCCGGCAACTAACAGTATTGGACATTTTTGTGATAGAGTTTTCTGACTTTCACAGCCCAATCAGGACATCAGCGCTGTGCCGGACAAGGACGCTATTAGGACCTGCCAGTAGAAGTCACTAGTTCGAGGTCATGACAGGGCAACAACTCTTACTCGCGAAGTCCATCCCCAGACACAGAACCACATTGCAACTGGCAAGACCAAGTCATACCCAGTATCACAGCTGCCTGCTGCACATGCTGCAACGGTATGTTCCCCACGCCCACAAGTCGCCTCACAAGCGACTTCTAATCAAATTGCATTCCTATGGAGCACCGTCTCAATTGTGCGACTGGATTCGTGTTTTTCTGTCAGAAAGGTCACAGTTCATAGCAACTGACGGAAAGTCGTCGAGTAAAATAGAAGTAAGATCTGGCGTTCCACAAGGAAATACTACAGGTCCTCTGTTGTTCCTCATCTACATAAACGATTTATAAGACGATCTGAGTAGCACTCTTAGGTTGGTTACAGGTGATACTGTCATTTACCGTCTTATCAGATGACCAAAGCAAACTGCAAAACTACTTAGACAAGATATCTGCATGGTGCGAAAAGTGGCACTCATTCACATGAGTACCACAAGGAATCCACTAAATTTCCGTTACACGTTAAATCACACTCATCAAAAACTAAATACACTCCTGGAAATGGAAAAAAGAACACATTGACACCGGTGTGTCAGACCCACCATACTTGCTCCGGACACTGCGAGAGGGCTGTACAAGCAATGATCACACGCACGGCACAGCGGACACACCAGGAACCGCGGTGTTGGCCGTCGAATGGCGCTAGCTGCGCAGCATTTGCGCACCGCCGCCGTCAGTGTCAGCCAGTTTGCCGTGGCATACGGAGCTCCATCGCAGTCTTTAACACTGGTAGCATGCCGCGACAGCGTGGACGTGAACCGTATGTGCAGTTGACGGACTTTGAGCGAGGGCGTATAGTGGGCATGCGGGAGGCCGGGTGGACGTACCGCCGAATTGCTCAACACGTGGGGCGTGAGGTCTCCACAGTACATCGATGTTGTCGCCAGTGGTCGGCGGAAGGTGCACGTGCCCGTCGACCTGGGACGGGACCGCAGCGACGCACGGATGCACGCCAAGACCGTAGGATCCTACGCAGTGCCGTAGGGGACCGCACCGCCACTTCCCAGCAAATTAGGGACACTGTTGTTCCTGGGGTATCGGCGAGGACCATTCGCAACCGTCTCCATGAAGCTGGGCTACGGTCCCGCACACCGTTAGGCCGTCTTCCGCTCACGCCCCAACATCGTGCAGCCCGCCTCCAGTGGTGTCGCGACAGGCGTGAATGGAGGGACGAATGGAGACGTGTCGTCTTCAGCGATGAGAGTCGTTTCTGCCTTGGTGCCAATGATGGTCGTATGCGTGTTTGGCGCCGTGCAGGTGAGCGCCACAATCAGGACTGCATACGACCGAGGCACACAGGGCCAACACCCGGCATCATGGTGTGGGGAGCGATCTCCTACACTGGCCGTACACCACTGGTGATCGTCGAGGGGACACTGAATAGCGCACGGTACATCCAAACCGTCATCGAACCCATCGTTCTACCATTCCTAGACCGGCAAGGGAACTTGCTGTTCCAACAGGACAATGCATGTCCGCATGTATCTCGTGCCACCCAACGTGCTCTACAAGATGTAAGTCAACTACCCTGGCCAGCAAGATCTCCGGATCTGTCCCCCATTGAGCATGTTTGGGGCTGGATGAAGCGTCGTCTCACGCGGTCTGCACGTCCAGCACGAACGCTGGTCCAACAGAGGCGCCAGGTGGAAATGGCTTGGCAAGCCGTTCCACAGGACTACATCCAGCATCTCTACGATCGTCTCCATGGGAGAATAGCAGCCTGCATTGCTGCGAAAGGTGGATATACACTGTACTAGTGCCGACATTGTGCATGCTCTATTGCCTGTGTCTATGTGCCTGTGGTTCTGTCAGTGTGATCATGTGATGTATCTGACCCCAGGAATGTGTCAATAAAGTTTCCCCTTCCTGGGACAATGAATTCACGGTGTTCTTATTTCAATTTCCAGGAGTGTACATAGGGATTACTGTGACGAACAACTTCAGTTGGAACGGTCACACAGATAATGTTTTTGGGCAAAGCAAACCAAAGACTATCGTTTACTGGCAGAACAGTGAGTAAATGCAGCAGTTTTACTAAAGCGACAGCCTATACTAAGCTTGTACGTCCTCGTTTAGAGTATTGCTGTGAGGTGTGGTATCCGCATCGGATAGCGTCCACGGGGGCATCAAAAAAGTTCAAAGAACGGCAGTTCGTTTACTATTATCGCGAAATAGGGGAGAAAGCGCAACGGATTGAAACGTGAATTGCCGGCCGGAGTGGCCGTGCTGTTCTAGGCGCTACAGTCTGGAGCCGACCGACCGCTCCGGTCGCAGGTTCGAATCCTGCCTCGGGCATGGATGTGTGTGATGTCCTTAGGTTAGTTAGGTTTAATTAGTTCTAAGTTCTAGGCGACTGATGACCTCAGAAGTTAAGTCGCATAGTGATCAGAGCCATTTGAACCATACGTGAATTACTGAGGCAATCAATAAAACAAAGGCGGTTTTCGCTGCCGCAGGACCTTCTCCTGAAATTTCAATCACCAACTTTCTCCTCAGAGTGTGAAAATATTTTTGTTGGTGCCCACCTACATCGGGAGGAACGCTCATAACAAAACAAGAGAAATCAAATCTCGCACAGAAATATTTAAATGTTCGTTTTTCACATGCGCTGTTTGAGAATGGAACGACAGAGAAATAACTTGAATGTGGTTCGATGAACCCTCTGCCAAGCACTTAGCTCTGAGTTGCAGAGTAATGATGTAGATGTAGATAGACGTAGATGTCAACAGGAGCCGTAGCCAAGGGCGTCACGCTCGTTGGCAAGGAGGGCCACTCCCCGTCCCCCCAACGTTTGTTCTCAGAAAAAAAAATAGTGTAATCAAGTGTTTTTCTATCAAGAAAATTATTTAGAAGTCGGTGTTACGTAGGTTTTTACCTGGGTCGTAACTGGATGTTTTTGATGGCTACTATCAAGCATCCATTCCTCTTCCGAAGTCTTGAAACGTCCCCTTAGAACAATTATACGTGACTGAGCTTAAACTGACACATAATATTTTTAGCGCAATGCAATCTGACTTTCAAAAATCCCTACAAGAGAATGGCCCTGACTAACATTAACCTATACGTTTCACAAATCACTTACCTCACAAAAATCTTGGTTACTCGTACTATTGCAATACAGCGAGCGTCACTACTGCCAGCTAAATAAAAGATTCAAACTACGGAAGGCACCAACTACTGATAGGCATAGTTAGCAACTGAAAGATTTTAATAGAGAACAAACAATGTATTTACCTTAATAGTGTTAAAAATCATAATACACATAGCAGTTCATGACATCCAGTCTTACAAATTTCAAAACTCCGCCACCTCCCTCCCCACATCCACCACTGCTGGCGGCTCACCTCCAACTGCGCAACGCTACGCGCTGTTCACGTCCAGCTGCCCAACACTACAATGGCAGACAACAATGCAAACTAGCCACAGACTGCACACAGCACAGCCAGTGATTTTCATATAGAGCGCTACGTGGCGTTACCAATAAAAAAATCTAAACAGCCTACTTACATAGCCCCCATGCTCCCCACAAAAAATTTTACAAATTGTTTTGGGCAGTGGCAAATTTTTTTTCAGAATTATAATAACAAAGAAATCAAATGCACACACTTATTGATACAATGTTGGTCAAAAGCTAAAATTTTCTCACAGTCCATAAAGGCAGCCCTGATCATTCATCACAGTAAAATTGCAGTGTTTTTCTCAAAGTCTGAGCAGTAAAAGAAAATGCACACGGAAGTAGTTGATTTTCATGCAGCCTTGAATAAGTAGTGTTGTCCTTCCAACGAAAAGACAGTGCTGACTCTCGACATGCAGACAGGTAATGGGCCACAACAGAGCAAACCCACAGCAGAGTCATTCGAAGTTTTGAAGAATATTGGTAGGTAGGTCATCACAGAGTAGACCCACTGCAGTCCTTGTAGAAATAATGGTACTGGTGAGTCAGCAAAGGTGTACACCCACTGTAGTCCTTGTAGAAATAATGGTATTGGTGGGTCATCAAAGATGCAGACCCACTGTAGTCCTTGTAGAAATAATAGTATTGGTGGGTCATCAAAGATGCAGACCCACTGTAGTCCTTGTAGAGATGGCCAGCAGCCATCTGTTGTGACTGTGCAGGTGCACAATCACCATTGAAGAGTCTTGCGGATAATAGAGCAAGTCCATAACCACCACTTGTGCACTCACAAAGTTTTTGGGATTGTCCTTAGAACCAGCAATGCTGTTATCCAGTCCCTTGCTGAATTATTAACATACGTGCTAACACTAACAGTTCCTACTTCTCACATATTGTCCATATACTATGACCAACAGAAATGTGTGCAGTGAAATGGAACTTACAAGTTAATAATATGATGAACTGGTGTCAATTACAGTTTTATAACATAAGAATACAATTACTAAGGTACAAAATACATCATATTTACATAACAATACAGATAACATTTGTAGTGCAGGCTTTACAAAAGAATCGAAATAACATATACATCAGTGTTACAGGAATTATGACATGAGTACATACATAAAAGATCAGAATAACTTTCGAAACATCAACTTCACACATGAGCATTAAAACAGAACATAATAAATAATGTCTAAACATCTTTACAAAGAAAATAACATAGTATTTGAAAAATTCTACAACATAAATCTTATTAACTAAACACATAAAGACAGGAAAAAGACAAATACACAAGGATACATAAACACATAGCGGAATAATACGAAAGGAAAGACAGGGTTCGTTTTCAAGGTAACATTTGGTATTGCAGTCCAACCCAAAACTTCATTCCATAGATATTTCGTCTTATTTCAACATTTGTTTCCACCAAAAAAATCCTATTCTAGCATGCTTTCTGTATTTATATGCTCACATATTTCTTATCTCATTATTTATTTTCCATTATCTAACCTCATCATTTATTTCCAAGAAAATCCTACCTAAACCTGTTGTCCCTAAACCCTACTTTTTTTCATATCTTTTTTCAAAATACTTGTTTGGCCAAACTATTTTCTTATAGCTTCTCAATGCATTTCTTCCAATTCATCACAACTTGTTCTCTTATATGGCCTACCCCATCTTAAGCTAACTTAAATCTACTCAGCTCAGATGCTAAACTAAGGGACGAGGCAATGCAGCAGCACAAAACAATTAACACAAACAGCAATGACAAAAAAATGCAAATTGGCAAAGCAAGCAGCAATATTAAAACTAATATTAGGCAATGAGCTGCAAACAAGAAAAATAAATCAGTAGTAAAACTGGCTTAACAGAGTAATGTAAAGTGAAATTTAGTAGCACTATGCCTGGCAAACAGCAGCAGCAAATGCAATAACTTATATCTAAACATGACAAAGCTCAAGCAGAAAAATTATTACAGTAAAACTGGCTATGTTTAATACCTATGTCACATCTTAACACTAGGGTGATGCATCACCTTAACTTACACTACTAAATAAGTTACCCAGTCATTGACAAAAATTATGTATCCAATTACTGTGAAGGGAAATGTCTTTTTGTACTCCCTCGTTTTTTTAAGTAGATTTTAAAATGGTTATTTACTGGATCTGTAGGCATAAAATATCTATATTAGTACATCTATTAAATTTTATTTTAACCAATGCTGCAGTGCAGCTAGAAACTAGATATTAACTGAAATGAGCAAATATATACATAAAGCAACATATGAAACGTCATTCACTGGGCAAATGGCGTCTCCAAAGGCAAAAAAATCTCTCAACTAGAAATACAATAGACTTAAAATGTTTCTCATCATTTCATTAGGCATTTTAGTAAATATCATAAATTAAGAACTCCACAGTGTAATCATATATTTTCAAGTTTGAGCGTGTCATATTTAGGATGCTTTTTACAAAGAAATGTCAATAGCGAGGATAATGGCCTTTTTTTTTCTCCACCTGTGCCTCTGAAAGGCACACACTAATGGCTTTTTTCCAGGCGACTGTTGCGCAGCTGCCGACGTAATGCGTCGTGCCCACGACGCATTACGTGAAGGTCGCTTAACTGTCTTACTGAAATATTTATAACACCAGTTTGCACTACAGTGGCAGTCTCATATACAAAATTTCACGGGTCAAGAATTTGTGTTGCAAATGTGTAGAAACAAAATCTTATGAATATAACAGTGTCCAAAAATTTTCGCTGGCATTGTGATACATTCACGCATTTACACACATTTCATAACTCTTAAAGTACGACTCTTGGTGTCCAACATCCATTTTCACAAGTCAGAGTCCCTAACCACTATTCATTACTCCTTACCTTATTACACATATACATATTCGTCGACACGTCAATCTTGCGACGACACTTCAATATTTCATCATAGTAAATATAGAGCATAATCAAATTCCTCATATAGCATCAGCTTATTGATCATAAACATACCTCAACAGCATAATACACATTATCATCGTAATAATAACAACATAACACCTCAGTCAAATCTCAAAATCGTCGTAGCGTTCTGCAATAATTTCTAAACCTAAAAAAAATTCTCTGCTCATTTCAATAGTGTCATCTACCTCAAACGTACTTTAAAATCATGATCTCATACCAAATACATAATTCAAAGCTCTCATAGTATCACAATGATTCTGAAAAAATATGAACAGTTCACAAAGTACAGACCAAATACAGTTTCATAAGTGTGAAATTATCCAACTGTGTAATTATGTAAACATCTGTCACTGATGTAGTAAAAAAAAGTTTGTCTCTCAGTTAAATGGTCAGATAGCTGTGTAATTTATGTGTTAGAGAAATATGGTACCGATGTGTAAAGTAGTATAAGCAAATACCATACTAGCTAGGGCTCCTTGTGCTTGCCAAACACGTGGTACACAAAGTAGACGTGTACCCCCTGAAGATTAATGTAATTATACCCTCAGGTGTTACAGATTGCAGCAATGGAATGAAATGTATCATGGAAAACCTTTGTATCATTTTACTTTAAATATCTTTAAAAATAAATGTTTTAAGTACAAAATTAATGATTCAAATACGTGTACTGTAGCGCCAAACTGTGCGTCTTGGTGTAAGATAATCTCTGTTTAAGTGTCGTAGTTATCGTCCTCCGAAAGCTAAGTTCTGCAGAAGTCAATGTACATACCTCATGATAAACAAAAGTGAAATGCTTTGCGTATAAACATCTTTGTTATTACGCTTATTGCCGTGATGAAGAAAGTACTGTGCTGTAACGTATTGTTGTGCTACGGAAAGGGCAGTCTCATTGTAGCTATACCACAAAAGTTACTACTAAAACATGTTTTACTTTCCAGAAGAATTCAGAAAAAATGTGCAGATATAAAACAGATACACCGCAAAAGCAACATTGTAAAATGTCACTCATTAGTAGTGTCGTGATAAAATCGTGTAGCTGTCACATAAACTAACCACTGTGTCATCTGGTATCTCGCAGAAAGTACTTTAAATCCAGAATGTATTTTCAAGTAAACCAAAGTGTTGTATTAAAATCTCATTAGCAGTACTAGTATATGTTCTAAGTATGTAAGCCTTATAGTCGTTACATAATCGTGTAACTAACAATCAAGAATGTACACACACAATAACACTGTGACGTCTGTTCACTATAACAATGCATTCGTAATTTCTGTTTAAATAAGTTCTCTTGGTTCTTGATTGGATATTTAACTTCAAACATTGTTGCACGGTAACAGTTTCTAAGTCTGACAATGCATACTAGAAATGTCAAGTGAAAAGTTTTATGGCAAAAACAAAGTTAAAAAACAGATTATGTTTCAATTAACGGTTTTACATGAGAAATGTGGTGTAAACCTTTACTCTCTAGTGCGCAGAGTTTCAACTTCAAAGCAATTATCATGTTGTATACGTCGGTAAGGAATGCTACAATTTTTCTCAAGGCTAGCGTCTTATGTTATTTTTCTCAGAGCAAGCGGGCGCATGTGGCTGCCTGCAGTGCAAGTGACTGTCTGTCTCTTTGTTGGCGCGTGTCGTTATTAGGATTAGGAGACCTAACTTCTACAAATTCACCTTGTCGAGAGTGCCCTGCTCTGTTTGAATCCCGCCAGTTCTGATGAAATTCAGGTCCGTCGTTATGATTATATCGTCTGTCATCATGTCAGTAGTTCCTGTAGTTTCTTTCTTGTCGGTTAAGTGGTGGAGAATTTCTCCCTGAATTATTACTGCATGGTAGACCGTTGCGTCTGAAGTTATTGTGTCTCCCGTGATAATAATAGTTCTGGTTGCCATATTGTCTGTTTCTATGACTGTCTCTGTCATACTCATTACTACGGAAATGCGATCTTTCTCTGTAATTGTTACTACGCTGCCAACGGTTGTCATAAGGGTGGTGTCTGTTTTGGTCATGATTTACGTTGTAAGAAGAGCCTCGTCGTATCCAGTTATTATTTCTTTCATCGCGGAATTGTGACGGATGTGACCTGTAATTGTTGTGTTCCTGTTTTCGCGTCCCGCGATTGTCAGTGTCAATTTCCAGTTCTTGTAACAGGCCCTTAAATCTTCAATGTCGTCTTTGCAACGTCCTGCTAAAATAATATGTCGTAAATGTTCAGGCAGTTTGATTAAGCAAATGCGGATGAGTTCTGAGGGGCTGTATTGGTTTGAAAGATACTGATTCTTATGCAACAAGTCTTCAAAATATTTCATAAGACTGGAAAATTCAGATTGTTCGAAACGTTTCATCATTTTGATGCTATTTCTTACTCGGTCTTGTGTAGCTTGAGACCAATACGCTGAGAGGAAGGCATTATAAAATTCTCCTTCACTGTGACAATCGTGAATGACCGATCGCATTCTTACAGCTGGTTCATTCTCCAAGTAGCCAAACATAAATTCTAACCTGTGCTCCAATGACCAGTTGGGAGGAAAACAAAGAGAGAATTGATGAAGCACGCTTGTGGATGAATGTCGTTGTCAGAATTCTTAAATGTTTTGAATTTATGTGTAGTAATGAACAGTTTATAGTCAAAATCATCGTGTCGGCGTTCACACATCGGTCATTGTTACGTCGTTTCGGCGGTTCCATCTCAAAAATTCGGTGCACCTTGCCAATTTCTTTCATAATTTCCGAAATGCGCTGTGTTATTATTTTGTGGCTTTTCCGTATTTCTAAGTCCCTCTTCCTGTGTTGGAGCGCGAGTGTCCTCTGAAATATGTAATTTTTGTATTTCTAGTGCCAACTGATCTTGTACTTCGCAGATTTCTCTTTTGTGTTGCGTATTAATTTGGTTTTGATTTTGTTTGAATTTCTTAATTTGTTCATACTCTTCTGTATCAGTGATGGCTACAGGTCTTGTGTCATTCAGATCATCATCTAACTTCGCAGATAAGTTAGTGAACTGTGAAAGTTCGGCTACTTTCTCTGATACTGTACTTATTTCCTCAGTGTGTTTTTCTGAACCAAGTTTCAGAGTGTCCATTTGTGTTGAAATCGTATCTACTGTGTCCTTTAAGTTTCCCTGAGTTTTTGCAAGTAGCGTAACCGAATTGGTAGATGCAACTGAGTCAATTTTAGCTTGCAAGGTGTCGTGATTTTCATGAACAATAGTTTGCAGTTCTTTTATGGCTGCTTCGTGAGTCTGTAATGCATTTTCATGACGCAAAAAAATAGGTTGGAAATGCTCACAAAGTTGTGTTTTTACGTCATTACAGACTTTTTGACATTTAGATTCAATGTTATGTAACTTAGTAGTTAAATCTTCACGTGTTTGTTCTAGTGTGGTGTCTAACTTCCGAAAATTTTGTTCCATTCTGTCTAACTTTTGAAGATTTTGTTCCATTGTGTCTAACTGTTGCTGTGTTTGTCTCTGGTGTTGTTCCATTGTGTCTAACTTTTGAAGCTTTTGCCCCATTTGTTGCATTAATTGTAATAAGAATGCACTGGTGTCTCAGACATGTTCCTCAGTGCTATTCGGCAATGCATTTGACCGGCAATAATCGCATTTTGAAAAGCAGGAAATGTGTCTTGACTTATTTGAGAAAACGGCGAGGACGCAAAACCTGAATCTACAGTATTTGCAGGATTGTGTCCTGTCCTTTCGGATTCCTGAGGCAAGCTGTTGCCGACCGACCGATCGATAATGCTTCCCTGTTCACTAATTGTTTCACTGCCTACACCATTATTTGCAGCCCGCTCCATTTCCCTATGCACAATTACCAAATTACTACTTTGAACGTTAGTTAATTCACTACACGGTGGCGCTAACACACTGCTTTCTTCTTCACTGTCATTTCTCAGTTTACTTTGGAGCCTAGTATTACGTTTTTCACACGCCATTATTGTCGCAATATTTCACACGACAACACAAAAAACTCAATTTGAAGAGCAAAAATAAGAGAACACATTAACATAGCACTGAAAATAGTAACTAGTTAATTGCAAGCGCAGCTGCGAAATACTTGGTGCAAATCTACATGCATGCCACAACTGTTTTACTGTACAACAATGAAAGACTGCAACTACAAAGGGGATTCTCTCTACAATTATGCGCTAGCAATAAACAAAAGACTACACTAATTTTACAAACTACAAGAAAAAATCAGAAGATTCCAGTGAGGTATCCTCGGCTAAGGGTCGACATATGAAACGTCCCCTTAGAACAATTATACATGACTGTGCTTAATCTGACTCACAATATTTTTAGCGCAACGCAATCTAAGTTTCAAAAATCCCTACAAAAGAATGGCCCTTACTAACATTAACCTATACGTTTCACAAATCACTTACCTCACAAAAATCTTGGTTACTCGAACTATTGCAATACAGCGAGCGCCACTACTGCCAACTAAATAAAAGGTTCAAACTACGGACGGCACCAACTACTGATAGGCATAGTTAGCAAATGAAAGATTTTAAAAGAGAACAAACAATGTATTTACCTTAATAGTGCTGAAAAATCATAATATACATAGCAGTTCATGACATCCAGTGTTACAAATTTCAAAACTCCGCCACCTCCCTCCCCACATCCACCACTGCTGGCGGCTCACCTCCAACTGAGCAACGCTACGCGCTGTTCACGTCCAGCTGCCCAACACTACAATGGCAGACAGCAATGCAAACTAGCCACAAACTGCACACAGCAGAGCCAGTGATTTTCATACAGAGCGCTACGTGGCGTTACCAATAAAAAAACCTAAACAGCCTACTTACAGTCTTAAATAAACTCTAAACCCCCAGGTCTAGCTCCCTTTCCCAACAAACTACCATACGGGCGCTCAGGGCTCTACGATACGCGATCTCGCCTCCACCATCCGCTCACACCATCCTGGCACATAGCCGCCCCATAACGCAGCAGAGCGCTCTATAGGAGTGTACTCGTTTATTACTCTTCCACTGGTAACGCCTTCTACTGACAGTATGTCGTCTCTTTCCTTGAAGTCGTCGACTAACTTCAGAAAATATATTGTGGTGTGGCAACCAACTTCTCTTCCATCGAAATTTGCCCCAACGTACTACACTGGAGAGCCAAAGAATCTATTACAGTCGCCTAATATCGTGAAGTGCCGCAACACGACTTGACATGGACTCGACTAATGTCTGAAGTAGTGCTAGAAGGAACTGACTCCATGAATCCTGCAGGGCTGTCCATATATTCGTAAGAGTACGACGGGGCGGAGATCTCTTTTAAACAGCACGTTGCAATGCATCCCTGAAACGCTCAGTAATGTTCATGTTTGACAGGGTTTGGTGGCCAGTGGAAGTGTTTTAAACTCAGAAGAGTGTTCCTGGAGCCACTCTGTAGCAATTCTGGACGTGTGGATGTCGCATAGTCCTGCTGGAATTGCCCAAGCCCGTCGGAATGCACAATGGACGTGAATGGCTGCAGGTGATCAGACAGGATGCTTACGTACGTGTCACCTGCCAGAGTCGTATCTAGACGTATCAGGGGTCCCATATCACTCCAACTGCACACGCCCCACATCATTAAAGAGCCTCCACCAGCTTGAAGAGCCCCTGCTGAAACGCAGGGTCCATGGATTTATGAGGTTGTCTCCGTACTCGTAAACGTCCATCCGTTCGATACAATTTCAACTGAGACTCGTCCGACCACGCAACATGTTTCCAGTCATCAACGGCCCAACGTCGATGTTGACGGGCCAAGCCGAGTCGGAAAGCTTTGTGAGGTGCAGTCATCAAAGGTACACGAGTGGGTCTACGTCTCCGAAAGCCCATATCGATGATGTTTCGTTGAATAGTTCGCACTCTGATTCTTGTTGATGGCCCAGCATTGAAATCTGCAGCAATTTGTGGAAGGGTTGCACTGCTGTCTCGTTGAACGATTATCTTCAATCGTCGTTGGTTCCGTTCTTGCAGGATCTTTTCCCGGCCGCAGCGATGTCGGAGGTTTGACGTTTTACCGAATTCCTGATATTCACGGTACACTCGTTATATGGTCGTACAGGAAAAATCCCCACTTCATGCTATGTCCCATCGCTCGTGCGCCGCCTATAACACCACGTTCAAACTCACTTGTATCTTGGTAACCTGCCACTGCAGCAGCAGTAACCGATCTAACAACTGCGCCAGGCACTTGTCTTACACAGGCGTTGTCGACCACAGCGCCTTATTCTGCCTGTTTGCATGTCTATGTATTTGAATACGCATGCCTGTACCAGTTTCTTAGACGTTTCAGTTTATGTATCCATGTGAGTGAGCTCAAATAAGTACGTGTTTATACTGGATCCAGAACCTCACACTTAAAGAAAAATGTCGGGTAAGAAATACTGAATTGTGTGATCAGAATCATAAGTCTGAGTCATATGTGTCTTAGGTTCATAAACCAGCTGTTAAAAAGGATTTGTTCTTTGAAAAATATATTGATTGAATCATGAGACATCCTGTTTACTCTCGATTTCTTTGGCTGCCACTGAGCATTGTTGGTCACCTTTGGATATTCCCATCTCCTTGTGTGTTTTTGTATTACTGTAATGTCATGTTTTTCTAACACTTTTTGGAATGTGTAATTAACGTCCTTGACTACGGGTAGAAATATTTTGGATTTTGCAGACTACTCTTGTCTCTTCGTGTCAGTCGTAAGGTCTTCTCATCATCTTAGATAACAATTATTCATTATTTATCGAAGTACTAGTGAAATATTTAATTTCTTCTGGAAGGTTCTGTAGTTAACAAAATGTCTATGGTCTGCCCGGTGTTACATTTATAGTGACATGTTGACATGTTGATTCTGTGGGTATCGATTTGAACTCCAGCGTAAGCGATGGACAGTACACGTAGATTTACAATAAGCGCTCTGTAGTACGAGATAGCTTCTCCATTTCTGTAGACCAACATATTCAAAAATATGATCAGCTACCATCCTCCTCCGTGGTAAACTGAATTTTCAATGTGGCCCCAATACCAAACTAAGACGAGTGTAGAAACACAATGGGAACTGTCGAATAGTGAGAGGGGAATGGAACCATGGCAGAAAACGCTTTATGATCAAGAAACTACAAGATTCTACTTAATGAGACACAAATTACAACAACTTAAGATAGCAAGATAATTTTTACAGAGAGTCAACCGAACTGCTAATTACGTCAATAACTGTTATAAAACAAAGAGAGCAGTACAGCTTAATGTGTCATATTTCCGATAAAAATGGAGAAGTGCTTATGTTTGACACCGTGAAACGATAGTGAAAATGTCAGTAACCACAACAATGACAAAAATAAAATAGCGAATTGCTCAGGAATTTGAAAACAAAGATGTTGCACTTTTGCAACCAGGCACGGGCAACCTTTGCTAAACCATGGGCCTGACTGACATAGTCACTTAAGCTCGCGATTCACCTCGTTACGTGACGTGACAGCAACACTCATAATGTCAAAACTGTATCACCCGTGTTAATGTTTATGGAGTAACACAGCGATATGAATGCACCCATTTGCCCACAGGACACGACAGCAAATTGAGTATCGAAACACGCGTTTCTGAGAGCACATTCATTTCATGTTCACTCCATCTTCGTATGTTTACATTTATTAACCAGTGGCGCACATTGTTTCTTTACTTACGATGTTTTACAATAGCTTTGCGAGAAATTCCCGCTGCCAAATTCTGCAACGCCGTTAGTAAAGAAATGATGTTTACAACACTAAATAAAGGTAAAGATCTGTAGATGCGATGCCATGTATCTTAAAATATTACGGTAAAATAAACGACTGTAATAGCAACTGCTTGCAACTAATTCATTCTGGATTACCTTCCGTTTCAACAGTTGCAGTGTTCTTACACGTCCACAATGAAATAGAAAGGAAAAACATGGTAATGAGATAGGCATTCCCAGTCGACATTGGCCACAGGCAAATCATTACTAAACTCTGTAAGTAGGCTGTTTAGGTTCTTATTGGTAATGCCACGTAGCGCTCTGTATGAAAATCACTAGCTGTGCTGTGTGCAGTCTGTGGCTAGTTTGCATTGTTGTCTGCCATTATAGTGTTGGGGAGCTGGATGTTTACAGCGCGTAGCGTTGCGCAGTTGGAGGTGAGCCGCCAGCAGTGGTGGATGTGGGGAGAGAAATGCCAGAGTTTTGAAATTTGTAAGACTGGATGTCATGAACTGCTATATATATTATCACTTTTGAACACTATTAAGGTGAATACATTCTATGTTCTCTATCAAAATCTTTCAGTTGCTAACTATGCCTATCAGTATTTAGTGCCTTCAGTAGTTTGAATCTTTTATTTAACTGGCAGTAGTGGCGCTCGCTGTATTGCAGTAGTTCGAGTAACAAAGATTTTTGGTGAGGTAAGTGATTTGTGAAAGGTATAGGTTAATGTTAGTCAGGACCATTCTTTGTAGCGATTACTGAAAGTCAGATTGCGTTGCGCTAAAAGTATTGTGTGTCACTTTAGTGAAAGTTTGAGTACGTTCAGCTTTGCTCAGCTGTTTGAAAAGCAAATAATGTAAGAGTTTTATCAGCACAGTAATTCATAAATTTTTCTAAGGGGACGTTTCATATGTCGACCCTTAGCCGAGGATACCTCACTGGAATCTTCTGATTTTTTCTTGTAGTTTGTGTAATTAGTGTAGCTTTTGTTTATTGCTAGCGCATAATTGTAGAGAGAATCTCCTTTGTAGTTGCAGTTGTAACGCCGGAAATGCATATCCTCTTATTTCCATCTATTGTACTATTATTTTTTTCCTTGTTTTGTTATCTCAAGATATGACATTTCTGTCTCTTTATATATTGTAATTGTTTTACTGTTTGTATATATATATTTATGCATTTATGTTGGTTTGTTTCGTAAATATTATTTGTACTTTTACGCTGGGTCTTGCCTAGGGAAAACTGCTATCGAACGATTACATCGATAGGTCGTGTGAAGAATCAAAGTGTGTAGGATCTTTGGTAGTGTTAACTCTGTCGCGTGGAGCGCGGGCAGAGAGAGGGAGTCTGGCTAGAGTAGCGAGTGGAGCAGGTGTGTTGTGTGAAGCTCCCGCGAGTTGCCGCGCTTTCGGGGTTTGGCAGCATGTAATTGCGCTCGACTTGTGATGATAGTTTCTGACATGGTGTCGCGGACGGGAAGCATTAGCTGGCGCACATCAAGAGCCCGTTTCGCCTGGTGACCGTGTCGAGAAGAAGGCGCGCCAACATACAGCTTCTGCAACAGCGACGGCCGACAATGAGTGACTGTCGCCACCTCCTCGATCGACGGCTTCAAACCTTCAATCAACCAACAAGGAAGACTGGAAGCAAGTAAAGTTTTAGAAGTGTATGGCAGACCTCAGCTTTTCAAACTGTACCATTTTCGTAACTATAATTACAGCAACTTAGCATGAACCTTTGTTGCTCATTGTCCCAATTGCATTGCCAAGCAGGGTCCCTTCCTTTTCCGGAATGAGCCCGAGTGTCGTTGAAATTCAGACGCCAGCATTAAAGTAACATCATTTCAATGCTTTAATTTCAAAGTTAGATTACACAAGCACAAATTAAGAGTGCGAGTTTTGTTAGCATATTTTAGCTTACCTGTAACTGCAGCTGTGCTTGGTACGTACTAAATTTTACTATTGTTAATTGTTCGGAATCATTTAATTCAAGTTCAAAGTTAAATCTCTTATTTCTAAATTGCGTAGATTCAAGTAGTTTTTGAAATGATTGTTGAGGTAGTCCAAGACTGACCATATTTTACTGAATTTCGATGTGCTTCAGAAAGAAAGCTCACTATTAACTTCAGTCACTAAATTGACTTTCGATTTTCCGGTTTTATTAATTCTTTTGCTAAATTAAGTCAGGGTGTAGCGAAATTTATTACTTCTGACAAACTTTCAGTTTTCACACTACACGTGTCAACCTTCAGTTGCCACGCTTCTAGTGCTAATTATATGTGTAATAACCTTTCTTTTTCAGTTACTATAGTAATTGTCCTTAGGACTGGCGACCGTGATTTCCCCCAAATCTCAAATACCTAATTACCGCTAGTTAATTGTTAACGTAACGGCTGCACATTTACTTTCTTTATTAACTTTACCCCTTTTCAAAATTAATTTCCACCAGTTTCATTAGCACATTTCCTTTCATTTAGATGTAACCCTTTCCTCCCTCTTTACCGACAGGTTAACTTCGGTGACGATTGCTTTTCCAAAACTCCCATTAGGTACACGCGGTTTCATTTTTCACTGTCATTAAGGTCGGTAAGTGAGGGGGAGGTTACACGTGGCGACCTGGTGACAGGACAATCTTCAATTTTGAGGTTGTTCTGGACACGAATTTTGCATTGTGCAAATCTCGTAACGAAGTACTGGTTACGAAATGGTCGATACGTCAGCGAGAATATTGGTGTGAGGAATCCTAATTAGATTTGAGATTTGGCATTTATATTGAAAATTATTAAAATGAGTGAAGGCAACAATTGCCAAAATTTGGTAGACTTGGATACGGAACAATCGGTCGAACAGTGGGAAACGCGCACCGCGGTACCCATTGTTCAGGGGCAGGCGGCTAGCATGAAAGACGCGACCGCCGATACGCAACAAAGAGCAGAAATGGAATTCCAAACTTTAGAAAATGTTTCGGAATCGGAAGTGAAAATCAAATCTGAATCCCTTGATGACGAATACGGGGGGACAATTAAAGAGGAAGCCGCTACGGAAGTGAAACCGGTAGTTTCCGGGAATTTAACTGATTTATTGAATGTTTTGATTAATGAAATCAAGAGTCAATCGGCAGAAATTATAGCTCTGTCTGCCAAGCAAGAAGCTCAGTCTGAAAAAATTGAACGAAAGCTAGACAATCAGAACAAAGCTATTAATGTTGTTAACAACAATGTTGGAGTTGTTAATACAAAAGTTGATAAAATCAAAAAAGATATTGTTGTAATTAATACCGAAATCGGTAATCTTAAACAGGAAATGATAGGCGTTCAGGCGGAAATTGCGAGCATAAATACTCGTTTTGATTCCGAAATTAGCAGAATCGAGAAAAGTGTAGGAGAAGCAGTTTCTCCGATCATCGAGAATAAGGTGACGGAACAAATTCAATTAGTGAAAAAAGAGGATCAACAGAAGGTGGAAACTTTAAAGGCTTTAGTGTCCGAAGTAGACACTAAAGTGAGGGAGCAGGCTAATACCTGCGAAGAGAAAAAGAGGGAAGTGGAAACGCTTGCGACAACCACTTGCCAAGTAATTACGAGAGTGTCGGAATTAGAAAAGAAACTTGACGAAAAACAGAGCTATGTGCCAATCTGTGCACATAGTTCGGAATTGTTGACGAAAGAGGAGCGGTTCGACCCCTTGAAAAAAGGCGGTATACACGCGGCGGATTTCATTAAAAATTGTGAAAGAGTTTTACCCAGATCATGGACTAATGAGAGAAAAATTAATGCGGTTATTGATGTGCTGGCTGGTGATGCCAAGCGTTGGGGCTTAAACCTCAACATTACGAACCTGACTTTTGACGAGTTTAAAAATTTGTTTCTGGCTGAATACTGGTCAGAGCAAAAACAGCAAAGTGTCTGGCGCGAATTTGTCGTTTCGAGGCCTTTCGATGCGAATTCGCGCGGTTCGATGAGGGAGTTTTGTGAGGGCTGGATCCGCAAGTTGGAATATTTGCGTGATCGCCGCACGGAATCCGAAATAGTCTGGGAACTCTACAAGAAGCTTCCAGATGATACAAAACGCTACGTAGGAAGCAATTACAGGACAATCAATGATTTCCTGGAAAGAGTTGAGGACGAGGACAATTGGCGCAATAATCGCTACAGTGGTAGAGGCCGTGGTAACAACAACGGGCACCACCCCAACCATAACAACTATAACCATGGGAATAATGCATACCGCAGCAATAACAATAATGGTTCGGACCGTAATAACAATCGGTACAATGCAAATAATAACAGGAATGACGGAAACCAGTACCACACTAGCGTGATACGGGCTTCGCAGAATAGTAATAACGCCAGAGGGTGTGATCAGCCGCCTCAGCAGCATCCGGGGAGCGTATCTGCTGGGACGAGACAGGGAAACCATTAGCCGCGCCGGTGAGGGGCCGACCGGGCGTGGAGAAATTTTGTAGGCCCAATAACAAGAGAAAACCCAGGTGTCGCCGTTATGAAAATTCCGTATGGAATAATCAACGGCGGGAGAGTGTGCCAGTGTTAAGAGAAAAGAGTGCGCCCACAAGTAGTAGATCAGCTGTATACACGGCAGTAGAAAATACATTCGCTGTCAGTGAGAACAATTTAAGTAGTGTTCCGGAAATCGATCATAAAGTGGCAGCTGTAATACCCACAGCGGAACTGGAGATTGAGTTTAAGAATGATTCGCAAGTGTTGAGAGAATATCAGATGTCGGATAAAACGTCCGTCATCGAGCGAGGGGATGCAGAGAGGGATGAGGTCTGGTTAAGGCAGTTCGGTCGCTTATACGACGAACTAAGTGATTATAGGGGTCTGTATGGAAGAAGTGTTTATGGGGAGCGCGTGCAGGATTTTCCGCGTCTCGTCCCTCAGGAAGATAGTGTTTGTGAAATGATAGAAAGTTCTGGCCCTAACCGGCAGACTTTACCAGAAACAGTTGATGTTAATGGGGAGCACGAGCAAGATTCATCGTGTTCCGTCCCGCAAGAGTTGGATGTTGAGGTAGTAACGGAAAGTTCTGGCCCTAACCGGCAGACTTTACCGAAAGTTATAGTGGTAGAAGTAACCGACCCATCCGACGCAAACCTCCAGTTTAAACATTGCGAGAGTATTAAGGAGAAAGATTGCGAAAATTTTAGTGATAGCCGGACACGATTGGTAGAAAAGCACATAGATTACAACGTGTATGAGATTAGAGCTGACATTATACGGTCAGACGATAGCAGTGTGGGTTGCGCAGATCTAGCGGAAGTAATTGCAGAAACTACTGGACACATTCCTCCAGGTAGATTGGCGGATGAGATTAATCTGACCAAAGTGGAATCAACGAAGGTGACGATTAATGAATTGATAGCAAAGCAACACTCACTAGTTGACGAGTTACAGGAAAAGGTTTCGGTATTGGAGGCGAAGCTACAGACTAAGCCCCAGGACAAACGTGTTGAAATTAAAACTGTATGTGAACAGAGGCTGAAAAAGCCGCCAGATAAGCCGGATTTAGGATCAAAGCCGGATGGTTTTTTCTGGAATGACCTGGATATAGACGAGGATTTACTGTGGGAAAATAAAGATACAGTCGAGGACAAGTGTAGACAGATAGTAGTGTCTGTTAATATGCACGACCTACAACTAAACGTGTTGATTGACACCGGTGCAGAATTGAGTGCTGTATCTGGGAAAATATTTGAGTTACTGAAAGACAGACCTGGCATCGTAGTTATGCCAGTAACAGGAGTGAAAATTATCGGTGCTACTGGGAAGGCCAGTAAACCGGTCACAAAACAGATTTTTGTCAACTTCGAGATATGTGGGGCACGATTTGAACAAGAGTTTGTCGTCGTGCCAGACTTAACTACGGAAGTAATTATTGGGTTAGATTGGCTATTAAAGTACCGTGCAGTGATTAACTGCGAAAGCAAAACTTTGACATGTACGTCACAAGATAAAACAATAGTAGTTAGTTTTGACGAGGCAGGAGACGGTGTGCATAGGCAATACCAGCCTATACACATTGTTAACTGGCCGGATGCTATTGACGTAGGTATGAATTTGAACTACTGTAATGTGAGGAATCTCGGAATTGACAATAGTGTAGAAAGTGAATTGGAAAGTATTGTAGACGGTGTGCCAAACGTAACACACGAACAAAGACGAGGTCTGTATGAAGTAATAATGAGGAATAAGAGTGTGTTTTCAGACAAACCGGGACTTGTGGAAGGATATAAATGCAAATTGCATGTAATTCCTCACGAACCATTCTTCGTGAGACCGTATGCTATACCGCTGTCCAAAAAGGAAGCAGTGCAACGGGAGATAGATAAGATGATCAAATGGGGAGTGATTGAAAGAAGTACGAGTCCATACAATAACGGTTTGGTCATTGTAGCAAAACGGGATGGTAGTGTGCGTATTGTGATTGACGCACGCACGTTGAATAGGGTCGTTCAACGCGAAACAGCCAGACCAGAGAGTATGGAGGAGATTTTGCAACGTTTTCATGACGTTAAGTTCATGACTAGCCTCGATCTGACGGCTAGTTACTGGCAAATAGAACTCGAAGAAGAATCTAGGCCATACACCGCCTTCTTGTTTGCGGGCAGGTGTTATCAGTATAGAGTACTGCCGTTTGGACTTAATATATCTGTGTCCGTATTCATCAGGGCCCTAGATAAAGTGCTAGGATCGGCTTTGAGTTCAAGATTAACTGTATATGTTGACGACCTATTGTTGGCCAATGCCACTTGGCATGACCATTGTGACCTGTTAGATGAAGTTTTCAGAGCATTGCGCCGTGGCGGAATGACTCTAAAGCTAAAGAAATGCGAATTTGTGAAGCAGGAACTGAAATTTTTAGGGCATGTAATTACCACTGCTGGTATTACGAAGGACCCAGAGAAACTAGAGGCAATAAGGAATTGTCCTCCACCCAAGTCTAGGAAACAGTTAAAAAGTTTTCTAGGGTTAACAGGATTTTACCGCAAATTTGTAAAAGGACAAGTGTTTAATGATGAAAATTTGAATAACCTCTTACGCAAAAACGTTCCGTTTGTGTGGACTGACGGGTGTCAGGCTGCTTTCGAGAGATTAAAAGACGAGTTGTTAAGATCTAACATACTATTTCATCCTGATTTATCGCTACCCTTCCATCTGGGAACGGATTCGTCCAATTACGGGGTGGGGGTAGAACTGTTCCAAGAAGTTGGTGAAGGAGAGGATAAGGAACACCGGACGATAGCGTTCGCGAGTCGAACTTTATCAAAAAGTGAGCGAAACTACACGATTTCTGAGAAAGAGTGTCTCGCTATCGTGTGGGGATTCAAGAAGTTCAAGGGTAACCTATGGGACCGTAAGGTGATTATTCATACGGACCATAAGGCGCTCACTTATCTGAAGGATTGTAAACTACTTCACGAAAGACTGACTAGGTGGTCGCTGTATTTACAGCAATTTAACTATGACATCTGTTACGTAAAAGGGACCGACAATTGCGTAGCGGATGCGCTGTCGCGGTTGCCCGAGTCTAATCAAGATGTATTGAAAGATGAGTCAGATGGAGTGGTCAAATTATACTATTTTAAAGAAGTTGAGGGACGTAAATTAGTAGTGAACATCTGTAAGAATCTACGTCGTCATCAGAACGAGGACGGTTGTTTAAATATGGTGAAAACCCGATATGACGAAAGGAGTCCAGAAGGAGAGAAATTAAGAAAGTATTACAAGATATACGATCATATCTTGTACATATGTAAGGGTGAAGATAGTAATATTTGGCGGGTATGCTGGCCCACCAAATACGTCACGGAAATAATAGACTACTACAATTTGGCGTATGGTCACTGTGGACCAAAGAAATGTACGGAAAAGCTGAGTGAAGTAGTGCATTTTAACAACATGTTAAAACGCGTTACTGACAGAGTGAAAACTTGCGATTTATGTCAGAAGGTGAAGGTTACCAACTGTACGAGTCGTGGTCCTATGCAAAGTATAAGGCCTAACGATACCTTTGAGTTACTGTGCGTGGACTTGTACGGACCTTTGCCCAAGTCATCAGGAAACTTTGCCTACATTTTAGTAGTGCTAGAAGCCTTTTCCAAGTTCATCAAGCTATACCCGATTAGGAAAGCTACAGCCAAAGCGGTCTATAGCAAGCTTGTGAACGATTATTTTGTTCATATTGGCAAGCCCAAGGCGATTCTATCAGATAATGGGGCACAATTTACTTCTAAGTTGTGGAATGAAGGCATGGAAAGTAATGGGGTCGAGGTGATCCATATTTCAGCTTACTGTCCGGCTGGGAATCCCGCTGAGAGGTATATGCGCGAGCTAGGCCGACTTTGCCGTACCTATTGCCATCACAATCATAGGGCATGGGGCAAATATGTAGCAGTATTTGAGAGAATTATGAACACCTTGAGACATGAATCGACGGGATTTTCTCCAGAGGAAATACTGTTGGATGACAGAAGTAAAAGTTTAGTGGAAGAGATGATCAAATTCCCTCCACGGATTGACATTAGTATTGGTGTGAAAAAAGATCGTTTGCGAGAAGTAATGAAGCTAAAAGCCGATGCTCGCATACGTCGTCATGACGCTAAAACGCGTTTTGCTAAGTTTGCAATCGGAGACTTAGTACTTGTAAAAGCTCATGAGAAATCGAGCGAGATAGACAATGAAATCTCTAAATTTAAGTTTGTTTATAATGGACCATATAAAGCCATTGGTATACCTCACACAAATGCTTATTGCTTAGAGTATCCAAGCTCTGGAAAACGATTAGGTATACGGAATATTGTAGACTTGAAATTGTACCAACCTAGGATCGATTAATACCACACAATGGGTAACTTGTACAGTATGTAAATATAGAGTGTAAGATTTAAGGATGTGCCATGTTACGATGCTTTTGCCTGACCTAGAGGTCATTAAAGAAGTTGTAATTAATAAGTAATTAATTTTGACTAAATGATTTAAGAGTAACTGATTAGTAATCATCTGAAAAATCCAAGCTGCTAGTTTAAGTTTTCAGCTGAGTCACAGTAGATTAAGGAATGTAAATATGATATTGTAACTTGCTGTAATATTTCATGAATGTGTGTTTTTATTAGTCATTGTCGATGTACTTAGACGCTGTTTTAAGTTTCAGGCTAGTACATGCGTGTCATGATGGACAGTGTTGAGTTATCCGCTGTGATAGTGTTTATGGACTCCTTGAGATTACTCGGGAGTGAGTTTTTCCTAAAGAATTCAGTGAAACGGACGTTCTGGAAACGCCGTTACAAGGGCGAGTGAGATCAAGCGTGCCGCACAGGCGGGCGCAACAATACTTGCGAGGCGAAGCCGCTGTCGGCTCTTGTGCCGCTGTCGGCTCTTGTGCCGCTGTCGGCATCCTTTGTACTCGCGAGTACGGAATGTGGAGTTGCTTTTCTTCCCGGACAGCTGATGTGAAAGAATTCTGCTGTCAATATTTATGTTTTTTTCGATCTGCTGTATATTATTTTCTTGTTTAGCGTTAATTGGACATGACGAGAAAATTAATTATGAAAAGGTTACATAAAAATGTGTATTCTATGTAATTAATCATTAGTTTGCGTATTTTGATATACCTGATTTTTATGAGCATGTACTCTGATTAATTTTGCAAATAGTATTCCATTTCTTATAGTGTTACGAATTTTAATGATTTTGGAATAGCTAAACCATTTTCTATGTTTTTTATGAATTTTGATATGTTGTCAACCTGTTTTATTTTGTGCAAGATGACAGAGTGGAATAAGATTAGGAGTGTCTCCACTCAATAATTATCGTCTAAAAATTGGTTTATGGTTAATTAGACGAATGCTAAATTTTTTTGATGTTTTGAGCATATGCATTTCCGCTGTTTCTTTTTTGGGACATTTTCTGAGTCTGTTTACGTTGCACGAACATCCTCAGACAATGTGGGGCACGTGTAACGCCGGAAATGCATATCCTCTTATTTCCATCTATTGTACTATTATTTTTTTCCTTGTTTTGTTATCTCAAGATATGACATTTCTGTCTCTTTATATATTGTAATTGTTTTACTGTTTGTATATATATATTTATGCATTTATGTTGGTTTGTTTCGTAAATATTATTTGTACTTTTACGCTGGGTCTTGCCTAGGGAAAACTGCTATCGAACGATTACATCGATAGGTCGTGTGAAGAATCAAAGTGTGTAGGATCTTTGGTAGTGTTAACTCTGTCGCGTGGAGCGCGGGCAGAGAGAGGGAGTCTGGCTAGAGTAGCGAGTGGAGCAGGTGTGTTGTGTGAAGCTCCCGCGAGTTGCCGCGCTTTCGGGGTTTGGCAGCATGTAATTGCGCTCGACTTGTGATGATAGTTTCTGACATGGTGTCGCGGACGGGAAGCATTAGCTGGCGCACATCAAGAGCCCGTTTCGCCTGGTGACCGTGTCGAGAAGAAGGCGCGCCAACATACAGCTTCTGCAACAGCGACGGCCGATAATGAGTGACTGTCGCCACCTCCTCGATCGACGGCTTCAAACCTTCAATCAACCAACAAGGAAGACTGGAAGCAAGTAAAGTTTTAGAAGTGTATGGCAGACCTCAGCTTTTCAAACTGCAACAAACAGCAACTTAGCATGAACCTTTGTTGCTCATTGTCCCAATTGCATTGCCAAGCAGGGTCCCTTCCTTTTCCGGAATGAGCCCGAGTGTCGTTGAAATTCAGACGCCAGCATTAAAGTAACATCATTTCAATGCTTTAATTTCAAAGTTAGATTACACAAGCACAAATTAAGAGTGCGAGTTTTGTTAGCATATTTTAGCTTATCTGTGACTGCAGCTGTGCTTGGTACGTACTAAATTTTACTATTGTTAATTGTTCGGAATCATTTAATTCAAGTTCAAAGTTAAATCTCTTATTTCTAAATTGCGTAGATTCAAGTAGTTTTTGAAATGATTGTTGAGGTAGTCCAAGACTGACCATATTTTACTGAATTTCGATGTGCTTCAGAAAGAAAGCTCACTATTAACTTCAGTCACTAAATTGACTTTCGATTTTCCGGTTTTATTAATTCTTTTGCTAAATTAAGTCAGGGTGTAGCGAAATTTATTACTTCTGACAAACTTTCAGTTTTCACACTACACGTGTCAACCTTCAGTTGCCACGCTTCTAGTGCTAATTATATGTGTAATAACCTTTCTTTTTCAGTTACTATAGTAATTGTCCTTAGGACTGGCGACCGTGATTTCCCCCAAATCTCAAATACCTAATTACCGCTAGTTAATTGTTAACGTAACGGCTGCACATTTACTTTCTTTATTAACTTTACCCCTTTTCAAAATTAATTTCCACCAGTTTCATTAGCACATTTCCTTTCATTTAGATGTAACCCTTTCCTCCCTCTTTACCGACAGGTTAACTTCGGTGACGATTGCTTTTCCAAAACTCCCATTAGGTACACGCGGTTTCATTTTTCACTGTCATTAAGGTCGGTAAGTGAGGGGGAGGTTACACAGTCTTTCAATGATGTACAGTAAAACAGTTGTGGCATGAATGTAGATTTGCATCAAGTATTTCGCAGCTGCGCTTGCAATTAACGAGATATTATTTTCAGTGCTATGTTAATGTGTTCTCTTATCTTTGCTCTTCAAATTGTGCTTTTCTGTGTTATCGTGTGAAATATTGTGACAATAATGGCGTGTGAAAAACGTAACACTAGCTCCCAAAGTAAACTAAGAAATAATAGTACCGGCGAGCGTAGCTTATCAGCGCCGTCGAGTAATGAATTAACTAATGTTCAAAGTAGTAATTTGGTAATTGTGCATAGGGAAATGGAGCGGGCTGCAATTATGGTGTAGGCAGTGAAACAATTAGTGAACAGGGAAGCATTATCGATCGATCGGTCGGCAACAGCTCGCCTCAGGAATCCGAAATGACAGGACACAATCTTGCAAGTACTGTAGATTCAGGATTTGCGACCTCACCGTTTTCTCAAATAAGTCAAGACACATTTTCTGCTTGTCAAAATGTGAATGTTGCCGGTGCAAATTCACTGCCGAAAAGCACTGAGGAACATGTTTCAGACACCAGTGCATTGTTATTACAATTAATACAACAAATGGGACAAACACAGGAAAAGCTTCAAAATTTAGACACAATGGAACAAAATCTTCGAAAGTTAGACACAATGGAACAAAATCAGAGACAAACACAGCAAAAGCTTCAAAAGGTAGACACCACACTTCAACAAACACGGGAAGATTTAACTACTGAGTTACATAACATTGAATCGAAATGTCAAAAAGTCTGTAATGACGTAAAAACACAAATTTGTGAGCATTTCTAACCTATTTTTCGCGTCATGAAAATGCATTACAGAATCACGAAGCAGTCATAAAAGAACTGCAAGCTATTGTTCATGAAAATCATGAGACCTTGCAAGCTAAAATTGACTCAGTTGCATCTACCAATTCGGTTACGCAACTTGCAAAAGCTCGGGAAAACTTAAAGGACACAGTAGATACTCTGAATATTGGTTCAGAAAGACACATGGAGGAAATTAGTTCATTATCAGAGAAAGTAGTTGAACTTTCGCATCAGCTAAATAATTTATCTACGAAAGTAGATGATAATCTGAATGACACAAGACCGGTAGTCTTTAATGACACAGAAGAGTGCGAACAAATTAGGAAATTCAAACAAAATCAGAATCAAATTAATACGCAACGCCAAAGAGTAATCCAGGAAGTACAAGATCAGCTGATACAGATAATACAAGAATTACGTATTTCAGAGGACACTCGCGCCCCAATACGCGAAGAGGGACATAGAAATACGGAACAGCCACAAAATAATTACACAGCGCATTTCGGAAATTATGAAAGAAATTGGCTAGGTGCACCAAATTTTGAAATGGAACCGCCGACACGACGTAACAATGACCGATATGCGACTCGCCGACATGATGATTTTGACTATAAGCTGTTCATTACTACACGTAAATTTAAAACATTTAAGAATTCTGGCAACGACATTCATCCACAAGCGTGGCTCCATCAATTCTCTCATCGTTTTCCTCCCAACTGGTCATTGGAGCAGAGATTAGAATTTTTGTGTGGCTATTTAGAGAATGAACCAGCTGTAAGAATGCGATGGGCCATTCACGATTGTCACAGTGAAGAAGAATTTTACCGTGCCTTCCTCTCAGCATATTGGTCTCAAACTACACAAGACCGAGTAAAACATAGCATCATAATGATGAAACATTTCGAACAATCTGAATTTTCCAGTCTTGTGAAATATTTTGAAGACATGTTGCACAAGAATCAGTACCTGTCAATCCCGTACAGCCCCTCAGAACTCATCCGCATTTGCTTAATCAAATTCCCTGAACATTTACGACATATTATTTTGGCAGGACGTTGCAAAGACGACATTGAAGCTTTTCTGTGACCCTTACTAGAATTAGAAATTGACACTGACAATCACGGAACGCGAAAACAGGAACACAACAATTACAGGTCACATCTGTCGCAATTCCGTGTTGAAAGAAATAATAACTGGACATGACAAGGCTATTCTCACAACACAAATCGTGACCAAAACAGACACCACCCGTATGACAACCGTTGGCAGAGTAGTAATAATTACAGGGAAAGATCACCTCTCTGCACTAGTGACTGTCACAGAGACAATCAGAGTAACAGACAATATGGGAACCAAAATAATTGTTATCAAGTGAGACAGAATAATTTTAGACGCAACGGTCCAGTGTGCAGTTACGATTCAGGAAGAAATTCTCCAACACGTGACCGACAAGAAAGAAACTATGGAATCTACCGACATGACGACAGATGATATGATCGTAACGACAGACCTGAATTGCATCAGAACTGGCGGGATTCAAACAGATCAGGGCCCTCTCGACAAGGTGAATTTGTAGAAGTTAGGTCTCCAAATCCCAATAATGACGTGCGCCAACAAAGACACAATAGGCAATGACTCATACCGCTGGCAGCCACAAAACGTACTTAGAAACTGACGACGCAGCTGCAGTAGCCAGTAATTACGTAAAAATGGAAGACATTAGGGACATCTTACTCCAGGCGCACGATGTAAAACAGAACAATATTGCATATCCTGTGATTCACATTACAGTAAATGACGTAAAATTTACACCAGTACTTGACTGTGGCAGTCCCATTTCAGTAATTAGTGAAACAGCCTTTAGCAAATGCAACACATCGAACGATTGTCCCACACTTCCGTTACGTAAGATTAAATTACAAGATGCAATCTTTGGAAGAAGTGTAGATGTACGCCAACAAACCAACTTAGAATTCTTTTGTCAAAGCCACAGCTTCTCTATGAACTTTCTTATTGTTCCATTATTGTCGACGGAAATTGTATTGGGAGTAGACTTTTTGAATGAATACAAAGTAATCTTAAACTTTCATGATGCTGCAATAGGTTTAGAGAAAGAAGGTAGGTCAATAGCTTTGAAATTTGAAGATTGGCTCTCAAACCATGACGAAGAAATTAATCAGCTTTACCTCCTGTTAGACAACAGTTCGGGATTTTCGACGGAACTTGACACTAACAATCACTCTGCAAGTACTGACAGGGATAATATCGACGGCGCATTTGATACTAATGAGTTAATTCAGAATAAAATTCAAACAATTGAGAATTGTAATGACAGTGATAGGCAAGACCTTTTTGAGATTTTACAAGCACATTCCACAGTTTTTACTCACAAAACAGGAACAATCAAGGGATTTCAATACCAATTTCGTGTTCGTGAGCATACTAAATTTTGTGTTAGACCATACGTAATTCCGGCGCATTATAGGGACCGTGTTAGAACAGAAATACAATCTATGCTTGACGAGGGCATTATTGAGCCTGCAGTAAGCTCATACAACAATCCATTACATGTTGTTGAGAAGAAAAATGGATCGATCAGGCTTGTCTTAGATTCGAGACAAATCAATACTATCATCATTCCTGAAACAGACAGGCCGCAAATGTTAGAAGACTTCTTCAAATTTTAATGGTGTAAAAGTGTTGCCTTCTATTGATCTCAGATCCAGCTTTTATCAGATCGAACTTCATCCAGAATGTAGAAAATACACAGCTTTCCTTTGTTTCGGCGTTTGTTATCAGTTTCGGAAACTTCCTTTTGGTCTGAACATTTCTTCGGCAGCATTCATTCGCGGGCTAAATTCCATATTACCTGAGTTCTTAAAACGTCACATCACCTTATATGTGGACGATATTCTGATAGCAGAAGCCTCATGGGAACAACACAATCGCATCCTCAACAGCATGTTACATATTTTTGCAGAATCTGGAATTACAGTTAACTTGGAAAAGTCTGAATTCGGTAGGACAAAGGTGAAGTTTTTGGGACATATTATTTCTTCTGAAGGCATTCAGCCGGATCCTGAGAAGTTAGAGGCAATCAGAGCCATTCCAGTTCCATCCACAAAAAAACAAGTCCGCAGTTTTCTAGGTCTCGTAAATTTTTACCGTCGTTTTCTGAATATGCAAATTCTAGTTACACCAAAACTTTGTTCTCTCACGGGAAAAAATACTATTTGGAACTGGCATGAACAAGCACAGTTGGAATTCAATTCTTTGAAAGAAGCCAATACTGGCTCATCCAGATCTGTCACAAGATTTCTGCCTTAGCACGGATTCTTCTAAAGTCGGTCTTGGTGCCCATTTATTTCAAGAAGCCATAGAAAATGACACTACTGTTCAGAAAACCATTGCTTTTGCTAGCCGAGTGCTAACAAAATCTGAAAAAAAAATTATTCCGTTACTGAATTAGAAGCTTTAGCTATCGTTTGGGCATTTAACAAATTTTGTTTCTTTCTTTCCGGTAAGCATGTCAAAGTATACAGTGATCATCGTGTATTACAATTTCTTATGTCTTCAAAATTAAATCATGACAGGTTAAAACGTTGGGCATTGTTTCTGCAAGAATTCCGCTTCACAGTAGTCTACATTCCCGGCAAGGACAACATTGTTGCGGATGCACTGTCACGCGCACCGGCTGGGCTTGAGAAAAGTAACACGGAAGGCAACCTCGAGAAAAAATTTCAGTATTCTTTACATTCAGAAAGTCGCCTTTGAAAACTTCATCACCACATGTTTAAAGGACATTGCTCACGAACAAGATAAAGATCCGATTTGGGAAGACATCAAAAGTAAAAGGCATGAAAAGACACACACTCAGATTCGACATTATTACCTTGTTAGAAACAACATATTCTTCAAATGCAGCACTGTTGATGACAAGCTATGGGTACTTTGCAATCCAGACGATTTTGTTAATAAGCTCATTTGGTACATTCATTTCAGCTAAGCACATTTTGGTCCACGAAAATGTTATCATATTCTTCGAACGACTTGTTATTTTAACAATATGGAAAAGAGAATTCGAAGAGTCTTGTCTATTTGTAAACTTTGTCAAAAGGCGAAACCATCTACTATCTCACATCGTGCTCCGTTGTTTCCTATTATTCCTTCTAAATTAAAAGAATTTGCTGCTGTTGATCTCTTGGGATCCCTTGTCAGAACATCGAATGGATTTTCGTACGTTCTAGTCGCTGTTGAACTTACTTCAAAAGTTGTTTCTTTCACTCCGTTACATAAAGCCACTGGACGGTCTGTATCCAACGCCTTTGTTAAAAATTTCTTATGTGAAGTTGGTCACGTTGGTAAAGTAATTTCAGATAACGGATCGCAATTCAGATCTGCTGTTTGGTCACGCATGCTTCGGAATCATAAAATCAAACCCGTTTTTATTTCATTGTACTCACCACATTGTAACCCGTCTGAACGGATTATGAAAGAAATCAAAAAACTTTGCAGACTTCATTGTCACAGAAAGCATCAGGATTGGGACAGATATTTACACTTATTTCAAAATGTGCTGAATGAAATGCCTCATGATTCCACTGCTTTACCACCTACTCTTGTACTGAAGAATGAACAACCACCGAACAGAATCAGAGAGCTTGTACCTTTCCCGAATACACGTAAACTTCGACACAAAGATATAATTTGTTGAGCGCCCATAAACCCCAACACACACACAAGATATAATTGATTTGGCTCTTAAAAATATAAAATCTGCAGCAGACAAAAGGAGAAAACTACACGGTAAAGCAAATGCAAAGAAATTATATATTGCTCAGAAAGTTCTCATTAAAGCTCATTCATTGTCACATAAGAAGAATCACTTGAGTCACAAATTCTTTCTACTTTACAATGGACCTTACAGAATCCGACGTATACCACATGATAATTGCGTTGAAGGTGAAACTCTGCGTACTAGGAAGAATAAAGGTTTACACCACATTTCACATGTAAAACCGTTTATTGACAGATGATCTGCTTTTTAACTTAGTCTTTGCCATAAAACTTTTCACTTCACGCTACTAGTACAATTTGTCACACTGAGAAACTGTTAACATGCAACAATGTTTTAAAGTTAACTATCCAGTCAAGAACCTCGGGAACTTAGACAAGTGATTACGAATGCATTGTTATAGTGAACAGACGACACAGTGTTGTTATTTGTACATTCTTCCTTGTCAGTTGCAAGATTACGTAACGAATATATGGCTTACATACTTAGAACATATACTGTTAATGAGATTTTAATGCAACATTTTGGTTTAGTTGAAAAGACATTCTTTATTTGAAGTACTTTCTGTGAGATTAAAGATGACTTAGTATTGGTTTCTTTGACAGCTACACGATTATATCACGACGCTACTAATGAGTGACACAATTTATATTATTGCTTTTGCACTCTATCTGTTTTATATCGACACTGTTTTTCAGTATTATTCTGGAAAGTAAAACATGTTTTAGTAGTAACTTTTGTGGTATAGCTACAATGAGACTGCCTTTTCCGTAACACAACAATACGTTACAGCACAGTACTTTCTTCATCACGGCAATAAGCGTAATAAGTAAGATATCTATACGCAAAGCATTTCACTTTTGTTTATCATGAGGTAAGTACATTGACTTCCACAGAACTTTGCTTACAGACGACGATAATTACGACACTTGGCACATTTTTTACCCTTAAGTAATGACAGAGATTATGTTACAACAAGACGCACAATTTAGCGCTACAGGACACGCATTTGGGTGATTAATTTTGTACTTAAAATATTTATTTTTAAAGATTTTTGAATTACAATGATACAAAGGTTTTCTGTGATACATTTCATTCCATTGCTGTAATCTATAACACCTGAGGGTATAATTACATTAATCCTCAGGGGGGTACACACTTATTTTGTGCACCAGGTGTGTGGCGAGCACAAGGAGCCCTAGCTAATATGGTATTTGCTTATACAACTTTACACATCGGTACCATATTTCTCTAACACATAAATTACACAGCTATCAGACCATTTAACTGAGAGACAAACATTTTTTTGACTACATCAGTGACACATGTTTACGTAATTACACAGTTGGATAACTTCATACTTATGAAATCGTATTTTGTCTGTACTTAGTGAACTGTTCATATTTTTTCGGAACCATTGTGATACTGTGAGAGCTTTGAATGATGTATTTTGTATGAGATCATGATTTTAAAGTACGTTTGAGGTAGATGACACTATTGAAATGAGCAGAGAATTTTTTTTAGGTTTTGACATTATTGCAGAAAGCTATGACGTTTTTGAGATTTGACTGAGGAGTTATGATGGTATTTTTACGACAACGATGTGTATTATGCTGTTGAGGTATGTTTATGATCAATAAGCTGATGCTATATGAGGAATTTGATTATGCTCCATATTTATTAAGATGAAATATTCAAGAAGTGTCGACGAATATGTATATGTGTAATAAGGTAAGGAGTAATGAGTAGTGGTTAGGGACTCTGGTTTGTGAAAAAGGTTGTTGGAAACCAAGAATCGTACTTTTAGAGTTATGAAATGTATGTAAATGCGTGAATGTATTACAATGCCGACGAAAATTTTTTGGGCACTGTTATATCAATAGGATTTTGTTTCTACACATTTGCAACGCAAATTCTCGACTTGTGAAATTTTTTATATCAGACTGTCACTCTAGTGCAAACTCGTGTCGTAAATATTTCAGTAAGAAAGTTAAGTGACAGCTTCACGTAATGCGTCATGGGCACCCAGCTGCGCGACTGTCGTCTGGAAAAAAGCCATTAGTGTGCGCCTTTCAGAGGCACAGAGGGAGAAAAAAGGAGGCCATTATCCTCGCTATTGACATTCCATTGTAGAAAGCATAGCAAATACGACATGCTCATTACTTGGAAACATATTGTACTTTGTGCTACTTACTGAAATGCTTATGAATTGATGGGAAATATTCTTACATCTGCAAACCTGATTATGACAAGTGTCTTTCTACGAGAGTTGAGAACTACTGACCTACGAAATGCCACATAGCTATTGAATGATGTTTTTATGCTTTGGTTTGCGTAATTGCTTATTTCATTTGATATCTGTTTTCCAGCTGTGTTGCAGCATTGGTTTTATAAAATAAACTTAAATGCATCTGCTAATGTGAACACTTTCTGTCAACAGATCTATTAAATAATTATTTTCTGATCCACTTTCTTCGAAAAAGGAGCTCTTGGAATGGAAAGAACAATAAGAAAGGACTAACAACAGTAACTGCATATATAATTTTCTTTTCAAGTCCTTGGCAATTTTTTGTAGAATTAGTTTTTGTGGTGCACCACTTTAATTACACTTTAATTACATAGACATTAAGATGTGAATATACAATTCCCTTGTCTGCATTGTTGTCCTTAGTGTAATATTTTTTTCTGCTTGAGCTATGTCATGTTTAGATATAAGTTATTGCATTTGCTGCTGCTGTTTGCCAGGCAAAGTGCCACTAAATTTCACTTTACATTACTCTGTTAAGCCAGTTTTACGACTGATTTATTTTTCTTGTTGCTGCACATTGGCTCATATTAGTTGAAATTTTACATTTTATCTGTTAATTTAGATTTACTGCTGCTTGCTTTGCAAATTGGAATTTTTGCTGTTTGCATTAATTTGTTATGTGCTGGTGCATTGCCTCGTCCCTTGGTATATATATCTGAGCTCAGTAGATTTAAGTTATCTTAAAAGGGGGTAGACAATATAAGAAAGTACCTATGATGAATTGGAAGAAATGCATTGAGAAGCTATAAGAAAATGGTTTGGCAAAAAAAAGTAGTGTGCAGTGGAGAAAACTATTTTTGTAAGAGGATGTGAACAGAATACAGAAAGCGTGCTTGGATAGGATTCTTTTTGGCTGGAGCAAATTTTGAAATAACAGGGACGATCTATGGAATGAAGTTTTGGGTTGGACTGCAGTACCAAATGTTACACTGAAAACAAACCCTGTCCTTTCCTTTTGTGTTATCCCACTATGTGTTTGTGTACCCTTGTGTATTTATTTTCTCTTCTAACACTAAGCTACATTCACTATGATGAGGAATACTGTTATCCTCAAATATAATTTGCATTAATAATATGTTATTTACTTTGTAAAGATGTTTAGACATTATTTATTCTGTTTTGTTTTAATGCTCATGTGTAAAGTTGATGTTCCAAAAGTTATTCTGATCTTTTATGTATTTACTTATGTCATAATTCCTGTAACACTGATGTATATGTTAATTCAGTTCTTTTGTAAAGCCCGTATTACCACGAATGTTATCTGTATTGTTATGTTCTTTAATGATATATTTTGTACCTTAGTTATTGTATTCTCATATTATAATATTGTAATTGACACCAGTTCAGCAAATTAAGTAACTTGTAAGCATTCATTTCACTGCACACATTTCTGTTGGTCATAGTGTATGCACAATATGTGAAAGAAAGGGGACTGTTAGTGCTCGTACATGTGTTAATAAATCAGCAAGGGACTGGATAACAGCATTGCTGGTTCTAAGGACAATTCCAAAAACTTTGTGAGTGCACAAGTGGTGGTTATGGACTTGCTATATTATCCGCAAGACTCTTCAATGGTGATTGTGCACCTGCACAGTCGCAACAGATGGCTGCCAGCCGTCTCTAAAAGGACTACAGTGGGTCTGCATCTTTGATGACTCACCAATACCATTATTTCTACAAGGACTGCAGTGGGTCTGCACCTCTGGTAGCCCACCAATACCATAATCTCTACCAGGACTACAGTGGGTCTACTCTGTGACGACCTACCTACCAATATTCTTCAAAACTTCGAATGACTCTGCTGTGGGTTTGCTCTGATGTGGCCCATTACCTGTCTGCATGTCAAGCGTCAGCACTGTCTTTCCGTTGAAAGACTACTTCAAGACTGCATGGAAATCCACTACTTCCATGTGCATTCTCTTTTACTGCTCAGACTTTGAAAAAAAAAACCACTGCAATTTTACTGTGATGAATGATCAGGACTGTCTTTATGGACTGTGAGAAAATTTTAGCTTTTGACCAACATTGTATCAATAAGTGTGTGCATTTGATATCTTTGTTATTGTAATTATGAAAATTTTTTTCACATCTGTATTGGCCACTGCCCAAAACAATTTGTAAAATTTTTTGTGGGGAGCATGGGGGCTATGTAAGTAGGCTCTGTATGAAAATCACTAGCTGTGCTGTTTTGAAATTTGTAAGACTGGATGTCATGAACTGCAGTATATATTATGACTTTTGAACACTATTTAGATGAATACATTGTTTGTTCTCTATCAAAATCTTTCATTTGCTAACTATGCCTATCAGTAGTTAGTGCCTTCAGTAGTTTGAATCTTTTATTTAACTGGCAGTATTGCAGCAGTTCGAGTAACGAAGATTTTTGGTGAGGTAAGTGATTTGTGAAAGGTATAGGTTAATGTTAGTCAGGGCCATTCTTTGTAACGATTACTGAAAGTCAGTTCGCGTTGCGCTAAAAGTATTGTGTGTCACTTTAGTGAAAGTTTGAGTACGTTCAGTTTTGCTCAGCTGTTTGAAAAGCTAATAATGTAAGACTTTTATCAGTACAGTAATTCATAAATTTTTCTGAGGGGACGTTTCAACTCCTCCCGAAAAGGCCATGTAGGCCCAACGGAACCGACCGGCCGCGGTGTCATCTTCAGCCCATGGGCGTCACTGGATGTGGATATGGTGGGGCATGTAGTCAGCACTCAGCTCTCCCTGCCGTATCTCAGTTTCCGAGACCGGAGCCGCTTCTTCTCAATCAAGTAGCTCCTCAGTTTGCCTCACAAGGGCTGAGTGCACCCCGCTTGTCAATAGCGGTCAGCGGACTGGATGGTGACCCATCCCAGTGCTAGCCCAGCCCGACCGCGCTTGACATCGGTGATCTGACGGGAACCGGTGTTAGCACTGTGGCAAGGCCGTTGGAACAGGCAGGTCATTGCAGTGTTTAAAATTTAGTGCATTAATATCCACAAACACTATTACCAAGCATTTTTTACGTATTTGTGCAAACATAATTTTGATAACCACATAGGTATGGGTTGTTTCTGTAACTTAAATAAATTAAGGCATCATTTATTTGTTCATTTTATAAAATTTAAAGATCTAAATTGCTTGAAATTAGCTATATTACATAGAAACCAAACTAGAATAATGGAAATGGAAACGAGCGTTTGGCGTCATTGGCCGGGAGGCCCCTTGTGGGACATGACGGCCGCCTTGGTGCAGGTCTTGTCCCATTCAATGCCACACTGGGCGACCTGCCCCCCCCCCTCCCCCCCGATGGGGATGAAATATGATGATGAAGACAACACAACAGCCAGTCCCTAAGCAGAGAAAATCTCCGACCCAGCTGGGAATCGAGCCCGGGCCCATAGGACGGCATTCCGTCATGCTGACCACTCAGCTCTCGGGGCGGACAACTAGATTAATGAGAGCAACAGAATGACGAATATCCGAAAATGAGTCAAAGGCAGAGTGCAATGTGAGCGCCTATCTCTTCCTCTCTCTGCCACGATTTTCTTCCATGGGCAGATTTAAACCAATCATGTACCAGATCCAGGCTGTGGGTCACCAGTTGCCCATCTTTGACGTATTCCATAACAAATATTCACTAACTAGCTACAATGTGTGAGTGTACAGGGTGGTCAGAAACAGTCTGAAAAGATCTTAAGGGTGTTCCAGGATTGGTTGGGCTGAGGAATAATTGTTAAGAAAACAGAGATATACGTTGCGACGTTTCTGAGTTAATTAGTGACACTTGGTTCAAGAATCATAAAAGAAGATTGTATACATGGGAGAAGCCTGGAGATACTGACAGATTTCAGATAGATTATATAATGGTAAGACAGAGATTTAGAAACCAGGTTTTAAATTGTAAGACATTTCCAGGGGCAGATGTGGACTCTGACCACAATCTATTGGTTATGATCGGTAGATTAAAACTGAAGAAACTGCAAAAAGGTGGGAAGTTAAGGAGATGGAATCTGGATAAAGTGACTAAACCAGAGGTTGTACAGAGTTTCAGGGAGAGCGTAAGGGTACAAATGGCAGGAATGGGGGAAAGAAATAAAGTAGAAGAAGAATGGGTAGCTTTGAGGGATGAAGTAGTGAAGGCAGCAGAGGATCAAGTAGGTAAAAAGACGAGGGCTAGTAGAAACCCTTGGGTAACAGAAGAAATATTGAATTTAATTGATGAGAGGAGAACATATAAAAATGCAGTAAATGAAGCAGGCAAAAAGGAATACAAACGTCTCAAAAATGAGATCGCAGGAAGTGCAAAATGGCTAAGCAGGGATGGATAAAGGATAAATGTAAGGATGTAGAGGCTTATCTCACTAGGGGTAACATAGATATTGCCTACAGGAAAATTAAAGAGACCTTTGGAGACAAGAGAACCACTTGTATGAATATTAAGAGCTCAGATGGAACCCAGTTCTAAGCAAAGAAGGGAAAGCAGAAAGGTGGAAGGAGTAAATAGAGAGTCTATACAAGGGTTTGAGGACAATATTATGGAAATGGAAGACGATGTAGATGAAGATGAAATGGGAGATACGATACTGCGTGAAGAGTTTGACAGAGCACTGAAAGACCTGAGTCAAAACAACGCCCCGGGAGTAGACAACACTCCATTAGCACTACTGACGGCCTTGGGAGAGCCAGTCCTGACAAAACTCTACCATCAGGTGAGCAAGATATATGAGACAGGCGAAATACCCTCAGGCTTCAAGAAGAATGTAATAATTCCGATCCCAGGTGTTGACAGATGTGAAAATCACCGAACTATCAGTTTAATAAGTCACGGCTGCAAAATACTAACGCGAATTCTTTACAGACGAACGGAAAAACTAGTAGAAGCCGACCTAGGGGAAGATCAGTTTGGATTTCGTAGAAATGTTGGAACACGTGAGGCAATACTGACTCTACGACTTATCTTAGAAGCTACATTAAGGAAAGGGAAACCTACGTTTCTAGCATTTGTAGTCTTAGAGAAAGCTTTTGACAATGTTGACTGGAACACTCTTTTTCAAATTCTGAAGGTGGCAGGGGTAAAATATAGGGAGCGAAAGGCTATTTACAATTTGTGTAGAAACCAAATGGCAGTTATAAGGGTTGAGGGGCATGAAAGGGAAGCAGTGGTTGGGAAGGGAGTGAGACGTCGTAGCCTCTCCCAGATGTTATTCAATCTGTATATTGAGCAAGCAGTGAAGGAAACATAAGAAAAATTCGGAGTAGGTATTAAAATCCATGGAGAAGAAATAAAAACTTTGAGGTTCGCCGATGACATTGTAATTCTGTCAGAGACAGCAAAGGACTTGGAAGAGCAGTTGAATGGAATGGATAGTGTCTTGAAAGGAGGATATAAGATGAACATCAACAAAAGCAAAACGAGGATAATGGAATGTAGTCGAATCAAGTCGGGTGATGCTGAGGGTATTAGATTAGGAAATGAGACACTTAAAGTAGTAAAGGAGTTTTGCTATTTGGGGAGAAAAATAACTGATGATGGTCGAAGTAGAGAGGATATAAAATGTAGACTGGCAATGGCAAGGAAAGCGTTTCTGAAGAAGAGAAATTTGTTAACATCGAGTATAGATTTAAGTGTCAGGATGTCGTTTCTGAAAGTATTTGTATGGAGTGTAGCCATGTATGGAAGTGAAACGCGGACAATAAATAGTTTAGACAAGAAGAGAATAGAAGCTTTCGAAATGTGGTGCTACAGAAGAATGCTGAAGATTAGATGTGTAGGCCACATAACTAATGAGGAGGTGATGAATATGATTGGGGAGAAGAGACGTGTGTGGCACAACATGACTAGAAGAAGGGTTCGGTTGGTTGGACATGGTCTGAGGCATCAAGGGATCACCAATTTAGTATTGGAGGGCAGCGTGGAGGGTAAAAATCGTAGGGGGAGACCAAGAGATGAATACACCAAGCAGATTCAGAAGGATGTAGGTTGCAGTAGGTACTGGGAGATGAAGAAGCTTGCACAGGATAGAGTAGCATGGAGAGCTGCATCAAACCAGTCTCAGGACTGAAGACTACAACAACAACACAGTGTTGAAGTCAGACAATCAAGCTGTTGCGCGCATAAATTCAGCAGCCCGCCAGAGATTGTTTCCTCGAGAGAGGATTCCTTAGCTCTCTGTGCAGTTGGACTCACATTCAAGTGCTTATTACTGGAGAATACTTGAACGAATTTCTGTTCTTGGCTAGAGAGCGAACAGAAATCTTGACTTGTGTTCTGTCTTTTACTGAAGTAACTGCAGCCATAGTCGTGGGCGGTATATTGTGTCTACTGATAAGGCAGAAAATTGCAGGTACCCCACGTATCTCATCTGTACACCGGCCAATGGCGCAACGAGCAGTTCATCAGTGCAGTACAACTGCTGTTCGTACTTCAATAGATGATGTGCGCCATGTGCTTCGGTGCATAGGGAGACACTCACAGTAAATGCGTTTAGTTCGACCTGCTTGTATTACACTGAGCTTTTTCTGAAAGTTCCAGTCAGAGTGTAGTCTGATTCTCTCCGCTAACAGCATCAGCCTAAGATTGTGGCCATTTAATAATGGGAGGCGCAGCCTAAAGTCAAACGTAAGCTAAAATACAATACTGTGTATTTCATATTTATACAATTTATTGCACTCTACTTGTTCTTTATATTATTTTTTGGGAATAAAAAAAATGCAGTATCACATTGAGATTCATTCTAATAGCATACCGATAAGAATGTCTGGTTTGATGTGCTAAGCTGAAGTGAAATAAAACCACAATAAGATTCTTCATTTTACAGAAATGCCTAGGTGTTGGCTGTCAATGGGTTGGTCATTTTAATCAATTGCAGGCACGAGAATCCCATTGCGGAGAAAGCCAGACATACATGCTTGATATATGTTAAATATGTCACGAGGGTTTACAGTTTCAGTGCTAAGTAGCTCGGAAACGGTGCAACGTATCGAATTTTTTCTTATTAGTTATTTCTCAGCACGAACTATCCTGCAACATCCTTAGAAGCTTTTCACCTCCGTGTATGTTCTCTGGAAACCATGTGCAAAAATTGAAAATAAAAAAGAAATCGATGTGACAATGGTTTAATGGCCCCGAAAACCTTTGGCAATATACAGGGTGATTCAAAAAGAATACCACAACTTTAGGAATTTCAAACTCTGCAACGACAAAAGGCAGAGCTAAGCACTATCTATCGGCGAATTAAGGGAGCTATAAAGTTTCATTTAGTTGTACATTTGTTCGCTTGAGGCGCTGTTGACTAGGCGTCAGCGTCAGTTGATGGTAAGATGGCGACCGCTCAACAGAAAGCTTTTTGTGTTATTGAGTATGGCAGAAGTGAATCGACGACAGTTGTTCAGCGTGCATTTCGAACGAAGTATGGTGTTAAACCTCCTGATATTTGGTGTATTAAACGTTGGTATAAACAGTTTACAGCGAATGGGTGTTTGTGCAAAGGGAAAAGTTCTGGACGGCCGAGAACGAGTGATGAAAATGTAGCACGCATCCAGCAAGCATTTGTCCGCAGCCCAGAAAAATCGACTCGCAGAGCTAGCAGAGAGCTTCAAATTCCACAATCAACTGTATGGAGAGTCCTACGAAAAAGGTTAGTTATGAAACCTGAACGTCAACTACGCGAGGCGATGGATTGTCCGCCAGGCAGCCCGTGACAGAGCACTTCATTACTGGCCTCCAAGAAGCCCTGATCTTACCCCCTGCGATTTTTTCTTATGGGGGTATGTTAAGGATATGGTGTTTCGTCCACCTCTCCCAGCCACCATTGATGATTTGAAACATGAAATAACCATAGCTATCCAAACTGTTACGCCAGATATGCTACAGAGAGTGAGGAACGAGTTGGAGTATTGGGTTGATATTGCTCGAGTGTCTGGAGGGGGCCATATTGAACATCTCTGAACTTGTTTTTGAGTGAAAAAAAACCTTTTTAAATACTCTTTGTAATGATGTATAACAGAAGGTTATATTATGTTTCTTTCATTAAATACACATTTTTAAAGTTGTGGTATTCTTTTTGAATCACCCTGTATTTTGGATCACATTAGATTACCTGTAAGTTTGGTATATTTAAATACTTTCTTCATAACGGAATTGTTAGCAGGGGTACGTGTTGTGCAGAAGAGTGGAAGGCTAACCTAGTGAGCAGCAGTGGAACGTTCCTCTTCGCCGTATGAAATTTACATCGACCGTGAGACAGGACGGAAAGATTCGCCCCACTCGGCAGGCAGATGTGCCTCGACAGGAGGCGGCAGTCGGCGGTAGGCAGCGAACCGCTTCCCCCCGGCCGCTTCCATTCCCGCGTCACGGGCGCAGTAAGCTGCGTGCCAGGCGGCCGGAGTGGCAGCCGCTGAGTATCTGTCTGAGTGCAGCCGCGAGGCGCGCGGCAGGCGACGCGGCCCTATTTACTTTTTCGTCCACCGCGCCGGGGCTGCGGCAAGCCGGGTCTATTTCCTTGCAGATGAGACAGGAGACCGCCGGAAGTCTCTCAAGAAAAACTGCCTCCACGTCCCACGTTTGTTAAACCAAGTGTTACTGCTCAACCACCGTGACGAGACACACTCACAACGCCTCCTATCAACTCTGCAAATTAATCAGTGTAGCTAGATACTACCTCAAGCAGATCAAAGATTTAAGTAACTTCTAACATATAAAAATGGGTTTCATATCCGTCCGTGAAAGCTACGGTGAGGCTTCCATAAATCTGTTAAGTGTTGGACGTCACTATTAAGATTATTACAGAAAATAACAGAACGGAAGATTAAAGGCATTTGATCCTCTCTGTAGCGGAAGATTACCGTGTGATCAAAAAGTTAGTATAAATTTGAAAACTTAATAAACCACGGAATAATGTAGATAGAGAGGTAAAAATTGACACATGCTTGGAATGTCATGCGGTTTTATTAGAACCACCCCGTATTGCTAGACGCGTGACAGATCTCTTGCTCGCGTCGTTTGGTCATGATCGTGTGCTCAGCCGCCACTTTCGTCATGATTGTCCTCCCAGCTCCCCAGACCTCAGTCTGAGCGATTATTGCCTTTGGGATTACCTGAAGTCGCAAGTGTATCGTGATCGACCGACATCTCTAGGGATGCTGAAAGACAATATCCGACGCCAATGCCTCACAATAACTCCAGACATGCTTTACGGTGCTGTTCACAACATTATTCCTCGACTCCAGCTATTGTTGAGGAATTATGGTGGACATATTGAGCATTTCCTGTAAAGAACATCATCTTTGCTTTGTCTTACTTTGTTATGCTAATTATTGCTATTCTGATCAGATGAAGCGCCATCTGTCGTACATTTTTCGAACTTTTGTATTTTTTTTGGTCCTAATAAAACCCCATGTCATTCCAAGCGTGTGTGTCAATTTGTACCTCTCTATCTACATTATTCCGTGATTTATTCAGTTTTCAAATTTATACTGACTTTTTGATCACCCGGTATGTTTTGGCCCGAGCATGTCATTTTTCTTACGTTACTCTTATATACTGTTTCTTTCTTTCTTTCTTTCTTTCTTTCTCAGGGCCTTTGTCCCACTCCAACTTGGCTTTGTTAGTGCGGATTTGGCAGTGTTAATGGCAGAGGGTGGCCAGATTCCCTTCCTGACGCCACCCCCAAACCCCCGGGATGGGGGTCATGATCGTCTGCGTCCAGTGTAAAGAATGAAATAGTGCGAACGTTTTCAAATGTCTGTGTAACTGAGGCGGAACTTGGGAACCAGCCCAGTATTCACCGAGTGGGATGTGGAAGACCGCCTAAAAACCACATCCAGGCTGGATGGCATACCGGCCGTCGTCGATAGTCCGCCAGGCGGATTCGATCCAGGGCTGACGCACCTACCCGAGTCCAGGTAGCAGCACATTAGCGCTCTCGGCTGCCCTGGCGGGTGTTACTGTTATATACTGTACAGACACTTTAATGTGATCACCAGTCAAAAGCCTGAATAACCACCTGTTGCAGCCCAGACGTGCAGGAATACAGCCGACCAAGTACTGGAAAGTATTGCCAGGGATGCGGAGCCTTGCCAACTCCAGTGCCCTGGCCAGCTGTACCAGGTTTCTTGGTTGAGGACCCATGGAGTGGAAAACCTAATCCAGCCGGTCCCACAGATTTCCGATTGGGTTATACTGTGGGGAGTTGGGTGGCTAGGGGAATACGGTAAAATCATCCTGCTGCTTTGCGAATCACGCACATACATTGTGAGCTGAGTGACACGTTGCATTGTGCTGCTGGTAGGTGCCATCGTGTCGTCGAAAAAGAAACATGGTCTCCAAGGGTAGATGCGTACTTGTATTGGTTCATCGTGCCTTCCAGAACGACGAGATCACCCAGAGAATTCCCTCCGACCTCGCTCTTCTCACAATTGTTACAGAGTATTCTTTGAGACGATTCGCCGGTCGCTGTGACGGAGCGGTTCTAGGCGCTTCAGTCCGGAACAGCGCTGCTTCTGCGGTCGCGGGTTTGAATCCTGCCTCAGGCATGGATGTGTGTGATGTCCTTAGGTTAGTTAGGTTTAAGTAGTTCTAAGTCTAGGGGACTGATGACCTCCGATGTTAGGTCCCATAGTGTTTAGAGCCATTTTTTCAGACGATTCAGGCTGTACACACCAACGGACATCTGTCCAATAGAGCACAAATCGTGATTCATCTGAGAAGGCCACCTGTCCCTACTCAGTGGACGCCCAGTCGCGATACTGGTGTGCAAATTAAAGTCATTCTCGCCTATGAACAGCAGGCAACAAGGGTGCAAACAAGACGCCTGCTGCAAAGTGCGATGCGCGGCAACGTTCGCACGAGGTCACGGAGGAGACTCTTTTGGTAGTCTCTTGGTTAAAAAATGGCTCTGAGCACTATGGGACCTAACATCGGAGGTCATCAGTCCCCTAGAACTCAGAACTACTTAAACCTAATTAACCTAAGGACATCACACATATCCATGCCTGAGGCAGGATTCGAGCCTGCGACCGTAGCGGTCGCGCGGTTCCAGACTGTAGCGCCTAGAACCACTAAGCCACTCCGGCTGGCAGTCTCTGGGTTAATCCGGGTGGTCAATTGCTCAGCAGTTCCACGTCTATTTGGCTGCTCATATCACCACATTCATCGTTTACCCCTGCCATCTATGGCCTATGGTTACCACAGCTACCTCGGTGCCAGTTTTGAATAGCACCATTTCCGCATACACGGCATACTTTAACCACGGCAACACGCGAAAATCTTACAATCTTGGGCTTTCCGTAAATGCTTCCACTCTTGGCCCGAAAGCCAATGATCATACTCTTTTGGACGTCATATACGTCGCTGAGAAGAATGTGTGTGGATACGACCAACACAGTTGCAAGAGACTTGCAGAAGATTGGGAAAAATGGAGAACGAGAATTGCAATCGACCAGGCAACGGCTTGAGCACAAAAGACTGGTTTAACCTGATCCTCCTTATCTTACAGTCATGCGCCAGTCTTTTCACCTCTTTGTGCCTGTTACACCTGTGATCTGTGATAATGTTCTACATTCCCGTTCACCCTCTGCCTTACAACACGTCGCTTCTACTAATTCTTACGGTAACAATTTGCGAAGCATCAACTTAGCTAAACAATGCGCATCTTCTCCGGCCGGGGTGGCCGAGCGGTTCTAGGCGCTACAGTCTGGAACCGTGGAATCGCTACGGTCGCAGGTTCGAATCCTGCCTCGGGCATGGATGTGTGTGATGTCCATAAGTTAGTTAGGTTTAAGTAGTTCTAAGTTCTAGGGGACTGATGACCTCAGAAGTTAAGTCCCATAGTGCTCAGAGCCATTTGAACCTTGCACATCTTCCAGCTGCTTAGTCTCTGCAGCAGCTGAGCTACTTAGAGGCACGTCAGTCCCGAATAACCTCAGATACTGAAAGAAGAACTGTGTGCAACGGACTTAACGATATCAGAGAGGTTGCTCTGGTGAATCAGTCCTTCAGAAAAATAGTTTACGGTATAGTGCGTGGAAAAGGGATTCGATAACTAGTGAATGAAATTTACAGCCGAAGTGAATCTAAGTTTATTATAATCATTCTCTGTATCCATGATTCAGATAATGGCGTTAAAATGTGTCTTAATTAAGCACATGGCTAACAGAACATCAAATTAGAACAAAGCAATTACGTACGACTGGCACTGATTACCTTGGCAAAATTTCATGAAAGGAGCCGGTATTCGGAAATACGTATCATCCATTTCACGAAACGCAGTTAAAGGTGGATACAAAGTGACTGTATGATTGTACCAAATGGTGAAATGACAATTAACTGCAACTATCCCATGATCACTGGGTCATGAATGAGTCGTAAGACTCTAAATAAGTGTCGAAAAGCACCCAACTTCACTCATTCCTGGCTAACTGATGCTGCCAGAAAATCTCACCACAATCGTTGTGTAGGAATGGAAGCTGTGTACCTGAAGGTGGTTGCTCCTGGTGCTGATCAGGCAGCGCAGGGAATGCCTCTCAGAGCAGAAGTTCCGCTCGCTGCTGTATCCGTCCTGGAAATCTGAAGTCTCCAGTCTAGACACTTAGGGTGTGTACTGCTTCGAGTCACCACCCAGTCGCCTCTGAACCATGTCGAATGTCCCTATTCAGAGCATATTACGTGCCATAACACACAATCTTCCAAAGAAAACGGTACGCCAAACTCTGGGCAATGTTGAAACAGTTAAACCACTGTCCTTTCTCCCACCAGGAGCTATGTGAAACATGTTCTCCAATCAGCCAGCTTCTGATCGACGCCATTTCTAGAGCGTTCTAGGTCGCATTCATATGTCGTCGATTTCCTTTCTAGTCAGCACTATCTTCCCTTGAACAAACTTGCCAGAAAGTCCACTCCTAGTGTCGCATTCTAGTATTTTTTAAGAACAGCCAATGAGCTCATCCCCCATCTTTTGGTGGAAGAATGTGTCATTCCTCATGGGACAGAGTCACGCTAGTGCAACTCGCCTTCACTGGTAACCATAAAACACGTTACACATAGCTGAATAGCGCCGCTTCCTTCGGGGGGTGGCAAGAGGTAGGGATCAGTCCAAAATGTTCCCCCACTACGGCTGTCTTCCGAGGCGTCAATGGCCCTCTGCAAAGCGCACTTTAACTATCCTAGACCTGGTTGTAAAATGACCATTTACTAGCTATGGGTGACTCCACTCATGGTGAATTATTCTAGTGTTCTGGCTGGACCCATGCTGAGTGCACTAGACGCTTATAGCTCATGGAAAAAATTGGTGGAGACTGCCAGAATGGTGCCCAGCAGAATAATCGGGGTCAGCAAAGTACCTTTCGGCCAGAGACCCTACCCCTCCACTTGTCAGCAGGTGGAAGTCAGTCCCTGTCCCTTATGGAGTGTCTCTGCAGGGATCTCGGCCTACAGCCTCCGCTGTGGCTTACCAGTAGTAGTAGTAGTAGTAGCTTTATTCATCCGTAGATCTCTTTTTATAAGGATATAGGACATGTCAAAGTATTTACAAATTTAGATCAATTTAAAATAAGTTAATTCGTATACACATATATTTACAGACGTCTAATTAAGACAATCATTAGATTTACTCCTGGTATACAATACTTTTTTACAAATAACTTATTAAATAATGTAATGCCACATTATTCACTCATATCTCACTCATCAGTCACTACACACACTATACATACTTTGTTTCATAACACTTCACTCGCTACACACACACACACACACACACACACACTGGTGATCTCTGGACCATTTTCTGTACCGCCTCTTCCCATTTTCTATCCTGAAAAACTGAGTCAGCATCGCTCCATAAGGACTGAGATGTTGAACTCAGAAAGAGGAAGAGGTGTTAGTATTGTGCCATGCATAGCTTGGGGGTAAGTATTTCTAGAAAGGAAAAAAACGTAAAGTGAAGGTGTTATGTGGAATGTTGGATATTTTATAATCATTACTATTATTATTTATTTGTATAACATTTTTATCAAACCCCTACTCTGTTTTAGCTAAGTAATCCTTCAATGTATAAAATGTATTGCATAATAGATACTTTTAGCTGCCTTTTTAAATAAGTGTATTTTTGCAATTTCTTTAGTCTCCTTTGGTAATTTATTGTACAGTTTTATTCACTGGTAGAAAATGCTGTTTTGTGCTTTATGTTTATTTTTCTTGGTAAATGTAAGTTGAGTCTATCTCTTGTTGCATGGTCATGGACAGAGCTGTTTGTGCAGTAATTACCAATGTTATTTTTTATGTGTACAACTGGCTCACAAGACCATGGCTCACAAATGATGTTTACCATTCCGCAGGCAAAAATTCGCAGTAAGAACAGAGAAAATTAATAGAAAAAGATGATTTGACCTTTACAGACACTGATATAATTACCATAATTAGCATCAAGCATAAAATTATCAGTAGAAACAAGATTTTAATTGTGTTTAATGAAATTTACGAAATAAATATCAGAATTTTCTTGTCGTTAATGGACTGACATCTCTCAAATTGTTGCTTAGCTAATTTTATGATATTCCATTGAATTATCTCATCAACTATTTGAAAACTACTTCATGCCAAACTTAGCGTAATAACTTATTTAACTTTCTACTGCAGCACCACGTTTTAAACATTTTTAGTGACTTAGTTCTGTTTTTTTTTCCCAACAGATAACATTTAAACCATTCTATTGGCAAACGATGCACTGTCTCATGCCAATACATGAGTCAGTGTGTAGTGCAGACAGGGCATTAGCGTAATATTTCTCTCGCCCACTTCTCTCATTAGGTGTTTGAGAATTTATCAAATGTTATCATTTATTTTGTTATTCAACGGTACCACAGAATTGACGCTGGTCTAAGTCGCCTAGAATCCCCACCTTTAGAGAACGTGAATATGCAGGACTACCTCACAAGCGGTGCTAGAATAAAGAAGGTGTGAAAGGAGGATTGTACCGCGCGGCGGCGGTACAGCATTGCAGACACAGTTCTTCTGAAAGAGAAAAAATTGCAGATGTCTTGTCCACAGTTTACATGATACGGAGTGACAGATTCACTTTAGAAACTAAAATCTGTGGCTACTAGCAGATTAATGTTTTGAGTCGAGGTATACTCGAAGGGCCCAGTTGGTAGAGTGGTGTACACTACCATTTCAAAGATATCCAGACACCTGTTAGTACATGGGATGTAGCCAGACTTCGCCTTTATGACGGCTTAAATTTCTGTTCGCGACACTTTCCATAAGGTATCTAAATGCCTATGGAGGAATGGCAGTCCATTCTTCCTTGAGAGTCGAAACCAAAAAAGGTTGTCTTGTTGGACGCTCGAATCTGTCAACGTCGCAACTCATCCCAGAGATGTACCACTGGGTTCAGGTCGGGAATCTGGACAGGCCAGTCCGTTTCAGCAATGTTGTTGTCCAAAACCCAGTGTCTCACATATGCTGCTGGGTCACAGGGTGCATTGTCATGCTGAAACAATCGTCGTCTCCCAAGTGTTTCTTACTCTATGCACTATGTAGTGCTGCAAAGTGAGTTCATGTACTTCCGTATTTAGAGTTATCTTAAACGCTATAAGGGAAAAATATTCTAACCACGAAGAATACCCTCATACCATACCATCATCTCCATGGTACCTCAATCTTGGCACTCACATGGTAACGGGTTACGTTCTTTAGACACTTGCCAGACCCAAACGCTTTTACTTAATCACTTAGAATGATTGATCACTCCAAAGCACCCGTTTCTAGTCATCCGCTGCACAGCAGTGTCGCTCTTACAGCACCTCAACCGTACTTTAGCAGTGACTAGAGAAAGGTGTGGCTTAAGGAAGCTGCTCGACTATTGCACCCAATTCTTTTTAACTCGCTGAGCACATTCATTGTGCTAGCTTGACTGCTGGTAGCGCCTTGCAGATCAGCAGTGATTCCTTCCACTGATTTTATGCTATTTTCTACAAGCGCTCTCGGCAGTGCCTACAGTGTCTGTTCGCCAGTGCATGAGATCTGACTGATCGTGGCGTGATTGTTGTTTAGCGTCTCCACTTCACAATCACATCCTCAACAGTCTGAAGGATTCAGAAGCGCTGAGATACCTTTGATGGGCCAGTTACTACTATCTATTTCTACATCTACATGGGTATTCTGCAAAACACATTTAAGTGCCAGTCAGAGGGTTCATCGAACTACCTTTACAATAATTCTCTATTACTCCACTCTCGAACAGTGAGCAGAAAAAACGAAGGCGTACAAATTTCTGTGCGATCTTTGATTCCCCTTATTTTATTATATTGAGCATTTCTTCCGATGCAGGTCGGCGTCAACACAGTATTGTCGGAGGAGAAAGTTGGTGTGGTGTGCGTACTGTAATACCTTCAGTACACACACCATCAGATTATTTGACTGGTCACTCTAATGAAGTAGGCGAGTGTCAGCAATATGACTCGTGGTCTTATCATAGCGTGTTCATCTTCTGCCGTTAGGTCAGATGATAGAAATGCCACTTGCACGCTTAGAGTAGCAGATTGACGGTGACCAACTTTAAACAGAACTTGATTAATTTTTACACACATTTATTAAAATAATAACAAGCTTAGAAATTACCTAACTTGGTTCAGGATGCTATTTACAATTGACAATCTGAAGTTCCTTTGGAATTGGTACGTTAATCTTATTCTCACATATATCTCTGACACTGGACAAAAGTGTCTATACAGTTATCTTCATGGCTATGTTCAGGAATATGGTAATCTTATTAGGCCCAGACTGAAACTTGACTGTAGACTGGGACAGATAAATGTAGAACTCGTACAGACTGGTACAGACTAATGCAGACAAATGCAGACTGTTGCAGACAAATGCAGACTGACTAATTGGAGGTCTGTACACTTGTTATAATACCTCGCGCGTTCATGTATCACTGCGTGAGCGTGATCCGCGAGGAGAAAAGGTTTTACGTTAGCATCAATCTCATTGGCTGCGTTACATATTAATATGCGGATCGGCGGAAGCAGAATTTGGTCCGTCTCTATGGCAGCGTCATCTCGTAGTGCGGAGATGGACGAGAGCTGCGCCTGCGCTGTTGTACTTAGCGGGACGCGCTCTAGTGGGAAAGTTGTGTACGCGCTGACTACGCGGAACTATGTACACAACAGTTGGTGAATGAAATTTCGTGAGAAGATTCCGCCGCAACGAAAAAAGCCTTTATTTTCTTGGTGTCATCCCAAATCCTGCACCATGCCCGTGACACTCTCTCCCCTGTTTCGCGATAGTACAAAACGTGTTGCTCGTCGTTGAACTTTCTCGATGTACTCCGTCAATCCTACCTGGTAACGATCCCAGACCCCGTAGCAGTACTCCAAAAGAGGACGGACAAGCGTAGTGTAAGCAGTCTCTTTAGTAGATCTGTTACGTTTCCAGTGTCCTGCCAATCAAACGCAGTATTTGGTTTGCCTTTCACACAACATTTTCTATGTTTTCTTTCCAATTTAAATTGTTCGTAATTGTAATTCCTAGGTATCTAGTTGAATTGATGGCCATTAGATTTGACTACACCGAAGTTACTCATGTGGGTGATCTCACACTTTTCGTTATTTAGGGTCAATTGCCAACTTTTCACCATTCACATATCTTTTCAAAATCGTTTTACAATTTGTTTTGATATTCTGATCAGATTACTAGACGATAAAGATAGCATCATCTGCAAAAAACCTAAGTTACTGGAAAATATATAAATGTACAGTTACTACGTTTTCTACTTTCGGTTTGACTGTCTAGTTCCGAAACTACAAGCATGCTTGTGTGACCTTCTAACGGACACAGCCAGAGAATAGTGGTCGAAGATAGTGGTGGTATTTCGACATCGTGATTACATGTTAAGTAGCTACCATCCACAAATAGACTATCTTACCATTAATTCCGTAACAAACTTTCCTTTAGAAGAGAAAGAACATTGAGATAGCTTTATAACGTTTATCTGTTCGTGATTTTTACATTATACCAGCCTAATATATGCGAATAGCATCGTAAATACTTTTATTATGGTGTTCACCGTGTGTGAGACTTAATATCGCTTCCAACATATTTCTGTAGGTAGGTGCTATTTACTATATGACAAGCTAAACGTGCCGGATTAGTATTCACCGCGTGCCATGCTCTGCCATTAGTGCATTATCGAAAGCACTAGCCTAGCGCACCTTTCTGACAAGGATGTTACTTGCGTTAAATAATCTGACTTCCTAGTAAGAGGAACGCTGTGACTAACGTTTCTGGTAAGTTACGTTTCTAAGACATGTGCTAGAACGATTGTGGAGTTTGAAAGATATGAAAGAAAATCAGTGGCAAATTGGGACTTAGAGTCCATGTGTGTGACGTGTTTGAATCGTTCAGTTACTGGCGCACAGTCATCGAAATCTACTGACGTGGGTCAGCGTCTTGGTATGGGACACAGCTTCTGCTTGATACAGTCATTATCGCAACATTTACTGCGCTGAGAAAAAAGAGCTTGTTATCCTACACATCTATGATTTAGTTGATATATGGCACTATTGCGAGAAACTACAGTAACATCTTTCGGATGACTATTCATTATTTTATGTGGTTTTTTTCCTGTTCCACACTCCCACCGCTCATAAATACTGAGGACGATGGAGATAGAAGGTCAACTTTGAATATCTGTTCTAGTTTTACTTACTCGTACACCAAAATACATGGTTACTTCAAAATACTTTAGTTAATCGAGGAATTCTGAAATGGTCTGAATATCCATTTATGCTCCAAGAGGCCCCTACATTTACAAAACTGCGTACCGTAAATTGGAGTGTTGCTGTGACGAGATAATCATACAGTGGTAGTTCCCGGGCTCTTACGAATTGAAATGCTTAGCATACAGCCTGTACGTTTTCCGAGGAGAAGCTCCGAGTGTCTTCGTCGTGTGAACTCTCTAAGAAATTTTATCTGCAGTTCATGTCATGATTAAGTATTCCAGGAAATAAAGTGACAATGAGTACTGGCAGTAGTAACTTACTCAGTATTTAAATACGTTACGATACGACAGTAGTGACTAAGGTGTAAGAAAAAACCAGAAGTTCTCCAAGTTTTAAAGCAATGTAGGATATACCGCAGAAATGGTAAGTGATTGTACTAAAATGATCAGGATTACAAAACTATACCTTTTTGAGAATTCATTATCATTGGAAGTCCTCGTGTACTGTAGTCAGGGCCTTTAATCGTCGTGGAGTGCAAGGAAATAAGGCCTGGTAATATTCCTGTACATTATCTACCCATGTAGGTTTTGTTCGAGTTTACGGAGTATGGACACTGGTTTCTGAAGTACAAAGACAAGAAAATTGTCGACCAATCATGTCCCGCTATGTTTTATGTACGAAATGTCAAGAGAATATTCATGCCGGGCAAGAAGAGATAAACTACGTTTTGAACGTGGCACTTGTGTTTAGGCACTAGATTCGCATTCGGGATTGGGGATCGGATCTCAGCCGGTCATAAAGATTTAGGTTATCCCTGATTTCTCTAAAGCACTTAAAGCAAATGTCAGGATGGATCCTTAGAAAATTTCTTTCCTCATAGGTTTATACTCCAGCTATTTCTCTCTCTGTTATGATCTTGTTATCGGCGGAATGTTCACTAGTAATTGTCTTTTCCCTCGTTCCTTGTAGATGATTTGCTCATTATTTACTGGTGTGTGATTTACATAAAACGTAACTAGTATAACTAGTGATTAAAAATCTGTGTAATGCAGCAGTCGTAGTAGCTCGTAATTGAAGACCTAATTTAATACGTAATAATTTATGGAAACAATAAAGATTTTGATACTATTAGACTACTGAGGAAAGAAGTTAAGAGAACTGTTCAGTTACTCTATTTTGTTCTGCAGCGATACTAGATCATTACCTTCAGGATGTGTGGCGGCTTCCGTAAGGTTAAAGAGTAAGTAATACCTAGATATGGCCCTGACAGACCACGAAGTGGTACAGTAGCTCTGTGTGCGAACAGAGACTCTATTGCAGGCACTTGCATTCTTTCTGATATTTGTTACACGGCCATTAGGCCGTGGTCTGCGTCATGTTTCTGTGCCTAAGGATTTGTCACTTCATGCTGGAGAAATCACCAGAAGTTATAAAGACTAGAGCAATTGTTTCAAACTCACACAAGCATTAGCATCTAACCTTCAGTTGCACAAACCCGCTGAGTGGTTTCTGACGCCTATTCTGTGGAGGAAATTTCCGTGATTTAATCGCATCTTTATTATTGACGGTAAGTATCATCTACAGTTCAGTCCCTAAACTACGATATCCTGGAGGGAACAAGTTGCAGGTTACAGTACTGGCGTCCTATCTGCTGTTGTTTCCTTCCCCATGGTTTTTCCGTGCTCTATATGCCCCACTTTAAGTTCAGGAATGTAATAGATATGGAGATTGATTGCCCGTTATGCGTTACATTCTTTGACAGGAAATAAACGTATGTACAGGGTGATCAAAAGGTCAGTACAAATTTGAAAACTTAATAAACCACGGAATAATGTAGGTATACAGGTAAAAATTGACACACATGCTTGGAACAAAAAAAAAAAAAAAAAAAAAGTTCACAAAAATTTCCGACAGATGACGCTGGACACCAAAACTGCTATCGTGATGGGTGAGAGGTACGCCGATATGTTACAGAATAGCATCATCCCCAGCCTGACTGATAAACAACTGCTGGAACGTACGATGTTTATACAAGATGGCGCTCCACCCCATATTACTAGACGCGTGAAAGATCTCTTGCTCGCGTCGTTTGGTGATGATCGTATGCTCAGCCCCCACTTTCGTCATGCTTGGCCTCCCAGGTCCCCAGATCTCAGTCCGTGCGATTATTAGCTTTGGCGTTACCTGAAGTCGCAAGTGTATCGTGATCGACCGACGTCTCTAGGTATGCTAAAAGACAACATCCGACGCCAGTGCCTCACCATAACTCCGGACATGCTTTACAGTGCTGTTCACAACATTATTCCTCGACTCCAGCTATTGTTGAGGAATGATGGTGGACATATTGAGCATTTCCTGTAAAGAACATCATCTTTGCTTTGTCTTACTTTGTTATGCCAATTATTGCTATTCTGATCAGATGAAGCGCCATCTGTCGGACATGTTTTGAACGTTTGTATTTTTTGATTCTAATAAAACCCTATGTCATTCCAAGCATATGTGTCAATTTTTTTGATTCTAATAAAACCCTATGTCATTCCAAGCATATGTGTCAATTTTTTTTATTCTAATAAAATCCTATGTCATTCCAAGCATATGTGTCAATTTGTACCTCTCTCTCTACATTATTCCGTGATTTATTCAGTTTTCAAATTTATACTGACTTTTTGATCACCCAGTATTTTGTGACAGGTTCTGGTGCGATGGTATGTAAGGAAAACTGACCAAGTTTCCATACCGCTATAGATAAACTTTTTGTGTATAATGTTCGAAAAACAGTTTTTGTCCCCTCGTATTGCTGGTATGCTGAGAGCTTGTAACAGAGACTTTTCTCTTATAAGCACAAGGTGTAGAGAAGCCGTGACTGAAGCATGTCTATCTCCTGACAAAGAAAGCGCTCAATTGCCAGGTTGATCGAGCAACTAATCGGAAAGACAATAAAATAATTAATGAATACATGATAGTAAATCAGTTTATCACTGGCAGTCTGAGACCACCGGTGGCCAGACTGAATAGGTAACTGGAAAAATTTTGAGGAGCACGGGTTAATTAGTGTTAATTATGGACAAGATGTGCGAAATTCTGCAGGGGTTCCGTGCCGTTACCTGAAATTTTAAGCCATGGATACTTTAACGTGCAAGGATAAGGGGCTCGTCCGCTTTCGTAGAATTGGCGCCACCTCAGTCTCTCCAACTCCTGACTTGGGAGGAGTGGCCGTCACTGTCCGGAACAGATTATAACCGCCAACGCCTGTTAGGTTGGCTGCGGGAACTTCTTTCTGCCGGCGGACGCCTACTGTGGAGGGATATCCGGATTCACAAAGTGCGGAGAGCCATCCCAGCAGTCCTTTTCGCTACAGTACTTGTTGGAGTCAGTTCGTGATAGAAGCATAGTACGTGTTACCACCATTTCTCGGGATGTATGAACTTGTTTCCATAACTTGGTAGCAGCCATGGTCCGAGCAGTTCGGTTTAGTGCCGCAATTCCTCAATAATACGCTAGTAGCAACATCGGCCACATTTTACAAACTATGCTACCATTTCCATCTCAGTCGATGGACTAGGCGACTTTTTACACGATGACGTGGTATGCTAGTCGTGCAGCCTGTGCCTGGGTTTTTTTCAAACGCAGTTCTCATGGCAATTGACTATTTCCTCGTTTGATTTCAAATTGGAAAGTTTTTTCGTAATTTCGTGCTAGCACACTGACTCAAAAGGGCTGGGCGGATTGTTTCATGTTTCATTCCTGTTTTCATCAAGAAATTTTAAAACTTTCATTTATTGTGAGAGAATCGATCTTTTATAGCATGTAACAGGCCACCACCAGTGTTTTTTTCTCCGGTGAATATATCTAATTTCTATACTAGGTCTGCCTGTTTGCTGGTCTGTAGCATTCTTCTGTTGCCCCAAATCGGTAGTTTTTTATTTAGCTGTCAGAACCACTGATAGACTGTGAAAAACATGAGATTGACAATGAGGTTAATGATCCAGCTAACAGAGAATCGGCGGCAGACAGATAATTAATTTCCTTTCGAAACATACCATGCCCACTAAAGTTCAATAGCTGCAAGCTGATAGTATTTTTACGAGTCTGATGTCACGAAGATCTTGTTCACTCCAAATTGATTTGTGAACTAAAGCGCTTTCACGACTGCTACTGCCTCTGTGGTTAACACTGACATGTTGTCTGGGGAGGAATATGACAACAATTTTTGAAAACATTTCTCTTGAAGAACAGCGATTATCCTTAGCACTTTAAAATGAACATGCATCGACTGCGGTCGAGACCGTTTATGTTCATTTTAGAATATGACGTATTTCCTTGGAGATATGGGCAAAAGAAGATGCTACATTTATATGATGGGTTAGTTACATACGAATCGTCATGGGATATTCTGACCATATATTCGGCTCTACGTTTGTCACTAATATGATACGGAAATCGTACGAAGTGAATATTTGAGAGAAAGAAATTTCGAAGTGTTTTCTCGTCTAGCGAACTAGTTAAACAAGAAGCGTTTCTGTCAAGCAGCCCCAGTCCCTTGGCTCTATACTCTAAGCATCTAAGCAATATCCCACTTCCACAATTGAGAAGGCAAGAAGCTGCAGCAAGAGAGTAGTCAAAAATTCATGACTCAGATTACCCACAGAATCTACCAATCCATGATGTTTTGAACGAAATACCATCGACCCGCTTGAAATCACGGAAGCCTAGATGGGTTAATACACAACCTGACATCAAGGAACAATGGCGGCACTTTTGGAATGATTCTGGAATTAATAAACAAGGTATCCAAGATCCTACTCTGGAATTACCGGGCTTTGACCTGAAGAGATGTACCTGGACTAAATTAAACCGTATCAGAATGGGCCATGCAAAACTGCAATGCATGTAAGTACAAGTGGGGTCTATGCGACCCACCAGCCTGTGACTGTGGAGCACCAGAACAGAACGTCCGCCATATTATTGGGGAATAGCAATTAAGAAGATACGCCGGACCTGTCTCTGAGGTTATACGGGGTGTTAAAAAAAGGTACGGCCAAACTTTCAGGAAACATTCCTCACACACAAAGAAAGAAAATATGTTATGTGGACATGTGTCCAGAAACGCTTACTTTCCATATTAGAGCTCATTTTATTACTTCTCTTCAAATCACATTAATCATGGAATGGAAACACACAGCAACAGAACGTACCAGCGTGACTTCAAACACTTAGTTACAGGAAATGTTCAAATGTCCTCCGTTAGCGAGGATACATGCATCCACCCTCCGTCGCATGGAATCCCTGATGTGCTGATGCAGCCCTGGAGAATGGCGTGTTGTATCACAGCCGTCCACAATACGAGCACGAAGAGTCTCTACAAGCGTACGAACACTTCGACTGAAATGTGCAGGAGCTCCATCGTGCATGAACCACATGTTGTGCCGTACTTGTAAAGGCACATGTTCTAGCAGCACAGGTAGAGTATCCCGTATGAAATCATGATAACATGCTCCATTGAGCGTAGGTGGAAGAACATGGGGCCCAATCAAGACATCACCAACAATGCCTGCCCAATGCCTGCAATGAGTCGCATGTCAACACAAGCACCGAAGTCAACATTACCTTCTTCAATTGCGCCAACTGGCGGTGAATCGAGGAAGTACAGTACATACTGACGAAACTAAAATGAGCTCTAACATGGAAATTAAGCGTTTCCGGACACATGTCAACATAACATCTTTTCTTTATTTGTGTGTGAGGAATGTTTCCTGAAAGTTTGGCCGTACCTTTTCGTAACACCCTGTATATGTGAAACCTTCTGCTTTGGTTTTGCTGTGCAATGTAGTTACTGAGCTTTAAATATATGAATGAGTATCTAGTCAGGCTTGCCAAGCTTTTAACGTGTAGCTATTTTGTCTTGAGTGTTTGTACTTTATCCTTTTGTGGTATTGCTTGTTTTTTACACGTGTACTATTTACACGTTGTTTTGTTTTATACTTTTCGTTTACGTATTGTTGTAATTATATAAAATATTGTCGCTGTATTGCCATACGGAATATAAATAGAAAAAAAATTAAAAAAAATAAGCTGTCACTACTCGGCAATGCGACAATTAGTCTGAAGAAGCTCATGTAGTTCAGGTAATTTCTTAACAAATGGGGCTCTAGAGCTCGGATTCTCCAATATATAAATTTATCCGCCAGGACCGGGCTTCAGCGTTGACTAATGGCGTCCTGGCAGAGGCACTACGCAGCAGATTTTCCTCCATATAGCAACCCTTCCGCTTGTGAACTTCGGAAGAAACTTCCAGAACGCTAACTTCAGATTCAAGGTACCATCTTGGCACTTTTTTTATGATACTGGACAATAACAGTTGGAGTATTAATGCACCACTTATGTAAAGCTTGTGAACTTCGGAAGAAACTTCCAGAACGCTAACTTCAGATTCAAGGTACCATCTTGGCACTTTTTTTATGATACTGGACAATAACAGTTGGAGTATTAATCCACCACTTATGTAAAGCATACACTTAACCTACACGACTGGGTCTCATCATAGGAATTTCAAGTTTACTCTTACCAGTCACTGTTTATTTATATCCACGACGCGTTTCGAAGGTTTAGACCTCCATAATCAGGTGGATTTACATATGTTGGTATAACATATGCGTGTATTGTGTTACCATTTTTGAGTAACTTGTAACACTGTCTAGTGGCGAAACGAAAACACTGTTTCAGACAGGGTTTTTGGCTGTTTTTGACAAAAAACTAAACGTATATATAACGGTGAGAAGAAAACAAGTAAAACAGAACACCTCCAATGGTAACAAGTTCCTTTCTCTGTCGTAACACATCACATATAAACTGTAATGTAAACGACAGAGAAAGGAACCTGTGATTGCTGGAGGTATACTATTTTATTTGTTTCATTTTCACTGTAAGCTGTACTTTTAGTTTTTAGACAAGAAAACCCCCAAAATGATATTCTGAAATAGTGTTTATGTTTCTACACTAGACAGTGCCACAAGTTACCCCACAACACACACACACGTCACACTAATACATGTAAATCCACCTAATGTATGAGGTTTAAAGCTTCGAACCGCATCGTGGATATAAATAAACAATGACTGGTAATAGTAAACTTGTTGTCTCATTCGATATCAAAAACAGTCACGGTAAAGCCTAACCTAAAATGCTCTCATTTACAGATAAAAATCTCAATTCCAATTGACAAACATCTCAAACATATGTGCTTTAAAAGACAATTCTATTTTTCATCTTAACTGTTATACCACCAATGTCATTTATGTGGGACGATCAGCTAATTTAGGTGATAGCCGTTTTCAAGTGCCATTGTTATCGGAATCTTCCACCGTCACCTTAGGTGGTTGTATACATATACGCGTCTGTCATTCGAACTATACAACAGCTGTCGGAGTAGGCTCGAGCGACAGCAACCTCCCATATTCGTCAAAGATTTGTAATAACATTACTGCCATATTGACATACGTTCTGAAACATAAAATCTTGTAATGTATCTCACAGAATGTTGCTCTGCTTCCGTTGATTTTGTACTCGCAACGAAAGGACTACAAACTTAAAATTGCTCGGCTCTGAGCACTATGGGACTTAACATCTGAGGTCATCAGTCCCCTAGAACTTAGAACTACTTAAACCTAACTAACCTAAGGACATCACACACATCCATGCCCGGAGCAGGATTCGAACCTGCGACCGTAGCGGTCGCGCGGTTCCTGACTGAAGCGCCTAGAACCGCTCGGCTACAACAGCTGGCAAACTTAAAATGGCATCTCATCACAATAAGCCGATCGCGTAATGTAAACGATGAGTGATTGCGTAACAATAAAGGTGTTGGAACTGACCCCACCGTATAGTGCCTACCCGGTACAATTTCCTTTGCAACGGTAGGCCCAACACTTCCGCCGTACGTGAAACAGCCGACACATTTCTGGCTTTTGGATATTGTTATGCATTATTATTATTATTATTTAACATTACAATTACATATTTTGCATCGCACACTGGTGCAATGACGTAGTTACTAATAGTGAGCACTCATGGTGATATTGCAGATCATATAATATAAATACATACACACTCATCCTTTGGATTTGCAGTTCTTGTATTTTTTCCGTGCCTGCAGTTGAAGTTGTTGGATATAGGTTCCGCCTTTTATGCAAAACGCTGTTTTTTCTTGTTGCTCAAACACGTTTCGGTACCTTTGTGCCTTCTTCACCGTGTTCTGTTTATTGAAAGCTTGATTTTACATTATATGGTTTCGTAGGACCCATTTGTATAGTGTCCTGGACTGATAGCTTGTCATGTTTGGTTGTGACTGATCCTTCTTCATCTGCATTCTGAGGGGCGCTGCATACAGCAACATCGTCCGCACCACGTTTTGTGAAGTGAAAAGGCGTTTGTAAAATCGATATTGCACAAAGCACATTTACTATACATGTGCAGTGCCCTCACAACGCGAAAGAAGTGGGATCATTCACAACAAAACATGACAAGTATCAGTGCAAGACATCATAAAGATGGAGCGGCATGGCCATATAACGTAAAATCAGTTTTTCCAACAAACGAAACCCACCGTTGATGGCACAAAGGTACCGAAACGTGCTTAGGTAATAAAAAAAACCAGTGTTTTCCATAAGAGGCGGAACCTATATACAATAATACACACACAAGTGTAAAGAAAAAGCGTATGTTCTAAGTTACACACACATCTTTGTCTGTTCATCTACAATTCTTTCTAGCCAGTTCTCAAACACAGTTAAACCACAAACAAAACAGTGACCCGTTAATTACTTCATGGCGGTAAACGACTGTAGCCTGAAAAATTCTATCTAAAGCAGGTTACTTGTAGTACCATTAAAAAAATAATAATGACCACGATGGCATCACAGTCAAAATGATGAACATCATTATTGTCACACTACTTTCCACTATAACAGATGTCTTTAACCAGTCCTTAATCAAAGTATTTTCAAATGGCTCTGAGCACTATGGGACTTAACTGCTGAGGTCATCAGTCCCCTAGAACTTAGAACTACTTAAACCTAACTAACCTAAGGACATCACACACATCCATGTCCGAGGCAGGATTAGAACCTGCGACCGTAGAGGTCACGCGGTTCCAGACTGTAGCGCCTAGAACCGCTCGGCCACACCGGCCGGCACGGCACAAGTGTTTTCCCTGAAGCCTGTAAAGAGGGACTAGTTAAGGCATTACCTACAAAGGACGTTGCATCAGCACCCTCTGATTACCGACCTATTTGTATTCTTCCTGCACTGTCCAAGGCCTTAGAATTTACAGGGTGGATCACTTAAAACTTGCACCACAAATATTGCAGAAATAGAAAGTGGTATCGATGTGCGGTTTTCAGAAAATTGCTTGTCAGGAGCTCGTATTGTTAACTAATAAACAGATCGTAATAACGATGTTGTTATGTTTGCTTACGGTCTGGTTGTTCCTTGAGAGCACTGCGACTTGCTACTCAATTAATGTCTTACAGTCCAAGCAGTAGGTCGTGAGTGGACTATGGGATATACCAATGCAGGAAAAGCTGACAGGCTCATGGTGTATGGACAGTGTACGAAAAATTCAGGTCATTCATGTAAGGTGTATGCTGCTAGATATCCCAATAGATGTCAACGATCTCAGCAGTTATGTATCAACTTCTTCAACCAGTTACGTGAAATGGTAGTGTATCCCCTGGATAACATAACACAACGAAACATGTGACGACGGAAGAGGGGAGAGGGGGGAAATTAACGTTCTTGCTGCTGCTGTTGCACGTTAGCTCCCGCACAATCGCACGAGGGAGTGGTATAAGCTAAGCAAGTGTCCTACGCATTCTCCATCGACATAGGTTCCATCCTAACCACATCTCACTCCATCAAGAGCTGTATGGAAACCATAACGAGAATCGTGTTAACTTCTGTACATGGGCATTAAGACAGGATACTCCAGATGTATCACATATTTTGTTTAGTTATGAAACCACATTTACTAATGATGGCCAGATAAACTGCCGAAACATGCGCTATTGGTCTGTTGACAGTCCCCGTTGGCTTCGTCAGGTGGAACGTCAGCGTCCATGGAGTGTAAACGAGTGGTGTGGTACAGTAAACCATCAGCTCATAGACCCGTTTTTCAAAGATGGAACACTGAACGCACACAAGTATTGCAGCCCCCTAGCAGATCGTCTTCCACGGATACTAAAAGACATTCCTCTGCAGATTAGGAGGAACCCGTGATACCAACATGATGGCTGTCAAGACAATGGTGCACGAAGTACTATATCATGTCCTCACGAATTGTTTCCAATTCGTTTGAATGGACGCAGAGGACGGGCCGTTCCCCGGATTTGACGCCTGTAGACTTTTTCTGTGTGGAAAGCTGAAAGACGTTGCCTATAATTACATACCAGTTACATCTGATGATATGCAACGACGTATTATTGCAGCTTGTTCGGACATTTCCTCTGAAATGCTAGCACGTGTGCAGACTGATAGCTTGTATTGCCGCTGCTGGTGGTTATTTTGAACACAACTTGTGATGGGTCAATTGTCTCGCTATTGGTCAGAATCCACGTACCTAATATATTAACGTGTTTGGTTCTTTCGTGTCTGATACAACACATATATTTTCCGAGATCAGTGGGGGAACTTTTCAAAGTACGATTTCTTGTAAACAAATCGCACTAGAATCCTGCAACAAAATCGATGACATTCTAATTTACGTTACTTTCAGTTTTTTAATGTCAGTACGCATTGTTCCATTTAAAAAGTGTATGTTTGGGCAAGAAATATCCTTTCTAAGTGTTATTACAATCTATTGACTGGCTAACAAACGACTCTCTGACTACGGACCCATTCTGTGAAAACCATACATCAGTAGTACTTCCATTTCCGCATTATTTGCGGTGCAAGTTTTAGGTGATTCGCCCTGTATAGTCCACGACCAGCTAACAAATTACCTTACTACAAACAGCCTACGAGAGGAACACTAATTAGGTTTCCATAAACATCACAGGACATCATCTGCTTTAGTAACGGTTGTAGATAACCTGAAGCTTAGCATGGATGCACGAAAGGTGACTATCACAAGCTTCGTAGATTTCATCAAAGCCTCTGACAGTGCCACCTTTGGGATTTTACTTGCCAAACATAACAGCCTTAATTTCTCGCACAGTGTAGTGCAATGGTTTCACTCGTACCTGACACCTCGGCAGCAGTGCATCATGTCCGGCACAATAAAGTCACAGTGAAGACAGATAGTATCAAGTTTCCACCATGTCCTACACTCTTACCATTGCGTGTTAAAGATGTGTCATCAGTTTGGTCCAGCTGAAAATACATCATGTGCGGCCACGACGTCGAGCTGTATCTACACTCCTGGAAATGGAAAAAAGAACACATTGACACCGGTGTGTCAGACTCACCATACTTGCTCCGGACACTGCGAGAGGGCTGTACAAGCAATGATCACACGCACGGCACAGCGGACACACCAGGAACCGCGGTGTTGGCCGTCGAATGGCGCTAGCTGCGCAGCATTTGTGCACCGCCGCCGTCAGTGTCAGCCAGTTTGCCGTGGCATACGGAGCTCCATCCCAGTCTTTAACACTGGTAGCATGCCGCGACAGCGTGGACGTCAACCGTATGTGCAGTTGACGGACTTTGAGCGAGGGCGTATAGTGGGCATGCGGGAGGCCGGGTGGACGTACCGCCGAATTGCTCAACACGTGGGGCGTGAGGTCTCCACAGTACATCGATGTTGTCGCCAGTGGTCGGCGGAAGGTGCACGTGCCCGTCGACCTGGGACCGGACCGCAGCGACGCACGGATGCACGCCGAGACCGTAGGATCCTACGCAGTGCCGTAGGGGACCGCACCGCCACTTCCCAGCAAATTAGGGACACTGTTGCTCCTGGGGTATGGGCGAGGACCATTCGCAACCGTCTCCATGAAGCTGGGCTACGGTCCTGCACACCGTTAGGCCGTCTTCCGCTCACGCCCCAACATCGTGCAGCCCGCCTCCAGTGGTGTCGCGACAGGCGTGAATGGAGGGACGAATGGAGACGTGTCGTCTTCAGCGATGAGAGTCGCTTCTGCCTTGGTGCCAATGATGGTTGTATGCGTGTTTGGCGCCGTGCAGGTGAACGCCACAATCAGGACTGCATACGACCGAGGCACACAGGGCCAACACCCGGCATCATGGTGTGGGGAGCGATCTCCTACACTGGCCGTACACCACTGGTGATCGTCGAGGGGACCCTGAATAGTGCACGGTACATCCAAACCGTCATCGAACCCATCGTTCTACCATTCCTAGACCGGCAAGGGAACTTGCTGTTCCAACAGGACAATGCACGTCAGCATGTATCCCGTGCCACCCAACGTGCTCTAGAAGGTGTAAGTCAACTACCCTGGCCAGCAAGATCTCCGGATCTGTCCCCCATTGAGCATGTTTGGGACTGGATGAAGCGTCGTCTCACGCGGTCTGCACGTCCAGCACGAACGCTGGTCCAACTGAGGCGCCAGGTGGAAATGGCATGGCAAGCCGTTCCACAGGACTACATCCAGCATCTCTACGATCGTCTCCATGGGAGAATAGCAGCCTGCATTGCTGCGAAAGGTGGATACACACTGTACTAGTGCCGACATTGTGCATGCTCTGTTGCCTGTGTCTATGTGCCTGTGGTTCTGTCAGTGTGATCATGTGATGTATCTGACCCCAGGAATGTGTCAATAAAGTTTCCCCTTCCTGGGACAATGAATTCACGGTGTTCTTATTTCAATTTCCAGGAGTGTAAGTTCAAAACCAATATATCTGAGGACAGCTATCGATAATCTCAATACCGACCTGTGTGCACTTTCAGAATAAGCAAAGAATGTAGGGTAAAGCTCAACCAAACCAAAACCCATGCTGTACTGGTTGGTCATTCTCGTTTCTTAGCCTGACGTATCGGGACTCCCTACTACATTTAAACCAAAATGGGACAAATATCAACTTCTCTGCATCAGTAAAGAGTCTAGGAGCAATAACAGATGAAAATTTCTATTGGACTGTACAAAGCACTTCAGTCTTCGAGAAGGCATCAGCATCCTTTCCGTGCCCTAAAAAAATATAAAGAGATCTTCCCTCTTGACTTGAAAAAGAAAGTTGTGCAGAACCTTCCCAGTATTGACTACAACGAATGTTATCCTGTAAAGTAGTTTAGAGGAAAGGTCATGGTGTCTGAAACTGGCTACGAATGCCCGTGTTCATGATATCTATGATGATCGACTCTTTGATCACATTTCACCGTCACATGCACTGTTATCCTAGCTGCGAGCAGACAGGCGTAGAGAATGCCGTACCCTCCGTCTTTTCAGCTGTCTTACCAACGTGTACTATTTCTCATCTCTTTCCCCGACCTTAATGCTCCTCCTGAACAACATGACAGAAACACCCATTTTCTTCAGAGAAAAATCCTTTTTGTTCCGCTCCATTGTTCAGCCGCTTTATCGAAGTCCTCAGTCGCAGAAACTGACTCTGGAACAACCTCCCACATTACATTAGAGAACTGAATTACATCTCCAGCTTCAGAAAACAGTTAATGACATGAAACTTCCTGGCAGATTAAAACTGTGTGCCCGACCGAGACTCGAAATCGGGACCTTTGCCTTTCGCGGGCAAGTGCTCTACCAACAGAGCTACCGAAGCACGACTCACGGCCGGTACCCACAGCTTTACTTCTGCCAGTACCTCGTCTCCTACCTTCCAAACTTTACAGAAGCTCTCCTGCGAACCTTGCAGAACTAGCACTCCTGAAAGAAAGGATATTGCGGAGACATGGCTTAGCCACAGCCTGGGGGATGTTTCCAGAATGAGATTTTCACTCTGCAGCGGAGTGTGCGCTGATGAAACTTCCTGGCAGATTAAAACTGTGTGCCCGACCGAGACTCGAACTCGGGACCTTTGCCTTTCGCGGGCAAGTGCTTTCATTCTGGAAACATCCCCCAGGCTGCGGCTAAGCCATGTCTCCGCAATATCCTTTCTTTCAGGAGTGCTAGTTCTGCAAGGTTCGCAGGAGAGCTTCTGTAAAGTTTGGAAGGTAGGAGACGAGGTACTGGCAGAAGTAAAGCTGTGGGTAGCGGGCCTGAGTCGTGCTTCGGTAGCTCTGTTGGTAGAGCACTTGCCCGCGAAAGGCAAAGGTCTCGAGTTCGAGTCTCGGTCGGGCACACAGTTTTAATCTGCCAGGAAGTTTCATATCAGCGCACACTCCGCTGCAGAGTAAAAATCTCATTCAGTTAATGACATATCTACTAAAGCAACAAAACTTATTACCATTTTCCCTGTACGCACTCGTTACCCCTGTACATCTTTCTTTCCAACCTGATCTCCTACATTTCCCAGAATTGTTAGCTGTTGCAATCTCCTTAAATTTCCTTTACCCACAATTTGCTATATCAGACGTCTATTCTGTTCGCCTATAAATTCTTTTTATATCTGCCGCTATCATTATTATTATTACTACTAATATTATTAGTGACAGTAGCTGCAGCAGTTTTAGAAGTACTGTCAGTATTAACTTAATTAGTTCGTAGTTAGTATTTCTTAGTCAGATTATCAATTTAGACATTCAACTTATTTGACTACTATATTTCATTTTAAAATGGTTCTTTTTTAGGTGATTATAACGTAAGAAAGTACTGTATATGTGAAACCCTGGTAAGGTGTAAGAGAGGGCCTGATGGCCCTATTCAGATCAGGTTAAATAAAGAAATAAACTTCGTGAGTCCAGAGGCCTTCGATGTGGCTCATACAAAAAGCAAATTCTCATAATTCTCACAACTGACACCTATTTAATTTAAAGTTAATAGTACAAGAAAGGAGTGTAATGAGAAAGCAAAATAATTCAATAATTGAAGAAAACAAAAGCAAAAAATCTAGTGTACTGAAATCACCGAAAAGGCAATTTAAATGACAAATCCTTTCTTGTTTTTCTTTTCTATTTTGCCGTCTTGTAGCCCAGCACTTTGCGTTTCTCTGCGACGAAATGGGCAGCTGTAGACAGACTAATGATCTGGAATGTGGTTGTACTTAATTACGGTTACGAACGTAGCACTCCTGGACATGTTTCACCGCCGTATCTGCGCGGCTGCTTGGGGCTGCTCGGTCTACGGTTTATACTTCTCGAGATAGCTCTCGTGGTCCTTCACCAGTAAAAAGTGAACGAGTGTCTTACAGAGTTGGATGTACTCTAAACCAAACCACTGTTTCATTTCCGAGAGGAATCTGTAAACTCGGTTTTCATAAAAATGGTTCAAACGGCTCTGAGCACTATGGGACTTAACATCTATGGTCATCAGTCCCCTAGAACTTAGGACTACTTAAACCTAACTAACCTAAGGACATCACACACATCCATGCTCGAGGCAGGATTCGAACCTGCGACCGTAGCGGTCACGCGGTTCCAGACTGAAGCGCCTAGAACCGCACGGCCACACCGGCCGGCCAAACTCGTTTTTCCCTGGGTGGTTCGTTAAGTAGGTCACTGCGGATTTCCTACCTCTATCTTCCCTTATCCGAGCTTGTAATCCGTCTCTAACGACCCTGTCGTCGATGGAACGCTTAACTCTAGTCTTCCTTCCATCTTAATTACTCGTCTCTCATTACAGCTGTGTCCCAGGAAAGCTTTTAATCTTACCAGATCGGTCCTTTAACTACTTCTTTGGGTGACACAAGCAGGCGAAAAGCGTGATTTACGATTGTGGTGGATAGGTAAAGCATGATCTACACAGTTCTATGATCGTGTAAGAGCCCTATAATCGATGCCTTCTTTCAAGATTTAATCGGCCGAATGTATTTTTGCAGTTAGAAGAAGTTCTTATTCGCCAGTTAAGTCCATGTCAGGTTTCGCTGTATCGAATTTACCTTAAGGTAAGTTCACACTACACAGCCAGCTTTCTTCTTTAGTTATATCCCTGTTGCGACTTTTCCGTTACACTCTTAAAGGTGGTGATGCACTAACCGATCACCCGTCCATGACATCCACTATTTTGACGACTCCATCCGGTCATCCGGCCAAAAGGAATGTTCACTACCCACAACAATAACGCATTGCAGTAGTTTTCTGCTGTCTATGACAATCTCCTGGGTTTGTGCCCCTCACATTGACTGCAACAGATGTAGCGCTAATGCATGTACGCCTTGTCGTTATCTAGTTTACTCAAGAGAAGGCAAATACATTCATGTTTTACGCTCAATAATTGTGACGTTCTTGGAAAATGAACATCTCCTCTACAAGAATCAACATGGATTCCGTTAACAGAGATCCTGCGAAACTCGGCACGCTCTGTTCCTCCATGAGATCCACAGCGCAGTGGACAATGGCGCTCAGGTTGATGCCGTGTTTCTTGATTTCAGTAAGGCATTTGACACCGTCCCGCATTAATAATAAAAAACGAGGTTACGGAGTATCGGAGCACACCTGTGATTGGATTCAGGACTTTCTTGCAGACAGAAGTCAACACGTCGCTCTTAACGGAACTAAATCGACAGATGTAGTGGTAACATCCGGAGTACCACAGGGAAGTGTGATAGGACCGTTCCGTTTACAATATATATAAATGATCTAGTAGAAAGCGTCGGATGCTCTTTCAGGCTATTCGCAGGTGATGCAGTTGTTTATACGAAAGTAGCAACGGCAGAAGATAGTAAGAATTTGCAGAACGACCTGCAGGGAATTGACGAATGGTGCAGACTCTGGCAGTTGACCCTGAACGTAAATAAATGTATCATATTGCGCACACATAGGAAAAGAAATCGACTACTGTACAGCTACACTATTGAAGATAAACAGCTGGAGACAGCGTCTGCCGTAAAATATTTAGGCGTAACTATCCAGAACGACCTTAAATGGAATGACCACATAAAACTGATAGTGAGAAAAGCAGTCACCAGACTCAGATTCATCGGAAGAATCTTAAGGAAATGTAACTCATCCACGAATGACGTGGCTAAGGCGCTTGTTTGCCCGATTCTTGAGTATTGTTCATATATCTGGGAACCCTATCAGGTAGGACTGATAGAGGTGATAGAAAAGATCCAATGGAGAGCGGCGCGTTTCGTCACGGGATCGTTTAGCTGGCAAGAGAGCGTCACGGAGATGCTAAACTGACTCCACTGGCAGACGTTACAAGAGACGCGTTGTGCATCACGGAGAGATCTACTATTGAAATTTTGAGACCGCACTTTTCAGGAGGAGTCAGACAACATATTACTTCCCCCCCCCCCCCCCCCCCCCCCCACACACACACATTTTGCGTGTTGGGGCCACGAGGAGAAAATTCGAGAAGTTAGAGCCAATACAGAGGCTTGCCAACAATCATTCTTCTAAAGCACTATTCGCGAGTGGAACAGGGTTGGAGGGATGGGATAGTGGTACCGAAAGTACCCTCCGCTACACAGCATTAGGTGGGTTGCGGAGTATGATGTAGATGAAGATTCGTAAGAATTCTTGGTGTAGTAATAAAAATGACCATACTTAAAAAATCTTCTGGGCACCTATTATAAAAAAAGAGTAAAAAATCTGATGTGACCATTGGATGTCAGTATTATCCACTGGTGTATCCTGGAGGGATGGCCGAATTGTTAGTTTTATTTTGTTTTACTAGTTGACATGCAATCACAATCATAGTGATTTTAATGAACTTCATAATGATCGCAGAGGTCAAACAGTTTATAAAAGTTTGCATTCGTTGAGTCTAGAAGTAATATTTTACAAAAATTTTCCGCTGCGAACGGGCGTGCTAAGAGAGTTCGTTCGAATCTAGGATTTACAGTCCAGTATAATGATTAACAGGAAATCTGGCTCTTGCAGGCCCTTAGCGATAATGTAACAGTAACAGGAAGTTTTCATCTCTCGTTAGGAATAGTTAGCGTTTCCGATAAAAAGTTTCATTCCATAGAAAAGGAAGGAAATGCATTTACATTCTCAATAGCAGTAGTTGTTATGTAGATCGCACGCCGAAAGCTCGTTAAAATTCAACATAAACACGAGTAGAACTTTTAATGAAACCAGTTTTGTTGAACATCGTAATCAAATCCTTATCTCCACTGAGTCCAAAGTTCATAATTAACTGCGAAACGCTTAATACCGCTCACAAATACAAACATACCATGGAATTTCGGAACGAAATCCTTCTGGGGTACGGACGGATCATGATGTGATACGATGAGGACTGTATCTAAATTAACTCCAGCCTTGAAAATCTGGCGTACGTAATTGAATATTTCCATTGCAGTCCAGCAAGCAGCTACACGTTTTGCTGTATTACGAGAGCAAGGTCACATGTTCTGGCCATGGCAGTGAAAAGCTGTGTTCGCTGGTAAAAGTACACTTGCTTTCGACGTTGTTCCCTTGCAGTAAGTGCACTGTGGAGAAGAGTTTTCAGTGAAAGGTTCAGTCACGGAGGTGCCTTTCTGTAAGATCTGAAAAACACGGATTAATAGTAATAGTAGTAGTAGTAGTAGTAGTTCTTGTTGTTCATGATGAAGATGATGATGATGATTTTTATGTTGTGGTCCTTAGGTTTATTGCTGCTGTCCACAGTTGTCTGTTCTGTGGAAACCTCTTCATTTCTGTATGGCTGCTGTGACGTGCCTCTTTTTGTACCTTCTTACTTCCTCTACGGTTTGTAGTCTTCCCCCTTCACTTATGTCCACTACCCCAGTCACAATTTCTAGCCGCCTCAGGACGTCTCCTAGGAACTGATCACTTCTTTTAGTCTACCTATGCTTTAAATTTCTTTTCTCTGCAAATCGATTCAGTATTTACTCATTAGTAATTTGAACTATTCATCTCACTTTCTGCATTCATCTGTAACACATTGCAACACCGTGCTACAGCTACCAAAACTTCCACTCTTTACAATATACTCAAGAAGTTCTGCAACCACAAATTTCTTTAGCTGTCGGACTAGGTGGTGGCCAGAGCGTGCCAAGCCTGAGAACTGAATGGGTATTATAGACTGCACTTTTCATTCCTAAGGTGTCTCATACCCAAAAAGGCTGCTGGGGGCAACTGCATCCTCATGATAAGAGATGACAGGATACTTCTCACGTATCTCTCATTCAGTTCTTTAGAGTAGTTAGTTTCTTGTCAATTCTCGGTATTACGAATTTAAACTTACATCTTTCACAAATCAAATTTTGAGGAAATTTAACGGTGTGGAGCTGCTGCAAACTAATACAGTTTACGTCGACTGCGGCAGTAATTAAGTTTCAAGGTTAAAGACTGTGGTCACAAAAAGGCACCATTCAGTATAGTGAAAATTGGTAGACTATACATTAGGGAGTACTTGGGATATGGATATTTTCAGGATAGATTTATATCCTCAGTAATTAGAGGTCGATAAAGGAATGGAGGACCTGGTGATATTAACATCTAGAAGTATTCTGATCAAACAGAAATACTTTTGGAGATTCAGATAATGAAATTAATAAGTTGCAAAGCGTGTTCAGAAACGTTTATTTTGAAGCCGACTATAATTTGCAATGTAAGACGGTATCAGCACAGGGTAATTCAGGTTAATTGTTGGCAAAATAAGTTTCCTGTACAATTTTAGATATTGTAATTCCGTTTTCACTCTGATGGATTGCAAAAAAGTTCTCACTATGCTCTCTCTGGTCATATTAATTATACGAATATCTTTACTAATTACCTAACGCTATTGTGATTTCTCGGCTAGTATCGCATACACTGATGAGCCAAAATATTATGACCACTGCCCATCGCGAGATGGTGTGCTGCCTGATGGCGCATAGAGCACTTGACGAGGTAAGAGAAGTATATGAGCGGAACAGAGACGAATGGAGAATCATTCTAACGACGATAAGTGGCGGAAATGCGGAAATCCGTCAACTTAAGTGACGTTGACAAAAGTCAAATTGTTGTGGCCGAGTGCCTGGGAGCGAGCATCTCGGAAACGGGAGGCTGGTCGGCTGCTGGAATGCTACTGTTGTGAGCATCTATCGAAAGTGGTTGAAGAATGCTGAAAACGACAAAAGATGGACGTTCGTATCCCATCACAGAAATACGGATCGTAGGCTTGCCCGCGCTTCAGTCCGGAACCGCGCGACTGCTACGGTCGCAGTTTCGATTCCTGCCTCGGACATGGATGTGTGTGATGTCCTTAGGTTAGTTAGGTTTAAGTAGTTCTAGGGGACTGATTACCTCAGATGTTAAGTCCCATAGTACTCAGAGCCATTTGAACCATTTTTGAGCTTGCCCGCTCTCTAAAGCAGGATATGCGTCGATCTGTGGCAGATCTGACGACAGAGCACAGTGCTGGCTCAAGAACAAGTGTTTTGGGGCACAGCGTTCAGCACACGGTGTTGAACATACACTCCTCGAAATGGAAAAAAGAACACATTGACACCGGTGTGTCAGACCCACCATACTTGCTCCGGACACTGCGAGAGGGCTGTACAAGCAATGATCACACGCACGGCACAGCGGACACACCAGGAACCGCGGTGTTGGCCGTCGAATGGCGCTAGCTGCGCAGCATTTGTGCACCGCCGCCGTCAGTATCAGCCAGTTTGCCGTGGCATACGGAGCTCCATCGCAGTCTTTAACACTGGTAGCATGCCGCGACAGCGTGGACGTGAACCGTATGTGCAGTTGACGGACTTTGAGCGAGGGCGTATAGTGGGCATGCGGGAGGCCGGGTGGACGTACCGCCGAATTGCTCAACACGTGGGGCGTGAGGTCTCCACAGTACATCGATGTTGTCGCCAGTGGTCGGCGGAAGGTGCACGTGCCCGTCGATCTGGGACCGGACCGCAGCGACGCACGGATGCACGCCAAGACCGTAGGATCCTACGCAGTGCCGTAGGGGACCGCACCGCCACTTCCCAGCAAATTAGGGACACTGTTGCTCCTGGGGTATCGGCGAGGACCATTCGCAACCGTCTCCATGAAGCTGGGCTACGGTCCCGCACACCGTTAGGCCGTCTTCCGCTCACGCCCCAACATCGTGCAGCCCGCCTCCAGTGGTGTCGCGACAGGCGTGAATGGAGGGACGAATGGAGACGTGTCGTCTTCAGCGATGAGAGTCGCTTCTGCCTTGGTGCCAATGATGGTCGTATGCGTGTTTGGCGCCGTGCAGGTGAGCGCCACAATCAGGACTGCATACGACCGAGGCACACAGGGCCAACACCCGGCATCATGGTGTGGGGAGCGCTCTCCTACACTGGCCGTACACCACTGGTGATCGTCGAGGGGACACTGAATAGTGCACGGTACATCCAAACCGTCATCGAACCCATCGTTCTACCATTCCTAGACCGGCAAGGGAACGTGCTGTTCCAACAGGGCAATGCACGTCCGCATGTATCCCGTGCCACCCAACGTGCTCTAGAAGGTGTAAGTCAACTACCCTGGCCGGCAAGATCTCCGGATCTGTCCCCCATTGAGCATGTTTGGGACTGGATGAAGCGTCGTCTCACGCGGTCTGCACGTCCAGCACGAACGCTGGTCCAACTGAGGCGCCAGGTGGAAATGACATGGCAAGCCGTTCCACAGGACTACATCCAGCATCTCTACGATCGTCTCCATGGGAGAATAGCAGCCTGCATTGCTGCGAAAGGTGGATACACACTGTACTAGTGCCGACATTGTGCATGCTCTGTTGCCTGTGTCTATGTGCCTGTGGTTCTGTCAGTGTGATCATGTGATGTATCTGACCCCAGGAATGTGTCAATAAAGTTTCCCCTTCCTGGGACAATGAATTCACGGTGTTCTTATTTCAATTTCCAGGAGTATAGTATTCTGCAGCATAATGACCCGTCCGTGTTCCCATGTTGACCCAGCAACATCGTCAGTTATGGTTACAGTGGACATGGGATCATCGCGATTGGACCGCGTCTCCTGGTCGGATCACTCCAGTTTGTTGTTAAACCAGGTCAATAGTCGTGTCCAGATAGACCGTCATCCAGGCGAACTGCAGCTCGAAACATGCAGCGAGCCACGGACGCAGGCCGGGACATTCACCTGAACTTCCATGGGACCTGCGGTAGTAATCGAAGGCACCATGACACCTGCGTACTATTTATAATCCCTTATACTTGATATCTTCCCCAACAGCGGTGGCATATTCCAGCTGGGTAACTGCCCTCTCACAAAGCGAGGAGCATGATAGTGAACTCACGTTGATGTCTTGGCCATCAAATTCAGCTTATCTGAATCTTATGAAACCTAACTGGGACGCAATCGGGCACCAGCTCCGCACCCACAAACCATCCGCGTGTAACTTGCGGGAAGTGTGTGACCTGCGCTTAGGCAGCTGGTGCCACAAACCTCTGGAAACGTATAAAGTGCTTATCGAATGCATGGCACGCAGAATCATCCTGAACTGCGTTCCAAAGATGGACCAACACGCTTTTATGTAGGTGCTCATAATGCTTTGGCTCATCATTGTGTGATGTGAGACACAAATGTAATCGGGTAGTCACAGAGAAATTGCAATATTTATAACTTTAGATCTATGCGTTTTGAACATAAGACTGATTGCCATCTTGTGCTGGGGTTTTTGATTCATATCAAACTGTTGCTACCGGTTGATGGTTTGCTCCAGCTTGACATAGCTGAAATGATGATGATGATGATTTATGGTGGACGGCGGACACAGCTGAGACAGTCTAATTGCAGATTAGAAATAGTTTTAAAAAATCAAACTGATACTAAACACACGTCTTAAGTCCCGCAAATGAATTGGATGGCGAAGGACGTGGCATATAAACATGACTCAACAGTTAACAACATTTGTTTATCCAAATGTCACAAATCGAATGAATTTGTACAACAGGAAATTGACATATAAATGATGTTAAATAATGGCTTAGCATAAAAAAAAATATTGACATTCTAGATACAAATTTACACTGTAAAATTACCTGAACAACAGCATATCGCAAAAGAAAATTGTCACAAATACTTCCCTAAAATTCTATTTCGGTCATCAACGATTCTAAATGATCATCTTATACAGAAATGCGTGTTTGCATTCGGTGGCGCAAGGATATATAGATAGACTGAAGAGATTCTTTTTTTTCATTTCGTCGCACGCGTCACAACAATGTGGTTTTTTAATTAGCATTCATATACAAAGAATTCAGCTGATGTTACGTCCGCGGCTCGTGGTCTTGCGGTAGCGTTCTCGCTTCCCGCGCATGGGGTCCCGGGTTCGATTCCCGGCAGGCGCCGGGATTTTTCTCTGTCTCGAGATGCCTGGCTGTTGTGTGTCTTTCTTCATCATTTCATCCTCATTCACTCGCAAGTCGCCGTAGTAGCGTTAAAGAACTTGCGGTGCGGCGGCCGAACCGCCCCGCGAGGGGTCTCCCGGCCACCAATGCCATACGCTCGTTATCATTATTATCTGATATTACCTCATAGAAAAAAGTACAGTTAAACTGATAACACTTTCACATCCCATCTAGTGACCAGCGAAGGGTTCTAGTCACAAGTGAGCATTCTCCGTGCTGGAACCCCCTATATCTACGTATTTCAAGCTTTACTGTTCCTGCAGAGCCAGCTGTACTAAGACACGAAATTGTGCTACAATATTTCTTGTTAAGATCTCGTCAATGAATTAGGAACCAGTTATATGGTCTCCAATAGTCGCACACTCAATGGCCACACTTGACGGCTTCTGATGTTTATTCTGCTAGCCATTGCGGATATCAGCTGTCCAATAATAATTATTCTTATCTTCAGCTTTCAATCATTTTTAAACGTTGCTTCTTCGGTAAAGAGATATCTATAAAGAAAGACCCCATTTTCCTGATGTCGCATCAGATGTGAGTGACAGAATTTCATGCGTCTTGTGCAATGCCTCTGGTCCATCTTCTGCTGAAGAGTGATACGATGTTGGCGTGCAAAATGTGAACAATCGTACTTTCTCTGGAACTAAAGTGGATTACGTGAAACAGCTCCGCCTGTTCGAGGTTTGATCTTTGCCACCTATGGATCACTTCCGTGCCTTTCCAATAAAAGCTATTCGCACATCGCTGAATTGTCATTCTCGTTGGTCTTCGTATGCCAGGATATCTTCTTGCGTACAACTCGACTGTTCTCTTCGATTTAGTTGCGAATTCTCCTAAATATTTGTAGAATATATAGTTGTTTTTGAATTGTGAAAGATATATTTCTCAGATTAACCCCAAGTAGATACACCTGAGCTACATAGGCGGACTAGAAATCTGCCTTTCCTCTGAGCCCATTTTATAGCGGTGTTGCAGCGTTGCAACATTCTCCTTTCTGTTTATCCGACGTGACGTACTTTTTTTAAAAAATGGCTCTGAGCACTATGGGACTTAACTCAAAAAATGGCTCTGAGCACTATGGGACTCAACATCTTAGGTCATAAGTCCCCTAGAACTTAGAACTACTTAAACCTAACTAACCTAAGGACACCACACACACCCATGCCCGAGGCAGGATTCGAACCTGCGACCGTAGCGGTCGCGCGGTTTCAGACTGTAGCGCCTAGAACCGCTCGGCCACACCGGCCGGCCGTATTTGTTTTTAGCTTGGGTGTGAAATCTGGAACATCCACACATCACAGTAATCGGTTTGATGTTCAAAACAGTTAAATATTTTAATTTCTCTGAAATTAATTATCGGATCTCGTAGATCTCTAGTCCCTGTATTTATAATACAATACAAGTAAACTTTTTAGAACAATAAAATTTTCTGTCTAGTGATATGTATGAAGCGGTAGGCAGCTTGTAGGAAGAGAGGTACAGTGCTGGGCGAATCAAAGCATTTAAAATTTTAACCTCTTAAGGTTCTCGAAAAGCGTCTTACATGGCGGAATAAATAAATATTGCAATTCTTCACCGAGGAAGCAATTTAGGAAAACAGTTCTTTCAGCACGACAGACAAATAATTGTAATACCAACTTGAAAGTCCCACAACAATATTAAAAAACAACAACATAGAAGTCAACATTTTAAAAATAACCAAGGCCTTCTAACAAATCATTAATACAAATTTAAAAAAATAATATTTACAGCCAACGATTAGTTATAAGTTTACATTAAGTGGGACATATCAGCATTGTACTTATAATTCACTGAATGCCTGACTGGAAATAGGCGAGATCCACTGAGGGCAAGAAAAACAATTTTAAATTCAGCATTAGCCGACAACGGTCTCTCGCGAGTTACAAACTAAAAATCGCTCCACAGCGGTAAAAGCAAACATTTATTTTATATTTTTTAACCAAAAATCAACGTATAATTAGGCTTAGGACAAGTGCATTAGAGCAATAACAGGCAAAAATTGAGTAGTACATACATGGTATTAACAGGATGTTACAACCTAGATATTCAAGAAAAAGGCCTTCTTGCACTAAATTAATAAATCAGGTAAAACGTCTTGTGGCAACAAGTAAATTTTCAGAATTAAAAATAAAATCTTGATAATTAGCTAAAAATATACAGTTAACGCTATGGAATTCAACATTCTTAGAATATTTTTCGATCATTGGGGCAGCCGAATGAGGCAGAACAGTATATAGCATCAGGAAATGGTGGCAATATGACAAAGGACCAAGCTTACGAAAAATGTCGCTCAAAGAGCCAAAAATTATAATAGAAGCATACAAATTTAACTAGCTGGCCAGCTGCTTTAATAAAAGTAGACCGGTACCTGCATTCATTCTGGGCTTTTTTACCACGTACAACAACAACAATAATAATTGTATATTTCCCTACAACATACGAAATTTTATTAACAAAATTATTACTAAAAGAGGCTCACAAGGACAAATCAACGTGACAGCATAGACCAGAACATAAAATGCAAACTAGCAGGGAAATTTCGAAATAAATCTCTTAAGAGCGCGGTTCACTAAACAAGTAATAACGTACGAACTAGTGTGAGCACCAACGAATTACGCAACTTAATTAAGTATGGCAACCACTCGCTTGATGCAGTTAACAAGGAAATTCAGCAAGTATCGCATGCATGAGCAATTCGCGATGCATGCTCAAAACGGCTACAAAAATCCTACTACAACTAACTGATAAACGTACTTTCGTTCGGTTTTATGTACAGAACGCTTGTTCAAGGCGTGACATAACCATATTGACGGGGGTCTCAGAACATCTTTTTAACAAGTTCAAATCGCTGCCCAATGACTGAGGTAGATGGTAGCTATAAAGATTCCAATAATTTTCAAATGAGAAGAAATTCCAGGGCAAGTTCCCTTCTGTCACGTGGCTGAGTGGCTAGAGGCTCTGATTCAGGTAGGAATCGCTGCACGAGCAGTCCTCAGGCCAGGCTACCACTTTTGCCCCAGTGGTCAACCAACCACGAAAGTAAACATGTCCACAGCAGTAGCGAGCCCTCAACAACACGCTGTGCCTCCAACAGGCCAAGTCCCCAAACGTACATATAACGTGCATGCCCACACGTCGCCACTCGGCGCCACACCGCTGACTCTTGTAGAAGTGCATCATCGGTTACCAAGCAACCTGGCAGAGACGTACCCACAGAGCGACAGCTATCGATACCGTATCCGGGAGGCTCAGATATGCCTCGCACGTGGCTTAAAGGGTATTACCGTTTTATTTCTCAAGTTTGTTGGACTATCAAATGGTTCAAATGGCTCTGAGCAGTATGGGACTTAACATCTGAGGTCATTAGTCCCCTAGACTTAGAACTACTTAAATCTAACTAAGCTAAGGACATCACACACATCCATGCCCGAGGCAGGATTCGAGCCTGCGACAGTAGCAGCAGCGCGGATCCGGACTGAAGCGCCTAGAACCGCTCGGTCACAGTGGCCGGCTTGGACAATCAGAAAAGACGTTCGAGAAATAATAGGTTTTCCTTCTGACACTCAGAATTACCGCTCCGGTCGCAGGTTCGAATCCTGCCTCGGACATGGATGTGGGTGATGTCCTTAGGTTAGTTAGGTTTAATTAGTTCTAAGTTCTAGGCAACTGATGACCTCAGAAGTTAAGTCGCATAGTGCTCAGAGCCATTTGAACAATCAGAATTTATAGCTAAAGGTAAGATTCATATGAAGTGGCTGCCGCCTGTTGTTAACACAGCATCTCATTTATTTAAGTCTGGAACTGTTTGACGAAATTCTTACGTAAAGACTGGTGCATGGGAAATAGCGTTTCTTATTTTGAGCAATCTGAGGCTGGGAACACTCCTTACAATGGGAACCTCATGAATTCCTGTTTTTGTCGATAGAGAATGGTATCAGTCAAACACTTTCTGTAAGTATCGCGTTTCTGGACATGCATTTCTCAAGATCATTCTGTTAAATCTGTGGTTTCCCTTAATCATTTTAGATCAATTTTCTCTGTAAAACCAGACCAAATTCGATTTCCTTTCGAATTATTGAGAAATTCACGAGTTTTTTCAACGTCCAATCACACTAAAATATATGTGCACGCTAGAAAACGTTAATCTGCGCTGCTTCATTTGGTTTTCGGGAGATTGTGCGTAAAATGAAGTAAATTATTTTGAAGAGATAAGGAATGAATGGCAGTACTGTCAGGTGTCATAGTAACTGTTACTAAGTTTTTATACTCTTAATGTCACACATGGGAAGAATCGAAACCTTTAGGTCATTTGATTCATTTAGAAGAGAAATCTGTGTCTCTGATTTAAAAAGTAGATATGCCGTAGCAGAAGTGCTAGGTTAATAAAAATAATATTTTTCTCGTGGATGCTATTATGTATGTACCTTTTAAATGGATGTAAATGATATATTTTATTGTGGCTCACGCAGTAGATGTAATAGTATCGAATGTACACTCCTGGAAATTGAAATAAGAACACCGTGAATTCATTGTCCCAGGAAGGGGAAACTTTATTGACACATTCCTGGGGTCAGATACATCACATGATCACACTGATAGAACCACAGGCACATAGACACAGGCAACAGAGTATGCACAATGTCGGCACTAGTACAGTGTATATCCACCTTTTGCAGCAATGCAGGCTGCTATTCTCCCATGGAGACGATCGTAGAGATGCTGGATGTAGTCCTGTGGAACGGCTTGCCATGCCATTTCCACCTGGCGCCTCAGTTGGACCAGCGTTCGTGCTGGACGTGCAGACCGCGTGAGACGACGCTTCATCCAGTCCCAAACATGCTCAATGGGGGACAGATCCGGAGATCTTGCTGGCCAGGGTAGTTGACTTACACCTTCTAGAGCACGTTGGGTGGCACGGGATACACGCGGACGTGCATTGTCCTGTTGCAACAGCAAGTTCCCTTGCCGGTCTAGGAATGGTAGAACGATGGGTTCGATGACGGTTTGGATGTACCGTGCACTATTCAGTGTCCCCTCGACGATCACCAGTGGTGTACGGCCAGTGTAGGAGAGCGCTCCCCACACCATGATGCCGGGTGTTGGCCCTGTGTGCCTCGGTCGTATGCAGTCCTGATTGTGGCGCTCACCTGCACGGCGCCAAACACGCATACGACCATCATTGGCACCAAGGCAGAAGCGACTCTCATCGCTGAAGACGACACGTCTCCATTCGTCCCTCCATTCACGCCTGTCGCGACACCACTGGAGGCGGGCTGCACGATGTTGGGGCGTGAGCGGAAGACGGCCTAACGGTGTACGGGACCGTAGCCCAGCTTCATGGAGACGGTTGCGAATGGTCCTCGCCGATACCCCAGGAGCAACAGTGTCCCTAATTTGCTGGGAAGTGGCGGTGCGGTCCCCTACGGCACTGCGTAGGATCCTACGGTCTTGGCGTGCATCCGTGCGTCGCTGCGGTCCGGTCCCAGGTCGACGGGCACGTGCACCTTCCGCCGACCACTGGCGACAACATCGATGTACTGTGGAGACCTCACGTCCCACGTGTTGAGCAATTCGGCGGTACGTCCACCCGGCCTCCCGCATGCCCACTATACGCCCTCGCTCAAAGTCCGTCAACTGCACATACGGTTCACGTCCACGCTGTCGCGACATGCTACCAGTGTTAAAGACTGCGATGGAGCTCCGTATGCCACGGCAAACTGGCTGACACTGACGGCGGCGGTGCACAAATGCTGCGCAGCTAGCGCCATTCGACGGCCAACACCGCGGTTCCTGGTGTGTCCGCTGTGCCGTGCGTGTGATCATTGCTTGTACAGCCCTCTCGCAGTGTCCGGAGCAAGTATGGTGGGTCTGATACACCGGTGTCAATGTGTTCTTTTTTCCATTTCCAGGAGTGTATATGGCATTTATTATTAGATAAATAGTACCAGTTGTTATCGTGGATTTAAATGTAACTACATTAATAGACGGTTTCAAAACCAACGTAACCAATAGTGAGTGTTTGAACTTAAGCTGCTGACATAGGACGTTCCACCTCGTAACTCGTTAGGGAATTCAGTTTCCAAGATCCATAGTGTTAAGAGACACCAGAGCCTTCGCTAACAGCACGACATCGCCCGCAGCGCCTCTCCTGGGCTCGTGGCTATGTCGGTTGGACTCTAGACGGTAGGAAACCCGTGTCGCGGTCAGGTGAGTCCCGATTTCAGTTGGTGAGAGCTGATGGTAGGTTTCGAGTGTGGCTCCGACGATCCCATGGATCCAACACGCATGTTCCAACGATTGAATTTTTATGACTGACAATGCGCCATGTCGGCCACAGTTGTTCGATATTGGTTTGAAGTATATTCTGGACAATTCAGGCGAATGATTTGTCTAGCCATCAAACATTTATGGGACTTAATAGAGAGGCTCGTTCATGCACAAAATTCTGCGCTGGCAACACTTTCGCCTTTATGGACAGCCATAGAGGCAGCATTACCCAATATTTCTGCACGGGACTTGCAACAACTTGTTGACTCCATGCCACGTCGAGTTACTGCGTTATGGCGAACAGGGGGAGGTCCGACGCTATATTAGGTGGTGTCCTATGACTTTTGTCATCCCAGTGTAAATTAAAGAATGATCATAGACAGTGACAGGAATGAAAAATTATAAGGTGTCCAAAACCACGGAAGTAAACGCTTAAACCGCAGATCCGATTTGGCACTTAATAAAATTTCCAATAATTTTAGACAGCCTTGAGATATTCCTTCGAATTAGTAACAACTTCGGTAGATGCGGCGAGAACAATATATTAGCATTTGAGAACGAGATATGTATCTCCTATTCTGAGAGGTATCAGCTTCGTTATGTAATCAGACATTCCCACAAGGCCTTCAGTTCTTTTTAGATATTTCAGAATTTCAGAACTGAGAAAAAAGCTACAAAATCTACAACAATGTTACATACCTAGATGACGGATAGCAATAAATGATTAATCTTCGAAAAGAGAATATTAAGTACTTATCCATGGGTTGTATAAAAAGGTATACGTGTGTGTATGCGTGCTTGTGTGTTCCATATCTCCTCATAAACTACTGACCGATTTCAAATTAACTTTGTACACGTATCCGTCTAACTGTAGTAGTTCAGGAGATATGACATCATAAACAATGAGATGCGTGACAAAATGCTGCATTAAGTATGTTTTAAAATTTTTATTTATTTGTTACTAACTATATTCGCAATATATTGGTACCACACATAGTTCACGAGATGTTATGTCGCCATAAACACTGAGATACTTGAAAAAAAATGACACATCATGCAATAAGTTTTAATACGTTTACTTATCAGTACTACGACATTCCTACAGTCGAGTCACTCAAGGAAATCCCTGACAACGCTCTTAACAGCTTTCAACTGCGAAGCGCAAACGGCTCTAGGAGAAAATTGTCGGCATCTCTATGGAGATGTCTACAAAATGGAGAGATCATAGAGATGTCCACGCTAAACAGATGCGCCCAGCGTACAGTAACTTTCCGGAACATTACAATATAAAAACAGTTCGCTTTTTGTTTTCGTTTCTAATAGAAAACTGGCAAAATGAATACGCACAAAGCGCCGTGTCTGCCAGTTAGCAGACGTTAAATGACAGGTTGGTTGACGTATTTGCGTTTTGGTGTTTCATCATTTAAATTCATATACATACGTACAGGGTGGTCACTTTAATCCGTAATGGTGAGTAACTCAGGATTGAGCCGTGTTACAGCAAACGTGATTTTCAAGGTGATTTGGAGGATAAAGTAATTTTTTAAAATGGAAAACCCAATATTTAATTTAAGATTTGAAAAGAGCGTAGAATTTTACGTATAAAATGATACATTATTCAAGGTAGGCAAGATTCAGTGAAGGTCAAATGAGCAAATACGTTTCTAATTCTAGCAGGGATTAATTCGGAATAGAGGAGGGATACAGCAAAATACGAAGTTAGATACAAATTGGAGGGGGTATACCGAGGGATGAGAGGCGAAGGGACTCACTCAACGACTTGTAAATCAATGATCTGCGTTTTATTTATGTTTTGAACAAAAATTAAAGTTATAAATGTCAAAATAAGATTCATACATTGTGATATATTTATTTTTGTCAATAAGCACTTTAATTAAAACTTAAAGTTCAGATCTCTCTTCGTACTCTACAAATCAGACGTGACAAACAGGAGTTTTCATGACACAAAGCTCAACCTTTAAATGACCTTCGATAATTACCTTTAAGATTACTTGGTTAATGGTACTGAGACGTCCTCTCTTATGCCCCTTTCTATTTGTATCTAACACTATGTTTTGCTGTATCCCTCCTCTATTCGGAATTAATCCCTACTAGAACTAAAAGCATATTTACTTATTTGACCATCATTGAACCTTGCCTTCACCTTTTCAAATTTTAAATAAAATATTAGGGTTCCCATTTAAAAACTTCCCTTAACCACCAAATCACTGTGAAAATCACGTTGAGCTTCACGGCCATTATTAGCAATCCGTGACCCTCTTTACAACCTACAGCTTTTATCTGTAACATTTTGCTGTATCTCATCTCTGTCCCACGGTGGATTAAAATGGTCCACCCTGCATGTATACAGAGTTTTTCAGAAATGAATATAGAAAATGAGAGGGCTGGTGGAGTGGGTCATAAGAAGCATATTACACATAGCAACCTATTTTCGCATCCCTTAGCGTACAGGCTAGACGTCGTCGAACAGCGTCGAGCACCGTCAAGACGGTAGGGAATCAACATGCCGTCCGAGTCATCATGGTGATAGGTTCCTATGGGATCAAACTGCTGAGGTCAACAGTCGCTAGGCTTACCAATATTTAACCCTCGAGCGGGCCCGTCTGTGCGCCAACCCAAAATAAAATGATTTTGTGAGGTTCCATTTTTGTTTCACAGCTGCAACCCTGTACCGATTCCTTTATAATTTCTTCAGGTAACACAGCGATAAATTGTGTTGTCGTACGTTCATGTAGCCAGCTGTAACATAAAATACAAAACGAGCTAGGCGAGAAAAAGTTTAAGATCAGTTCAAAAAAATGACCCCAGTTACGAACTAGCAACGTAATCCCACATTGAGGCAGTTGTCTACGTGATAATTAGTTATCGAATAAGCAGCTGACCGAGAACTGATGCAACTGCACTGCTTAATGCTTCGAATGCGTCATTACTGTCTCTTTAACACCTGTCCTTGGCAAAAGAGAGTTGTGGTGCAAATTTATTTCATTATTGTTTAATAAAACAGTAGTTTAGCTCATATTATGTAAGTTTATTTTCTCCTTGTTTAAATAAACTACGACTAAACTGTGATTTTTATCATACATGGCTTACCTCGGTAACATAAGGAAACCTATTCTTTTCATGCGTACAAAGTGCGCCGCGCGCCCGCTCGTGTTATGAAAAACGGCGCGCCCGCTCGGGGGTTAATCTAACTTAAAGTAACTTACGCTAAGGACAACACACACACAGGGTGGGCTCGATCCTCCGGGGGTTGGGGTGGGGCGGGGGGGGGGGGGCGAGAGGGGAACAACGCGAACTGTGACCTTCCCCGCGCTGTCGAGCCGTCATGGTAGCAGGCCTGCAGGCCAACGTTTTCAATGTATTTGTGGCATGCAGGTAAATGAGAAGTCAGGGTGAAGTTTATAACCTTTACTCGAAAACAGTTACAAAGAGTGCTCGAAATTACGCTGTGCTGCTTGGATATACGCCGTGTAACGACGCTGGAGTGACTGTCGCACTTTTCAAACAATCAAGAAAAGTGGAAATAGCATTGGAGGCTGCAATAGTGCGCGCTATCAGCTCTGCACCAGTATCAATGGGTGTTTCATAGACAACGGATTTTAGGTGGCCCCAGAAGAAAATATCAATGGGCGCCAAATCGGCGGAACGTGCAGGCCATGACACCGCGTCCTAACCCAGTTCTCACCAAAGATTTCATCCAAATGCATTCGCACTGCAAGTGCAAAGTGCGTAAGTGCACCATCGTATTCGTACCACATTTGCTGCTGTAGGTTGAGTTGAACATGTTCTAACAACTGTGGTAGAGTTTCTCGTAAAAGTATTTAGTATTTACTTGCGTTCAGTCACTGGGGTAACATGTCCAGCCAGCCCAATGTTGACAGCGAAGCAATGTTGGTGACCACGAACAAAGACGACGTGCGGCTTTTCCGGCGTCCACATGAGTTGACTGTGGCTGTTGAACATACCCTCTCATGGAAAGGATACCTCATCCGTGAAAAGAACAGAGTTCGGAATGTTCGGCTGAATAACACACCTGTGCAAAAACCACCGGCAGAATTCAATCCAAAGTGGAAAATCGTTTGGGTTAGGGTCGTGAACCTTTTGAAGGCGATAGGTGTGCATACCATCTTCTTGCCACACACGCCAAATTGTGGGATGGCTTACACCCATTTCCTGTACAACATCTCGCGAGCTTGTTGACGGTGTGTTTTCCAGCAGTGCTAAGGGCTCCTCATCAAGCTCTGGTGTAAGCGCTGTGGCCGGCCGGTGTGGCCGAGCGGTTCTAGGCGCTTCAGTCTGGAACCGCACTGCTGCTACGGTCGCAGGTTCGAATCCTGCCATGGGCATGGATGTGTGTGATGTCCTTAGGTTAGTTAGGTTTAAGTAGTTCTAAGTTATAGGGGACTGATGACCTCAGATGTTAAGTCCATAGTGCTCAAGAGCCACTTTTTGTAAGCGCTGTGCGTTGACGATCGCGTCCATCAGACCTTCGCACCTGTAACACAGAATGAATACAAAGAGTTTCTAAGAAGGTGTAACGTCTCCTGGCAAAACACACATTATATGTGGTAAAAAAGGAGAAATGAATAACTGAACTGGATGATTCTAATTGTGTGGACAATAAGTGTGTGAACTTTATGTAATAAAGAGAAACCATTATGTCATGTTTTATACTTGTATAGAATTATGTACCGATTTTTTTTAAAGATAATATCTGCGTCGGCGAGTAGTGAAACCGCCACAGACGATAATTATTAAATATCAAACAAAGATGAGAATATGTCACAACGAGTATAAGTAGTAGTGACCGAACATTAATTTCTCTGTCGTGTTCTTGGAGTTACGTGAGTAGGAAGAGCCTGTGACATTATATTGTACGCTTGTGTAGCATTCTTTTGTCAAGATTGAGAGACGTACGCCATTAGGTACTGATATGTAAAGGTGTGTAATAATTTAATCTGTTTAAATGTTTCGAATAGAGTTACTTAGCGAAAACTTGCATTATGATTTCTAATAAGCTTGCCTGGTATTTTATTCCATCCTTTTAAGACATTTTCAGCTATTTAAGTATTATTCGTGATGCAGAGCTGCGCTACGAACGAACGAGCCGCTGCCGCCGCGCATTCAAACTGCATTAAATGAAACCAATCATACCAGCAAAGAAGCGGACAGGTAACAGTGAACTAAAATTATTTCTTTCAGCTTCGGAATTGCAGGGCAGAGCAGCAGATTTTATGATGTGTTTTACAGGTGGACGTGGGCTGCGGAGGATACATTATTAACAGTGCAAAAAATCATTTACCTTCATAAGATAAAAGAAATCTTGCTGTGCGTGGTTCTGGTCTGGTAAACATTATAGTAAAAACATCATTTTCTCTGATAATAGTCTCATGTTCTCGTGTTAGTCGTGGTACTTATTGGTGTTTTACTGTTAACAAAAATCCACTGCAAAATTTTGATGTCGAACAAACATTGCATACTGTAACATCAGTATTGATAAAGAAATAATTATCAGTAACCTTTTCAATAACTGTAAAGTAAGGAAGATATGTTGAACCTTATGGCGAGTTACAGTAACGAAAAAATGTTCCTTTAATAGAAAGCCAGTCCAGAATAATAAATATATAATTTGTTTTGTTGAAATTTAATGATCCAAAGAAAGTCACAGAACAGCATCCCTAAAAAGTATTTCAGGGCTCTTTTTGTAGCAACATATTTTATCTCATATATTGGTTGTTACTCGAGCAATAATAAAACAAAGCAGAGAGAGCCAGCGAAAAAGGCTTAAATGCACGTGTGACGTTTCGAGAACGGGCCAGGGGAAAACTTACCTGAGATGAACCTGTCTCTCTTAGGGACCTGCGGATGGCAGTAAGTCTGCATGGATCTGGCACTTGACGACTCGGAATCCGCCGAACGTGCAAACATTGGACAGCGTCAGCATTTCTACGCACCGCCCCCTAAGCACGGTCTGTCGTCTCCTCCCAAGAATAGAGCTTCATTTTCTGTCCACTCCACAAAGTAACAGACACAAGAATGTCCCACATTGAGGTGACTCCGAAGTACGCGCAGTTGCTGCCCTCTGTGCAGTACCTGTCAAGCAGGCATTAGCACAGCTAAAAGAAACGCCTTCATGTCCAAGTAGGAAGCGGAAAACCCGTAATGTTGTCCCACATGGAATATCCGCAACTATGTCGACTAAAGCGTTTGCAAATAGGGGCCACAAAAGTTCAACCCGACGTCCCTTTTACCTTGATGTCACAAATACGCTGAAATCGTTGCCTTGCAGAGCTGCTCCCACGTCGGCTCCGATAGCACGTTGTGTGCCTACCCTCTTGGCGGCGCGCGGCGCTGTTCGACGCCTAGCACTGCACGCTAAGAGATGCCGACATGGATTCTTATGTGAAATGTTATGACCCACTCTACCACTCTCATTGTCTACATTCATATTGCGGCTGGATAACGTTCTATGAGTCATGGCGTGGACTGTCAGAAGTCTGCACATGATTGGCAGTCTAGAAAACCTGAAAAAGGAAATTCTAATGCTCAATCTAGATATAGTGGGGGTCAGTCAAGTGAAATGGAAAGATGACAAGGACTTCTGGTCAGATGAATATAGGATAATATCAACAGCAGCAGAAATGGTTAACGGGAGTATTATTCGTTATGAATAGAAAGGTGGGGCAGAGAGTGAGTTACCGTGAACAATTCAGTGATAGGTTTGTTCTCATCAGAATCAACAGCAAACCAACACCAACAACTGTAGTTCAGCTATACATGCCTAGGTCGAAAGCGGAAGATGAAGAGATACAGAAAGTATATGATGATATTGAATGAGTAATTCAATACGTAAAGAGAGATGAAAATCTAATAGTCGTGGCGGACTGCAATGCAGTTGTAGGGGAAGGAGTAGAAGAAAAGGTTGCAGGAGAATGTGGGCTTGGGACAAGGAATGAGAGAGGAGCAACACTAATTGAGTTCTGCCATAAATTTGAGCTACTAATAGCTATTAATTTGTTCAAGAGGAAGGATATACTCAGAAAAGGACGGAGATACGGAAAGATTTCAATTAGATTACGTCATGGTCAGGCACAGATTCTGAAATCAGGTACTGAATTGTAAGGCATACGCATGAGTTGATACAGACTCAGATCGAAATTTTGGTAGTGATGAGGAGTAGGCTGAGGTTTTAGAGAGTAGTGAGGAAAAATCAATACGCAAGGAAGTGGGATACAGAAGTACGAAGAAATGAAGAGATACGCGTAAAGTTCCCTACAGCTACAGATGTTACGATAAGGAATAACTCAGTAGGCATTTCAGTTGAAGAGGAATGGAAATCTCTAAAAAGGGGAAAAACAGGAGCTGGAATCAAAAAAATAGGTACAAAATGGTAACTGCAAAGATATCATTGGTAACCGGAGAAATACTTCAGTTGATCGATGAAATAAGTACAAAAATGTTCATGGAAATTCTAGAATACAGAAATACAAGTCACTTAGGAATGAAATACATAGGGAGTACCGGGAAGATTAGACGAATTGGCTGTATCAGAAATGTGAAGCAATCGAAAAAGAAATAATATAGTACCTGAAGATTTTATTTAATTGCAATCTTTCAGTTATAAATTTCTACGTTACATTCGCAATTGCAGAGTTATAGGAACCTTCGAACATTCGATTCATGTGTCTATTCATATTGTATTCTGTAGACTCAGTAGTGTTTGGCTTGTTTTGCAGCAGCTACGCATCCCAGCCCCTAGACAACGAAACCAACCAAAACTTTTAATATTTCAACTCTGAGTCAGAGGGTACGTAGTTGAGGGCCACACCCTCATTTCATTTAGTATTAGAAAGCCCGCTAACTGCGTCAGGCAGTTGATCTTTGATTGAGTCTGATTGGTAGGGTTGGTGGTGAAAAAGTGTTTCCGCTGTAGGGACTAGCAGGATGAGAGAAGGTCCTTAACAAGACCTGCATGACTGAATTTGGGAGTGGGGGAAAGGTGAGGCCTTTGGAAAGGTCCAATATGTCTGCGAGGCTAAGGCTTTCGGAAGAAATGTTCGTGGCTGTGTTTCAGGTTTGTTCAGGTTCTGGATTCTGTTTGACGGTGGGAGGGAGTATTGGTGGGTGGGGTAAATGTAGTAGGTCTGTGAGACAGGGTTTTCCAGCTATGAGGAGATGTGGGGAAGGTTAGGAGGTAGTTGTAGAGCTGGTGAGCAGCGATACTCCTAGGCGGGAGTAGGAAGTCAGCAGGGTGGAGAGATTTTTGAGGTGGCGTTGTGCACGTTGCTCTAGTTCCTTGAGGGCCAGTATTTGAATGTGTGTTGTGGCTTCCAGGAATTTGGTATTGCATAGCAGGTGAATTTTACAGAGCGAGAGAAGGTATCGCAAGGAGAAGTTTGCTTTAATGATATGGTTTTGCAGGCCTACTTTGTTGAGGGTTAAGTATTAGCGGAATCTGAAAAGATGGAGGTCATTGTGGAACGAAGGGTGGCAGCTGGCGATGAGAAATTTTATTGGAAGGCCATTTGGGGGAGGGGGGGGGGGGTTCCGTGTGCCAAACAAAAACGCAGGAACAGTATGTGGGATTGGGTTCTGGGATAAGGAGCAAGGATCCGTGGTGGTGGAAAAAACACAAAAAATACGTAAAGAACGTCGAATTACGTACTAAAAAATTCACAAAAAACACCCAAAATACGGGGGAGTCCATCTCTCTCCTCACCGCTACCACTCCACGCACTCCACGCACTCCTGCTGTCTACTGTACTATATTATACAGAAGATAAGTGCATCATACACGAAAAGTCTGAGGTTACTATTAACATTGTTCGCAAGGTCACTGATAAATACGAGCAGCGAGGGAACCAGCACAGTTTCGTGGGGCACACGAGAAGTCTCGCCTGCATCCGCCAAAGAATCTCCATCCAAGATAACCTGTTGCGTCCCCCCTACCAAAATATCCTCAGTTTAGTCATAAATTTCACTTGATACCCCATTCAATCGTACTTTAGAAAATAAACTTAGGTATGGTACCGAACCAAATAATTTTCGGAAATCGAGAAATACTGTGCATCAACCAGACTGCCTTGATCCATGGCCTTCAGTGTGTCATGTGACAAGAGTTCGAGTTGGGATTCAGATGATCGATGCCTTTGAAATCCATGCTTTTTGGCACAGATGAAGTATTCTGTTCGAGACACTTCATTATATTTCAACTCCAAATACGCTCTAAGTTTCTAGAACAAATGGATGTCAAGTATGTTGGACAGCAGATTTGTGAATCGCTACCACTATCCTTATTTAGGGCGTGCCTCCGTTTTGTTCCATATTCTGGGCATGGTTTTATGTTCGAGGAATCTACGATTATATTTTACAGTGAGGCTAAATCAGCTGTATATTGGGTATAGAATCTGATAGGGATTCCATCGGGCCCTGGGGCTTTGTCCAACTTTAACGATTTCATCCGTTTTTCAACACCACTGACTCTAACATCTATTTCACTCCTCTTTTCACTGGAATGAGAATTAAATGGGGGAAGCAGTCCTAGGTCTTTTTTTTTGTAAAGAACATTTGAAAAGGGAGTTAAGCGTTTCTGCTTTTGCTGTGTTACTCTCAATTTCAGTTCCTGTCTGTCCGTGAGTGACTTGACACTAACTTCGGGGCCACCAACAACCTTTACTTACAACCATAGTTTCTTTGGATTTCTTGAAAGATATTTCGACGATACTCTGCTTCAGTTGTCATTGAAGGCTTCCCACATTGCGCTCTTGGCAGCCAAACTCGTTTCATTCACCATCTTTCTATCTGTAGCCGAGTGTTTTGTTTTATTGCTCTTATGCAGTAGCCTCTGTTTATTAACTAGTTTCTTTTCAGTTGTTAAATATCATGTAGGGGCTCTCCCATCACGAACTTTACGACTGGGTAGTTATACAGGGTGTTACAAAAAGGTACGGCCAAACTTTCAGGAAGAATTCCTCACACACAAAGAAAGAAAATATGCTATGTGGACATGTGTCCGGAAACGCTTACTTTCCATGGTAGGGCTCATTTTATTACTTCTCTTCAAATCACATTAATCATGGAATGGAAGCACGCAGCAACAGAACGTACCAGCGTGACTTCAAACACTTTGTTACAGGAAATGTTCAAAATGTCCTCCATTAGCGAGGATACATGCATCCACCCTCCGTCGCATGGAATCCCTGATGCGCTGATGCAGCCGTGGAGAATGGCGTATTGTATCACAGCCGTCCACAATACGAGCACGAAGAGTCTCTACATTCGGTACCGGGGTTGCGTAGACAAGAGCTTTCAAATGCCCCCATAAATGAAAGTCAAGAGGGTTGAGGTCAGGAGAGCGTGGAGGCCATGGAATTGGTCCGCCTCTACCAGTCCATCGGTCACCGAATCTGTTGTTGAGAAGCGTACGAACACTTCGACTGAAATGTGCAGGAGCTCCATCGTGCATGAACCACATGTTGTGTCGTACTTGTAAAGGCACATGTTCTAGCAGCACAGGTAGAGTATCCCGTATGAAATCATGATAAGGTGCTCCATTGAGCGTAGGTGGAGGAAACTAAAATGAGCTCTAACATGGAAATTAAGCGTTTCCGGACACATGTCCACATAACATCTTTTCTTTATTTGTGTGTGAGGAATGTCCTGAAAATTTGGCCGTACCTTTTTGTAACGCCCTGTATACATCCAGTGCATGGCAAACTATTCCTTTAAACTTGAGCCATATTTCCTCCATATACTCCTGTCTGAGCTGAAAGTTTCAGGTTCTTCACTGAATATGACACTACTGATTTTTTGTGTCGTGTACTGAATATTTAAATCTTTCTAATGGTTTAGTTGCTCTTTGTGCTTTGGTATTCGTTGTTATACAACTGCCTCATGGTTACTGATAGCAGTTTTTATGTGCATGTCCTCAAAGTGATCAGATCTATATTTTGCCATTAGATCTAATATATTTTCATCATGAGTGGTCTCCGAACTATCCATTCTGAATAGCTTTCAGAGAAGGCATCATGTAATCTTTCACAGGATGTCTTGTCATGCCCATCACTGAGTAAAATGTAATTATTCTATTTGAGTGTTGGACCATTAAAGTCTCTTCCGATGATAATAATGTGATAAGGGAACTTATATGCAAGTCAACTAAGGTTGTTATATCAGGAGGTTAGTTTGGTTTCCCAAAACATCTTACATTCAGTTTCAGTTTCTAACTCGGTGGATTTGTGTTGCTTGTATACAGAAACAAATACATCATCTCCATTCCCCATTAGCCTGTCCTTCGGTGTGTGTTTAAATTTGCCCCCACAATATATCTAAAGGTAACTACATATTTTACTTGATCTTTACCTAGTATCAGTTTCACAGCTTTTAGGAGTACATCAAACTCTGGAACTTTTTAGCAAATGATTCAGCAGTTAATCACTAGGATTTTAACACTCTCATCTGTGGGGAGCGTTTCTTTATATCTTAAACTGATAGTTTTGGGTTTCCTACACCTAAATAACCATTGTTTGCACCTTGCACACAGTCAGCTAAGTGGATAACTACCTGTGATTTGTAGTGAACACTTGATCGATTTAGGTGAATGCTACAGTTCTCGCTTCTCCTAGAACCTTCGCGCTGGCTGGTTCGAGCCTTCGCTCAACTCATAATCAGGGGACCACGATCTGTTCTGTGGACGATGCTGCATATCGTGAGGTTCGTTGAAACTCAGTGCGCAAGGCTGGTCTTCTGAACCTTCTCTACCAGTCGCGGAAATGACGCAAGTACGTCCGTGGAACCCAAATGACATGTCTTGTTCGTTCCAACGTGTTTCACAATCTGCAGTTAGTAGCACCTTGTTCCACCAATGGTTGACGGATCATCCGCTTTAAGGGGTTGCATGTGGTCTATAGGCATGCACTGAGTGCAACTGGTGTTTCCTGGCAATCTTTGCTTCCATTTCCCCTATGGGGTACCATTATTCGCCAGCCGTTTGAACTACCTCGTCATGAACTGTCACCTTAACGTTGGTGAGAAGGTTGTGTATCTCAGCAATCCATAGAGCTATGCTGACGGGAGCTGGACTCCAGGTAGGGCTACCCATGTCAGATGGTCTACTGATGAGAGATCAGCCAAAGAATGGTGCCTCCAGGGGCTTTCATCTTGGGAGTATGGGCCTGGCAACCACATGGGCGCTTAGCTAAGTCTGAAACTGTTTCTACCTACTTGTGTAGGACTTCTTATTTTGTATTTTCTGTTTCCCTTCATTGACCCACTCTTGTTTTATTCAACCCTGATGGTACTACGTTTTGAGGCCTGAGGGTGATTTTCTGTTCCCTCTTCATCTTCTACTGCCCCAAGGTTCTACCCGGAAAGGTTCCCTTGCCCAAGGTTAAGGGAGGAGACGTTAATGGTTTGCGAGACGAGTGAGAGAATGTAATCATCACTGTGGTTAAAGGACAGAGGAAACTTCTCTTCTCCCTTTTTTATGAGTAGGCGAAGAAGGAAACTCAGAAGATAATCCAAGAGGAGAACTTCTGCAAACCTAAGGAAGGGCAACGGTCTAAGGTTAGGAGGCCCAACAAAATCTCCCTGCACCTTCAGGACGGGGTCGTACCTCTGGGTTGGTATCCTGTCCACATAAAGAGAACTTCACTCATAAACCTAAAACAATAAGAAACCCGGACGTATTTATCGGATACAATCTCGGGAAGGATGAGGCCAAACAATGTGGAATAGCAGAAAAACTCAATTTAACAACCTGGCATGTCAGTGGTATATACACAAGAGAAGTTGAGATACGTAATGAATTACGAAAGAAGAAGAAAATGTAGTCGTATTGTGATGTAGTCGTATTGAGTGAAGCCAAAATTATGGAGAACAGCAGACCTACAGGAATGTATATTACTGCCTCATAAAATTGGAATAAAATATAAGACCTCAAAATGGAATTTGCCATAAAAGTAGTCCTGAAACAAAAAAAAGGTATAACAATGAACACCTTTTATAGTAGGAGACTTAGGTCAGTTCATTTTAAAATACCCAGACGATCTATGACAATAGTAGGGCTTATAGTCCAAAAGAAGGCAGAAAAGAAGAAATGGATAAATTCTACAAGAGAGTACAATTTTTCATCAGAGAGATTCATAAAACAGACATACTATACCACTCTGAAGACTGGAATTACCGAGGTGGGAATGTTCCTATTAAGGATTTGGTGAAGCCAGAATTAACCCTAATGACGAAAAGATGGCAGAAGTTTGCACGTTTAATACCTTGGAGGTAATTAATACATTCTGTAGGCAAAGAGATATTCATTAGCATACCTGGGGCGATAGAGGTTCTAGATCAGTCATAGAATATGTGGTAGCTAATGGAAAAGGAATATCTCTAGTGAATAATGTAACAGTATGCAGAGCGTTACCTATATACAGTGACCATTATCTGCTATTGGCGAAAATACTTCTAAGAAGTAGATGATCAAAAACTAAGAAACAAATTAGTACCAGAAAATAAAATGAAAACATTATATAATGAAACTGTTGAAAGGAAAATTAACAGCAGAACTCTATCAGCAAAGATTAAACACATATTTTATGGCAAATGAAAGGAAGGATATTAATGAAAACTGACAAGGGAAAAAGACTGCATAAAAAGAGCAGCAGACAAAGTATTGGGCGTACAAACCACCGGGAAACGAAAGAAAGGCTTGCGAATATGTAATGAGGAAATAGAAAAGCCCTCAGGAATAAGCAAATAGCGTACGAAACGTACGTGTAGCTGAAACCAGATCGTAGTACATAAGATTATATAGCCGCTAGACATATTGCATAATCTCTGACAAGAATAGCACAACGAGACAGTTGGGAAAAATTCGTGAGTGATGTGGAACACGATGTACACGGGAGACAAGATTTTTCCTATAAATTATTAAATAACCTGAATACGCTAGTTAGAGACAACGCTCAAATAAACATAAGACACATGATGAATTGACTAATCATTATAAAATAATTCAGGTTAACCCTCAGACAGGTATTTCTAGCAATGCTTAAGGTAGGACAGGAAAATTAATTAAAATATTAAGTTACTTACTTTAGGAGAGTTACAAGGAGTAATTTAAAAACGAGGGAATAAAAATTTATTCTGACCACGGGGCATAAATGTAGAGCTTATAACGAATGGAGGACGGTCACTTAAACGCCGCCATCTTCATCTATTTAATATCTGCTCGCGTACAATGAGGATCCCTGACAGATGATAACGGCTACTATCTCTTCTATATTTAAGAAAGGGGACTGACATAAATCCACAAACCACAGAGGAATAAGTACATTAAATTTAACTTATAAACTATTCGCTGATATATTAAATAACCGATTGAAGCTAATAGTAGATTGACTATTACAAAAAGAACAGAATGGTTTTCGAAAAGGGAGAGCTTGTATTTACAATGTATTTATCACGAAACAGCTAACAGAGAGAATAGGCATTTATAGACTTAGAGAGGGCCTTTGATATGGTATACAGGCACGAACATTGGAATAGAATGGCTAAACGGAACTACCCTCAACACATGGTAATGTGTATAAGAAGTTTATATAATAGCATCCGTTTCAGATTCAGTTTATCTAACTGCCGCGGGGAAAATACAGTATTAACCAGGGAGTAGACAAACGTGTATATTATCACCCTCGCTTTCGAATATTTACACGGACGATATCCTACACAGCTGGCAGGATCAGACACCACGTGGCATTAAATTAGGGAGAACAACTTTAAATGTGCTAGCGTATGCTGATGACAAAGTGATTATGCAAAATACTGAAGATAATCTTAAAAGAGCAATTTATTTACTACAAAAGAGTTGTAAAGAATACAACTTTAAAATTTCTACCTCAAAATCAATAACCATGGCCCACCAGGGAAAACATCTATTAAGAGGACACATTATTTTGGATAACAAAATTTTAGGACAGGTTCAACGTTTAGTTATTGAGGCAATGATATCTCGTATGATTACGACAGAGATACAAATAAAAATTAGGAAGGTACCAGGCAATGTTTGAAACTATTCAGAGTACACTGAAAACAACACGGACAGAAACACAGCTGAAGCTGGAAAAAATGCTCGCAGTTCCGGTTATTCTATACGGCACTGAAACGTGGACATTAAGACACAAAGACGGCAGCCATATACAAACTACAGAAATGAATTTCCTTAGGGCGCTACTGAGAGACAAGCCCCCATAAGAAATCAGGATACACGAACTCAGTTACAAATATTTGCAATGCGGGATGTAATGGACGGATATAAAAGCAAGTGGGAAGAGGATTTAGAAAGAATGGACAATACAAGGCTTCGGAAAGTAATACTGTGACACTGACCTATTGACTGAAGAGCCCCCGGAAAACCGAGGCAGTGATGGTTAGAGCCCATAAGAGGCCGAAAGGCCTAATCCCTAATAGGATGATGATGATGACCTTTGAACTGCCGACGGTTTATATATTCCAACACTTTCGCGTTTTATTTTTCTTGACACGGAACACAGTAGATTTTCCAAGAGGTGAAGAGAGTTCTTGTGAAAACAGCACGTCGAACAGGTTGGTTTTATGTAAGGTTGTAACATCCTGGATTGTCCCTGACCCCTGTCTCTACTCTACAGCATGCCTAGATCCACTCATAGTCAAGTGGAGCAGTAATGATGGACCCTGTATTTCCTGGAGAGAGACAGTATCCACAGTACAAGATAGTACTTGAGGTACCTGTGGTTTCTCTGGTGCATGACCCTCAGTAGCGCTCCCCAGTGCCTGGTCGCTTGATGACAGTGAAATCGATTTCCAGATGCTTACGAATATGAACTAACTCGTCCTCTGCCAGAGAACAGTAAACACAGTGCAGCAGTATTATGCCTGGTGCATTATTTTACAGAGCGGTAAACGAATAACTTATAACCAATGGAATACTTTATAGAACTAATACCTTTAGACTGAGCTTTACTGATCCTCTGCCCTACTAGTATTACCAATAATCTTTTAGAACTAAGGCGATTAACAGCCAAAACAGGATATGTATTACGACAACAGTAAAGCTGTAAAAAGATTTACTGTTTCTCTGAAAAGTTTTTCAGATTTATGGTGACTAACAAATTCGGCAAAGTGTTACTTTGTGTAACTGTGAATCAGAATGCCGACTTACTACGAAATGTGTTATGCAAAACACTCGTAACTTTTGAAAATCTTTGCATGCAACAGAAAAATCTGGAAAACTTTTCACTTAAATGTGTGATGAAATTCTGAAACTGTTGGTTCTGAACGATGACACTCTGGTCAAAGTGTTCTGGAAACCACAGATTAAGTGTACAGTTCACAATATGCCGTATCCAATCACATTAATGTGACCACCTGTTAAAAGCCTGAATAATCACCTTTTGAATCGCAGACCGCTGCGAAACGAACAGGAAGAGAGTCAGTTAGATTCTGGAAAGTATCCAAAGGGATATGGAGCCATGCCAATTCCAGTGCCGAGGTGGTTTGAATCCTGGAAGTCTGGTGACCACTGAGTGCAGTAAACTCATCCTCGTGCTCTTTGACCTTGCACTCAAACTACGAGCTGCCTAACATGTTGCATTGTACTGCTGGTAGATGCCATCGTGTCGAGGAAAAACAGATTGCATAGAGGGGTGCTTATTGTTCCCAAGGATAGATGTATACTTACGTTGATCCATTGCGCCTTACAGAATGACGAGATGGCCCAGGGAGCGTCATGAAAACATTCACCAGATTATAACGTCCCCTCCTCCAGTCCCGTGTTCTTCCGTGTGTTTCCGCATTACGACGATGGCTGCGCTGTTTTCCGCGTCACCACGACGCTCTTTATATAACCTCCACTGCCAGTGGTGCCGCCTGCCGTCTGTGAGTGCTTATTGCACGTCGAAGTCAAACACAAGCGGCCGTAACATTAATATGAGGGCATAATAAAGGACTACAAAACGTAACAGGTTTAGGACAAGCACTGGTTATGTTTAAAATTGGTAATAAGGTACTACATAACATATCACGACACATTTTCGACAGTATCAACAAGGAAAAGTAGTTTAAAATTTAAGTCAAGATACAGAACCTTAGTTCTCGAAATGTTTCCATGTGACGCAATTGATTTTACTCAGAGACAAAAGAAATACCGGAAGTCGCATTATATACGTAAATATAAGGAAATAAACGTGCGAATTCCCCGGATTTTGCAACTTGGCTGATTTTGTGTTCCCTTTTACACTTTCCTACCACAGATGAACACTTCAGCGTCAATATATTTCGCAAAAAAGGACGTGAAATGTAGAGCACAACAAACGCACGTCCACTTTGGGCGGCTTATCCTCCATCTTCGTTCCGTAATTTCTATTTTTCGTTTATTATTTGTTGTTCTTCATATTTGTGTTAGTAGCAGAGTCAAAGGTATCATACAGAAGACATAAACTACACAGTACATTTTAGAAATAATGAAATGTAATCAACAGTAACAAGTGAAAAGCACTAAGTATTTTTTGTACGGAAAAAGGCCATGTCCATTGCGAAAGTACAAGTTGGTATAATTGAAATGCAACTCCTAAAAGAAGTCCAATGCCGGATATAATTATCGTATGGCAACCTAAGTGGGTAGACATGCTAATACGTTAATGCAGAACAGATTTGCGCTGGAAAAAAATTAGTTCCAATTATGGCCACCAGGAGCTGATCTGACGCTGTGAAGGCAAGAAAGACGTATAGAAATGTTTCCATATGTAATCGATTGGGCACGGTACTTGGGCAGGAAAGATCAAAGAAAGTGTAAAAATTATAATGTTGATTTCATTATTAACAGCCACTAACACAGTTTGCTCAATATGAGCATCAGAGACGACGAAGAGATGCTGCATCCGTAAAGCGATATGATCAGCATTTGCTCGCAGCATTTACGTTGGAATCTGAGCAATGTGTTCCTGTACAAAGGCCTTCAGATCAGCTAGAGACCAAACGGGTCCTTGGTAAGCGTGTTCTTTGAGATATACCCAGATCCCAAAGTCACATGGATTCATATCAGATGATCTTGCAGCCCATGCATCGGGAAAACCTGTGGAGATAATAATTTCGTGGAAGGTTACGTTAAACAGATCATCCACCGGGCGAGTGACATGAGCTGTGGCCCCATCTTGCATGAAGACAGTGCTTCTACAAGGCTGCGCTCTTCTACACATGCTGTACGAGGAGGTCGCTATAAAGTACAGACGTCATGGTACCCCTGACAGGCCCTCTAGGTATATTCTCTTCAAAGAAGAACGGACAAAGAATAATGGCGCTTATGAATTCGTGCTACACAATCACATACGGTTAATGCAAAGGTCTTCGTGCACAGCACGCGGTTTAACAGTACCCCAAATTCGGCAGTTCTGTGTATTACTACACCCTATAGCGTAAAATGTGTCTCATCACTCCATAGAAATTTCTCCTGCCACCCGTTATCAACATCGATCCGTGCCAGAAACCAAAGAGAAAATTCAGAACGTTGCTGCAGATCATAAGGTTTCACTTGCTGCACCGTCGGATTTTGTACGGGTACCAGTGTGAAGAAATTGATAAAATGTATGATGAGATAAAAGAAATTCTTCAGGTAGGGAAGGGAGACAAAAATTTAATAGTCATGGGTGAATGGAATTCGAGAGTAGGAAAAGGGAGAGAAGGAAACACAGTAGGTGAATATGGATTGGGGGTAAGAAATGAAAGAGGAAGCCATCTGGTAGAATTTTGGACAGAGCATAACGTAATCATAGCTACCAGTTGGTTCAAGAATCATAAAAGAAGGCTGTACGTGTAAGAATCCTGTAAATACTAGAAGGTATCAGACAGATAATATAATGGTAAGACAGAGATTTAGGAATCAGGTTTTAAATTGTAAGACATTTCCAGGGGCAGATGTGGACTCTGACCACCATCTGTTGCTTATGAACTGTAGATTAAAACTGAAGAAACTGCAAAAAGGTGGGAATTTAAGGAGATGGGACCTGGATAAACTGAAAGAACCAGAGGTTGTACACAGTTTCAGGGAGAGCACAAGGGAACAATTGGCAGAAATGGGGGAAAGAAATACAGTAGAAGAAGAATGGCTAGCTCTGAGGGATGAAGTAGTGAAGGCAGCAGACGATAAATTAGGTAAAAAAGACGAGGGCTAGTAACAGAAGAAATATTGAATTTAATTAATGAAAGGAGAAAATACAAAAATGCAGTAAGTGAAGCAGGCAAAAAGGAATACATACGTCTCAAAAATGAGATCGACAGGAAGTGCAAAATGGCTAAGCAGCGATGGCTAGAGGGAAAATGTAGGGATGTAGAGGCTTATCTCATTAGGGGTAAGATAGATACCACCTACAGGAAAATTAAAGAGACCTTTGGAGAAAAGAGAACCACTTGTATGAATATCAAGAGCTCAGATGGAAACCCAGTTCTAAGCAAAGAAGGGAAAGCAAAAAGGTGGAAGTAGTATATAGAGTAGAGAGTATATAGAGTTTCAGTATAAGGGCGATGTACTTGAGGGCAATATTATGGAAATGGAAGAGAATGTAGATGAAGACGAAATGGAGATACGATACTGCGTGAAGAGTTTGACAGAGCACTGAGAGACCTAAGTCGAAACAAGGCCCCGAGAGTAGACAATCTTCCATTAGAACTACTGACGGCCTTGGGAGAGCCAGTCCTTACAAAACTCTACCATCTGGTGAGAAAGGTGTATGAGACAGGCGAAATACCCTCAGACTTCAAGAAGAATATAATAATTCTAATCCCAAAGAAAGCAGGTTTTGAGAGATGTGAAAATTACCGAACTATCAGTTTAATAAGTCACAGCTGCAAAATTCTTTACAGACGAATGGAAAAACTGGTAGAAGCCGACCTCGGGGAAGATCAGTTTGGATTCCGTAGAAATACTGGAACACTTGAGGCAATACTGACCCTACGACTTAACTTAGAAGCTAGATTAAGGAAAGGCAAACCTACGTTTCTAGCATTTGTAGACTTAGAGAAAGCTTTTGACAATGTTGACTGGAACACTCTATTTCAAATTCTAAAGGTGGCAGGGGTAAAATACAGGGAGCGAAAGGCTATTTACAATTTGTACAAAAAGCAGATGGCAGTTATAAGAGTCGAGGGGCACGAAAGGGAAGCAGCGGTTGGTAAGGGAGTGAGACAGGGTTGTAGCCTCTCCCCGATAATATTCAATCTGTATATTGAGCAAGCAGTAAGAGAAACAAAAGAAAAATTCGGAGTAGGTATTAAAATCCATGGTGAAGAAATAAAAACTTTGAGGTTCGCCGATGACATTGTAATTCTGTCAAAGACAGCAAATTACTTGGAAGAGCAGTTGAACGGAATGGACAGTGTCTTGAGAGGAGGATATAAGATGAACATCAACAAAAGCAAAACGAGGATAATGGAATGTAGTCGAATTAAATCGGGGATGCTGAGGGAATTAGATTGGGAAATGAGACACTTAAAGTAGTAAAGGAGTTCTGCTATTTGGGACGCAAAATAACTGATGATGTTCGAAGTAGAGAAGATATAAAATGTAGATTGGTAATGGCAAGAAAAGCGTTTCTGAAGAAGAGAAATTTGTTAACAGCGAGTATAGATTTAAGTGTTAGGAATTCGTTTCTGAAAGTATTTGTATGGAGTGTAGCCATGTATGGAAGTGAAACATGGACGATAAATAGTGTGGACAAGAAGAGAATAGAAGCTTTCGAAATGTGGTGCTACTGAAGAATGCTGAAGATTAGATGGGTAGATCACATAACTAATGAGGAGGTATTGAATAGAATTGGGGAGAAGAGGAGTTTGTGGCACAACTTGACAAAAAGAAGGAACCGGTTGGTAGGAAATGTTCTGAGGCATCAAGGTATCACAAATGTAGCATTTTAGGGCAGCGTGGAGGGTAAAAATCGTAGAGGGAGACCAAGAGATGAATACACTAAGCAGATCCAGAAAGATGTAGGTTGCAGTAAGTACTGAGAGATGAAGAAGCTTACACAGGATAGGATAGCATCAAACCAGTCTCAGGACTGAAGACCACAACAACAACAACAACAACCAGTGTAAAATAGAGCGCAAAACTTTCCGTACTGTCGACCGTGGGATGGACAACTTTCGTGACGCTGTACGAGCACTAACATCACCTCGCGGTAAGTACTGATTGGTCTACCATCTTCTTTAAACTATTTAATGACATTTGGCCTCTCCTCAGGCATTTCAGCTGGCGATACTCGCAGTGCAGTACTGTAATTGCAGCCGTTCACATAGAACAGATTCTCTAACAGATCTCTATGCCTGTTCTCTAAAGCCACACAGTTCTCTCACGTTGTGGCTTTTCAAATAACAGCATGAAAGACATTACCGTCATGCAAACAGTGTACAGCGCCAGATCTGCACTTGGTCGCTAAAATGTAAAATTACCAGAGTCAATGGGTTCCATATTGACGCATTAGCTTATCTAGCAAGTTTCGCTGCCATACGATTATTACAAACCACGCTGGATCTTCGTGAGTAGTTTCCCTTTAATTGTAACACCTCGGCGTGATCTACTTCCAGAAACGTTGCACAGGTGGCCGGTGAGACGAGTACTGGCCAGTTACCATGAGAACACCGTTTCCGAGATCGAAGAATCTGCAGTCGTGTAGAATTTACTTGCAGTTAACAACGCCTATTCGAAGACTATTAGGTAACGTGAATTTTCTCCAACAATGTCTCTATTTGGCAGTCACCTCCTCTGTGGGTCGTGGACTTTATACATTTTGTTAGCGCCATGGAGAGCCTTACAGTAAAAGTCACGTCAGTTTGAAAGACCTACTTCGGCTTTAGAACCTCTTTCACTGTACTGGAACTCGTTAACTTGACTAGATAACATATTGTTCTTCCGTCTATTTCAAAAACACTAAATAATACCGATGCCCATAGGAAGTGGTATGTGAAATCCTGTGTTTTGTTTTTAACTTAAGTGTCCTTTATCATCATCAGCCTCTAATCTTTGTTAGGCGCCTCAATCGCCTCTATTTGAAGGGGAAAGTAAGGCCTAGGCAAGTGGGTATTCAACATCATTCGTTAATGCACATTTGAATTACAATTTATTAAAATTACAAAATTTCACATAATGCACCAAATCATCAAACTTAAAGGGATGGGCCCCAAAACTAAAGGGTATAGTTACCTGTTTGCAAACTGAGAGCACTTCAAAGTAAGGACTTTGAAATGATAAAATTTACCAAATGTTTTTACACCAATGAGCATTTGAGAGTAAAATTACATAACCTTAACGGCGTAGGCCTTTAAATAAAATCAAACTATAGTAAAAAGCTTTTAGCAGTCCGTGAAATAATTTTCATAAAGTCACGGTAACACCCAACTGAGCCTTAACTGGCATATCCAGTGACGTTTAAGTCAATCTAAAGAATGTTTTAAGAAAAGGTATATTCAACATCTGCAAAAAGAAATTTGATGGTGAAACTTTCAAAAACTACTCTGAGCATTCTCTTGATTTTATAAGCGGTTCTCACTGGGCGGTAGAACCCATGACATTCCACAAGAACGCGGTAAAGTAGCTGGTTTTATAACATACGCAAGGCTATTCCTGCCATCGGAGGTTCGAGTCCTCCATCGGGCATGGGTGTGTGTGTTGTTCTTAGCATAAGTTAGTTTAAGTAGTGTGTAAGTCCAGGGACCGATGACCTAAGCAGTTTGTTCCCTTTGGAATACACACACATTTGAACATTTGCAAGGCTATTATTACAAACGCAATAAAATTAACACATGGAATATAGTGTGACAGCAAACAGCTGAATCTCACACTCTGGAAATCAGACTTAGGGATTAGCTCCTTCCCTTCCTTTATTACTACTCTGTTTTAAAAAATACAAATAAAAAAGTCTTGCACACAATAAAATTAACACATGGAATACAGTGTGACAACAAACTGCTGAATTTCACACTCTGGAAATCAGACTTAGTGATTAGCTCCTTTCCTTTCTGTGTTGCTACTTCGTTTTAAAATATACAAATCAAAAAAAGTTTTGCATCACCCAGGTTCCCAGAACTCCTGAAGATATACGTTGACGGTGAGAGACACAGTTCCTTTCACTGTTCAGAGATGTCACTAAACCCGCCCTAAGATGTAAACAACCATGCATGACAGCGCCTATTAGCCGAACAGTTCCAGTCATTCCAGCAGGAAGGAGGTACACGGCTCGTGTTGTTTGTAGTTCCACCATGCCTAGACCGTCAATACCGCGGTCCGATCGCGTCGACATTGTCACTTTGTGCCAGGAACGGCTCTCAACAAGAGAAGTTTCCAGGCGTCTCGGAGTGAACTAAAGTGATGTTCGGACATGGAGGAGAGACAGAGGGACAGGAATTGTCGATGACATGCCTCGCTCAGGCCGCGCAGGGGCTATTACACAATGGATGACCGCTACCTACGGATTAATGCCTCGGAGGAACCCTGACAGCAACGCCACCATGTTGAATAATGCTTTTCGTGCAGCCACAGGACGTCGTGTTACGACTCAAACTGTGCGAAATAAGCTGTATGATGCGCAACTTAACTACCGACGTCCATAATGAGGTCCATCTTTGCAACCGCGACACCATGCAGCGCGGTACAGATGGGCCCAACAACCTGCCGAATGGACCGCTAAGGATTGGCATCACGTTCTCTTCACCGATGAGTGTCGCATATGCCTTCAATCAGACGTGTTTGGAGGCAACCCGGTCAGGCTAAACGCCTTAAACACACTGTTCAGAGAGTGCAGCAAGGTGGAGGTTCCCTGCCGTTTTGGGGTGGCATTATTTGAGGCCGACGTACGCCGCTGGTGGTCGTGGAAGGCGCCGTAACGGCTGTACGATACGTGAATGCCTTCCTTCGACCGATAGTGCAACCATATCGGCAGCATATTAGTGAGGCATTCATCTTCATGGACGACAATTCGCGCCCCCATTCTGCACATCTTATGAATGACTTCCTTCAGGATAACAACATCGCGACAATTCGCGCCCCCATTGTGTACATCTTATGAATGACTTCCTTCAGGATAACAACATCGCTCGAGTAGAGTGGCCAGCATGTTCTCCAGAGATGAACACTATCGAACATTTCTGGGATAGATTGAAAAGAGCTGCTTGTGGCCGATGTGAGCTACCAATCACTCTGAGGTATCTACTCTGAATCGTCGTTGAGGAGTGGGACAATTTGGACCAACAGTGCCTTGATGAACTTGTGGGTGGTATGCCACGACGAATACAGGAATGCATCAATGCAAGAGGACGTGCTACTGGGTGTTAGAGGTACCAGCGTGTACAGCAGTCTCGACCACCACCTCTGAAGGTCTCGCTGTATGGTGGTACAACATGCAATGTGTGTTTTTCATGAGCAGTAAAACGGGCGGAAATGTTGTTTATGTCGATCTCTATTCAAATTTTCTGTACAGGTTCCGGAACTCTTGGAAACGAGGTGATGCAAAACTTTTTTGATGTGTGTAGAAGATGAACGAGTAAAAATTCCTGATACCATGTGACATAACGGAGAACTACAATAAGGTAACATGAATGTGCTGCATTCGTAAGAAGTAGATTGTTTTTGCTTGCAAATTCCGCATCATGAGGCCTAGTGAAACAAACTTATTAACAGCTCATGGAGCGCTAAAAGCCACACCAAAGTTGTACGCTGATCACAACGGCAAAATTTAGTTATGGCCATAACACCTTATTCTCTCACTGAAGGATCAACGCAATAAATATCAAGCGTATGAGTAGAGTCAAGCAAGACTGGACCATGTCGAACAAATTAAGTGATTTAAGTAGCAAGATGATAATTATTGAGTATGAGATTCTCTCAGAGGCCCACTCAATGCACCTTGCAAGACACTTGGTTGGTGTAACATGTCAGAAACGTAGTTAGAACAGCACGGCTAAATGTAAGTAATAACTTCAAAAGCTTCTCACCGGCTTTTAACATAGAGAATTAAACATGCAGCTTGCAGTCCCACGGCAGCACGGAGAGAAAATTCTTACAAAGACGGCGGTTTGCAGCACCAGTCCTAAGGCCGCCGGGGGGTAGTCCCCTCTTCCCGCTATACCATCATCTACGGCGGTGCACGTCCCAAGCGCTCGTGGCTAAAAGCACAGCCATCAACCAGGGACTTCCAGGTGCCCCACATGCCCTGAGAGCTTTCCTGCTGGACCACGCCTCCCTCCTCGGCAGACTGCGTGCTAGAGAGGAGCTCACCAGAAACCTCTTAGAAGCCGGTCGTAGACGCCCTCTAACCAAAGATAAACGCCCACGAAAGCATGGTGCGGTAGGAAGATTCGTGACACGACTCTCTACGCTTATTCACTGCCATCCGTGAACACTTATAAGATTAGCTGGATGTTGGGACGAAATTCTTCTCTGTCTTGTTGGAGGAAAGAAGGAACAGAGTCCGTTAGTTTTTCCAGGATGGAGAAGCGATGTAGCACAGGATTTTGACTGGCTCCAGGGATCTCTTGCTGTAAGCGTCGAGAAGGAATACAGTGTATTCCTATGCCTATTTCTCGGGTTCTGATTGGTATAGTCCGTCATGAGGACGAGCATGACAGTGGGTTGGTCAGAGAGATATCCAATATCACGGGCGAGAAGTCGCGTTTGACAGAAGTCCAACGGGCGGATAGAAGCGAGGAGAGGTGGAATGAGATATGTTGGACGTAGGTGAACGCTGGTGAACGCTGCTGGTGAAAGTAGGTGAACGCTGCTGGAAGACTTCAGAGGTTGCAGCCACGCAGAGCTGCCGCTACCTGCAATCTGCGATGGTATATAATAGTAAGTCGGGTTTGCCAGAAGGTGGTCCACAGTGTAACTTGATAGAACCAGTGCTTTGTGGAATACAGAAAATTCTATGTTGCTCAATCTCTGTTTGCGTGTGAATACATACATAGTTAGTCAACATGACGCCATACTTACAGTTTCACAAGTGACCGTGCCGCTCTGTTACAAAAGCAGGGTCCAGCAGTGGTTCGTTCTGTTAGTGTCTGTCAGTGGTTTAGCTAACGGTACTATACTTTACTTTAGCTTCACCACTGCGATCTTAAATTGAGCTTGTTTAGTCGAACTTTCTGCTAATGTTTGTGCACATTCAGCCATGTTCATTATCGTGTTTAAAAGAGCATGTCTAGTGCCAGCACACCTAATGACACATCCAATATTTGAAATCATTCGTTTAATGCACAAAGGCCCCACTTGCTAATCCATTTGTGGATTATACTTCTTTCTGATAACGAATTGTTACAGGACAATAGTGCTTAGCGATCCACCATAAATTTATACTCAAATTTCATATCAAATATCCAAAACACTCCCAATAACAGTTTGTTGCGGACATTTTTAAATTACCTTGAGTGCAGGCCCAATGCAATCTTAGTAGTATTAACCAAATCTGTAAGTGCCAATACCATTTGAAAACGAACCCATCGTCTCCATAGTGCTGTACCGAATCAGCGTTATCTTGCGCAGGGTTAGTTTGAAAATATTTTCTCTTGATTTCAGGACTTGGATGCTTCATACTATAGGTTGAACCTAGTATAGCCGTTGCACTTGTGGTAGACGATCAACTAAGTACAGTAAAAGAGGGGATATCCGGTGGGAGACATTTATATGTTCTAGTAGGGCAGGATCCGTTGCCTGTTACTAGATCAGAAGTCACTATCGATTCCGCCCCCTATATACTCCAAATTTTATGCACCCAAGAGTTATCAAAAACGACAAGCTCCTTACATTGAAGGCGACCCAGAAAGGATAGTGTTTCCTGACACTTTCTGATTTCCGCAGTCAGGGCAAGAAAAGTAGAATAATTTAGACTTTAATTTATTAATGAAATGAATGTTTTTCTTTCCAGTAGGCGTAAGGCAATTCTGTTATGCCTAGTCTGTGTCATTCTGCGTCGTACTACAGTGCGGCATTGTTTGTGACGTTTCTTTTCATTTTTGTCCAGTGTTCGTATTTGTTTACGCAATCTGTGATTTAGTAGCACACTGATAACGGTTACATGGTAAAATTCATAACAGTGGGGGTTCAAATGGTTTAAATGGCTCTGAGCACTATGGGACTTAACATCTATGGTCATCAGTCCCCTAGAACTTAGAACTGCTTAAACCTAACTAACCTAAGGACAGCACACAACACCCAGTCATCACGAGGCAGAGAAAATCCCTGGCCCCGCCGGGAATCGAACCCGGGAACCCGGGCGTGGGAAGCGAGAACGCTACCGCACGACCACGAGCTGCGGACAACAGTGGGGGTTTAGGAAGTTAAATCGTCTATTAGTCTTAAAAGAGTAAAATGTAGCCATGAACGTTGCAACGAGATCGTGATCAAAAAGCTCTGCTTGAACAGTTTCTGAAGAGGCTGAAGTCATCAAACAATGGCGTTGGGACAAAGTTTTGTCAGCGCAGATGGGGCTGAAGCCTGTCCAATCAGTTTCCGCAAGCGTGTAGCGACAGAGAATGCCCGAGGGTACAAGGCACGCTAGAAACGAGGAATGCAATAGACATAGGTGTGGGAAGCTGTTCACCTTCCTGGTCCGGCCACAGGTTACAGCTCAGTCCTTCGAGTAGTAGAGTACGGGGCGAGGTCAGTCACAGGGCAAATTCCAGCGCTAGTGCTACAGTTTAATAGGCTGCAATCCCTGCTGAGGGATATAAAAATGCGAGGAGAGGATTCTTAAAAAAAATAGACGATACTTATAAAGAAGTGGAGAAAAATTCCCAAAAAAAAAGAGGGTACTTCCGAAACAACAGAAGAACTGCTCCAAGATCAGTTGCAGAGCGTTAAATCTGGATCAGGCACGATAAAGCAGTGGTGTAAGGAAATGATGAAAAACAATGCGAAAGTAGCAGGAAACCTCGAAGACCGAATTTGAGCCATCGACAACGATGGAGGAACCTGAGAGGAAATCCTTACAGTTGATCCGACCGTTACACAAGCATTGCTGGAGGAAGTCAATAAGGAACGAACAGAAATGCTACGAAAAGTCTGTCAGAGAGTGTCGAGATATGAGCAGGCTCTGGACCAAAATGATAATGAAATACAGACCAAAAAAACTTTCGCACCACCTTGGTTTCGAGAATTCCGGAAACTGTACAGAAAATTGGAATAGACATCAACATAAACATCATTTCCGCACTTTTTATGGTACATTAAAACCACAAATTGCGTGTTGTACCACCATACAGCGAAACCTTCAGAGGTGGTGGACCAGATTGCTGTACACACCGGTACCTCTAATAACAAGTATCACGTTTTCTTACATTGATGCATGACTGTATTCGTCGTGGCATACTATCCACAAGTTCATCAAGGCATTTCTGGTCCAGATTGTCCCACTCCTCAACGGCGATTCGGCGGAGATCCCTCAGAGTTGTTTGTGGGTCACGTCGCCCATAAACATTCCTTTTCAATCTATTCCAGGCATGTTCGAAAGGGTTCCTGTCTGGAGAACATGCCTGCCGCTCTAGTCGATCGACGCCCTTATCCTGAAGGAAGTCATTCACAAGATGTGCATGATGGGGCCGCGAATTGTCGTCCAGAAAGACGAATGCCTCGCCAATATGCTGCCGATATGATTGCACTATCGGTCGGAGGATGGCATTCACGTATCGCACAGCTGTTACGGCGCCTTTCATGACCACCAGTGGCGTATGTCGGCCCCACATAATGCCACTCCAAAACAGCTGGAACCTCCAGCTTGCTGCACTCATTGGACAGTGTGTTTAAGGCGTTCAGCCTGACCGGGTTGCCTCGAAACACAACTCTGACGATTGTCTGGTTGAAGGCATATGCGACACTCGTGGTGAAGAGAACGTGATGCCAATCCTGAGCAGTCCATTCGGCATGTCCTTGGGCCCATATATACCACGCTGCATTGTGTCGTGGTAGCAAAGATGGACCTCGCCATGGACGTCGGGAGTGGAGTTGCGCGTCATGCGACCTATTGCACACAGTTTGAGCCGTAGCACGACGTCCTGTGGCTGTACGAAAAGCGTTATTCAACATGATGGCCTTGCTGGCAGTGTTTCTAGGAGCCATAATACGTAGGTAGCGGTCATCCACTGCAGTAGTAGCCCTTGGGTGGCCTGAGCGAGGCATGTCATCGACAGTTCCTGTCTCTCCATATCTCCTCCCTGTCTGAACAACATGGCTTTGGTTCACTCCGAGACGCCTGGACACTTCCCTTGCTAAGAGCCCTTCCTGGCACAAAATAACAATGCGGACGCGATCGAACCGCAGTATTGACCGTCTAGGCATGGTTGAATTACAGACAACACGAGCTGTGCACCTTGTTCCTGGTGGAATGACTGGAACTGGTCGGCTGCTGGATCCCCTTCGTCTAATAGGCGCTGCTCATGCATGGTTGTTTACATCTTTGGGCGTGTTTAGTGACATCTCTGAACAGTCACAGGACTGTGTCTGTGATAGGGTATCCACAGCCAATGTCTGTCTTCAGGAGTTCTGGGAAACGGGGTGACGCAAAACTTTTTTTGATGTCTCTATGTAAAGTATCTGCCGAGGGTGAAGTTCTCACGGCTGCATTTGAACAGTTATCTGTACAAAAGGAGAAGTATTCTGACAGGATCTGTCTGTTAGAAGTAGCATAAGATGCAGTCTCTGCATCGTTTTAAAGAAAAATCGGGTAGAAATTAATAGGAGACATCGCGAAGCTTAGAATGAATTTCTCGGGTAAACCGTGTGTGATGAGGAATCGCGGGACACGCAAGAAGGTGAGCGTTCTTACAACGTTCAGGCAAAGAAAAAAGACGCCACAAAGCTCCTGACCTCAGTGATTTTGAGGAAAAACTGCCGTGAATTCAGACTCCAACAAAATAAGACAGTAATGCTTCAAAAGAATCTGTTGATGAGTTTGAAGACAATAAGAGTTCATTCATGGCCGGCTCGTACTGTGCGTTGGATTAAACCTTGGTTGATATTCTGTGTTTAGTCTCCCTTGGTTATCGCGATTATGCTTTTGTCCTCTCTTTCCACAGGTGGCAGCAGCAGTGTGTAACGCTAATTGCACCTTGAACTATCTTTGACCTGGCGCTTATCGTTTCCAGCTGGGTTGTGTGTAGGCTGTCGGGGGGTTGGTGTGGAGCAGCAAAGAAATCTTCATAGCGCCTGGTTTGGCCGCGCCCGCTGGCGGCCTCCATGTGGTGTCTGAGTGTGTGCTGCTGTTCCCATCGGTACGAGGTTCGTGGCTGACTGATCCTGGACATGAAAGTTGAGTTTTGACTTAATCTATCAGCAAGTAACGACTGTTCATATTGTGTCGTTTGGAGTTCGTTGTCGGCTGTTGGGATATTTCCGCGTGCGACAACGTGTGTTTTCAAGTTGGCAAATTTTAGCCACCCTCTGGTGGACTTTAACTGTACTTGGTTATTTGAATTGAAGTGCACCAGTTGAATCTTCTGCCTTGTGGCTGTTAACCCTCCGGTTTCCTGGCCTGGTCGTTACGAAAATTCAGGCAGTGTATTTTCCTCATCTTGTTGTCATTGTCCAGCACAGTGTGTATATACACTCCTGGAAATGGAAAAAAGAACACATTGACACCGGTGTGTCAGACCCACCATACTTGCTCCGGACACTGCGAGAGGGCTGTACAAGCAATGATCACACGCACGGCACAGCGGACACACCAGGAACTACGGTGTTGGCCGTCGAATGGCGCTAGCTGCGCAGCATTTGTGCACCGCCGCCGTCAGTGTCAGCCAGTTTGCCGTGGCATACGGAGCTCCATCGCAGTCTTTAACACTGGTAGCATGCCGCGACAGCGTGGACGTGAACCGTATGTGCAGTTGACGGACTTTGAGCGAGGGCGTATAGTGGGCATGCGGGAGGCCGGGTGGACGTACCACCGAATTGCTCAACACGTGGGGCGTGAGGTCTCCACAGTACATCGATGTTGTCACCAGTGGTCGGCGGAAGGTGCACGTGCCCGACGACCTGGGACCGGACCGCAGCGACGCACGGATGCACGCCAAGAGCGTAGGATCCTACGCAGTGCCGTAGGGGACCGCACCGCCACTTCCCAGCAAATTAGGGACACTGTTGCTCCTGGGGTATCGGCGAGGACCATTCGCAACCGTCTCCATGAAGCTGGGCTACGGTCCCGCACACCGTTAGGCCGTCTTCCGCTCACGCCCCAACATCGTGCAGCCCGCCTCCAGTGGTGTCGCGACAGGCGTGAATGGAGGGACGAATGGAGACGTGTCGTCTTCAGCGATGAGAGTCGCTTCTGCCTTGGTGCCAATGATGGTCGTATGCGTGTTTGGCGCCGTGCAGGTGAGCGCCACAATCAGGACTGCATACGACCGAGGCACACAGGGCCAACATCCGGCATCATGGTGTGGGGAGCGATCTTCTACACTGGCCGTACACCACTGGTGATCGTCGAGGGGACACTGAATAGTGCACGGTACATCCAAACCGTCATCGAACCCATCGTTCTACCTTTCCTAGACCGGCAAGGGAACTTGCTGTTCCAACAGGACAATGCACGTCCGCATGTATCCCGTGCCACCCAACGTGCTCTAGAAGGTGTAAGTCAACTACCCTGGCCAGCAAGATCTCCGGATCTGTCCCCCATTGAGCATGTTTGGGACTGGATGAAGCGTCGTCTCACGCGGTCTGCACGTCCAGCACGAACGCTGGTCCAACTGAGGCGCCAGGTGGAAATGGCATGGCAAGCCGTTCCACAGGACTACATCCAGCATCTCTACGATCGTCTCCATGGGAGACTAGCAGCCTGCATTGCTGCGAAAGGTGGATATACACTGTACTAGTGCCGACATTGTGCATGCTCTGTTGCCTGTGTCTATGTGCCTGTGGTTCTGTCAGTGTGATCATGTGATGTATCTGACCCCAGGAATGTGTCAATAAAGTTTCCCCTTCCTGGGACAATGAATTCACGGTGTTCTTATTTCAATTTCCAGGAGTGTAATTGGTTGTGGGCGCCAACATCTTCTACGTTGTTCCACTAAACTCCCTGTTGTGTGCTGGTCGGGTGAAGTGGAGGTTATCTTGTCAGTGGGTCCGTTGACTGTCTGTCGGTTGGTTGTCGTCGGATCGACAATGGTTGGGCCGACTGCCTGTCTCACCTAAGCGAGCGTTAGTGTTTGGATTCCAGGCCGAACCTCAGAAGTTCTGAGCACCCTTGGGTGTACTGCCTTTTATTGTTTGTTCTTGTTGTTTGTACTTGTATGGCTTCTAGCCAATTTTTAGATTAAGGTTGTTTTGCCCTTAAGGTGTCAGATGGTTTGGGCCTTTAGCCTTATTTAAGAACTGTTTTATGTAAAGCCTTTGGCATTTTTTAAAGTAATGTTATTGAGTCTTCAGCGTTGGGCCTTCAGCCGATTTTGAATTAAAGTTGTTTTGCTCTTTAAGTGTCAGATTCTTGGGACCTTGTAACGTTCCCTGGCAAACTCACACTATTAATAAACTAAAATTTAATTGTACCATATACGCCGCTATGAAGCAATTTGTATATACTGTGATTATTTTTCAAAAAATATTATTGAATTTTGTGTAAAGGACATTCGTTATTATTGTAATATTTTCTGTAGTAATATTCTCGATGTATTTATGATTGTAATATTTCTATACTCATAATGTAATTGCGAAATGTGTCAATATCTGCGATAACAAAATTGTAAAATTCAGCCACAGAGGAAAATAATGTTGTAAGATTACAAAGAGATGTTAATGGTCAGCAATAATATAAATAACAGTGAATGGTGTGCGTTCTTTGTCGTCTCCCTGTAGAGCTGAAGGTGAGAGGAACCTGTGACGTAGCATTTTATGAATGGGTAGACTTCTTTTGTCTATATCTAGATTTAGCCGCCATTAGAGGAGAAATTACAAAATAATGTAAGTTGAATTATTGTTGTGGTCTAAATACATTATAATTTAACAAAAGTGTGTATTACTAATGTAAATTAGCTTGCCCATTTCATCTATAATATTTTTTAAAGAATTTTCAGCATTTTTAGCGGTGTTGCTGGGCTGTGCCGCAACCGAACGATTTGCAGCGGCGGCACATTTAAAAATTGTTTCGCTAAGAAAAATTAACCAAAACCGTAAATCGGGAACAGATAAAATTTAGCAGTGAATTAAGAAAATGTTTTTCTTTTACAGCGATCCTGAGACTAACGGAATTTATTACTAGTTTCACATTTGTGCATTCATAGGCGGATAGTTAACGTTGAAATTTAACAATTTTGGTTCTTTCAAATAACTTAAATGTATAGTGAAGTGTGTTTTATCAATGATAATTAAACGTCGGCTTGGCAATATTTAACCATTTTCTGCTAATAGAGACAGTCTTGTGTTCCATAGCTAACGCCGGGAAAGAATTCAGTAAATATTTAAAAAAAAAACACTGCATTTAGAAAATGTGTGCCAAGGCCGAATTATGTAAAGGATTTAATTCTCAACTAAATATTCTTAATCAGTTAATATGAATTCACGTAATTTTAAATGTACTTAATTCTGTGTAAATGAATTTTTATTACCACACGTAAATAAGAGGTTCTACAACAAAGTTCGTACGTACAGAAGGAAAGAAAGGCAAATTAACTAAAAAAACGAAATTTAAAAAAAGAAACTGTAACTGTTTATTTTTTTTCTTTAAATGAAATTTAAAAAAAGAAAAGGTAACTGTTGTAACTGATTATTTTTTTTTAATGAAATTACATTAAATTGGCACCCAATAACGCGGGGCACGAATATGCAGTGGCCACAAAATACCCATGAGATAACTAGGGAATTATTGTACTCGATCTTTGTTGGAGAACAATTAATAATTTCTTCATGTATTGTATGTATTGCCTAACCAATATTTTGTGGTAATACCTGTATATGATTTTTTGCATGAGAACACTATATACCCAGAGACAAGCTGAAGAAGAGAGCTCATTATATCGAAAAATTGATTACCTACCACAATACCAGGGGGCAGCTTCACCCAAGATAGATCACCATAAGGTAAAGCTACAGTGTAGTTGTCCTGTGGGTAGTAAAGTAGCCTCAGTGCAGTGTTCTCGGATCATTAGTGGTGTGCTTGTTGTTAGTGCTCTTTTTTAAAAATAGCAGGACATTTGAGTAGTTAGTCATTGTAGTATATAATAAGTGTGTTTCAACAAATGACCATTTCTTGTGTGATTATGTCAGTGAAACCTGAGTGTTAGGATATTTAGTTCAGATTTTGTTTCTTTTGTTGACTATGGTTAGATTGCGTAGTCAGAAAGATATAAACATGGATAATGAACAACAGTTAGCAAGTAGTGATACCGAGTTAGAAAGTGAGGCACAAAGTAATGTTAGTGGCGTAATTCAGGAAGTACAATGTGAGAATCTGGGGGCAGAAGGGCAAGAAATGCTGCCACTGCTAGCCAGTGATTCAGTTGATAGTAGGAATACTGTGCCACCCACAAGCACTAGACACGGACCAGAGAGTGGTGTCAGAAGTACAATCATTAAGAGTTATGTTCGAGCGCATGCTCAATTTCCAAGCTGAATTTGCACGTATGCAAGCAGAACGCGATAGAGAACGTGATGCTAAATAAGCAGAACGTGATCGACGCCTGCATGAGAGAGACTTGCAGTTAATGCAGTCTTTGGAAACTATGCAAAGTGAGATTGTTAGTTTGAGACAAAACTATGAAACCATACCCAAAGCGGTGCAAGAACTGAGCGAAAGAGTAGATAGTATCCAAGTGGCTAACGCCAGTATCGTAGATGAAATTAGTGTACTGGCTAACAGGATAGAACAATTAGAAATTGACACAAGTCAAGTAATTGATCAGAAAATGTCCGAACAAGTGCACAAAATTGAAAACGAATGTATAAAAAAAATAGACGAGAAGGTGCACGCCGCGATTGAGGTCAAAGACGTGGGCTCCAATGCGGAAATGCAGGACCTAAATAAGGCGGTGTACACTGACATTCCGCTGCGTCGTCTTGCAGAGCTGGAAAACAACTTGCTGCATGGCGACGCACAGGCGTGTGTCACGCCAGCCAGGTCCAACAATGATAGGCTTATAAGTACAGCAGTAAAAAATTGGGACTGCGAGACAGAACAGGCAACCAATGGTAGCGAAACAAAAAATGTCACTCCAAAATAGTGATTGAAGAAAGCCTGATTAGAAACCGACAGTTTCAGATCTTTACAACGGAGAAGAAATCTGTTCACCCTGTAGTGTTTATCAAGGGATTTAGAAACATTTTTCTTGGCGTTTGGAGTCATACACAGAAAATACAGTTCGTTATGTCTTACATACAAGGAGATGCTGTATTATGGGCAACCGAAGCAGCTGACAGTTGCGACACATATGAGCAATTTGAAAAGGCATTCTTGGCCAAATATTGGTCAACATGTATTCAGGAGAGATTACGGAAAGAGGTATATAATCCAGAGCCGTATTCTCCACGATTAGGCAATTTGCGAAAATATTTTGAGAAGTACATTAATAAGACCCGTTACTGGGACGAGCAGATTTCATCCCGGGATTTGATCAGACTTTTGAAATCACACTTGCCGATACACGTAAAGGAAAAACTTATACACGTACCGGAGAACGACATGGAACATTTCTTGTCTGTTCTGGACTCAATTGACCTGATTCAGGAGGATGTTAAGGCAGCCTCTGAACAGGCTAGAAGTAACGGAAACGGTTACAGAAATTGTCGAAATAACACGCCTCCACCAAATAATTGAAACGGCGGAGGTAACAATAGGAGACAAGATTATGTTCAAAACGGGAATAGAGGTGGAGACCGGAACGGCAATAGTCCGCCGGTGAATAATGACCGCAAAAGGAGGTTCGATGACGGATATGAAACAGGCCCACCAAGCAATAGTAGATGGAAAAATGCCAGGGGGCCGTGGAACGCTAATACCTATAACGATGCAAACCGAACTTGGCCACAGAACCAGAGGCCCAGTCCGGACCGGCAAAACAGTGAAAGATATGACAATAACCGACCGCCACCACAAAATGCGCCAATTGCGCAACCGTGGCGGCCGACGCAACACAACTTACACATAGTGGAGGTCAGCGACACAGAACAGCCACACCCATCCACCAGTAATAATCCAACAAACTAGATTCACCCGAGATACGCTCTCCATCGTCGGCTGAGGTTTGGAGTGAGAGCAGCCCGACACAGAACAAAACATCGGGAATCTGTATCCTCAGGTATAATGACGGGGTACAGGTGGGAGATGAATTAATAACTGAACCACCCACGTGCATAAAGGAGCACAAAGACAAAGTACAAGTGATAATAGAGATCAAAATTAACAATATTGATGTGCAAACAATCATAGATACAGGTGCTACTGTCGGTGGCATGAGTATGGACTGATTCAGAGTACTGGGGAAAGAAAAGCATATGCTGACTTTTCCTGTGAACAATTGCAAAGTCACTGGAGCCATCAGTGCACAGCGACAAATAATTAAACTCCAAGTGCGGGTAGAGATGTATATAGGGGGAGGAGCCATAGCGTGCTCATTCCTGGTAGTAAAGGTAGCCTGCATTTTGGGGGTAGATTTTTTGAGAGAAAGGGACGCAGTAATCGACCTTTCTCGGGGAACATTAAGTTTGATGAACGCCGGTAGGAGGATAGAATTGTCCATGCTCAGATCTGAAGAGGTACCTGTGCCTAATTGTAATGCTATTAACATACAATGTAGTAATCAGTGGATACTACATTTAGACAATAATTCTCTAGGGCAAAATCTCTATTATCCAGACGTACAAAGTGATCAATGAAAAGCAAATGTGGACGCACTTGTGAACAAAGTATCACAGTCCGAAAATTTGAACTCAGTGCAACAGCAGGATTTGGTACAGTTATTATCTAACTATGCAAATGTATTTTCAGAACGACCAGGAATTGTTAAGGGATATCAATACAATATCGAGGTGAAGCCTCACAAAACCTACTGTCGAGCCTCATACTCCATTCCTCAGTCCAAGAAGGAAATAGTAGCTATCTCTTAGCAGATCCCCAATCACGGAGAGTACGGGGACTGTATCCGCGTAAGGATGTGAAAATATTCCTACAGTAAATGACTAATAGTCCTATGTGTTATGTGTAAAAAAAGGGACACCATTCTTTTGAAAATGAATGAACATTAATGATGTGTGATCTGTAGAGATAATGTACTAGTGTAGAAGTATTTAGTTATAAGAATATGATTGACTTTCTCTTTTGTTTATGAATATTTGTGTTATGTCTTCTTTTAATTAGTGTTAGCTTAAACATGCTCTAAATGTCTGCACAAATAACTTGATTAGTGCAATTATTTATAGTGTTAAATTGTGACAGAGTTCAGTCAGGAGGAACTTTTTAGTAATGATTAGTTTGTGTACTGCATAATATTCTATATGTGTGTCAAACTTGAAATATTTCTTAGTACAATCTTTCCTATTATATATATATGTGTGTGTGTGTGTGTGTAGCCGTCAGATTGACAGATTCGAACCCAGAATAATATCAGTAATATGAGACCCTGAGAACTTTATTATCAAACCAGTGTTATCAAAGAGAATAATGCACCCAATAGTGACCCGAGGGCACCATGGGAGGCAAACTTATTGCAAATTTAAGTAGCGCAAGGTTACGCACAAAGAAGCTTCAATTGAAGCATGTGCAGATCCAATCAGTAAAAAGGAGCTAGCCTGATACAGTCCAAGTCACTTTTAGCCTACAGAGACTACACTGTAGTTACGTAGGACCTTGCAAGTGAAGTGAGACATAATTTCAAAGGAGTTATTGAACAATATGCCTGAATCCGGCTGGAATGCACAAATAAAATCTACTCGAACGTAAATATAGATGATTTTTGGGCAAACTAATACGAAATTTTAATATTTGTTACCATGTACGCAAATATCACACACCTTGGTAAAGAGCGAACAAAGAAGTTACGAGTGTGCTGTTACAAAAATTGCACATCGGACATTGTAAATGAAAAAACTTGAACAAAAGTGCAGTATTGTGTGGCAGAGACAGGCAGTGACTGTTAAACCTGCAGCAATACGTCACGAGGTTGCTTTGAACAAGTAATAAGAAACTGTATCATCGCCGTGTGTGCAAGTGGACAAGGAACTAGCACGACACGAACAGTGAGCCGATAACAGACGGTGGACCAAGTTAGTGTCAAATCATAACTCTTTGTGTGTCAAGGGACGCTAGGAAAGCGCATTGACTACAGAGATACATTTTGTCCTAAGGTGAAAACTTGCGTGTGACTAATGACAAGTTATGACACGGTGAAAAAATATTGTGTGCCCATAAAACGTGTTACTGTGACAACGAAACATTGTGCAAACCAGACTAATGAAGGCCTACTGAATAATAACTGCCAATAACTGTGTGCGTTTTTTCCCACAGCAGGAAAAATGCCCATAAGGATAATACACTGTTTGTGAACTTGTTGCATGTTTGCTGGAGCACTGCAAGAAGATGTCACACGGGCAAGCTGATATACAACGCGCATCCGGCTACCTCAGTCATGCAGCGGCCGCAGCAGCCCGTAGCAGACCAGACAGCCACACGTCTCTCCGCGCCGTAGCTGTCAACACCGGGGGCGGTGACCTACACGAAGCCGACGCGCCGCGCCGAGCGCCGCTCAACAATCACTCCGCACCGCTCACCAACTACAGCATTATTGACATATATTCAAAATATTTACACAAACTGCATAACATGTCAATGAACTCGATTTTTGATAAACATTGAACATGTATTATGTAACCGTTGATGACTAACTGCTAAATCAATTCAAAAGAATGACTGTTAAAGAGACATGATTAATCATGAACCAACTGGGATGGCTGGGCTCCGGCACAGTTTTGCCCAGATTTCCTGTCTGCCTTCGCCCAAATGGGGGAGCCATTAACATATATAACCCTGGGACTAATTAAAAGAGCCATTCCATAAAAAAATACAGAATTGTAAAGAACGTTACTGGCACCATTGTGTCAAAGTATAGAAACTCTTTGTCAAATGCTGCCAGGGGGCAATGTAACGTTCTCTGGCAAACTCACACTATTAATAAACTAAAATTTAATTGTACCATATACGCCGCTATGAAGCAATTTGTATATACTGTGATTATTTAACGAAAAATATTATTGAATTTTGTGTAAAGGACATTCGTTATTATTGTAATATTTTCTGTAGTAATATTCTCGATGTATTTATGATTGTAATATTTCTATACTCATAATGTAATTGCGAAATGTGTCAATATCTGCGATAACAAAAATGTAAAATTCAGCCACAGAGGAAAATAATGTTGTAAGATTACAAAGAGATGTTAATGGTCAGCAATAATATAAATAACAGTGAATGGTGTGCGTTCTTTGTCGTCTCCCTGTAGAGCTGAAGGTGAGAGGAACCTGTGATGTAGCATTTTATGAATGGGTAGACTTCTTTTGTCTATATCTAGATTTAACCGCCATTAGAGGAGAAATTACAAACTAATGTAAGTTGAATTATTGTTGTGGTCTAAATACATTATAATTTGACAAAAGTGTGTATTACTAATGTAAATTAGCTTGCCCATGTCATCTATAATATTTCTTTAAAGAATTTTCAGCATTTTTAGCGGTGTTGCTGGGCTGTGCCGCAACCGAACGATTTGCAGCGGCGGCACATTTAAAAATTGTTCCGCTAAGAAAAATTAACCAAACCCGTAAATCGGGAACAGATAAAAATTAGCAGTGAATTAAGAAAATGTTTTTCTTTTACAGCGATCCTGAGACTAACGGAATTTATTACTAGTTTCACATTTGTGCATTCATAGGCGGATAGTTAACGTTGAAATTTAACAATTTTGCTTCTTTCAAATAACTTAAATGTATAGTGAAGTGTGTTTTATCAATGATAATTAAACGTCGGCTTGGCAATATTTAACCATTTTCTGCTATTAGAGACAGTCTTGTGTTCCATAGCTAACGCCGGGAAAGAATTCAGTAAATATTTTAAAAAAACCACTGCATTTAGAAAATGTGTGCCAAGGCCGAATTATGTAAAGGATTTAATTCTCAACTAAATATTCTTAATCAATTAATATGAATTCACGTAATTTTAAATGTACTTAATTCTGTATAAATGAATTTTTATTACCACACGTAAATAAGAGGTTCTACAACAAAGTTCGTACGTACAGAAGGAAAGAAAGGCAAATTAACTAAAAAACGAAATTTAAAAAAGAAACTGTAATTGTTTATTTTTTTCTTTAAATGAAATTTAAAAAAAGAAAAGGTAACTGTTGTAACTGATTATGATTTTTTAAAAATGAAATTACATTAAAACCTTCAGCCTGATTATGGAACTGTTTTAAGATAAGGCTTTGCCTTTTAAATTTCTGATTTTGGTTGAGCTTTAAGTTATTGGCATTCAGCCGTTTTTAAATTAAAGTGGTCTTTCCCTTAAGGAATATAATGGTACTGAGAATTCAGCTGCACAGTTTCGTTCTAAAACTAAAGCTGTGTTTTTTTAATTTTTTGGCACTTGTTTTTTGATCAAATAAAAGGTTGTATGTTCGAGTGTAACTGAAAGTCGCTTATTCTGGCCCCTTTCCACAACTTAAACTACCTGTACTGTCCTGCGGGTTTAGCAGGGAGTCTCACTGGTAGCAGAGCATAGTTGCACTTGTGCTTGACATTCTAGTTGCTGTCTGTTTCACTCTTGTATCGTTGGTGTTCTGTGGCACCGTATTGTTTTGACTGTTTCTTGTTTCAGGTGCTTATTGTCATGGTAGTCAGACAGTGTCCGGGGATCGGCCTGCTGAGAAAGGACCACCTTGTTTACGAGTTGGAAATAAGGCGCCAACCGGTTGATGGCAGTGTTCCAGAATTGGTAACCTGTTTTCGCGCTGCCGTTCTTCAGCTGGTTGACGTCGCACCGGTGGTAGTGGGTGAGACAGGAGCGCCAATTGAATTTTTGGTTGAGGCTATTGAAGGACTTGAGGACACTGTTTGTATTTTGGAGGGAACCCAACCTAGTGACAGGATAAGGTGCGGGCACAGTTTATGCATTTAACTAATCGGCTAGCGGATTTAAGCACATTATATTTGGAAGTTCATCACAAAAAATTAATCTTTGAGTTGGGAACTTTGGTGAGCGCATTACAGTTAGAGCTTACATGTTTGGAGTTGGATGGGACTTACGCTGTCAGGAAGAGAGTGAGAGCCATCACGGGTGTGGAAACTGTTACATCCTCTATCAAACTGGATGATGTGTTTGGCAAGTTGCCTAATCCTCTGGCCTATTTCTTCCGAGATATTACTGAATTGGTTGTGGAGCGACTTGATCAGATGGAAAAATTATTGTGGTTATTGGTTCGCCTAGAACGACACGCAGCCGCCTTTCCTGTTTCGCACCAAGTAATTTTGTCTTTGTTGTACCCGTTAGCTAAAGGCGATTTGAAGAACCTCCTCTCGCGAGCCATGGCGGAAGGGTTTTCCTTGTAGCAATTAAGGGAGCTCGTAATTAGGCAAAGGTTGACCACCGGGGTTCGTAAACAGCCTGAGTGTCGTTACATTTGGGAAGTGCAGTGGGGTGAGGAGGAGTTACATCAGTATGTCGATAGAGTTCAGACAGCCTCTTTGGCCTTGCTAATTGATTTAGCTAAACAGGAATTGGTCTCTATCGTTATTAGGGGAATGCATGTGGCGGAGAAGTCGCATTTTGTCTTCCGTAAGCACCTTTTAACCTGGGAAGTGCTTCGTGACGTGGTCGTAGCAGCATCCGCATTACCACTTGAGAATTGTGTCGTCACGAGGTTAAGGGGTGGGACGACGGCGCTGATTCCGCAGTATCTACATCCGCTGAAGTTATCAAAAGGGAACCCCGGCGTTATTTCAGGTGCTGCAGTACGGCTCATTTGGTGTGCTGTTGTGTTCAGCCTCATGCACCCAGAGTCAATAGATGACGCCGGGTTGGGCCACGAACCCGGGTTTGAGCTTTCAGACATTGGCGTACTTGGATGGTCGCTCCCTCATCACCCCCCTTGCCTTACGTTTGTTCTCAGGCAGGTGGCGAGCCGGTTTGTGCTCTTTTGGATTCTGGTAGTTCCTTTTCACAATTGGGCTTCGAGTGGGTTTTGGAATTTGGGCATCTCACGGAACTTCGGTCTATCCCTTCGCCGTTGCAGAGATGTCGGGTGGCCAATGGCCAGGTGTTGCCTCTGTATGGTTAGGTCCGGGGAAATATATCACTCGGCGATTTTTCCTGGCCTATGTCTTTAGCCTTGGTTAGGGAAATGCCTGTTAATCTAATTTTGGGGAGTGCTTTCATAAACAAAACCGGGTTGGTCTTGGATTATTCCGGACACACCCTTTTCTTTAAATTCGCTCCTGGAGAGAAGTTTGGCCTTTGCGTTTGCGCTAAACCTAGTGTTCATCGAACTGTTGGGGTGTTGGCCGTTGAGGCCGTAGCTAACGAGTTTGACTTGGCCCATCTCTTGTCCCGTCAGCCTTCTCAGTTACGCGATTTGTTGCACAGTTTTCCCCAGCTCCTTAATGATAACCTGGGTGTTACTAACGTTCTTGATTATCATATCAGTCTGTCCGACAATACCCCGGTTAGGCAGTCCCCATACCGTCTAACACCCCCTAAGGTGAAGATACCCAAGGCTAAAATATCTCAGATGCTCCAACGAGGAGTGATTAGGCCTTCTACATCTGCTTATGCTTCCCCAATACTTCTTGTACCTAAAGATCAGGGGCGTGATCTCAGACCTGTGATTGACTACCGCCGTTTAAACGCTAAGCTTGTCCTTGAATCGGTACCCCTACCTGATCTGCATAATTCTTTTACTTGGTTTGCTGGCGCTAACTGGTTTACGGTCCTTGACTTGAATCAGGCCGATTATCAGATTCCTGAAGAATGTAAACGTGTTACTGCATTTTGTACTGATTGGAACTTGTTTGAGTTCAACAGAGTTCCTTTTGGACTAGCAACTGGAGCGGCTGTGCTCACTCGTTTGTTGGATAATATCCTTGGCGACTTGAAGTTAGTCTGTACCTATAATTATTTGGATGACTTGGTTATCTATAGACGTTCGTTTGAGGATCATTTGGAGCATATTGAGCAAGTTTGTTTGAGATTACAGGAAGCTGGCCTGACTGTTAAGCCTAGTAAGATGACGCTAGCCAAGCAGCAGGTATGTTTCTTAGGTCATATAGCGTCGGGTCAGAGTATTCGCATTGACCAAGAGTGAACTAAAGCCTTACGGGCTTTGCCTCCATCTACTGATAAGCGGGAAATTGCTAAATTCATTGACATGGCAAATTATATTAGGCGTTTCGTTCACAATTTTGCTCATTTGGCGGCACCCTTAAATCAATTACGCCGGCCTGAGTGGCCGTGCGGTTCTAGGCGCTACAGTCTGGAACCGAGTGACCGCTGCGGTCGCAGGTTCGAATCCTGCCTCGGGCATGGATGTGTGTGATGTCCTTAGATTAGTTAGGTTTAATTAGTTCTAAGTTCTAGGCGACTGATGACCTTAGAAGTTAAGTCCCATAGTGCTCAGAGCCATTTGAACCAAATCAGTTACGCCGGAAGGGCGCGAGTTTTGAATGTGGACCCGCCCAGGAGGCTGCCTTTTAGCATATTAAGGTAGCGATAGCCAACCCTCCGGTTCTTGGGACATCCGATTTTAATAAAAGGTTTGTTGTTCAAACTGACGCTTCCAATGCTGGTATTTCAGCTGTTCTCCAGCAGGAGTTTGAGGGGCAGAGACATCCATTATCCTACGCGTCCGTCGGTTAACTAATGCCAAACTCAAGTACTCCGTCTACGAGTGCGTGGCTAAGGCCGTCTTATTTGCATTAGAGAAGTACCGCTTCTACCTTGAATATCGGGTTTTCCAATCGGAAACCGACAATCAGGTTTTGTGCTGGGTGTTGTCTAGGCCGCGCAAAACTGGCCGTATTGCTAGTTGAGCAGTACCCATTTCGGCATTTCAGTTTGAAGTTAAACATGCAAGGGGCTCTGAAAATATGCTTGCGGATGTCCTCAGCCGGATGATCGCCGAAACTACACCTAGTGAGAAAAACCAGCAGGCACGGAAATACAGTCTTCAATGTATGGTGTTGGGTGAAATTCCCCTCTTGTTTGACGATGTGGCTCAGTATCAGGATGAGGACACTGTTTGGGCCCCCATTAAGCAACGTGTGTTGTCAGGAGAGCTGTCGGATGAGTATGCTGTTAAGAGTGGTATTCTCTGTAACAGGGTGGGCGAGGCTAAGCAGTGCAAGATCTCTTTGCCTGTAATTTTGGGGCTCCCGGTTTTTCGTTATTTTCATGATTCGTTGGTGGGTGGCCATTTGGGTACTTATAAGACTCTCCAAAACATCAAGGAGCATTTAACTTGGCCCTCCATGGGCCAGGATGTGAGAAAGATGATATCCCAATGCATCTTGTGTAATGTAGCCAAACTCAAGAATACTCTTCAGCAGGATTTGTTGAGTTATGAACGAGAGTCCTGTCCTATGCACAAGCTCTATATTGATCATTTAGGACCGTTACCTCATACTAAGGAGTGTCATCGATATGTACTAGTTATTATCGATGCATTCTCCAGATTTACTTGGCTCCTTCCTAGCAGTAACATTACCGCTGCCACCACTATTTATCATTTAATTAGTTCTTTTGGCTCACCTAAGCAGCTTGTTAGCGATAATGTTCCTACTTTTCTTTCGGCTTCTTACAAGGCCTTCTTTTTTCAGAACGCTGTCAGGTATACCACGACTACCCCGTAATATCCCCAGGGGTCCTTTGCGGAGAGAGTTAACCGAAATCTTAAGTCTGCGTTGATTATTTATCATCAGAAAACCCATAGTAAATGAGACTCCAGTCTTCCCTGGCTCAGTTTCGAGCCTTGTGAGCTACGCCCGCTTCCTTGATCCTTTCCTATCCCGTTAATTCCTCTCTTTCGAACTTGTGGGGAATTCAAGATCTTATTCCAGGCGATATTAGTCCTCGTGTTATCAAGAAATACTGGAACTGCGCCAAGCGTAATATACTCAGAGCCCATAATAAACAAGTTGAGCGTTATAATCGTAATCGAGAAACCTGTAAGGGCAGGACAGGGGATCAAGTTTATGTCCGCAATTTCCCAGGGAGGCTGGTGCGTGGCGGGAATCTTAGTAAATTTATTCCTCATTTTCTGAGGCCTTGCACTATCGTGCGTATTTCAGGCCCAGTAAATCTGTTGGTCAAGGAGAAAAGTTCAGGTAAACAGTATTGGGTTCACCCTAGCCAAGTTGTTGAGGTAGCTCAGGGGTTGAATGACCCCCTTCCTGTGTTAAGTTTGAGGGGAGGGGGGAGATTGAGTCGTGGCTGGCTCATGCTATGCATTGTATTAAACCTTGGTTGCTATTCTGTATTATCTTCTCTTTCCGCAGGTGGCAGCAGTGCTGTGTATCGCAATTGGCACCTTGGACTACCTTGGCCTGGCGCTTGTAGTTTCCGGCTGGGCTGTGTGCGGTCAGTTGGTCGGTTGGCGTAGAACAGCGAGGGAATCTCTGTGGCGTGTGGTGTAGCCAGGCCTACTGGCGGCCTCCATGTGGTATCAGAGTGTGTGGTGCTGTCCCCATTGCTACGAGGTTCGTGGACATGAAAGTTGTGTTTGACTTAATCTACCAGAAAGTCACGACTGTTCACAGTGTGTGGTTTGGAGATCGTTGTCGGCTGTTGTGCTTTCAAGTTGGCAACTTTTAGCCACCCTCCGGTGGAGTTTAACTGAGCTTGGTTATTTGAACTGAAGTGGACCAGCGGAATCTTCTGCCGTGTGACCGCTAATGTTCCGGTTTCCTGCCATGGTCATAGACATAAATTTAGGCACTATATTTTCCTCATTGTGTTGTCACTGTCCAGCACGGTGTGTAGTTAGACAGCTCAATGTATTATTGGTTGTGGGCGCCAATATCTTCTACGTTGTTCCCTTGAACTCCCTGTTGTGTGCTGGTCAGGTGAAGCGGAGATTATCTTGTATGTGTGTCCGTTGACTGTCTGGCAGTTGGGTTTTCGTCGGATAGACAATGGTTGGGCCGACTGTCTGTCTCACCTAAGCGAGCGTTAGAGTTGGAATCCAGGCCGACCCTCGGAATTTCTGAGCGCCCTTGAGTGTACTGCCTTTTCTTGTTTGTTCTTGTTGTTTGTACTTGTATGGCTTCTAGCCAATTTTTAGATTAAGGTTGTTTTGCCCTTAAGGCATCAGATGGCTTCGGCCTTCAGCCTAATTTAAGATCTGTTTTACGTAAAGCCTTTGGTATTTTTAAAATTTATATTATTGAGTCTTCAGCGTTGGGCCTTCAGCCGATTTTGAATTAAAGTTGTTTTGCTCTTGAGTCAGATTCTTTGGACCTTCAGCCTGATTATGGAACTGTTTTAAGATAAGGCTTTTCCTTTTAAATTTCTGATTTTGGTTGAGCTTTAAGTTATTGGCTTGCAGCCGTTTTTAAATTAAACTGGTCTTGCCCTTAAAGAATAAAATTGTACTGCGAATTCAGCCGCTAATTAGGTTCCAAAACTAAAGCTGTGTTTTCATCAATTTTTGGCTCTTCTAATGTTTGATCAAATGAAAGGTTGTATGTTCGAGTGTAACTGACACCGCTTATTTTGGCCCATTTCCACAACTTAAACTACCTGTCCTTTCCTGCCGGTTTAGCAGGGCGTCTCAAGAGTAGCAGACACTTCTTGATGGTCCAAAAGTACACTACTGGCCATTAAAATTGCTACACCAAAAAGAAATGCAGATGATGAACGGGTATTCATTGGACAAATATATTCTACTAGAACTGACACGTGATTACATTTTCACGCAATTTGGGTGCATAGATCCTGAGAAATCAGTACCCAGAACAAGCACCTCTGGCCGTAATAACGGCCTTGATACGCCTGGCATTGAGTCAAACAGAGCTTGGATGGCGTGTACAGGTACAGCTGCCCATGCAGCTTCAACGCGATACCACAGTTTATCACGAGTAGTGACTGGTGTATTGTGACGAGCCAGTTGCTCGGTCACCATTGACCAGACGTTATCAATTGGTGAGAGATCTGGAGAATGTGCTGGTCAGGGCAGCAGTCGAACATTTTCTGTATCCAGATAGGCCAGTAGAGGACCTACAACATGCGGTCGTGCATTGTTGTTGTTGTGGTCTTCAGTCCTGAGACTGGTTTGATGCAGCTCTCCGTGCTACTCTATCCTGTGCAAGCTTCTTCATCTCCCAGTACCTACTGGTACCAGTACCTACCTGCTGAAATGTAGGGTTTCGCAGGTATCGAATGAAGGGTAGAGCCACGGGTCGTAACACTTCTGAAATGTAACGTCCACTGTTCAAAGTGCCGTCAATGCGAACAAGAGGTGATCGAGACGTGTAACCAATGGCACCCCATATCATCACGCCAGGTGATACTCCAATATGGCGATGACGAATATTTTCTTCCAACGTGCGTTCACCGCGATGCCTCCAAACATGGATGCGACCATCATGATCCTGTACACAGAACCTCGATTCATCCGAAAAAATGACGTTTTGCCATTCGTGCACCCAGGTTCGTCGTTGAGTACATCATCGCAGGCGCTCCTGTCTGTGATGCAGCGTCAAGGGTAACCACAGCCATGGTCTCCGAGCTGATAGTCCATGCTGCTGCAAACATCGTCGAACTGTTCGTGCAGATGGTTGTTGTCTTGCAAACGTCCCCATCTAATGACTCAGAGATCGAGATGTGGCTCCACGATCCATTACAGCCATGCGGATAAGATGCCTGTCATCTCGACTGCTAGTGATACGAGGCCGTTGGGATCCAGCACGGCGATCCGTATTACCCTCCTGAACCCATCGATTCCATATTCTGGTAGCAGTCATTGGATCTCGTTTAACGCGAGCAGTAACGTCGCGATACGATAAGTCGCAATAGCGGTAGGCTACAATCCGACCTTTATCAAACTTGAAAACGTGATGGTACGAATTTCTCCTCCTTACACGAGGCATCACAACAACGTTTTACCAGGCAACGCCGGTCAACTGCTGTTTGTGTATGAGAAATAGATTGGAAAGTTTCCTCATGTCAGCACTTTTTAGGTGTCGCCACCGGCGCCAACCTTGTCTGAATGCTCTGAAAAATTAATCATTTGCATATCAGAGCATTTTCTTCCTGTCGATTAAATTTCGCGTCTGTAGCACGTCACCTTCGTGGTGTAGCAATTTCAATGGCCAGTAGTGTACATCCTGTTCCTAGATCCAACAAACAGTTTCCCCTTCCGAACGGGTTGTAGAACAATTTGAGAATTCGTTTCTTTTGTCCTGGAGCTTATAATTAAGGATGAACTTTGTGTCTGTGCACACCCGAGAAGCGACGCAGCGGCACGAATGGGCATACTTACACAAGACTGGAAAATGCATACAGATTTATGAACAGCGTCTATGGCTGAATATTGGTGGCAGAGTGCACAGGACCAAGTTAAATTTTGCATCCTAGTGACGGCGGCATATAATGATGCAAGAATCAGAATCTGATGCTCTGTTCTACACATGTGGTGTAAGAAACCAATATCTTGATGCGCCAATCGTCCATTCCGAATTAATCAGGAGCTGCTTGACCATACAGCCACACGCATTACAGAGAGAGATTATGATTGCGGGCATTAGTGTGGAAGATATTCAAGTTTCCAATCTTTATTGCAAGAGTTAGGCTATGTCCTAAATAAATTATTGTGCCTACCAATACGACCAGAAACAAATCAGTTCGGTTGTTACCGTCAATTATATGAAACACAAAGAGGTCAACAGCAGTATTATTCAAGACGTAATAATGGGCGACGAAGTGGAATTGCTTGAAGAGACTCAGGTCCACTGCGAAACAAGTTCAATGAGCAAAGGAAGTTCAGCCGATCTGGGTCGGGACGAGCGGAAGAAGGAGAGAGAGAGGGGTAAATATTAGAGGCACAGAACCCCATAATAATGTTCCACGAGGTAGCAAAATAATATAAGAATTTATGTAAGTAGGCTGTTTAGGTTTTTATATTGGTAACGCCACGTAGCGCTCTGTATGAAAATCACTGGCTGTGTGCTGTGTGCAGTCTGTGGCTAGTTTGCATTGTTGTCTGAGTTTTGAAGCTTTTGGCCCATTTGTTGCATTAATTGAAATAACAATGCACTGGTGTCTGAAACATGTTCCTCAGTGCTTTTCGGCAGTGAATTTGCACCGGCAACATTCACATTTTGACAAGCGGAAAATGTGTCTTGACTCATTAGAGAAAACGGTGAGAACCCAAAACCTGAGTCTACAGTATTTGCAATATTGTGTTCCGTGATTCCCGATTACTGAGGCGAGCTGTTGCCGACCGATCGATCGATAATGCTTCCCTGTTCACTACCTGTTTCACTGTGTACACCATTATTTGACGCCTGCTCCATTTCTCTATGCACAGTTACCAAATTACTACTTTGAATATTAGTTAATTCATTACATGGTGGCGTTAACACACTGCTTTCGTCTTCACTGTCATTTCTCAGTTTACTTTGGAGCCTAGTATTACGTTTTTCACACGCCATTATTGTCACAATATTTCACACGACAACACAGAAAAACACAATTTGAAGAGCAACAATAAGAGAACACATTAACATAGCACTGAAAATAATATCTAGTTAATTGCAAGCGCAGCTGCGAAATACTTGGTGCAAATCTACATGCATGCCACAACTGTTTTACTGTACAACAATGAAAGGCTGCAACTGCAAAGGAGATTCTCTCTACAATTACGCGCTAGCAATAAACAAAATCTACACTAATTACACAAACTACAAGAAAAAATCAGAAGATTCCAGTGAGGTATCATCGGCTAAGGGTCGCCATATGAAACGTCCCCTTAGAACAATCTCTGAATTACTGTGCTGATAAACCTCTTACACTATTTGCTTTTCAAACAGCTGAGCAAAACTGAACGTACTCAAACATTCACTAAAGTTACACACAATATTTTTAGCGCAACGCAATCTGATTTTCAAAAATCCCTACAAGAGAATGGCCCTGACTAACATTAACCTATACCTTTCACAAATCACTTACCTCACAAAAATCTTCGTTACTCAAGCTACAGCAATACAGCGAGCGCCACTACTGCCAGCTAAATAAAAGATTCAAACTACGGAAGGCACTAACTACTGATAGGCATAGTTAGCAAATGAAAGATTTTAATAGATAACAAACAATGTATTTACCTTAATAGTCATCAAAAGTCATAATATATATAGCAGTTCATGACATCCAGTCTTACAAATTTCAAAACTCCGCCATTTCTCTCTCCACATCCACCACTGCTGGCGGCTCACCTCCAACTGCGCAACGCTACGCGCTGTTAACAGCCAACTGCCCATCAGTACAATGGCAGACAACAATGCAAACTAGCCACAGACTGCACACAGCACAGCCAGTGATTTTCATACAGAGCGCTACGTGGCGTTACCAATATAAAAACCTAAACAGCCTACTTACAAAATATTAAAGGCACAGAACCCCAAAATAATGTTCCACGAGGTAGCAAAATAATATAAGAATTTGACTAGAAACATTAGGAGACGGATGTCGTTGTTTTGCTTAGACGCTATGTTGTGTGTATAAGCTTTGAGGACTTACGAGAAACCCTATTAAGAGAAAACGAGGACGTAATCGACAGTAGCTACCCGATATTGTGTGTGAAAATAGGGGATAAGGCTTTTCAAGGGATTATGGACACTTGTAGCCAGGCTTCCGTGATAAGGGAGAAGACATTTTAAGATTATGCAAGGAACATTAAGGAGTTCCTCCTGTGCTTTCGCGGTGTGAATGTGATTAGTTTAGTAGATATAAAGTCTGGCAGATTGAACTTGATGCGAATTGACAAAAGGACAAGACGATTATCTGTTTTAGTCACTGCTATAAGGTTCCATGAGCTACCGTTCTCTCCAAACGTGTCATTTACGGCTTTTGTAATAGGACTTTGCACCGTTATTCCAGAAGATATTAAAACGAAGTGTATTACATGCGGATATGGAGCGACATCTGGATGAATAATGTGCAGAATGACAATTTGATACGTATATTAACATCACAGTCACTAAAACAATAAATAATTCTCTTAAGGAATTTTAAATAAACTCACATCCAAGTCAAGCGTGACCAATAAGTGTTCAACTCGTTAAGACATGATTTAAAGAAAACTGTGAAATCATAACAAATCATTACTTTGTTAAGAATTAACTTTTGGAGAACTGAAACATGGTAAAAGATTTACTTCAATAACAACTAGTTTACACTGTATTTAAGAGTGTGGACATATCAGTTCAATGCTTTACTACAGTCCAAATACACGGGTAGTTAAGAAAGGACTTCAAAATGAAACAGTGGCTTGAATTTAAATTAAAAGGAATTGCAACTCAATTATTTACTGTTAAAAATGACTTTAAGTTCAACTAGTAGTTGAACTAACAGTACTAAAATACTTAGATGCTTCACATAAATTTCACAGTTAAAACACACAAATGATTCAGAAAAATAAATTCCAGCAACCAGTTCACTAATACTGTCGTTGGGGCATACATCTTATCAACTGTTGAAGTGTCACATTATATTACTAAGTGGAACGCATCGTAGGTGACATAGTGCGCTGTACAACTGGCTTGGCTACGAAACAATATAGACAATGAAGGAGCTGAGGAAATCTGGAAGGAAACTGAGTTAGTGCTCAACAATAACCGTTGCAATTCTACTTTACCAATCTGGGCTCGGTTTATTATGTTTTATACCGCAAGGTTCACAACGCTTAGGAATAAGCAAAAAGAGAAGACAACCATACCTAGTTTACAAAAGGAAAAAGCTGTTTAGCTTCTCGTGAAGTACGATAACCTACTGTATATACTACACAGCTCATTCTGGTCAGTAAAGTATTGACAATTTTAAGAACTACACAGCCAACCGTATTACACAAGCGCTTTAATGGATCTCACCCTTAAATTCACTGAAACTTGACTCACTTACATAAATAAATGATATACTAGTCTCTGCCATCTGTACGTAACGTCACTTGCACTTACAACAATTTACGCAAATACAAGTGCCAATGACTATTAATTACACAAATTACCTGGGGATTAAATGGAGGCGCTGCCTGTCAGCACAGTACCAGAATCATTTGAAATAACAGTCGGAACAGTCACACGTCTCACACGCCGTTATTGCATTTACTAAGTGGGCGGACAGCACTGGACAACTCTAAATATGAAAGAAACGTACTGTTGCTTTTGCTGTTCCTGTTACTGTCGTAGGCTGTATACGAATATAACTCCCCTCATGGAGTTTTAACTGTCAGTGAATCTATTATCACAGGGTGGCCGTTTTCACATCTGTCAATAGTAACTACGAAATCCAACATAGTTCTGTGCCTAAGTCACCAGACCATATAACGGACGGAGAACAACACATTTTTACTGTTACCGGTTCACCAATTCACGACCCGCATTAGAAGTTCTTGGCGAACTAACTCGTTCTCGGCACATCACCGATTGCCTGATTCCAAGTTCACGCATCCTCAACATGGCTTACACGTGGCGGCACCAGAGCAACCAAAAATCTCACAGTTCCGTCGATGTGCCAATAGTCAGCACAGAAGATGCCTGGTTATGTGGGTGACGTGCTTATCCGTAGAAGTCGTGGGCGGCACATTATCAGACTTTGTATCATTTGCTGGCAGTATTCCAAAAGCGTGCGATTTCTGTAAATCCATCTAAAAACGATTTTGGTTATTCTGAGTCAAAATTTATAGGGAATGACATCATCCCCGTAGGGATCAGACGAGACCCCGACGAGCTGTATTCCTTGAGAGACTATCCAGCTCAGAGGTGATAAAAACAAGCCCGGGACTATATCGACTTAATAAATTTCTATAAAAGGTTCATTACTAATTATACGGAGACACCGCAGTTTCAAGGCAGGATTAGTACATGAAAGTGGAGTGAAAAGGCACAACGCGAATTCTATTAGCTAAAGAAGGATCTCTTGCAGGCACTCATTCTAGCCCACTAGACTTAACCTCTTCAGTTCCGCTTGTAGTAAAATATGTTTAGCCATCTAATATTTCAGTTACATGTAACAGACGACACAGATCGCTGAAAATTGTGGAAATAGGCAAAGACACATTCCTGAAGGTGATCAAAGTATTGGTGGATGTGTATGCGGCGTTACATGGGTTCTTTACGCAAACAAAAGTCACCAGTTTCATTTGTTGTATAATACGACACGCAGGAAGAGAAGAGATTAGGTAAAGATTTTTGCCATATCACTCATGGGTTAATTCTGGTGGGCATCTACTCCAGGAGGAGGTGCAGAATTAACAGGTTGTGAATAAGACAGTCGCATTTGCCACAGAATGTTGAACAAAGCAGCATTAGACTAGTCGGTGACAGAGTTAGAGGTTTTGTCGATTGTGTGGGATTTCCCATTTTCGCTGTTTCTTGTTTGGAAGAATTACAAAGGTGTGTACTGACCACCATGCATTACAGTTTCTGATGTCTACGAAGTTTTCACTTGGATGAATGAAGCATGAGTATTATTGCTACAAGAATTTCTGATCACATATGAACGGTTTATTTCAAATGGTTCAAATGGCTCTGAGCACTATGGGACTCAACTGCTGTGGTCATAAGTCCCCTAGAACTTAGGACTACTTAAACCTAACTAACCTAAGGACATCACACACATCCATGCCCGAGGCAGGATTCGAACCTGCGACCGTAGCGGTCGTGCGGTTCCAGACTGTACTGCCTTTAACCGCTCGGCCACTCCGGCCGGCTCAAACGGTTTATTTCAATAGTAGTACAAGTTCATTTTTGTTCATTGTGAGATACAGAGTCCTAAAGTTAAATGAGCGCTGAAAATTCTGCAGTAGAGATACCAGAAATATTCAAGCATATGGCTGCTTGCTATAGATGAAACTTTCTTTCTGTTTGTTTGATTCATTACCTGCAGAAGCATTATAGGCAGAAAAGTGGAGGTAATGGACTTGTACCACTTTTGAAATAAGCTTTTCATGTATGGGAAAGAAACTGTCGTAGCGAAGCCCTGTCATAAGCTGTGACAGGCTCAACTACGAAAGCAATTGTGACTTAAGAGATAACTATGTAGATGTAATGTACCTCAAACCGGTCGCCAATCCTCGATTCAACGAATGTGCTGAGACCATCACAAAGATAAAAGTTTATCATTAACGTATTAGCGGGAACGAAACATCGTATCACAATGATGGAAGCAGGTATGTCTCAACCCTCACATTAGCAATGCATTAAGTCTGTCTCATGCTATGTTGTTAGATCTTAAGTATTTCTGTAGTGATGGTAGTTTTATTTCATGTTCTCCACAGCAGATGTATTCGTTGACAAATAACAAATTTTGCAGGTCTAATGGATGTCAAAACCATAACCAATAGGATGAGATCAGTGCCGAACATCGAAGATATGAAGACAACAAGAATTGGTGGTGGTGGTATACAGTGATATGTGTGTTCCCACATAAGTTATATTTGCTTTTTTGGGAGCACGATTTAGGGATTTTGTAGTTGGACTAGACTCTCACTGCACGAATAAGAGGGTAGTTTAATCATAATATGTGCGGGACTAGTAGGTTGTGGATAGCATAGCACGTGTTATCGTATTGAAAGGAGGCAAGCGTAAATTTATTGCCCAATAAAGGCGTGCTAGTAAGACAATAGACTGATGTAACACTCTCTCGAATAACACTACTAATGGACTAAACCCTTGTAGACACGCAAACACATAAGAAAATGTTGCATATAAAAAATCAATGAAAATCAAAATGTTGTGCATAAAAAAATCAATGAAAATTTCCACCTTAATCTGTCATTTAAAATATAGCTTGATTAGCAGTACTTCTGTAGCAACTTTCGTTATTTAAATGAAGAGGCAACACATATTGTAAAGCATATTCTGCCATTTTGTACTTACAACTTCGTTTTTAACATTTTATTGCATAATGAGAATTTCACTGAGGATAATAAGTGTTTATTTTTGACACTTTTTTTTGTCATCAGTCGTCTGACTGGTTTGATGCGGCCCACCACGAATTCCACTCCTGTGCCAACCTCTACATCTCAGAGTAGCACTTGCAACCTACGTCATCAATTATTTGCTGGATGTATTCTAATCTCTGTCTTCCTCTACAGTTTTTTCCCTCTACAGCTCCCTCTAGTACCATGGAAGTCAATCCCTCGTGTCTTAATAAATGTCCTATCATCCTGTCCCTTCTTCTTATCAGTGTTTTCCACATATTCCTTTCCTCTCCGATTCTGCGTAGAACCTCCTCATTCCTTACCTCATCAGTCCACCTAATTGTCAACATACGTCTGTAGCACCACGTATCATATGCTTCGATTCTCTTGTGTTCTGTTTTTCCCACAGTCCCTATTTCAACACTATGTTGTTGTTGTTCTTGTTGTTGTGGCCTACAGTTCTGAGACTGGTTTGATTCAGCTCTCCATGCTACTCTATCATGTGCAAGCTTCTTCATCTCCCAGTACTTACTGCAACCTAAATCCTTCTGAATCTGCTTAGTGTATTCATCTCTTGGTCTCCCTCCACAATTTTTACCCTCCACGCTGCCCTCCAGTGCTAAATTTGTAATCCCTTGATGCCTCAGAACATGTTCTACCAACCTGTCCCTACTTTTTGTCAAGTTGTGCCACAAACTCCTCTTCTCCCCAATTCTATTCAATACCTCCTCATTAGTTATGTGATTTACCCATCTAATCTTCAGCATTTTTCCGTAGCAAACCATAACGAAAGCTTCTATTATCTTCTTGTCCAAACTATTTATCGTCCATGTTTCACTTCCATACATGGCTACACTCCATACAAATACTTTCAGAAACGAATTTCTGACACTTAAATTTGTACTCGCTGTTAACAAATTTCTCTTCTTCAGAAACGCTTTCCTTGCTATTGCCAGTCTACATTTTATATCCTCTCTACTTCGACCATCATCAGTTATTTTACTCCCCAAATAGCAAAGTTCCTTTACTACTTTAAGTGTCTTATTTCGTAATCTAATTCCCTCAGCATCACCCGACTTAATTCGACTACATTCCATTATCCTCGTTTTGCTTTTGTTGATGTTCATCTTATATCCTCCTTTCAAGACACTGTCCATCCCTTCCAACTGCCCTTCCAGGTCCTTCGCTGTGTCTGACAGAATTACAATGTCATCGGCGAACCTCAAAGTTTTTATTTCTTCTCCATGGATTTTAGTATCTACTCCGAATTTTTCTTTTGTTTCCCTTACTGCTTGCTCAATATACAGATTGAATAACATCAGGGATAGGCTACTACACTGTCTCACTCCCTTCTCAACCACTGCTTCCCTTTCATGCCCCTCGACTCTTATAACTGCCATTTGGTTTCTGTATAAATTGTAAATAGCCTTTCGCTCTCTGTATTTTACCCCTGCCACCTTCAGAATTTGAAAGAGAGTATTCCAGTTTACAATGTCAAAAGCTTTCTCTAAGTTTACAAATGCTAGAAACGTAGGTTTGCCTTTCCTTAATCTTTCTTCTAAGATAAGTCGTAAGGTCAGTATTGCTTCACGTGTTCCAACATTTCTATGGAATCCAAACTGATCTTCCCCGAGGTCGGCTTCTACCCGTTTTTTTCCATTCGTCTGTAAAGAATTCGCGTTAGCTTATTGCAGCTGTGACTTATTAAACTGATAGTTCGGTAATTTTCACTTCTGTCAACACCTGCTTTCTTTGGGATTGGAATTATTATATTCTTTTTGAAGTCTGAGTGTATTTCGCTTGTCTCATGCATCTTGCTCACCAGATGGTAGAGTTTCGTCATGACTGGCTCTCCCAACGCCGTCAGTAGTTTTAATGGAAAGTTGTCTACTCCCAGGGCCTTGTTTCGCCTCACGTCTTTCAGTGCTCTGTCAAACTCTTCACGCAGTATCGTATCTCCCATTTCATCTTCATCTACATCCTCTTCCATCTCCATAATATTGTCCTCAGGTACATCGCCCTTGTATAGACCCTCTATATATCCTTCCACCTTTCTGATTTCCCTTCTTTGCTTAGCATTGGGTTTCCATCTGAGCTCTTGATATTCATACAAGTGGTTCTCTTTTCTCCAAAGGTCTCTTTAATTTCCATCACGAATTCCTCTCCTGTGCCAACCTCTTCAACTCAGAGTAGCACTTGCAAACTACGTCTTCAATTATTTGCTGGATGTATTCCAATCTCTGTCTTCCTCTACAGTTTTGGCCCTCTACAGCTCCCTCTAGTACCATGGAAGTAAATTCCTCGTGTCTTAAGAGATGTCCTATCAGCCTGTCCTTTCTCCTTATTAGTGTTTTCCACATATTCCCTTCCTCTCCGATTCTGCGTAGAACCTCTTCATTCCTTACTCATCGGTCCACCTAATTGTCAACATACGTCTGTAGCACCACGTATCATATGCTTCGATTCTCTTCTGTTATGTTTTTTCCACATTCCCTGTTTCACTACTACGTTCTCCAACATTCATTCTCAGACATATGTTCCTCAAATTAAGGCCGATATTTGATATTAGTAGACTTCTGTTGGCCAGGAATGCCCTTTTTCCCGTGCTATTCTGCTTTTGATGTCCTCCTTGCTTCGTCTGTCATTTGTTATTTTACTGCCCAGGTAGCAGAATTCCTTAACTTCATCTACTTCGTGACTATCAATCCTGATGTTAAGTTTCTCGCTGTTCTCATTTCTACTACTTCTGATTACCTTCGTCTTTCTTCGATTTACTGTCAATCCATACTGTGCACTCATTAGACTGTTTATTCCGTTCAGCAGATCATGTAATTCTTCTTAACTTTCACTCAGGATAACAATGTCATCAGTGAATCTTATCATTGATATCCTTTCACCTTGGATTTTAGTTCCACTCCTGAACCTTTCTTTTATTTCCATCATTGTTTCCTCGATGTACAGATTGAACAGTAGGGGCGAAAAGCGTCTTACACCCTTTTTAATACGAGCACTTCGTTCTTGGTCGTCCACTCTTATTTTCCCTCTTGGATGTGGTACATATTGTATATGACCCATCTCTCCCTATAGCTTACCCCCTAGTTTTCTCAGAATTTCAAACATGTTTCACCATTTTACGCTCTCGAACGCTTTTTGCTCGACGACAAATACTATGAACGTGGCTTGAGCTTTCTTTAGTCTTGCTTCCATTAGTAACCGCAACATCAGAATTGCCTCTCCCGTGCCTTTACGTTTCCTAAAGCCAAACTGATTCATTTAGCGCATCCTCAATTAGCTTTTCCATTCTTCTGTATATTATTCTTGTAAACATTTTGGATGCGTGAGCTGGTAAGCTCATTGTGCGATAATGCTCGCACTTGTCAGCTTTGGCGGCTTCGGAATTGTATGGAGGATGCTTTTCCGAAAGTCAGACGGTATGTCGCCCGACTGATACATTCCACACACCAAAGTGAATAGTCGTTTTGTTGCCACTTTCCCCAATGATTTTAGAAATTCTGATGGAATGTTATCTATCCTTTCTGCTTTAGTTGATCCTAAGTCTTCCAAAGCTCTTTTAACGATTGTAAAACGTAACTCATGAGGTGCTTGGAGGCACTTTTGATAATGGAGACAGTTAGAGAAATGAATGCTACATTCTGTCTTAACCATGTTCACGTAGTGTGGGTGTGATATAGGAGATGAAAATTAGACTGTGGCCTTGAGGAGCGTGACAGCTGTCCCCCCCCCCTCCACCAGCAGCAAGGGTGCAGTCGAGGTGAACGCGCTCTGCCGGCACTCCTGCTAACCTTCAGCTATATTAAACTCCGGAGCCGCCTTTGTTGCTGCAAAGCCACTGCCACTACTCCTTTTGGGCCGAATCAACGAGCACTCTTCAGAGGAATCAGCTGACTTCCACGCCGTTTGTCGTCTCCCAACAAAAGCGGGATTGCTGCCTCTCAAAGGACTTTGGTTGTAAATGGACTGGATCGACTCTCATGGAGCCCACCTGCTTGACCAATACCATAAATTTGTCAGCTGTAGACCTACAACAAAGCTTGTAACCCACCTAGACTGAGCTGAGAAAGGCTTAGGCTTAAGTAACTTGTATCTGAACAGACAACTGATGCATTACACGACATTGCTGGTGCAACACGTCCACGTGGACGTTAAGCGTTGATAGTCTTCAACACGTCAACGAAGAAGTTTTAAGTATGTGTCAGTTAAAAGATGTTATTCAGTCTCTTTGGTCAGTGGGAAGCGTAATATCTGAGCCATTCTAATTTTTGTGCTTGTACACATTGGAGAATTAGTCACTTAGAACCTTGTTATACTCAGTACAATGGACGATTTGCAATGTGGAAATTTAATTTAGCTGCCAATGTCAAATTCTAGTGCAGAAGAAGAGCCTCTATCATAAGAACAGTTGGGTTTCTTTTAGAATAGATTACATCTGCCACCAATATGACTTACTCTTTGGTACATCGAAGTGAGTTGTCTTCACACCACAGTAATTTAGGACAAGCAACACTCTTACTAGTCTTGGATGAACTTCATTGAACTTACAACAGTCATAATAAAAAGAAATCAATCAGTCATGGGTAGTAGAAAGTTTACAAAATTTGCAGCTGTTATGGACACTTTCTGAACTTTAATGCTTGCATGGTTAGTTGTAGCCATATGGAAGATGATGTGGAATGTGTTATCAAGGTAAACTTCGAATATTTAAGTGGTGATGAACATCTGGATTACTGAATATTAATTTCAGTCTTATTCTTGCTCCATCTACACTACTAGTTACTCATACTTATTTCGACTTAGTTTGACTTACTATGTATCGTTACATATTTTAGGCACTATAATAGACAGTCTTATTTCAGATAATTTGTATATGTTAATTTCATCTTTGTTTTTCACATCCTACATCATGTTTTACCCACATTTGTTTTGACGCAATATAACTACAGCTGTGGTGATAAGTATATTTACACAGAGCATTATACACGAGTTTTGACAATCTACAGGTGTTAAGTTCATTTTGTAGCACACTATTTACACTCTTTGTTATTGAAATTGGACTCACCTTAACCTGTTCTAGTTATATGTTGTGATCCTGTTGCTCGAGAATAGTGCCCCAATTTAAGTGTATCCTCCACCCTGTGTAGTGGTACTAGTTTGATAATTCCCTGAAACTGTTTGTTGAATTGCCTCTCGATGTTTGGAGAAAGTCATGTCTTCGGCTTCAGTAATACTTCCTAGGTATGCCAGTTGTTGTCTTTATTGGTCATCCCTTCATGTGATGTTTAAAGTATCTTGGCAGACACACCATTCTGTATTATAAAAACTGTGCTTCCGAGCCGATATGCGATAATACTAACAAAAGTATGCTCACAGCTATTTTACAGGCTCTTTGTATCATTTGAGATGATAACTTCCTTGGCTTGGAGCTAGTGTGTCCTCAAATGCCATCACTTATGTGACGATGCTTAAATATCTCCTAGGCCTAAATCTTCTTGTCCCTAATCCTTCTGCGAAACCGATGAGTCCCTACAGAAATTTTCTCTTGGCAACAGGGTATTGAAAACCGTTTATTGATTGTGGTACCTCTTACATTAAACCAGAAGTCATTAACTTGACTTGGTAACATAAGGTTTTTCCATCTGTTTCTGATACAACTGAATAACCCCGCTGCCAGAGGAAGTGCTCTGTGAAATCCTGTATTTTACTTTAATTTTAAGTGCCTTTTATGATCTCCCGCCTCTAATATGTGTTTGTTCACTGCCATGATCAAATCACATGCTGTAAGTTTAGCAGGATGTTGGGACTAACTTATTGCCTGACTTACTGGAGGAAGTCAGGGACAGAGTCCGCTCACTTTCACCGGATAATGGCAGCATGGGCGAACGAAAAAACGGTTGGAAGGAACACTGCCACATTCCTTTAGTGGAATACATTGCTTGTGAGGCGTTCGACGATGGAGAGGCGAGCTTTCCGCCGCATTTTAGGCGAGATGCTTCACTGGCACCTCTGATCTCTTGGTGAATGCTTTGACAAGGTTCGAGTACTTTTTTCTGTTCCCCAAGCGCTCTGATTGGGCTAGTACATCACTCCGTGGGGTGTGACAGTGGACTCGTCAGAGAGGTCTCAAAAATATATTAGCGAGAAGGCATGTTTGAGGAAGGCCGATGGGCAAATAGACATGGGGAGTGGTAGAGATGATATGTGTTGGACGTAGCTGAAGGCTCTTGGAAAACTTCCGAGGTTGCGGACACGTGGTGCTGCTGCAGCATGCAGGCTGGGATAGTAAATGAAAATGTAACTGTAAGTGGGGTTTGCTGGGACGTTCTACCACGGTGCAACTCGATAATATCAGGGCTTTTGGTAATAGAGAACGTTCTAAGTTATTCAGTCTTTGTTTACATGTGAATACACATATAATTAGTGAACACGGCGCCTTTTTTTCAGTTTCCGGAAGTGACTATTCGACTCTGTTAGCAAAGTGGGGTCCATATGAGGATCATTCCCTTGTTATTCATAGAAACATTATTTACGTTCCTCTGGCCTCGGAAAAGCACCTCGATCTTAACCTATGCTTCTTTGGTCGTAAATTACACTAATGGACCAGCACATTGAACCATTTTTCTTACCGTCTTCAAAAGAGCGTGTCTAGTGCCTGCATGGCTAATATTCCATCCAGTATAAGAATCCAAGCCGTTAACACACAGAGGCTCCCCTCATGCTGATCCTTTTGTCCATTATTCTTCTTTGTGATAACGAATTCGTGCAGAATGATAATGCTTAGCAATCAATCACAATTTCGTACTCAAATCTCATGTCAAACATGCACTACTATGGAAATAAAAGTGTTAGTTTCTTAAGGACCTTTTTAAATCAGCTTGTCAGCAGTCCGAATGCAATTTTAGTCAGCAGTATAAAAAGTCTGTAAAGTGCAAATATCGTTTAAAAAGCAACCCGTCATCTCCATATGACTGTACCGAGTAAGTATTACTTTGTTCAGGGTTAGCTTGAGAATATATTTCTTGATTTCACGGCGTAGATGACCCATACATTAGTTAGAATCCGGTATAACTATTGAACTTACAGTACACTACCAACTAAATACGGTAAAAGAGGGAATTTCTGGTGGGAGGCGTTCCTAATGTGTTCTAGTAGGACAGGATCCGTTGGCAGTTACTAGGTCACTCTCGATTCCGACCCCTATACACCCCCACATTTTATACTCGCTAGACCCACCGAAAACGACAAGCACCTTATACTCCGAATACATTCCTGGAAATTGAAATAAGAACACCGTGAATTCATTGTCCCAGGAAGGGGAAACTTTATTGACAAATTCCTGGGGTCAGATACATCACATGATCACACTGACAGAACCACAGGCACATAGACACAGGCAACAGAGCATGCACAATGTCGGCACTAGTACAGTGTATATCCACCTTTCGCAGCAATGCAGGCTGCTAGTCTCCCATGGAGACGATCGTAGAGATGCTGGATGTAATCCTGTGGAACGGCTTGCAATGTCATTTCCACCTGGCGCCTCAGTTGGACCAGCGTTCGTGCTGGACGTGCAGACCGCGTGAGACGACGCTTCATCCAGTCCCAAACATGCTCAATGGGGGACAGATCCGGAGATCTTGCTGGCCAGGGTAGTTGACTTACACCTTCTAGAGCACGTTGGGTGGCACGGGATACATGCGGACGTGCATTGTCCTGTTGGAACAGCAAGTTCCCTTGCCGGTCTAGGAATGGTAGAACGATGGGTTCGATGACGGTTTGGATGTACCGTGCACTATTCAGTGTCCCCTCGACGATCACCAGTGGTGTACGGCCAGTGTAGGAGATCGCTCCCCACACCATGATGCCGGGTGTTGGCCCTGTGTGCCTCGGTCGTATGCAGTCCTGATTGTGGCGCTCACCTGCACGGCGCCAAACACGCATACGACCATCATTGGCACCAAGGCAGAAGCGACTCTCATCGCTGAAGACGACACGTCTCCATTCGTCCCTCCATTCACGCCTGTCGCGACACCACTGGAGGCGGGCTGCACGATGTTGGGGCGTGAGCGGAAGACGGCCTAACGGTGTGCGGGACCGTAGCCCAGCTTCATGGAGACGGTTGCGAATGGTCCTCGCCGATACCCCAGGAGCAACAGTGTCCCTAATTTGCTGGGAAGTGGCGGTGCGGTCCCCTACGGCACTGCGTAGGATCCTACGGTCTTGGCGTGCATCCGTGCGTCGCTGCGGTCCGGTCCCAGGTCGACGGGCACGTGCACCTTCCGCCAACCACTGGCGACAACATCGATGTACTGTGGAGACCTCACGCCCTACGTGTTAAGCAATTCGGCGGTACGTCCACCCGGCCTCCCGCATGCCCACTATACGCCCTCGCTCAAAGTCCGTCAACTGCACATACGGTTCACGTCCACGCTGACGCGGCATGCTACCAGTGTTAAAGACTGCGATGGAGCTCCGTATGCCACGGCAAACTGGCTGACACTGACGGCGGCAGTGCACAAATTCTGCGCAGCTAGCGCCATTCGACGGCCAACACCGCGGTTCCTGGTGTGTCCGCTGTGCCGTGCGTGTGATCATTGCTTGTACAGCCCTCTCGCAGTGTCCGGAGCAAGTATGGTGGGTCTGACACACCGGTGTCAATGTGTTCTTTTTTCCATTTCCAGGAGTGTATGTTGGTGGTCTCTTTTACAGTTTTTGTGTCCGACTCTTTCTGACTGCTTTAACATTTAACATTCTGCTTGTAGTTGCACTATCCAATAACACCAGTTCAAAGAATCATTAGTGTCTTTAACACACTAAAGTTTTGACGAATATCGCGGTAATAACTATGTAAGCTTCTCATAAAGTGCTATTCTGAAAATGTATTGTTTGTGGCTTTGTGGATGTAGTGCAAGTTTTGTGGCACATTATTGGAGGCTGCCGTAGAAACAGCACAATATTTCAACGAGGTAGCTTCTTGTCTTCTTCAGGAACAGCCGTCACAGTTGCACCTAAAATGAAGAGTAGCTGCCTGGTTGAAAGACTGTGCAGCGTCCACCACCCGATATTTTCCTTCAGAAACTTTAAGCAATTTAGAAAATGCATAGAAGATGGAAATCCAATGACACAGAACTAGCGATCGTTTCTGAAATACAATATGCTTCTCTGGAATTATGTTTTGGATCGAAAACATGTAGATCTAGAAGCAGCAAAGAATAATTGCGTCGAAGAGATTAACAGGCTTAAACAGTAGTATATGCATATACAACGATATTTCGTAGTTACCGAGGAACATACAGATTGGTGAGACGGAAGACTATTACGCATTGTGGTGTATAATCGATTTTATCTTTGAGGCATCAGTCTTTTGACTGGTTTGATGCAGCTTGCCAGGAATTGCTCTCCTGTGCCAGCATTTTCATCTCAGAAGAGCAATTACAAAAAACGTCCTTAATTATTAGTCGGATTTATTCCAATGTCTGTCTTCTTCTACAGATTTTACTTACTCTCCACAGTTCACTCTAGTTCCATTAGAACTATTCCCTGATATCTTAACAGACGTCCGATCATCGTGATCCTTCTTGTTGTGAGTGTTTTCCATATATTCCTGTCCTCGCTGATTCTGCGGAGAACCTTCTCATTCCTTACCTTATCAGCCCAGATAATTTTATTCGTCTGTAGCAAGACATCTCAAATGCTTTGTTTCTCTCCTGTTCCGGTTTCACACAGTCCACGTTTCACTAACATACAAGACTGTGTTCCAAAAACGCGTTCTCAGAAATTTCTTTCTCAAATTAAAGTCTATGAGAGTAGTAGACGTCTCTCAGCCAATATAATTGATATACGACGTAAAATGTTATTTACGATCGGACAGAATGAAAGAGCGTTCGTCACATCACAAAATGTATGAGCTTTTAGTTCAGCAGATATATTCGCGAGCCCGGAGATACGTAGATAGATAGACAGAGAGAGAGAGAGAGAGAGAGAGAGAGAGAGAGGGAGAGAGGTAGGGCGAAAGAGGGGGTAAGAAAGAGTGAGAGATATGGGAGGGGGCAGGACGAAAGAAGGTGAAGAATAAAAGGAGAGTGAAGAGCAGTTGAGGACAGCTAACAGGCGCTGTCAACAAAATGCCTTTTTCTGAAGGCATCAGTGTTTGACTTGTGTCATACATTATTAGTAGAGATAATTTCTATCCATTGTTCTTAAAACATCCACTATTTATAAAAATGCCTTTCAAATACACTTCAGACGTCTAACACTCTTACTTTGTATCGAAGATATAAAAGTTCCGGTGTTCTCCCGGGGGTTCAACACTTTGCTGGAGCTACGGAATAGAAGGGAAACGGTGGGCGTCAATTATCGAGCGCACCTGTCAGATCTCAGTTCATCGGTGCTGCTCGTGACAGGCCGGTTAATTGCTGGATCGCACCCGGATAAATGGGAGCGCACGAGGAATGTAGAGTGAATGACAAAGCCAAAGCCCGCTTGTTTTCAGAGCCGCAGAGACAGCTATCACTAATCCACTGATGGCGTGCCTTCAGTAGCAACAAGTGTATGTTGTCGCATACGTAACCCAGGTCAGAATGTGAACGTGCACCGAGCAACACAGGTCACACACTGGATGTTGTCCCGTCCAGTTTCACTTACATTTATAAATATTGCAGTTTTCATACCACTATGTGAACAAGTAGAGTAGTTGGATCAGCGGACATACAGGGCTGGTAAAGCCAATGTTATTTCAATGCCAAGGAAAAGAGCGCCCATCACCGCACACAATGTATGAGCTTTTAGTTCAGCGGTATAAACACACACACACACACACACAAATACACTCGCACACCTGGAGGTAGGTTGATAGATAGCGAGAGAGCTAGAGAGAGAGAGAGAGAGAGAGAGAGAGAGAGGGAGAGAGAGAAAAGGGGGGGGGGAGAGTTAGAGCAGGTGAGGGGATAAGAACGAGTGAGAGATATGTCATGCTCCATTATTTAGAAGAAAGTTGGCTTCAGGCGCTCTTTAATCTTACATTAGGCCGGTACGGAGCGGTAGTCATTAGAATAAAAGGAGTATATAACTGGTTCAGTTGCTTTCGGGACTTAAAGGAGACTGCAGATGCGCCAAGTTTGGTCCTGACCGTCATAAAGATAACGACCAGTTATGAGGATGCGGCAGTTATATAAAGTGGAGCCGTCTCCCCTTATTACACGTTTGTTCTCACCGTTCCACACTTATAACTCATCAAAATGTCGCCTACACAATGTTTCTACCCTCACTTACCCCCCCTCCCCCCAGTGCACCACACTACACTAAAACTTCACCCCAATACACCACAATACCTTACAACACCCTCCCCACCCTGCAGGCCGTCGATCCAAAACGTGAAACAATAAAAGTACCGTAAAAAGGACTTCATTTTAAATACTTCCATAAAACAACAAACAGTTTTTACGATTTTCCCAATTTATCCGTACATGAGACAGCTACGTGTCTGGATCATTGCACATAACAATTACTGCACACAACCTAACTGTTTCTTATGAAAATCTGTATTTAATCGGTAATACAACCTTTTTAAACTTGGAATAAAACATAAAAATGGTTTGTTATTTGCAATCCTATAGCATATGAAAATTTTGAACTAACCTGACGCCGTATTGCAAGACAAAACATGGACGGACAGATAATTCCAAAGGTGTAAATAAAGTCTCACAAACTGTACCACTTTCGCCATTCTTCTGGTTTTAGTGAAATCTAATATACACAGTATTATCTAAATGTAATGCTAATAATCTGTAGCCAATTTTCTCAAATACATGTAGCAAAAGTTTCTAAAATAAATCTTCTAAAATTTAAAACATATAACCAACAGATGGGGAAGTGCAAAGTGGTACAATTTATTAGCTGATCTTGGAGATTCTACCACTGGAATCATACAACATACGACCAAAGACTTCCTCGACTGTAAGAATAAACACGTAACTTTGGTGAGTATGACCAATATTAATTTTAATTTTTTTCTCGTTAGCTAACAAATCTGAACCTATGATACATATTCAGTATCTAAAATACTAGGCTGCTTTTGGACTTACACTGAACAGTCTGAACATTAGTTACTCATTCAGGTTTGCAGCTATCACAATAAAATACTTTTTTCATCATACTTACTTTCGCACACTGGCGTGGAACCACACACAACATTTGAGGAACTTCGTCATTATTTCGTCCTGCCGAACTTCACAGATATTGCAAGATCAGCTTTAAGACGTATTTCCACATCTCGTTTTGCTTCTTTTAGTTTTGTTAAACCTTATTTTGTTTTCCTCCGAATCTTTGTCAACAAGGAGGAGTTCATGAAAGTACTGTTTTCAGCAGCATATGACTTTGCTCTGCTTCTTTTTCCTTTGTTGGGATGTATCTTGTGTCTATTGACACTCTCCTATCACTGATCGGTGATGTGAGAATTGAAGGATTCAGCAATGCATAATTTCCATTAGTGTATCTTGCTTTTAATGGGAATTCTTGAATTGTCTGCCCATTCATTTCTGCTTTCCCTTTTCTGATTCAGGATCGAATTTAGTCGCCGAAAAGTCCGAATCTTGAAAAATGTGTGGATCCAAATGCCAGATTCCAGGTTTGGGGTATTCACTGATCGTTTTTTGTACGGTCGCAGCCCTGCCATATGACTCTCCTAACAGATAAACAAACCTTGTCTGCCATTAGGATTTGTCAGTTGCTAGGCTGTAATAAGTCGCAAAGGATCAAAAATGTACCTCTACTTATTGTACCCTGTAAGTGGTGTGCGGCAGGCAAAGGATGATTACACCGTTGTCTCTAGCTGAAGTTATAGTTTGCAATTTTTTCTGTGTTTTATGTCCGTCTAACAATAGGAACACTTTTCGGTTAGAATCAGATTTTACAGCGTCGATGAAGCTCCATTCTCAGAGCAGGCAATTCACTAGCCATCCCACCGCCTTCTGGTTGGTTAGTTGCTTGGTTCGTCCGATTTAAGCGACTAAACAGGGAGACCATCAATCTCAAAAAACTTACATAGCAAATTTCGTGATAGGTGGAGCTGAATGTCATAAATCATCAGAAAATCGCTTTATCTTAAATACCAGCATTGGAGGCACATACATGCCATAACCACTCAAACAAAAAACACATGTGGTATTTGTTTCCTGTACTAGTTATAGCCCAAACGTGATGCTTCTGTCTTGATATAACCATCTTTGGAGGTTTCTGTACCATGGGTGGGTTAGTGTCGTCCATATTGAAATCTGCGTGTGGAAACCATGTTTCTACAATAAATCAGAAAGAACACGAAACAATTTCATGACCACTTCTTCGTTAATGCCAAATACTATAGCTGCTTAAGTAGCCTCTGGCAGATACAGGGATAATGCAGGATGCCGATACATGAAGCTACGAGTACTATACCATTGCCCACCGGCCATGCGATTTTTAAATCTATTTGTAATCCCATTCGCTTCAAATCAAAGGCTAGCATTTATAAGTCATTTCGAGAACATCCAGATTTGCACACTTTTATTATCTAGTCTCCTCTTCAGTGTGGGCTTTGGAACGCCATATGCACTGCATATACCAGCATCACCATTTACAAAAACAGAAACAGCCTTCTTCATGTCTTCTTGGGACCATAAACCATATGTATTAGGTGCTGCTATTGGAAAATGTACCACTATAATATGTAAGAAATATTATATTAATAACGAAAACACTTCCTGATGTTCTGAAATTATTTTTGTGAAATTTTTTATATCGGACTTAAGTTTAAAATTGGCTTTCTTTTTAGGGATATAATCAAGCTCTTTCGCTAGTAGGTAACATCGAGCAGAAAAAGATGACACTATTGGAAATATTGGATCGCTGTCTTTATGTGATTTGGGTAAGCTATTTTTCAGAAACTGTGCATGATGAAGCATATTTGATACCTTTATTTTACTCTGAGCTCATTCACAGTAATTGTTATATCCTGTAAGTTCGTTATTCGATCTGAAAACTGTTGATTGGTAATAGGTGTTGTCAAAGGTTTATACTTTGTTAATTGCAAAGTTTTTTTGCACATTCTATATTTACCGGATAATTGTATTTACCTGTTCGCGGACATCGCGATCAAATCTGTTGAACTCGCACGGAGGTGTGACGGGAGTAATATACATGTGAAAAACTTTTAAATGTGAACTTATGTTGTAGTGGATTCTGTACCAGTTTCGCATTTCTTCTCTTACCACGTTCTCTTGCCGATCTTGATAGCTTTCGTTGCAGGTAACAAAATACACTGGTTTTATTTTGAACCAAATATGTTGCGTGGCCGTTAGCTTCTCGTTCAGTAACCTCCTGTACATAACGATTAACTGCACTATGTTAACACACTTTGTAACATTAACCGAATCTTCTGACGGTGCTTGGCAAACAAGATATACATATTAATAAGTAAAACCGTAATGTTCTAAACAATTTTGCTGAACATTAGGGAGTTTTCCTTACTGATATGATTATCATGTGTTGCCAAGCACTGATGGTGATTTTAAATGTTACTACATTACAAAAAAATAGTTCAAATGGCTCTGAGTACTATGGGACTTAACATCTGTGGTCGTCAGTCCCCTAGAACTTAGAACTACTTAAACCTAACTAACCTAAGGACATCACACACATCCATGCACGAGGCAGGATTCGAACCTGCGACCGTAGCGGTCACGCGGTTCCATACTGAAGCGCCTAGAACCGCACGGTCACACCAGCCGGCTACTACATTACATTATCACTGAATAAGTGTATGTAATGGTATAATACTTTAGCCTAGATATGTGAAACCATCCAAGTAAAAATGTAAATATCCATAAAATATATATTCTTAGCGACGTAAAGTCTTACCAAACATAAATGCCTTTTTCTTCGTTCTAATTAATGTTCCTTTTTTTCATTTTCTATGTATACATCTACAGCTATACTGGGTAAATAAATCCCTGTAAGCTGCGTTACATCGGAACTTTTTACTGAACCATACATTAAGGTCTGTCCGTGACTGCGAGTTGTTATTCGTCTAGATTTGCAAGCTCTACAAGATAGTAGCCAAGGAACAAAGGTAGTTTTTGTGCTGAAAGACAAGACCTGCAGTTTTCCAACCACATTTTTTTGTGACGTATGGCGTCGCGCGTCCATTTCTGCTCGTCAAGATTTCTCAACGTTTTTGTTGCTCACCATTTCCAGCCAAAGTATCTAAAAGTTGGCTCACTCATCTGGACCAGAGTCAAGGAGAGTAAATGCAATGGTAGTTATAAAACAAATCTTTGATCAAATAAGAAGAGCCACCGCAGTGCCTGTTCTTTTCTCTGAATTCTTAATACAACTTATCACTGAGTTTGGCCACTGTGCACAACGATAGCGCCGTCACGGTTAGAACAACAAGCTTAGGTGTTCGCTACGCTATATTTATTACTAGCGGGTCGTCTAACCGTGGAAAAATTGTGGGAGAGTGTAAAGGATCTTGCAGTCTAAGTCAAGACTGATAAAATCACAATAGAAATTAATACAAATCTAATTTCTCTAAAATTCATACTAAATTACAAAATGACATTAACAATACCAAATCAAGGTTAACGAGACAAGATACCACTAATTATAACAAAATTAAGCAACAAAAGTTTGTGGTAAAGTAGGCAAGTAACGAACTGCTCAGAATATAAATCGTGCTGCCACAGTTCCAACACTTGTATTACTCCAAAATCAGGAAACTGTGCAACCATGAGCATCAAAAAGCAGCTAGCAGACGCGTGACCCTCACAGCGGGCGGCCGTCAAATGACTGTGAAACATAGATCACCCTCCACAACTTCCTACTTTCAAAAAGCGCATTACAGAGAGGACGATTCAGTGCTGTTCATGGCCGTACCCAGCAAGGGGCAGGGGGGGGGGGGGGGGGGGGGCAGCTGCCCCCCTAGAAGATATTCGCAGTTTTTCACTAGTTTACTGTTTTATTTAATAAGAAATGCTGCATGTTTTCTCGGATTGTACAAGTGCATTCTTGTATTTAAAATGTTTATTAAGAGCAGTTTTTGACTGGTTTACTGTTTTATTTAATAAGAAGTGCTGCATGTTGTCTCGAGTCCTTGTTTCCTGAGCCTAGTATGACCTGCTTCCCCCCCCCCCCCCCCCCCCCCAGTTCAGATCCTGGGTACGCCCTTGGTGCTGTTGCCAGTGTGACTCCCGAGAATATCGCTTATTTCACAATCTCATCAGAGTATTCATGCCACGCTTCTCCTATTGATAGTATCGTCAAGATAGATGATAGTTTTAGACCCAGTGTATAACATAAATTCTTTCTTTCTATTTTTAACTTGCAAAAAGAAGACAGTTTTTGCTGCAATCACAGTTTCTCGTAGACATACGAGAATGGCTGGGCACAGATCAAGGTAACTCAATGTCAGCTATGCCAAGTGCACCACACAATATTTTTTTTTTATATTTGATATTTAAATGAAGTTTTTATCAGTATTAGCAGCTCTTGAAACAGAAGAGACGTAAATGATGTTGAAAAACTGAAGTGTTGGATGTTTAAGGTCATCGTAAAGGCGGAAGAAAAAATGGCTCTGAGCACTATGGGACTCAACTGCTGTGGTCATAAGTCCCCTAGAACTTAGAACTACTTAAACCTAACTAACCTAAGGACATCACACACATCCATGCCCGAGGCAGGATTCGAACCTGCGACCGTAGCGGTCGTGCGGTTCCAGACTGTAGCGCCTTTAACCGTTCGGCCACTCCGGCCGGCAAAGGCGGAAGACGGAAAAAGAAAAAAAAACAGTTGTATTGTTACTTATTCGTCGGTAGCTTACTTCATTCCATAAAAGTAGCTTTTTATTTGAGAATAAATATTGTCATTCATTACGTAAATAGAGGATGACTTCGTCTGGTTTCGGTTTCCATCAGCTTCTCGTCTTCAAACACTTGTCGAAAAGCTTCTTTACTATTATAATTCGTTAGGCTATTTACAGACAATGCCCCATATTCCACGGAGTTCCATGAAATAGTTTGTCGAATGATTCTTTGATGCTAGCTACTTCTGACAATAACCAAAGGAGGGAGGGGGCGGGGGGCTGGTAAGACAATTGACTCGCTTCCGGGAAGACAGTGATTCAAATCACAGCCAGTTTGGGTTTCTCGTTGACTCCCCCATCCACTCACCCGAAACGTCTTGTAAAATCGACACCGTCGATTCCGTTCCCATTTTCGAGTTTGCGTTGTGTCATCGACGAGATGTTAAACCTAGACATTCCATTACTAACAAGTCATATCCAGTTTCAATGCCCTTACACCCAGGTCGCAAAGGCCTAGGTAATGGGTACGTCACCGGTGGCCCTTGGACGGTATTTGACACGTGGTTGGTGTCAATACGGCTCGTCGAAGGAATTTGCAGGGCCACTCTTCATTGTTTGTCGGCTGAGTTTGCCAGTTTCATTGCCATATTTTTTCCATACTTTTTCGTACTAAATAATTCTTGTCCCTAAATTAGATAATTCTTATCCATTGTAGTCGTATGAGGCGTGTTTTTTAAGTAAGTATCGTTTTGAAATTATTAAAAAGACGTGCTAAGATATCTCAATAATTTTACTTTTACATGAAAGCCTGTACCTTAATCTACTTTTCTATATAGTTTCCGTCAATATTGAGGCACTTATCATAACGTTGTACCACTTTTTTAAATACCCTCCTCAAAGAAGTCTGCCGCCTGACTTGTTAACCACTGCATCACCACTGTTTTGATTTCGTCATCGTCTTGAAGATGCTTTCCGCCCAGGTGTTTCTTCAAGTGCAGAAACAGATGGTAGTCACTGGGCGTAAGATCGGGGCTGTACGGAGGATGATCTAGAGTTTCCCATCGAAAAGATGTGATGAGATCTTTGGTCTGATTCGCCACATGCGGACGGGCATTGTCTTGCACCAAAACGATGCTCTTGCTCAACTTCCATAGACTGTTGCTTTGATTCTGGTGTGACGGAGACCACTCATGTTTCATCGCCCGTAACAACTTGGCTTAAGAAATCATCACCGTCGTTGTGGTACCGCTCAAGGAAAGTCAATGCACTGTCTAAACGTTTGGTTTTGTGCACAACCGTCAACATTTTCGGTACCCAGCGTGAGCACAATTTTCGGTAATTCAAGTGCTTGGTCACAATGCCATACAAAACACTACGAGAAACATTACGAAAGTCATCCCGCAAGGAGGAAATCGTAAAGCGTCTGTTTTCTCTCACCTTATTGGCCACTTCGTGCATCAAACTATCATTAACGCAGAAGGACTCCCAAGCCGTTGTTCATCATGCACATTTGTGAGGCCATTTTTAAATGCTCTCACCCACTTTCTTACCATTCCATCACTCATAATGTTTTCTCCGTAAACTGCACAGATCTCACGATGAATATCGATCACTTTTAGGCCTTTAGCAGTAAGAAATCTTATAACAGCCCGTACTTCAAAGTCGGCGGGACTCACGATTATCGGAGGCATCTTAAACACTCAGTACACAACGTAAACAAGGAAGAATCAGACTATAATGGCGTCAGTGCATAGATTAAGGTACAGGATTTCACGTAAAAATAAAATTATTGAGATATCTTGGCACGTCTTTTTTTTAAATTTCAAAACGGTACTTACTTAAAAAACGCACCTCGTATTAAAACACTACACCTGCTGAAATTGAAAGTAATTTATAATGGATTAGCTGCAACTGTTGCTTTCACAAGCGTCTTGGCATCTTCAGATGCTGACATTTATTCTCGTGTCGTGTACATTGTTTCTTTACTAACGGCGTTGCAGAATACTGCAACGCAAATTTTTAAACCAGCTGTTGTCAAATGTCGTAAATAAAGATACAATGTTCACGACGTGTAAGTAAATGTCTACATCTGAACATGGGGCGAACATAAAATGAATGCATTCTCAAAAATGCGCGTTTTGAGGCACAATTTATTGGCGTGGCGTTTCGGTGTGGTATTCATATCAGTGCGTCGGCGCATGGGCATTAGTCACGGACGCTGTAGTTTTGACTTTATGCGGCAGAAGCACTGCTGTCACGTCACGTGACGAGGCCGCCTGTGAAAGTATGTATGTTTGTGAATCAGGCCCGCAGGTCACCGAAGGTTGCCCCTTCCTGTCTTAGGAGATGTACTGATTTATTCTAATACTTTAGATTGAATCTTAAAAAGGTATCAAAGCTGTAGGATTCAGTCATGAATTTAAGAACTATTTATACTTGTTTGTTATATTTTTCATTCGTACGAATCATATTTGTACAAGGTATTAGAACGTCGACGAATTTCTCTTTAAGTGTATAGACAGTGTCATATCTGTCACCATAATGCGTTGAATTTAGTGTCTTTATCGTTTCCTTGGAAATACTCCCGGAAAATCCTCCCGATTTGGCATACAGTGGTCGTAATCAGATATTCTCAATGTTTTGGAAAAAAAACAGAGCTGTTTCTTGATGACTCTCTTACCTACAGAGTGGCTTTAAGGACTAAACTGAAATTGCGACTTGATTATTTTTTTGCACAACGTTGTGTACTCCACTTATGACGGATACCCTCTATTAGTCTTGGCTAAAACATTCAACCAGATCTAGTCACTTTCGCTCTACAGTCGGTTGATGGTCGACTTCTAATGCAGAATGGAGTTTGACTTGGGTAAGGATGATAAATGATTGTCATATCTTAACCTGTCAATGACTTCCAAAACCATGTTGGATTAAAAAAGCAAAAGACGTCATTTGACAGTGGGATTTTGCTCATTTTTACGCAATTCTCCTTACCATTTTACTTTTTCCTTTATTTATCTCCTTTCTTTCCTTCCAGTGCCAGAAACACTTTACCAAAGGCAGCACTGCGCCGGTGGCCTCAGCCTGTTACGCTCCTGTTACCGTCGCTGGACAGTATGCTTAACTGAGTCGCCATATTCTCTTAAGAGTGAATAAGAAATCCCGCTGGCTCTGAAAGAGACAGGGGTGTCTGCAGCGACCCACACCGTTGCCTAGCACCAGTTCGAGACGAATCGAATGTCGAGCCGAGCAACATGACTGTTTCTGTCTCCTTTCAGCAAATCTTAAGAAAAGCGTGCCATCCAGTGAGAGAACGGAATAACGATAGCAGTAAGAATGAAAACAATCAGCAAACATCTGAGTTCTTCCAATTCGTGGCACCCATACCACAGACGTCAAGTGGTGTCAAATCGATTGTACTTTAGCGTGGGCGCATAAAATAAATTCTTACAGACGTGCATGTTTGTTGAATATGGAGATCTATGACACCCACACGATTCATCACGGTCTGATTTAAATAACTTTTGTAATTAAACAAAAACCTGAATACTATGCGTTTTCCAACGCCCTTCCTATGACCAAGTACTCTCTGCATTCACTGCTATGATAGACAAGTTGAAAGTCTTGAACCATACGTTTAGCGTGCACATGTCAAAAGAAATTATACATATTTATAATATTTTTATCAGTAATTTAGTTTTCTTTTTAAACTGGTGCGAATTCCGCGATCAGATGTAGTGGCTTTTCATGTCATTCATACTATCCACGGTCCTATAAGCATATTTCCGTTCAGCGATTGATTGGATAGTGAAATACCCTGTAAGTGAGACGATATTTAAAATTATGAATTACACACACAGAAAGCGATAGACCGAACAACGACATTAACTATCAATTAACTGTGATGTTATAGACCAAAAAAACAGAGCAACAAGCTAGGAACAGAGATGAGATGATTTTAGAAAGGAGTCAACAAAACAAAAATGTATAGGTTTGTAGTTTCCACACTGGCGTCAGATTTCCGATAAGTCGTTTGTTTCGGAAAACTAGGCTGCAAATTGGCAACTAGACAGAAAACACTGCAATATCAAGCATGATACACAACGTGGATAACATTCAGAAATAAAACAAGTGTGGCGTATATAAAACAAGGTGTAGTGAAGCTGATAAGATTTATATTGGGCAAACCGAGATAAAAGAGGTTTGAAGAACATCAGTATTTAGTCATCATTTAAGAGAGAAGATATATTCTTTCAGGAGTGCTAGTTCTGGAAGGTTCGCAGGAGAGCTTCTGTAAAGTTGGAAGGTAGGAGACTAGATACTGGTAGAAATAAAACTGTGAGGACCGGGCGTGAGTGGTGCTTGGGTAGCTCAGATGACGCAGTCAGCGTTCGGCAGGGCAGCAGTGCGCACCGCGCTCGGCCGTCCCCGCCGCTGCGCGCGCGGAGTGTTTTGTTTACATCCTAGTCACAGCGCTTCTCAGTCGAACAAGCTCTAATGGCCAACTCTTACAGGAAAACACTCTTAAATTCACCTTCGCAAATGAATACGCACAGCCCAAAGCACTGACCGTCGAACGCTTCCTACGCGATGACGTGAAGATCCCCCGTGACGAACTCATGGGCATCCACCTATCGATCATTAGCAGCGTCGTTTACGTGAAGATGACTTCCGACGGTGCCTGCAACGAGATTATTGAAAGGACGCGATATGGACTAAAATTTCGGCACTCCGACGGAAACGTCGGGCCTGTGGATGTCGACCATGCAGGACTAGGCCTTCGGACGATCCGTGTGTTCGAACTGCCTTCCGAGGTGAATGAAGATGAAGTCATCGCGGCGCTAAGCCCGTTCGGAAAAGTCCAGAGCCACGTAGCCGAGACATGGGCACAGTTTACGACATATCCGGTGCTTAATGGTGTGAGACAAGTCCGAATCGATCTCAAACGGCACGTTCCATCGTAAATTTCTATCGGCGGCTGCCGTGCGGTGGTCATTTACGACGGACAACCTCGAACATGTTCCGATTGTGGCAAAAAAGGCCACGTCCGTAATGGATGCCTGCAACACCGCATCACACAACTAAGGCACGACGATATGAACACCGACAGAACCACAACCACCCTTCCAGTCACCTGTGCGGCGACACTGCACGTCCAGCCCTCACAAGACGCCGTTCATGAGCGTCTCTCTGGTCCGATGCACCCGGAGGCATCCCAGCACCTTTACACCGGCGATGCCGCCCGTTAACATGTCCAACAGCCGGACACACCCACGCTAGAAGATGACAAGGATACCAATGAGAGTGTTCTGGAGAATGACGACCGCATCATAGCACCCGCGGCTTTTGTACCGGAACGACGTGAATCTCTTCCTTCCTCAGACACCGAAACTCATTGCCGTAAGCAAAAGTCGCCCAAATCACGAAAAAAAACGCCGCAAGACATCAGAATCGACCATTGAGTCCCCTCCGCAGGACGAAGAGATGGCACATCACTCTGACGGAGAACACGATAACCCTTTCTCCTCTGCCACGGAGACGCATCATCCACAAGACGGTGATCCGTCCAACAGAGATCGTGCGCACGCCCCGCGCCCAGAAGCCATGGAACACAGCACGCCTGTTGTCACCAACGCAACTGAGCCGACTCGGCCAGCGCTGCCACCTGTCGCCGATGTCAAACCTGTCGGACATTTTTCATGGGCGGATGACACAGATTTCCCACCTCCATCTGATGCGGAAATGAGATCTGTTCCTCCGTTAGACCAACACTAAAATGGGGGAAGTTTCTACGGCGACTCCTGCGACTTCTATGGACTTCCATCATCCTCCACGACAATCTTCACCAGCTACGAACCTATCGGCAGCACGGATCTCTCGTCAGGCGTACCGAATAGCTACTATCAATACTAATAATATCGGCTCTCACGTTAAACCTCAACTGCTGCGTGACACGCTAAGAGCAGCGGACATCGACATCGCCCTGTTACAAGAACTGAGGACAGCAACTTGGAAAGGGTGTTATGGATATGAGACGTACGCCGCCCCTGCAGCTATGGAACACACAGGCGCAGCCATCCTCCTACGAGAAGGGATTGCAGTTTCCGATGTCGCATACCTCCCAACGGCGCGAGGGGTGGCCATAACAGTTGAAGGACTCAAAATCATATATCTCTACGCCCCATCGGGCACTGATAAACGGAGGGATCGGTCCCAGTTCTACGCAGAAGATATCACGCCTTTATTCCTCGGTCGATACGATCATCTCATCGTAGGTGGAGATTTCAACTATGTTCTAGAGCGCACAGACCAATACCCCCACTTCACCACATGTCCGGAACTTCGCTTCCTCGTCCGCCGCCTTCGTCTCCTCGAGACTTGGCGCGTGGTACATGGCGACCGCCCGGGGTACACACACATCACGAGCCACTCCGCCAGCTGACTTGATAGAATATATATCTCTGACACAAAATCAGTTCTCCTCGACGCCGAACGTTGCCCGTCTGCCTTTTCGGATCATGACATCTACATCTGTACCATGAACCTACGTCGACAATCTATATGGCGCAGTGCAGGACCTTGGAAACTCAATGTCACGCTACTGCGGGACCATGAATGTCGACAACAGGTCACCGACACGTGGCACACCTGTGTTCAACGCATCATGCGTTACGAGACCACACTGCAGTGGTGGTTGCTGTGCGCCAAACCGGCCATCCGACGCACATTGACACACTATGGCAGAGCCAAAGCCAGGTGGAATCACCACACAACTGATTTTTACTATAGCGCTCTACGTGAACTCATGGATCATCCTCCATCCCCGGATCGTCTAAAAGAAGCTCAACGCATCAAGGCGAAGATTTTAACCTTGACCAGATGCCGTCTAGAGGGAGCCATTGTACGAGCAAGCAGCCAAGATAGGATTAACGGTGAAGAACCTTCTATGCATCACATTGTTCAAAATGTTCGTCGACGCCGACAGGCTTTAATGACAACTTTAGACCTACCTGATGGACGACGGCTGACTTCGCAAGCTACCATTGCGGATGCATTCACAACGCACTATAGACTTTTCTGTCAAGAAGTACCTGCCGGTGCAGAGGCCATTGCTTAGGTTGCCCAGGAGACACTTGGTACTCTAAACGCAGCAGCTGCAACCCTCCTGACTTCTGAAGTGACCACCGACGACGTCCAAGGCGCTGTGGCCAAAGGGTCTCTGAATCTATCTCCCAGTCCGGATAGTTTACCTCTCGAATTTTACAGAACCTTCCAAGATTTGATGTTGCCACGATGGAGGGACATGTACTGGGAACTTTTATCCGGCGCGGCGAACCCGCCACCAATGTTCATGGAAGGCTTACTTGTACCAGTCCCGAAACCCGCAGGAGGAACACGACTCGACAGTTATCGGCCGATCACGTTACTCAATTCCGACTTCAAGATTTTTACACGCCTTCTAGCAGTGCGACTCAAACATGTCTTACGAGACATTGTTTCCCACGAACAAACATCCTTAGGCGGCGATCGTAATATACAGACAGCCCTCAGTGAATATCGAGATGTGATCGCTGTGGCAACACACTCGCGACTGCCAGGCGCTTTAATCTCCATCGACTTCAAACAAGCGTTTGACCGCGTCAATCATGCATTCCTCAACGCAGTGATGGACCGAATGGCGATTCCCCCGACGTTCACGCAAGTGATTATGCGGCTCCTTCGTGGAGCAACGTCCAGGCTTCTCGTCAACGGCAGACTTACAGAACCTATACGGATTGAACGCTCAGTACGGCAGGGTTGCCCTTTGTCGGCGGTGCTTTATGCCATTGCGATGGAACCACTCATTTGCGGATTACGGCGCCGTTTGACAGGTATTCCACTCCAGGATCATATGTTCCGCTGCCGAGCTTACGCGGACGACTTGGCCCTCGTCGTACGTTCAGCGGCCGACGTACAAGCTGCGATGCAGTGGATTACCCGTTACAGTGCACGGGCAGGGAGCGCTCTTAACGTGGAAAAATCATGCGCCATGAAGATCGGCCGCGGCCTTCCCGCCGACAGCGTAGTCCCGTTTCAACTGGTGGACACCCTTCTTTGTCTCGGATTAGTGTACACACGAGACATTCGCCGCACCTCGGCGACCAGTTTTCGGGCGCTACTGCAACGCATCCGGGCCAACATACAAAATCACATACTACGCCCGCTGAATATGTGCCAGAGAGTCACCTTCGTCAATACCCATCTGGCAGCCCTGATACCCCATATAGCGCAGATTCTGCCCATCACTGCGACAATGGCGGCCAGATTACAGGCGGCTTTCGGCTATTTTATTTGTTCTGGACACATCTTGAAAGTCCAGTATGAAGCTCTCACCTTACCGAAGCGGGACGGTGGCCGCGATCTGGTTAATGTGAGAGCCAGGACTACGTCACTTTACACCAATACTATGCTCCGGTTATGGAAAAGTCAAAATGCTAGTTTTACTGGAATGTTGATCACCGAGCTCGCACCTGTTTCGAGACGCCCACCGACGTCTGTGGCACACATCCCACCTCCGATGTCACATATCGGCCGTTTCTTTTTGGAGTACAGCTTCATATGCACCAAGCTCCCCAGGACCAGGAAGACGACCACCTGCGACATCTATTGCCTTCTCCGAAAGTCTCCACCCCGCAACCCCGTCGAAACACGTCACCCCCAGGTTTCATGGCCTACAGTTTGGAAAACGATCCACCAACCATATCACACTACTGCCACCACCTCTATGTGGTACCTTCTCGTCATCGGCAAGTATACTACAAGACAGAAACTGCATCGCATCGCACTGGTGGACTCACCCCTGTACCTCAAGTGCAATGTCGAAGATACAGATATACATCGTTTTGAGTGTGGGCCAGCAGCAGCTGTCTGGACCGTCGTACAGAAGATTGTGACTTTCTACCTCCGAGTACCACCACATCACGTTTCTCCTACCATGATGATATATCCCGACACGACCTACTCTCCATCGGCTAAGTGGCACGCATTCACATGGATCAGTGACATGGCTGTCAACTACCTCTTCCGGGACGACATCGTCAATCGGGCGGACTTTTGGACACGCCTCCAAGTACATCACCACACCCTTCGCCAACATCAACGCTATCGGGCCACTTTCGCGGACTATTTACAGAGTATTTTCACCAGCCCGCCTCAAAGCTGGAATCTCAACGAACCGTGCCAGCCAAGACTGGACGATCCCACGGTCCCCTTTAATTGTCAACGATAGAATGCATTTTGTTCTGCTGGCGCGCCAAAGTGGAGCATGACGCCGAAAGTATTCCTATTTTATTTCACTTCTCTTTTCTCCTCCTCTTCTAAGTTTTTTTTTCCTTACACATTTTTATCCTTTTCACACATAGCTCTCTCTAAAAAGAATATATATATATATATATATATATATATATATATATATATATATATATATATATATATATATATACTGGGTTGCTGCTGATGGTCAGACTGTATACGCATATATGTTAACAAAAAATAAATAAATAAATAAATAAATAAAAAATAAAAAGGAGTTCGAGTCTCGGTCGGGAACACAGTTTTAATCTGCCAGAGAGTTTCAAGATATGTTCTGCTTACGACATCAGTAAGATAGTCACCATTCTCCACAGGGGAGATAAAGGTAGATTATTGAATATCCTTGAAGTAACAGAGATATATAATCATATGGCGAAAGACACAGTCAACGTCCTTAATGAATAGACAGAGTTATACATAAAATGTATATACAGAAATTTAACAATGTTTTAAGTAGGTACCGTGGTTCATGGTGTGGGTTCCTGTAGTCATGTCCTAGTTCATGAACCACGGGCAACGTATGAGTGGCCAAGTATGTGGCCCCGACAGTCGGGATACCAGTTACTTAGGAATAAGGCTGGGCATCTCGGACATATTCTGAGTCGTGGTCACCTTTGTGCTCATACGGCAAAGACTACCAAATCCACCGGTTACTCCCTCAGCCGTTAGGGGTAAAACCCAATGGGACTCGGGGCAAGTAAGGCTAGCAACCTGCTTCCCTGGTACTTTAAATATGATGCTGGCAATAATCAGAGCAAAATGCCTCGGACCTTTGAAGGTGACGGAGTCCCACCTGTAACTGACAAACCAGGGACTCCTAAGATACGACTTGGCAAACAAATGGTAATGAGATGGGGAGCTATTAATATCAATGGGGGCTACTCTGGGAAGAAGGTAGAGCTGGCAGAGGCTGCAAGTAAGATGGGGCTGGACGTTTTAGCTGTTAGTGACATTCGGGTAAGGGGTGAGAAAGAAGAGGAAGTGGGAGAATACAAAGTCTACCTGTCAGGAGTCAAAGCAGGAATAGCACAATGGGATGTAGGGCTTTACATTAGGAAAGAAATGGAACCCAGCGTAGTTGCAATAAGGTATGTAAACGAACGACTGATGTGGATAGATTTGACAGTGTCTAGCAAGAAAATTAGGATTGTGTCAGTATATTCGCATTGTGAAGGGACAGATCAAGATAAGATGGATAGTTTTTATGAGGCACTCAGTGATGTAGTTGTTAGAGCAAAGGACAAGGACAGTGTTCTGCTCATGGGTGATTTTAACGCCAGGATTGTAAATCGAACAGAAGGGTATGAAAAGGTTATGGGTAAATTTGGAGAGGATATGGAGGCCAACAGGAACGGGAAACAACTCTTGGATTTCTGTGCCAGTATGGGCTTAGTAATCACAGACTCCTTTTTTAAACATAAGAACATTCACCGGTATACTTGGGAAGGCAGGGGAACCAGATCTGTCATTGACTAGATAATAACAGATCAGGAATTCAGGAAGGCTGTGAGGGACACACGTGTATTCAGGGGATTCTCTGATGACAATGATCATTATTTAATCTGCAGTGAAATTGGGATTGTGAGGCCGAAAATGCAGGAGGTCAGGTCCATATGTAGGAGGATAAGAGTGGAGAAACTTCAGGATAAGGAAATCAGGCGCAAGTACATAACAGCGATCTCAGAAAGGTATCAGTTAGTTGAATGTAGTCAATTACAGTCATTGGAAAAGGAATGGACAAGGTACAGGGACACAGTACTAGAAGTGGCTAAAGAATGTCTTGGAACAGTAGTGTGTAAAAGTAGGATGAAGCAAACAGCTTGGTGGAATGATACAGTCAAGGCAGCCTGTAAAAGGAAAAAGAAGGCGTATCAAAAATGGCTACATACCAGAACCCAGGTAGATAGAGAAAGTTATGTTGAAGAAAGAAACGAAGCCAAACAGATAATTGCAGCATCGAAGAAGAAATCGTGGAAAGACTTTGGAAACAGGCTGGAGACTATGGGTCAAGCTGCTGGGAAACCATTCTGGAGTGTAATTAGCAGTCTTCGAAAGGGAGGTAAGAAGGAAATGACAAGTATTTTGGACAGGTCAGGAAAACTGCTGGTGAATCCTGTGGATGCCTTGGGCAGATGGAGGGAATATTTTGAAGAGTTGCTCAATGTAGGTGAAAATGCGATCAGTAATGTTTCAGATTTTGAGGTAGAATGGGATAGGAATGATGATGGAAATAGGATCACATTTGAGGAAGTGGAAAAAATGGTCAATAGATTGCAGTGCAATAAAGCGGCTGGGGTGGATGAAATTAAGTCGGAACTCATCAAATACAGTGGAATGTCAGGTCTTAAATGGCTACACAGGATAATTGAAATGGCCTGGGAGTCGGGACAGGTTCCATCAGACTGGACAAAAGCAGTAATCACACCAATCTTTAAACATGGAAACAGAAAAGATTGTAACAACTACAGAGGTATCTCTTTAAGCAGCGTTGTGGGTAAAATCTTCTCAGGTATTGTTGAAAGGAAAGTGCGAGTATTAGTTGGGGACCAATTGGATGAAAATCAGTGTGGGTTTAGGCCTCTTAGAGGTTGTCAGGACCAGATCTTTAGCTTACGGCAAATAATGGAGAAGTGTTATGAGTGGAACAGGGAATTGTATCTATGCTTTATAGATCTAGAAAAGGCATATGACCGGGTTCCTAGGAGGAAGTTTTTGTCTGTTCTACAAGATTATGGAATAGGAGGCAAACTTTTGCAAGCAATTAAAGGTCTTTACATGGATAGTCAGGCAGCAGTTAGAGTTGACGGTAAATTGAGTTCATGGTTCAGAGTAGTTTCAGGGGTAAGACAAGGCTGCAACCTGTCTCCACTGTTGTTCATATTATTTATGGATCATATGTCGAAAACAATAGACTGGCTGGGTGAGATTAAGATATGTGAACACAAAATAAGCAGTCTTGCATATGCGGATGACTTAGTTGTGATGGCAGATTCGATTGAAAGTTTGCAAAGTAATATTTCAGAGCTAGATCAGAAATGTAAGGACTATGGTATGAAGATTAGCATCTCCAAAACGAAAGTAATGTCAGTGGGAAAGAAATATAAACGCATTGAGTGCCAAATAGGAGGAACAAAGTTAGAACAGGTGGACGGTTTCAAGTACTTAGGATGCATATTCTCACAGGATGGCAACATAGTGAAAGAACTGGAAGCGAGGTGTAGCAAAGCTAATGCAGTGAGCGTTCAGCTACGATCTACTCTCTTCTGGAAGAAGGAAGTCAGTACCAAGACTAAGTTATCTGTGCACCGTTCAATCTTTCGACCAACTTTGTTGTATGGGAGCGGTAGCTGGGTGGATTCAGGTTACCTTATCAACAAGGTTGAGGTTACGGATATGAAAGTAGCTAGGATGATTGCAGGTACTAGTAGATGGGAACAATGGCAGGAGGGTGTCCACAATGAGGAAATCAAAGAAAGACTGGGAATGAACTCTATAGATGTAGCAGTCAGGGCGAACAGGCTTAGATGGTGGGGTCATGTTACACGCATGGGAGAAGCAAGGTTACCCAAGAGACTCATGGATTCAGCAGTAGAGGGTAGGAGGAGTCGGGGCAGAACGAGGAGAAGGTACCTGGATTCGGTTAAGAATGATTTTGGAGTAATAGGTGTAACATCAGAAGAGGCACCAATGTTAGCACTGAATAGGGGATCATGGAGGAATTGTATAAGGGGGGCTATGCTCCAGACCGAACGCTGAATGGCATAATCAGTCTTTAATGACGATGATGATGATTCTCTTTTCTCCTCCTCTTCTAAGTTTTTTTTCCTTACACATGTTTATCCTTTTCATGCATAGCTCTCTCTAAAAAAAATACTGGGTTTCTGCTGATGGTGAGACTGTATACGCACATATGTTAACAAAAAATAAATAAATAAATAAATAAAATATAAAAAAAAGAGTTCGAGTCTCGGTCGGGCACACAGTTTTAATCTGCCAGGAAGTTTCAAGATATGTTCTGTTTACGACATCAGTAAGATAATCACCATTCTCCACAGGGGAGATAAAGGTAGATTATTGAATATCCTGGAAGGAACAGAGATATATAATCATATGGCGAAAGACACAGTCAACGTCCTTAATGAATAGACAGAGTTATACATAAAATGTATATACAGAAATTTAACAATGTTTTAAGTAGGTACATTTAGGCTAGATGTTTATCAGTCTTTCTGCACATAAATTGGCTAAACATTGACAAGATACGTTGGTACGTCGAGTTGGTAATATCATTACCTAGTACATACGGATTTTATTAAATTTACATTTATCTTGCTGTATATGTCGACGGCCTGATTGGACGTGCGGTTCTAGGCGCTGCAGTCCGGAACCGCGGGACTGCTACGGTCGCAGGTTCGAATCCTGCCTCGGGCATGGATGTGTGTGATGTCGTTAGGTTAGTTAGGTTTACGTAGTTCTAAGTTCTAGGGGACTGATGACCTAAGGTATTAAGTCCCATAGTGCTCAGAGCCATTTGAACCATTTTTTTTTGTATATGTCGTTCGTAACAGACGTCAATAACTTTTGTCTTTCTGTATATTCTGTTCTGTCGTTATATGGTAATTGAGCTTAGGCGATAGGCAGTGTATGTAGTTAGTGCGTACCACATATCTATTTAGCCTCTACGTCCCCAGACGTACAAGGATGTCCGTACTATGAGACACTCTGTCCTGATGAGTACTTCGGTGTTTCCGAAGTGTGACAGTAGTCTCCGATACCAGCTGGAAATGTGGCTGAGACAAGTGACATTACACTTCGCACACAACTGATAACAAACAGTATCAGGTGATAATGCTTGCAGGTATTTGAAAGAAGTGGCTATTCCCATTACGTTTAGTTTTAACACATACATGCGACAATATGTGTACCGCAGATATAAGAAATTACTACAAGATAATAGATCCTATGGTGGTCACGTATGGATGGTTACGTACTGGGCTATAATCATATTTTTAAATGTTCACGACGCTACTATGTTCCTAGATCTAAAAAATTATGACAGTTATGAAGGTTTAATGCCTGACAGGAAAGTCATTTAATGTAGACATGCTTGGCACGTAATCTATTTTGTACCTTATTGTATACAAATTATTTTTGTCTAATAGACATAATTATGTATGGATTTGTTGTTTATCTTCTGTATCAGAAGCCATTGATGGTGGGCTGATTGCCCGAATATTGGTTCTCGCAAGTAAATAATTCAGGAGAGCAGCTCATGGTGTACAACAAAATGTCCTTTATGAAATAACTACAGAGTGCAGACCAAGCAGCATACTATATGTTTCGAATGTATTTTTGTTTACTATATTACTCAGAAAACAGTTTAATCACATTTTGTTAACAGTAGTCATTATTCCTGTTATCTGGTATATTATCGTCTATAGTTCCCGTGCTTCGAATAATTTCTCCGAATGCAACAGATGGATACAAGTTACGTAGGGTTCTGACAACATCATGGTTATGTTGGTTGTTGCATACGGCAGTGAGGTCTTTATTTATATCACATTTTTACATGTTTGTGGATGGTAGCATATGTCTTGCTGTGTTAGTATTTCCATGGTTCGTAATTGTGACCTCTCGTTATGATTTGTATTGAGTCAGTTTTACCTTTAGGCGCAAAAGTATGGCAACATGCTGCCCATTTACATGGTTCTTTAAGTTTCGCTTTTCTTTTAGACGAATAAGTGATTTTTTACTGAACAATGGACAGTCTTTCTCTCCTCCGCTTAGAAACCACATACACACCACACACACACACACACACACACACACACACATGTGGAGGAAGCACTGGTCAAGGACATACACACACACACACACACACACACACACACACATGAGGAGGAAGCACTGGTCCAGGAGATATGATATCAGTTTGTGCTTAAAAGTGATTTAATTATTACTAGACTCTTTGTAGCACTAGGTGTCAAAGGTTTTGATGTTAAGTACCTCGTTGCTTTTTGTGCCGCACTCATTGATAGGGGACAGTGTAAACCATTTTTACATCTACGTGTACATCCATAATCAGCCATCCACTGTGAAGTGTATGACAGAGGGTACTTCCCATTGTACCAATTATTAGGGCCTCATCCCGTTACATTCGCGAATGCAGCGCTGGATTAATTACTGTTTGAACGTCTCTGCACCCGCTGTAATCACTCTCATCTTGTTCTCAAGACCCCTACGTTTTTGAAACGTAGTGAGTATATTCCTAGGTTCCCAGTTGTGGGAAATTGGCAAACAGGTTTTCTCGAGATAATTTCAAGTCTACCATCAAGTGTCTGCCAGTTCAATCTCTTCAACACTGTGACACTTCGCCACGGGTCAGACAAACATGTGACTATTCGCAGATATGTGAGCATTTGTGAGGTCTTCTCTATGTACGCTCAATATCCCATGTTGGTCCTATTTGGTATGGGTCGCACACATTTAAGAACTATTCTAGGGTGGTTCGCACGAGAGATTTGTAGGCAGTCACCTTTGTACACTGGTTGCATTTCCCCAGCATTCTAAAAGCGAACCGTAGGAAATGCAGAAATGTTCAACTGAATTCAGGAATCCAGAGATACAACTCACTTAGGAATGAAATGACAGGCAGTGCAGGGCAGCTAAGACGAAATGGCTGTATGAAAAATGTGAAGAAATCAGAAAAGAAATGACTGTCGGAAAGACTGACTCAGAAAGTAGAAAAGTCAAAACAACCTTCGGTGAAATTAAAAGCAAGGGGAAGACTTGTCTGATGTGATAGCAGAAGAAACAGGAGTAGATACAGAACAGATAGGGGATCCAGTATTAGAATCAGCATTTAAAAGACCTTTGGACGGCTTTAGATCAAATGTAGCAGAATGGATAGATAACATGTTCTAAATTCTGAGGTAAATAGGGGTAAGCTATAGGAAGAGGCTGGTAATACACAACATGTACAAGAGCTCACAGGGCATTATAAGAGTGGAAGACCAAGATCGAAGTTCTCGGATTAAAAAGGGAGTATGACAGGGATGTAGACTTTCACCCCTATTGTTCAATCTATACATCGAAGAGGCAATGATTAACATAAAAGAAAGGTTCAGGAGTGGAATTAAAGTCCAAGGTGAAAGGATATCAATGATAGGATTCGCTGGTGACATTGATATCCCCTGCGAAAGTGATGAAGAATTACAAGATCCGGTGAATGGAATGAACAGTCTAACGAGTACAGAATCTGGACTGTAAGTAAATCGAAGAAAGACGAAAGTAATGAGAAGTAGCAGAAGCGAGAACAGACAGAAAGTTAACATTAGGACTGATGGTCACGAAGTAGATGAAGTTAAGGAATTTTGTTACCTAGTCAGAAAAATAACCAATGACGGACGGAGGGAGGAGGATATCAAAAGGAAGAAGGGCCTTGCTGGCTAAGTGAAGTCTACTATTACCTATTTCGTAATATCTGACCTCTGACTTTGAGCTCATATCCTGGTCACATCGCTTGACGAACATCGATGCATTATACATTCCCGAAATTGTGAAATATCTACTTTTATTTGGTTTATGAATATTACATTTTATTTGAAAATGGGGTGACATACCAGTAATATGTAAGAGAAAGCGCGCTTTGTCGATCAGTTTTTGGCGAGTAACAAATTTGTGGATTGCACGTGCTTACTTTGAGGCACAAAAAGAAAATAGCGCGAGCAGTTCCTTATCACAGTCGGTAAAGTGAACTTCTTAATGTCTCGGTATTAGTGAAAGTACAGTGAAGCGAATTTTGAGAGAATATAGAGAAACTTCAGGTCTTGTATTATCAAAAAAGAGTTGTTGCAGGCGACGAAATTTTGTTGGGCACGATTACACAAGGAGTCATGAGAATCAAAATCCATGAAACCAAATACACAACTTCTACGTGAAAAATCAGTTTCCAACAGTGTCAGCCGTATTGGAAAACTGAAAACTGAGATGGAAAGTTTTCCTGAAATGAGTAAAACAACCCCTTGGGGTGATATTCGAAAGTTGGGCTTCAGATACAAAAAGTTCAACAGAAAACCTGTGGTAATGGAAAGTAACCAAGTAGCAGGAAAAAGGGACTTGTTCTTGCGGGAATTAAGACAGTTGCGCAACACTGGATGGACTATTTGTTATACTGATGACAGTTGGTGCTGTGCAGGAACAAGAAATGCCTTGTGCATCAGAAAACATACGAGAAAGTGATCAAGAGTGGATTGGCTGGAAAGGAGGGATTCAAACACAGTCCGGTTCTGGAAAAAGGATTATAGTGTGCCACATTGGGAACAAAAATGGGTTTGCCCAAAATTCTGGCTTATGTTTTATTGGCTAAAAAGGAGGTGCAAATTATCATTCTGAAATGAATTTCAGACACTACGAAGAGTGGTTTAGGAGCGTCCTCGAAAAGTTACCAAACAGATCTGCTATTGTTTTAGATCAGGCTCCATATCACACAATGACAAATTCAGTATCACGAAATCCATCTAGGAAATGGAGAAAGGATTCTATTATTTTACGAATGGAAAGCAGTAATGAGAGCTTCTATCTAATGCCCCATCATATTAGGAATTCACTAAAGCTGGTCTACTGCAAGACGCACGACTGCACTTCAGATGCAGGAATAGCTGTCTGAATGTGTACTGCGACCAGTGAACAAGGGAATTAAACTTCTGTGGTTACCTGTAGCGCACTGCTAGTTGAACACCATTGAACGTATTTCGGCATTTGTAGCAAAGGAGAATTTTAAAATATATGATACTTTACAGTTGTTTCGCTCCGCTCTGGAAAGAATTCACCATAGTGTCTGGAGTAATTCAGTGAGTCATGTATACAAACATGAAAACAGTTGTGCACAAAGAGCCCATTGTCTTGACATAGCAATAGAACCGTTGCTGATCCCAGCAGACGACTGCAATAGCAGCAGCGAAACCTGAGCCAGCAGCGAAAGCTGTTAAGGTAGGTTCCATTTCAGTCGTTAGTGCAGAGTTCATTCGAGCTAATCGACTTTTCCATTCACTGTTGAAATGTGCTACACAAATGTTCATTTATTGTGCACTGCTTGCATATCGAACATTAATTTGCAATTTCCATATTATTTCCCTCTCCTCGCAACAAAAAGGGACGGTGGCAATGCTGTGCTACAATGCGACTACGAAGTTGTCGTTCTTTGCTGATGAACAGCATTTTAACAGTGGCTGCGCGCTGGTGTGACAACCACGATCCACCACAGCCTCCCATAAGTTCCAGCTACTAACACAATGGTTTTGGAAACTCTTAACTAACAAACACGAGGAGTATTCATTAGTAAAGGCACATGACGTAACTATCAAAAGTTCAAACTTAACACCAGTGTCTTCTCCGTTGCAATAGCTATAACGGTAAACGCAATCGCAACGTCCTGCGTTTGACGTTATAGCGATGAAATGAGTTAGCAGAAAACAACGAAAATCCCGCCTGTAAATAGAACAGGGTTGTATCTTTAAGCTGTGCAAAGGAAATTTATCACCTAATTACGAAATCATTTTCATGCGTCCTTAAGGTTGACACTCGCCGAAAAGGCTAGAAAAATAGCGGTTAAATTTTATCACGGATGTCGCCTACATTTCAGCTAAGATGTAATATTCAAACACTAAATCCTACGCTTCCAGCAAGGTATAACATATCGATGTTCGTAATGCAATATGAGCGGATGAAATGGGCAATAATATCAAGCATAGGCCCTAATTTGAGGAAGATGTTTCCGAGAATGTGCGTTCGGAGCACAGAATTGTATGGTAATGAAGCATGGACTGTGGGAAAACCGGAACAGAAGAGGATGGAAGCTTTTGAGATATGGTGCTACAGACGAACGTTGAAAATTATCACAGAATCGGAGACGAAAGGAATATGCGGGAAACACTGGTAAGGAGATGGGAAAGGATGATAGGACATCTGTTAAGACATGAAGGAATGACTTCTATGGCAGTGGAGAGAGCTGTAAAGGGCAAAAACTGTAGAGGAAGACAGAGGCAGGAATACATCCAGCAAACAATTGATAAAATAGGTTGCAAAGGCTACTCAGAGATGGAGAGGTTGGCATAGGAGAGAAATTCGTGGCGGGCTGCATCGAACCAATTAGAAGACTGATGACTTTCATTAAAAAATAGCATGTCGCCGTCCAGTTAATATTATAACTCCCCCTGTACGACCGAAAAGAAGAGTTACATTGGCAAACTAAATTATTTGAGAATGAAGATATATGTGGACTCATATGCCGCTGTAGGGATAACTGGCTCATAATTTGTAATTCGCGGCCGCGTATATATTAATTATTATAGCCGCACCAATTTTATTCGCGCTTACACATCGCACATCGTAATGAAATAATAGCTACAGACTCTGGAAAAGTTTGCTACCGTTAACAGCGATCTACATGAGATGTAGAAAACGGTTAATGGTTATCCGTCGACAAGCCGTTATTCCTGAAGCCGTTACAAGTACTTACAGGATTCTTCAGCTGTGATAATGGTCATCATTCTCTTAAAATAAACACAGTGCACTATTTCCAGTTAATGCAATTATTATGAATTATGAACTACAAATGCTTACAGCAACGGCCAAGGCAGGAGAGAGTAGGCTAACTGAAACAGAAGAAAGAAAAGGAATGTATAGAAACAAATGATGAACAACTTACAAAAATTCAGAGAAAACATTCTGTTGATTTCTATCGGAATTAAACCTTTAAGAATCCTTTGATATACATAGCAAAAGAAATCGGTGTATAGTTACACCCCCCCCCCCTCCAGACGAGGGATTTTCTTTATGAAATTACTCGGTGGAACAAATGTTCCTTTCAGTTTCTAGGAGTCTTTAATTATATGTTAACTGAAGAGACTAAAATGGAGTGGAATTCACTCCATTTGAGAAAACAGTACCGAGAACAACCACCTCTGGCCGTAGTAACGGCCTTGATACGCCTGGGCACGGAGTCAAACAGAGCTTGGATGGCGTGTACAGGTACAGCTGCCCATGCAGCTACATACGATACAACAGTTCATCAAGAGTAGTGACTGGCGTATTGTGACCAGCCAGTTGCTCGGCCACCATTGACCAGACGTTTTGAATTGGTGAGAGATCTGGAGAATGTGCTGGACAGGGCAGAAATCGAACATTTTCTGTATCCAGAAAGGCCCGTACAGGAGCTGCAACATGCGGTCGCGCATTATCCTGCTGAAATTTAGGGTTTCGCAGGGATCGAATGAAGGGTAGAGCCACGGGCCATAACACATCTGAAATGTAACGTCCACTGTTCAAAGTGCCGTCAATGCGAATAAGAAGTACCCGAGACGTGTAACCAATGGCACCCCACACCATCACGCCGGGTGATATGCCAGTATGGCATACACGCTTCCAATGTGCGTTCACCGCGATGTCACCAAACACGAATGCGATCATCATGATGCTGTAAACAGAACCTGGATTCATCCGAAAAAGTGACGTTTGGCCATCCGTGCACCCTGGTTTGTCATTGAGTACACAATCGCAGGCGCTCCTGTCTATGATGCAGCGTCAAGGGTAACCGCAGCCATGGTCTCCGAGCTGATAGTCCATGCTGCTGAAAACGTCGTCGAACTGTTCGTGCAGATGGTTGTTGTTTGGAAACGTCCCCATCTGTTGACTCAGGGATCAAGACGTGGCTACACGATCCATTACAGACATGCGGATAAGATGCCTGTCATCTGCTAGTGATATGAGGCCGTTGGGATCCAGCACGGCGTTCCGTATTACCCTCCTGATCCCACCGATTCCATATTCTGCTAACAGTCATTGTATCTCGACCAACGCGAGCCGTAATGTTGCGATACGATAAACCGCAATCGTGATAGGCTACAATCCGACGTTTATCAAAGTCGGAAACGTGATGGTACGCATATCTCTTCCTTATACGAGGCATCACAACGCTGGTCAACTGCTATTTGTGTATGAGAAATCGGTTGGAAACGTTCCTCATGTCAGCACGTTGTAGGTGTCGCCACCGGAGCGAACCTTGTGTGAATGCTCTGAGAAGCTAATCATTTGCATATCACAGGATCTTCTTCCTGTCGGTTAAAATTCGCGTCTGTAGCACGTCATCTTCGTGGTTAAAAATGGCTCTGAGCACTATGGGACTTAACTTCTGAGGTCATCAGTCCCCTAGAACTTAGAACTACTTAAACCTAACCAACCTAAGGACATCACACACATCCATGCCCGAGGCAGGATTCGAACCTGCGACCGTAGCGGTCGCTCGGTTCCTGACTGTAGCGCCTAGAACCGCTCGGCCACTCCGGCTGGCCATCTTCGTGATGTAGCAATTGTAATGGCCAGTAGTGAATTTAACACAGCGGACAATTCTTTAAATCATTTAGGTTATACTGGTTAGTTTTAGTCTCAAGTCTCTATTTATATTTAGCGTATTCCTGTACTTATTTCTTACAAAAGGAATGTTGAAATGATACGTTCACATATGCAGGTTGGTTTGTTGTGAAAATGTTTATTCACAGTGAATTATTAACTTCTGTAGTTGTAAAGGTATTGAAATTATTGTAGTGTCATTGGATGTGGTCTCATTTTTCTGTGACTCCTAATGTATTCTGATTTGCATTAATACTCGCTTGTTAATTATTATAGACTTTCAAGGAGCTGCAAGTTGTCACCTTTAAGCTTCTCCGACACTCCACCATTTGTTAGAGCATTGTGTACTGCACAAATGCCACGCGAGTGGCAGCCTTCCAAATTTCCAGCGTTGGGATTTTCTCTTTTCAGGTGACGCTGCTCCTCTTGAAACGTCCCCTTAGAACAATTTATACACGACTGTGCTTAACCTGATACACAATATTATTTAGCGCAACGCAATCTGACTATCAAAAATCCCTGCAAAAGAATGGCCCTGAGTAACATTAAACTATACCTTTCAGAAATCACTTACCTCACAAAAATCTTCGTTGCTCGAACTACTGCAATACAGCGAGTGCCACTACTGCCAGCTAAATAAAAGATACAAACTACGGAAGGCACTAACTACTGATAGTCTTAGCAAATGAAAGATTCTAATAGAGAACAAACAATGTATTTACCTCAAGATTCATAATATATACAGCAGTTCATGACATTTTTCAAAACTCCGCCCTCTCTCTCCCCACATCCACCACTGCTGGCGGCTCACCTCCAACTGCGCAACGCTACGCGCTGTTCACATCCAGCTATAGCAGTTCATGACAACAATGGCAGACAACAATGCAAACTAGCCACAGACTGCACAGAGCACAGCCAGTGATTTTCATACAGAGCGCTACGTGGCATTACCCATATAAAAATCTAAACAGCCTACTTACATAGCCCCCATAATGGCCCTGAGTAACATTAAACTATACCTTTCAGAAATCACTTACCTCACAAAAATCTTCGTTGCTCGAACTACTGCAATACAGCGAGTGCCACTACTGCCAGCTAAATAAAAGATACAAACTACGGAAGGCACTAACTACTGATAGTCTTAGCAAATGAAAGATTCTAATAGAGAACAAACAATGTATTTACCTCAAGATTCATAATATATACAGCAGTTCATGACATTTTTCAAAACTCCGCCATCTCTCTCCCCACATCCACCACTGCTGGCGGCTCACCTCCAACTGCGCAACGCTACGCGCTGTTCACATCCAGCTATAGCAGTTCATGACAACAATGGCAGACAACAATGCAAACTAGCCACAGACTGCACACAGCACAGCCAGTGATTTTCATACAGAGCGCTACGTGGCATTACCCATATAAAAATCTAAACAGCCTACTTACACTCTCTGCATGTGGCTGGAACCGGTCAACTAGGCAGGCTGGCCGCGGCGCGCCCTGTGTCTTGGGACCGCTAGCCTTCAGCCGTACAACACATTCATCTCTCCTCCGTACGAGGCCTGTGTGGATCAATAACCCGCCCACATACTCGTTACACTCCTTCAGTTAATGTGGCACATTAGGTCGCTAATCTGTCACATTAAGTCACACAAAATATGCCATACTTACATAACATAATAAATACGTACGTAACAGATTGTACTTGTTTGTCACAACTGTAACGTAAGTACTTTTTGGTGGTATATGAGACAGCATGTACCTCAAAGGATATGTGATATTATCAGCTTAAATCTTATTAACACAACACAAATTATAAAATTATGGCTTATTAATTGAATGCCAAAATAAACACAAATATTTAAATAAATTCTCGTGTCAGCCTCATCTTCTAAAAAGCTTTTAGTGCTTTTGTGCTGATCTGACAGCACTTTTTTCCCTTGACCAAATCGCAGAAATTCACTAACACAGACACAACACACAATCGGTGTTATGGAGTCGAAGTTTAGATGGTTCGCAGTCTAGCCGCCTCTGCCGAATTTCATGATGCCTTTGGTCATGTAATGTACCGAAACGTGCATCAGTCCACAGTCACCGTCAGCGCTGAAGGACGATACCTGTCGAAATACGAATGCGGTATAGTTACGAATAATCATGGAACTTCCAGAATCCTTATAGATTAGGTTCTAAACGCGTTACCCAATGGAATCGATATATTCAGACAGGATAGGCAAAAGACTTGATTCAGCTTGACATTTTAAACACCCGCCCATGTTCCCACGTCTCTCGTTGTATGAGATTTGTTCGACACCATAAGTTAACCAATATTTTATTATTCCACTACAATTTTACCACGTCTTATTAGAAACTTTCAAAGTAATTGTATCCTGTGCAGAAATCGCGCATTTAGTTTTTCATTTTAAATTAGAGCATTGCTGGATCATAATTCATCAAAATCTTACTTGCATAATAATGCACTCATTCAGTTAACTGCAACAGTTACTTACTTAAATCTATAAGAAACCCTTCCAAAATAGTATGTATTATGGACTTACTCAACGAAATATACCCCAAAACTTTACTTTTCACCCAAACACAAGTTCCACTGCCACAAGCAATTAAAATTTTACTGAGGTCTGATGACTTCCAAACACCAAATTTTGTGTGAACAATAATTATAGATAAATAACACATATTACACGAGAAACCCATCCAAAATGCTACAAGTAACACATAAATAATCCCTTTACATTTCACTCCAAATCTTACATAGAGAGCAATTTATATTCTTTAATACGTAATTAACAAAATTAATTATCTTTTGCTGACCTCCGTGAATCAAGAGTCGCGCAGCCAATGTGGATACTCTCTTTGCATTAAGCTGTGCGTCCATACATCTTACATATATCTTGAATTCACCATTTTTACCCTTTACACAAGTAATTGATCCTCCAAAATTCTTGTATATCACACATGAAATTATAATTACATACAGACATATCAATACAAGTCGTGTTCTTCATTCACTATGGGCAACTGCAACCATCGCCTCTTATAACAATTTTCTCGCAAGTGTGAGATTATTCTGAATCTTGAATCTCACTTTTGCCACTTTTTCACGTAGTCAAATTCGAGCCCTCTTTCCTACTTCACCAACAGACTCTTACAGTTACTGATAACATTTGTGACCACAGCTCCAACAACATTTTTAGATCCGAGAAACGCAGACTTTCCTTCTGTATCAACATCGTTTGTTTCACTCACACGCTGCACGTTTTTAATGTAACCCCTGTCTAATGATTGCGCCCTGAAATGATCATTTTGAACGTCCCTTCCTTTTTCCTCCATATTTATGGTACACATTGTAATTTCTGAACAACTCTCAGTCTCATTATCCATACTTACATTCTCCTTATCTACCTGCAACTCAACTGTAGGATTTAAATCATCCTCAGTACCAGTCGTTCCATCATCCTTGTAAACATCAAATATACCGTTCGCTTTCCTCCGAATTAACGATATCAGTAGCTGCAACATTCTCACAGTTAAACCACCCAACTTAAAGCTTCGTCTCGCTTAAGCAAATCCTTGCTTATTTCCGCCGAATCATTGCAAACTCTATAACATTAACTCCATTAACACTAGACGATAACCCATATGATTCATTTCTTAAAACGTCCATTATATCCGTCGACACACTGCAGAAATCACCACCAATAACTCCGTCAACCTCCGCCGATACACCATATATATATTCTCATTAGAATTCACAGTGCACTTGAATTCCGCCAGACTTGGATCTAACCGTTTCTCCTTTACATTTTCTCACCTATCAGACGCCTCAACCACTTCATGCTTTAACGTACCGTCTAACAGATGTTCCCATTCATCCTTCAAAGTCCACTTAAAATTCATGTATTCATCAAAAGACATTGTTTCACTTCCAGCAACAGAAATAAAAGCACAAATTCCTTCCGCAGAGATACTTAAATCAGCAGTTTCAACTTTCGCAACTTCAACACCGATAACATAATCTTCACCTGCCTTTAGCAACAAATCACGCCAATACTAATAAAATTCATCACCAGCTGACGAGACTATTACTACGCCGTCTTCGCTACTACCTTCACATACCTCAGTCAGTACACCACTAAGATCTTCTCCAACAGACGAGAAGACTACAGTTTCGCCGCCTTCACTTGTAGCTTCGTTTACTTCCGCCGATCAAAATCATCTACATTACTTTCACCTAAATTTTTATAAATATTGCTACTGACTAGTGCCTCATCAGAATTAGTCACACATTCCACCTCCACTAAATTCAGCCTTTCTTCTGATCACGGAATTTCCCACCAAACACATATTCATTCCATCATTCACTTCCCTTTCACAAAATACAATTTTCAGCCAGATATCCTCATTATCAAATTTCTCTACACATTTTGCAACCATTCATGCGCCCTCTTTATGCGTGTGCTGCTTAAAATAATTGTCCATTGTATTCTTACTTGTTATAAACCCCATCTCCAATATTTGAGCCTTCTTTGCCGAATTTTCGACGCCTTCAGAATTTATAAAATAACTTGTCCTTTTGAAGGCCAGTTTATTTTGCCATCTTCGGAGCTGAGATGCTGCGATCTCTAATTTCCCGACCTCGTATTCTGATGTTACATTTCGTGAGGCTCCTTCCCCTCAAATCTTCGATCCCGATTTTGACTTTCGTTATGAAAACTGCAATTCCCATTTCCCCCGTGAAAATTATTGTTACGGTGCTAACTAGCTTGGTTAGTATTATAATCCCCATTCTGGTACCCATTTCCTTCTGGTGTTCCCATATCGTGGCTTGAATTTCAACGCCTGTTCGAGTTTCTCAATAAAATCTAAAAACTTTTCAATGGAACTTGTAGGACTGTGGACAAGATCCCATTGTAAAAATTCCAGTACTCGTCTCCAGAGCATCGTAATCTACGTGAACACTCCCAGTGAACGATTTATATGCGTCAGCTTAGCAAGTTCACTCACAAAAAAATCCTGCATCGACCCACTTCCTTGTTTAAAACTTCGTCCGTTTAAGAACTCATTCTGAAGTTGCACTTTCTTCGCTTCACTCTAAAATTAATCCTGGAAACCACTTTCAAACCTTTCAAAGATAATAAATTAAGGACTCATTAAATTTGTCCATGATTCTGCGTTGCCCTAAAAATGTCTTTCCATAAATTAACTTTTTGCTTCTTCCGCTGTTCCTCGCACAAAACCATCTCTAAATAAAGCAAGAAAATCAACTGGATGGTATTTTCCATCATCTGCAAAACACTTTGTCGTTCCTGAACTAATTTATCTAACGCCTATCACAGTAGTAACCTGATACGCTGATCCTGCTGCACATATTCTGTAATTAATACGGCTTCAGAGTGTTGTGTTCTTGAGCATCTGTTACTCACATTCTGCTACTCTATCTTACAAACTGTTAACAGAGTTATTCGTCACGTACTGAAGCGCGTTTTCCGTCTACACACAAATTTTCGCTTGTCCGCGAAATCTTTTTCCACTGTGTCGACTATTTCTTTAACCATGCCAACCTCTTCAGAAATTTTACCTACATCTGCTCTTACAGCTTCTAATTTTGAATCTATCATCCCTCCTATATCGCATTTTTCTTCAAATCAGCTTTTACACTTTCTGCTACACTTGTCTCTACTGCACTCATCTCTGTTTTTGTTGAACATATGTCTGTACCTAATACCCACATTTTAGATTTAAAGTTTGTCAGAATTTCTCTTAACCGTGCCATTGAATCACTCGCAATTACATCTTACATCTCCTTTCTCTAATTTCCAACTATCTGGTTCATTAATATCGTCCCTATCAACATCACCACCTTCAGATTTTGGACTAACTGGCACATTAACACTATCTGAACCACAATCTGAACCACACTTGTTGGGTGATTGGTTAATTGCTGAAAGCTCCATCACTGGCAATGACGCTGCGGGTTCACACATTTTAAACCTATCGACACAACTTCTTAACTTATCTGCCATGCTGGCTGCTTCTACTATACTGCTGCTGTCCGAAGTGCCGATGCTGCCACAACCGACTCTCAAAGTCGCCGCTGTTAGTCTGTGTTGTCATGGACGCTACTGCTGGTGTCCCGCCGTTGCGGTCTCCGCTGCTATTGGCAGACCCGAACTAAGCACCCGTTTGGATAGCCTTCTTCTTCTTTCTTGAAGTCTCGCGGTTAACTTATACATCTACATCTGTATCAATACTCCGCAAGCCACCTGACGGTGTGTAGCGGAGGGTACCTTGGGTACTTCTATCGGTTCTCCCTTCTATTCCAGTCTCGTATTGTTCGTGGAAAGAAAGATTGTCGGTATGCCTCTGTGTGGGCTCTAATCTCTCTGATTTTATCCTCATGGTCTCTTCGCGAGATATACGTAGGAGGGAGCAATATACTGCTTGACTCCTCGGTGAAGGTATGTTCTCGAAACTTCTGCAAAAACCCGTACCGAGCTACAGAGCGTCTCTCTTGCAGAGTCTACCACTGGAGTTTACCTATCATCTCCGTAAAGCTTTCGTGATTACTAGATGATCCTGTAACGAAGCGCGCTGCTCTCCGTTGGATCTTCTCTATCTCTTCTATCAACCCTATCTGGTACGGATCCCACACCGGCGAGCCGTATTCGAGCAGTGGGCGAACAAGTGTACTGTAACCTACTTCCTTTGTTTCCGGACTGCATTTCCTTAGGATTCTTCCAATGAATCTCAATCTGGCATCTGCTTTACCTACGATTACTTTTATATGGTCATTCCACTTTAATTCACTCCTTATGCTTACTCCCAGATAATTTGTGGAATTAACTGCTTCCAGTTGCTGACGTGCTATATTGTAGCTAAATGATAAAGCATCTTTCTTTCTATGTGTTCGCAGCACATTACACTTGTCTACATTGAGATTCAATTGCCATTCCCTGCACCATGCGTCAATTCTTTGCAGATCCTCCTGCATTTCAGTACAATTTTCCATTGTTACAACCTCTCGATACAATACAGCATCATCCGCAAAAAGCCTCAGTGAACTTCCGATGTTATCCACAAGGTAATATATATGAATAGCAACGGTCCGACGACACTCCCCTGCGGCACACCTGAAATCACTCTTACTTCCATTGAGAATGACATGCTGCGTTCTCTTATCTAGGAACTCTTCAAGCCAATTACACAATTGGTCTGATAGTCCATATGCTCTTACGTTGTTTATTAGACGACTATGGGGAACTGTATCAAACGCCTTGCGAAGTCAAGAAACACGGCATCTACCCGGGAACTTGTGTCTATGGCCCTCTGAGTCTCGTGGACGAATAGAGCGAGCTGGGTTTCACACGATCGTCTTTTTCGAAACCCGTGCTGATTCCTACAGAGCAGATTTCTAGTCTCCAGAAAAGTCATTATAATCGAACATAATACGTGTTCCAAAATTCTACAACTGATCGACGTTAGAGTTCTGTACATCTGTTCGACGTTCCTTCTTGAAAACGGGGGTGACCTGTGCCCTTTTACTATCTTTTGTAACGCTACGCTTTTCTAGAGACCAACGGTACATCGCTGCAAGAGGCAAGGGGGGGGGGCAGTTCCTTCTCGTACTGTGTGTAAAATCAGGTCCAGCGGCCTTTCCTTTTTTGAGCGATATTAATTGTTTTTCCATCCCTCTGTCATCTATTTCGATATCTACCATTTTGTCATCTGTGCGACAATCTAGAGAAGGAACTATAGTGTAGTCTTCTTATGTGAAACAGCTTTGGAAAAAGACATTTAATATTTCGGTCTTTAGTCTGTCATGCTCTGTTTCTGTGCCATTTTGGTCACAGAGTGTCTGGACATTTTGTTTTGATCCAACTACCGCTTTGACATAGGAACAAAATTTCTTAGCATTTTCTGCCAAGTCAGTATACAGAACTTTACTTTCGAATTCGTTGAACGCCTCTCCCATAGCCTTCCTCACACTACATTTCGCTTCGTGTAATTTTTGTTTGTCTGCAAGGCTTTGGCTATGTTTATGTTTGCTGTGAAGTTCACTTTTCTTCTGTAGTAGTTTTCTAACTCGGTTGTTGTACCACGGTGGCTCTTTTCTATCTCTTATGATCTTGCTTGGCACATACTCATCTCATGAATATTGTACGATGGTTTAGAACTTTGTCCACCGATCCTCAAAACTATCTGTAATGGAGATAAAACTTGTGTTGAGCCGTCAAGTATTCTGAAATCTGCTTTTTGTCACTTTTGCTAAACAGAAAAATCTTCCTATCTTTTTTAATATATCTATTTACGGCTGAAATCACCGATGCTGTAACCGCTTTATGATCGCTGATTCTCTGTTATGCGTAAACTGTTTCAAACAGTTCGGGTCTCTTTGTCACCAGAAGGTCTAATATGTTATCGCCACGAGTCGTTTCTCTGTTTAACTGCTCAAGGTAGTTTTCAGAAAATGCACTTAAAAAATGTCACTGGATTCTTTGTCACTGCCACCCGTTATAAACATTTGAGTCTCCCAGTCTACATCTGGTAAATTAAAATCTCCACCAACAGCTATAACACTGCCGGGAAACCTATTCGTAATATTTTCCAAATTTTCGTTCAGGTGTTCTGCCACAACAACTCCTGAGCCAGAGGGCGTATAGAGACATCCAATTACCATGTTTGAGCCTTCTTTAACCGTGACCTTCACCCAAATTATTTCACATTTCGGATCTCCGTCAATTTCCTTCAATACTATTGCAATTTTTATCGCTATAAACACGCCTCCCCCTTCACTGTCCAGCCTGTCTCTGCGGTATACATTTCAATTTGAGTTCAGAATTTCATTACTGTTTACATCTGGTTTCACCCGACTTTCCGTCCCTAGAACTATTTGGGCATTGTGCCGTTTATTAATGAGAGCAGTTCTGGGACCTTTCTACAGACGCTCCTAAAGTTTACTATCACCGTATTAATATTGTCATTCCCTGTTGCGTTTTGCCTACTGCTACCTTGTCGCGTCTCAGGAGGCGTCTTCTCTGGCCTAGGGAGGGAATTCTCTAACCTAAAAAACCCACATGTGCACTCCACATGTACTCCGCTTCCCTTGTAGCCGCTTCCTGTGTGTAGTGTACACCTGACCCATTAAGGGGGACCCTACATTTCTCCACCCGATAGTGGAGGTCGAGAAATTTGCACCTCAGATCGCAGAAGCGTCAGAGCCTCTGATTTAAGCCTTCCACTCTGCTCCAAACCAGAGGACCGCGATTGGTTCTGGGAACGACATTACAAATAGTTAGCTCAGATTCCATCCCGTGAGCGAGGCTTTCCGCCTTCACCAACTCCACCAACCGATGTACGAACTGAGGATGACCTCTGAACCCAGACGACAGGAGTCATTGGTGCCGACATGAGCAACAATTTGCAGTCGGTTGCACCCAGTGCTCTCTATCGCCGCTGGCAGGGCCTCCTCCACATCTCGGATGAGACTCCCCGGTAAACAGACAGAGTGAACACTGGCCTTCTTCCCCGACCTTTCCGCTATTTCCCTAAGGGGATCCATCATCTGCCTAACATTGGAGCCCCAAATCACTAATAAACCCCTCCCCCCCCCCGTGTGCCTGCTCGGACCTTGCTGAAGAAGCGGCCACATGTCCACTCACAGGCAGAGCGGGCGATGCCACACGGCCAGCCTCCATATTGACCCTCCGCCTCGTGCGACGTGAACGCCGTTAAACCCGCCACACCTATCGTTTGCTACTAATTCTCATGCACAAAACTGCTGAAAAATTTTATGCTCGGTGCCCCCACGCAAACTGCCTATCATGCAACAGATTGGTGGCCTGGGTCACAAAATATTGAAATATGATAGAATTACAGTTGCAAGTCTATAGCGATTAGACTTATATCCCTGAGGAGAAAGCCCCAATTGGAATAGTAGCTAAGTGTTGCTCTTCTAAAAGCACCCGATATGAGCAAATCAGTTGCCTCTTGGCCTGTAGTTACTCGTACTTTAGGTACCTAGAGTATGCACGACTCTGTTTCAAAAGAATAGCTCGATGTTGTCATAGGGGATAACCGCACACATCTACTTCATGCCCCGCAGCTAATTTGATACAAATAATAATAATGTGTAGCTGTGATCCTGGAGTCAAATAGTCTACACAATGGGTACGATTGCGAGATAATAAAAAACTAACAGATATATATATATATATATATATATATATATATATATATATATTGAAATATGAAGGGATAATTAAATAATAAGTCTTCTATTACAACGACTGTAATTGATACAGGTGATAGAGATTCATGCTGAATAATGTTTATTCAAGAAACGACACCTCAAATACACTGGAAGTGATTCTACGATATTCAGTTAAAATACGGACAAAAACACGTTTATCACATACTGTAAAGTTACGTTGAGAGCATCATGAGGAATGGTAACAAAATCCTCAAATTAAACAGTCACCAAAGACATGCAGAAAATGAGTCCATTTTGTTATCACAGTACACGAAATATAAGAGTTCAGAACTCAACATGATGTTTGATAAATTAACATTCTTGATACAAAGGTTAGTAACTCATATTATGTATATCTTCAGTTCGGTAAAAAGAATGGAGTAAGTAGAGTTCTCATCTGGAGAACATCAGACCTCTCGAAATATAATGTTCCTTCAGAAAATAAGTGCGGCAGCGGCTGCTCACTGCCAAGAATGAATCACTTATAAACCGAATTGCTTACGTTACTTCAGGCAAGTCTACCTTGTTCAAGAACTCGACGTCAGGTCTTCAAAATCGCTCCCTCGTGCTTTTCATTCGGAAAGTCCCAATTTCCACGTGCTTCCCGTAGTGTTCCACTACTATCTGCTTTTCCGTAGGCTGAAGGTCATTAGCACCAGAAATACGTCTTTCTTATGTGCAACAGACTGATTGGACTCATATTCACCACATCCCCCACTTAACTAATATATTATAATAACATTTAAATAGAGAAATCTCATAAACAATCACTTACACTCAGATCATTTACAATCAATATAAGTATAGTTGGTTCATTAATAAATAAGCCTGTATTTTTCCTCAAGGCCACTCATGTTACATGACAGTCGGTAAATTTAAACAATTATTTATGAACAATTATTTATGCTTTCTTGATAGAAGCGACTTTTGGTTCTCTTTTCAATTTTAGTGTTCGCTAACACATGAAACTGACCACATTTAAATTAGCACAGCACTTCAAATCAACATTTGAATAAAGTTATTGTCGGAGTAGTAAATTTTTCATTAAATAAACATGCAAGTATGAGAAAATATGAGGTACTAATGCTGTGTTGATTTGCTGTGTAAATGTGGAGACTGAGATGTTCTGACAAAAATTTGCATAATAAAAAAGATATAAAAGACGTAATTAATCAATAAATAAAATAGATAGAGATGTGTAGTTATCAGAGGTGATGGATAGTGCAACGCTATCAACTCAGATATTTTGTTAATTCAGAGATTCATTGTGAAAATGTTTATTCACAGTGAAATGTTAACTTGTGTAGTTCTTTAGGTACTGGTATTATTGTTGCAAGAAGTCACCTCTTAACTTCTCTGACACTCCATCATTTCTTCGAGCATTGTCTCCTGCGCAATGGCCATGCGATCGTTGGCCATGCCAGCGTTGGGATTTACTCGCTTCCGGTGACGCCGTTCATCTCTTCATGTGGCAGGAACCAGTCAACTAGGCAGGCTGGCCGCGGGGCGCCCTTTGCCCTGGGCCCGCTAGCGATCAGCTGCACAACACATTCATCTCTCCTCAATACCAGGCCTACTCGTAACGTTACAGAGGCCACCTACTCGCAGTTTTGCAGAGGGCACCGGAAATGTCAGGCAACCACGTCAACTAGTATTCGTCGGTCACTCAGTCTAAATAATAACTGACGCTTTCCAACCACAAACTCCATCTGTACCGTAACAAAAATCCTGAGTTCGCGGCGAAGTTCGAAAAATATTGACAGTACTGTAACTGTTGGCAGCCACCAAACTTCACAGTGAAGTAGAAGCAGTGTATGTTCTCTGCCCATTCCACCACACAAAGCGCCAAACATTCTTGAGATTTTTGGCTTTACTTTAATAAAGTTGACGATTTTTACTACATTGTCAAGAGTATTTTGACACTTTTGTCCAAACCTCTCATTGCAAGGGACTCTCTATGTGTGCTACAATGTGTCCTTTGAGCCAAGGGAGTTTCTGACCTAACTCTGGCGACTAAGGAGTATGAATACCAGACATAGCACGTGCTCCATCAGGTGTCTCACTTCATCGAATGTACTTCCATTTTCCCTCATGAATTTGTCCACAGATTTTAAAATCTCTTCACCAGTTGTTTTTGGCGAGAAAGTTTTCGAAAACGACAGTTCTTCTTCAATATTGCCATTCACCTTGAAGCTCAAAGCGACCAAAAGCTAATATGTAAACCTGGCCATCAACTTTTGTATTCTTATCAATCAGCATCCGAAAATATTCACTTTGTTTAAAAGCAGTAATGAGAAAATCCTTATTACTGTTGGATGTGTTATGAGACACTGGGATATTATGACGTTCAGTTCTAAGTGTACGACAAGTGTACCTCAATTGTTACAGAATTTTTCTGCCTCCATTGTTATTGGTGATTTATCCATCGAAGCAAGGCATTTTGAAGAAATTAACGGGGAAAATAGTATTTACGAATTACTACAACCTTAGTCATTGCTCTCATTCATAGAGGTTCCATTATGTTTCTGCTGTCTGTAAACCTCATTAAATACGTATCTGCATACACAATATTCTGACATTAATTCTTCCTCTCTTGTAGTTTTGTATAAAACTGTCGAAGGCAGAAGAAGACTTTGTAATAAAAAATTATTGAATGTCATTAAATACGTGTCTGCGTACACAATATTCTGGCGTTAATTCTTCCAGTGTTGCAGTTTTGTATAAAACTTACGAAGACAATTGAACGATGGATCATAACATTTCTATAGAGAACTTCAACCATATGCAAAATTGTAACAATAAGAAGCTACACAGTTACAAATATAAAAAATTGTATTATCTTAAAAGTGGGCTTTTATCAGTCTGCCATTGATATATATTCTCATTTCCTCAATATCTTTCATCAAAACAAATATCCTTTTTAAATAATGCAACCTCCACTACACAGCGGGCCAGTTCCATACTTTTCAAATCAAGTACATTGCCAGGCTGTCCAACACATACAGACACTGCTACTCTGTGACTTACTCTGACCAACATCTCTGGTCTTAAGCACAGTCTCACAAAGAATATGGCTAAATCGATATTACAGAGGTTGAGAACATTTATGAAATTCACAACTTCACATTTATGGCGAAAGCTTCCTGAAAATCGTGACAGTCCCCTTTCAATTTACTGAACAGGTCATGTCCACTGAAGCCGATGCCCTTAATCAATAGGCAGCCTAGGGTATCAGTGGTCATACTGCCCAAACGCTCTCCTGTGACACATCAAGAGCATTTTTTCACTTAAACGGGAGACAAGTCTTCTATGTCATAGCTCCTGTTGCTACACCAATAACATTCGCTATGGATTAGATATACTTTCTGATCTACTTGCAGCCAAGGCATTTCCTCTACAAAAGCTTAAACTTAATTGGTGTGGTAATTAACATTCGTCATTTCTTAATTATACTCAATATAATCAGTGCATTACTAAAGCCTGTGATCATCTTATTTTAATACTTCAAGTCATGATGAGGGTACAAACCTTTAAATTTCCTCGCAATCAGGTAGGCCAACAGGAAATATAAGCCAACAATATATTTAACGCCCTCACTCCATCCTACGGTCAGCATAGGGGGAGTTAAAGCTGACCGACACTGGTTTGCTGAACTAGCCACTACAGGAGGAGTCTTATTTGTGACGTCGAGGATATACATTGGGGGATTTGATTATTCCAACGAATTTCAAGATTACGATTTACTTCATGATTCTGTTGCGCTTAAGTGTTACTGTTTCCATTAAAGGGTGTTTGATTCTGCTGATTGGGATGCCACTGGTTGTTTGCGTTACTTAGTCTTGTACAGAACAATGACGTGTCTTGAGGATTGGACTACCATTGATTGCAACTATTGTGATTATTCCAAGGGCGAATTCCTTTATTTTGATAATCCGGATGATGCCTGTCATCGGTCCTCCTCCTTCTCTTATGATTTGGAGAGACAATATTTACAGGCCCACCAACACCTGACATCGGAGGCGCCGGCGGCGGGGCAATAAATCCGGCGCTAGCGTCAGATAATCGATCGTGACTGTTGCCGTATAGCTGACGCGGCGGCGTTGCCCGTTTCATTCCATTCCAGTTCCATTTCCATAATTACTAGGCCTTGCATCTTCATTTGTTAAATGGATGGAGTCGATAACAAATAAAAAGCATTCCAAACTGGTTTCAGGTGCCTGCACTAGCTTTTCCTAATGTGAATCAGCAACTTGCTTTTCAGAATACATAACACATCTTTAGCTGATCTAGGTTCATCCCAGGCGCAACTCTTGTTCAAATATTTCTCAAACTACTAACTTAGACTGCCATGTCTAGGATAATTCTGACATAATTTTTCCTGGGGCGCATTTTGACCAATACTTTGCATAAAGAAAGCATTTTCGTACTGTTCATACGAGTGCCAATGCTCTGCAGTCGTGGCAGCTCATAGGGCAGCCTCGCCCTCGACAAAGCCTGTGATGAACTGAATGTTTTGTGGGTCAGACAAAGTTTGTGGCAATATATTTCTAAAAGTTTTAATGAAAATAAGAGGATGTGTAGTTTCATTTTCTGTTATGAAGACCTGAAATTGTCTATTTGAGGAAACTTTCCTTCAACAGGATAGAGGTAAGGATGCGCCTTCCTCTGAACTCCTCCTACTGGTATAGTTTTGTGGCAATTGTCTACCTGAGCATACGTCATCAATGTGTGCATTGTTTTGCGATATCGGACTATGATGGTTGTCAATGGCTCCATCTACTTGATGTATATGTGGTGTGTTATCATCATCTTGCCTTTTTACTGTATTTAATTCCTTTCCCACACGATCAGTTTGAGCAGTTAATTTGTCTTGAACCTCTTGGTGCTATTCGGGCAGATCATGAATGAACGTTTTCCTCACGAAACTAAGTACATTTTTGGCAGCTTGCACTATAGTGTTTCTTCAGCGCGGTGTTATCATCATCTTGCCTTTTTACTGTATTTAATTCCTTTCCCACACGATCAGTTTGAGCAGTTAATTTGTCTTGAACCTCTTGGTGCTATTCGGGCAGATCATGAATGAACGTTTTCCTCACGAAACTAAGTACATTTTTGGCAGCTTGCACTATAGTGTTTCTTCAGCGCGTACTTCAGTGACAGTCTGATCTATTGCTTTCTTTAGCTCTACTTGGAATTCTTCAGTTATTTGATCAACCTTTTGTTTTCGAAATTTCTAAAAAATGGCTCAAATGGCTCTGAGCACTATGGGACTTAATATCTATGATCATCAGTCCCCTAGAAATTAGAACTACTTAAACTTAACCACATCACACAACACCCAGTCATCACGAGGCAGAGAAAATCCCTGACCCCGCCGGGAATCGAACCCGGGAACCCGGGCGCGGGAAGCGAGAACGCTACCACACGACCACGAGCTGCGGACTCCGAAATTTCTCTATTTTTACTTTCGGGCTCAGCAGATAGATTTTCTACCCGCGGCACTTCTTGTTTCACTTTGAGCTTCAGATCATTTTGCTCTATTACAGGGTGTCCAGAAAAGGACTCCCCGATTTCAAAATTAAATATCTCGAAAACAAAGATCGATAGAGGAATGCAGTAATCGGTATGTTTATTGTGAAAGCTGTAAGAAGTTTATACAACAGTTTGAAAGAATAGTTACAAAAGCTGCTAAAGATGGCGCTGTACGCTGTACAGCTCATATCAGCATACATAAATGAAATAATCGTATGAAAACAATCTTTGCAAACGATCACATCACAATGTTTCAAAATGTTCACCATTTTCACTACAGAGGTGGCGCAAACGAAGAATGAAATTTGCCATCACATTTCGTAGTGTCTCAACCGAAATGGATTCACATGCCACAGAGATCGCCGATTCAAGCTCGTCCAGCGTGGCGGAATGCTTCGGGTAGACCATGTCTTTCGCTGTGCCCCACAAAAAAAAAGTCACAGGGAGTCAAATCCGGCGAATACGGAGGCCAATCCATGCCTGCACCAGTAAATTTGGGATATTCCAAAGCAATGACTCGATTCTCGAAGTATTCCTCAAGAAAGCGAAACACTTATTCGGTCCGATGTGGTCGGGCTCCACCTTGCATAAACCATTCAGTACCTGGTCGATCCTCTATCGTTTGCTGTGTGGCGACAAATTGTTCCAAAATTGCAACGTAACGTGCACCAGTGATGGTTTCTCGAATGAAAAATGGGCCAATAATGCCTCTGCTGCATACTGCAACCCACACAGTTACTTTAGGAGAATACAGGGGTTTCGCTTCACACGAATATGGCTTTTCGGAACCCCAAAATCGCCAGATCTGCTTATTCACGTATCCATTCAGGTGGAAGTGTGCTTCATCAGTAAACCAGATGAAGCCAACATCAAATCTTTCACTATCAATCATTGTGAGCATCTGATTAGCAAAGGCAACCCTTTGATGCACAGCCCGTACGGGTATGGCCTGTTGCGTTTGAAATTTGAATGGAAACATGTGTAGGCTCTTTCTCAGTATTTTCTGCGTGCTGGAACACTTCAGACCAGTCTCCGATGCAATTCTACGGACGGATGACATTGGATTTCGCTGAATAATTCCAGAAATTGTGGCGATATTTTCAGGCGTAACTGCGGTTTGCTTGCGGCCAACATGCCCCACTAGATCATCAGTTACACTGCCCGTTCGTTGAAATTTTGCGAAGAGCGTACGAATGGTTTTCGCATCGGGTGCTTTTGGAACATTAAATCGTGCTTGAAAAACTTCGCCTTGTTGCCGTTGGACTCTCTTCTAACCTGTGGTACTCTAGCACCAGAAAAACGCGTTGTTCAATAGAGTACATGGTTTTTCTCTCTTCCTTCGGTAGTGGAACTGATCGCTCTGGGCTTCGGATCACTATTTATACTAGGCATTACGTATGGCGATTACAGCGCCATCTGTTAGCAGCTTTTGTAACTATTATTTCAAACTGCTGTATAAACTTCTTACGGCTTTCACAATAAACATACCGTTTACTGCATTCCTCTATCGATCTTTGTTTTCGAAATATTTAATTTTGAAATCAGGGAGTCCTATTCTGGACACCCTGTATGTTGTGTCGAAACTTTCGGATAAATCTTTTATTTTTTCAGGAAGGCCCTTAATGGTTTCCTGCAAATCTGATATTTCGGTATTTAGGTGACCCAAATCGGATCTTAACTCTTTTGTCACGTGGTTTGCCAGTTCCACTTTCAACTGTTCCGTTTGACTCTTAACTTATCCACTGACGTGCTGCACTTGTTATTTCAACGTAGAAAAATCATTAGACTTAGTGTCTTGCTTACGACCCATGTCGTTTACTCTTTGATTCATATAGGATAACTTGCTATTCATGGTTTCTTGTTTCTGACTCATGATCTCTTGTTGTTGGCGAAGAGAAAGGAACAAACAATTGTTGAATTTAACAACGCACTATAAATCACAAACTCGATTGCCAGGTCTTGGTGTTAATAGGTTGCAAGTCCTTTTGTGGGATACAAGGAGAGGATACTTAAAAAAAGAAAGAAAAGAAAACGATACTGACCATGAAATAGAGAAGTATTCCAAAAAAATGAATCTTCTTCCAAAAATATAGAGAATACCGTCAAAAAATGGAGGAGATTTTCAAAAGAATAAAGGAACTAGGAACTAGGATGAACCAGCAGTTAGATGCCTTTATAACTGAGAGTAAGGGCGTAGTTGAAAACCTCCAATAGGAGAGTGGGTCAGAGAAATTACAGTAAAATTGTGAAGGAGGCTCTTTACGTTATTTGCGCAGATTAAAAGTCTTATGAATATATTTATGCTTGTAAATTAAGTTTCCTAGCGGACCAAAACACTTAAGTGGCTACGTTTGGTCCGAAAATGTTCCTGGCGCTACTTTCGTTATACTACCACTATGCAACAGTTTTCAGGTCCACTGTTCAAATCAGAAACGCAGATTTGCTTCCACGATTGCCAATACGGCAGGACAAAAATTTTCGTTCTTTCAGCAGATGGATGTTTTTCTTTAGATTTAACCAGTCAAGATACTGCAGAAAATTTCCCATTGAATTCTAATTTAAACAAAAATCTTGTATCAAAGGACCTAGTTTTACTTGGGATTAAGGAGTACGTTCAGACAGAGTGACCTTTAAATTGAAAGTTTATAACTTCATCCGACATTAAATCATACAGATGTGAGACACATGCACTCACAGTTTACAAAGGTTTTTTCTGGTACATTCAGAATCATGAAAGTCTCGAGTGGTTATTCCAGAGGTACTTAAATACAAAGTACTTCAAACGCTACATCGATGCCACTGGGGCATTGTCTGCATCAAGCGCTATGACATAGAGCATTGCTACTGTAAAAATGAAAATAAAGGCATGAAAGTGCTGCTTATATAAAAAATACGAACATTTTTCGCTCCCAAGGCCATCAGAAACTTGGTCACATCTACATGTAGGTTTTGCAGGGGCATGTTTTCGGGAAGCCACTGGCTCATTGTCATTGATACAGTCTACAGTGTTCCATTTGTAATTCAAATGACTTCGATTACTTCTATGAAAACATTTCAGGCTTTGTGAAGGGCTTTCTCAATTTGAAGGGTTGCTGAAAGCAGTTCTCATGGACGATGGCATTCAATTTTTGTCAGAAGCTCAGATTTTTCTGTGAAGGAAATGGTACTGCACTCTTCCAAACCACACCTCTACATCCTGAGGGCAATGGACTTGCAGGAAGATTTGTACGCCTTTTCAAGTCTCACATGACAAAGCTCCTTCAGCAGTACAAAAACAATTGGTTTTTGTTTCTCATTACAGAGCGTCTCCACATGATGAAAAATGCCCAGCTGAAAAACTGCATGGAAATCCACGTAGAACTTTAATGTGAATTTAAAGTAAATGATCCGGGATTCATTATACTGTACATGAATGGCAATGAATCTTAGGAACCAAGCATGGTCATACATCAGCTTTGCAATGTCAAGCTTAAAATATCTTGTCAACATGGCGTCGTCATTACAATCAAATAAGGCCATAACGCACTGACGCACATACAGGCAGAACTCCTTGGCTGTTCTCCTTTCCAGAAACAGAAGATTTCTGTGCACCAGCGATCTGCATAACCTAGACATGTATCCAGAAGCCATTCCCTACTTCACCTCCAGTAGTGGGGCAGAGGGGCAGCCTATTAGCGACGCCCAAGTCTATGTGAACGTCGCACATCACCCCACGGACGAGCCTATGTGTCCCATCACGTAGCTGTCACCCCCACTCCCCCCCCTGGGGTGCGGTGTGCTTTTCTTCAGCTCCCCGGGAAAATGTGAGGTGGAGCATCATGTGCGCACGCACCATCTTCACACATTAGTAGGTGAGGAATCATGAAGTAATGAAACCAGAGTCGTTAGCTTCCTTCCCCATCCTAGGGAGGGGTGTGCATATAGCTATATGGTACACAGCAATATTCTGAGAGGGCGCAGTCTGTACCCTTTGGCGCTACAATGAGCTCTGACATACCGTCGCCTGGGTAGAGTTCATAGCCTAGAAACAATTTCTGCTTCCGTCCTGAAAGCTTCCAATAGTCAGAGCCATCCACCCCTATGTTCGTCAGCTGTGAGAGGGAGTGCTGATACGAGAACTACTTTCCTACTTTTGCCAACGAGATTACAGGTGCCGGCCGCGGTGGCCGTGCGGTTCTGGCGCTGCAGTCCGGAACCGCGAGGCTGCTACGGTTGCAGGTTCGAATCCTGCCTCGGGCATGGATGTGTGTGATGTCCTTAGGTTAGTTAGGTTTAAGTAGTTCTAAGTTCTAGGGGACTTATGACCTAAGATGTTGAGTCCCATAGTGCTCAGAGCCATTTGAACCATTTTTTGATTACAGGCGCAAGACTAGGCAGCCGATTGGATAAATAAAGACGCGCGACGACAGCCAGTTCCTGCAGTTCCATGATTGCGAATCCAGTTGGTGTTCAACGGTTCTTCCGTGCTACAGTTCAGATCATTAGTTCCAGCTGACGCAGATCAAAATTTTCTGCTGTTTAATGGCACGCCGCTAATTAGGAGTGACTGTCAGGCACGTAAATGCTGAGTGTGTAGTCAAATTCAGATTCTTTATTTATTAACTGTCATAGACATCAGTCCTCACATAAGTCTATTGTAGCGACATTACATGTCGTGTCACGCGAAAGAATACGAAAGTGGAAAATGTGATGGACCTGATCACGCAAAGAAAGTATTGGACGTAAAAGGAAGCTATCTGGAGGCTAACTGCAATATGAAGAAAAATCGGCATAGTCTGCTATTCGAGGCAGTTACGTAATTGCATTACTTTTAGCAAAATCTCTGCGCTCCTTTACCGATGGCGATTTGATAAAAGCCGGCAGGTGTGGCCGAGCGATTCTAATCGCTTCAGTCTGGAACTGCGCGACCGCTACGGTCGCAGGTTCAAATCCTGCCTCGGGCATGGATGTGTGTGATGTTCTTATGTTAGTTAGGTTTAAGTATTCTAAGTTCTAGGAGACTGATGACCTCAGATGTTAAGTCCCATAGTTCTCAGAGCCATTTGAACCATTTTTTTGTGGATTTAATCGACAAACACGCGGTGGCAGCTCTTCTGTCCCCCACTCGAGGATCCATTTGGCTCCCCAGTCTCCGCCATGAGGCGATAGTGGGGTCAACGTGTTCGCCGTGTACTCCACTCTGCTGCTCATAGCTTGCTCCGCGAAGCACGTCTGTTGTGATGTCCTCAGTGCCTCGGCAATGGCAGTACGTCTCACTCCCCACAGGATATCTGCCCGACCTACAGAACCTGTAGTCGTTCGTCTATGACGTAGTACAGCCACAGCAACAAGCTGCCCCTAATCCAATGGCGGCAGAACTGCTGGAGCAGAACACGGAGGTGTTCCACGACATACTACTGCCCAAGCCACAGCTGCAGCCTTCTGCATAAAGACATGGCAGGTTATTTGGACTGCCAAGCAATCAGGATGAATACAGTATGACAATGTGTGGCTCTTACAGTAACTGTCGGCTGTGAACTGGCGATATATGCATGTTGCCTCTCCTGTGGGCCCTCAGGCGCATTTGCTCTGATGTTTCAGCAGATATTTGCGATTTCGTTTATCCAGTAAGTCGCTAGAGTGGCCAAACAAATCCCGCACATGAAGTCTTTCATACGACGCCCAGTATCGACAGAAAGTGTCGGGTTGTTTCCCTCCAAGGTGTCCCCAGATAAGAGTTGCTATTTCCTGTAAATCAGGTGAATGTGTCAGTGCTAGGTAAGTACGGATTAAGGAGCGAGCGGTAGGTTCCCACGCTGGCTAGCAGAGACGGTTGGCCTTCTGGTGCTCTCAGAACCAGTGGGATGAGGTGCCGTGGTCGTGCGGTAGCGTTCTCGCTTCCCACGCCCGGGTTCCCGGGTTCGATTCCCGGCGGGGTCAGGGATTTTCTCTGCCTCGTGATGATTGGGTGTTGTGTGATGTCCTTAAGTTGGTTAGGTTTAAGTAGTTCTAAGTTCTAGGGGACTGATGACCATAGATGTTAAGTCCCATAGGGCTCAGAGCCATTTGAACCATTTTTGGATGAGGTGCCCTTGCGGAGATCGCTAGTGACCTCAGCAAAGTGATACCTAGGAAACGTACATTTATTCTGGCGTGAATGAAGTAATTGTTATTAATAGATATTTGCTAACAAAAATCACATTTTGCCACTCAGACATTATGAGGAGTCTACAGTTCATAAATACGATTTTCAGTAATTTTACAATGCCAGGAAACGTTGACATTAATAAATAAATGAATAACTTCGGCATAATCGAATTTGTACGATCTTATACGAACTATTCCCATTTTACGCTCCATAGTCGGCAGTTGTCGATAGGATGCCTTTCGATTTAGTCATGTGGTAGACCATGCTCTCTTACCGTTAATAATTAGCTTATAATCAGTGTAAACAAGTTCATTTTACGGTGTTTTTTAAATAAAAGCACCATAATGGCATACTGTGTAAAAGTTATTTGCACAAGAAAGTTCTTCCTACTTAAAGATGAAAGATAGACAGTAGTATTGCACATTCAGATTCCGACAGCGCTGCTACGGCTCTATAAGGGGACATAAAACTACGAGTGGATCTTCACATAATAGGTAAGAAGAAATTCTACGTGGCGGCTTACTAAGCCACTTCAAGGATGGACTGGCGTAATCATCGCAAAAATCGGGCGGGATAGTGTGGACAGTAATACTGTACGCTCCTTATACCACTATCCAGGGCCTCGCCGGCTATATTGAAACATTTATAGTGGTTTAGTACAAGTGGGGAGGGGGTCGGGGTTCTTGCATCCTGTTACGAAGAAAATGATTTCTGAAGATGCATTTCTAGTGATCATTGGACAGAACTCAAGTTGGTCTAATGCGATATTAATTTTTTCAGTATGTGTTAGCTGGGACAGTAAAATACGAAGAATAACCACTACACCGGCAGCAACAGCATCGCCAAAGCCCGCACTGACTGGCACTGCCAGTTTCTTAGTGTTTCATGGTTCCTGCTAATACGTATAAATAAAGCGAATATAGCACTAGGTTAGTATGGGGCCAGTCAATCGAATGGTGACGTAACATTCCGCTTTAAAAACGATTTTGACAGTAATGGAAAACAGACCGAAGCTTTCTGTTGGCTCTGCATGTCACGTGAAACACTTGATGACCAATAGCTTCTTGGGCTCACTCCAGGTAAACATTGCAAGAACGAAATTTCAGATATCTGTTCAAGCACCAGAGCAAATACCAATTACGACTCTTAGGAGAGACATCATGTATGTATATATATATGATATAAATTTCTTCTCAAAAAATGTTCAAATGTGTGTGAAATCTTATGGGACTTAACTGCTAAGGTCATCAGTCCCTAAGCTTACACACTACTTAACCTAAATTATCCTAAGGACAAACACACACACACATGCCCGAGGGAGGACTTGAACCTCCGCCGGGACCAGCGTTAAATTTCTTTTATCCGGAATTAAATTTTCACTCTGCAGGGGAGTGTGCACTGATATGAAACTTCCTGACAGATTAAAAGTGTGTGCCGCACCGAGACTCGAACTCGAGACCTGTGCCTTTTGCTGGCAAATGCTCTATCGACTGAGCTACCCAAGAAAACTCACAAGCCGTCCTCATAGCTTTACTTCTGCCAGTACCACGTCTCCTACCTTCCAAATCTGGAAAGTGAGAAAATTGTCTGTACAATTGATTACTTGGTAGTTTGCAAAATCTACAAATTGCAAAGTGCAGATGTATCAGCCAAAAAGAAATGAGCATATTATACGTTTGTATGTATCTGTCTACTGTGTAAATGCATCCATTCTTGCAGAAAAAGATGCGCGCAGTGTAAAATTAGCTGCCTGATGTTAAGTGTAGGTCTACGCCAAAACAGCAGTCAAGCGAGAGCTACTAATAACAATGTCACAATGCAGCCTGTACTCAAAAGCATTCAAACAATCATAATTATTTATCAATCACTTCTTCTTGCTCTCTGTCCAATAGCTGTAGGGCTCCATTGTTCTTAGGCAATATGCTCTCCATTCTAGGTCTGTGCTCTCTAGTTGCAGGCTTAGGATGTGGGTATTGGTTATAAGAATCCCACTCTGAATACGATATTGAAACCATCGCTACGAGGACAATACATACTTCCTTCTGTGTGCATCTACATTAAAAATTCGACTGGAGTCACATTTCTGAAAGTCTCGACTTGTACCTACATGCATTCATTTCTACTGTCAGTGATTTCTAAAAGTACTAATTACTTTTGCATGTCCCAAAATACCGAAACGGATCTTAGGTATTAAGAAAAAGAACAAGCATACCAAAGAAACGTTTATATAGCTGTCTACAGTTTCAAGTACTTGACAAGGAAATCGATACGCTGTTGTATCATGTCTTATGGCATGTGGTTGATCAACGTCGTGTGTTAAGTCTCGATTTATAACTACAGTATTTACCCTGCACATCCGAGGAAGAAGACGTAGTGCTACTGCACGGAAGGTGCACCAAAAATTACGTAAGAATGTCCACAATTTTAACAGTGTTCTCAGTTTTCCCACTGAATAATAAGCCCCAAATCACGGTAAATGTCTTATTTATCCGAAAAAAGGAAACTGGAAATTGAGGACATCGAAATTAAGAAAAATAAAACTGGAGTATATGGTGTAGAAAACTGCCATAAGGAAACTAAAAGCGATGTAATGATCATGTGATCAGCTTATAAGTTTTTGACAGGCATATCTCCAGTCTTCTTGACGCACTGAATCCTTTAGATATCTGTCTCTTTGCCAGATGTTTTACTGTACTTTGATTCCCATAGTTAATGTCACGCAGACCACGAATATTATTACGTTTTGTCCTTATTCTTAACGCTAGCAAATATAACAACCGGGAAGACAGTGCTTTTGCTGACCATAGCAGCTCAAAATGGCCATACGTTAGAGCGCTGGTCGAAAAAGAAATTTCAGGACCGAAGTCGTTTACTGCATTAAGTGGTACACGAAAAAAATCTGTTACATGAAAGGGTATTTACATTGCATCTAAAGATGGTGAGAAGGTGTGGTTAACCCTGCGAAAAGACCAATAGACAGCATTTACAACTGTACTGCATACCAATCACTTCAACGTAATACTAAATAACAAACTTATGGAACAGCTGCTGTGTGTGACGTTCAACATTGTTCTGCAGTTTGTCTATTGGGTAATAAGCCCCTAAACAGGATTAATATCTTGTGTGTACGGAAAAAAAGGAAACTCGAAATGGAGGACACTGGAGTCAAGAAACGAAAAACAGCTGTAATGTACGGCGTAGACGACTGCCATAAAGGAAGAATATAAACCACAATTCAAAAAAGATGCTATTGGAAATGTGGAAATGTGCAGACGAGGATTTTATACCGCTTTAAACACAGGGAGATGCTAGCATTTACTGTAACTAGCAATGATGAGTAGCGGTACGTTGGAATAAGCGAAAAAATTTCCGGAATCGAGACTGTTTACTGCATTAAGGGATACACGAGAACATCTGTTTATTAAGCTCTTTTCACATCCGGAGCTGCTTAAATACTGTACACATAACAACTAGTTCTGCAGAATATGAAACCAATGGGGGTAACACCTTTTAACGCTAATTCATTTGAAAAATTGTTAACTTGTAGTTCTAGAAGAAACTTCCTCAAGAGTATGGAATAGAAGAGCTGGTAGTTTGCACCCGTGCAGGTGTGTCGTGGTTCAACAACAGCCTTATGAAGGAAATGTTCTGCAGTGGCGGACCCAAAAACATGCGTTGTGTTTAGCGCGGACTCTAATGGACGATTGCATATCTAGTCCCATCCACACATAATACTACTAATGTTGCAAAAAATCAGGTGTGATTTCTCAATAGTACATGACGTGATGGAGCTCCCAAAATTACGTGTGTGCACTTCGGTGTACCACGAAACACCGTTATGCAGTCACACATTTTTACAGGACCCAGCCTGCCACCAAGCTGCATATACATAATTTCAGGAACCCGATCATGTCACACACTACTGATGGATCGCAGCTGCGTCCTCGCAGCATTAGCAGTATCACTTGCGGAAACGGGGATGTGAGGGTGGCGTCAACCATAAGGGTCCACGTTAAACATAATGCTCGTGCTCCGGGTTGCCAGTGCGGAACATTTTCTGCTTGAGCTGCTGTTAAAACAGCCCATAGCTGTCTGCGTATATGCTACTAGCTCATGTATTCCACATTCTTGCTGAATTTCTGTGTATAATTTCAAGTTGACAATATTTACAAACGAATTACCGTTATAAGCAGTTTTTCATCGGTTTTGAACAATGCAGAAACGGTTGTTATGCTGTTGGGCATTCAACACATAGCGCACGAGCTTCATAAACAAATTTTTTCTTGTATACTTTAATGCAGTAAATGGTCTCTGTTCCGGTATTGTTTTGGACCTGTACTCCAATGTATGACTTCTCACCATTGCTGTTTACAGCAAAAGCTAAGCAATATGTAAACCATGCGTACACATTTGCAATAGCTTCGTCTTTCTTCCAATTGCAGTTTATATTTCTCCTTTTTGTCAGTATCCTGCGCTTTATACTCCACTTATTTTTCGTTTCTTGACTCCATTTCCAGTTTTCTGTATGCATAAAACGTTGATCTTGCTTAGGGGCATATTACCCAGTAGAGAAACTGTAGAATACTGTTTAACATCATATACAGAAGCTGTTCTGTAAGTCACTAGTTAGTTGATGCTACATGGAAGTGATCACTGAGTACAGTTGTAAATACTGTTTATAGGTCTTTGGACAGGATCAAACACACGATCCATTTATATTCCAGCTATAAGATACTCGCCGCATTTATTATTTTATACCGATATTTTCGTGTATTCCTTTATCCAGTAAACACTCTCGATTCCAACTGTATGGCTATTTGCGGTTTCTATGGCCAGTAAAGCAACCCCTTCGTAGCCGTTGTCATTGGTAGGGTTAAGACTAAGGACAAAATATGATAAGAGTCTTTGTCTCCATAAAGTAGCTATGGGAATACAAAGAATAGCTACATATCTCTAGAAACCTGACTGTCGTGTTGGCAAGGAGTCAATGTGTCGATCAGACTTAAAGCGTTAACTATTACGACTTATTGCCCTAACGGTAACAGGTAACATGTGTAAAGGTGCTACAGGTGCACCATGGTATGCGAAAGTCAGTAAGCATTCATAAAAATACTCACGAGTACCATTCGTTTTTCAGTCCAGTCTACAATTATTTATTTATCACCTGCATAACACGTTCTGGATTTTCGTGTTGTATTATGTGTAGAATACGGGATTTGTTCATCTGCCTGGGACACTTACCTGCTTGCAATGATCGATATGCGGTATAATCTCCGGTTTAATGTGGGCTGTATTAGAATACCATCAAAAAGCAAACTACAAAGTACTGTTCTGCATGTCTATCAAAGGCTTTCCGATTTGATCAATAGGTTTAATTCTCATATAATGTCCTCATACTTGCAGTTTATGTGATTTGTACATCGCTAAACTGGAATAAGAGCGCAGTGTATCAAGGTACATGGCAGGCACATGTGGTACCTGACACTCATTGCCAGGGATAGTGACATCTCTGTGTGCGTGCGGAGTGGCTGACGAGTTGAGAAATAATTGGAGGATGCTGCATCCTGCAAAATGATTCAGTATAGAGCTGGTAAGCTGTGTAGCTTCCTAGTGGTGTTTAGCCTCTTCAAATGGTTCAAATGGCTCTGAGCACTATGGGACTTAACATCTGAGGTCATCAGTCTCCTAGAACTTAGAACTACTTAAGGGGCTCCGGAAAGCCTCAAAATCATGAAAAGTTCAATTTTTACTTTTTTGCGTTTTCTGAATCTGCAGACTATTACCTTTTAATAGATATATAATTTATTCAATTCCGAAGACTACAACTATTTTTAATTTTTTTTGAAATGTGTTCTACATGGGCGTGACCCACTGTGGCGCTGTTAAACTGATGTCAAATGGTGTTATTATTAACGTCCGTGTTCATCAGGTACATTTTAGTGATGTGAGATAAAGTATGTGTTGTGGCTAACCTGTGATGGTTCAATATATATCGTTGGTGTGATTGTCGATTGTTTCATGTTTATTTACTCTGTCGTTATCTCGAAAATATTCGTAATTAATTCAGTTTCTTGAGTCTCTGTTTTGTTGAAGTGTAATAATGAGTAAAAGTAAAGTTATTAGAAATCCTCTGAAGGCTTTTAAGAAAAAGAGAAATGTTGGAAAGCCAAAGGTATGTGTTATTACTGTAAACAATAAAGACGATAACCAAGTGAGTGAACCTAACCTCTCAAGTACACCTGCCCATAGCAGTCAAAGTGGGAAAGAAAATACTTCACAGAAGAAGCTTGGTTCAATGAGTGAAAACTATGAATGTTTTATGGGCGAATCGGATGTGAATGAAATATTTGATATGTCGGTTCTCAAAGGAATTTTTTCAAAATGTGTAAGATGTATTCATTGTAGCGAAGTTGGTCTGGAACTCTCCATAATAAAGCACGTAGGACTTGCTAGTGAAATACAACTGAAATGTGATAAGTGTTCATACATGACCACCTTTTGGAACAGTGTTGCAGTAACTGCAACTGAAGAAAATGGTAGCAAAATCTACGAACACAACATTAGATTTGTTTATTCCTTGCTTTAGACAAGGAACACCTTCGGGCTGCAGACAGGGCTGTAAAGAGTCTAGAAATACAAGCAAGAGTAAACGGGAGGAGGAACAAGAGGAAGCTGGAGGAGGAGTTTGCAGAGGATGAAGATAATCCATCCTATGGACTTGGAATGCACTAAAAAGTTAATCCAATCTTTGTCGCTCGATTCCCAAAACTTTTATTTTCTCATACTAACTACATGTTTTCTAAGGATCTTCCAAACATATTTGTTTCAAACTTTCAGTAAATGTTACACAGTACCTTCTGCATAATTTAACACAGCCTTTTTCCAAAAAACTGTATATTTTTGAATATATAAATAAAAAATTGCAAAAAAAGTTGTGAATTTTCATTACAATTGAAAAAAAATCATCTTTAATAACTGAACTAAAATTTTGTAAAATCCCTGTGTTAAGTTGTAGCCCATATTCCAATAAATAATCTGTAAACAGTTCAACTTCCTACCTCAAATACTTTGTGAGGAAAGATGTAATTTATAAGCGTTATTTTAACATTGCAAGTATAGGGCGTTCCGGAGCCCCTTAAACCTAACTAACCTAAGGACATCACACACATCCATGCCCGAGGCAGGATTCGAACCTGCGACCGTAGCAGTCGTGCGGTTCCAGACTGAAGCGCCTAGAACCGCTCAGCCACAGCCGCCGGCCATTTAGCCTCGCTCAATGTTACCTTTTATAGGTTTGCGCTAAGACGCGGTGCCGATGTACATATGGATGCAGGAAGTGCGTTATTCCGGTATTCTGGAAAAAATTTGCAGTTTTATTACCCATATGGAGGAATGTCTAAAGCGGGTAGCTCAGTTGGCAGTTTTGGTGGGCATGTCCTATGCATTTGGTGGGATTGTCACTTGACATGACGAATCTTGTTGCAGATGCAGAGAACATTTTTTTGCTGTAGGCATCGCTTTACTGTGTGAGGATATAAAGACCGGAGGTGGTTGTTTTTTGTAGTTTTTACAGACAATGAACTGATTCTTTGGTTGTAGTAATAGTTTGCCTTTCTTTATAGTGACAACATTGCCTCTTCTCGTGTTAAACGCATCCATGAAGTTGCGCAAGAGGAGATGTGTCATCTTAACATCAGGCTAGTAATTCTACCATTTTTTTACGCTTGGGGTTTGGTCTATACCCCACTGTTTACGTCTGCTTACACTTCACAAGGGTGAAATGTGGACATGCTTTTGTCAATTTTGGTGCAGTTACCATGCAGTAGTACAATATCTGTTTCTTCGTATCTGTAGGATAAACAATGCAGCTGGAAATCGGGGTTTAACACACAACGTTTATGCATAAGCCACAAGATATGGTGCAACAGTGCCTCAATTTACTCATTAAACCATTAAAACTATACACAGGCTGAAAATAGTTTGCATTTGATACAGTGATCCTGTTTCTTAACTTGTTACCTTGCAGCGATGGTTTTGATCTCTTGCTTAGAGTGGATTTCTTACATACCCACTCCCTAGCCCTCTAACCACAGACCACAGATGTAGAATGGAGAGCAAATTGGCTAAGAGCGATGCAGGCCTACAGCTATTGGCTGAGAGCAACAGCTAAGTGCAACAGCGCATTATTGCAGACAGTTAGACGGTAGTTTGTGTTTGACAGACCAGTTCTTTTCTCTTAAAACTAGGAAAAGACATTGATTGATGGTTGTATGGTGATATTTAGTTAATATTTTTAGCAATCGCCGATTCAGTACAAAGCCAGTGTCAAAGTGTCTCACCACACCTTTTGTTTTTTAAGTTAGCTGCTAATATTCTTCTCACCAAGATGAATGATAAGAACCAATGTGAAGCGATTCCAGGAAAGCTGATGCTGATGTCACCAATTTCATGAACGGCTCGTTCTATCCTTAAGGCTCTACTGCAGTGATGCTGTACTGTGGTCATGTCACGAAATGCATAGTTCTACAAAACGTTACACGATTACGCCAGAATGAACAGTGTCAAAAGAGGGGAATAACTGAAACATACGGAAGTAGGCGGTGTTTCCTGATGTGAGTGAAAAGCAGGCATGAAATTCTGAAAGTAAACTCATTTTTTTGTGACGAACTGTTTGTCGAACTAGATACTAACCCAATTTGTGGATATCTCTCATTATAGACCACTGATGATCTTTGTTTCAATAAAACGAAACACATTTGGTCACAAAAACACGCATTTTGTTGTAGTTACAAAGACGGTATTAAGATACATTCAAAAATTACTTCAAGTGAGTTTTGGTTAGTAATGTGTTGTTGCGGAGAACACTGTGTATACTAAGGTACTAAGTATCTGTGACATTACAGTGCACTGTAGACAACGTGCGGATCGTATTGAATTCTCTCACATCGTCGGAGGTACCATAGATCATGCCTGCGATTTACAAGCTTCACTGAGTTTTTGCAGAACTGTCTTAATCAAACAAGGAACAGTCACGACAGTTAGCGAGATGGAAAGTAGAGCCCTTAGAACCGTTTTACAGTCCCAAGCAACCATCTACACTAAAATCTGAGTATTGTATGTATAAATGTATTATATCAATAAATGTTTAATCTACGTTTCATATAGCGTTGCCAATATTTATTGTTTTATAGATTACGACCTGTGATCAGATACGTTACAAAGCATGTAAGGCAGCTAACTTTTAGAGTAACGAATGTCCTGCGATAGGAGGTTCGTTTCGTGCTACTTTGGACGTTGGGTGCTAAACTAACTTTAGAAGTAAAACAGAGAAAATAAAAGTTGACTGTCACAGACAACTGTTTTAATTTGTCTTTTATATCGTAATGAGTCTCAGTTTGCATACTACAGTCCAACATCTACTGCATAATATTTTCTTCTATTTCTGCTACTCCAAGGTTATGTCTTGGGCCTGTTCCGTTCTCATCATCTGAGTCTCGGTCTCCCCACACTTCTCTTACCCCATTGTTAGTTCTCTCCACGTTCCTTTGTATTTGGTTGCCTTTTGGGTTTTTGATTGCATCACAAATGCTTCCGTTATTACTTCGTTTCCAATTTTGTCCTTAGTGCAACGTTTCCCAGCTCTTGAAAATTACATTTCTGGTGCTTCTAGCTGGCGTAAGTTTTTATTTCTGGGCTCCCAACTTTATGCCCCATATAAAATAGAAAGTCATGACTCAAAAATTTTAGTTGGTCTCTTTCCTTGTTTTAAACTTAAGTGTTTTCTTTTTTGTGCCACATATACTCTGGCAGGTATCAGTTTCTTTCTGTATATCCGTACCTTGATCATTATTTATGTCACATCCTAAATACCGCAAATGGACTAACTGTTCTATTGATTAATTGTTGAGGACTATTTTTGTTCGTACTGGGTGAGTACCTAGAAGAAACATGCATTTATTATTTTTAGATGCCGTCAGTCCGTAGTCTGCATATTTCTCATTTACACAGTTTCTAAAATGCCATTGGTAATCTACACTCCTGGAAATGGAAAAAAAGAACACATTGACACCGGTGTGTCAGACCCACCATACTTGCTCTGGACACTGCGAGAGGGCTGTACAAGCAATGATCACACGCACGGCACTGCGGACACACCAGGAACCGCGGTGTTGGCCGTCGAATGGCGCTAGCTGCGCAGCATTTGTGCACCGCCGCCGTCAGTGTCAGCCAGTTTGCCGTGGCATACGGAGCTCCATCGCAGTCTGTGGACGTGAACCGTATGTGCAGTTGACGGACTTTGAGCGAGGGCGTATAGTGGGCATGCGGGAGGCCGGGTGGACGTACCGCCGAATTGCTCAACACGTGGGGCGTGAGGTCTCCACAGTACATCGATGTTGTCGCCAGTGGTCGGCGGAAGGTGCACGTGCCCGTCGACCTGGGACCGGACCGCAGCGACGCACGGATGCACGCCAAGACCGTAGGATCCTACGCAGTGTCGTAGGGGACCGCACCGCCACTTCCCAACAAATTAGGGACACTGTTGCCCCTGGGGTATCGGCGAGGACCATTCGCAACCGTCTCCATGAAGTTGGGCTACGGTCCCGCACACCGTTAGGCCGTCTTCCGCTCACGCCCCAACATCGTGCAGCCCGCCTCCAGTGGTGTCGCGACAGGCGTGAATGGAGGGACGAATGGAGACGTGTCGTCTTCAGCGATGAGAGTCGCTTCTGCCTTGGTGCCAATTATGGTCGTATGCGTGTTTGGCGCCGTGCAGGTGAGCGCCACAATCAGGACTGCATACGACCGAGGCACACAGGGCCAACGTCCGGCATCATGGTGTGGGGAGCGATCTCCTACACTGGCCGTACACCACTGGTGATCGTCGAGGGGACACTGAATAGTGCACGGTACATCCAAACCGTCATCGAACCCATCGTTCTACCATTCCTAGACCGGCAAGGGAACTTGCTGTTCCAATAGGACAATGCACGTCCGCATGTATCCCGTGCCACCCAACGTGCTCTAGAAGGTGTAAGTCAACTACCCTGGCCAGCAAGATCTCCGGATCTGTCCCCCATTGAGCATGTTTGGGACTGGATGAAGCGTCGTCTCACGCGGTCTGCACGTCCAGCACGAACGCTGGTCCAACTGAGGCGCCAGGTGGAAATGGCATGGCAAGCCGTTCCACAGGACTACATCCAGCATCTCTACGATCGTCTCCATGGGAGAATAGCAGCCTGCATTGCTGCGAAAGGTGGACATACACTGTACTAGTGCCGACATTGTGCATGCTCTGTTGCCTGTGTCTATGTGCCTGTGGTTCTGTCGGTGTGATCATGTGATGTATCTGACCCCAGGAATGTGTCAATAAAGTTTCCCCTTCCTGGGACAATGAATTCACGGTGTTCTTATTTCAATTTCCAGGAGTGTATTTCGCAGCCGTATATGACAACTTGATCATCCACAGATAACATCGAGTTAATGTGTTAATTTCCTCCCAGTATTTATGCCAGTTAGTGTTATGTTACTTTTTCATTTTCTAATCATGTCATCTACACAGGGTGGTCCATTGATAGTGACTGGGCCAAATATCTCACGAAATAAGCATCAAACGAAAAAACTACAAAGAACGAAACTCGTCTAGCTTGAAAGGGGAAATCAGATGGCGCTATGGTTGGCCTGCTAGATGGTGCTGCCATAGGTCAAACTGATGTCAACTGCGTTTTTTTAAATAGGAACTCCCATTTTTATTACATATACGTGTAGTACGTAAATAAATATGAATGTTTTAGTTGGACCACTTTTTTCGCTTTCTGACAGATGGCACTGTAATAGCCACAAACGTATAAGTACGTGGTACACGTAACATTCTGCTCCACACCCAACGTTATCCTCGCTTCCCCCAACCTCCTTAGTCGCATCGCCATTGATGTCATCGATCCTGTCAGTAGTGACCATCTCCCTGTCCTTCTCACCATCTCCTCTATCCGTCCCACCACTGCAGCCACCTGCCCAGCTGCCCCTCCAAAGTCTGTCCATGACTACCACCGTGCCAATTGGAATGCCTACCGGGAATCCATTGCCTTACAGGTCGAAAGCCACCCCCTCACCTTTCACCACCCTGATGACATCACCCATGCCTCTTCCTTCCTTCAGAAGACCATCACTGACGCTGTGGAGGCTCATGTCCCTTCCAAACTCATCCACCCTCACTGCCCTACGCTTCCTCCACAGGCCGTCCTTCTCCTGCATGAATCCCACACGCTCTACCGCTCCTTCCTCCTCACTCGTGACCGCGATACTCTCACCCGCCACCGGAAGTTACAGCAACATATCCGGAACCTCCTTACAGCAAAGAAACGCCAGGAGTGGCGCCAGACATGCACACACCTCAACTTCACCCTCCCTGTCAACTCCTCCAAGTACTGGTCAGCCTTCCACCGCCTTACTGGTAGCCATCCCACCCCGCATTACCCCATCCTCCATGACGATCGACCCTTTCCAGACAACCTCAGTAAGGCTAACCATTTTGATTCCCACCTATCTGAGGTCTTCTCCCTTCCTGACGATCCCCATTTTGATTACTCGCTCTTCCCCACCGTCCTTGACCACACTGTCCCCCCTCTCGCCCCTAGCTTCCAGTACTTGGATCAGGTACTCCCCTCAGACACCAACACTCCCATCACTGCACAAGACCTCACACTAGTCCTCCGCTCCAAATGCAACACTGCCCCTGGTCATGATAGCGTCACCTACCATCACCTCAAGGAATCCTCTCCTTCCTTCCTGTCTGTTCTTGCTACCCTCTACAATGTCCTTCTCTCCACTGGATTTTACCCCAACCTGTGGAAGACTTCCCGTGTCCTGCTGTTTCCTAAACCTAACAATCCCCCCTCTGATACCTCTTCCTATCGTCCAATCTGCCTCATCTCCATGTTCAGTAAGGACTTCAAGGCCATCCTCTCTCGCCGTATTCACCGCCACCTTAACCAGCACCACCTCCTTCCTCTTACCCAATGTGGCTTCCGGCCTTCCTTCTCCACCGACGACCAGCTCCTTAACCTTACCAATCTTCTTTCCCTCCAACTTGACTCCCATCACTCCACTATCTTTGTTTCCCTTGATCTCCAGAATGCATATGACCGTGTCTGGTATCCCGGGCTCCTCTTCAAACTCCAGACCTATGCTCTCCCCATCAACTTCGTCCATCTCGTTGCTTCCTTCCTCTCCCATCGTCCCTCCTATGTGACTATCCACAATTCCAACTCCCGTACTTTCTATCCCTCTGCGGCGTGCCCCAAGGTTCTGTCCTTTCCCCTCTCCTCTATCTCCTGTACACAGCTGATATGAACAAACCTCCCCCTCCTGTTCATCTTCTCCAGTTCGCTGATGACACCGCCTTCCTACCCTTCAACGGTCCCAACGTACCCTCCCAACCGACCTTGACCAATTCACCGCTTGGTGCAATCAGTGGTTCCTCCGTGTTAATCCCTCCAAGACCCAGGCGATCATCATAGGCCGCACCACCCGCTCCTTCCGCCTCCATCACCATTTATGGCCGTCCTATCCACCTCACTCCTACCCTCAAATACCTTGGCATCACACTTGACCGCCACCTCACATGGACTCCCCATCTCCTTACCATCCAAACCAAAGCTAACAACCACCTCCGCCTCCTGAAACTCCTGTCCGGCCGGACGTGGGGTCTGTATCCTTCCACCATCCTTCACACCTATAAATCCTTGATCTGCCCCATCTGCTGTTATGCCAGCGTAGCTTTGATTTCCGTCCCTCCCCGGTTCTATAACGCCCTCCAAATCCTCGAACGCCATGCACTCTGCCTCGCCTTCCGCACCCGCCTTCCGTCCCCCCCCCCCCCCACGCATCCTCTACGACCTCATCCCCTTCCCCCAGCTTCTCCTTTTCCTTGAACACATCTGCACACTATATATTGTCCGCCGCCTTGATCCCCCTCACCCCCTGGTGTTTCCCTTCCTCTCCACCCCCAACCAGTTGCCGCACCTTTACCATTGTGTCCCGCCCTCTCTCCATCTCCACACCCTTCATCTCCTTTCCCAATGCAACTTCCACCATCTACCCCTCCCGGATGATGAGCATCGCCCTGACATCTATCTTTCCTACCAACTCTAACCTTATCTTCCTGCCTCCTCCTCAGGGCTCCCTCTCCTCCCCCTCCCTCCTTCTGAGCGGCTTCCCCCTCCTACTCCCCCTTCATCTCTTGTGCCTCCTTTCAGTGTCTCTGCACTCCCTCCTGCCCTCTCTTCCCTCTTTGTCTCCCACCCCATGTGTCTCCTGCCTCTTCATGTACCCACTGATGCCCCACCTCTCTTCATCCCCCCGCTTCCCCTGCTGCCCCTTGCTCTCCCCTCCTTTTCCATCCTCTCTGCCCTTTCCCTCGGTAGGTCCCACTTGGCAGTTTTATTCTTCGTCGTGTGTGCTCCAAGTGGATTTTAAGTGTGTTGTTCCGGAGTGTTTTTACTACTGTGGCCGACTTTTAACTTGTGCATGTCCATTCAGTGTCTTCTCTGAGTTTTGAAGAATCGCCAGCTGTGTTTTTTAACTTTATGGTGACTTTTTTAACTGTCCTCCATGAACGTCTCCATGTTAGTCTATATTTTTTACCTCCATTTTCTCCCATTATTCTGTTTTAAGTTTCCTTTTATTGCCTTATGTACGTACCATTTTATTCTTATTTTAAGTTCATGTCACTCGGCTGAAGAGCGGCGGATTGTGCTACTGACAGCCCTCCCCTGCCCATATGGGGCAGAGGAATGAAATCACAATAAAGAAAAAAAAAACATTCCGCCAGTGCGGACAGTATTTGCTTCATGATACATTACCCGTGTTAAAATGGACCGTTTACCAATTGCGGAAAAGGTCGATATCGTGTTGATGTATGGCTATTGTGATCAAAATGCCCAACGGGCGTATGCTATGTATGCTGCTCGGTATACTGGACGACATCATCCAAGTGTCCGCTTCGTTCACCAGATAATTACGTTATTTAAGGAAACAGGAAGTGTTGAGCGACATGTGAAACGTCAACCACAACCTGAAGCAAATGATGATGCCCAAGTAGGTGTTTTAGCTGCTGTTGCGGCTAATCCGCACATCAGTAGCAGACAAATGGGGCGAGAATCGGGAATCTAAAAAACGTCAATGTTGAGAATGCTACATCAACATCGATTGCACCTGTACCATATTTCTATGCACCAGGAATTGCATGGGAACGACTCTGAACGTCATGTACAGTTCTGCCACTGGACACAAGGGAAATTGCAGGACGATGACAGATTTTTTGCACGCGTTCTATTTAGCGACGAAGCGTCATTCACCAACAGCGGTAACGTAAACTGGCATAATATGCACTATTGGGCAACGGAAAATCCACGATGGCTGCTACAAGTGGAACATCAGCGCCTTGCCGGGTTAATGTATGGTGCACCATTATGGGAGGAAGGATAATTGGCCCCCATTTTATCGATGGCAATCTAAATGGTGCAATGTATGCTGATTTCCTATGTAATTTTCTACCGATGTTACTAAAAGATGTTTCACTGCATGACGGAATGGCGATGTACTTCCAACATGATGGATGTCTGGCATATAGCTCGCATGTGGTTGAAGCGGTATTGAATAGCAAATTTCATGACAGGTTGATTGGTCGTCGAAGCACCATACCATGGCCTGCACGTTCATCAGATCTGACGTCCCCGGATTTCTTTCTGTGGGGAAACTTCAAGGCTATTTGCTATCATGATCCACCGACAACGCCTGACAACATGCGTCATCGCATTGTCAGTGCATGTGCGAACATTACGGAAGGCGAACTACTCGCTGTTGAGAGGAATGTCGTTACACGTATTGCCAAATGCATTGAGGTTGACGGACATCATTTTGAGCATTTATTGCATTAATGTGGTATTTACAGGTAATCAAGCTCTAACAGCATGCGTTCTCAGAAATGATAAGTTCACAAAGGTACATGTATCACATTGGAACAACCGAAATAACATGTTCAAACATACCTACGTTCTGTTTTTTAATTTAAAAACCTAATTGCTACCAACTGTTCGTTAAAATTGTGAGCCATATGTTTGTGACTATTACAGCGCCATCTATCACAAAGCGAAAAAAGTGGTCCAACTAAAACATTCATATTTCTTTACGTACTACACGACTATGTAAGAAAAATGGGGGTTCCTATTTGTTAAAAACGCAGTTGATATCCGTTTGACCTATGGCAGCGCCATCTAGCGGGCCAACCATAGCACCATCTGGTTTCCCCCTTCAAGCTAGACAAGTTTCGTTCTATGTAGTTTTTTCGTTTGACGCTTATTTCGTGAGATATTTGGCCTGGTCACGATCAAATGACCACCCTGTATATATACTGAATAATGTTAGAGGCTAGCTACACCCTTACATTACTTCTTGATTTGTTTGTATTTCAGGTGGTAGCTCTTATCTGCGTCAATTCTAATTCTGTTGTTCATATATAGGCTTTTTGCCGTTTGGATCGTATGTTTAGGGTTTCCCCTTTTTTTCGTTATTGGCCTAGCTTGTCTCTGTGAATTCTGTCGAATGCTTTTTCATAATCCACAAATGCTGCGTGTGTTACCAGATTAAATTGCTTCCAGGTTAAACTGTCAATATGTTTACGTCGATAACGGGCTGACTATATAATTTAACGTGTAACAATAAGAAAAAAAATGGTTCAAATGGCTCTGAGCACTATGGGACTCAACTGCTGTGGTCATAAGTCCCCTAGAACTTAGAACTACTTAAACCTAACTAATATAAGGACAGCACACAACACCCAGCCATCACGAGGCAGAGAAAATCACTGACCCCGTCGGGAATCGAACCCGGGAAGCCGGGCGTGGGAAGCGAGAACGCTACCGCACGACCACGAGATACGGGCTAACAGTAAGAACTAGGTGAGTTATTTCAGTAGGATGTTTCACGATGGGCAGTGGGAAAGAGTTTAAAGCGCCTTATTATGTCGGTTACAAAGCACTCGCCCTTTAGACTTTACCAAAAAAAATGCATATTATCGCAGAGTGAGTATTACTGCGTACTCTAGTGATGACTGAAGTAAGTTTCCCACAACATTGTGCTCCAGACGGAAGCCAATAACTATTGAGTAGTCCACATTCCGTCTTAAAAAAGTTCAGTGCCTAAGCTATTTGTCCTGTTCTGCCCTCTTGATTCTGTATGCAGTACGTCAAATGGAACGTAATAAATGAACACTCAGTAATACTGGATGTTTCGTTTGGAATACAGAGGGTTTGTACAATTAGTCGGTAGAACTACGAACTAAAGTGTTTCTGGGATTTGCTGACTACATATGTAGACATTTTGTCCCATTTATCTTTGATTTAATCACATATGATATTTCATTGAACTTGCCAGGTCCAGAAAAATCAAAGAAACAATACTTGCCTCTGCCTTCCCTTCGGATGAATCTTAGAATATCCTGAGACGGTTTGCTCTCCTTTTCACTTCTGCGTTTTACTTGTTGATGCACTCGTCGAACGTAACAGCGGAAAACAAACTGCATCGTTCAGTTGTTTCAGAACAGTATCTTTCTAGTAATCTATGAATTACGTATCAGAGTCAGCGCGTAATGGTAGCTTCGTATCTCTCAGGTACCAACAATTCCTTTTTTTACGACTAGGTAAAAAGAACTTAAAATGGAAACTAAATAATTCTGAATGAATATTACGAATATTGCAGATTTACTCCGTATTCGGACTAAGGGAAAAAAGTAAATCAAAGGGAGACTACTGTGTATCGAGTCGAGTTAACAACGCAATAAATGCAGCAAATACTGTTTTTTGTGTCGACTTTATAAGTCACTATACCAATACTACTGGGGATGCAGGCACTTCCACTTTGAATTGAAATTCAATTGTGTTAGCAAGCAGGAATGAAATATGAGAACTCCGCCATTCGGGACGATATTGCGAGATTCAGCGGCGAGAGAAGTTCCTTTGAATGCCGAGGCACACTGTCCACATGTTACCGTTCAGTATTTCCGTACGGTGGGAGCCCTGATTTGAATGCAGAGAAATCTTAGCTGCTCCTAGTCTCGAGACCGACCGGATGTAAAAAGAAGCCAATATGGAAAGCAGTGTAGTCTGCGAACCAAAGGGTGCAGTTACACAGCTGCCGCTTGTTTAGTTCATACACTACTTCGACAATATAAAAGAGTATTCTCCAGTCCCTTAATTAGTGTAATAATACATTTTCAATATACCTGAGGAAGGCCATTCGCGATCTTTATTTCCTTGTAGATGTATTCAGTTTTTCTTTCGTTACACCTGAGTCGACTTTTTGTCAGTCTCTTAACAAAAGAAATTTGAGTTGATATCGGTTACGGATATTTCATTTTCAACCCAACGAGCAGTTAAGTCAAGCGACGTGTTAATTTGTGATTTCTTCTATATTTTCATTCATGAAGGCAAGGTTTGAAATATTATCCACAAAAATTAATATATCTGCCGGTAAAAAATACGTTGGATTACCTTTACTGGATATCCCTCTTAATGATCTAGATTTAATAAATTGGGACTGCAGCCGAGATTTTTCGTAAACCTTTTTAAGTCACTGCTATCAACTGCACCAAAATCCTTACACTCTCAGTTGTACCAATCTACTCTGAGAAGATATATACAGAGAACTAAAGATGGCCGGCCGGAGTGGCCGAACGGTTCTGGGCGCTACAGTCTGGAACCGCGCTACCGCTACGGTCGCAGGTTTGAATCCTGTCTCGGGCATGGATGTGTGTGATGTCCTTAGGTTAGTTAGGTTTAAGTAGTTCTAAGTTCTAGGGGACTGATGACCTCAGAAGTTGAGTCCCATAGTGCTCAGAGCCCTTTGAACCATTTTTGAACTGAAGATGTGAAAAAGTAGCCAAACATATTTCCGCTTGCTAATTTGGCGTCGCATGAATCAGTCAAATGTGTGTCTAAAAGACTAAGTGCACAAAATTGTAGAGTGTTCAGAGGAGATAAAAAGAAACTTGATTGTGTGACAAAACATAAGATGTGAGAGTTTCGCCTCTAGGGTCCATGGACGTTAGTGAAGTTCAGAGACGGTTTTCAGGCTGCCGTGTGATAAATACTGTTTTAGAGATACTGTTGACCTCGCATGAGTATATTTTTGTATGGGGAGATGAAGTGTTTGGTGTACGATACACCGACTGACACTCCGGAAGAGATTTAAGCTGCTTTGTTGCACAGAGGATATCTACTTCTATGTTTCTCATCTTGGCAGTTGTTCTTGATTGGAATTCAGGAATATTTACTTCGTCTTCTTTGGTGAAGGAGTTTCGGAAAACCGTGTTTAATAACTCTGCTTTTGTGGCACTGTCATCAGTGACTTCACCGTTGTTAACGCGCAGTGAAGGTATTGATTGTGTCTTGCCACTGGTATGCTTGATGCATGACCAGAATCTCTTTGGGTTTTCTGCCAGATTTCGAGACAGAATTTCGTTGTGGGAATTATTAAATGCATCTCGCATTGAAGTACGCGCCATATTTCGAACTTCTGTAAAACTTTACCAATCTTGGGGATTTGGCGTTCTTTTAAATTTGGCATGCTTTTTTCATTGCTTCTGCAACAACGATCTGACCCGTTTTGTGTACCATGGGGGATGAGTACCATCACTTATTATTTTATATGGTATATATCTCTCAATTTCTGTCGATACTATCTCTTTGAAAACATTCCACAAATTTTCTACAGTTACATGATCAGATCGGAAGGAGTGAAGACTGTCTGTTAAAAACGCGTTAAGAGCATTATCAGCTTTTTTAAATATACTTTCCGTTTCTTTTTGATGGTTGTAGGTGTTACGGTATTCAGCCTAACAGCAACTGCCTTGTGGTCGCTAATCCCTGTATTCGTCACAACACTCACTAATTGTCCTGGATTATTTGTTGCTAAAAGGTCACATATGCTTTCGCAACCATTTACGCTTCGAGTAGACTCATGAACTAACTGTCCAAAATAATTTTCTGAGAAAGTATTCAGTATAATTTCGGATGATGGTTTATGCCTGCCGCCGGCTTTAAACATAATTTTTTCAGCATATCGAGCGCAGATTGAAGTCACAACCGACTGTAACGGTATGAGCGGGGTACTTATTTGAAATGAGACTCAAGTTTTCTTTCAGCAATGATGTCTTCTTAGTCGAGGGGTCGGTAAAACGATCCAATTAATAGTTTAGTCCAATTGTCAGGTATAACCTCTACCTATACTATTTCACATGAACCATCTACTTCAATTTCACTACAAGGCAAACCACCTCTGACAGCAATAAATACTCCACCACCAGCTGTATTTAATCTATCCTTTCTGAAACGGCTTTAGCCAACTCTCCGTACCTACAACTATTTGAGCTTTATTGCTTTCTATTAGGGCTTGGAGCTCTGGTTCTTTCCCAACACAGCTATGGCAATTTACAACTACAATACCAATCGTTTCTACAACTACCTTACTGTGTTTTACCTGCCCACTTTCTGACGGACACCCCTTCTGTGGGTCTCAGGCGCTCAGTCCCTTCCACACAGGCCCCGCTACCCGTGTAGCCGCCTCCTGTGTGTTGTGGACTCCCATAGTGGACTCCAGACCTATTAAGCGGAACCCGGAAACCCACCACCCGATGGTGCAAGTCAAGGACTCTGCAGCCCACACAGTCACAGAACCGCCTGAACCTCTGATTCAGAACCTCCACTCGGCTCTGCACCCTGTACTCTTCATGGCATCCGGAAGCACCCTTTCCACATCCGGAATGACTCCTCCCGGAATTCACACAGGGCGCACACTGGCTTCTTTCCCCTCCTTGGCAGCCATGTTCCTAAGGGGCCCCATTACGCGCCTAACGTTGGAGCTCCCAACTACCAACAAACCCACCCTCTGTGAATGCCCAGATCTTGCGGGCCGAGAAGCTTCCTCTGGAACGGGGTGGACGACTGTATCCGGCTCAGAGACATTGTCAGCCACAGATAACGTCCGAAACCTGTTCGTCAAACGAACCCGGGAGGCCCTACAATAGGCCCCACGGAAAGTTTTTCGCTGCCTGCCAGACTTTGGAATGATCTCCCACACGACCACGGGTGAGGGGTCAACCTCAGTGCAGGCAGTACCCGGGAAGGTCACAGCAGTGGGCCGATCGGAGGACACGTGGGATGTGCTCGACGTCACTCACATCCCCGCGTCCGATCCCCCACAGTGACGCCCCTTGGCAGCAGCCTCAAGCTGTGTGACGAAAGCCAACGCAGCCTGAAGCTGAGAGCGAAGGGTCGCCAGCTCAGCTAGCATCTGTACACAACAATCACAGTTCCTATCCATTACTGCTCTCCTCCTGTTTGAAGCTCGTAAAAATATGTAACAAGCGAACGGTGTACTCGCCTTAGTAGTAGCAGGAACTAGCGATGCGCTCTCGCCGACGGTCTAACTCGTTGTTTCGACTTAGATCTTTCAGTGACCCGTCTCCCAGTAGCAGATGCCTCAACTCATCTACACTCCTGGAAATAGAAAAAAGAACACATTGACACCGGTGTGTCAGACACACCATACTTGCTCCGGACACTGCGAGAGGGCTGTACAAGCAATGATCACACGCACGGCACAGCGGACACACCAGGAACCGCGGTGTTGGCCGTCGAATGGCGCAAGCTGCGCAGCATTTGTGCACCGCCGCCGTCAGTGTCAGCCAGTTTGCCGTGGCATACGGAGCTCCATCGCAGTCTTTAACACTGGTAGCATGCCGCGACAGCGTGGACGTGAACCGTATGTGCAGTTGACGGACTTTGAGCGAGGGCGTATAGTGGGCATGCGGGAGGCCGGGTGGACGTACCGCCGAATTGCTCAACACGTGGGGCGTGAGGTCTCCACAGTACATCGATGTTGTCGCCAGTGGTCGGCGGAAGGTGCACGTGCCCGTCGACCTGGGACCGGACCGCAGCGGCGCACGGATGCACGCCAAGACCGTAGGATCCTACGCAGTGCCGTAGGGGACCGCACCGCCACTTCCCAGCAAATTAGGGACACTGTTGCTCCTGGGGTATCGGCGAGGACCATTCGCAACCGTCTCCATGAAGCTGGGCTACGGTCCCGCACACCGTTAGGCCGTCTTCCGCTCACGCCCCAACATCGTGCAGCCCGCCTCCAGTGGTGTCGCGACAGGCGTGAATGGAGGGACGAATGGAGACGTGTCGTCTTCAGCGATGAGAGTCGCTTCTGCCTTGGTCCCAATGATAGTCGTATGCGTGTTTGGCGCCGTGCAGGTGAGCGCCACAATCAGGACTGCATACGACCGAGGCACACAGGGCCAACACCCGGCATCATGGTGTGGGGAGCGATCTCCTACACTGGCCGTACACCACTGGTGATCGTCGAGGGGACACTGAATAGTGCACGGTACATCCAAACCGTCATCGAACCCATCGTTCTACCATTCCTAGACCGGCAAGGGAACTTGCTGTTCCAACAGGACAATGCACGTCCGCATGTATCCCGTGCCACCCAACGTGCTCTAGAAGGTGTAAGTCAACTACCCTGGCCAGCAAGATCTCCGGATCTGTCCCCCATTGAGCATGTTTGGGACTGGATGAAGCGTCGTGTCACGCGGTCTGCACGTCCAGCACGAACGCTGGTCCAACTGAGGCGCCAGGTGGAAATGGCATGGCAAGCCGTTCCACAGGACTACATCCAGCATCTCTACGATCGTCTCCATGGGAGAATAGCAGCCTGCATTGCTGCGAAAGGTGGATATACACTGTACTAGTGCCGACATTGTGCATGCTCTGTAGCCTGTGTCTATGTGCCTGTGGTTCTGTCAGTGTGATCATGTGATGTATCTGACCCCAGGAATGTGTCAATAAAGTTTCCCCTTCCTGGGACAATGAATTCACGGTGTTCTTATTTCAATTTCCAGGAGTGTATATCGAATGCTTCTTGCCTTTTAGTTCATTTCCCTTGTAGAGCTCCTCCACATATTCCTTCCATCTTTCAGCTTTTTCCATCTTGATATTCATACAGCTGGTTCTCTTTTCCCACTTGTGTCTTTAATTTTGTTATAGGCGGTACCTATTCTCTCTCTAATTGTACGTGTTGTTGTGGGCCGTATTGACCCATGTGGGGACCCGGGTATAGAAAAAAAATGCGTGGTTCTTGCTTGCTTCACGTAGGTCTAATACCAATAAATTTCTACGAAAATACGATAGGAAAGGTTAGGAAATACATGTTGTTCTACGACATCAATCATGCCACGCGTTAGATGATATTATACCTAATGGAACTTCCCAACTGGTTTTTAAAGCAGAGCTTCATCGGTAAACAGGTAGAGCTGCAACGCATTCTCTGTTAATGCCCATTGACAAAATTGCACTCGATGATTAAAGTCGTAATTGCTGATGTAGCGACACATGAAACGGGTGAAAGTGGTGACAATGCAGTATGCGCATGACACTACTTTGACTCAGTCCACCGACTCTCGCAATGTCCCGTGTACTCCTGTGTGGGTTCATGGCAACAGCAGCTAACACACCAACTGCACCCGAGGAATTCCTCTGTGACGGGCCTGTTACGGACCCGTTTGTGTGCTACGACCATACCTATTGCATACAGTTGGCGGTAGATGTTTTGCAATGTGCGGCACGTTGGATGCTCTCTGTCCGGGTACTGTTCTGCCTACACCCTGCAGGCTTCAGCTGTATTTCGTCGACACTCGCCATAGATGAGAACCATCTCTGCCTTTTCAGAGTTCGAATACACCATGGTCACAGTTCCCACAACACTACACTATCACAGACGTCTGATAACACGGTGTACTACAGTTGGTCTGCGTGCGGAGACGAATGCAGAATAACAATAGCAGCAAGCGCTACATGCGGACACTGCTACAGCTAGACCAAACCACAACAGTGCACTACAGCCACACTCGTAAACACGGTCGTCATCCTAAACATGTCCCTGCAGATGCTGCTCGCCGACGGTGGCACGTGTTTGTTATAACACGCAACTGAACGTCGGAGGTTTCAAGCGTCAACTTTAGGTTACAATATCTCCGGATGTAGTTAACATTTTACAGTGCAACAAACGGCACTGATTACGTATTTGTTTATATGTTCAGATTTGCTAACAAAACTAACGTGGTTCCTTTTTTAAAAAAAACGTAGGTTTTTGTTAAAAAATATACTTCGGTGCATTTTTGTATGGTTTGTATTAAACAATTACACTAGTCCCTCTCCTCACGTTCGGTCTGTGGAATCGGTTCGTCAGTATTTGAGGTGGTTTACGAAATATATCCCGCAGTAACGTTAGGTGACTCACCCTATATATATATATATATATATATATATATATATATATATATACAGGGTGCTACAAAAAGGTACGGCCAAACTTTCAGGAAACATTCCTCACACACAAAGAAAGAGATTATATGTTATGTGGATACGTGTCCGGATACGCTTACTTTCCATGTTAGAGCTCATTTTATTACTTCTCTTCAAATCACATTAATCATGGAATGAAACACACAGCAACAAAACGTACCAGCGTGACTTCAAACACATTGTTACAGGAAATATTCAAAATGTCCTCCGTTAGCGAGGATACATGCATCCACCCTCCGTCGCATGGAATCACTGATACGCTGATGCAGCCCTGGAGAATGGCGTATTGTATCACAGCCGTCCACAATACGAGTACGAAGAGTCTCTACATTTGGTACCGCGGTTGCGTAGACAAGAGCTTTCAAATGCCCCCATAAATGAAAGTCAAGGGAGTTGAGGTCAGGACAACGTGGAGGCCATGGAATTGGTCCGCCTCTACCAATCCATCGGTCACCGAATCTGTTGTTGAGAAGCGTACGAACACTTCGACTGAAATGTGCAGGAGCTCCATCGTGCATGAACCACATGTTGTGTCGTACTTGTAATGGCACATGTTCTAGCAGCATAGGTAGAGTATCCCGTATGAAATCATGATAACGTGCTCCATTGAGTGTAGGTGGAAGAACATGGGGCCCAATCAAGACATCACCAACAATGCCTGCCCAAACGTTCACAGAAAATCTGTGTTGATGACGTGATTGCACAATTACGTGCGGATTCTCGTCGGCCCACACTTGTTGATTGTGAAAATTTACAATTTGATCACGTTGGAATGAAGCCACATCCGTAAAGAAAACATTTGCACTGAAATGAGGATTGACACATTGTTGGATGAACCATTCGCAGAAGTGTACCCGTGGAGGCCAATCAGCTGCTGATAGTGCCTTCACACGCTGTACATGGTACAGAAACAACTGGTTCTCCCGTAGCACTCTCCATACAGTGACGTGGTCAACGTTACCTTGTACAGCAGCAACTTCTCTGACGCTGACGTTAGGGTTATCGTCAACTGCAAGAAGAATTGCCTCGTCCATTGCAGGTGTCCTCGTCGTTCTAGGTCTTCCCCAGTCGCGAGTCATAGGCTGGAATGTTCCGTGCTCCCGATCAATTGCTTCGAACGTCTTCCTGTCGGGACACCTTCGTTCTGGAAATCTGTCTCGATACAAACGTACCGCGCCACGGCTATTACCCCGTGCTAATCCATACATCAAATGGGCATCTGCCAACTCCGCATTTGTAAACATTGCACTGACCGAAAACCACGTTTGTGATGAACACTAACCTGTTGATGCTACGTACTGATGTGCTTGATGCTAGTACTGTAGAGCAATGAGTCGCATGTCAACACAAGCACCGAAGTCAACATTACCTTCCTTCAATTGGGCCAACTGGCGGTGAATCGAGGAAGTACAGTAAATACTGACGAAAATAAAATGAGCTCTTACATGGAAATTAAGCGTTTCCGGACACATGTCCACATAACATCTTTTCTTTATTTGTATGTGAGGAATGTTTCCTGAAAGTTTGGCCGTACCTTTTTGTAACACCCTGTATATATATTCAAGAATCATAAAAGAAGGTTGTATGCATGGAAAACGCCTAGAGATACTGGAGGGTCTCAGAAAGTTTATATAATGGTAAGACAGAGCTTCAGGAAACAGGTTTTAAAATGTAAGACATTTACAGGAGCAGATGTGGACTCTGACCACAATCAATTGGTTATGAACTGTAGATTAAATCTGAAGAAACTGCAAAAAGGCGGGAATTTGAGGAGATGGGACCTGGATAAACTGAAAGAACCAGAGGTTGCAGAGAGCTTTAGGGAGAGCATTCGGGAACGATTGACAAGAATGGGGGGAAAATACAGTAGAAGAAGGATGGGTAGCTTTGAGAGATGAAATAGTGAAGGTAGTAGAGCATGAAGTAAAAAAAAGACAAGGGATAGTAGAAATCCTTAGGTAACAGAAGAGATATTGAATTTAATTGATGAGAGGAGAAAATATAAAAATGCAGTAAATGAAGCAGGCAAAAAGGAATAAAAACGTCTAAAAATGAGACCTACAGGAAGTTTAAAATGGCTAAGCGGGGATGGCTAGAGGACAAATGTAAGGACGTAGAGGCATCTATTAGTAGGGGAAAGATACATACAGCCTACAGGAAAATTAAAGATGCCTTTGGAGAAAAGAGAACCACTTGCATGAATATCAAGGGCTTAAATGGAAACCCAGTTCTAAGCAAAGAAGGGAAAGCAGAATGGTGGAAGGAGTATATAAATGGTCTATACAGGGGCGATGTTGTTGAGGACAATATTCTGGAAATGGAAGAGGAGGTAGATGAAGATGAAATGGGAGATATGATACTGCGTGAAGAGTTTGACAGAGCACTGAAAGACCTAAGTCAAAACAAGGGCCCGGGAGTAGACAACATTCCATTAGAACTACTGACAACGTTGGGAGAGCCAGGACTAACAAAACTCTACCATCTAGTGAGCAAGATATATGAGACGGATGAAATACCCTCAGCCTTCAAGAAGAAAAAAAGCACATGTTGACATATGTGAAAATTACCAAACTACCAGTTTCATAAGTCACGGCTGCAAAAAAATAACAGGAATTCTTTACAGACGAATGGAAAAACTGGTAGAAGCCGACCTCGGGAATCAGTATGGATTCCGTAGAAATGTTGGAACACGTGATGTAATACTGACACTACGACTTATCTTCGAAAATAGATTAAGGAAAGGCAAACGTACGTTTCTCGCAATTGCAGACTTAGAGAAAACTTTTGACAATGTTGACAGGAATACTCTCTTTCAAATTCTGAAGGTGGCAGGGGTAAAATACAGGGAGCGAAAGGCTATTTACAATTTGTACAGAAACCAGATGGCAGTTACATGAGTCGAGGGGCATGAAAGGGAAGTAGTGGTTGGGAAGGGAGTGAGCCAGGCTTGTAGCCTATCCCCGATGTTATTCAATCTGTGTACTGAGCAAGTATAAAGGAAACAAAAGAAGAATTAGGAGTGGGAATTAAAATCCATGGAGAAGAAATAAAAACTTTGACGTTCGTCGAAGACATTGTAATTCTGTCAGAGACAGCAAAGGACCTGGAAGAGCAGCTGAACGGAATGGATAGTGTCTTGAAAGGATGATATAAGATGAAGATCAACGAAAGCAAAACGAGGATAATGGAATGTAGTCGAATTGAATCGGGTGATGATGCGGGAATTAGATTAGGAAATGAGACGCTTAAAGTAAAGGAGTTTTGCTATTTGGGGAGCAAAATAAGTGATGATGGTCGAAGTAGAGAGGATATAAAATGTTGACTGGCAATGGAAAGGAAAGTGTTCCTGAAGAAGAGAAATTTGTTAACATCGAGTTTAGATTTAAGTGACAGGAAGTCATTTCCGAAAGTATTTTTATGGAGTGTAGCCATGTATGGAAGTGAAACGTGGACGATAAAGAGTTTAGACAAGAAGAGAATAGAAGCTTTCTAAATGTGGTGCTACAGAAGAATGGGTAGATCATATAACTAATGAGGAGGTATTGAATAGAATTGTGGAGAAGAGGAGTTTGTGGCACAACTTGACTAGAAGGAGGGATCGGTTGGTAGGACATATTCTGAGACATCAAGGGATCAGCAATTTAGTATTGGAGGGCAGCGTGGAGGGTGAATATCGTAGAGGGAGACCAAGAGATGAATACACTAAACAGATTCAGAAGGATGTAGGTTGCTGTAGTTACTCGGAGATGAAGAAGCTTGTACATGATGGTACTGGGAAATGAGGAAACTTGCACAGGATAGAGTAGCATGGAGAGCTGCATCAAACGAGTCTCTGGACTGAAGACCACAACAATATCTATCTATCTATCATATATATATATATATATATATATATATATATATATATATATATATGTTGCACAACCACGAAGATGACGTGCTACGGACGCGAATTTTAACCGACAGGAAGAAGATGATGTGATATGCAAATGATTAGCTTTTCAGAGCACTCACACAAGTTGGCGCTGGTGGCGACACATACGATGTGCTGACATGAGGAAAGTTTCCAACCAATTTCTCATACACAAACAGCAGTTTCCCAGCGTTGCCTGGTGAAACGTTCTTGTGATGCCTCGTACAAGGAGGAGAAATGCGTACCATCACGTTTCCGTCTTTGATAAAGGTCGGATTGTAGCCTATCGCGATTGCGGTTTATCGTATCGTGACATTTCTGCTCGCGTTGGTCGAGATCCAATGACTGTTAGCAGAATATGGAATCGATGGATTCAGGAGGGTAATACAGAACGCCGTGCTGGATCCCAACGGCCTCGTGTCACTAGCAGTCGAGATGACAGGTATTTTACCCGCATGGTTGTAACGGATCGTGCAGCCACGTCTCGATCTCTGAGTCAACAGATGGGGACGTTTGCAAGACAACAACCATCTGCTCGAACAGTTCGACGACGTTTGCAGCAGCATGGACTACCAGCTCGGAGACCATGGCTGCGGTTACCCTTGACGCTGCATCACAGTCAGGAGCGCCTGCGATGGTGTACTCAACGACGAACCTGGGTGCACGAATTGCAAAACGTTATTTTTTAGGATGAATCCAGGTTCTGTTTACAGCTTCATGATGGCCGCTTCCGTGTTTGGAGACATCGTGGTGAACGCACATTGGAAGCGTGTATTCGTCATCGCCAGTATGCTGGCGTGATGGTATGAGGTGCCAATGGTTACACGTCTCTGTCACCTCTTGTTCGCATTGACGGCACTTTGAACAGTGGATGTTACATTTCAGATTTTTTACGACCCGTGGATCTACCCTTCATTCCATCCCTGCGAAACCCTACATTTCAGCAGGATAATGCCCGACCGACTGTTGCTGGACCTGTACGGGCCTTTCTGGATACAGAAAGTGCTCGACTGCTGCCCTAGGCAGCACATTCTCCTGATCTCTCACCAATTGTAAACGTTTGGTCAATGGTGACCGAGCAACTGGCTGGTCACAATACGCCAGTCACTATTCGTGATGAACTGTGATATAGTGTTGATGATGCATGGGCAGCTGTACCTGCACACACCATCCAAGCTCTGTTTGACTCAATGCCCAGGCGTATCAAGGCCGTTATTACGGCCAGAGGTGGTTGTTCTGGGTACTGATTTCTCAGGATCTATGCACCCAAATTGCGTGAAAATGTAATCACATGTCAGTTCTAGTATAATATATTTGTCCAATGAATACCCGTTCATCATACGTATTTCTTTTTGGTGTAGCAATTGTAATATATATATATATATATATATATATATATATATATATAGAGAGAGAGAGAGAGAGAGAGAGAGAGAGACAGAGAGAGAGACAGAGAGAGAGAGAGAGAGAGAGAGAGAGAGAGAGGCAGAGAGCCAGAGACAGACAGACAGACAGACAAAGAGGTCCAGAACATGTGTATGCCTCTCAGAAACTGTGACAGTAAGTAGACGATTACAGCTGTCATACATATGGGTCATTGCCTGTGGAGTCAGTCACAACTATGGTTTGTTCATATTGCTGCTGCATCAGACAGGCAACCAGTGATCAAATGAAAACTTTAAAAAACACATCAGAGTCGCTCTTCCGAAGACACATACTTTTAGACAGTTCTTATTTTGGTTGGAGACAGTTTGAGACTCTTTATCGCGGCGACATGCTGCAGACCTCCATCGTGACCTGTTGTGAACACCTGTGTCCCCGTGCTCTGGCAGCGTGCGCAAACTTACTGCTATAAACGGGTACAGCTGCGTTGCCTTCCAAAAAATGGCTGGAATATATGCAAACGGCTGAAGTTTCCTTGCGTGGGGAAATGAGTGGAGCTTACAGGAGAATGCTGTATCTCAGCATCTATAGGTCTGAACGTCATATGCCATACAGAATACGGCAGATACGAATTACGAGTCATAACAGAATCTTTGAACGCGACCTTAAACTACTGACGATATACAACAATCGTAGTCGTAATCCTCATTTTAATGTAAACCGAGGAAATAAATTTACCCATAAAAATTTTATGACATTGTTCATAGAGCGTTATGACATCGACTGATTGGTTTTATGTACAACTTTCTAAACAGCACCGAAGCTGTGAATTTTGGCAGACATATTGGTTTCAACGATTGAGGTGGATAGTGTGAATATTCCTGTCAGCTGTGACGCTGTAACTCCTCTTAGAAGTAACTGACACGTGATATGAAACAAACACAGAGTCTAAGACGAAAAAATGTTTAATGTCTGGATAATCTAAGTGTGCCTGTCTCACTCCCTATCGTTATCCATTAAAAACATGAAAGAATCTTTTACTCAATTAACGACTGTTGATGATGAGCCCAACCAGCCACAGAACTTTTTAAAAAGTTTTATTTCTTTGTCGTTACCGGTTTCGGGCTATCACGCACATCTTCAGACGACTGCTCTTCCGTTACTACAGTATTATATTCAGTAACAGTATTTCGTTCGGTCCTGCATTAAATATGATTGTTTGTGTTGTCTACTTCGTTTGCTGTGTGGATGAATTTAGCAATGTAGAAAATATTCTAATATGCTACAGTTGGATAATAACTTTACCACACACTTAGATTTACCAGTCTGTACAGATATACTTTGGCTCTTAACGTTAACTTTAACGTACACTGGCTACAGGATTTGAGAGGGTGTGCGATATTATTTCAGTGATAACAAATTCGAGTCAGATTTATAAGGAACTTGGCAGTATGAGCCCAATCATCAGTATGGCAGTGCACTCCCTCTGGCCTGGATGCATGCTCTGATTCGGTTAGGAAGGCTATCACAAAGTCGTTGTATCCTTGCCTGAGGCAAGCTGGCCTGCAACAGTTGAAATAGTCTTTTGATATTGTGGGTACTGCCGCTGGGACGGGATTGACGGTCCTGCTGGTCTCACACATGTTCTATTGGGGACAGTTCTAGGAATCTAGCTGGCCACGAGAGTACTCCATCATCACCCAGTCTGTTCACAGAGACACGTTCCATGTGTGGACGAGCATTGTCATGTTGAAAAATGGCATATACAGTCACATGTGGGGTAAAACTGGCAGACGTAAGATGTCCGTGATGTGCATTTGTGACATCACATCTCCCTTTATCATGACCAGCTGCGACCTGAAGTCATAACCGACGGCTCCCCATTCCATGCTGCCACGAATAAACTGCTGTGCCTCCCAAAAACAATGGAGGAATGGGACCTCTCCCCATGTCGCCGCCATAGTAGTCGACAATGATTATCGGAGATTGTGCGGAACGATGATTGATAGATGAACACAGTGCGACGCCATTTATCAACGTTCTCTGCTTCCCTACCATGACACCATTTCAAAGGCAGCCACTTGGGTTCTAGTGTGCACGGTAACCTACACAAAGTCATCCAAAGAACCTACAAAGTTATAGGCGCAGGCAGCTGCCGCCAGGTTACCTCTTGGGCAGCCGGCCGCGGTAGCTGAGCGGTTCTAGGCGTCTCAGTCCAGAACCGCGCTTCTGCTACGGTCGCAGTTTCGAATCCTGCCTCGGGCATGGATGGGTGTGATGTCCTTAGGTTAGTTAGGTGTAAGTAGTTCTAAGTCTAGAGGAATGATGACCTCAGATGTTAAGTCCCATAGTGCTTAGAGCCATATGAAACATTTTAACCTTCTCCAGTTGCTGCTAGACAGCTGTGGCAGGTTGACACAAAATTTTGCAGGGAATCCGTTTCTTGTTCTTGAATGGCAGGGCAGATGTGAAAGGCCTACGACGTGCTTTGGTGGACAATATGGCGACCCTTCTATGTGGTAGTCAGGCGTGGTCGACCGGAGTCTTCACGATGTGCATGCCTGCCCTCACATTGCCAAGCAACCAACATCGTGCAGCTGCTACGTCTGAGTGACGCAAGTATCTGGATACTGCATGGTTCGAGCAAACAGCCGAACGGAGAATACAGTCAGGCCCCTTTGAAACCTTTTCTGGTGCTGATAGCGCAGTCTCATACGTTACGCAGCATCTACGTGTCCTTCACAGTGACCACTCAACATGCCCCAATATTCCCTACCAGTCCTCGTAACAACACCAAACACGGACAACATGAATGCACTGTGGTGGTCGTTCTACCTATAACAGAGAATTGCAACGTGAATCAGTTACAAACCCAACAATGGAATTTACATGTACAAAATTACATTGACGTCTGATTTGTCTTCTGGATGCCTCACCATTTTTTAATCTAAAAGTGTTTTTAGGGATTACACTGAAGGGCAGAAAGGTTTTGTTGAACTTTATAGCTAGAAATATCTTTCGAATCTTCACTTTACAGTTCTGAACGCCTTGCTTAGCAATTTCATAGTTATTTTATACATACTGGATCTATTATAGCTCTGTGGCTGCTATTCAGTTAAGGATTCTTGATTGAGAACGCATCATACACGATAATTATAAAAAAAAGTTTTATCTTTTTTGTCGTTAATGGTTTCGGGCTACCATGTCTTTCTTCAAATGGCTACACTTGTTTCCTTACAGTATTAAGAGGGTATGCTGAAAAGTACTACCTCCGAATTTTTATGTGGAAATTCTTAAAGTTTTCTAAATGAAACATACATTATTAAGATTCTGTGTCTTCATTCTTCACGTCTATATGTTTACATGTCTGTGCCGATATTGGGTTCTGAATTGCAGCGTGTATCATGGCGGTGTGTAACGTAACTACCTCGGTGTGTAAGAAGCAGCATACAGCAATCGTGCAAACAGTCGTTTGCTTCAGTCGTAAATATATGTCCGAGTTATTATCTTTACATAAAGAAAATCTCAATAACCTTCAAATCGTGAGCTAAGCCCTTAATTTTTATATATGAAATTAGTGAATTTACTCACGGCACTTTTGTTGCCTACGCCTGCGGACACTTTCAGAACTCAAATCAATAATAAAATTAAATAATTTTATAAGGCTGAACCTTGGATTGCTGGTGAACCGATGTAACACCACAATAAAATAAAAACAGCAAATAGTTGAGGAAGCATGAATGAGCACAGTGGCGTGTTTAAGTTCACACAAATATTGACACGTTTTTATTAAAAAAATGGCCCTGAGCACTATGGGACTTAACTTCTAAGGTCATCAGTCCCCTAGAACTTAGAACTACTTAAACCTAACTAACCTAAGGACATCACACACATTCATGCCCAAGGCAGGATTCGAACCTGTGACCGTAGCGGTAGCGCGGTTCCAGATTGTAGCGCCTAGAACCGCTCGGCCACCCCGGCCGGCAGTTTTTATTAATCCTTTTGTAACTAGAACGAGTTGATGAATCTTACAAAGAAAATCACAAACAAAGATCAGAGAAGGGATGGTGCCTGATCGGCAAAGCATTCATTGGGGTGGAAGTTATACAAATTCTCCTCTGAATTAATCTCTTTTACAACGAAATCTGAATTTGTTTACATGAATGAGGCCTAGTTCCATTCAAATCGAATGAACTACGATCAAGTACACCACAAAATATGGTTCATGGAGAACAGGGAGCTGTGAATATCATTTAAAAACCCTTCCCCCGTGCAGCAGTACTTTACCGTTTCACTTTGATTCAGGCGGCAACAGAAACCGGCGCGCTGCAGTCGAGGAGCGGTTCACTGCGCCAGCTGTTATGTTCTGATGCGTGCTCGAAAATATGCAAACTACGAGGTCTGGGGTTCTGATTACGAGAACACGGGAAACTTTCCTATCAGAGTCCTGAAATCCAGTCAGGTTTCAGTGTGAGGTGCACCTGTTTGCTGCTCTGGCCAAACCAATTTGACTCACAGGCACGACGGTGGGTGCTGGAATTATAAAACGCCACACGACTGACTCAGACCGAATAAGTTTACCCTCGTGACACACTATACAGGGTGTTACAAAAAGGTACGGCCAAACTTTCAGGAAACATTCCTCATACACAAATAAATAAAAGATGATATGTGGACATGTGTCCGGATACGCTTAATTTCCATGTTAGAGCTGATTTTAGTTTCGTCAGTATGTACTGTACTTCCTCGATTCACCGCCATGATTTCATACGGGATATTCTACCTGTGCTGCTAGGACATCTGCCTCTACAAGTACGACACAACATGTGGTTCATGCACGATGGAGCTCCTGCACATTTCAGTCGAAGTGTTCGTACCCTTCTCAACAACAGATTCGGTGACTGATGGATTGGTATAGGCGGACCAGTTCCATGGCCTCCACGCTCTCCTGACCTCATGCCTCTTGACTTTCATTTACGGTGGCATTTGAAAGCTCTTGTCTACGCAACCCCGGTACCAAATGTAGAGACACTTCGTGCTCGTATTGTGGACGGCTGTGATACAATACGCCATTCTCCAGGGCTGCATCAGCGTATCAGTGATTCCATGCGACGGAGGGTGGATGCATGTATCCTCGCTAACGGAGGACATTTTGAACATTTCCTGTAACACAGTGTTTGAAGTCACGCTGGTACGTTTTGTTGCTGTGTGTTTCCATTCCATGATTAATATGATTTGAAGAGAAGTAATAAAATGAGCTCTAACATGGAAAGTAAGCGTATCCGGACACATGTCCACATAACATATTTTCTTTCTTTGTGTGTGAGAAATGTTTCCTGAAAGTTTGGCCGTACCTTTTTGTAACACCCTGTATGTCCGATATGATATGCAGTTCCACTGTCGGTGCAGTTGGAAACTGCCACTGGCTCCTAGTCCACCACAAGTTACAGACCACAAGAATAAAGAAGATTTTAGTCTAGGGAGGCGTTGTTTTGTGTCATTAACTTCTTGTACGTCCTACAAATAGTTTTTGCTTACGTTAGGTAATTCTGATATTCGAATGTTACGAAATGAGTCTTTTTTTTTGCTTTGTGAATAATCTTCATGTTTTAAAAACGAACACTAAATTTAAAGCAAATTTCTGCAGCTGCAACAAATACGACAGAATCTGTGAAGTGTTTGTGTGTGATAGTGTTTGTATGTTATATGTGTGCTTGCTGCCACAAACGTATAAGTAGTAAAACGAGACGGAATTACATTTATTAGTACAAATTTAAATGCATATAACTGTTTCACTTTACTTGTTAAAAGTTGTAGCACATTTGAATATTTTTCTGCAGTATGGAAGTCATCCAAATAGCTTTTAAAGGGGCGTTAATTATACAGGCATGCTTATTCAGCGCAGCAGCGGACGATATGCTGTTGGCGAATATAATACCGTAGTGAAAGAAATTTAGGCAGCTGAAACTGTTATGAGAACAAATTACAGCTTTCTTGAAAGTACAATGCCTGGTTCCGTACCCATCAACAATACTTAACTGACTAACAACAAACTGAATAGGGGTTCTACAAGAACCACCATGAATATAATAACCTGAGTAAAAATTTCTCGGTGTACATGCCGCATCAAATCAGGATAAATCTCCAAGCTTTCGACCACTACCTCCATGGTCGTCGTCAGGGCTAAAACTGACTGTCGTGAACTAGCGAGGTTCCCACACCGAGAAATTTTTACTCAGGAAATACGTCGCGAAAGACTTCGTAGCCACAATATAATAACCTTTTTACTCACTTTCTATTATCTTTTACACATTATGATCAGACTGCTACCTGATAGGTAGACTGAGGTGACAAAAGTCGTATGACACCGACGTGGACGTGCGCAGATGGCGGTAGTATCTCACACACAAGGTGTGGAAGGACATATCATTGGCGTAGCCGTCATTTGTACTCAGGTGATTCATATGAAAAGATCTGCCACGTGATTATGACCGCAAAACGGGAATCGACAGGCTTTGAATACGGTATATGTAGTTAGATTTCCATTTCGGAAATCGTTAGGGAATTCAAAATTACGAGATCCACAATGTCAACGGTGTGCCGAGAATACCAAATTCCGGGCAGTACCTCTCTCTGTGTACAACACAGTGGCCAACGGCCTTCAAGAGCAGCGGGTTTTGCATAGAGTTGTATGTGACAATAGACAAGCAACACTGCATTAAACGACCGCAGAAATCAATGTAGGGCGTACGATGAACGTGTCTGTTAGCAGTGCGGTTGAATTTTGTGCTAACGGGCTGTGGCAGCAGGAGACCGACGTGAGTGCCTTTGCTAACAGCACGACATCGCCTGTAGCACATTTCCTGGGCTCGTGACGATATCGGTTGGACCCTAGACGACTGGAAAACCGTGGCCTGGTCCTGAAAGTCCCGATTTCAGTTCGTAAGAGTTGACAATAGGGTTCGAATATGGCACAGCCGCCCCAAGTCATGAACCACAGTTAGCAAGACACTGTGCGAGCTGGTGGTGACTCCGTAACGGTGAGGGCTGTCTTTACTTGGAAAGCTCCAACTTAACCGATCGTTCAACATCTTCGTCCACGTCCCACATCTACATCTACATAGATACTCTGCAAATTACATTCAAGTTCCTGGCAGAGGGGTCTTGAACCTCCGTCACAATAATTCTCTATTATTACAATCTCGTAAAGCACGCGCGAAAAACAAACGTCTATATCTTTTCGTGTGAGCTCTGATTTCCCTTATTTTATTATGATAATCGTTTCTCCGCATGTAGGTCGACGTCAACAAAATAGTTTCGCTTTGGGAGGAGAAAGTTAGTGATTGAAATTTTGTTAGAAGATTCTGCCGCAACGAATAACACCTTTGCTTGAATTATGTCCACCCCAAATCCGTTATCATTTCAGTGACACTACCTCCCCTTTTTCGCGATAATACAAAACGTGCTGTCCTTCTTTGAGCTTTGTCGATGTACTCCATCCAATCTGGTAAGGATCCCACACCGCGCAGCAGTATTCTAAAAAAGGACGGACAGGTCTCTTTGGTAGATCTGTTACAGTTTCTAAGTGTCTTGCTAATAAAACTCAATCGTTGTTTAGCCTTCCCAACATTTTCTATGTGTTCTTTCCAGTTTAAGTTGTTCGTAACTGTAATTCCTAGGCATTTAGTTGAACTTACGGCCTTTAGAGATAACCGAAGTTTAAGGGACTGCTTGTAGCACTCGTGTGGATCACCTCTCACTTTCAGTTATTTAGGGTAAACTTCCAATTTTTGTACCGTACAGACATCTTTTCTCAATCTTTTTGAAGTACGTTTTGTTCTTCTGATGGGTTTACTAGTCGATAAACGACAACGTCATCTGCAAACAACCGAAAACGGCTGCTCAGATTGTCTCCCAAATCGTTTATATAGATAAGGAATAGCAAAGAGCCTTTAACACTACCTTGGCAACGCCAGAAATCACTTCTGTTTTACTCGATGACTTTCCGTCAATTACTACGAACTGTGAGCTCTCTGACAGGAACTCACCGATCTACTTACATACCTGAGACGATATTCAATAAGCAAGCAGTTTCACTACAAGCCGCTTGTATAGTGCAATGTCAGAAACCTTCTGGAAATCTGGAAATACGGAATCAATTTAAAAGACTTTGCCAATAGCACTCAACTCTTAGTGTGAATAAAGAACCAGTTGTGTTTCAGAAGAACGATGGTTTTTAAATCCGTGTTGACTGTGTATCAATAGATCGTTTACTTCGAGGTAATTCATAATATTTGAACACAATATATGTTCCAAAATTCTGCTGCGTATCGATGTTAATGGTATGGACCTGTAATTTAGTGGATTATTTCTACTACCTCTCTTGAATACTGGTGTGACGTGTGCAGTTTTCCAGTTTTTGTGTACGGATCTTTCTTCGAGTGAACGGTTGCACATTATTGTAAAGTATGGAGCTATTGTATCAGTATACTATGTAAGGAACCTATCTGGTATACAGTCTGGACCGGAAGACATGCTTTTGTTAAGTGATTTAAGTTGCTTCACTACTCGGAGGATATCTACGTCTTCATAACTCATGTTGGCAGCTGTTCTTGATTCGAATTCTGGAATATTTACTTCTTTGGTGCAGGAATTTCAGAAGGCTGTGTTTAGTAACTTTGGCAGCGCTGTCGTCGATAGTATTTCCATTGCTACCGCGCGGAGAAGTCATTCATTGTGTCTTGCTGCTAGCTTACTTCACATACGACCAGAATCTCTTTGGATTTTCTGCTAGCTTTAGAGACATTGTTTCGTTGTGGAAACTGTTATAAGCATCTCGCATTGATGTCCACGCTAAGTTTCGAGCTTCTGTAAAAGATCACTAACCTTGGGGATTTTGCGTCCGTTTCAATGTGGTATGTTTTCTTCGTTGCTTCTGCGATAGTATTCTGACACGTTTTATGTACCAACGAGGATCAGCTCCGTAGTTTATTAATTTATTTGGTATAAACCTTTCAATTGCTGCCGATACTATTTCTTTGAACTCAAGCCATATCTGGCCTACATTTATGTTGTCAATGTGGAGGGAGTAGAAATTGTCTCTCAGGAAGGCGTCAAGTGAATTTTTATCTGCTTTTTTGAATAGGTATATTTTTCGTTTTATTTTTGGAGCATTTGGGGATTACAACATTCCACCTCGCTACGACAACCATGTGTTCACTAATCCCTATCTGTTTTGAAGCATGTTATTAGCTCTGGATTATTTGTTGCTAAGAGGTTAAGTGTGTTTTCACAACCGTTTACCATTCCTTGGGCTCATGAACTAACTGCTCGAAATAATTTTCGGAGAATGCATTTATCACAATTTTGGATGATGTTATATGCGTACCTCATTGGCTGGAAATGGTAATGTTCGACTGCTTGGAAAACATTTTAATCGTTTTGGACTTCATGTTCTCAAACAACGGAAGCATATTTATGACTGACAATGCGATATGTCACCGGGCCACAATTGTCCGCGACTGGTTTGAAGAACATTCTGGACAATTCTTGCCAATGATTTAGCCACCAGATCGCCTGAAATGAGTCCCAACGAACATTTATGGAACGCAAGAGAGAGTCAGTTCGTACACCAAATCCTGCACCGACATCGCTTTCACAATTATGGGTGGCTGAAGAGGCAGCATGGCTCAACGACTTGTTGAGTCAATGCCTCGTCAAGTTGCTACACTACGTCGGGAAAAAGTAGGTCCGACGCGGTATTAGGAGGTATACCATGACTTTTGTTACCTCAGCGTATTAAGTACTTCTTTTTTGAGTAGATAGAGCCTAAAACACTAGTGGTTTTCATTATTTAAGCGATGCTATATTTCAAACAAAGTCACATCCAATATAACCATAAGATGTCTGATAATACAGGGTGTTTAAAAAAATACTATATTATATCTTCTACATGACTGAAGATGGAAGTAGGGAACGAAGTTCGGCTTACGCATATGCCAAAGAAGTTTTTATACTCAAATTAACCAACCGATTTTACAACAGCGTATTTTTTTACATGTAGACACTTACAATCTTGCGATGCTTTTTACAATTACTTTAAGGTTAAAAGTTTTCATTTACCTTCCTTAAATATTCAATGTAGCTTCCACCGGCCAAACAACAAATATACAGACGATAGTCCTATTCGTCTCATGGAAAGTCGAGGGAAGGGTAGGTAAACAGACGGAGATGTTTCCGAGATCTGTCCCACGTCTCCCTCCCTACCCCCCCCCCCCCCTCCCGACACCCCAAAAAAGAAATCACATTCTGCGAGATTAGGTGCCCTCAGAGGTCAATGAGGCAGTTCATTGTTAAGAAATGCTCTAACATATAGCCGTCAGAGCGATGGTGCTTTGTTCTGTTGAAAAATGACATTTTTGGCATTTTGTCAGAACTGTATAAAAATGCTTGAATTTAGCATGTCTAGGCAAGTTAATATGTGGTACTTTTCTCGAGAACAGCTGGAAAATGGATGAAGTTTTGGAAACTCTTTCGTGTGGTCGATTACAGTATGTGAACACTTTATTCCCCATATACTTACGTCGTAGCGGATCACTTTTCCACTTAAAGGAAAATAGTACCATCACTGAACACCAAGCGAGAGAGAAAATTGTTATTTTTTATTTCCACGTCCACAATGAATTCACAGAACATCACACATTGCACCATGTGTCAATAAAGTCCCTATTTCATTTCAAAAAGTCATGACTTGAAAACTGTTGGCGATGGAGTGTAGTGGGGTTGTTGTAAAACGTTTAGAAGCACAGAGAGTTTTTCCCCTTTGTCCTTTGTTACAGATCTGAATGAGAGTACATCAAAATGACGACAGGCCAGGGGAAGGCGCAATGTCTTCTATAATTCAAATCTGTGACAACAGTAATGCTAAACTGTCGATGGCAGTATAAGAGGGTGCCACCGACAAAAGCGAGCAAAATAAGGTGATTCAGAAACTTTGAAGAGACTTGGCCGTGATTCAAGAAGCTTTACGGTCCATGATGTTTTGTCCAGAGCTGCACTGAACTCCTTCGGGGTGCTCCTGACGACAAAGAGACTGACAGTCGAGTCGGAGGTTGGAGAGCTACATAAATACTGTGTAAAATGGGCGTGGCCGAGTGGTAAATAAAATTTTATTTACAATGACAAACCATTATCCACAGCAATACAGAGAAGTCGTCGAAATATATGGGCATGTGGACAATTTTAACAGAAAAGAAGAAACTCTGAAACTTAGTGATATGTGAACAGTGGCTCTGCAGAATCGATAGATAAGTTTGATGTCTTATCGCTAGATAAGTTCTATGTCTGACAAAGATTATACCGCTGATCACACATAAGCTCGATCACGCGCATTTTAAAGACCATTTACGTCACCCTACAGCCTACGAATCATTAGTTGACAAGACTCAGTGTCGCCAGGGCACTTCTGATTATGTCCAGTGCGGGTCTGGATGAAAAGTCAGGGACCATTACCATACAACCTGGAAGGTTCACCAGCAACTGAGACATCCATTCGTGAAAGAATTCATGATTTAAGTCACAAGCAATGTCGAAAACGTGTACGTCCCCACTGTGTCTCAAGAACATGTTGACCAGAACCAGGATGCATTTCAGTGCAGCCCCAGAAGTCAATTTGTTGTTTGAGGTGTGCTGAATGACACATTTCCTGAGAGGTGTATTGGTCATGATGGTCCCATTGCTTAGCCCCTGATCTCTCCCGGTGTCAAACCAATATACTCCATTTCGTAGCGTTATGTAAAGGATCGCATAAAGGCAACAACAGTCAATGACATTGCTATCCTTGACGCATGAATTAATGAAGCCGTAAGCACTACTGATGCTGCAATGATAACCTGAAATGGGCAGAACTGGAATATCGCTGCGAGTTTCTTTGAGTGGCAAGTTGGGTACACACTGCAATACTGGAATAACATAAAAATAACTTGAGAGCTTCTAACCGCTTTCTAAAAACCAATACTGCTCCATATTAGGGTCGGTCAAGAATTCTGCACAGCTGTAGTGGCCTTTCATGCCTTCAGAGCTGTCTCATCTGACAGCACACTTCCCCTACTACCAAAGCGTGCTGTCTGAGTGGGAGGGGGAGGAAGATGGGGCAAGCAAAAAAATATTGCATTAAACTGGCAAGGCATAGGCGCAATGAATAATGTACGGCTTGCATGCTGCTTGGTTTCGTATTTGTCAACAACATATCACAAACAAAAGAAATTAGTAGTATTATTCAACAATTTTTGGCGCCCTGAGGACATAATAAAACTTCTGTATGATAAAAGCAGTCGTGTACACACTTCACAGATTTTCGTCACACAGGTTTCCATGTAGTCGTGTATTATTTAGTTTCATAGTCTAAAAAAGCGTTTCACGTAAATATGTTGATCGAAATATTGTATCATGTCTGCAATCTCATAACGCAGACTGGGAGACTTTTCCGAAGGAAAACAACGTAGAACTCTTGGACAGTTTTAACACAAAAGAAGTACTCTATTAAACAGGAATTACGTTGAAGGTCGACCAGTTCCGTCTGAAAATGCGCAGGATGCTTTCACTTGTAACGGCAAACAGTTCAGAAACAGACGTAAGACCGCCAATGTCCTCGAAACGTTTAGAAATCTATCCTTGTTCTTCTTTCAATGTCTCAAGGCACTACTGAAAATTCGCTTTTTCTTTAACGCCATTCAGATTAGGGTAATGGACGGTGCTTTCTGTTAGAATTTTTTCCTTCCACAATGCGATTTTCCTTTAAATGCATTTTCATCAAATTAAAAATAAGTTGTTTCTCACATTGTAACGTCTTACAGTGGACAGTGTGCAGCAAAGTCCACTTAAAATGCGAGGTCTGCAATCCGTTCTGGATGTTCTAATCTTGGTTCCTGCTTTCCTTTTTAGTTCAAGAAGTTCAGCAACAGCAGATTTTCAATCAGATAGTCATGCTAGGCATGCCATTTGACTTATCGAAGTATTTTGCAGTCACATACAATTTTCTAATGTTCTAATTTTCGTTTGTGTTTTCATTGTTCGCTCAGAATGCAACAGCGGGTTTTAAATCAAAATCGTTACAGGAATGCTCCTTAAGGCTAAACCGCAGTACTTTTCAGTCATATATAATGTTGTAATGCTCTAATTTTCGTTCCTGCTTTTCTGTTTCGTTCAGAAAATCTGGAGTAGCTGATTTTACATAGAAAAATCGTTCCAAACATTTCCCTGCCGTAACCAAAGTACTTTGCAGTAATATATTAAGTCTGTTTCTATAGAAAACAGTTGAAACTGACAGTGTAATAAGGGATACCATTTCAGAAAATTTACTATTCATACCATCAATTCCCATGTGCTCAATGGCTGCTTCCTGATGTGAATAAGAATGAATCCCGTGAAAATCGTCTGCCTATGACAACTGTTTGCTCTTCCATCACCTGCCAAATCTTTAAATTTTTTTCTGAATGGTGTTGTAATGTCGTTCGGTAACAAATCGCGGTAACCATCGTTAATACGAAAGTTTTGACGATAGAGTGACTCTTTCTGTGTAAACAGCAACTGGACCTGCGAACTTCTTTTACACCACGAACAAATAGCTAAGGACAAACAGCTCTGACACCATGATTCAGCTGAAGAATGTCCCCCAACCGAAAAATGCCGCACGGCAGTGGTAAATGAAATGTCGCACTGTATCTAGAACTTGTGCGAAGGACCGAGCAGAGCCGAAATGTACTGTCTAGTGTCGAAGAAGGGCGTGCCGCTTCGGACAGCATGAATGAGGCACATCATACACGCGTACAGTTCCTCAGTGCATGGCCGACCCTTCTCACCTCTAATAGTTTCCAGGCTATGATTTTTGAAATGATAACTGGGCATTGTGGACACCCGGTTCTTTATTACCATCGAAGGGGTCTGTAGCAGTTGAACCCTGCATCGTTTGAAACACAAACGTCGCTCCTCCAAAACCGGCCAAGCGGACACATTGGGAATGGCTAACCCACAGCTGGCATGACAAGCAGACTTTTTGTAGACTACGGGTAGAACTCTAATGAACGAGTAGAGAGGCATGGCCTTTGCATTTCATCTTACATGAACTACCAGTGTCCTGACTTCAGGTGTCATCGTCGAATGCTTTGAGATGTAAGAGAAGCAGCGCCGTACTCTCAATGAAATCATGCCACCCAGTTGTAACTCAAGTGCACCTGTTGAAACAGAGATCGCAGAATGCTTTCTACTGCTGTTCCCTCGCCATCTCGAACACAGTGGGTAATAAACAAGTAAGCTCGTGATCGAGGCAGCTGCAAGCTGTACTAAGCAGAGTCGTACCGGCACCTACATCAACTAGCAACTGACAGCTGTCGCAAGGATAAACTTTTAGTTTCGACGTTTAAGTCAGAAACTCACCCCAAGTTTCAATCTTCATTGACGTTCTCTTATGAAATCGGACGAACCTCTTTGAAGTACTCTGTATTTCGAGAACAAAACCCTGAAATAGCTACGTAGAACTTCAGTTTACGCTGTTATAGTAAGCAAAACATAAGTTTACAAAAGAATGGAGATGTAGTGAACAGTATTTTGCATGAAAATGGCCATAAGAAATAATGTTCCCTGAATATTCAATAAAAAAAAACAGTGGTACGAGAGCCAGTGTTTGCTATTCAGTATGTGGCTCTGTGCTATCAAGGCACAGAACTTGCAGCTCTCGAGGTTGAAATACTTTATTTGTTGGTAACAGATAGGTTATTAAAGGAAGGAGGCGGCAAGTAACACGTGAATGGCAGTCACTGTTTCGACGCCAATACTTTAGGCTATCCGGCTATCGATATGTGGTTTTGTTTTCTACATCGGTTAAATGGTTCAAATGGCTCTGAGCACTAGGGGACTAAACATCTGAGGTCATCAGTCCCCTAGAACTTAGAGCTACTTAAACCTAACTAACCTAAGGACATCACACACATCCATGCCCGAGGCAGGATCGATCCTGCGACCGTAGCAGTCGCGCGGCTCCGGGCTGAAGCGCCTAGAACCGCTCGGCCACCGCGGCCGGCTCTACATCGGTTTCAGAATTATCATTCATTCTTTGCTTCCATCTTTGAAATTCCATACAGTGCGCTGAGCTAAAAGCCGTTCATTAGCGGAACACAAAGTATTGGTGTTCGATTGATTGTCGTCACTGAAACGAATATTTTCAGACCCGAATTACGTAAAGATAACGGTTGGTAATTTCACGAATATTTTAGAGTGCATAAAAAACGTTACACGGTGAACAGAATTCGGTGTCGCGTGTTTCGAAGTAGCCAATGAAACAAACGTGAATGGAAAATTCTGAGCAAGCAAAATATTCCATTGGACTGGGCCTTGCCATTTCTTCAGCTGTTATTAAACACGTACACCTTTTTACAATTCTTTTTACAGTGGCTTATATAACAGCTGTCAGTAGATTATTGCATAACAGAAATGAGAGACTCTGTTTGTACTCCCATAATTAAACCTGCTCGACATGCATGTAAGCGGCAGGGACAACTGTTAAGCAGTGGCTTTCACGCAGTAGATAATTGTTGCACTTTACGAGAGCGCTGGCCGCACTCATGTCATATTTACAGTAAACACATATGTGTTAAGCGGAAATTTCCTGTAGAGAGAACACCCTCTCATAAACGTTAAATACGTGAATTATATAGCGCAGTTCTTAACTTTACTCATTTTTAAACAATAATTGACCAATTTTACCCAATAATCTCTTCCATTTATTAACTATACATTGTTTACGTTCCAGCTTTTTTCTCTTATATGGTTTCTTCAATGGCAAGATAATTAAATTTCAGTCCTTCATTATATGATGCACTTACTTCTCCTTTCAGCTCATAAATAATTTCGGTACACCGTATGCTTAATTTGCTCTTTGTGGTACCCAACATTTCGCTCTTCATCTGTGCACATTATCTTAAAGGTCTGTCTTGAACAACAAGATTCATTTCTTGCGCAGGTCACGTTCTCTCACCGACAGTAACCTAAGGCGTTTCTGTTTTCCTGTTATTGTACTAAATATACGCAGAAATTGTAATTTATGTAAGACGTGTCGAGCATCCCTCGCTCCTGCGACGTGGTTTAGGCCTACGCTAGTGGTCGCGTAGCTACGAAAAGGGGTACTCAAACATGTTCTTTTTTTTAGGACTGAAAACAGCCTACAGAATAGATTACTATTTAATAGAAACTGGAGACAGCAAACACTAACCTGAGGTAAGTCAGTACGTCTGGAGTCATTCGGTTCACATGTTAAGACTCTAATGTATATCGAATAGACAGGCATAAATTTCAGTATTAGATTCAGTAAACACAAAATGACACTCAAACGTAACAACAATCATTCTGCATTTGAAGATAAGCTTATGCATATACACTCCTGGAAATTGAAATAAGAACACCGTGAATTCATTGTCCCAGGAAGGGGAAACTTTATTGACACATTCCTGGGGTCAGATACATCACATAATCACACTGACAGAACCACAGGCACATAGACACAGGCAACAGAGCATGCACAATGTCGGCACTACTACAGTGTATATCCACCTTTCGCAGCAATGCAGGCTGCTATTCTCCCATGGAGACGATCGTAGAGATGCTGGATGTAGTCCTGTGGAACGGCTTGCCATGCCATTTCCACCTGGCGCCTCAGTTGGACCAGCGTTCGTGCTGGACGTGCAGACCGCGTGAGACGACGCTTCATTCAGTCCCAAACATGCTCAATGGGGGACAGATCCGGAGATCTTGCTGGCCAGGGTAGTTGACTTACACCTTCTAGAGCACGTTGGGTGGCACGGGATACATGCGGACGTGCATTGTCCTGTTGGAACAGCAAGTTCCCTTGCCGGTGTAGGAATAGTAGAACGATGGGTTCGATGACGGTTTGGATGTACCGTGCACTATTCAGTGTCCCCTCGATGATCACCAGTGGTGTACGGCCAGTGTAGGAGATCACTCCCCACACCATGATGCCGGGTGTTGGCCCTGTGTGCCTCGGTCGTATGCAGTCCTGATTGTGGCGCTCACCTGCACGGCGCCAAACATGCATACGACCATCATTGGCACCAAGGCAGAAGCGACTCTCATCGCTGAAGAAGACAAGTCTCCATTCGTCCCTCCATTCACGCCTGTCGCGACACCACTGGAGGCGGGCTGCACGATGTTGGGGCGTGAGCGGAAGACGGCCTAACGGTGTGCGGGACCGTAGCCCAGCTTCATGGAGACGGTTGCGAATGGTCCTCGCCGATACCCCAGGAGCAACAGTGTCCCTAATTTGCTGGGAAGTGGCGGTGCGGTCCCCTACGGCACTGCGTAGGATCCTACGGTCTCGGCGTGCATCCGTGCGTCGCTGCGGTCCGGTCCCAGGTCGACGGGCACGTACACCTTCCGCCGACCACTGGCGACAACATCGATGTACTGTGGAGACCTCACGCCCCACGTGTTGAGCAATTCGGCGGTACGTCCACCCGGCCTCCCGCATGCCCACTATACGCCCTCGCTCAAAGTCCGTCAACTGCACATACGGTTCACGTCCACGCTGTCGCGGCATGCTACCAGTGTTAAAGACTGTGATGGAGCTCCGTATGCCACGGCAAACTGGCTGACACTGACGGCGGCGGTGCACAAATGCTGCACAGCTAGCGCCATTCGATGGCCAACACCGCGGTTCCTGGTGTGTCCGCTGTGCCGTGCGTGTGATCATTGCTTGTACAGCCCTCTCGCAGTGTCCGGAGCAAGTATGGTGGGTCTGACACACCGGTGTCAATGTGTTCTTTTTTCCATTTCCAGGAGTGTAGATCACAGGCCGACAGACATAAGAACTGACCTAGAAATTCTTAAATACAGCAACCGCCCTTCCACAAAATTACAATAGAACAAAATTTGCATATGAAGTAAATCACCGTAATGGAATGGAAAAAATACCACCTCGCTATCTAATTTTGTTCTAAAATGACTGTCAGACATATAGACCAACACGCGCGCGCGGGCGCGCACACACACACACACACACACACACACACACACACACACACACTGACACTCTCCTTCAAACCTGCTGTTATTCCGAAGTTCTGTTTTACCGCCCAGACGTCATAAAACAAGATGGCGGAACAGCTGACTACCTAATCGACAATGACTTCGTGCATGTTAGAAAGTGTAGTTGACACAGAGGCATGAAAAAGCGGGAACAACGAAAAGTAAGTATATAGAAATTTCATACAAGTCACTTCACGCCCAGTTCACTAAGTTACCAAGCCCATCATAAAAATAGATCTTCACAACATATTGGAAAGCCATGATGTTCACCTATCAAAATAATGACAGATTAAGAAAAAATAGCGGTATTGAGAGCAGAACGTAAGGTAATGACAGAACAATAACCTAATAGTAGCAAAATGGAGAAAAGCCTAACATTTCATTAAATATTCGTATGTACTATGGAGAAATTCTGGTTAACCGCAGATGACAACTGGAGAAAAATATCACCTACGCTTCAAATGACACACAGCCAAATAAACATCAATATGTGAGACTATGGAACACACTTTTGTTAGTGATGTTACAAATGTGAATATCATAATTCCAAAACTGTATACACTCCTGGAAATGGAAAAAAGAACACATTGACACCGGTGTGTCAGACCCACCATACTTGCTCCGGACACTGCGAGAGGGCTGTACAAGCAATGATCACACGCACGGCACAGCGGACACACCAGGAACCGCGGTGTTGGCCGTCGAATGGCGCTAGCTGCGCAGCATTTGTGCACCGCCGTCGTCAGTGTCAGCCAGTTTGCCGTGGCATACGGAGCTCCATCGCAGTCTTTAACACTGGTAGCATGCCGCGACAGCGTGGACGTGAACCGTATGTGCAGTTGACGGACTTTGAGCGAGGGCGTGTAGTGGGCATGCGGGAGGCCGGGTGGACGTACCGCCGAATTGCTCAACACGTGGGGCGTGAGGTCTCCACAGTACATCGATGTTGTCGCCAGTGGTCGGCGGAAGGTGCACGTGCCCGTCGACCTGGGACCGGACCGCAGCGACGCACGGATGCACGCCAAGACCGTAGGATCCTACGCAGTGCCGTAGGGGACCGCACCGCCACTTCCCAGCAAATTAGGGACACTGTTGCTCCTGGGGTATCGGCGAGGACCATTCGCAACCGTCTCCATGAAGCTGGGCTACGGTCCCGCACACCGTTAGGCCGTCTTCCGCTCACGCCCCAACATCGTGCAGCCCGCCTCCAGTGGTGTCGCGACAGGCGTGAATGGAGGGACGAATGGAGACGTGTCGTCTTCAGCGATGACAGTCGCTTCTGCCTTGGTGCCAATGATGGTCGTATACGTGTTTGGCGCCGTGCAGGTGAGCGCCACAATCAGGACTGCATACGACCGAGGCACACAGGGCCAACACCCGGCATCATGGTGTGGGGAGCGATCTCCTACACTGGCCGTACACCACTGGTGATCGTCGAGGGGACACTGAATAGTGCACGGTACATCCAAACCGTCATCGAACCCATCGTTCTACCATTCCTAGACCGGCAAGGGAACTTGCTGTTCCAACAGGACAGTGCACGTCCGCATGTATCCCGTGCCACCCAACGTGCTCTAGAAGGTGTAAGTCAACTACCCTAGCCAGCAAGATCTCCGGATCTGTCCCCCATTGAGCATGTTTGGGACTGGATGAAGCGTCGTGTCACGCGGTCTGCACGTCCAGCACGAACGCTGGTCCAACTGAGGCGCCAGGTGGAAATGGCATGGCAATCCGATCCACAGGACTACATCCAGCATCTCTACGATCGTCTCCATGGGAGAATAGCAGCCTGCATTGCTGCGAAAGGTGGATATACACTGTACTAGTGCCGACATTGTGCATGCTCTGTTGCCTGTGTCTATGTGCCTGTGGTTCTGTCAGTGTGATCATGTGATGTATCTGACCCTAGGAATGTGTCAATAAAGTTTCCCCTTCCTGGGACAATGAATTCACGGTGTTCTTATTTCAATTTCCAGGAGTGTATATTGTCTTGCAATACTTTTATGTATTATTTGATACAAAATAAATTAATACACTGGTAATGGTGAAACTTCACCGAAACCTGTTTAGATGTTAAAAGTAATTGTATTTTCTAAGATCAGAGCCATTTTTTCCATACTTATATACGACGAGGCCTCGTGGGACCTGCAAAGACGTATGGAACGTCAGAGAACAAATGGAGTACTAGGAGGCATGTTCTATGAAGGCCGTGATTGAGACGGACGAAGCATAGATGAAACCACATTTTAAAGGCACATTTGCATGCTGAGCTTTTGTTAGCAGAAAACGTAAATATAAGTTATGAAATATAGAAAAATATGAGCCATAGATATAGCCCAAGGTTGTAAGTATTGTATGCAGCTACTGGAAACATTTCAAGTTTTTGATCGTCGTATTATAGGCGAAAGAACAAGAGTCACATTTTGTTTTCTACGTCTTGTCCAGATCGGACGTATTTTGATGCACCGCCATTAATACTACATTATTTTATTAATGTAGTCACGAGTTGCAACCAAAGGGCACTTGTAATTGCATAATGTAAGTGTCCTAGATTAAATTGTGTTTTTATTTCAGAATATACTGTTATTACTAACCTATGTAAGTTTTATTTTGTATCTTTAGTCACTGTAAGACTGGAGGGTGACTTGGCATGGAAAAAGGTTCCGTACTTCTAAGCAAAACGTCAGCCACCTCGATCCATCGTCGTCTTCGGGTGCTGTCTCAAAACGAAGTCCGATTTACCATAAAGAGAAGAAACACGGTGAAAAATACATTAACGGTTCTTTAATAAAAAAAAGCCATGCTCAAGTGTCGAGAGTTTTTATGAACTTTTACGATAGTCATTACTATAATTCATTGTATAGTCTGATGCAGGAACGAATGAGCAAAAAAAAATTATTAAAACATTACAGTGGTATATCCGACTTACATACTGAAAAAGCCGGCCGCGGTGGCCGAGTGATTCTAGGCGCTTCAGTCCGGAACCACGCTGCTGCTACGGTCGCAGGTTCGAATCCTGACTCGGGCATGGATGTGTGTGATGTCCTTAGGTTAGTTAGGTTTAAGTAGTTCTAAGTTTAGGGGACTGATGAGCTCAGCTGTTAAGTCCCGTAGTGCTTAGAGCTATTTGACCATTTGAGTTACTGAAAAATAGGAAGGTAGAGTCTTAGAAGGATTTTCATGTCTACTGAGCAGAACTAATCTATTCTAGTGTTTAGTGTACGTTCACCGTATAACACTGGTTGAAGGGAGGAAGCGCTGACCACAAATTCTTTCGTCTCTGAGGCAGTATATCGTTAATGCCCGTGCGGTGAGCACGTAGCAGAATTCGCGGAGCGCCCTATGGGGATACTTCCGGTTGCTAGCAGCCCTTACACAGTTAAACTGCATGGAATGCGACGAAAAAGACCTCGAAAAGGAACGACGTGAGATCAAGAACGTAGTACAATAAGGACTCATTGCGGATTCCGAATGGTTTAGGTTGTAAATGAAAGAATTACCGACTTAAAATTAGCACTTACATGGTCCGATATTTTACAAGCAAATCGGTTTAGTTTTATTTGTTGAAATTATCGTTATATATTTAACAGTAATCTTGCTTATTTAATGTATGGCTCTAAGATGCTTGGCTCCTTAGTTGCCAACGATTATCTCATCACGAACAAAAAATAAAATTATAAAATCTATATTGTTAATGGTAAAGTATCGTTATTGCTGTCAACTAATACTTCACAAGTAGTGGTATTTAATTGACTGAGGTAGAACATGAATTCGAGCGAGACTCATGAGTAATCAAAGATGGCACATACGGATTAACAATCTCACGTTTCACCGAGCCGTCGGTTTCATCGGCTTTGGATGAGAATTAAAAGCAGCTGAAATTCGGTATCACGTAAATGACACGATCGTAAGTTCGTAGTACAAAGTGACTGATTTGCATAGTTGCTACGTAATAAATGGGCGACAAAGAAATGCAGCCATTCTGTTCAAAGAGTTGCCAGATAACCTCCTAGAAAAAAAATAGAGATTCGAAAATTTCCAGAGTGTCATTAAAGAGACACTGATTAATGACTAGGGTGCTAGTATAGCTACGACGATCACGAAAGGCGAAAAGATCGTCAAGAAAGCTAGGCATTTTAGCATCTAACGTAAAAGACGGACTAGGAACGTGTAGTTATATTCAAGCGCAAAATTTGTTGTGACAGCTCCAACACAAGTCACGTTCTAAACAAATGCGTACCGATGAATGTAATAATAGAAGGCAAGGATTCATCTCTGACTCCGTGCCAAGATTTTCCGAGGCTTAGATTGCAGCACATAAGAACGTAGCACTTGGGAACGTCATTTTAAAGTAATGTCTCAAAGTTTGAGATAGTGCATAGTTCTGTTAAGTTATTCATCTGTATATTATCATGCACTTAACTTGTGGCAGGAAACTCCTTTCAATTATATGTATATTTCTCACCGTTGCAATTTTCTCAAATGTTATTAGTTTTCATATTATGGAAGCTTTATTTCGCTCACAGGAAACCTGTAAACATTATAATCAAGACGACTTAACGTTATTAAAATACTGCTTAACATAAAAGACCTTAGCACATTCAGCGACTATTCCGCACTCGAATTATCAGTCAGGAGGCAGAATATTTTGAAGTCTGCAGCAAATGTCACCAGGGCGTTCCAGAAGACACTGGGCCACATTTGTCTCGAGGCGGGACAGATGAATCGCGTAGCAGAATACGGGGAACGGAGTCCTACTTCACTGCGGCAAGTAATACGCTGGCGCAATAAACTGCCATTCCTGAAGCTCTCTCTGCGTCGAGAGTCAGTGAAGAAAAAGAAATTTCAGCTACAGGCGGGAAGTTACTGAAAAGAGGAATCGACTTTTCGTCCCAGACGCACGAGCGCGAATTTCACGAACATGAGTTCATCGCCTGTTATTCCGAGTCTCATATTCATGGTGTTGTAGCGCTTGATTTTTCTTTTGCTTAGAACAGAACACGTTATTTGGAAATGTCATCTAAAATTTTTTCTGCTTTTGTTTTGTATGTTTTTCTAGCTCTTCATGCAGATGTTTTTCTTTACCACGTAAGAATAAAAATAACGTAGGGTATAAATTTTATACTTTTAGTTTTAAATTAGATGTGGAGCACGAGATACAGATGTCATACTGTGTTCTTTTATTTCATGAACTACACGAAACGCAGCATCCGAGCCATCTGTCTGATGTGATCTAAATCCAGCCGTGATATGTTTGTTGTGGTGCGACAGATATGGCGCGAGAGAATTATAGTGCCTATTACTACAGACGCATTATTCACTATTTTCGGCGTTCCGTTTAGAGAGGGATACAGCTGCATACTTTATATTTAAACATTTAATTTAAGGAAATAGCAATATAAGGCCAAGCAAACACACGGTCTCTTTTCCTCTCTTTTTATCGCTTCACACTTGATGGCCACTACAGGGTTATTCATAAGTACTTTTGAGGTTTCAGAAGATGACTAAATGGTTCAAATGGCTCTGAGCACTATGGGACTCAACATCTATGGTCATCAGTCCCTTAGAACTTAGAACTACTTAAACCTAACTAACCTAGGGACATCACACAACACCCAGTCGTCACGAGGCAGAGAAAATCCCTGACCCCGCCGGGAACAGAAGATGACTGCTCGAAAACTAGAAGATACACGGAAAAATGACACACATAAATGGCTATATCAGCTCTACAAGTTATTAACTCACATTGCAGGTGCTCGTTGTGGGCAACGTTTGTGATACGGTAAAACTCAATACATGCTTGTAATTAACTGAAGTCGCTGCTGTGTGAGGGCAACATGGCCCGCTCTGGAAATATGTTCATTTGGTTGCCTATCTCTAGGCGTTAACTAATTTGGTGCGACAATACGGTGCACATGATTTGTCTAAATGTTCTGATATGCCTGCCCCCAACTGGTACGTTGTGCAACTAAGCCACGGCGCGTATAACGAATCGAAACAAGGTAGCATGCTCTATCCTATGATATGTATTATTTTCCTGTGTGTCTGGTATTTTTCGCGCAGGCGTCTTCTAAAATCCCCAAGAGACTACCGAAAAATCTATGTACAATTGTGTTGTTTAAAAGTAAGAATTACATAAGAAAGATAGAGAGTTACTTCATTTAAGCCATTACAGTGTGACTCTGTAATGTATGGTTTTCTGTTTGAGATCAGGATTGTTCTTAGGAGGAGTAACATCAAATTTAAATCATCACCTTGAAAACATGGGCCTGCGACCACGAAATTTTATGATGATTTCAGTCCTTCCCTGCATGTTCTCTCTCCAATGAGACACATTGTTCCCCATGATGGATGTCTTGGTGGAGAATTATACTTTGATTATTCAGTAAAAATATACCTCATGGTCATTCTCTCACGTAATGCTTCTTCGTTCAAGGAAAGAGTCCCTAGGTGCCATGTGACATGAACTCAGGTGCTGAGGCAAAATTTAATTGCCCAAAGAAGCTGAGTATCTTCGTCTTGTGTAGCATGAGCTGGGATGTGGTCATGGAGCAGAAATATACCATTCGACGGTGTCCCTTGAAGCTTAGTCTTGACATCCACTCTCTCGTTATGAGATTTAGGTTGTATGCCGCAATGACAGTTTACCCGTTACGAGCTCCACATCACGACAATCACAAAAAAACTTAGCGTCACCTTGCCCAAAGATGGCAAAGCCTTCACCTTTTTCAGCGGTGGTGACTCCACATGTTCGAACTGCTTGCTCTGCGCCATTGTCTTCGTGGTGATACGCCCACCACCTGTTGCGAGGTTCCTTTTACCTCAGGCGGTATTTTATTTTCTAAATTTTACATTTTATTGGGTCACTGCAGCCAGCAGTAGCCTCTTAAGCGGCACTGGAGAGTACAGCAGTAACGAGTGAGAAGCTGGTTCTCACGTAAACATCGGTTAAGAACGGATCATATGATGCAGTTTTGAGTCACTGGAGCGAGGACATCTATAAGAGGCACGAGAGAGAATGTTGCGTGGCGATCTGCACACAGGAAAACCACATAAATATCATCGATACACTTAGAATTTTATTAATTAAATATTAGTTACTAAGACCGCTTTCGTCGCAGCAAGTACTTAGGGGAACCTACGTGTCATCTGAGTTTTAATACGACAACAGTAGTCTGCAATGAACTAGTTAAAATAGTAAATGCAAGTTGTTAAATTATCGACGATGATTGAATAGCTACGAGGTTTTACGAAGTATGCAAGAGATTTTGACTGAGCACAATTTGGATCACAGCTATGTATGGCTCTGAGCACTATGGGACTTAACTTCTGTGGTCATCAGTCCTCTAGAACTTAGAACTACTTACACCTAACTAACCTAAGGACATCACACACATCCATGCCCGAGGCAGGATTCGAACCGGCGACCGTAGCAGTCCCGCGGTTCCGGACTGCGCGCCTAGAACCACTAGACCACCGCGGCCGGCCACAGCTATGTATTAAAGTGGGTAATGGCTGTGGGAAAACCACAGAGAAGAAGTTTGAAGCGTATGACATGTGATGCTAAAGAAGGTTAAGGAAAATAAGGTTGACTGTTACGATAAAGAAATGAGAAGGTTCAGTAGGAAAATTACAAGCAGAAGGGATAGTACGATAGCACATAAGGTTGATTATCTTATTTCATTTTTTAAGCGTATTCTGCCAGAAGTTTGATTATCTTATATCATTTATTGAAGCGTATTGTCAGAAGTTATCGTTTCCAATTAGTACCCTATGTCAATGCCACGGGCGTGGTATGCCAAGGCACAGGCAAAAAATAAGATACTCTACCAACTAGTTTGTCTGAACACAGTAGAAGACTTATACATCGAAAAGGAGACAGCGCACTTGATGGGTATTTGCTAATTTTGGAGATCGACGTGGCAGTTATTGATTTTGGTTGCCAAGACAGCTATATTAAAGCTTTTTTATCCAGCAAGTTTCCTTAAAAACGTAACAGTTAGTGATATAATCTACTTTTTGTAAACAATTTTCAAAGATATCAGCGTATACTTGATAGCATTGTGATACTTATTAATTTTATTTAAAAACCGCTTTCTCGCACAGCTACATGTATGCAGTCAAGTTGTAATGCACGAATACATGATTTGGTATTTCTTAGTACGTCACCTCTCTTGTTGATCTTCTTTCGTGCAATAATATGTTTTTCTGTAGTTCCTTACTAACGCTACCTCCAGCATATCACTGCTTATTATGTCTGCATAAGTTTCATTGTGTTATTGACAGACATCTTACGCCGAAATATAGTAACTACCAACGAAATCTCACTAACAGTTCTAAACAACTTTTCTAAAGAAAGTAGATAAAAGAAATAATTATTTTTATTAATTTAGTTTTCACGGCCAGTTAACTTATCCATCGTAGAAAAGTTGGCGCAGGAAGAAATTTTTTGCAATGTTTATGAACGGAAAGTTTATATGTAATTTAAAACGAAAAGTCTGTCGAATATCAGTAAATGTCAACTAAGTGGTTTGCTGATAACAGAAGAATAATTTGGGTTCATTCGGCTCGCAGCACGTAAGGTTATCTACAGAAGCCTCAGTAATTCCTTCATTTGATGTGGATGTTTATGACAGCTATGGAGCAAACTGTACAGATCACAAGATAGCTCATTTAAGATTAATTACCTCTATGCAACTAGAGCCTCAGCTGATGTTCAAGCACTGACGTTATTACGTTTGATTAGGGAATAGCTTAATCTTTTATTATGTTTTATTGTCTCCCTTTTTGTCATAGGAGAGGGTGCCCAGGGTGGGGGACACAGACCTAGGATTTATTTTATCAAGCACTGTTTTAGATAGAAGTATGGGAATAGGTATTATGGATGCTATGATAATAGTAAAATAGACACAGGTACTTTTGTGATCACTCTTTTCAACGGCGTGTTTCAATTAAGGGCATAAACACTATACAATGTAATGAGCCAACGTAAGTGTGCAATCGTGAATAGGAACTCTATTTTACTATTATCTTAGCGTCGATAATAGGTATTCCCATACTCCCATCTACTATCAACATGGACACACACCTTATTCGCGATTTTACATTGCAAATGCAAAGTACTGTTTTAACTACAAGGTTTATTTCAATCAGTTCACTACGTACAATATGAGTACTTTCTGATAACTACAAGGAATCTCATAGAAATGTTGGTTCCTATCATATTCTGACGCAGCCATCCGTTGAGAGGTATTTATTTGGAGATACGCAATCTGTTGTAGTAAAGCTATGGATCCAAAATAACGCTTAATAGTCAAGATCGTAAATCTAATTTTATTGATGACTAGTTTCGGCCTATCTACACGACTTCATAACAGAATACACTGAATAATGTACAACAACCAAACGGCGGAAAGTATCGTCATAATTTTTGTGAGCAGAATCGCTTGTTATACAATCCAGAGTAACAGTGAAGTAAATTATCCCGAAATTACAGGTCGTCGTATGTAGTGCGGCCATTGAGATCATGCTGGTCACATTTCATTATGGCAAAGTAACATCAGAAGCAATGATTATTATGCACTCTGTCGAACGATACGCCTGTTCCGCATTAAAAGCTAGTACTTCGTAACTTGCATATTGTGTGAACACAAACAACATGTGCTGCTCATGAAATTGACCATCATTTTTCGAATGTTAGTTCTGACATAACACTCTCTTCCGGTTTCACGTCTTACAGATGAAACTCCTCACATAGATGATTGAAACACTTTCCATCTTTGGGAAAGCATTTTCCAAACTGTTCGACTTGACTCAGTTTATAGCGTAGAGGTGGTAATAGAAGCACGATATTCTTTTACAATGGAAGAGTGCCAAAGAGCTTCTCGTAGTTGTTACGGTCGATACTAACCAGTGCAATGACTCAAAGTGGAATATCAACTCTTTATTATTATTAACTGAAATAATTGATGAAGTATATTGAATTAAAATCGAAAAATTATTATTTTTTAAATACTGAGAGTTAACTGTAAGAAAACTGGTGGGTCAATGCGGCTTCTTATTCTCGCGTTAGGATCAGCACATTAAAACCCACAAGAATAAGCTACTTCCATCAAAAAAGTATTTTTTTCGTTGTCCAGTGTAAATAACCACTCCTTAGCCCCGAACAATTATGCATACCGAACCGAGCGACACAGAAATAATTGTAGAACTCAGTGTTTCCTGACTGTGTGATTCATCCCTGCTGGTGATGTCACACCACAAAAATATTCCCAAGAGTACATAATAATGCGTTGCACTAAACGGCATTAAAAATGCCAAACTGTATTTTTAAGAATGGCTGTCCTCCTCATTATTCATCGACCATTCTGACTTTTCTATAGCAAAATGAGTTATGCGTTCTCTCTGCTTCAATGCCTTTTTCCTTTAGCAATCTCTTACCAAAGGAAGCCTGCTACCTCCTATTGGTTCAATACCAGATCAAGACTGCCTGAAAAGTTATCTCTTCTCCCTGCCCGTTAGAAATGTGGCATGAGGTGTCGTTCGGTAGCAGCAGCGGACAAACGTTCCTTGCTTTATGCTTCAGGATAACGTCCAAGCGATCCTTCGAACAAGTCGACTGTTCGGTTTCGTCACCAAACCTCCTCGATCCGACCTGCTGTTCTGGCTATAACAAGCTCCAATCTCAATGGGGTCATAAATTCTTTCTTTTTCTTTCCCACGAACCCTACATTATATTAGTCCAGAAACTGTACCTCTAGGTTACTCTGCTATCTATTTTATCCTGATGTTTTCTTCATCCCACAAGACAAAACGTGATAGGGAAATGTGAAACGATACGCTACAAATTTCTGTAGTTACTAATTCACTTCATATTTGTCTGCTAAAGAAGTGCAGGTAAAAAAATTATAACAGTCGTAAATGTTACGTTTTTTGATGAGGCATTAGCCTAATGGTTGATGAGAAGCTGCTTTATGAACAATGCTAGTGTAGTGATGTCCTTATAGTTACAAATGACTGTAGCGGTCTTACGTGCAATGCCGACATGATATAATGTGCGTGGTCTAAAGCTCAAAACGTCTAAAAAACCATGAACAGTGCTACGTGCTGAAGTAGCTAATATAAACGTCGAGCGCACAGCTTCCTGGGACTACGTAATCGCATTGGCAATTCCTCCAGTAGGTATCATAAACTGTGCACACAGTATGTAATACTAAGAAAATCAAATTTATTCGTTACCAGCGCCAAGAGCAGATTCCCACTTTGAAATTATTGGTCGCATACGAGACATAACAACTTACTTTCATAGATTTTCTGCGAAATATTGCATGCTAGCATACTGAAAATTTGTGATATTAATTTGTGTTTACGGTATTTGCTGGGGTTACAATCTTTTTAAATTCTCGTATTCTTATACTTCATTCGTAATAATTATATTTTATTCTTATATTTATTCTTCAGCAAGATTTGGTGCATCCTCTTAGATGATAGCGATCGTAGAAACATTCGACACGTAGACATTCTGAACACGACAAGCATCGCATGAAGGCAGGTTTGCCACAGCGACATTTCGTATGAATATACTCGGGAAAGAAACACGATAAGCATTGCTGAAGATTTCACAGGTTGGACACAATTTCGGGGCCAACCACGAATAACGGATCACTCTTCCGAAAACTGGAGCTTGCAGTTTATTATGAATCAAGATGCACTACAGAAATTACGCTGAAAACTATTTCAATAAATTTTTCCATATATTTATTACTTTTCTTCTTCTTTTATTTTTTGAAATTCATTCAATTGTCATGGAGTTAGTAGATGAATACGAAAACCTTATTACAACGTACATTGGAAAACATTTGTGTAATAATCCTCTACGCACATGTGTAGAAAACTGAAAAACAAAGAATTAAAATAATAATCGGGCTTCGAACATGGGAAGCAGAAGGGCGAAGCCGCAACACTAGCCACTGTGCCACCACTTTGGTCGGAGCATTACTTGCTTAAAGGCGTATGAGTTACATCGCAAACTTTGACCATCATTTTCTCAGAAATGATCGCTTGTCTACGGATAATCCGAGACATACGTTCGCTTATTTTCGCTGCTCTTCCACTGAGCGAAGTTTCTGGGAAATCAGATTATGACACTTCCCGTGTTATCCTCGTAAGCGGAAGTAGCGATGCAGTTGCTTTTGAAACGTTTAAGCGATAGTTCGTTTCCCGTAGTCAGTAGGCCTACGTCACTCTAAAAAATAAGAGAATACTCTCTATGTAGCTTTGTTTACCTTCTACTACTCCTGAATTTAGCTCTTATGTTCCGTATGAGATATACTTTACACTAAGGAAAACTTAGTATTTGTATCATCGAGTCATTATGTCTAACGCATCAAACTGAGGCACAAAAGGCGTGAACTCACTCAGCATACCTCTGTAAGGTATCAGATATCCCTTGGTGCAACTTAAAACCAATCGCCTCATCATTTGTTTTTCATTCTTTACTACATTCAATGTTAGACCAAGGAACAACAAATTAGATGCTACATTTTTCTGCTCATCATGTGAGGTGGCGCAGTGTTAGCACACTGGACCCACACTCCGGAGGATAACGTTTCAAACTGGCATCCAGCCATCCACATTTAGGTTTTCAGTGATTTCCTTATATGGCTTAAGGTAAATGCGGGGATGATCCATACCTAATCAAAGATTGTGCTCCACCTCTAATGACAAAGCCTTGGATGGGACGCTAAATGCTTATCTTCCTTGATTTATCTTCTCATGGCGCATAACGTTGAGCACTCTAGTTTCCGATACATGAAGATCCGGATCGAATCCGTGCAGCGGATTAAAGCTGGTTCAACGGCCTACCTGAATGTGGTTCTTAGGCGGTTTCAAGGCCCGTTTTCACAAACCACATGTCCCACCTCAAAGAATACAGTGTACAACGAATTAAAATACCGTAACAAGCAGAACAAAGTTTGCACGATTCGCAGGCAGACGGGACTCAAGCCTTCCTTCCCTTAGGTTACCTCGACGCTTGTGGTGTGAGACAGAGGATCCAGCCACAAAATTAATAAACGTGCTAAATATGAAAAAGGTGGACCCTGTAATAGTCGGGATAAATGCTGGGGAAAAGAAAGAACAAGATATTATACCATATTTACATGGTAATGGAAAATTTTCCTATACAATGTTTATCTACAAATTTCCTATAAATTTAGTTTCATTGTTATCTCAGAAATGCATCTAGTCATTATTCACATAAATCTGAAGCATGTGATAGTTAAATCATGAAAACTTGCTTCCAATTTCCACGTGCAGCAGCGAATTGACGAATCGTTTGTAATGGATCGAGTCATGGCCACCACCATACCTTGGAGTCGGTCCTCTGTATGAAACACATATACCAAGAGTTGGGTAGACTCTTTTCATTAGATGAAAGATTAATCGTCCAATTGTTTCTGAAACAGTAGAAGTTTATATGAATAGGAGAAATGAATGACATCTGTAACTAAATGGCATTGTAGAGGGTCGAATGATTAGAGTCACTTTGTTACTGAGAGGTAAGGGTTTTACAGCAATGAAGTTAGTTGAAATGTGAAGGAATATTGAAAGCCAGAAGTCGTACGTATGTTACATTCTGTTGAGCAGCTTAGTCTTATGGTACCATGACACAAGTGGATCGGTGGAGCGCCGAGTTAAGCAACACGTAAGGAAAACACTTTGTCACCGACCAATGGGGGACGTGACAAGAAGCAGCTTGCTGCATGCCAAGGTGTCAAAACCGTTGGTGGTAATTGGGTCAATTATGCCAACTAAGAAATACCAGACAATTCCACCGATCTACTGTGGAGGGAGAACCGCAGACATCAGTGGCAGAAAGCCATATTTAAGGACTGGGAACCAGCTCATCATCATCGACCACCGTGAGGCGTTGGAGTGATGCGGAACCAATATGACTCAGTGCTACCATGGCAGTCATCGTAATAGTCACCGTCGTAATCCAGGTCGTCACTTAGGAGGCGCCAGAGTGACACTGTGGTAATCACCGTCATCGCTGGACGACGTCAGCAGGCAGCTGCCTGTAATGAGAGTCATCGCCTGGGGTGCACTGTGCAGATGCACTGTCACCATCATCTTGGAACGCCGCAGCCGGCCAGAGTGGCCGAGCGGTTAAAGGCGCTACAGTCTGGAACCGCGCGACCGCTACGGTCGCAGGTTCGAATCCTGCCTCGGGCATGGATGTGTGTGAGGTCCTTAGGTTAGTTAGGTTTAAGTAATTCTAAGTTCTAGGGGACTTATGACCACAGCAGTTGAGTCCCATAGTGCAAGAGCCATTTGAACCATTTGAATTTGGAACGCCGCCTCCACAAACGCCGTGATCTGCCCTGGACCCAGGGATCCTGGCCTGCCGACGCCAGACAGCCACTGACCTGTCCACATTCCAGCTACGCCGTGGGCACACGTGTGACTGTCTGCTCGCCATTTTCGTCGCCTGCGAGAATATTACGAGCTGAAGCAAATCCTGCCCAGAAGGAGAACAACCAATGGACTACAGTTGATCAATGAATTTTGTTATTCTTTCATCAGGAGCCATCTGTGGACACACTCCCACCATCCTCTTCCTCACGTCCAGCAGAGAACCCTTGTCCGAATCCGGCGATGGGCAATGGAATGCTGTGCCTGTTTACAGAAAGCTTATCCCATTGTTTTATGTCATTAAGAAGAAATAATAGTTTGGCAATAAGTTAACAGGCTTCAGATCTCACCACTTTGTAGTGGGTTCAAACGGAAGATCTGGATTGGCAGAGAGATCGTTAGCCAGAGAAGTCGGATCTTTCAGCTGAATAACAGAGGCTAATAGGAGTCATGTGGTTGAGAGAGGCCGTTGCGTTTTGTGTCATTGTGGGAGTGGCGATGCCTCGCGTTAAGAAAAATATAAAAGTTAAAAATGAAAATAAAAGGAGCAGGCATAGTCCCTTGAGGTCGTGTCCAAGATGGATGGAAACCGGTAAGCTGTGAATGTTGGATTTTACGATGAAAGGCTAGATAGTTGCAGTTCGCAGTTTCCTGGTCTTCTGTGAGTGAAGATGGTTCAAATGGTGTGGTTAAAATTCTACTGCCATTTCTTGTGTTATATGATAAGACTTCGTGATTGCTGCCACGTGTGGTTAGGTGGGCTTTTGTGATGAGTTGTGGAATCAGTTACGCCGGTACACTGTTTATTCGTTTGAGCGATTTTTATGTAACATTTACTACAGTGTGCAATCTTGGTCTTTGCGCTTTAACCAACCTCCCTTTGTCGACTCTTTCAACGTGGAACTAACAAGTGTTTCGTGGATCTAATGGTTTTCTATCAACCCTCCGAGTTTGCTTTTTCGCGGAGTGCTCCGAGCCGTCCTAGAAGCGAGTCACTGAGGTTCTTGATGTTACCGACAGGAATGTGGAACCACACCGATCCCAGTGTTGCGGCCAGCTGCGCTAGGTTTCTCGTTTGCGGATTCATGGAGCGCACAACCCGATCGAGATAGTCCTATAGATTTTATGTCGAGTTGAAATTCGGTGAGTTTGGTGGGCAGGGGAGCACGGTAAATTCATCCTGGTGCTGTTCCAACAACACACGTACACTGTCAGCTGGTGTCACTTTGCATTGTCCTGTTAGTAGATGCCATCGTGCTGAGGAAAAACGGATTGCATATAGGAGTGGAAGTGATCCCCAACGATAGATGCCTCTATGTGTTAATCTACTGTGCCTTACAGAACGACGACACCACCGGGGAAATGCTACGAAAGCATTTCCCAGACTTTAGTGCAACCTCCTGCGATCTGGGCCCTTCGGACGATTATTGCAAGATGTTTGCTATCAGACGTTTCACGTCGAAAGAGCATAAACCGTGGTTTATCGAAAAGGATCACCTGTTACCACTCAGTGAACATTCAGTTGCGATACTGGCGTGCAAATTTTGGCCTTCGTCGCTGATGAATATGGAGAAGAAAGGAAAAAGTGAAATGGGAAGACCGAGTAAGGAATGAAGGTGTATTAAGAAGAGTTGGAGAAGAAAGAAACATGCTGAGAGTCATTAGAAAGAGAAAATGCAACTGGATTGGACATTGTTTGAGGAGGGACTGTTTATTGAAGGAAGGAATAGAAGGAATGGTGGGGGGAAAAGGGGAAGAGGAAAAAGAAGATATAAAATGCTGGACAGTATCAAAGGAGGCAAATATTCAGAAATGAAAAGACTCGCTATGGACAGACAAAAGTGGAAGAGGCTTAACCCATGACAAGACCTGCCGTAGGGCAGAATACCATACTACTACTACATTCTGTAACTTCGTTATTTCATTTGAAATAATAAGCTCTACAGTTTTTGGTTAATCCCGGACCAGCGGCCATTTGTATTGCCATGAGCAAGTCTGTCTGCTTACTGTAGCTATTTTATAGTGTATTAACGACTAATCGGAGCTATCGCCCAGACTGATTGTGCGAATTTATGAATTCCTTTTGCGAAAGATTTTAACTGGATTGAAATTAATGCTCGCTAATGGCATCATTTGCATGTGCACTGTTGGAATAGTATGTACAAAAACAGTCACCTTTAAATAACTCCGGATTGGGGCGAGATTGATGGCTAAAATTAGATGCACCGGTGCATCGGACCTTGCTCTATGACAAGTTTTAACGGTTTGAAAAATCTTGCTCACTTTGGATTTTACGTACCAAAAGACACGTGTTTATTGGAAGGTTTTGTAACGCGCAAGTTCTTTATTTTAAACTAGTACGAATCGGTTAAAATTTGAGTGGAGGTGGATAAATGAATGAAATTGAAACGAATTTTTTAATCCGTAACCTTTATCTCTTATCGAGACACGATGGTTTAAATTCGAGCTAAACGTAGCACGGAAAATTCGTCCTTGTGTGAAATGAGTGCGCGGAAACGGTTTAAAGTGGATCAAATAAATAACAAATGCATTCTTACTTTAAAGTTGAAAACTCCCATTCAAAAATCTAAATTCATTCGGACTTAACATGTAAAAAAGCACGTTTTTGTGAGATCTTTTACTCGCGCCACTTCTATGTTTCAAACTGGTGGAAATCGGTTCATATTTTGTAAGAGGGTTGAAAAACATCTGTAATTCATGGTCTTCCTGTTGTTTTTTGAAAGCTTTATAAGTTGTCATGACATAAGAAACATGTTTCAAAAGACAATAAAAAAAGCTGTACCTGATCAGTCATCACCCGAGTCGAAGAAAAAGTAGTGGCCGGGTTATGATGGTCGTCCCAAAATTACGGAGAAGTTGGGAATCTGAATGAAAAATGATCCTTTCGTGGCACAAAAAAGGTGAAAATGTCTTGCGCAGCCGGCCGGGGTGGCCGAGCGGTTCTAGGCACTACAGTCTGGAACCGCGCGACCGCTACGGTCGCAGGTTCGAATCCTGCCTCGGGCATGGATGTGTGTGATGTCCTTAGGTTAGTTAGGGGACTGATGACCTCAGAAGTTAAGTCCCATAGTGCTCAGAGCCATTTATTTATCTTGCGTAGAGTTAGGGATGTAAAAGAAGCGAACCAGCTTTTAGTCTTACCTGGTAGCTTTAAAGACATTTAAATCAAAACAACTTGACATTTCGCGCTTTTTTACAAGTTAATCCTACGTCCACACCGTAGTGAACTCTGTTAGACCGGCCCCCTGTTACATATATGATGAGGGGTGTAAAAACACATAGAGAAAAATGTATGTGCTTATAAAGAGTGGGACGTATCTACAACAGGAAGTATCCCAGAGGGGGATGCTTGCATCCTAAATTGTAATGATACGTGTCATATCGCACTACATGGTAATTCCCACGTTGGATGACATGGTGGCATGTGTCATGCAGTACGACATCACATCCTGTCTCATGTTACTTTACTTGACAGGATGCATTACATTACATGACGTGGATACTGCTATTAACAAGTGAAAATGGGCGAGTATGTCAAGATGTTTTGATTTAAATGTCTTCGAAGCTGACAGACAAGCTCTGCGCAAGGTAACTCTGCCCAGGACATACTTTTCATTTGCTACGGTAGGAGCATTTCTCATTCTGGTAGAAGGGTTTCTTGCTTAAAGTCGTGAAAATACTCTTACATGAAATAACTGAGTTATGCTGTTCTTTATCGGCAGTGTCAAATAGTTTAAGCAGAAATACAGAGTCTGGATATTTGTTTATGACCTGTCGTGTTCTTCTAAATTCAGTGTGCATGATGGAACAGACTCTTTTTTTTCCCTAGAAGTGGGAGTAAACGTGAGTGATCTTTGATGACAGTGAAAGAGACGTAGCTTATTGCTGTAAATCATTAGGTAAGTTCTCAGGATTTGGTAGCTACATCTGTCGATATATACGTCCCATCTCCCACGTCGTGTTGCTCAACTGAGATACGCTTAGGTGGCGACTCAGCCATCTCTAGACAGACACCGGTACAAAATGCTGGAATTGAGGTTACCGTTATGTAACGCGTGGCAGCCTCGTCCATTCCCCGACATGACAACCAAATTTGCGCCCAGCTGGTATTGTATAGTGCAGCCACAAATAAACACTTCCAGCCCCTTGTTTCATTAACAGGTCCCGTAATTTACTCGCGCGGCAATCTAAACAACTGCTGTGGCGTCAGATACCAATCATTCGTTTTTCTACCACACTGTGCGAAAATTTCATCTGTATGCATTCCGCGGTAAATCAGTGATTGAGCCAGGCGTACATGTAGCCGTCTGGGGAATGGAATTTTAGAAATGAGTGATGAGGCTTTGACGTGCAGTGGATTTTCAAAACGTGTTAAAGTGACAAGCATAAATTTAAAGGATCAGTATACCTGAAATCACAAGTTCTCCAACGGCAAAATTAAAAAAAAATGAAAGCGCAAGGAAGTGTTTGCTAATTGAATGTAGTTGCGATGATGGTTTCATTCTGACAGTCGAAATTTCACACTCTTGGAAATCTGTAGGTATGACCGGAGGACGGTAATTGAAATCAGTTTCAATATTTACGCAACGAACCAGCAATAATTTGTTCCAAGTGTTCGGAAAGCAAATTGATGAATCTGTCGTGGCGACTCAGCTTTCCGATATTCATGGAACGTTTATTCTGGCATAAAGAGCCGTGACACTTGTGACTGTGTAGTGCCCGGTCAACTGCTTCTTGCGCAGTTAGTACAGTCTCCCATAAATCTTGTAATCCATAAATGATGTTTACAAAACAGTGTCTGTACTTCGAGAGGTGGCTGTACTCTTGAAAGAGGAAACCAGATCTAGTAGACATGAACCTAAAAATGTCTGCTACTTGAACTCTGAACATTTCTTCGTAAGAGGGCTGAAAGGCGTTTACTATTATTATACTGTTTGTAGATATGAAATGTTCACTTAATTTTCGTTTGTCTTCATGTTACTTGTTAACAATACAAGCCTGCTGCTCTACAGGTGATGTTGCGCATATGATTCTCTTCTAGGGTCTGGCCACTGCAATTAACTTGCGAGTCCGTGACCTAGATGCTGAAAACTATACATTTCTGAACGTACCGCCGGACAAGCTGTAAGGTCGAACTTTCCATAGCCTAATGGGCACAGGTGTTCTAACACCGCAAACGAAAAATGGTGGTAGGCTTCGCTCTATTCGCACGTTTACGATCGGAGAGTGTACGCTACGTTTAGTGGACGAAACTTTCGGCACCAGAGTGCGTCGGTTAGTAGCAGCGCAAGTCGTGAGTCGTCCTGCTGCCCGGGGGCTACTTCATGGTCGGTTAATGCATCCATACCATCTTCCACGAGTCCAGGTTGAAGCCCAAAACAAAATCGTGCCAGATTACCGTTGAGTCATGGCTTTTGCAAAAGTGTGATGGCGCTCCACTGATAACGTGTAATATTTTATTGACAGACGAGACAGGTTTAACAAGAGATCGTGTTATGACTTCTCATAATCAGCATGTGTGAGCTGACGAAAAATCCTTTTCAGATTCTAAAAGAGGGTATGAGCTCCATTCCTAGTTTACTAAATGGGCAAACAATCTTTGCGGTACATTGATGATGTCATAGGTACTACCACAAAGATTAAATGGGGGCTCATTATCAGAAAAGTCTGACTAACTCTAGCACCATTAAGCTCGGATCTGTTACATGGATGTCTGGGGGGGGGGGGGAGGGGGGAGGGGGGAAAATGTCCCTCACATTCTTTTCCATTTTTAAAATTTGGTTTTCTTTGGATTATTTAGTGAACTAGGAATTTCTGTACTAGGTTGCAACACACTTCCCATTGTGATCTGGATCATTATAACATATACAAATACAAGAAATAAAGTAATTAATATAAAAAATATTATTGTATTTTTATCATAAAACTAACAGTTTCATATACATCAGACTTATATTAAGAAATCGTTAAGTACCATACAGTAGCCAACCACAAATAAGAAAACAGAAAATCAATGTCAGAAATTACAATTGAGTTCTTCCTGCCTATTCACTTTCAATTTCAATTTCACAACCTTTGCACATGATTGTTTTTGCAGTATGAGTGAAACACACATACTTGGAACACCTGCAAAAAACTATAGACACTTTTCTCATCTTGTTTTTTTCTTTTTAGAGTTTTTACTCTTGAAACAGATCTGACATCTTCCTCTTTAATAAAATGCAACAGATTGAACAGTTGCAGTAATGCTGGGCATCGTTTACCCTAAAACACTTTCCATTGCAGAGATGACAGGCTTTTGTAAACCCAAGATATTCTTTGCTCTCACTTCCACAACTGGCCTAACGAGCTGTTGACCTAATTCTAGCACATACAGCCTTTTTACATTATGCTTCTTCTTATTCGAGGTTGGGTTGTTTCTCATGAAAATTGTTCCAGCATTGAGACAGGCAATATCCATCAAGGCGAAAAAGAGAGATAATGGCCACCTTCTCGTCCCTCGTTTTATTGAATGATGTGGCGTCATTTGATCAATGCTGTCTATGCCCCCTTTGGTTTCATTGTACGAGATTGATTTTTGTCTTTTTTTCGCTGTCGACTCATCCACCTTGTTATCATTGTGTTGTGTGGAAAGAAGTAGGAGATTCTTAGTAGGCTTCACTTTGGTGATGTATGAAACCAAAGTAAGTGGTGCGTTGCCTGTTTTCGGATCTGTGATTATGGACTTAGAAGAATATATCTCTCGACCCTGCTTCTTTAGCTGTTCCGGTATGTGTTTTCTATTACTCTTCAATGTTCCCACTAAAGTTAACTTGTAATCATTGTAAACCTCCTCGGCTAGGTCTATGGATGAATAATAACGATCTGTTGTTATACTTCTTCCACTTCCACCCAGCAGATACCCTAGGCTTCTAACAACTGCTTTTGCACTCCATTCCTCGGCAGGTCGTTCATCTCTCCTTGTACAGACCTCCATTTTTAGAACATACCTGGTGTGTGCATCTCATAATATCCTAATCAATATGCCATACCTCCCAGGATTGTCTTTCATAAAGACCTTAAAGGGAAACCTTCCTCGAAATAGGGAGAGCATTTCATCAAGCGTTAGATCTGCACTTGGTATGTAGTATTTCGCAAACATTTCGTCAATTTTGTCGAAAACTTCACGAAGGGGGGCAATCTTATCCTGCTTTCGTCTTTCGCTTCTTGTTTCTTTACCATCAAATCGAATCAGGGACAGAAGTTATAACACTCCTGTCTGCTACTGCTATACCATAACCTTAAAGTAGGAGGCAGGACGTGAAATATAATTATCTAGTTAAAACAATTATGGTATAAAGCAACAGAGCAGTGTTACCCTCTGAGAGGAATTTTGTTTTATGACCGTGTTGTACCTAACGGAAATGGCTTACCGGAAATGAAAGTCAGAATTACGTAAATATTCGAACAGTAACAAACAAAATTTTGTCTATCTGCACAGTTCAACGGATAAAGAAAACGGTCGCCAGCCTAACTAGGCAAGAGAATGATTAACATTCTCGTTCAAGAAAATATCTATTAGTAACTTTAAAGGATAAACACAACCTATACTTTGTCACACGCGAGTGCAATGAACTCTGACACATACATATGTTTACGGTAAGATTGAAACTAACGGTTAGAGCAGCAGAAACTATTTGCAAAATTATAAGAGATACCGAAACACTATTACTTTCAGGGCTTAAAGAAATTATGGTTTTTATAATTAGTGGTCTTTCCGTTACTTGTTACCGAGCAATAACACAATAGACAAACTGTGGATCCTTTTATACTATTAATATGCACTTCTAATACACAAGAGAGACAAACACTTAGCAAACGTGAGTATATAACGTTTCACAGCTGCAGCTTTCCACTTTTACTACAGTGAGACACAAAATTAACATATATGTAAGATACTGACTCACCTTCTGCGATTTACAACAGGCAGCAATGTGATTATTTACTAAGCAAAACTTTATAAGCCTCAGTCTTAAGAACTTTTGATTTGAAGTTCTCAACAACACATTAATAAGCAGTTTTACTAGGAAAATTATTTTCAGCAAGCACCATTAACTTTAACTCACTCTCATTAACTTTAACTTTCTTTTTCATATGTTCAAGAGGCATTAATTAGCAAAACACTGCGCTTTAATGTTCTTTCAGTAAGGACACTCGGATATCACTTTAGCTCAAACGGAGAGGATCCTGAGAGGTGTTATGATGAGGAGAAAAATGAAGGTAGGTACATAAATTCAGATATAAATTACCTTATATTTGAGCACACTGACACATTCATTAAGCTGATCCTTCACTGTACATCATTGTAGTATTTCGATACAATGATTGCGCAATGTGGTGGCAACTGCATGTTGGTAGGTGGAATTGCAGGTAAAATTGGTGGAGTCTGTCATTTCTTGGTGGCGATGATAGATACAAATTCCAGAATAGTTCCAGCTATTTATCCATCCATCCGAGGCATTGGACAGTAGCAGAAAAAGCCTCTCTCGGAACCAGCACAATATGCATCTTTTACATGGCAGTGCACAGTTTGGTAGCTCATCCCCGACTCGTAGCTCGTCCCCGACTGACTCTTGTTCCACCTTTCCTACCTAGGCCAACCACAATTTGCGCGCGCTACACAGTTCCGTTCCCGAGGGGAACCACTACACCTTTTACATCCAAATTAACTAAGAACCCTAAGTGAGGATCAGCAGTTTACATAACAGCAAACAAACATTTTCAATAAAACAGAACATCTGCACATATTGACATTTCTACAAAAAATTATTCACACAGAAATTACAATTATATATAGTAAGTTTTGTTCCCTCCAAATGGGACAAAGAATTTAAATGACAGATATACCACATTGCATAGAATCAAACCATGACATCAAAGTTTTAACAAAGAAAGTAGTATACTATTTTGTGTCATTGATTCAATCAAACAACATTTACAGAAGCTCAACGATGTAACATTAAATTAAACAAAAGCAAAATAAATCAGTAGAGCATTAGTGCTATGGTGTTACAAAGTTCCCCACATCGAATATGTAGATACTCTTTCCCAGTACTTTCCCGCATAAGTCCTCAAGAGGCAGTCTAGTGCATTATTTGTGCCCATGACTATGAAAATACTAATTAAGGCATACATTTCGTCTATTGCTGTATGTTTCAAGTTACGAGGTTATTGGTTTGTATAGTCCACGATAATCTTCAATCTTTCGGGAGTTATAAATATTTTGAAAGATTCTAACACACTAGAGGTCAGACTTCATGAGTCAAACCTTCGCGAAAATTCACTATATTTAGTACTGACCTGCGTACTTGCCTTGGAGGCTCAGTAATATACTCCCAACCGCTTTTTTCTGTAACAATGGTGCTGGAAGCAGCTGCATGCTGTTCATCAGGGGATGAACTCCGTGAACGTGACTCATTTCCAACTGCTGTGTCACAACTGTATCATCTTCTTCTGGATGACTTTCATCACCTTCACTTGCTTCATTTACTATAGCTGACACATTTTCATCTGTGAGATACCTCTGATACTGACGAGACATTTTATTAGAACTGCGAGTAATGTACAACTGTTCGAAAAACAAAGGAGATTTATTTCAAAACAACAATGACAACACAATACAGCGGGACCAACAGTCAGAAATTGCAATTCTTTCTGCTTTTTTGAGAAATATTTTAATGAGAAAAGTGGTCTCAGCGTTGTCTAAGAGGGGGGGGGGGGGCAAAAACTGTCCGCACTTAAATATAATAGGCAGATTTAAATAATTCACAAAAATTATAAAACCATGGCAGCACATACTATAGATATTTTTCTACAGCTACCTAAATTCTTGCTTCTTCACTCCACCAAATAGATATCTTACACAAATAAAACAAATACTGCTGGAAATTTTTGCCCCCCCCCCTTAGTCGTGCTAGGGTTAACTTACTATGTACCTTGGCTAGAACAGGTACAGTGTCAACAAAGGCTACAACTGTGGTTCATGTATGATGGTGCACCATCATATTTTTGCAGCAGTGTGCGTAGAATTCTGACGCTGAAATTCCATGACCATTGAACTGCAGCGAGAGGGCTTACACTTTTGTCCTCTACATTTTTGGTTTATGGGGACAGGTGAAGGAATTGGTCTGCACCACTGCAGTCAACGCTGTGCAGACTGAGCTTTAGTTTTAATACCATTGAGCTAAATCGTCAACTACTCTCAATTCGAACGTGGAAGGATCGTGGACACGAACCCAAAGTAAACACAAATAACTTCACCCATGTATTTCGCGGCAAATTACAAATAAATCTGTAAGTTATAACAAATATACCATATCAAAGTTTGAACCATTTATAGCAATTTCAAATGACGCTGGCGTTTCAGATGCAACGGACGGGGTAGCCTTCACACGCAAACGGCGCCTACAGCATTCCTGACAGCTGCCTTCACAAATACGAGGGCTAGTCAATAAAGAATGATTATAACTTTTTTTGACAAATACCTTTACTCACCCTGATAATTTTGATGGTCCTTCTCAAAGTAGTCTCCAATGAATGCGATGCACTTGTCCTAGCGTCTCTGCCAGTCTTCAAACACATGGTGGAAACCATTTCTTGAGACGTCCTTCAAAATCGACCCTAGCCTTCACCACTGCTTCTGATGATTGACAATGCCTCCCATGAAGGCGTTTCTTCATGTTAGTGAATATAAAAAAGTCACATGGGGCTAAATACGGACTATGGAGAGTGTGAGGGATGCACTTCACGTTGAATTTTGCAAGATATTCAGCAACAACATTGGCAACATGCAGCCTCGCTTTACCGTGGTGCAGCATTCAGCCTGCTTCACAGAAATGTTTTTTTTTTGCGCCTGATATGGACTTGCAATGTTTTTAGGTCATCCCTGTAATATTGTCCAGTTACTGATGTGTGTACAGGTACAACATACTGATAAACCATGCCATGAATATCAAAGAATTAGATGACCATAACTTTCCCAGCAGAAGCAACCACTTTTGCTTTTTTGAAGGTTGGTAATGAAGGACATTTCAACACTGAGCTTTGCTGATTTCTCTCAGGATCAAAATGATGTAGCCAAGTTTCAACAGTAGTGATTATACTTGAAATAAATTCCGGATCTTCCTCTAACATCAACTTTAACTGCATGCAGTCCTGCACGCGAATGTCCTTTTGTTCGAGAATCAACAGTCTTGGAATTCATCGCTTACAAGCACGTGTCATGTGTAATTTTTCTGTCACCTACGTATGTGTGGCACCCAATGAAATTTTCAATATTTGAGATAGTGATCTCAAGGTAATTCATCGATCGTCTCTCACAATGACAGGAGCAGTATTGTCGTCTTCTTCCGTAAGAATGGTAACTGGAGCAACAGGTCCACCTTCCTTTGAAATTGTTTCTCCTCTTTAAACATTTTAAACCACCTTCGAGCTGTACTGTCCGGAAGAACAGACTATCAATAGGCCTCCTGTAACATTGTACAGGCCTCAGCTGAAGATTTGTTGAGACGAGAGCAAAAATTTCGAAGCAGCATATTGTTCCTCGATTGTTACCTCCATTGGAGCGGTAGGCGATACTGAACATGTCTGACCTTGCCTGCCTTTCACAGACGGGAACCATGAGTCCCAACAATGAAACTACTACGGCGTGTTTGTGGCACATTAAGCTAACAGAATCTGATAAGATTAAATTTTAGCGCGAGAAATTATGACCATAAAAATTATGACCATTCTTTATGGAACAGCCCTCGTACATTGACAAATACAAAATTCAGAAGAAATCTAAAACACATGTAGCAAATCATTACAGAACATAATATTAATAGACAAAGTGATTAATAACGAGGCAATTCAGAAACCAGAAACTGATTGAAAGGGATCAAAATTTACTCTGCCAACCTTGCCACAATAAGAAAAAACTACAATCAATAAAACTTAGCAGCCAGTAAATGAACCATATAATATGCACTAAAGTAACTGCATGGTTTTACAACCCATACTGATGAATGAACTGTTTATTTTATTTCATTGATCAGTATGGGTTGTGAAAGAAAAGCAAACCTGTGCCTTATAATATGTAAAGGAGGGGTTTTAGAAAGACACAAACGTAAAACTTGCAAAGAAGTCAACGCTACCATCTGATGATACTACAATAATGTTATTAAAAAACTTGTGGTTGGTTGCAGTATCTCCTACACTGTAAGTGTATAAACAATCGAGTCTAGAGTCTGAGAGTATTCAATCATGGCGCCATCCTGTCTTCTCCTTGAACCAGAGAGGATGACATCTGTTGAGTGTCAGAGAAACCACAGGTAACACTGTGTCGATGAGGATCTACTGGCTGCTTGTCCATTGGTCAACTTTTCAAGTTGTGGCCCGAGGTGCGTCACACAAGTGGAGTAGCAGCTGTTGGTCATGGGAACTTCACCGACGTGACCAGCTGGAGAGTGTCCAGCCTCTGCCCTCTGAGGGTTCTCGACCAATGGCCCGTAGGCTGTCTACCATCTGGCTGCGGTTGGTCCTCGCGGCCCTGTAGCGACATAGACGGCATCGACCAACATCCTGGTCAACCCATGGTGGGTGAATGGGGCCACTAGTGCTCGACATCGAACATCTGATGTCAGCTATTCCACCCAAGTGTGCGACATTGGGACCACAAGTAAGTACGTATATGCATAGCCTGACAAACTCCGGCGATGCTTAGTGGGCCACACCCGTTTCTTCATCTTCTTGTGGATCACAAGGCGCGGCGGTAGCAACCGTCGATTACCCAGGACAAAGGACGGGCGCCGTCAGAATCAGCGCTATCTGTAGCTAGCCGCGCTTGTACGCCTGCTGGGTGGCTTAGAGGAAGCCTCTCGTTCAGTACATTGCTGCTGGAAATAAACACTTGTTAATGCTACCACTGTTTCCCTGTACATCCCAGTGACAATAAGCACTTTATCACACCATTTCTGTCATCAATCCTGATGCGTAGCGTCCCTAAACATGCCGAGTATGTGCCGGGCCTTAAATTACGTCCATTCACTTCGGAAGGAAATTGTGCAGTGAGAAGCTTAAACACATTCACAGTTAAGGGTCTCCGAAAACGTTCAAAATCATTAACTGTTCAATTTTTACTTTCCTGCCTTTTTTTTTAAATCTACAGACATTCCCCTTTCAATTGATATATAGTTTATTCAGTTCAGAAGGCTATAACTATTTTAAAACGTGACCCACTGTGGCGCTGTTAAACTGCTATCAGATGTTGTACTCATCAATATATATGGTCATCATGTACATTTTAGTGATGTGAGAGAAAATAAGTGTTACAAAATAAGTGTTGTGGCTAACCTGTGATAGTTCGATATATATCCCTCGTTCGATGGTCATGTGTTTCATGTTGACTTACTCTTTTATAATCTTGAAGATATTCGTAGTGCCTTATGTTCATTAAAGTCTCTGTTTGATTGACAAATAGTCAAGGGTAAACGTAAAGGGACTAGAAATCGACTGAAGGCTTTCAAGAAAAGGAGAAATGTTGGAAAGGCAAAGGTTGGTGTTATTACCATAAACAATAAAGACGGTAAGTGTGTGAAGCTAACCTTGTTTCTACACTTCCCCATTTCAATGAAAGTGAGAAAGGAAGTGATTCGGATAGGAAGCTTGGTTCAGTTAGCGATAAGTATGAATGTTTTATGGGCGAATCGGATGTGAATGGTATATTTGGTATGTCAATTCTCAATAGAATTTTTACAAACTGTGTAAGATGTGTTCAGTGTAGTGAACTCAGTCTGGAACGATCTATAAAAAATCACATAGGACTTGCCAGTGAAATGGAACTGAAGGGTGGGAAGTGTTCATATGTAACCACCTTTTCGAATAGTGTTGCAGTAACTCCAAATGAAGAAAATGGTAGCAAAATATATAAACACAATATTAGATTTGTTTATACCTTGCCTTCAATTGGTAAGGGTGTTACTTCAGGTGCAGTTTTCTGTGCCATGATGAATTTTTCAAACACTCCAGACAAGTTTACAAACTATAATAGATTTATCGGGTCTAAATTAGAAGATGTCTGTATAGAATCTACGCAGAATGCTGTGGAAGAGGCAGTAATAGAAAACGGTGGTAATAGAGACTTGTCTGCAGCATTCGACGGTACTTGGCATAAATGGGGACACACATCTCTTCATGGTGTAGTATCTGTCACCAGTATGTATACGGGGAAAGTTTTAGATGTAGCATTAATATCTAATTATCGTAGGCGTCCACCAAAAAATAAAGGTACACATGAAAATAATTTAACAACTAACTGTAGTGGCAGTAGTGGAGGAATGGAAGTGGCTGGTGCCAATATACTTCAACGTTCTGTGGTGTGTGATACGTGAATTACCTTGGTGACAGTGATTCTAAACGTTTCAGACATATTCAAAAATATATATGGTGATGATATTGTAGTGTAGAAATTTGAGGGTATTGGACACGTACAGAAACGAATGGAATGAAGACTTTGAAGACTGAAATATTCATATAAAAAAGAAAAACTCAGTGGAGGTAAACAGCTGGATGGGAAGAGAAGGTTGACTGAGAGTGTAATTGACAAAATAGAGGAATATTATGGAATGGCTGATTTGCAAAACACACACGGTGTCGATGAAATGAAGAGGCCATTTTTGACCTTTTTTCTCGTACTTTTTCGACTGACGAAAGGCCCCATCATTACTTGTGTCCCAAAGGAGAAAACAGTTGGTGTAAGTACAACAAGGGATTGCTAACTGGTGAAGTGTACATTCATAAGCATAGTCTGCCTGATGCGGTAATGGAGGTGATAATACCTATTTTCAGAGACTTGTGTATCGACCACATGGAACGAGATACGACCATAAATATATCCAGCAGAGGCAAAGGTGTGGCCGGACGTCTATCACAGTTTGGGGCTGGATATCAGCAAATGGTTGAGGCATGCTGTAGCGGCACCTGAACTGTTGAAGGAGTGTCTTCATAGAAAAACTCAAAAATTAAGTAGAATTATATGGTCAGGGAGCCCCAATACCGTGTCTGTTGGAACAGAAACACTTTACTTTGGTGTGGGTGATGCAGTTGCTACTTTCAGTGATGGCGGCGTTGTAAGGTGCGAAGTATTTGGAAACATGGGAATGAAGATAGGTTTCAACATGGTACGAACGGTGCTTACTTTAGACAAGGAACGTCTTCGGGCTGATGACAGGGCTGTAAATAGCCTAGAAATAAAAGCCAGAGTAAACAGGAGGAGGACAAAGAGGAAACTGGAGGAGGAGTTCGCAGAAGATGAATTTAATCCATCCTATGGACCTGGAATGCACTAAAAATATAAACCAAATTTTGTCGATCGACTCCGAAAGGTTTTATTTTTTCATACAAATTACTTGTTTTCTCAGGATCTACCGAACCAATGTGCTTCAAATTTTTAGAAAATGTTACACAGTCCCTTCCGTGTAACTGAACACAGCCTTTTTCCAAAAACCTGTATATTGTTGAACTTGCAAAAAATATCACACACAAACAAATGAATTTTCATTACAATTCCCGAGGGGGAACCTGTTCCCCTACCGGGCGCGTCCCCAGGTGGCGGATAGGGGAAAGCTCTACAGATATGTAGGGTAGGTGGGAAATAAAATACCACCCGTGGACCAACACAGGACCAGAAATCCAAAGGCGACTATCTCACATTGGGCGGTCTTTGGTCAGCGTCTGTTCCCCAGGTTAGGGGCGGCTGGGAAAAACCTCCAGGGCTAACAACCGTGGTTGTAAATTTGTGGCTCGAAGAGTCACCCCTTACATAATACTATCAATCATGGAAGAGTGTAATGTGAAACAAATTACCCCAGGTGGACAATCCACCGCACCAAGGCGCGCAAGCAGACTATCGGATTCTGGGGAGTCTGCAGCATTGCACAGAGATGAATCGGGACATGATAAGACATCAAGCAAATTGAAATGTAAAAAAACAAGTTACATAGCTACTTTCAATGTAAACTCTCTTTTAAAAACAGGAAAATTAAAACATCTTACAGATACCCTCAAACATCATAGAGTACTCATAACATCACTACAAGAAACTCGATACATAGATGAAAACAATTTTGATTCCGGAGGTTTCAGAATATACAAAGGAAAGGTAGGCAAAAGAATAATGAAAAACACACCCCACCTCGGAACGGGCTTTATAATAGATAAAAGTATTCTAGACTCCATTATCAGCTTTCAATCACAATCGGAAAGACTCTCCACACTTACTTTTAAATCTGCTAATAGAGTATACACAATTGTGAATGCACATGCCCCCATAAATGAAGACAATAGGAAAAATAAGGAAAAGGTGGAACGTTTTTGGGAACAACTAGATGATGTGGTGCAAAAGATCCCAGACAAACACAACATCATACTTACGGGGGACTTCAATGCTCAAGTAGGAAAAGAGAAGAAATACAAAAATATTGTTGGAAACTACCCAAAGCACAATAGAACTAACCAAAATGGAGTCAGATTAGTAGAACTCTGCCAAGCGCATGGCTTGATCCTGAAATCCACAGCCTTTAAGAGACTACCCAGAAAACAGAAGACATGGACCTCACCAAACCCACACTTGGGTGAATTTCAACTTGATCATGTGGCGATAAAATGGAAACACCATACAGAAATACAAAATGTCAAAGTACTCAGAGGAGCAAACTTGGATTCTGATCACTATCTTTCTAAAATAAAACTCAAAATTATCCCCAAAAGGAAAGATAGAAACAGTAAACCCAAAAGCAGAAGATACGATCCAGAAAAGATAATGAATTCGAAGGAGTTTCCCCTCGCGACTCAAGATATAAGGAACCAAAATTGGGATCAAATGAAGGAAAGCCTACTAACCAAAGCTGAACAAATAGCACCTATAACCAAAATCAAAAAACACGCATGGTGGACAGAGGAATGTGACAAACTTATTGAGCAAAGAAAGAAAGCATGGCAACAGATGCAATCTCAGAAAAATGAATATAATAGGCAAAATTTCCTGAATGTAAGAAAACTAGTGAGTAAAAACCTCAAAAGAATTAAAAAAGCACAAGAAGATCAACTCCTTTTGCAGATCAACGAAGACTTCAACAAAAACAAGACTAGGAGCTTTTACAGAACTTTTAAACAAAAAATAACCAAGTACAGCCCACCGACACTCCAATTACAAGATAAAAATGGTAATATTGCACACAACAACAGGGATAATTGCAAAATTTTGAGGGAATATTTCAGAAACCTTCTCAACTGTAAAGAACCAATTGAAAAAATGGATTTCAGCAACTCAACTTCAACAAGTCCTAACTCAGAACCACCCACCGTCGAGGAACTACAATCAATCATTTTGAATCTCAAAAACTATAAGGCTTCGGGAGAGAACCAAATTACAGCTGAACTGTGGAAAAATGTCAATAGAAATGCCATAGAATCTCTCCAAAACATATTTGAAGAAATATGGAAAACAGAAAGAATTCCGGATGAATGGAAGATGGCCCTCATTCACCCAATTCATAAGAGGGGATCCAGAACAGACCCCAACAATTACAGAGGGATTTCGCTCCTTGACATAACATACAAAATACTGTCTAAAGTCCTTTTGAACAGAGCAGAACCCCAGCTAGACTGTCAACTTGGAGAATACCAGTCAGGCTTCAGAAAGGGAAGATCCTGCCCAGAACAAATTCTAAACCTCAAAAATCTTATGGCCTACCAAAAATCGAGAGCAAAAGCGTATGTCATCACATTCATTGACTTTCAAAAGGCGTACGACTCCATAGACAGGGAATCTCTAATCTCCATATTAAAAGAATTGAACCTAGACAATAAAACTACAAACCTAATTAGAGAAACCATCACCAACACATACTCCAAAATTAAATTTATGGGAGAACTCTCAGACCTATTTGAGATAAAAACTGGAGTACGACAAGGTGATGGACTCTCTCCATTGTTATTTAACTGTGTCCTAGAAAAAATAGTAAGAGAATGGAACAAGAAAATCAATAGTGGAATCCGACTAGGAACAAAAAACAAAGGCATCAAGGTTAATTGCCTAGCATTTGCAGATGATATGGCCCTACTAGCTGAAACATGGGAAGAAGCCAAAGAACAGATCCTCGAATTACAGAAACAAGCAGAGAAAATAGGCCTTAAAATTTCTTTTGAAAAAACCAAAATAATCACAAATATAAAAAAGCCAATGAAATATCTTAAAGTAAGAGACCAAAAGATCGAAATTGTTAAAGAATTCAAATATCTTGGTGAATGGATTAGCTGGAACGCCCTTGAGAAAAAAGCAATAGAATTAAGAAGAAACAAAGTTGAACTAGCCTTTCAGCTTACTAAAAATACTTATAATAAAAAGTCCCTCTCATGGAATTCAAAAATAAAACATTACAACACTGTCATTAAACCAGAAGCACTATATGCAGCTGAGACATTATCTATCACTAACCATGGCCCAATTGAAAGGCTAGAGATCAAAGAAAGAAAAATATTGAGAAAAATTTTAGGCCCCAAATTTCATAACGACAAACTAATTCATACCAAAAATGAAACACTCTACAAAACCACAGAAAAACTTTCGGATACAATGAGGAAAAGAAGAATTGAGTTTTATGGGCACATTCTCAGAATGAACCCAAATAGACTTACAAAAAGAATGTTTGACTACTTCAGGAATAAAAAATCCAAACCAAATTGGTTTATCCAAACAGAGAAAGACTTAAGAGAACTACACATCACAGAAAAAATGCTCACAGACAGGACCGCAAAAATGATAAGCAAAGACAGAAAAGAGGGATTCCAGCTACAAAATAGAAAGAAAAGTACGATTGTCATCTCTGATGAGGAAAGAAAAGCAAGATCAGAAAGAATGGAACAGTACTGGGCGAAAAGAAAGGCACAGAACACACAGAAGTGATTGATTCAACGTACCCCAAAGTTGGGTGAAACGAAGAAGAAGAAGAAGAAGAAAAAAGTAATCTCTAACAAATGAACACAAATTTTTAAAAATACCCCAGTAAATAACCTGTAAAAATTTTCGACTTTCTTGCTCAAATACTTTCTGAGATAACATATGGTTTATAAGCGCTATTTTAACATTGGAAAGATATGGATTTCTGGAGACCCTTAGGAGTTCCTTACACTGCAAGAAAAAGTTAAATGTGATTCTTCTTTATGTCTGTAGTAAACTTTAGAAATCGGACAAACATATACAATAAAATCAGCCTTCATCATGTTTTTGCATTTTCAAATATGAAAAGTAAAATCGAGAATTTATGTCAAATTGAAAAAAGGAAAAGTCTGGGTTTCAAAGTAGTTTAATTACAATAATGTGTTTCGCCCTTTTGGGTCATCATCAAATTGTGTGCAAAACAATAAAACAGTCCATTGGGAACAAATAAAGACAGGGGTATGGTCCTCTCGTGTAACCTAATGAAAAGAAAGGAATTACGATGATAAGCTTACACCTATAAAATTATTAACAATCTTAAATCTTTTACCTAATGAAGATTACTTGTATTAAATATGGTATGCTTTTCTTCTCACATAATTTTATGGAATTTACACTAGCTGCTAGAAGCAAAATATCTGATCGTGAGAAGAAATTCGACAAGTGCACCAACTCTCTAAAGTCTGACACATAGATTACTATTAGAAATATTTCATCTAGCACTTGCTGATTCTTCTCCTTACTCCTTAAACGTTTCTGCTTGTGTATTTTGCTGAGAAAACCTTTTCCAGTCATTTAGTTTCTCCTGCAGGAGATTTTTTGACATTTTCCAGTCTATTCAGACCTTCCCGCATGTATGAATGTAACTACATTGTATCTCCTAAGCCACACTTTATCTCATTCAATGTTGTAGAATCTGCAAGCAGATGGATAAAGTAGTAACTGAAATCTCGTGGAAAAATACAGTTTATTGATCATATGGTAACCTGATCAAGATGAAGAGAATTAGCAAAGCAGCTGTCCAATCGAGCAGCAGTTAAAGAACTGCAGTACCTAGTATCAATCGACAAAGGACAAGCCATTGGAGAAGTCACTTTTTGAAAAGAGTAATACTGCGGCCGTTGTGTCAAGTTAGCAATGATAGATGAAAAAGTACCAAAATACACTGTATTAGATGCTACTAATTATTTTGAATGGGTTGCTTCTGACTCTACAATTAGAAGTCGAATATTTAGAGGTGTCGTAGCTAATGAGATTGTATTTAAGGATCTAAACATTCCTTGGATGCCTGTTTTCATATTTTTAAGAACATAGTTCATCTCATTACAATAAATTTTTCACGAGCCTGCAGCTTTCTGTTGCCCAAATAAGTTAAAAAACATAAAGTCTAAAGATAATCAAGAGTATCTCAGTGCAAATAAAGCTAGTTTAATGCCACCTGAAATTAGTGATGAGTAGTACTCAACAAATTTTATTTATAAGTTGTTAAAAAATGTAAAGTTTTGGTAGGAGGTATTCCAGTTAGTTGTTAAAGTAAATGAAAAGAAAGGGTTTTATGCAGGATTACACAAAACTGCAAAATGTGACAGCAAATAAAAGTAACATTATGCACATGAAGTAAAAGGATAATGCTCGTTTCTATGTGAGCAATTGCAGCAGGCTTATATGCTGTAAATAAGCGTGAAGACCACTAGTCTAAGTATTGGCAGCATGCAAACGAATTAAGCTTTACCAACATACAGTGTACTGCATTTTCGAAAAACAGAATGAAGACATCTCCTTAAGTATCTAAATCATCTAATATTCAGCTTATGTGAGGTTTTCCAGAAGAAAATCGAGATGGTAAAAAATTTCAAGTTATGTCGTGACATGCCACAAAGCACTGTCACGATAAACACAATAATCTATTGAAGCTGGAGATTGCTCATACAGATACATGTCTTTCGTTGGATAAAAATTGTTGATGCTGCCAACCAGCAGCATTGCTGCCCATCAACAGTTATTTGTAGTATGTGAGCATATTACAAAAAAAAAAAAAATTCTTGTTGCCAGGGATATTTGAATGTATACTGGGTATGTTCGGTATGCTGAATCAGAAAACGAATTTCCCCAGTTATCTCTAGTTTCTTAGATACAGGTTATCTCTGACGTCTAGCATTTAATCGTTAAATTATCAATAAATCGGCTGTGAATTCCACAATTCTGTATGCCTGTTCATTTTATATTATGTGATGGATGTACAAATGTAATATCTTATATGTTATAGTTACAGAGGAGGTGAGATTATGGGATGTGGTAGTAATTTGAGACACCCTCTTATCTCACAATTTCAAGGAGTCAGTCACACTGCTGCATTCAAGATCAGGGTCCCCCACCCAGCTGTTTGTGCTCGGAGCGGCAGTCGAGTGAAGAACAAGCATGTGAGAGAATGCGATTTTTTGTAATAGCTGTTAAAAGTTTTATTTAGTGAAGAATTTCTCATTCATTGAAAAAGGTATGTCACAATTAGTTATTACATTATTGTTGATGTAAGTTATAATATCTATTGCCTTATTAGTTCCAACTTATCACATATATAATAATATGTTTTTGAAAATATAATTTTTATTTTATTTTATTCTTTTCGTAGGTAAATATGAGTTCTTCGTGAAGAGGTTGTTTCAACTCTCCTGATGATTTCTGCTATATTTGTGGAGAATATACTCTGCAAGAGCAAATGGACGAACATCACTGACTTTGTGAAACAGGCCTATTTAGCGTATTTTGGGAGACTAATATAAACATTGGGCTCGTCAAAGTTTGCGAAAGCTGTGCCGTGTCTTTGCGACTGTGGACTAAAGCTAAACGAAGGAGTATAAACTTTGGAGTGCCAGTGGTGTGCTGAGAGCCAAAAAACTACTATAATGCTTGTTATTTGTGCACTGACAATGTAAAACATTTCAGTCGGTACAAGAAGCGTAAGTGGGATTGTATCCATTTAAAATCAGCAAGGCGACCTGTGCCACATGGCGATGATATTCCTGTACCAGTGTCCATCACTCTGCCAAAACTACTTCTTTCAGATAATGATGAATTGCAGGATCTGAACGCTACTAGCAGTGAATCTAAATACGAAGGAAGTTCCACAAGGCATCAGCTCTTCAGTCAGGAAGAGCTTAACAGTTTGATAAGAGACCTCGGTCTTTATAAAACAGTCTTCTCAACTCTTTGCATCTACACTAACTGAGGAGAATTGTCTACCACCAGGAACCACAATCACAGCTTACCAGACAAGAGAAGAAGATCTACTTCCATTACTTCTATATTTCAGTCAAGACGATGCACTTGTTTACTGCAGTGACGTCCCTGGTTTACTACTAAAAGTGGGACTACCAAAAGATCAATTCAAGACTGGAGGCATTTTATCAGTTGCTCAACCATAAAACTAAAATGTATGTTGCTGCATAATGGTAAGTGCTGTCCATCCATTCCAATTGGCCACTCGACGAAACTTCATGAGGAATACGAAAATATCCAGACGATTCTCCAGAAACTTCGTTATCGTCAATACCAATGTCCTATTTCTTGGAGGGCAAAGTCGATACACAAAAGTCCCTTGTTTTATATGCATGTGGGGCAGCGGAGCAAAGCATGATCACTAGGAAAAAGTTTCATGGCCATCTAGAGATAGCTGTACTGTAGGAGCAGCTATATCCTAAAAGAACCATTAGTTGACAGGGCGAAAAGGATTCTTCCACCACTTAAGCTTGGTCTTATGAAACAATTTGTGAAAGCTTTGGACAAAAATAGTCACTGTTTCAAATATATATGCCAACCATTCCCTGGACTCCGTAATGAAAAATAAAAAGCTACTATATTAGATGGTCCCAATATTTGGAAGCTTGTACATGATTTGGAATTCATTAAAGTTATGAATTGCATTGAAGCATCTGCCTGGAGCAGTTGAGTAACTGGTGCAAACACGCTCAGGAACTTCAAGAGCTTGGGGGATAATGTGAGCATTAAGATTCACTACCTCCACCGCCATCTTGACAAATTTGAGGACAATTTTGATGACTACAGCGAGGAACAAAGTGAAAGATTTCATCAAGATTTTCAGGTGATGGAAGAACGATATGAAGGTATATGGGAAAAGCTGAAGCGTCCCCTTAGAAATATCATACATGACTGTGCTTAAACTGACACACAATATTTTTAGCGCAACACAATCTGACTTTCAAAAATCCCTACAAAAGAATGGCCCTGACTAACATTAACCTATACCTTTCACAAATCACTTACCTCACAAAAATCTTCGTTACTCGAACTACTGCAATACAGCGAGTGCCACTACTGCCAGCTAAATAAAAGATTCAAACTACTGAAGGCACTAAATACTGATAGGCATAGTTAGCAAATGAAAGATTTTGATAGAGAACAAACAATGTATTTACCTTACTAATGCTCAAAAGTCATAATATATATAGCAGTTCATGACATCCAGTCTTACAATTTCAAAAGTCCGCCATTTCTCTCCCCACATCCACCACTGCTGGCGGCTCACCTCCAACTGCGCAACGCTACGCGCTGTTAACATCCAGATGCCCAACACTACAATGGCAGACAACAATGCAAACCTGCCACAGACTGCACACAGCACAGCCAGTGATTTTCATACAGAGCGCTACGTGGCGTTACCAATATAAAAACCTAAACAGCCTACTTACAAAGCACATGATGGCAGATTACTGCTGGAATCTTCAGCGTGAGTGTCCTGATGCTCAACACAAGAGAAATTCACACAGGCGGAGTTTTTCCGTATTCCAATTGTTATGTTTTTAAAAGACTGTCAGTTTTTTCCTTTCTTGTTCTAATACATGTGAATCAATAATGAAACAGCATTTTAACGATCCTTTTCATATGTTTCTTTCATCTTCATTTGACTGTGTAGACAATGGATCTCAATTTATATTTTGAATTTTTGTTTGTTTATCTACATATTGTATGTTACCACACTAAATGGACCCAATCTAGCAGAAGGGGTGACATATTCGAATTCAGGGCCATTAACGTACCCTAAATTCACTGTTAATTAATTGGCAACAAAATCACTGTTGACCAATGTTATCAATCCGAAAAAAAGTTGGATGTACAGTTGGTTGAGTACACGCTGTCTGAGCTGGTCGTCAGAACCATGCCCAAAGCGGAGAAACAGTTCATATAATTCGAGTCATATAAGGAACAATTACAATTAACATTTGTCATTTATGCAGACATCCAATAACTGCTGCAGCCAGGTATATATAACCACATTGACGCACATAAACCGTAATGTATTGCATCTTAAATGTACTGCAGTTGCAGTGAGGAAAATTCAATGGAATGGTTTAACAAACAGATGTATGAGAGTGCTGAGTGAATAAGGTATTATTTTATGCTAAAGAAGCACATGGCTATTAATCCAGAAGCGTTTTGAGCTGCCGAAATTTCTTTAATCTGGAAGAAACACTTCAAGCAAGCAGATGTGAAACATACCAATCATCCATTTTATATGCAGATTTCGTGGAGCCGTGCATGAAAGCTGTCATTTAAGTTATAAACCTAATTTTAGGATGTCTATCGTGCTTAATAATCTAACGAATTATAAAACAGCAAATTTCTTTGAATTAGGGGAAGAAACCACTAAAATACAGTCAGGTCACATTTCTATGATTATGTTGAATATTGATAAATATAAAACATTTACTAAATTTATTTTAGTGGGATACCATAGTACAGGGAAGTTTCGGTCTATAGATTCCTTCTACTTTGTCATGAGCTTTGTGAAAAAATGTGTGTGATATTCAAAGACTGAAGAACTGAAAATAACAAAAGATTATTTCCCCGGCAGCGAGAGTTTAATTTGATCAACAAGAAATCCTTCTTCCTCACAAGTAAGAAATGTGTTAATTTGTTTTCTTGTAAGAACAGTAGCTGCCGAATGATTTACTCAAAAACTGTGAAACATCACTGAAGTAAATTACCAAAAAGTGTGCAAAATGTGGAGTTTATCTGAATGCAAGCCATTAGGAGATTATTCTGACATATATTTGAAAATCGACACATTTCTTTTGCTTGTTGTATTTGAAAGCATCCACATGTTCTGTCTTGAGATGTGCAAACTAGATCGAGCATTTTATGTGACTTCACTTGGTTTGGTAAGGGATGTGTTAAAACTGCTAATAGAAACTTGTAGCTTGCTGTGGACATAGAAAGATTACCATTCATTGGGCACAGTGTCATAGGTGGTATTGTTCACTGCCGGTGTAGACATGCAGCTGGAAACAGTAATTTGATAGCTGACTGTAATGAAAATGGGGATGAGTTTTGCATTCTATATGAGTACTTTGATGTTAAAACTCTATACATCTGGACGTATATCTATACCTAACAGGTCTCTCATTTTGCATTCATGTAGTTGATAGTTATGATATAATGAGGATACCATATGATTCAAAGACAGGCTACATTTTGTAGGTATATTTTGAGATTCTGGAAAATTTTCATGACGTTCACTCTGTAACACCACCTAAATCAATGAGCGAGTTCCAAATAGCTCATTTGCACATTATGCAATAAAGAACACTATGTGATTACGTCCAGAAATTTAAGGCACCATCTGAAGCATAATCCTAATCTAAACAAAATTCATAACATATTATGATTTCATAAGGCTCCCTGGATGGAATCATACAGTGATATTAATATTGAGAAATGTGTCAATGCAACAAACGATTTCGAAAAAAAAGCTTGCAATTCATGAATAATAGAGATCCGGGCAAAATGACGCAAGATCTGTGAACAGCGAGTGATGTGAAACTGGTAACGAGTTGGGAAGGTTCATATGAAGCCGCTGCACTGGTTGGAAGACCGAATTTCAAGAGCCTTCTCATGTTTAATGAAAATTTTGTAGTAATTGCATTAAATGAATTTAACACTGATTTTGATAACCATACAGCTGTAGGAATGGATATTTAAGAGATTTCCAAAACACTGCTTTTAATTTTCATTAAGGCTATATGTTGAATAAAATTTGAACAAAAAATATTAGAAAGTGTTACACAGGCACAGATAACACGATATGTCACGTAAATACGCCATATACTTACGATGTTATTGAAAGTGTTGTGCATAGGTTGTGTGTCTCTTTGGCTTACACTGATAATATCATTTATAGCATCCCATGTGTAAATAAAAAAAGGTTGTAGAATGAAGGAAGAATTGTTAGAGATTACATAGAACTGAGAGCAGACATGTGCAATCTAAAAATTGAGTCTCATTGCGTAGTGAATAGAGGAAAAGGTGTGAAATGCTCATCAGCAAAAGAAATTACCTTTGATGCTTACTGGGAATATGTGATAAATGAAACTGAAAAATCAGGTGTGCATAACATAATTCAGTCTAAGCTACACTTAGTTCTGGGCATAACCCAAAGAGATTAGCACTTTTGGGTAAATATTACAAGCATTTCATACTTTCAGACAAGGTGAATATTTTAGCGTGGGATCACTACCACTTAAAGAATTATGATGATCATGACTAATTTTACTGTGTGTGAAAAGAATGTAAATTGTAGATGGTAGCTGTAAATATGAATTGTAACTTGAGGGCACTACTGCCTATGTAACTGCTTTGAATTCATGTACTACTTTCAGATTGGCTAGACTAAATTCTCACTTGCATTAAAATATGTCATCATTGTCTTGAGTCCAAGTATCATATATACCTTTCGACGAAAGTCTGTATAATTTTATTTGTTCATGATCAACACTGTCCATCGCAACGGTTCAGATAATGGAAGTGTAAAAACAAAGAACAATTTAAACTCTTTATGTTGTTGTAGCTATAATGTATGTAAAATGCTCTACTGGATGATGAATGTAAATATGTGCAGTCATGAAAGTGTGCATGTAATCTTTTATAATATTTTGTAATATCCTGAGTATTTTTTCTTTGAGTTTTTCCTTTCCCACCACTTTCAAATATATTACAAAGACAAATATGAAATTTACTGATGATTAAACAGAAAAATATTTACCATAAACAGAGAGAGACATGAAATTTATTGATGATGAGGCAGTACATTAGATTGATAAAAAGTTTAATGGAGTATGGAAACAGAAAGAGATGAAATTTTCTGGCATTAGACTACAGCAATTGAAATAAACATTATTACAAAAACGAGTAAAACATAAAAGCAATGAAATTTGCTGATGTGCTGGTGTATGTGTGTGTGTGTGTATGCGTGTGTGTGTGTGAGTGTAAATGTTTGTTTGTGTGTGTGTATGTGTGTGTGTGTGTGTGTGTGTGTGTGTGTGTGTGTGTGTGTGTGTTTGAGAGAGAGAGAGAGAGAGAGAGAGAGAGAGAGAGAGAGAGAGAGATAGAGAGAGAGAGAGAGGGAGGGAGAGAGAGAGTAATGTGAATTGTGCCAATTAATACAATTCAGGTGGAGAAGCTTATGCAAATTTCTTTGTAAATACTGAAGTACTGCTAATACTTCTTTTTAACATGATGCCAATACAGTTGAAAGACCTACATAAATGTTTTATGTAGAAATACTGTATAACATTTTCATATAATGTAGAAATATGGCCTTGTAATTGACTACTTCATTTTAATATAAATTTTTCCTGACATCGCGTTGTTGGATTTTTAAGTGCTGTGATTGACTGATGATATACTTCTTGCCAGCACCATCTTGCACTTTTGAAACATATCACCATCACCCTTTTAAGTCTTCAAATTTACCCCAATCCACCATCCGTAATTTTTCCATTTCCTGATTTCTGTCATCTTCAACTTTTGAATGTTCCACCATTGACTATTTTGATGACGTCACTGAGAAAGAAGCATGGCTTGTGATGCCATGATAATGACATTATAGATAAAGGGGTGTGGATAGTAACATTGTCGGTAGGGCAAAGCCCTGCTGACGTGACTACCCAAATATAATCCCAGCATTCTTACTCAACACTCCAATCGATGTTTTTGATGAATTTATCTAGTGGGATGATGAATCTAACAATTACTTCTTCACTGTATATATCTAATTTTCTAGTCATTTTTCTCACTGGCTGGGGACCAGTGGTTTTCATTAGGCTCTGGAGAGGGAGGGGATGCAGGTGTCTGAAGAGAGTAGGTTCTGGATTCTTGCTGTGCTGAGAAGTGAAATTTTGGTTTTCCAATTTATGCCAAGTTATGCTATGTCTTAATAATTTTATGTATAAGCAGAATGTTCCAGAAATGTTGCGACAAACTTCTTTGGGCTATAGAGGGTATCTTGAGAAACAAGTCGACGATAGGGACCCACGTTCATAAAACCTAAGTGATGGCAGGGCACGCTCACTTTTGATACTTTATCATGCTGTTTAATGCCCATAGGGAAGGTGACCATTATTACTTGATTTCTACATTTGATATGATCTGACACCAATCATACGATGAAATCGTTGGCAGTAGTTAAGGCTCTTGCTTGTGTGCTCTAGAGAAGGCATAGCGGTAGGCTTTACCTGTGTTCAAAGGAAGTGGGTGGCGAGTTAATTGACAGCAATAAAGGCGTATGGCGGCTAAGAGCCGAGGGGGGCTTTTATCTGCAGAACCTGGGTGAAAACGTTTACCAACAGCCAAGTTCCCCGTCCCCATTGTATAGTCACGGGGGTGGCACCGATCAGTCGGTGGCTACATACAGGTAGGCTGACTAGGCCTGAGGAGTCACTGCAGCTTTGACCTGCACATTGTATGACCTGATGGCCAGCAGTAAAATAGAGCATGGGTCCTTGTTAGGTAGAAAGCGGATGAGGTGGCTGAGAGATTTTGCGAATGCAGTGGGACAGGGCAGTGGCGCCCAGGTGTCCAGACTCTGCTACAAAACATACACTCCTGGAAATTGAAATAAGAACACCGTGAATTCATTGTCCCAGGAAGGGGAAACTTTATTGACACATTCCTGGGGTCAGATACATCACATGATCACACTGACAGAACCACAGGCACATAGACACAGGCAACAGAGCATGCACAATGTCGGCACTAGTACAGTGTATATCCACCTTTCGCAGCAATGCAGGCTGCTATTCTCCCATGGAGACGATCGTAGAGTTGCTGGATGTAGTCCTGTGGAACGGCTTGCCATGCCATTTCCACCTGGCGCCTCAGTTGGACCAGCGTTCGTGCTGGACGTGCAGACCGCGTGAGACGACGCTTCATCCAGTCCCAAACATGCTCAATGGGGGACAGATCCGGAGATCTTGCTGGCCAGGGTAGTTGACTTACACCTTCTAGAGCACGTTGGGTGGCACGGGATACATGCGGACGTGCATTGTCCTGTTGGAACAGCAAGTTCCCTTGCCGCTCTAGGAATGGTAGAACGATGGGTTCGATGACGGTTTGGATGTACCGTGCACTATTCAGTGTCCCCTCGACGATCACCAGTGGTGTACGGCCAGTGTAGGAGATCGCTCTCCACACCATGATGCCGGGTGTTGGCCCTGTGTGCCTCGGTCGTATGCAGTCCTGATTGTGGCGCTCACCTGCACGGCGCCAAACACGCATACGACCATCATTGGCACCAAGGCAGAAGCGACTCTCATCGCTGAAGACGACACGTCTCCATTCGTCCCTCCATTCACGCCTGTCGCGACACCACTGGAGGCGGGCGTGAGCGGAAGACGGCCTAACGGTGTGCGGGACCGTAGCCCAGCTTCATGGAGACGGTTGCGAATGGTCCTCGCCGATACCCCAGGAGCAACAGTGTCCCTAATTTGCTGGGAAGTGGCGGTGCGGTCCCCTACGGCACTGCGTAGGATCCTACGGTCTTGGCGTGCATCCGTGCGTCGCTGCGGTCCGGTCCCAGGTCGACGGGCACGTGCACCTTCCGCCGACCACTGGCGACAACAGCGATGTACTGTGGAGACCTCACGCCCCACGTGTTGTGCAATTCGGCGGTACGTCCACCCGGCCTCCCGCATGCCCACTATACGCCCTCGCTCAAAGTCCGTCAACTGCACATACGGTTCACGTCCACGCTGTCGCGGCATGCTACCAGTGTTAAAGACTGCGATGGAGCTCCGTATGCCACGGCAAACTGGCTGACACTGACGGCGGCGGTGCACAAATGCTGCGCAGCTAGCGCCATTCGACGGCCAACACCGCGGTTCGTGGTGTGTCCGCTGTGCCGTGCGTGTGATCATTGCTTGTACAGCCCTCTCGCAGTGTCCGGAGCAAGTATGGTGGGTCTGACACACCGGTGTCAAGGTGTTCTTTTTTCCATTTCCAGGAGTGTATTTAGGAAGGCACGAGGCTTTCAGTGAGCTGATGCTCGATCTTCAGAAAGCTCGAAATGAATGTAACAGGGAGATAACGATCTTTTTATGGAGATCTGTGGTTCCACCCAAGTCATACTTTTAGCAAAGACATGGCATAAACACGTGGGAAAGAAAGTGCGAAGCTGAATCTTTCTTCCTTTTCTGCCAACTAATTTTTAAAGTCTCTGGTTGCTCAAATCTGTGTATGCAGAGCTGAGGGGCGGTCACCCAGCTTCGATTACCGAGCTCTAGCTCGTGATTGGCTTGTGCTAAAGTGCGTGTGTTCTAAGCATGCAAATGTGCTATGCTACTGAGCTGTGGAGGAAAGCTGTAGAGAAAGAGATTATCACTCTTGCACTGCCACTTCGCTCGTAAAGAATGGTGGGTCTTTACCTAGTCAGTGAGACTTGTGTCCTTTGCTATTGTGCCACTTAGAGCCTGTGCCAGTCACCATCTGGATCGTCAGAGGTACAGCTTCTTGCATCACACACACACACAACGAGTTGTGCGTGGGTGTACTTACTTGTTTTCAGTCGGCAATCTAAACATTTGACGTATTCTGTCATGCATAGTCATGTCACGGAGTAAAATCCGTTTGGTAGACCAGCAAATGGGTCCACCTTCACACTGGTATCCACTGGGGTTTCAGAGGCTCTTAGGGAAGTATCTGCATTCCGAATCAGCCGAAGGCGAGACTACATTCTTGCATCTGCCAGGAGCGCGCCATTAATAACAAATTGCCACTGTCCACGACTGCTCTCGGCCTCCTGTAACAGCACTCTATTCGTCCGCCCATTCGGTGACAGTTCGAACGTTTGTGCGTTCAACTTTCGTATCCATTCTGAGAAAACCTCCAGAGTCTCAATTCTTCTCATAACTAACACACTTAAATTTTCCCAAAACACCTGGTACTATTCTGTTTTTGGTACTTCTGGCGTAACCCAGCCTCAAGTTCTGCAAACGTCCCCACATTGTTCAGCGTTTCATGGTACAGAACGAACGGTTTTGCATCCCCTATCAAGCATAACTTCGCCACTCTCAACATTACAACATCCGACCACCCATTAGCCTCAGCCATTGTGATAATGTCATTAAGGAATATACATACATCCTCCGTTGTTCTACCCGAAAAGTAGTTAATCAATGCCGCGATTGCCAGGTCAAATGGTCTATGACACTCCCCGACCTGGAATTTACTTTCACCCGACGTCCCTTCCCCTACTTGCACTGCCTCAAATCTCCCTGCTAATTCTTCATATTTTTCTATGTCCCTTATGCTTGCCTCCAACAGTACCCGAATTTGCCCAGTTAGAGCGGCTACAGCTTCCGCTGTAGTCACTATCGCAGCCTCTGTTGCTTGCCATGTATCTACCATTCTTGCTTATAGCTCTACTGTTAGTATTAATTCCACTCTGCAACTCCTAAAACTTAGTTCTTGCGGCGAATCGTCGCCCATCTACATTCTGAACAATTACGCACCAAATGTCGAGATCTGTTACAAATAAAACAACTATTGGTGTTTGCCGGATGGCAACACCTGCCGCCGTCTCATGCGCTTATGCAGCGCTGCTTCACCTCCCACAGTGTACGCCTCCCCCAGACCCCGGTAAGCCGGGTGGGAAGCGAGCGTGGTCTGTCCTAGGCCCACTGCAGACCACTGTCACTGCCCACCTTCAAGCAGAACATACAATCTCCAAGTACCCAGCTGCCGTTCCATCCCACCCTGGTGTTGTGTCCCCAGAGCAGGAATACAACCCAAACAACTACATAGAAACAAAGTACAGGTTTACACAGAATATTTAAAACATCGCTGCCAGACTGGCCCCTGTAAGCATAGACCAGAACAGGTTCGAACCGACTCTTGACTAACCTGGGACACCCCTGAAGCTAAAAGTGCCTGACTATTTATACTGCTTTTCCCCTCACCTCTGACGAAGTGTCAGAGAGAGACAGAAACTATGGCGGGGGTAAATTCCCATACATCAGCCTGTAATGGTACTTGAATTACGTAACCATTACGGCACCTCACCTCAACCTCTCGATACCAGCAATATTCTACTGTTTTCGTAAAATAGTTAACATATTTCTGTGACAACATTAAGATTTGATTTCATTAATGTAGAGGTACTTCGATACATCGATATGTATATATTGCAATGATATTATTCTTATGTGTAGTCTTTCTTTTGTCACTATGGTCTTTGAGGTACTTGTAACTCTGATTTTTGGGCGCGCAAGCGGTTATTAGAGAGTCAAGCTTTGGTCGTCATGTTAAAAAGACGCAAATTGTAGCCAGTTTATGAAATGTGAACTTTAACAGTGAGGAAGATATTTTCAAATAAGTTTTATATTGTGAAGTGATGTGTTGGAACGAGTTACGTGATATTGCAACAAAAGTAATAAAAAAGAAGTGTAACTTAAATTCGGAGTGCTGATTACTTTTTCACATCACCATTGTCCTAACTTGCAAAAGTTTAATCTTCAAGAATGGTTTATGAAACACATCTATAAAACTTTTGAATATCGCAGTATAACACCTAGGCCTCTTTGCATCTGAGCTTGGAATCATCACTACCTAGATTTTCGACGATTGAGCCATGAGTTCACAACGAGACCAGCGTGGGAAACACGAAAAGATGATTGCCTAGTTTATCCATTATTTCAAGGAATGACTTTATTGGTTCAAATGGTTCAAATGGCTCTGAGCACTATGGGACTCAACATCTTAGGTCATAAGTCCCCTAGAACTTAGAACTACTTAAACCTAACTAATCTAAGGACATCACACACACCCATGCCCGAGGCAGGATTCGAACCTGCGACCGTAGCAGTCCCGCGGTTCCGGACTGCAGCGCCAGAACCGCTAGACCACCGCGGCCGGCTATTAATGACTTTATTAACTGTGCTCTAATGACACCTGCCACATAATATAACTTTGTTGTTGCCCGAAAATGCAATATTTAGCAGCGTGAGAAACACTAAAACCATAATTAATTTTTGACCTTTGTTGTGGTAGGGTTGTTAGAAGCCACTTGCACATCGCCACTCCCGGCTCTGGCCTACTGCCTCGCCTCGTACATTGCAATAACTTAAAGCAACACTGCAGATCCCTGCCTCACTGTTGCTTCACTCCAAACAAATCGTACGTGCAATACGCTGCTGCAGCCCCGCACCATGTTTCCCTGCCTGGCCTACTGGCTGCCGACTATTACCTCGCACTGCCATTGCCCCGGACTTCATCGCCCAACCACGCCGTTGCTGAATTTTAACAAAATTACCCTTTCCTACGCCTAAGACTAATACTAGCGCAGCACCCTAAATGTGAATAAGTTTGGCAAAGGCAAAGTGTGCAAGTCAGTTCAGAGAGGTCGTGAAGGCACGAGTTTATGCTCTGTCAGGTTGGCGAACCAACCCTCACTACCCCTGCTTTGGGACATGCAACAGTTGGGCGATGTGGACCATAGGACAATGGTTCCTGGGTAGCGGCACTGTGCAGACGTTGCAGACTTAGCTCTAGATTTTATGGTAATATTATCAAAGTTATTAGAATGTTTCAAATCTGTTCTTTACTAAGGTCCCGAAGCTGAAATCAAGTGCGAGATTACCACGAAACCCCAGTAAGGGAGTTTATATTCGTAATTTGATTAAATTTCAGTAAGAACTTTGCGTTTGTTCCGTGGTCAGGCACGCACCATGGGCCTTAAGCTCATGGTCGTATTTTTGCTCTGAGCTTAACAGAAGTTAACTCATTTAATGTATTCTAATGGGGTATTTCTGTCACAGTGATATTTTGGGAGATATTTTATTTCTGATGTGTTTTCTTTGTTTATTTGGTTTCCAGTCACGTGGTCGGTTGGAGGCACCGCCATAGTAGTTAAGTGCAGTTTCTTACCGAAAATGTGTAGTAGACTCACTACAGTTTCGTGTAGCTCAATTCCAAAATAGTAAATTTGTCCGGAGAATAAGAAATATGAATCATGAAATGTGCACGTATTCAAATTGTGTCAACGGTCATTAATAGAAAGGTGGCACACATAAATAGATACAAGGCACGAGTAAATAATTATACTCTAGGGTGTGAGTGTAAGACAGGGAAGAAATAATCTTGTGTGTCAAAGTTTTTAATTTCTGTTGGCTATCCCAACTTGGATATGTATGTGAACTAGTATCAAGGTGATAATTATTAAATGTTTCTTGTCTCCCCCACCCCATAACTATTTTATTTGCTTATAATTAAGTGCGTCACATAAAATATGTGGGTTAAAATCTTGTATCTATGAAAAGTTCAGATTTGAATGCCCATTGATGGAATGGAGACTTGCAAATTTTCCCACCACATGATAGTAAATGTTCCTGTGCCCCCAGCTCCATGGTGCTGTTTCGGAACGCAGGAGTAAACCAAACTCGGCATTCATAGTCAAGTGGACCACTTGCTACTCCTCTTCAGCGCACGTTTTAATGGAATTTGAAATATTTAGGTAGATACTCTTCTGCCCTTTCTGAGTTCACTTTTAGTGTCTTCTGCTGAACTTGTTCTGCGTGACCTATGGTAATTAAATGTAATCTCAATAGAAGGCATGGAAATAGGCATAATTGTGTGCCTGCGTAAAATTCCACTGAAGCTAAGTCTGCACTCCCTTCTCCCTTTCAATAATTACGTGGTGAAAGTAAATCCTGTTGACCAGAGAGAGACCATTTGGCGTGATGCATAATATGAGAGCCCCTGCTGTTGCATAAGAATAGTAAGTAACTATTCCAATAGATACATGGATAATTGTTCAAATGCTATTGGTAGGTAATAAATATCAGTTAATTTAAATCCTCTACTGATTATTTCCTCCCTTTATCATTAACAACTCAAAGAATAGGTGAAACTTAAAGTATCCAAACTTTCCTAGAATATGGAAAATATGATTGATAAAATATATGCCTTAGACATGACATGCAAACCCCCACAAGTTAGTCCCTACCTCAGTTGCATGCTGGGTCAACAAATAAAAATAAATAAAAGCTATATTCCTCCTATTAAGCCCTGCATAGGTGCCTTCTGTAGTGTTTATAAAGATTGCGTTATCCGTTGCATTCAAATTTTTACCGGTAGGTTAAACCCACCCCCTAAAAGTTATTAATATCCAAGCAATAACTCGCAGGGGCCTGTAATTTCGTGGAGCACACGAATTTTGTAAACCAGTACTACAGAGAGTAACTTGCAGAAGCAGTATGACACGATAAGTGACTGTAAACATTCTACCTTGTCGAATTTAATCAGTAACGTCTGTAGGCTGGTTACGTTGCACCACGACTCCTTCCAGTTTCTGATTTACATTACCTTTGCCGTTTTGTTAAAGTCAAAATCATTGTTTTGTTAAAGTCAAAGTCAAAATGTCATAAATCAAAGTTCAATCATAATGAGTTTGAATATACTCATTAACATTTTTTGATATTTTTAATACGCAAAAATGTTATATTTATTCAAGGCGTTAATTTTCAATGGTGCCCTGCCAGTCAGATCACCAACCAACAGCTTGCAGTTGTTGACAAAAACAGCCACCATCTTACAGGTGGCAACTACGCCAGAATCTTCCAATTGATAGAACCCGGAAGCTTACAAAGTCATCCATCGAACCTACGGAGTGTAAAAGTTATAGGCGCAGGCACATGCCACCAGGTTACGTTTTGGGCAGGAAACGTGACTTTGTACAGTGAAGGATTGTACGCAGAATGTCGCACAATGTTTGTTATTCAGTGGTCGTGAGTAACTGACACTGTCGCTAGGGGAGAAGATGGAGCTGGCTATTGTGGAGAAAGGCCTTGTCTCCAATGAAGGCGATGCTATGTTGCCTCGATGGATGACGGTTTCGGTTCAAAATGGCTCTGAGCACTATGGGACTTAACTTCTCAGGTCATCAGTCCTCTAGAACTTAGAACTACTTAAACCTAACTAACCTAAGGACATCACACACATCCTTGCCCGAGGCAGGATTTGAACCTGCTACCGTAGCGGTCGTGCGGTTCCAGACTGTAGCGCCTAGAACCGCTCGGCCATCCTGGCCGGCGACGGTTTCGGACATGGGTTTACATCTGCAGATTATTTTTCTCCGGGGACAATCTAAAATCTCCGTATTTTTTCGTTATATAGGAGAAAAAAAAACTGCAGATGGAAACCCGTGTTGTAACCGTCATACACCAAGGTAAGAGAGCATTGCATTCATAGAAGTCAAAAGCCCATCTTCACAGCAGCTAGCTCCATATTCTCCCTCGGAGATCGTCGCTGTCAGTAACGATCACTGAAAAACAGACAACATTGTGAGAGGTTAAACCTATGATTCGTCAGATTACCGAGTCCCGTTTGCTACCGAAGGGCTGGCCTAGTTACAGGGGCCGGCGCCTATAAATTCTACACTACATAGCGTCGTCGGATAACGTTACCGCAACAGCTTCCTATCGTCAATTTGCTCCACACGTCACCGTCTAGAACCCCTCGAAGATTGTCACAAGATTTCTGGGACAACCCCTCTAGTTTTAGTACAAAGTGTTAACTGATACAGCCACCGCACACTTCCTCAACTGAATGAGACAGAAGCAACCATCCCTGATGTTGAAAAGCAACTGAAAGAGTAAAGATGATTTTCTAATTCGATTTTACAGAGAATGCGTTTTACCATTACCGTTTTCCTTTGGTTGCTTTTGTGGAAAATGTTTTCTCTGAGACCATCAGCAAGTGACTATAAAAAGTCGTACACATGATCCTATTCTTCATTTGCATAGAGTATCAACTAGGGTGAGCACTCTCCATTTGATACTGACACTAGTGTGTATGAGAATGTGCCGTTGTTGAATGACTGCAGAGGGATTGCCATGAACGATAGCTTGCTTTAAACGTTGATAAATTTAAGTTAATGTTTATGGGTAGTAGAACATTTCACATAATGTTGGAATACAAGAACTGGAAACAATAGTACTGCGAGCTGTTGTTCAAATGGCTCTGAGCACTATGGGACTTAACGTCTGTGGTCATCATTCCCCTAGAACTTAGAACTACTTAAACCTAACTAACCTAATGACATCACACACATCCATGCCCGAGGCAGGATTCGAACCTGCGACCGTAGCGGCCACGCGGTTCCAATCTGAAGCGCCTAGAACCGCACGGCCGGCGGAGCTGTTGTACACTCACATATCACTACAGCGTAGTGGTCAGTGTTGTTGGATAAGGTGCTGCGGGCCACCAGTTAAAACTAGACCACGAGCAGTTATTGGTTATTAAGTGTTTACCATTTCTCGAATGTCCTTGAAATATCTTACCTTTTATAATGATAACAGTTGGAGTCTACCGTAACTGACAGCATTAAGGGTAGTATTGGTAGCACCAACAGGGAAAGAAACATCGCTGTATGCGTAAGAGGGAAACTAGAAGCCGACGATTTCTCTTTTTTGTTTGTTTGTGTGTTTTGCACATCGTTCAGTGTTTGCACATCGGGTATATTATATGCTTAATTCTGCTGTTTCCCTTCAGTCACCAGGACGAATACTCTTGACGATAATTGGTTCCGGTTTCCTGACAATGAAATCAGTCACTTGGTATCTGAGCACATCTGTCCAGCCATCAGTGAGAGCTTTTAACGTTTAATCTTACCTATGACAACAGCGTGAATATGTTGACGCTCAGCGTTGAGCAGCATGGTACCCATAACATGGTGGTTAGGTGGCTCATAGCCAGGACGAATTAAACGAAAATCTTTCCTTCAATATTGGGTTCCTAACATCGGTAATTAGGCTCCTGAAGCATAAATAGCTCTAGCGACGACTTCGTCTACGTCTGTCAGAAATGGTTGTAAGAATGCCCGATGAAACTGATGATGTGGCGCTCTAAAGGCTAAACAGCTCATCAGGTAAGGTGACAGACATAGCAGACATCGACGTTTCATTAGTTGTTGCAGACGTGGTTCTCGAATTTTTCCCCTGATGTCTGTAAACGTTGATGAGCCACTCGTATGATGAATTGTCAGCAGTGTCTACACTTCTGGAGGTTATCTCGTAGACAAATAGCCACTGCATTGTGATATGCGTATGGTTCTGCAGTACTAACACGTGTCTTCTGACTCGTTTGCGATGGTCCTTGTGTTGTACAATTCCCACACTTCCAAACGACGACAAATGCCGAAGAACGCTTGCCACTTACTAACGTTCCGTAGGATACGTGACGATGTACATATCATCAAACAGTCTCTAGACTCTACAGTGCTTGCGGTTTCGAGGGGAATCTAGTAGGACGCTGATCAGATACGTAAACAAAGCGATCGAAATGAAGTAACGGCCTGGGTAACCTAGATTATACGTGGTTTCCCTAAATCACTCCAGGTAAATGACGGGATGGTTCCTTTGAAAGGGCATGGCAGACTTCCTTCCCCGTCCTTCCCTAATCCGATGAGACCGATGACCTCACTATTTGATCTCCTCCCCCAAACAACCGAACCCTCTGACTTGTCTTCGTTTAGCTGGGGTTGTTCCTTCACGCATCCATTTCTAAATCTCATCACGAATAGTCGACCAGGGCAGGATTGAAATGTACCTGATGGACTTGTTACTTAGGTGAAATGCAAAGACGAGTCCACTGAACACTCCTGGCCGACTCACTGTGCTCTTACTGCTTCTCTGCTTACGATACAATGCTCCGCGTCTCCTTTTATCCTATCGTGACATATAGTGACCAATTCTGCAGTGTATAGGGGTTTCCGAACATGCCACCTTCGAAATAAAAAATAATTGCTTAAATTAATAGTGCTACAGCGTGTTTTAGGAAGTCCCTTCAATAAACTTAGCGATGAAATGAAATGAAATGTCGTGTGGCTAGGGCCTCCCGTCGGGTAGACTGTTCGCCGGGTGCAGGTCTTTCGGGTTGACGCCACTTCGGCGACCTGCGCGTCGATGGGGATGAAATGATGATGATTAGGACAACACAACACCCAATCCCTGAGCGGAGAAAATCTCCGACCCAGCCTGAATCGAACCCGGGCCCTAAGGATTGAAAATCTGTTACGCTGACCACTCAGCTACCGGGGGCGGACAAACTTAGCGATATGTTTGCGATGGTTGCTCTTGTTGGAGCCTGCATCGAAATTCTGTTTAGGCTTCTGCTTCAGATTTCTCCTCAGTATGTAATTACACGGTTATTCAAGTTCACTTGCTCAAATGAGTTGTGTTGCACACTACCACACGAAGCGTTTACTTTATAGTAAGCATTTACAGCTTTTCATAAAGTTGATCAGAAACTGAATTTCCGTTCTATTACAGTAGATACAACGCTGTAATTCTTGTGCCTCCTTGATAATTACGTTTGCCTGTTGTGACTCCTTGGCCCATTTCCAAACTCGTGTCGTTGAAAGCAGCGGCGGGCGAGCGACATCTTGCCATAAGTGTTGCTCGGGTCACAGCCTCGTCGTGGAGGCCTGCGTAATTGGTTTCTTAATTAGGGCGTAACAATCGGGCTCAACCACCGTGAAGCCGCAATATGCTACGTCGTTGCCGTATTTCCATCTTAAAGGGGAAGCCCCGCAAAATACGGCCGCCAAGACGGTAGGTGACTTTCACTTAATCCCTTTACGCTAAAATAGCTTCCGCTAGCAGTTGCTGCATACAGACGAGAGGGGAAACTAATTTCTGGACAATGTAATCATTTGAGCTGCAAAGTGGTCGTAGCTAGTAAGTGACATCAGTTTGTGGTAGTTGCTGTGAGACGTCCAGTTTGAAAGTCATACGCTGCCAATCACGTCGTACAAACTTTGCAGCAAAAATTTAGTAATTTAAAAAATTGTATACCAAAACATAAAGGCGGCAATCGGTCTATCACTTATGTATTTTGAGAGTGGAGCGCTCGTCATTCTAGGAATAATTGTTTGTGTACCTGGCATCCAAGTACGTGAAGTTGTTATCGGGTTAATTGCGTTTTTTTACTGTAAGCAAGCTCTGAAGTAAATACCTAAAGGTAAAGACATTGAAGGATTTTTGAGAAATGATATGGACTACGTCACAAACTGATATTTCCTGAGTTATAGACCTCTAGATCGTTGATGATTACAAATGTGTTGATTTATCGCGTTTACTAAAGCTGGTATGAATTCGGAGGAATTTCTCAGTCCTGCGGATACTTATTGGGAATTTTAATAGTTATGGAATTGGATCTATGGTTCGATCGTAAAAATTTCGTTAGTCAAAACTATCACGTAATAATTTTTCAGTTTGTTACTCTTTATGATCATTTTCCAGTATTGCTTTAAGTTTCTTTTCTTCCTGTCCTTTCTTAGAAAAGTTTAAAGATTCCGTTTCGTTGGATGACAGTCAAAGTAAAGTCGAATCAAAGTTGTATCTTGAATTACCTCTTTTAACAAATACAGAATTTGTTATGGTGGTAGCCAATTGTGTTAGAAATATTCTTATTATATCTTTTCTTTGATTAATTTGTGATCCTTTTTCCGCTTTATTGTGTGCATCAACTTGGATATGTTGAAGTCCTTGTTTGAAGAGAGAACAGGTCTTATGTATCTACAACATTTACGATACATTATGCCGTTATTATGAACCATCGCAGTATTGTCTGTGAATGTTATCATTGATGGTCTTTACAACGATGTGAAATTCGCTTGTCCAGAATCATATGGAAGTTGCCAGTAATCAAGAAGCAATAATCCAACAACAAATCAACTCTGATTTATTTGCAGGTTGCACCAACTGGATTAATATTAGGATGTAACCACCATTATTCGCCACATTGGTTCTGACACAGACTTCAATGTGAGTACGCCACTATCCTCGATTGTGAGAGCTAATGTATATATCGATGTAAATCTCATGTGTATTCAATGATTAGATCTAGCGACTATCACATAACAAAATACACCACTTAATGCTATTTCATTCTTGTTCCTACAAAAAAACACGCACAAAACAATACCCATAAAATAAGTAATTTTTTTAGTGACCCAGCACTTCCAGCCGTGGTCCTTTTTGTTTTTTAGATAACAGTGAGAATACAGTCGGCGTAAGACTGGATTACCATCTCCACTGCTCATATTAATATAGAGTATGCTCTTACTCATAATTTAAATTTTCTATAAATGTGGTGGTCGTATGAAATAGTATTGTTGTTGAAAGCTAAATAATATCCATTAAATCGATTCAGTAATCTTCGCACGATCCCGTTATTCTATTATTTCTTTTTTAGGGGCATTTAGGATGCCAGGCCAGCTTATTTGTATTCCCATGCTCTAAATGTGTGTCGTGTCACGTTAAGTTTAGCAAGGTGCTGAAAATGGGCTTCTGCTACATGATATTGTAACCTTTCTCCTCACGCCGTAAATTTCATTTTGCTCCGCCCTTGGCACAACTCCATCTAGAATTCTTGAGGCCAAATAATGGTCAAGGAAAACTGTAAGACAGGCTAGGACCAGCGTAACTTATGGCATTTGCTGGCCAGACATCAGTTGCCTAGAAAATGAAAAAAAAAAAAGAAAGAAAGAGAAGTAACTTTTTCTTCCAACGTCTAAGACCATGTGAGAGAACCCATGTTAGACGGTTGCAAAGGAACTTTAAGGCTACATATAACCAGGATACGTAGCTCCTGCAATAAATAATTACCTTTGACGCCAAAATATATTTTATTTGTAGCTTTGAGTTTTCTTGGGAGTGTCACTGTTACTTAGATACATTTACGAGACTTTTTGCAGGTTACGTATTAGTGAACAGTATTATGTCATATATGAAGATATGAGGCGGCCTTTCCTTAATGCAGTATACAAATACATAACTTTTTTAAGGCAGTGCACTATGATGTAGCTCGACAATGATTTCAGATTTCGAATGCCATTTACGACTGTTGAAACGTCCCCTTAGAAAAATTAATGAATTACTGTGCTGATAATCCTCTTACGTTATTTGATTTTCAAACAGCTGATCAGAACTGAACGTACTCAGACCTTTCTCTCTTTACTTATTCTGATCAACACTAAACTGACAAACAACATCTTTAGCGCAACGCAATCTGACTTTCAACAATCCCTACAAAAGAATGGCCCTGACTAACAATAACCTATACTTTTCATGAATCACTTACCTCACAAAAATCTTCGTTACTCGAACTACTGCAATACAGCAAGGGCCAATACTGCCAGCTAAATTAAGATTCTAACTACTGAAGGCACTAACTACTGATAGGCATAGTTAGCAAATGAAAGATTTTGATATAGAACAAACAATGTATTTACCTTAATAATGTTCAAAAGTCATCATATATATATATATATATATATTTGTAATATTGTATATCTTTAACTGATATATATATATATATATATATATATATATATATATATATATATATAAGTTAATGATATCCAATATTACAAAATATACTCTTTCTGATGGACATATGTCCAGATCGTCCGCTCTCAAAATTCTGCCATCTCTCTTCCCACATCCACCACTGCTGGCGGCTCACCTCCAACTGCACAGTGGTAGCGGCTGTTCACATCCAACTACCAACACTACAATAACAAATGTTCCAACAATGCAAACCAGCCACAGACTGCACACAGCACAGTCAGTGATTTTCAAATAGAGCGTTATGTGGCGTTACCAACAGAAAAACCTAAACAGCCTACTTACATAGCCCCCATGCTCCCCACAAAAAATATTACAAATTGTTTTGTGCAGTGGCCATAATGATTTGATAATTTTTTTTCATAATTACAATAACAAAGATATCAAATGCACACATTTATTGATACACTGTTGGTCAAAATCAAAAAATTGTTCTCATAAAGACAGTCCTGTTCATCCATCACAATAGTAATTACAGTTTTCTCTTTTTTTTATCAAAGTCTGAGCGAGAAGAGAAAGTGCACACAGAAGTTGTGGATGTCCATGAAGTCTTGAAGAAGTAGTGTTGTTCTTCCAACGGAAAGACAGTGCTGTCTCTTGACATGCAGACAGGTAATGGGGCCACAACAGAGCAACCCACAACAGAGTCAGCCGAAGTTTTGAAGAATATCGGTAGGTAGGTCAGCACAGAGCAGACCCACTGTAGTCCTGGTGGAGAGTATGGTATTGGTAGGCCATCACAGGTGGAGATCCACTGCAGTCCTTGTAGAGACAGCCAGCAGCCATCTGTTGCAACTGTGCAGGTGCACAATCACCATCGAAGAGTCTTGTGGGCAACATAGCAAGTCCATAAAACACCACTTGTGCACTCACAAAGTTTTTGCAATTGTCCTTAGAACCAGAAATGCTGTTAACGAGTCCTTTGCTGCATTATTAATACACGTGCAAACACTAACAGTCCCAACTTCTCACATATTGTGCATATACTATGACCAACAGAAATGTGTGCAGTGAAATGTAACTTAATTTGAAAAACTGGTGTCTATACAATTATAAATTTACAACATAAGTATACAATTACAAAGGTAAAAAATACATCATTAAAGAACATAATAGTACAGATAAAATTTGTAGCAAATTGGTAGTAATACTGGCTTTACAAAAGAATAGACATAAACATGTACATCAGTGTTATAGGAATTATGGCATACGCAAATACATAAAACATCAGAATAGCTTTCGAAAATAATGTCTAAACATCTTAACAAAGTAAATAACATATTATAAACGCAAATTATATTTGAGGATAACAGTATTCCTCATCATAGTGAATGCAGCTTAGTATTAGAAAAATTCTTCAAACATGAATCTTATTAGCTAACCACATAAAGACAGGAAGAACACAAATACACAAGGGTACACAACCACATAGCGGAATAACACAAAAGGAAAGGACAGGGTTTGTTTTACTGCAGTATTTTGCTAACACAACTTTCTTTACTTCTTGGAGATCTCTCTTTGTTCATCATTATTCCCAAAAAGTCCTATCTATACCTGCTTTCTGTATTCTATTCATATCCTCTTTCAAAATACACTCCTGGAAATTGAAATAAGAACACCGTGAATTCATTGTCCCAGGAAGGGGAAACTTTATTGACACATTCCTGGGGTCAGATACATCACATGATCACACTGACAGAACCACAGGCACATAGACACAGGCAACAGAGCATGCACAATGTCGGCACTAGTACAGTGTATATCCACCTTTCGCAGCAATGCAGGCTGCTATCCTCCCATGGAGACGATCGTAGAGATGCTGGATGTAGTCCTGTGGAACGGCTTGCCATGCCATTTCCACCTGGCGCCTCAGTTGGACCAGCGTTCGTGCTGGACGTGCAGACCGCGTGAGACGACGCTTCATCCAGTCCCAAACATGCTCAATGGGGGACAGATCCGGAGATCTTGCTGGCCAGGGTAGTTGACTTACACCTTCTAGAGCACGTTGGGTGGCACGGGATACATGCGGACGTGCTTTGTCCTGTTGGAACAGCAAGTTCCCTTGCCGCTCTAGGAATGGTAGAACGATGGGTTCGATGACGGTTTGGATGTACCGTGCACTATTCAGTGTCCCCTCGACGATCACCAGTGGTGTACGGCCAGTGTAGGAGATCGCTCCCCACACCATGATGCCGGGTGTTGGCCCTGTGTGCCTCGGTCGTATGCAGTCCTGATTGTGGCGCTCACTTGCACGGCGCCAAACACGCATACGACCATCATTGGCACCAAGGCAGAAGCGACTCTCATCGCTGAAGACGACACGTCTCCATTCGTCCCTGCATTCACGCCTGTCGCGACACCACTGGAGGCGGGCTGCACGATGTTGGGGCGTGAGCGGAAGACGGCCTAACGGTGTGCGGGACCGTAGCCCAGCTTCATGGAGACGGTTGCGAATGGTCCTCGCTGATACCCCAGGAGCAACAGTGTCCCTAATTTGCTGGGAAGTGGCGGTGCGGTCACCTACGGCACTGCGTAGGATCCTACGGTCTTGGCGTGCATCCGTGCGTCGCTGCGGTCCGGTCCCAGGTCGATGGGCACGTGCACCTTCCGCCGACCACTGGCGACAACATCGATGTACTGTGGAGACCTCACGCCCCACGTGTTGAGCAATTCGGCGGTACGTCCACCCGGCCTCCCGCATGCCCACTATACGCCCTCGCTCAAAGTCCGTCAACTGCACATATGGTTCACGTCCACACTGTCGCGGCATGCTACCAGTGTTAAAGACTGCGATGGAGCTCCGTATGCCACGGCAAACTGGCTGACACTGACGGCGGCGGTGCACAAATGCTGCGCAGCTAGCGCCATTCGACGGCCAACACCGCGGTTCCTGGTGTGTCCGCTGTGCCATGCGTGTGATCATTGCTTGTACAGCCCTCTCGCAGTGTCCAGAGCAAGTATGGTGGGTCTGACACACCGGTATCAATGTGTTCTTTTTTCCATTTCCAGGAGTGTAAATATTCTTCATTGCATAGTACCTTTTTTTTACAAACTTATTTCGTATAACTTCTCAATGCATTTCTTTCAATTCATCGCAACTCATTCTCTTATATAGTCTACCCCCTCTTAAGCTAACTTGATTCTATTGAGCTCAGATACATAAACTAAGGGATGAGGCAATGCAGCAGCACAAAACAATTAACACAAACAGCAATGACAAAAAAAATGCAAATTGGCAAAGCTAGCAGCAATAAATATAAATTAGCGAAGCAAATGCAACATTACAACTAATATGAGCCAATGTGCAGCAACAAGAAAAATAAATCAGTAGTAAAACTGGCTTAACAGAGTAATACAAAGTGAAATTCAGTAGCACTATGCCTGGCAATCAGCAGCAGCAAATGCAATAACTTATATCTAAACATGACAAACCCACAAGCAAAAAAAAAGAAAAAAATAGTACTCTAAAGACAACAATGCAGATAAGGGAAATGTCTATTCTCATCTTAATGTCTGTGTCATTAAAGTGTTGCACCACAACTTATTCTACAAAAAAATTACAAAGTACTTGAAAAGAAAATTATGTATGTTCTTAATCCCTTCTTATCATTATTTCTTTTACAAGTGCTCCTTTTTTGAAGAATGTGGATCACAAAATTTTTATGTAACAGATTTGTTGACAGAAAGTGTTCACATTAGCAAATGCATTTGATATTATTTTATAAAAATAATTATGCAGCAAAGCTGGAAACCAGATATCAAATGAAATAAGCAACTATGTACAAAGCACAGCATAAAAACATCATTCAATAGCCATGTGGCATTTCATAAGTCAGTAGAAATTCTCTCAACTCTCGTAGAAAGACACTTGTCATAATCAGGTGTGCAGGTGTAAGAATATTTCCCATCAATTCATAAGCATTTCAGTAAGTAGCACAAAGTATGAGCTCAACAATGTAAGCATACATTCCCAAGTAATAGCGTGTCATATTTGCGATGCCTTCTACAAAGGAATGTCAATAGCGAGGTTAATGGCCTCTTTTTTCTCCACCTAATGACTTTTTCTTCAGGCGGCTGGCACAGCTGGGCGCCCATAATGCATTACGTGTTGGTCACTTAACTTTCTTACCGAAATATTTACGAAAGCAGTTTCGGCTACAGTGACAGTCTCATATAAAAAAAACTTTGACAGATCGAAAAACTACAGTAGAAATGCGTAGAAACGAAATCTCATGAATAGCAGTGTTGTGATACATTCACGTATGGACACACAAGTCATAACTCTTAAAGTACGATTCTTGGTTTCCAACATCCTTTTTTACAAACCAGAGTCCCTAACCACTACTCATTATTCCATACCTTATTACAAATATACATATTCGTCGACACTTCTTCAATATTTCTTCATAATAAATACGTGGCATAATCGAATTCCTCATATAGCATCAGCTTATTGCTCATAAACATACCTCAACAGCATAATACACATTGTCGTCGTAATAGTAACATCATAGCACATCAATCAAATCTCAAAATCGTCGTAGCTTCCTCCAATAATTTCAAAACCTAAAAAAAATTCTCTGTTCATTTCAATAGCGTCATCTACCTCAAACGTACTTTAAAAATCTTGATCCCATACCAAATACATCATTCAAAGCTCTCATAGTATCACAATGGTTCCGAAAAAACATGAAGAGTTCACAAAGTACAGACAAAACACAATTTCATAATCGTGAAATTATCCAACTGTGTAATTGCGTAAACGTGTGTCACTGATGTAGTAAAAAAATGTGTCTCTCTCTCAGTTAAATGATCAGATAGCTTTGTAATTCTGTGTTAGAGAAATACGGTACCGATGTGTAAAGTTGTATAAGCAAATACCATATTAGCTATGGCTCCTAGCGCTCGCAGCACACATGGTACACAAGTAGGCGTGTACCCCCCTGAGGATTATTGTAATTATACCCTTAGATGTTACAGATTACAGCAATGGAATGAAATGCATCACGGAAAACCTTTGTATCATTGTAATTCAAAAATCTTTAAAAATAAATGTTTGAAGTACAAAATTAATCACTGATATACGTGTATTGTAGCTTTAAATTGTGCATCTTGTTGTAAGATTATCTCTGTCATTACTTAAGGGTAAAAAATGTGCCAAGTGCCGTAACTACCGTCGTCCATAAGCAAAGTTCCGTAGAAGTCAATGTCCTTACCTCGTAATAAACAGAAGTGAAGTGCTATGTGGATAGATATCGTAGTTATTACGTACAGTACCGTGATAAAAAAAGTACTATACTGCAATGTATTGTTGTGCTATGAAAAGGCTGTCTCATTGTACGTATACTACAAAAGTTACTACTAAAACATGTTTTACTTTCCAGAATAATACAGAAAAACTGTGCAGATATAAAACAGATACACCGCAAAAGCGACAATGTAAATTGTGTCACCCATTAGTAGCATCGTGATATAATCGCGTAGCTGTCAGACAGACCAAATACTAAGTCATCTGTAATCTCGCAGAAAGTACTTTAAATAAAGAATGTCTTTTCAAGTAAATCAAAATGTTGCATTAAAATCTCATTAGCAGTATATGTCCTAATATGTAAGCCTTATAGTCGATATGTAATCATGCAACTAACAAGCAAGAATGTACAAACAACAAAACTGTGTTGTCTGTTCACTATAACAATGCATTCGTAATTACTGTTTAAATAAGTTCTCTTGGTTCTTGACTGGATAGTCAACTTCAAACATTGTTGCATGTTAACAGTTTCTAAGTGTGACAAAGCGTACTAGTAACGTGAAGTGAAAAATTTTATAGCAAAGACTAAGTTAAAAAGAAGATTATCTTTCAATAAACGGTTTTACATGTGAATTGTGGTGTAAAACTTTACTCTTACTAGTACACAGAGTTTCAACTTCAACGCAATTATCATGTGGTGTACATCGGATTCTGTAAGGTCCATTGTAAACCAGAAAGAATTTGTGACTCAAGTGTTTCTTCTTATGTGACAATGAATTACCTTTATCGAGAACTTTCTGACCAATATATAGTTTCTTTGTATTTGCTTTACCGCGTAGTTTTCTTCTTTTGTCTTCAGCGGAATTTATATTTTTAATAGGCAAATCAATTATGTCTTTGTGTCGAAGTTTACGTATATTCTGGAAAGGTACAAGCTCTCTGATTCTGTTCGGTGGTTCTTCATTCTTCAGTACAAGAATAGGTGGTAAATCAGTGAAGTCATGAGGCATTTCATTCATCACGTTTCGAAATAAGTGTAAATATCTGTCCCAATGCTGATGCTTTCTGTGACAATAAAGTCTGCAAAGCTTATTGATTTCTTTCATAATCCGTTCAGACGGATTAGAATGTGGTAAGTACAATGAAATAATAATAGGTTTGATATTACGATTCTGAAGCATGCATGACCAAACAGCGGATCTGAATTGCGGTCCGTTATCTGAAATGACTTTACTAACATGTTCAACTTCACGTAAGAAATTTTTAACAAAGGCGTTGGATACAGACCGTCCAGTGGCTTTATGTAACGGTGAGAAAGAAACAAATTTTGAAGTAAGTTCAGTAGCTACTAGAACGTACGAAATTCCATTCCATGTTCTGGAAACGGGTCCCAAGAGATCAACAGCAGCAAATTCTCTTAATTTAGTAGGAATGATAGGAAACAACGGAACACGATGTGAGATGATAGTTGGTTGAGCCTTTTGACAAAGTTTACAAATAGACAAGACTCTTCGAATTCTCTTTTCCATACTGTTAAAATAACAAGTCGTCCGAAGAATATATAACATTTTCGTGGACCAAAATGTGCGTAGCTGAAATGAACGTAACAAAATCGTCTGGAATGCAAAGTACCCATAGCTTGTCATCAACAGTGCCGCGTTTGAAGAGTATGTTGTTTCTAACCAGATAATAATGCTGAATCTATGTGTGTGTCTTTTCATGCCATTTACTTTTGATGTCTTTCCAAATCGGATCTTTATCTTGTTCATGAGCAATGTCCTTTAAAGACGTGGTGATGAAGTTTTCAAAGGCGACTTTCTGAATGTAAAGAATACTGAAATTTTTCTCGAGGTTGCCTTCTGTGTTACTTTTCTCAAGTCCAGCCGGTGCGCTTGACAGTGCGTCCGCAACAGTGTTCTCTTTGACGGGAATGTAGACTATTGTGAAGTGGAATTCTTGCAGAAACAATGCCCAACGTTTTAACGTGTCATGATTTAATTTTGAAGACATAAGAAATTGAAATGCGCCACGACCACTGTATACTTTTATGTGCTTTCCAGAAAGAAAGAAACGGAACTTGTTAAATGCCCAAACGATAGCTAAATCTTCTGATTCAGTAACGGAATAATTTTTTTCGGATTTTGTTAGCAATCTGCAAGCAAAAGCAATGGTTTTCTGAACAGTAGTGTCATTTTCTATGGCTTCTTGAAATAAGTTGGTACCAAGACCGACTTTAGAAGAATGCGTGCTAAGGCAGAAATCTTGTGACAGATCTGGGTGAGCTAGTATTGGCGCGTTAAGTAGCGCTTCTTTCAAAGAATTGAATTCCAACTGTTCCTATTCGCCCCAGTTCCAAACAGTATTTTTTTCAGTAAGAGAACAAAGTTTAGGTGTAACTAGAATTTGCATATTCAGAAAACGACGGTAAAAATTTACGAGACCTAGGAAACTGCGGACTTGTGTTTTTGTGGATGGAACTGGAATGGCTCTGATTGCTTTTCAGGATCCGGCTGAATGCCTTCAGAAGAAATAATGTGTCCCAAAAACTTCACCTTTGTCCTACCGAATTCAGACTTTTCCAAGTTAACTGTAATTCCAGATTCTGCAGAAATACATAACACACTGCTGAGGATGCGATTATGTTGTTCCCACGAGGCTTCTGCTATCAGAATATCGTTCACATATAAGATGATGTGACATTTTAAGAACTCAGGTAATATGGAATTTAGCCCGCAAATCAATGCTGCCGAAGAAATGTTCAAACCAAAAGGAAGTTTCCGAAATTGATAGCAAACGCCGAAACAAAGAAAACCCGTGTATTTTCTACATTCTGGATGAAGTTCGATCTGATAAAAGCTGGATCTGAGATCAATGGAAGACAACACTTTAAACCATTAAAATTTTGAAGAAGTCTTCCAACGTCTGCGGCCTGTCAGTTTCAGGAATGATGACAGTATTGATTTGTCTCGAATCTAAGACAAGCATGGTCGATCCATCTTTCTTCTCAACAACATGTAACGGATTATTGTATGAGCTTACTGCAGGCTCAATAATGCCCTCGTCAAGCATAGATTGTATTTCTGTTCTAACACGGTCCCTATAACGTGCCAGAATTGCGTATGGTCTAACACAAAATTTAGTATGTTCACGAACACGAAATTGGTATTGAAATCCCTTGATTGTTCCTGTTTTGTGAATAAAAACTGTGGAATGTGCTTGTAAAATCTCAAAAAGGTCCTGCCTATCAGTGTCATTACAATTCTCAATTGTTTGAATTTTATTCAGAATTAACTCATTAGTATCAAATACGCCGCCGATATCATCCCTGGCAGTACTTGCAGAGTGATTGTTAGTGTCAAGTTCCGTCGAAAATCCCGAACTGTTGTCCAACAGGAGGTAAAACCGATTAATTTCCTCGTCATGGTTTGAGAACCAATCTTCAAATTTCAAAGCTATTGACTTACCTTCTTTCTCTAAACTTATTTCAGCATCGTGAAAGTTTAAGATTGCTTTGTATTCATTCAAAAAGTCTACTTCCATTATAATTTCCGTCGACAATAATGGAACAATAAGAAAGTTCATAGAGAAGCTGCGGCTTTGACAGAAGAATTCTAAGTTGGTTTGTTGGCGTACATCTACACTTTTTCCAAAGATTGCACCTTGTAATTTAATCTTACGTAACGGAAGTGTGGGACAATCATTTGATTTGTTGCATTTGCTAAAGGCTGTTTTACTAATTACTGAAATGGGACTGCCAGAGTCAATTACTGCCGTAAATTTTACGTCATTTACAGTAATGTGAATTACAGGATACGCAATATTGTTCTGTTTTACGTCGTGTTCCTAGAGTAAGATGTCCCTAATGTCTTCGATTTTTACATAATTACTAGTCACGGCAGCTACGTCGTCAGCTTCATAAGTATGTTTTGTGGCTGCCAGCGGTGTGAGTCATTGCCTACTGTCTTTTTGTTGGCGCGCGTCGTTATTGGGATTAAGAAACCTAAATTCTATAAATTCACCTTGCCGAGAGGGCCCTGCCTGTTTGAATCCCACCAGTTCTGATGAAATTCAGGTCTGTCGTTATGTCGGTAGTTTCCATGGGTCCTTTATTGTCGGTCAAATGCTAGAGAATTTCTCCCGGAATCGTAACTCTGCAGTGGACCGTTGCATCTGAAATTGTTCTGTCTCCCTTGATAATAATTATTTTGGTTCCCATATTGTCTATTTCTCTGAATGTCTCTGTCATAGTCATTACCACAGAGAAGTGATCTTTCCCTGCGATCATTATTACTCTGCCAGTGGTTGTCATATGGGTGGTGTCTGTTTAGGGCACGATTTGCGTTGTAAGAATAGCCTTGTCGTGTCCAGTTATTGTTTCTGCCGTCACGAACTTGTGACGGATGTGACCTGTAATGATTTTTTTCCTGTTTTCGCGTCCCGCGATTGTCAGTGTCAATTTCCAATTCTTGTAACAGTCCCTGAAAACCTTCAATGTCGTCTTTGCAACATCCTGCCAAAATAATAAGTCGTAAATGTTCAGGCAATTTGATTAAGCAAATGCGGATGAGTTCTGAGGGGCTGTATGGGTTTGACAGGTACTGATTCTTGTGCAATATGTCTTCAAAATATTTGACAAGACTGGAAAATTCAGATTGTTCAAGGCGTTTCATCATCATGATGCTATGTTTTACGCGATCTTGAGTAGCTTGAGACCAATATGCTGAGAGGAAGGCATGATAAAATTCTCCTTCACTGTGACAGTCGTTAATGACCAATCGCATTCTTACAGCTGGTTCATTCTCTAAGTAGACACACATAAATTTTAATCTGTGCTCCAATGACCAGTTGGAAGGAAAACAATGAGGGAATTGATGAAGCCACGCTTGTGGATGAATGTCGTTGCCAGAGTTCTTAAATGTTTTGAATTTACGTGTAGTAATGAACAGCTTATGGTCAAAGTCATCATGACGGCGAGTCGCATATTGGTCATTGCTACGTCGTGTCGGCGGTTCCATCTCCAAATTCGGTGCACCTTGCCAATTTCTTTCATAATTTCCGAAATGCCCTGTGTTATTATTTTGTGGCTTTTCCATATTTCTAAGTCCCTCTTCCCGTGTTGCACCGCGAGTCTCCTCTGAAATATGTAATTTTTGTATTACTTGTGCCAACTGATCTTGTACTTCCCGGATTTCTCTTTTGTACTGTGTATTAATTTGATTCTGGTTTTGTTTGGATTTCCTAATTTGTTCGCACTTTTCTGTGTCATTAAAGACTACCGGTCTTGTGTCATTCAGATTATCATCTACCTTCGTAGATAAATTATTTAGTTGATCCGAAAGTTCGACTACTTTCTCTGATAATGAACTAATTTCCTCCATGTGTCTTTCTGAACCAATTTTCAGAGTTTCTACTGTGTTCTTTAAGTTTTACTGAGATTTTGCAAATTGTGTAACCGAATTGGTAGATGCAGCTGAGTCAATTTTAGCTCGCAAGGTCTCATGATTTTCATGAACAATAGTTTGCAGTTCTTTTACGGCTACTTTGTGATTCTATAATGCATTTACATGCCGCGACAAAATAGGTTGAAAATGCTCACAAATTTGTGTTTTTACGTCATTACAGACTTTTTGACATTTCGCTTTGATTTTAAGTAACTCAGCAGTTTAATCTTTACGTGTTTGTTGTTGTGTTTCTTTAATTTGTTTCTGATTTTGTTCCATTAGTTGCTGTGGTTGTTTTTGATTTGGTTCCATTTGTTGCAATAATTGCCATAATAATGTGTTAGTGTCTGTAACATGTTCCTTTGTGCCTATCGGCAGTGCATTTGCACCGGCAGCATTCGTATTTTGAAAAGCAGAAAATGTGTCTTGACTAAATTGAGAAAAAGGTGAGGACGCAAAACCTGATTCTACGTTATTTGCAAAATTTTGTCCTCTCATTTCGGATTCCTGAGGTGAGCTGTTGCCGACCGATCGAACGACAATACTTCCCTGTTCACAAATTGTTTCACTGTCTACACCATTACTTATTGCCTGGTCCATTTCGCTATGCACAGTTACCAAATTACTATTCTGAATATTTATTAATTCATTACACAATGGCGCTAAATCACTACTCTCGTCTTCACTGTCATTTCTCAACTTACTTTTCAGCCTAGTGTTACGTTTTACACACGCCATAATTGTCACAATATTTTACACGATAACACAGAAAAGCACAATTTGAAGAGCAAAAAGAGAAAACACATTAAAATTGCACTGAAAATAATATCCAATTAACTGAAAGCGCTGCTGCGAAATACTTGGTGCAAATATATATGCTTGCCACAACTGTTTAACACTACAAGAATGAAGAAGTACAGCTACAAAGAAAATCTCTCTCTACAATTACGCGCTAGCAATAAACAATAACTACACTAATTACTCAAACTACAACAAAAAAAAATCAGAAGATACCAGTGAGGTATCCTCGGCTAAGGGTCGTCATATGAAACGTCCCCTTAGAAAAATTAATGAATTACTGTGCTGATAATCCTCTTACGTTATTTGATTTTCAAAGAGCTGAGCAGAGTTGAACGTACTCAGACATTTCTCTCTTTACTTATTCTGATCAACACTAAACTGACACACAACATCTTTAGCGCAACGCAATCTGACTTTCAACAATCCCTACAAAAGAATGGCCTTGAATAACAATAACCTATACCTTTCATGAAGCACATACCTTACAGAAATCTTCTTTACTCGAACTACTGCAATACAGCAAGGGCCAATACTGCCAGCTAAATTAAGATTCTAACTACTGATGGGCATAGTTAGCAAATGAAAGATTTTGATAGAGAACAAACAATGTATTCTCCTTAATAATGTTCAAAAGTCATATATATATATATATATATATATATATATATATATATATATATATATATATATATCAGTTAATGATATCCAATACTACAAATTTACTCTTTCAGATGGACACACGTCCAGATCGTCCTCTCTCAAAATTCTGCCATCTCCCTCCCCACATCCACCACTGCTGGCAGCTCACCTCCTACGCACTGTTCACATCCAACTGCCCAACAGTACAATAGCAAATATTCCAACAACGCAAACCAGCCACAGACTACACACAGCACAGTCAGTGATTTTCATGTAGAGCGCTACGTTGCGTTACCAACATAAAAATCTAAACAGACTACTTACACTGTCTGTACGTTATTTTCCTTGTCTATGATAGTATGGTAGCTATACCTAAGTGCCATTAATAATACTTTGGTTGGGGACTTTGTTATTACTATTCTTTAAGGATCACGCTACGTCTTCATTATTTCGTTTGTCCCACGTGGTCACCATTTCGAATACTCCTTCATATGATCGTTGATGATGGCACTTAGGTAGAACTATCATACTATCATACACAAGGAAAAGAACATAGAGACAGTCGTAAATGGTATTCGAAATCTGAAATCATTGTCGAGCTACATCACAGTGCACGCCCTTAAGAAAGTTATGTATTTGTATACTGCTTTTGTTCCTCCTTCAATGATCTTCCTGTCTTTGTAGTTCATCTTTCCGTATGAAACCCTTCGAGAACGTGTATGATGTTTCTACATTTGTTCCGTTTTAACACGAGCGTTTCCGGGTAGTTGACCCTGTCAAAGTCTTTCTGAGCTTCATTAATCCACACCGTGCTGATCTTCCAGAGAAAATCAAATATTTGTTTGGAGAATATGTTTTTGTCCATTTTGTACAGGTGTCCTAAATTTTTCAGCCTCCTTTTCTTCACGGTCTCCGAGATCACCTCCACTTTGTGGTTCCCAGAAGTTTCCATTTGGCCTGAGTCTAGACTACACCCATGATTAATTCATATAATTTTTCATAAAATGTTTTGCCGGATTATCGACTTCCCTAATTCATTGAGAGGCTTTTAATAGCGTACAGACATTCTGTTTTGACCAAATTTTTGCAGTGTATTAATCTGGCACCAGTGAAGCCCCGATTCATTGAAGCGTCGAAGTGTTGTTTATGAAACTATTTCCAACGTCTGATTACTTTACAAATGAGTTAATGCGTTAAATGTTTGACGTTAAGTTCAAATGGTTAAAATTTCTCTGAGCACTATGGGACTTAACTTCTGAGGTCATCAGTCCCATATAACTTAGAAGTACTTAAACCTAACTAACCTAAGGACATCACAGACATCCATGCCCTAGGCAGGATTCGAACCTGTGACCGTAGTGGTCGCGCGGTTCCACACTGTAGCGCCTAGAACCACTTGGCCACCCCGGCCGGCTGACGTTAAGTGCATAAGAGAGAAAAGCTTTACGTATGATTCTAAATTACGTTTAAAGATTGTTGAAGTCCCTTAGTCCTCTCATTGTCAAACACTGGATGAATACAGTCTGGCTAATTTGCACCCCATTTTAAGCAAGACATAGCTTTTCACGCAACTCAGTGCTTATGCCGTCATACCTCCTGAACTATCCGTCAAACAACGATATAATCTGCAGCTACATCGAGTACTATAGTGTCTGCAAAACGCGTTTGGGACAGAGTTAGTAGCAAAGACGTAATAAATTAAAACATCTTACTTAGTGCTTAATTGTCACTGCATCAACAGCGGAAATGTAGTGAATCATAATGTTCTTTCCATTCGTGAGGGATGCCAACTAGAAAAAGTTTGGTGAATGTTTGAAATTACGTATTAATTTTTTTGGAAGTCGTTAAGTGCTGTTATTCTCAAATACTGGGTGAATGTAACACTGGGTAATTCGCGCGTAGCGAGCTATGCAGCCTCAAGATTTACACACAGTTTCTAATTGCTATAATAGCTGCCTGACAGTGTAAGCCTTAAACATAATATTATGTTAATAGATTATGACAGCATAGTAAGTTGGTATGTTTCTTCTGGTCAACAGTGCAAGTTTCCACCCCTTGTCGGGGCTGCTGTCACTGAAGAATCCAAGACGTTGGTGGTGGGAAATTCAAAAATTCAAATTGGCGAAACTATTGCGCAGTTGTAAAATGTTTTAGGCAAGGATTGCGTATGGTGCGAAAAGTGGAAAAAGGAAACGTTAATGCATTATCAATATTAATATCACTTCAGTTACACGATAAAACACATAAATTTGAAGTTCAACAACTTGCCTATGGAGTACAATTATGAAAATCTTTCATTAGAACCGCAATAATAATTTTGTTGGGGAAGACATATCAAATACTACGTTCTATTGGGAGAATACTTGATAGATCCAGAAAATCTATTTAAGAGGCAGGCTGCTACGCTTGTCTGACTTATTCAGGGGCACGTTGAGTAAAGTCAAAATCGTCCCGCTAGTTTTCTGTTATCATGAGAGGGAGGGAGAGAGAGAGAGTCAGCCAAGGACATGACGAGTGGGGACGGCAATCATTGAAAAAATGCGCTTTTAACTATAGTTACGGTTTTTCGAAAAATTTCTGTCATCAAATGTCTCCGAATGCGAGGATATTTCTTGACTCCTGCCTGCGTATGAGGAAATTACCAGAGTAATCATATCTTACATGGAAAGGTTTCGAGAGTCAGAAATATTCTTGGACTTTGCATTGGATTTGAAGAAATACAGTCATCATTGTAGGATTGACATAATAAGGGTGTTTCCATTGGTCCATCTTTCATGAGGTGAGACGTAGTGTGAGACTCAGCTTAGTCCCACAGCAAACTGCATGAAGCCATCCAGCATAACCTGTCCATTACCTGTGTGCGTGCATGTTAACCAAGATCATCTTCATGGAAGTCCAGAATACATGAAACAAATTTACAAAGGGATTAGGTAACTAGCTACATCCATGTTAATACCATAATGCATTCTATGTACATGTGCCTTATTCAAGCATCCTTATTTGATATACATACAGTAGAAATACATGTAAGGCTTGTCAGTTAAGTTCTGGTGCCATTTCAACCAGGTCCTTAAACACATAAACAGTTAATCAGTAATCTCGTGTCAAATTTCAGTCTTGAATACGTTTCTTCATTTTTAAAGTACCTCTCATAAATGAAAAGACTCCGATCCAGTTTCTTAAGTTACATGATTTATCTACCTGGACAGAACGGTAATACCACAGATCTCATGTACAATAAAAATCAGGAATAAGTGTGGTGACAGCCAAAATCGTTAATTATTGTATACACGCTCTTAGAACAGGAAGCGTTATCACATTACAATTAATGTCAGTCATGTGTCAGTCAATATCTTATACTACTGGAGTAAAAATCTTATGTGTAACATGATCTTAACTTGTGTCAAATTCACTGCCATCATTACAATTAGAAAACCGTGGTCATTCCTGGGGATAAAAGTGTAACATGTTAATTAAATTTTCATTAAAAAAGTGCAAAATCCTGAAAATTTAAGAATCTGGTATCAACCACAAAGTAGCCCTATTATCTGATGAGTAAATTTCTCAAGACATACACACAGAGGACAGTTCTAAAATAAAATGCTCCTGTTACATATATTTTGGTCATTGTTTCTAATGGAGCACAGCATACCTGTAAAGTTAATATTAAACCACATAAAATTCTTTACTGATATAAAAATCTTCCTTTTCCCTCAATGATTGCCTGAAATAATAACCCATAAAAACATCCACATAGATCATCACTACTGAAATAACATCGTCTTCTACTCCTCATTGGCTTCCTGAAATATTTATTCTGATGAGCATCTCTTCACCTAAGTACACTCACAGTTCAGTACATATTGTTCCTCCATTTCCGCTCAACATAATAAATACGACTTACATTATTGCATAATATCAACATACTTCATCACACAAACACAGCTACATCACAAGCACATCATTTCTTACCTTCTGATCTTAGTATTTCTTAACCTAAATGTGATACTATACCCTTTCTCGCCGCACGTAGTGGCCGTGTGGCTTGAGACGCTATGTCACGGATTACGCGGCCCCTCACGCCGGAGGTTCGAATCCTCCCTTGGGCATGGGTGTGTGCGTTGTTCTTAGCATAAGTCAGTTTAAGTAGTGTGTAAGTTTGAGACCGATGACCTCAGCACTTTGGTACCTTAAGAATTCACACACATTAAACATTTGAACATACCCTTTCTCTGTCATTCTTTAAACTGTGTAGAGTTTCTCACAATATACACATTCATCTGGAATTTTAAATTCATGTAACTGTATTACCAGTAGGCAATAGTTGAGAATTGTTAGCACCAGTAAACTATTTTCAAATATTTCAAAAACTGCACCGATATAGTAGAATTCTGAAACATCATTCACTAATTACATTCATCACCAGATAGGAAAAAAATTTCTTGAAGTGGAAGATCAACTAGTCTCAAAACTTACTTCACTATATTTACACTAGGACAGTAGAAGTGAGTTATTTAGACTTATTACCTAAGAAGATCAGTAGAAGAAGACGAGTGGATCACGAATGGAAGAAGGAACAGTAATACACAGCTGGGGGAGACATTAGTCGCCAGTTGATGTACCCATTATAAACAGATGGATCCTCTGCCAACATTACTCATCAAATACCTTGACAATAGATACATGATGAACATCTCATGATTTAGGTGTCCTCAATGTTTCCCTTTACACAGCACTTTCGTGAACAATGCGATGTATGCAAAATGGTCCACTGTATAGAAGGAACAACTTATGACTGAGTGATTTTCCCTTGTGAGAAAGATGGTGAGATTTCACCAAGAAATTCTGACCTCTATGTAACTGTTTTATATTTACACATCATTGCAACTGCTTCCTGTTTTCAGCACCTCTCTTAATCTTAGCTAAGGCAATATCAATCACTTCATGATGACATAGTCTGTTTACTCTTTAACACCAGAAGAGGGGGCAAAAATGTAGAATGATTTGGCAACTTATTCAGTACATTCTGAAACAAGTGAAGGTATCTATCCCAAGTGTTGTGTGTGCGGTGTGAATACAATCTGCAAAGTTTCCCAAGCCCTTTCATTAGACGCTCACAAGGGTCTGAAGATGCATGATACAAGGAGATTAAGATAGGTTTAATTTTCCTACACTGTAATGTACTCAACCAATGCTGGGATCGGAATGCAGGCCTGTTGTCAGATATTAATTTGCCTACGTGACCAACACCTTTCAGAACATGTTTAACAAATGCTGCAGATAAGATTTTGATGCAGCCCCAAGGAGTGGGGTAAATGACACAAATTTCGATGTCAGTTCTACTGCCACAAAAACAAAGGAGTAATCATCGTTTGTTCTGGGAAGAGGTCCAAATAAATCGACAGTTGCGAGTAGTCTTAGATTAATAGGGATTATGGGAAACAATGGAGCAGAGTGGAATATAGTAGGAGGCTTTCCCCTTTGATACAGTTTACACCTTAAGGGTATGTAGGGATTTTTTTCTCCATATTTCGAAAATAGCATGTGTCATGCAACTTGCAAAAACATTTTTGGGCCCAAAAATGGGTGTTTCTAAGGTGTATGTGCCACACACGTTTGCTCGCTATGTCATCAGGAATACGTACTACCCAGAATTCACTATTAGGATTCCTTAGTTTGAAAAGAATATTGTTCCGGATCTGATAAGATTGTCTCACAGTTTCATTGTCCCTATCATCACATTTCTTTTATATTTGCCTCCAAGTAGAATCCTCATCTTTTTCCTTAGCGATGTCAGCAAGAGTTAATGAAATGTAATTCACAAATGCAACCTTCTGAGTGTATAAGATATTGAAGTTATTTCCCTGACCGTTTTTTTTTTCTTTCAGTTGCTTTGTCAAGACCAACAAGTGAACGAAACGAAGTGTCTGCTGCTGTGTTTTCTGGGATATAAACAATTTTTGCGTTTCTGGAATATAAAAAATTACCATCCTGCAAAGTTAAGGCCCATTGCTTAAGACGATCATGACCTTATTTAGCAGTCATCAGAAACTATAAGGCTCGGTGATTGCTGTATACCTCAGTATGCGGAATTTATCAATGGCTCAAACCCCAGCCAATGCCTCCATTTCGGCCACAGAGTAATTAAGTACTGATTTAGATAAAATGCACCTTGAAAATGCGATAGTCCTTTGGTTAACGACACCTTTAAAAATGTGCACGCCAAGCTGTCAGTAGAAGTGACAGATCTGGATGATGTAATATAGGTGCAGCTAGTAGTGCATCCCTTAGACTTCGAAATTCATCCCAGTGGCACACAATATTCTTAGCAGTCAACTTGTACAACCTGGGAATGGCCAAGTTTTTCAAATTAAAGAAGTGAAGTAGAAACTAATGAGCCCTAAAAGCCCTCTGAGGTGATGTTTAATCACAGATACACGTATTTTTGCAATAGCTTCCAACTTTTCTCGATCAGGTTGCATTCCTTCATTAGGTATAATATGACTAAGAAATAAAATTAGCGACTTGCCAAACTTAGACTTTTCCAAATTAACTGTGGTGCCAAACTCAGCAAATACTTGTAGCTATGAATTAAGACTGACCTAACCATGACTTTTCTGCAATGAGGATGTCGCTGTCATAGGTGTAATGAAATGAAATTATCATATGGCATTTATTGTCTGGGATATCCTCTTTGGAGTTCGGCCACCATATTGCAAGTCTTTTTAGTTAATGCACACTTCAGCAACTTACATTTCAATGGTGATGATAATGATGATGTAGGACACACAACACCTAGTCCCCTGCCAGGAATCAAACCCAGGCCCCTTGCATGGTAGGTGGTAGTGCTACCACTGCACTATGGATAGGTGCTAACTCTTTCCTTCAGGAGTTCAGGAAGAATGGAGTTTAATCCAGAAATAAAAGCAGAAGATAAAATATTAAGTCCAAAGGGCAAATTACAAAACTGGTAAGATGCAGTAGTATTTGCCAAAAGCTGCAACTGAGATCTAAAGTAGACAACACCTTAACAAAATGAAATTTCTGTAACAATTCCTCTAATATCTGAGGATGATCTCTTTTAGGAAAGATAATGGCACTGATTTGTCTGGAATGTGATACCAAACATTTATTCCCATCTTGTTTTTCAACAATATGAAGAGAACCATTGGAAGAACTCATACCAGATTTAATGACACCTGGGGCTAATATGGACTGGATCTCATTACCTAATATTTGCCTGTATACCAATGGAATTGTGTTAGGTGGAAGAGAAACTTCGTATGTCCTTCGGTATTAAATTCATACAGAAAATTTCATATGTTATCCGAGTTGTTGACAAAGACTGTAACATACCTGCATCCAATATTTAACGTAGCTACAGCCAATATTGCCTATGTTTGTCTGTGAAAACAGACTCGATAGGCAACCTGAACTATCAGTAAATGGAATGTAACCTGCATAACACTGTGTGTTTCACTGTCATTTAAGCCCTCAACAGATCGTTATATGAAAAACTTAAAACTAACATTTCAATAAGCTATCTGACTGTGTATTTGAATATGAATTTACAAGTGATACAGAATCTCGCTTGTGCAAGGAATTTACTGGATTAGAGTACATGACATGTTGTGGCATGTCAGCAACTCTGTTTTAACGCTAAGTTTTACACTAACCTCTTTAGACGACTGCCTTTTTCCATGTCGTTTACAGCAATTCGCAGCAGCATGCAGCAGCAGCGGCTACGGCTTATTGTTAGTAAGAATGAATTTAATAAAAAAGGAGTTTGCTTGGATCCTGTTAATTACTATATAACTTGTGAGGAGGAATTTTATAAATTAAGTCTATATAAAAACTTCAGAATCATCATAACCCATAACCAATAATAAATAAAGGAAGTTACTATGACATAGTGAAACACCCCTTTAGAAAAATTCCATTAATGCCAACCAGCCACAGACTGCACACAGCACAGCCAGTGATTTTCATATAGAGCACTACATGGCGTTACCAATATAAAAACCTAAACAGCCTACTTACAATATGTATCAATAATGGCTGAGTGCCAGATTAATAAGTTATTTCAATTTCAAAGTTACATCAACATTTAATAACCATAGCATTTATATATTAATTAGACATGGAGAATAACTATTATTATTTGGAGGATAAGGAGGCTTCTTTAACTGACAAGCAAAACATGGGATTATTGCAAGCACTCACAAGCCTAACCCTGCAATTGCTTTTGCAGAATGCTTAAAAACTTTATTTTGAATTCCATCTTCAAGGGTACTTAAGCCATATAAATCTGTCCTGGATATATTAATGAAATCAGTTCTTGAGTGTGGCAAGATCTGTCATCAACGACATGAGGGCAGCATGACACGTCTCCTGTCTCTGAACTCTCGACTGACATTTTTACTTCCACTCTCGCAGATAGACCACATCTAACAATGCTTAGAATCGCTGTCCCATGTTCCGCCCTCAGATTGTTACTATCGATATCTGAGTGCTTACACAATTCAAAGAATAGCGTTAAGTTTGATATATTGTTTTCAGTGTAATAGAGAGCTCTGACACACTCCGTACATAGCCTTCCAGTCGCTGCTTCAAGAATTTGAATGAGACTTGTGCACAAATAAGTCAAAAGGAGCTAAGAATTCTTAATTATGAAACGTATGTACTGTTTATATAAACATATAGGTTAGACAGTAAATATTTTTTTACAAAGAATATAGTGAATCATTTCTTTTTTACTACAAATGTTGAAATATTTAAACAAAATGCATAGAGATGTAGAAGTTCTATTAATGTTAGAAGGATTTTTAACTATTAGCTCAATTATCTTTGGACAAATTTGTGTGCCTTTTAAAATAAGTAATTAGGCACATTTAGAAGTGTAATAAGAAACACATGTAGAGTGTTCTTGTTTTCTAAAAAGGGAATGTTCGCTGCACAGGGAGTTTTGTATTGTTTTGCCCTTTGCACATTTGTAGAAATATGGAAGGTGAAGCAAAGTCATTGAGAGATGACAAGATACTCTCTCACCCATCTTTCACATATGGAAAATTATTAAAGATTTTATTCCAACCTGACACTCCTTGACTGAGACTCTAGAAAGTTAGTGGCCTGAGCAAACGTTGACGGAGCCTGGCAGGGCGCTAAAAGCTTGAGGTATTTTTATGATTCTTATCTCGTACAAATGGCTTGTTGGGAGCTGAAAGCAACTGGCGGCGAGCCCATCCCTTAATAAATCTTGCCAGACAGGCCCACAGCTGTACAGGGCAGACAGGGCAGCCCCTCCTCAAGACAGGGCTCCAGCAGATCAATGCCATGATACCTACTGCAGCACCAGCAGAAGCCTGGGCAGGGGCAACGGTGTAAAGGAATGCCTGCACTCAATGAAGTCGTAAACCAGGCATTGTGTGCAGAGCCATGTGTAATAAAAGTTCACTTGTTTCCATGTTTGCTGATAGTGCAAGTAGGCCAGTGAACCACTTCCCTCTGTTTCCTCTGTTGTATAAGAAAACTCCAGTGACTGAGAAACGTGTAGAGACAGAATCATTATTGCACTTATTAGCTAGGACTAACGAGCTCCAAGGCATAGGCGATTTAGATAATGATCTTTGAGATTGTATCTGTTCACTTGTTGCCTTGGGAAGCGACACGACTTTGGAGGAAATCGTGTCTTCCCCTCTGTAGAAACTTAAAAAACCCAGTAACTGGTGGTGTCCATCAAACGGATGTGTCACACACTGAAATCTACAGAGTTTTCTGGGCTCCAGTAGAGAGTAAATTGCGATCTGTCTCCTTATCACTAGGTCATGAGATTTTCGCATTTCTTTCGTGGCCACGATCGATTCATAGGTGCCACCTCCACATCTCACCTGCTCTGCCACACACATCTCGCCAGCTGCAAGGCACTTCGCCAAACAAAGTAAACAGGGTAATGCACTGCCGCTCTGGCATTGGCAAGGCGAACAGATTTCAATCTCCAGTTTCTGTGAGCTGCACTTATGTAGAAAACTGCAGTAGGTTTCACCAATCAAAGTCTGACTAGCGTCAGATAAATTCAACTTGCGTTATCCACTTTTTGTGGGGCCAGAGTACTTAACACACTGATCACCTAGATAAACTGCCTTAGCCAACCAGGATCCACCCAGTGGTGCATTAAATCACCTGTTAGTTGTTTAGGGTATTCAATCTATAGCTTGTTTCGCATATTTTATGTCTTGTTTGGGGAAATAAATGTTGTTAGTACACTAAATTTGGCCAACATTCTCAATCAATTAAATAGTCCAAACAAGTTACCTTTCATTGTGGCGTCCCATGCTAGGATCTCGGATTGATGGCACCTTCTGTGACCATCAGATTACATTGCCCTAGTCTAGTCATTCAATTTGACGTCCCTTGGCAGAATTTTGAATTGATCGCAGATAGTGTTGCCTCATGAAGTTCCTGTTCCCCATGTTTGATGTGGTGCACTGGCTGGAGCAGATTCACCTTGCTGGCGCCTAGACATAATACTAATATTTAATTATTGTATGTATGTATTTTCATGTTGAGGTTGTGAATTCAGAGTCACTGACTGTTTGTTTCTGATGGCAAATGGCGTTATGCTGATTTGTTAGGACTGCCTGAGATTTTTGTCTGTGGAGGTGTGTTTAGTGCGTCTATCAATAACATCTTAATGTAGAAATGTAGAGTGTAGAAGAATCATGCAGCACTGTGTACAGTGTCTACCTCACTGACACCTTACTTGGAGAAACTGCATTCCTGGTGACACAGCGTCTTGTATTGTCAGTGTCTTTTCACTGAGACAGCACTGTGTAATTGTGGCTCTCATAGGCGAAGCTCAGCCTTGGTTGCTGACTGTCACTGAAGAGCAGGTATTTATTGCTGGCATCCTCATAATGACAGTCCTCCTTGGTTTCTGCTGTCATTGGAAGTGACATGATTGCTGCAGGCATCAAGTGTGCATGTGCATTTTGTAATTTGTCTGTGCCTTGGAAGATATTGGTTACTTGGTACTCTATGGAAGGAAAATACGTATTCTAACATCTTTACAATTTTTTTCACATATTCCTGTAAATGTAAGTGAAGATCGTCATGTAAGTAACTGCACATGCAGTTTATATGAATGAAAGGCTGTGAACTGTTTCATATGACACACAAATATATTAATATGAAACAAAAATTATTGTACAAAACATTTATATGTGTGCAGTATGAGAACTGCTTAGTAACTAATTAAGATATCTGGTCATGAAGCTTATTAAGGTAAACATAAAGTATAAATTGAATATTAAGTAATTCTGCATATACAGTGTTTCCTTATAATATAAACATCAAACAAAGTGTGCTGCATTGTGCAGTGTTGCACACGAAATGAGACAAAAAATTTATTGCCTAGGAAAAGCTTTGCATATCACAGCATCATATACAAAATATACAAAAAATATTATACTGCATAACAAGTGTTATATATATATATATATATATATATATATATATATATATATATATATATATATATATATGGACATAGAATATGCTGCTTGAAGCAGCTATATGCAAAAATTGTAAAAAAAAAAATATTGTTCTGCACAGGCAGTATTTGGTGCATTTGTTGTTGTTGTGGTCTTCAGTCCTGAGACTGGTTTGATGCAGCTCTCCATGCTACTCTATCCCGTGCAAGCTTCTTCATCTCCCAGTACCTACTGCAACCTACATCCTTCTGAATCTGCTTAGTGTATTCATCTTTTGGTCTCCCCCTACGATTTTCACCCTCCACGCTGCCCTCCAATACTAAATTGGTGATCCCTTGATGCCTCAGAACATGTCCTACCAACCGATCCCTTCTTCTGGTCAAGTTGTGCCACAATCTTCTCTTCTCCCCAATCCTATTCAATACCTCCTCATTAGTTACGTGATCTACCCATCTAATCTTCAGCATTCTTCTGTAGCACCACATTTCGAAAGCTTCTATTCTCTTCTTGTCCAAACTATTTACCGTCCATGTTTCGCTTCCATACATGGCTACACTCCATACAAATACATTCAGAAACGACTTCCTGACACTTAAATCTATACTCGATGTTAACAAATTTCTCTTCTTCAGAAACGCTTTCCTTGCCATTGCCAGTCTACATTTTATATCCTCTCTATTTCGACCATCATCAGTTATTTTGCTCCCCAAATAGCAAAACTCCTTTACTACTTTAAGTGTCTCATTTCCTAATCTAATACCCTCAACATCACCCGACTTCATTCGACTACATTCCCTTATCCTCGTTTAGCTTTTGTTGATGATCATCTTATATCCTCCTTTCAAGACACTGTCCATTCCGTTCAACTGCTCTTCCAAGTCCTTTGCTGTCTCTGACAGAATTACAATGTAATCGGCGAACCTCAAAGTTTTTATTTCTTCTCCATGGATTTTAATACCTAATCCGAATTTTTCTTTTGTTTCCTTCACTGCTTGCTCAATATACAGATTGAATAACATCGGGGAGAGGCTACAACCCTGTCTTACTCCCTTCCCAACCACTGCTTCCTTTTCATGTCCCTCGACTCTTTTAACTGCCATCTGGTTTCTGTACAAATTGTAAATAGCCTTTCGCTCCCTGTATTTTACCCCTGCCACCTTCAGAATTTGAAAGAGAATATCCCAGTCAACATTGTTAAAAGCTTTCTCTAAGTCTACAAAGGCTAGAAACGTAGGTTTGCCTTTCCTTAATCTTTCTTCTAAGATAAGTCGTAAGGTCAGTATTGCCTCACGTGTTCCAGTATTTCTACGGAATCCAAACTGATCTTCCCCGAGGTCGGCTTCTACTAGTTTTTCCATTCGTCTGTAAAGAATTCGTGTTAGTATTTTGCAGCTGTGGCTTATTAAACTGATTGTTCGGTAATTTTTACATCTGTCAACACCTGCTTTCTTTGGGATTGGAATTATTATATTCTTCTTGAAGTCTGAGGGTATTTCGCCTGTTTCATACATCTTGCTCACCAGATGGTAGAGTTTTGTCAGGACTGGCTCTCCCAAGGCCGTCAGTAGTTCCAATGGAATGTTGTCTACTCCGGGGGCCTTGTTTCGACTCAGGTCTTTCAGTGCTCTGTCAAACTCTTCACGCAGTATCGTATCTCCCATTTCATCTTCATCTACATCCTCTTCCATTTCCATAATATTGTCCTCAAGTACATCGCCCTTGTATAGACCCTCTATATACTCCTTCCACCTTTCTGCCTCCCCTTCTTTGCTTAGAACTGGGTTTCCATCTGAGCTCTTGATGTTCATACAAGTGGTTCTCTTATCTCCAAAGGTCTCTTCAATTTTCCTGTAGGCAGTATCTATCTTACCCCTATTAAGATAAGCCTCTACATCCTTACATTTGTCCTCTAGCCATCCCTGCTTAGCCATTTTGCGCTTCCTGTCGATCTCATTTTTGAGACGTTTGTATTCCTTTTTGCCTGCTTCATTTACTGCATTTTTATATTTTCTCCTTTCATCAATTAAATTCAATATTTCTTCTGTTACCCAAGGATTTATACTAGCCCTCGTCTTTTTACCTACTTGATCCTCTGCTGCCTCCACTACTTCATCCCTCAAAGCTACCCATTCTTCTTCTACTGTATTTCTTTCCCCCATTCCTGTCAATTGTTCCTTTATGCTCTTCCTGAAACTCTGTACAACCTCTGGTTCTTTCAGTTTATCCAGGTCCCATCTCCTTAAATTCCCACCTGCTTGCAGTTTCTTCAGTTTTAATCTACAGGTCATAACCAATAGATTGTGGTCAGAGTCCACATCTGCCCCTGGAAATGTCTTACAATTTAAAACCTGGTTCCTAAATCTCTGTCTTACCATTATATAATCTATCTGATACCTTTTAGTATCTCCAGGGTTCTTCCATGTATACAACCTTCTATCATGATTCTTAAACCAAGTGTTAGCTATGATTAAGTTGTGCTCTGTGCAAAATTCTACCAGGTGGCTTCCTCTTTCATTTCTTAGCCCCAATCCATATTCACCTACTAAGTTTCCTTCTCTCCCTTTTCCTACACTTGAATTCCAGTCACCCATGACTATTAAATTTTCGTCTCCCTTCACTATCTGAATAATTTCTTTTATTTCATCATACATTTCTTCAATTTCTTCGTCATCTGCAGAGCTAGTTGGCATATAAACTTGTACTACTGTAGTAGGTGTGGGCTTCGTATCTATCTTGGCCACAATAATGCGTTCACTATGCTGTTTGTAGTAGCTTACCCGCATTCCTAGTTTCCTATTCAATATTAAACTTACTCCTGCATTACCCCTATTTGACTTTGTGTTTATAACCCTATAGTCACCTGACCAGAAGTGTTGTTCCTCCTGCCACCGAACTTCACTAATTCCCACTATATCTAACTTTAACCTATCCATTTCCCTTTTTAAATTTTCTAACCTGCCTGCCCGATTAAGTGATCTGACATTCCACGCTCCGATCCGTAGAACGCCAGTTTTATTTCTCCTGATAACGACGTCCTCTTGAGTAGTCCCCGCCCGGAGATCCGAATGGGGTACTATTTTACCTCCGGAATATTTTGCCCAAGAGGATACCATCATCATTTAATCATACAGTAAAGCTGCATGCCCTCGGAAAAAATTACGGGCGTAGTTTCCCCTTGCTTTCAGCCGTTGTCTGGCCTTTCAACAGATACCCCTCCATTGTGGTTGTACCTACGGTACGGCTATCTGTATCGCTGAGGCACGCAAGCCTCCCCACCAACGGCAAGGTCCGTGGTTCATGGGGGGGTGCATATTGGTGCATATTGATTAAAAATCTCAACAATGATGTATATCAATGTTTTTCTTAAGTAACCTTAATGTCTTAATAATCATTTATTGAATATACTCTAGCAGTTATTTGTATGATCAGATGTGCACTTTTGTTGGGGAATGGAAGTACTGTCCTACCATCACCCTAACTACCACAAAACACACAGGGATCTATACTACACATAAATGGGATCCATCTTTCTACAGCATATGGACTGTAGTAAAGGAGATTGGGATAGTTAGCTTTTTCATTGTTGTATTCACTATGGAATACTGTTTAGTGTATGTTGTCTCCAGGCTTTTCATTTGAAAAAAATTGATTAGTCCTTATACTAACAGTAGTGTAAATGATACGTAAAATTCTTTCTTCTTATGGAGATCATCAGCTCAAGTTATTTGGAGAACTTGTTCTTATGTCCTATTTTCACATTCATGGTTTACATTGCAATGGGTGCTGGAATGTTTTATGTCATCATTTTGATTTCTAAAGGAAGAAATCCTCAGTTATTCGGAGAAACTGTTGTTATGTCCTATTTTTACATTCATGGTTTACATTGCTATGGGTGCTGGAATGTTTATTGTCATCATTTTGATTTCTAAAGGAAGAAATCCGTTAGTGTCTGCGCTAACAAATAATGAGTTTTCTTCTTTCTAGATTGGCAGCCAAGTTCAGTTTTCTCTGATACCTGCAAAAAGATTATTAGTACATGAAATATTTTTAAATTTTTAATTAACCCTTTGTGGTTCTCTTGCTTTCATTTTATTATGATTTACTCCCATCTCTGGTCCTTTCCTCCCTTGTTTGATTTCTATTACTATCTGAAAAGATTTCATTAGTGGCATACGTATATGCATTATAAATTCTACAGCACTGCATTTGTCTGTGTTTACTTGTGACAGTGAAAAACTATATGACACTAACCTGAATGTTACCTTGTTCCACAATTTTAGTTTTACCTTTCTACACAATTTGCATTGTTAGCATTTCTGCCTTTTTTTTAGAGCTATTCGCTGAACTACTTTTGTGTGTGACTCCATTGACTTCTCAAAAAAGTTTGCTTAACGTAGAATAATCATAACAATGATGATTTATTAATAATATAATAATCGAAGTGTCTTCCACAGATCTTCTTACAAAATATTTGCTATTGGAGGCATCTGCACTAGACCTCAAGGCATCTTACCTTCATTTACTTATTTTAATATGGAGGAATTCCTTTGAATCCTATTGTATTACTTAACACTAATCCTTCTCTGGGAGTGGCGTCATCTTGTTATTTTAACTGTGCTTTCAACATCTGTTCCTACTGGCAGCTCACCAATGATAAGTGTTATTATGCATCAACTATTGGAGTGCTCTGAAAACTGACGTTATGCTTTAGCAATTAGAAGTTTCTATACATAACATGTCTCTTCGTAATATGTGAAGAATAATCATTTCATCACTTAGTAAGCGCTGAAACATTTTATTAAGCTCATGATACAACAGTCAGTATCGTTTATTATTTAAAAATTGTAGGACTGTTGAAATATTTTCCGTGAAGGCAATGGCGACCATGTCCTTGCACAAGGTAGTAAATCTCTTTCTCTCTTAAAAGGAAAGCTGCAGCTAAGGCTGTGACGTATTTTTAAGACCTGTCTGCTGCACTTACACACAAACAAAGGTGAACTGGTAACAGCGTCCTAAGCTGGGCGACGAACTCCCGCTCATGCATTTGGCTTTCACCAACCTTGTGGCCAGCTGTGTCAAGCTAAAGGAAAAATTAAAATAGTTCACTCTCGCTTCACTGTCTCTCGAAAGCTTATTGCGGCGTTGTAGATTCTTACCTTGAGTGGAAACTTGTTTTTAACATAATGAAGAAAATACATCTTAAGACTAACATATGATATAGAAAATATACATAAAAGAATACACTTGAAAATACACGGATTATTCAGTGAATGGCTGTATGTCTGAAATACGACATAGGCCTTTAGTCTTGTGAGTACGTAAAGTTTCCAGTAAAACCGCATTGTCATTTCTATTATAGCATGCTTTTGTTACTGGCTGTGCTAGCCACAGTACTACTTCAAGGGAATTGTTTCGAGGATCTGGTGACCTGATTTTTGCTGCTTTACATCATCACTGGGTTGTCAGTCTGAAACTGGTGGTTGCGGTTGTCTGAGGAGAATTATTTCCCTGGAAGCTATCATTGTTTCTTCTGTTACCGGTGTTTCTAAAATTTATCTTACCATTGAAGTGTCCATTCTGGAAATTTCCATTGTGTCTGTTTCTTTGAAAATTACCAGAGTTGCCATTGAAATGTTGATTCGGCACACTGTCTTTGTCATAATGTGTTTGCTAATGGTTTTTCTGGTCGTAATTGTTGCAGTTGTTAAGACTACTGTTAAAACCTTGCATAGGCTGATTGTTCTGCGCCAACGGTGGGTTCTTTGGAAATTGTTGCTAATAGTCATGTTGGTATGCATCAACTTCCAGTTCTTGCAAAAGACCAGTGAACTCGTCAGTATTGTCTTTGCATCTACTAGATACAGTGACATATTTTATGTAAGTGGACAGTTTTGATATGCAAATACCCGTTCTGCAGGAGTGTACGAATTGTCTAAATACTGGTTTCTACGCACCATGTTCTCAAAGTACAATGTTGAGGTGGTAAATTCCGATCTTTCGAACGGTTTCTGGTTTAATGTGCTGGTTTTTACGCGTGACTGAGATGTGAGAGATCAGTACGCCGTCAAAACTGCGTGCTGAAATTCTGTCAATGATCTGCATTGTTGCGCTATTGAACGCATTCTAGAAGCCATCTCATTCCAAATCAGAGCACATGAATTCCAACTGCTTTGCAATCGGCCTTTCAGGGGGTAAAGAATAATGGACTTGATCAATCCAGGCCCTTGCATTTATTTCTTTACTAGCATTATGAAATGTTTTAAATTTCATTCATGAAGGAAGTGTTTGTAATCGATCCTATCATCCCTTCTTGTTTCAAAATTGGGAGAACAGAATTTCATCGATTGTTTTGGTTGTTGCCTAGTGTAATATTCAGGCCGGTGGACACTAGTGCTAAAGCACTTGTGGGCATTCTATTGTTGTTTGTGTGTCCTGTGTAGACTCAATAAACATGCCGCTGAGGTCATCCATTACATTGTTTGGCCGGCTGGAAATGTTCTGGAGAGTTAATCTCGTCATTAGTGGTGCCTGCATTTGGAAGTTCCCTGAGGTCTCTAATGCGATTTGCGGATCTCGTGTTGTGAGCCATTATTAGTAATAATCAAAAACGTATGATAGAAAATAATTTCTCACCAACGAATCTATCTCGTTAAAAAATGACTTGCAAAACAGAGATAATGATTTCTGCTAACGCAAGATAAATTGACTGCCACTTAGCATCAGGAATGTCACACGCAAAGAAATGATGTTCCTAACTCTTAGCACCTTGAGAATGAGTCATGAAATATGTCACAATTCTTATAATTAACATACATGGACAATAATACAAGATTGTCGCTGAAAAAGAAAGTACATATATAATTAGTAACATGGCAGTGCAGCTGTAACCACCGTGTGTGTAATGTTGATCTACGTCTATGGGCACTCTGCAAATCACATTTAAATGCCTGGCAGATCTTACTCTGTTTCTGTAATTTTCAATGGTGTGTAGCAACAGAGTTCGCCATGTGTAATGTATAATTATGCAACCAATATGTCACGTAGCTACAGCTGATATTGCCTATGTTCATCTGTGAAAATAGACTCGATGAGCAACGTGAGCTGTCAGTAAACAGAATATAGCCTGCTTAACATTGTGTGCGTGTTGTATGAGTGTCAGTGTCACTGTCATTTAAGCCCCCAACAGATCGTTACATGAAAATCTTGAAACTAACGTTTGGATAAGCTATTTGAATATGAATTTACAAGTGATACAGAATCTGGCTTGTGCAACAGGATTTAGTGGATTAGAGTACATGATATGTTGTGGTGTGTCAGAGTCTGTGTTTTGGCCCTAAGTTTTGCACTCACCTCTTTAAATGACTGCCTCTTTCCATGTGATTTACAGCAATTCGCTGCAGCATGCTGCAGTAGCGGCTAAAGCGTATTTTTACTAAGAACGAGTTTAATAAAAAAGAGTTCGCTTGGGCCAGAAGGTATTTCATAAATTAAGTCTATTTACAAATTTCAGAATCATCGTAATCCATAACCAATAATAGACAATAACAATTACAATGACATAGGTATCAATAATGACAGAGTGCCAGATTAACAAATTATTTCAATTTGGAAGTTATATTAACATTTAATAACCATGGCATTTATATATTAATTAGATGTGGATAATAATAATAATTATTTGAAAGATAAGGAGGCCTCTTTAACTGACAAGCAAAACATTGGATTATTGCGAACTCAGACTAGCAATCACAAGCCTAACGCTGCAATTACTTTTACGCAATGCTTGCGCATTTTACCTTGAATTCCATCTTCAAGCGCAGTTAAGCCATTTAAATCTCCTGGCTATATAAATGAAATCAGCTCTTGAGTGCGGTAGGACTTGCCATCAACGACATGAGGGCAGCGTGACACGTCTTCTGTCTCCGAGCTCTCGACCGACGCTACTACTCTCGCAGACAGACCTTGCCTCACAACAGTGCTTAGAATCGCGCTCCCATTTTCCGCCCTCAGATTGTTAATATCGATATCTGAGTGCTTATATAATGCTAAGAATAGCGTTAAGTCGTATATATTTTTTTTCAATGTAATGGAGAGTTCTGACACAATCGTTATAAGACCTCTGAATGTGACTGTAAGTTATCGAATAAAGCTCGTCTATCTAGTTCAGAGGCATCCTCTACACTGTCTACTTTCTCATGTACAATTTCAGTGATATCAAAAGACTGTTGCGTCTCCTAAGAAATATTTGATTTATGACCAATGGCTTCAGTGGAAGTTTGTGCTTTTGGCGAAGATAAAAATTTCAAACAGTTGACGTCTTCTTCCTCCTTTGAAATCCAGTCCTCGAACCTCAAACAGGCTAGCTTGCCATCGTTTTCAGACAAGAAGTCAACACCTAGTATCATTTTTGTAGTAAGAAGGGTCACAATTGAGAAGGTGGCAGGAAACTGATGACCTTGGCAAACGAAATCCTAACGTGTTGGGTCTCTGACCTCCAGTCTTTCCAGAAGCGCAGCCTTAATTGTGGTTCGTTGCAATGAAAATGTTGGACAAACAGTTAATTCCTGACATTTATGAAAGAGGCCTCACTGATAACCAAGTAGGACTACCTGAGTCTAATACTGCTGATAAAGACCACAGTCCAACATAAACTGACACTGTAAAATGGATTAAGATGTTTTGATTGTCCATCTTCTCTTCCAACAAGGGTTTATAATATCATCAAACTGGACAAAATTTTTTCTACTCTTCTCTGGATCCTTGTCGCTTTCCTAAGCAGTCACCAAAATCCAGTACAATATCATTAGACATGTTATCTAGAGCTTGTCGACGTGCATCTGTTTCACATTCACTATCACCATCTCACCAAGGCATGTAAAAGTTACCCAGTCAAAAGCGCTAATTCCCTTTAAATTTAGCGCTAAGTCCTCAGTAGGATGTATATTAATAGGATTATGGTCAGTTTCACCTAACATCTGATCCTCATTTAGATTACTAATAGGCAACCACTGTTCATTTTGTCCACTAATGGGTTCACAATGTATGATTTTTAGGGCACGAATGGAGGAATTCTCTGTATCGAGAAACGAGTTGTTTGCTTCATGTGCCATCACACATCCCTGTGATGGCCTGTCAAGTTTAACAATATCACGAGGATTAGGTGATATAATCCCAACTACTTCGGCACGTTGTTGAGGACTAAAATTTCCACGATCGCGCCCCTCCTGATTTTTCCGTAAAAAAATACGTTATGGTCATGCGAAGTATCTCGTGTTTGGTTGTAATGATAGTCATGTGATCTGAAACCAGTGTTCTTAGTTTCTCGATTTGAATTAAGGTTTCGTCTTTCACTCCAGTTACGGTTATTTCTTTCATTATACTGATATCTATTGGAATCGACATTATTGCCGTAACTTCTTTAGTTCTTAAAACTGCGATCTCTGTTACTGCCTCTGAAATTGCCGAGATTTTTCAACTGTTCTCTCGGATGCCAATTGCTCAATCGACTGTTAGAGAAATGATTATTCTGTTCATAATTATTGTTACGATTTGAAGAATATCCTTCATCTGATCTGTTACGCTGAGATTGGAAATTTTCTCTGTTGCTGTCTCTGTATTTATTTTTCGAGTAAAATTCCTCACTGTCAAGTTCGAGTTCTTGGAATAAATTTTGAAAAGACTCAATGTCATTTTTACGTCGACCTGCAGAAAGAAAAATGTCGGAAGTGTGTCGGTAGTATAGTCAAACAAATTCTTAATAATTCAGAGGGACTGAACGGATTCGGAAAGAACGGACTCTTGCGTATCATATCCTGAAAATAGTCTGTCGGGCTAGTAAAGACTTATTGTTCAAAATTCTTTAGCATAATGATATTTTTTTCGACTCTGTCGTACATGTTTCAGACCAGTGTGTCTATAAGAATTCATGATAAAATTCATCTTCCGTTTGGCATTCTTTTGCGATTGCTCTCATTCTTGTGGCTGGTTCAGATTCTAAGAGGCCGCATATGCATTCAACTTTATGACCAATTGTCCATGAAGGTGGCAAACAGAACTGGAATCGTTGTAGTCACTCTCTGGGGTCTATGTCACTGGAAGAATTCCGAAAACCGTTAAACTTCCGAAATCTAAAAATGGAAGTTAGTAATCGAAAGAATAGTTCTTGTGAGAGGGCAAATTATTTTTCGAGCTATGTAAGGTATCCGCGCTGTCTTGTCTGCGTAACGCACTGCGTTCGAGTATCCGTTCACCTACATACCAGGGGTCAGAAAGTTCGTCAGAAGTATTAAAACGCAAAGTGTGACTAAAGACATCATCATCCTGTCACTGATTTTCCGTACAATGTGCGAAATACGATCATGAAGTTCCTTCAAATCAGACTTGTGCTGTTGGTTAATGGTTATTTGTCCCTGTTTAAAACGTTGAAGACAAAGATATTCTGCCGAATCGACAGAGGGACAGGCTGTGTAACATCATAAATTTTATCCACATTCGATTACAGAAAGTTCGACTACCTGTTTGGTAACGATATTTAAATGTTTTGATGGCCTTAAGCGACGCACACTGCTCTTGAAGACTTGTACCTAGGTTTCGCACTGACTATCCTATTGTTTCAACTGTGAAATTTCGGCTGTTTCAATGTGGTCAGCCCTCGACTTTAGATTACTTACTACAGGGTTGAACTCCTTACATACATCTTGCTTAATCTGTTTCATCTCATACATGAAACACTTAATCTCTTCCCTCTCACTTTCTTTAATCTCTTCTTTCAGGCTTTTATTGTCTTCCTTAACGCTTTTAAACTCTGATAATAGTATATGCAAAACGTCGTTGTCCTTATCTTCCGAACTACTACCAGGAGTGGAGACTGGCTTAGTCTGATTAACACTTATGGATGCAAAGCAAGAAACTGACTGTTGTGACAAATTACATCCTACAGCCTCAGTTTAGAAAGCAAAATTTCCATATGCACTTTCCTGTTCCATGGTTGATACCGAAAAATTGCCCTGATCACTCCTGTCAAGTATTGTCCATCTGTCTCAGTTACATCAATATTATGAGAGGATCCTCGTCCAGTTGTCCCTTTCCTGTCTACAGAATTACAAAAACTCACATCAACTGCAGCTCTGGCATTTGACATAGCTCTGGCAGCTTCGAAATTTTAATTCAACTACAGTAATACAGCAAGAAAGAAGGAAATATCGCAGACACTGAAGATCAACACTAATCATAAAACTAATAAAAATTATTTCCCATAAATCTTAAGGAAAACTGAAAAATGTTTAAATTATCACTGGTAGAATTCACTGAATAAATGCAAGTACGAACTTCTGATAATTTCACTGTGCAATGAAGTACCTAAACTTCAGTAAAGGACGCAAAATAGCTTATACCAAGGAAAAAATACTGTCTGTCTAGCCATATAACACTTCAAAGTTCAGTAAACAAGAATGCTTTTAAGTGGGAGTACATAATTGGCAATAGCAAAGATAAATTGCAAACATTACTCATTCTAAGTGTAATATAACACTACAAATGCATAAAATGAAAGAATCTCAGTTCCAATACACTCTGAAATACTTCTCGTAAATCAGTATTAAAAACAGCAGAAAATACAGAGAATTCTATTCCTGCTCAAACAAATTATAACCGTTCTCCAGGAATTTTGTCTATATTGTTCACTGGTAATAAATATTTAAAACAAACTGTGTTGCTGTAACGGCATGCAGTGTATAATCATAGCAATTGTTGCGTCACAAACCTTGAAAATAAGTGCTACGTCAGTACCTATAACTGAAATTTTAATTTGTGGTTGCAGAACGAATCCTAATCATACTGCAAAAATCAGCAGATTGCCATATAAATTCGTGTACTAGCAGAGAAGATCGACAGGTGAGACGTTTCTCGTTAACGCTTCTAAACTCGTGTTTGTAGTTTGTATTTGTTGAAATACATGTTTGCAAATATGAGGTTGGTGCCTGAAAAGTTTCTATAAAATTTATTTTGTTATCGAATTACATAAACCTCAGTACAGTGTGACAGAACTGTGAAAATTTAAAGTGGAACGGAAATATGTGAAGCTCACGCTACACGATGCGAAATCCAAACTAACCGGTACATCAAACAATTCGCCTGCAAAAAAGCGATCAGTTTTCAATAGAATTTACGTGTGCTATCTGACTGCAGGACAGAATGATTCTGATGAAAGTGTTGGCCCTGAATATCGTTAATCCTTATCTTAGTCTTGCCAGAAATCACTGTATCAGAATTGTTACTGTAATCACAGAGCAAATGAAAATGAAATTTAACGCATCTGCTTCTCTGATAAAACTACTTCAAAACTCACGAGTGAGCACTTTCATGAAATCTTTTACTGTGTGAAACCTCTGAATTGATACGATATTATTTTCATAAGTACACTCTGACAATCACTGTTTTCTACAGTGTACATGAATTTTGAGGATAGATAAGTTTTCTGGTGTACCTGTGCGCACGGGACGCATGTTTACTCTGCAACCTTTTTCCATAAATAATAATGATGTGAGAGTGAAATATCAAATTGATTTACCGTACTTCAAATATGCAATGCAAGATGGTATCTCACCAATTTTCACAAAAATGCTTCTAGAGCACAGAACTCGCGATGTTCAATGCGAGTATAAAAAACACATTCATAAGGTAAATAAAGAAAAATGAGGAACTAGACTTAACGACTGATAAATGAGAACAAAGATTCCAAATATAACTATGCATTATTAAGCCACTACAACATATACCCTTTCACAAAGCTCTCACAACTAGACAAGTTACCAAAATCTTTCCTAATAATTCTCCTGTGCACAGTTATCTTCCTTAACAATTGTTTCAACTATTAGATAAAATCATATGTCGCAATATAAAATTTCTATGGCACACTTCAGCTATGTGCAATGTTCTAACAATAAGAAACTACATAGTTACAAACATGAAAAAACTGCATTACCTTAACATTTGAGTTCCTACTACATCCATTACTATTTGATAAAACTTCCTCAAAAACATATTATTAAAAAATCCTTTTTAAATAATACTGCCTCCACAACACAGCCAGGCAGCTTCCATACATTTGAAAGCAGGACATCGCCAGATTGACTAACACACACTGCCCACTGCTCTCATCAAAAAGAGTGAGCTGTCTGACCAATGTCTGTGGTCTCAAGAACAGACTTACAAAGAATATGGTTATATCGATACTACAGAGATTGAGTACACAATAAATTCACAACTTTCTTTACGTTTATAGTCAAAACTTTTTAAAAATTGTAATAACAAGTTAGGACAATTCCCTTTCAAATGTATCAGTATTACAACACAAGATCTTTCAGCTAACTCTGCATGATTGTATAATAATATACTAACTAATGTTCAGCCGAGTCAATTGTGCCACCATGACTCTTAGGAACATACGGGTATTCCTCCAAGACCCGTGGATACTGCTAGTGATGCGCCTTCATGCCCTCTAGCGGAAACTTAAAATGCAATCTCACTGAATATGTGAAGAATGTGAACATCAGAGTGGCAAGTCCACTCACGTTTGAACACCTCTTCAGGATGCTGCGGCTCGGGGATCCGGATATTATCGAAGTTTCGTTATGTTTTATATCTTTAGGGGTGTCCCCCTTTCTGAATCCCTGGAACTAATCATAGCGAAGTTGAGGATTGTCACTAAACTTTATAGGCACGTTCTGTCACCAACTGTAAGTAGCCTGTTTGTATGTAGGCAGCGCTATAGACTGTGTTAACATCTCTGACAGCGCTTTGCGCCCTTGGCAAGAGATTCTGTGGTTGGACGGACTAGCAGTTAGCAAGTGGATAGAAAAGTGCACGGACATGTTTTTCTTAATGGAGACTCTCTGTTGGTAGGACATACATTGTAAAGTGAGACGCTAGGAAATGTAGAATGGTCGATGTTGTTGATAGTACTTGGCTAGTAGAATTATTGACAACTATATAATTTTTGGAACTGGTTGTCATATTGAAAGTTAATCCATTCATCACTATATAAATGACTGAGAATGTACGCAGAAGTTTTAGAGGTATAACAACATTTATTTTTCAAAAGAAAAAAAAGAAAAATGATACTAAACAAATTCTTGATTGATTACTATTGTAACTAACCTGTTACTACGGGTTATTTCTTATTATTTGGAATGGAAATACTTATTGCTTATGAAAATAACGTGAGAAGAGTAGGGTCGCCAACGACTCTAACCATACAACCAATCAAAGATTGGGTCGAGTCGGAAAATAAATTAATTTGATCACAGACCAAAAACTCACAAAAATGCATACGTTGTGATGTCGCTCATAGGGGATACGATGTAATTAATAGTATTCCCCGTGTACTGTTCACGACAATCAAACATTTAAAATAAAATAGCACATGCAAGAACACTGTGCAGAAGATCAGCTCCCAGCAACACACCTGAAAATAAGACTTAATCTGAAGCATTTGTTATAAAATACAAGGGGAGACTTATTACTGGATCTGTGCATAAGGAAACGCATTGGATGTGCTAACGGGAAAGCTACGAGGTGAGTGGCTTAGGTTCAAAAACGTAATCTCGGTACACAATAGAAAATTGTAGATAAAATCATTTATTCCGAAGATAAGGATGTGACGCGTACACACGTTTCCTGATAACACGTGGTTTGTGGAGACACAATTTCTAGGTATAGTGCCCAAATTCCAACAATATCACATCACACAATCATGTTAACATTATCTAAAACAAACATGCGATCGGACAGTTAGTGATGCCTGTAGACCAACAACTATAATGTTCTATCACGTGGTTGGCTCCCCACGGACGAAAGACACATAAAGCAAGGAAAATTTACGAGAAGGCAAAGCTCTAAATATTTAGAAAGGTGAAAGCTTATGCAGGCACAGCTGAAGGCAAACAGACATTCATACAGAAGCGAGTGCTCACTTCTTATCGACACCTTCGCGTGGCGCTCTTCCGGCGGATCCAAGTCTGCTACAGAAATTTGCTAAAAGAAAAATCTGCCAAAGTTTTGCATTCCTTGCTGCGACAAGGCAAAGCAATCTTCCAGATTTGAAAAGCGAGACGAAAAGCTAACAGCTCTCCCCTCGCCAAGTAACAGCGCGCCACGCGGTCAATCTAACTCGCCCTTCTTCGACTGGAACACAGCTGTGGAAAGCAGGACATCGCCAGATTGACTAACACACACTGCCCACTGCTCTCATCAAAAAGAGTGAGCTGTCTGACCAATGTCTGTGGTCTCAAGAACAGACTTACAAAGAATATGGTTATATCGATACTACAGAGATTGAGTACACAATAAATTCAGATCGCAATTTACTTTTTACCAGAGCCACACCCGTTCGCTGGTCGTACCAAGGACCAATTTGGCTCACTTATAGGACAGAGCGCACAAGCGATTCAATCGAAGCTTTTAAGACTGCGAACTCGAGTGCATGAATGAAATTCACAACTCGCGGGGAAGAAGTAGAGATAATGACCCTAACTCGCCAGATTCTCCAGAGAAGAATGACGATGGACGAAATGGGGGAAAACATTGATCAAATCGAAACCAAAATTCAAACTTCAATGGGAATGACCAGACATCATGCAAAATAGAAGAAAACGAGGAAAATAAAATCATAACAACAACAACAATTACCGACGAAACGGAACTGGAGAGAGCAACGGAATTCGAACCAGGATCAACAGGATTCTAGGGACCAACAGCGAGGCAATATCAGCACATACAACGGTCAAAGTCAATGGAATGACCAATGTAGCGAATACGTGGAATTGAGGCCACCTAACCCATCGCAGGGGTCACACAGAGAAAATTCAACCAGGAATTGATACACAGCTACTGCGGATTCAGCTCAAAACAATGCCGCAGAAACTATCGGAAAGAACGCTATTAAGCTGTTAGAGTACTAAGATACAAGAGAACTGCAACGGGAGAAGAAGGTGTAGTATGTAATTGGCTCCATGGATGAACTGTCTAACGTAATTTAATGTTGATATTGTGTTGCTTAGCATAATTTTCCATTTGTTCTATTTCGATGTTAATTTGTTTGTTTGTCATTTCCATTAGTTTTCAGCATGAGTCCTTGCTGAATGTGGTCAAATGATTTGCGTATTTGTGACATGTTGAAGACAACATTCACTTGCGGGTGGCAGATTGAATTAAAACTCCGTTGCACGTGATATGTCGTCACCAGTTGGCACTTTTTGTGGCATATCAAACCGGGCACGTTGCAATACTGAGTACTCCAAACAAATGAGCACTGCTATTACTTCCTCAGCCCTCACAAATGTTGCCCAATTTCCGCAATTGAGCATTGTACTATGTCGTAGGATTCTCGTAGAAGAGCCTTGACAAGTGTCACCATGGCCACTGAAATTGTTTCTGTTTACCTTCCGTGGTTTCTTGTACACTGCCAAAGGACGCATGTACATCGCTTTATATCTTTCGTGCTATCAAGCCGGTAAATCGCGCCATAGAGCATGTGTGTCTCTACTTTCGGATGAGTTTTGTATGTTGTTAGCGGTCCACGCTTTGAGCGCGTGTCGACGCTAAGACGCAGTGTGTTATGAGCATGTGAGTCTAGATTTTCGAATGTGTTTCATATGGTGTTAGTGGTCCTAGCTTCGGGTGTGTGTCGATGCTATGACTCAATGTGATATGAGCCCTCGCCGGTTGTGCAATTTAGTCTGTCTCATAGTAGAATTTTGCCAGCTCCATGTGAGCGCCGTTGGCGAAACATATATATTTTACATAGTACAAGGATGCCTCCTGTGTCCACTGTCAGGATTACTGCTACTGAAATGAAAAAAGACCTTACTGAATTATATATATATATATATATATATATATATATATATATATATATATATATATACTCCTGGAAATTGAAATAAGAACACCGTGAATTCATTGTCCCAGGAAGGGGAAACTTTATTGACACATTCCTGGGGTCAGATACATCACATGATCACACTGACAGAACCATAGGCACATAGACACAGGCAACAGAGCACGCACAACGTCGGCACTAGTACAGTGTATATCCACCTTTCGCAGCAATGCAGGCTGCTATTCTCCCATGGAGACGATCGTAGAGATGCTGGATGTAGTCCTGTGGAACGGCTTGCCATGCCATTTCCACCTGGCGCCTCAGTTGGACCAGCGTTCGTGCTGAACGTGCAGACCGCGTGAGACGACGCTTCATCCAGTCCCAAACATGCTCAATGGGGGACAGATCCGGAGATCTTGCTGGCCAGGGTAGTTGACTTACACCTTCTAGAGCACGTTGGGTGGCACGGGATACATGCGGACGTGCATTGTCCTGTTGGAACAGCAAGTTCCCTTGCCGGTCTAGGAATGGTAGAACGATGGGTTCGATGACGGTTTGGATGTACCGTGCACTATTCAGTGTCCCCTCGACGATCACCAGTGGTGTACAGCCAGTGTAGGAGATCGCTCCCCACACCATGATGCCGGTTGTTGGCCCTGTGTGCCTCGGTCGTATGCAGTCCTGATTGTGGCGCTCACCTGCACGGCGCCAAACACGCATACGACCATCATTGGCACCAAGGCAGAAGCGACTCTCATCGCTGAAGACGACACGTCTCCATTCGTCCCTCCATTCACGCCTGTCGCGACACCACTGGAGGCGGGCTGCACGATGTTGGGGCGTGAGCGGAAGACGGCCTAACGGTGTGCGGGACGGTTGCGAATGGTCCTCGCCGATACCCCAGGAGCAACAGTGTCCCTAATTTGCTGGGAAGTGGCGGTGCGGTCCCCTACGGCACTGCGTAGGATCCTACGGTCTTGGCGTGCATCCGTGCGTCGCTGCGGTCCGGTCCCAGGTCGACGGGCACGTGCACCTTCCGCCGACCACTGGCGACAACATCGATGTACTGTGGAGACCTCACGCCCCACGTGTTGAGCAATTCGGCGGTACGTCCACCCGGCCTCCCGCATGCCCACTATACGCCCTCGCTCAAAGTCCGTCAACTGCACATACTGTTCACGTCCACGCTGTCGCGGCATGCTACCAGTGTTAAAGACTGCGATGGAGCTCCGTATGCCACGGCAAACTGGCTGACACTGACGGCGGCGGTGCTTAAATGCTGCGCAGCTAGCGCCATTCGACGGCCAACACCGCGGTTCCTGGTGTGTCCGCTGTGCCGTGCGTGTGATCATTGCTTGTACAGCCCTCTCGCAGTGTCCGGAGCAAGTATGGTGGGTCTGACACACCGGTGTCAATGTGTTCTTTTTTCCATTTCCAGGAGTGTATATATGTTTCGCCAACGGCGCTCACATGGAGCCGGCAAAATTCCATATATATATATATATATATATATATATATATATATATATATATATATATCAGTAAGGTCTTTTTTCATTTCAGTAGCAGTATTCCTGACAGTGGACACAGGAGGCATCCTTGTACTATGTAAAATTACATGTACAATCATAATTGCCACTACAGAGATTTCAGGCAAATCACCAGCACCTGTGTGAGTAGAAGCACTTCCTAACCACTTCAGTGTCAGCAGACAACACAGCCAGACTGCGAGAAATAAGAGAGGAGTATACAAGGAATAAAATGCATGAAATTTCGCCTCGGTAGTCTTAGCAAAGGCATAAGGTCGTACAAAAGTTAGTATTTAGTAATGGGAGAAGTCTGCACGTTTGGTGGAGGTATAGAAATAGCGCCGGCGTAAAATTAGAGTGCATGACAGGAGTAGAACTAACCAAAAACTAACAACATGTGCACACATAAACAAAGTCACCTCACACTACATAATTTCCGTCCATACAACGTTAAAAGGGCCCTGCAGTCATTAAATTTCTTTTTGAACTTGCATCCTTAGTAATAAAATAAATAAATATTTTAAGTATAAAAATTTTGTATTCATAATTACTTCCTTTTCTGTAAATTGATTATATCGATGTAATGACATTTGTGAGAGAATATGGCACTTAACCACACTTGAGGACTGTGCAGACTCCAGAACCAACAAGGCAGACTGGACGTCACGGCCGCACGCCAGCCAGTGAGAGGCAAGTGGAGGGGAGAGCCCCAGAGGAGGCGGCACATCACAAGCCAGCTCAGACAGTGGGACGCCACAACCTGCCGGCAGCAACATCCTAGCAGCCAACGACCCACCAGGGTACTAATTGAGGGACAAGCGAGTCATGTGGCACCACAGTCGATGAGTGTGCTGAACCTTACCAACTCAGCGGGGTGGTGAGAGTGATGTGTCCCGTCGACAAAGTGCTAGCTAATCCAATGTCCCGTGCGTTACTATGCGGAGTCCGACGTCCCACGTCCCACTAATGCCGAATGGATTTCTACGCCAGGGGGCAAGTAGCACGTCAAATGGAATGCTGTTATGCCGGTCACTGATGGCTAGCTGCTGCCTGACCAGGATGACGCCAAGGGTCCAGCTGTGGTCTGTAAGCTGCCCAAGATGATGGATGTTGCCCCAACACCAGATACTGTCCTGAGAGGAGAGGAAATGCCAGAGATGTCTGCCACTACTTTTGCCACGTCATGTGCTGAGTGAGAGGCCATTCCACTCTGGCGCAAATTGATGTTCTTCAATCCTACCAATCACGGTTTGTGCGTGTGCATTAGTGCAATGTTCTCAATTTGTGTGAGATTTTCAATTGTAAATTTGTCTCCCCAGGTACCCTCGTGGAGGGAGCAATAGGATACCTTTCTGTAATAACATTATGTAATATTTTTTTGTGTTTTTGTATATATCAATTGAACTGTCTTGATTGTGATGTATATGTTTGTTCTGCACATTTATTAATGCCCTGGTTATGTGCCTGTATTTGTTTTCATGTTGTAGAAAATAAGACACAAATTTACACAACTTAGGTAATGAGGCAAACAGATTACACATGTGAGTTTCTTGCTCACTCAGAATTTTAGAATGTATGTGTTTGATGATTGAGACCAAATGAGTGATAGAGAGCCTCACGGGATTAGCCGCGCGGTCTAAGGTGCTGCAGTCATAGACTGTGCGGCTGGTCCCGGCGGAGGTTCGAGTCCTCCCTCGGGTATTGGTGTGTGTGTTTGTCCTTAGGATAATTTAGGTTAAGTAGTGTGTACACGTAGGGACTGATGACCTTAGCAGTTAAGTACCATAAGATTTCACACACATTAAAAAGTGATAGAGAAGGGCTAATCAGTGAGCTGAGAACCGTTCATACTCCAGGACATTGTAAATGATCAGGGACAATAGATATCTCTGACCTCAGAATACGGTGTGAACGTGTATGTTTCTTTGACACAAGGCCTTTTAACCGCATATCAAGTGTTTATCGGAGGTCCGTGACGCAGCAATGACCCCTGGGTCTAATGTAATTCATACTGCTCACAAAAAGTTTTCAAGTACACTCACTGGCTTGTAGCTTCATGAGAGTGAATGACTCCTGGAATGAATGAGATCAAACTAGGATGAGTTTTAGCCATGGGCAATCCTGATTGGCAAAGTTACCTTTTTACATATATATCTGTTATCAGGATGAGATTCTCCTACTATTTTCAATCATTCCCTCTAGTTCGTGTCGCTCTTAACAATACTGAAGTGAGACACTACCCACACAGAAATCAATGGCAGGTAGAGAGCAGTGAGAGAGGACAAGTTACTCTCTCGCCTATTTTTTGTGTATGGAAAATTATTAAAAATTTTGTTACAACCTGACACAGCATGAGTGAGACTCCAGAAAGTTAATGGCCTGAGCAGATGTTGATGGCGCCTGGTAGGGCGCTAAAAGCATAAGGTATTTTTAAGGTTCTTAGCTCATAGAAACAGCTTGTTGGGAGTTGTGAAAAATTAGCAGTGAGCCCATCCATCAGTAAATCCTGGCAGACAGGCCCACAGCCGAGCAAGGCAGTCAGGTCAGCCCCTTGTCAAGACAGGGCTCCAGCAGAACAATACTGAGATACCTGCAGTGGTGCCAGTGGAAGGCTAGGCTGGGGGCGATGGACTGAAGGAACGCATTTACACAGTGGAGTTGTAAACCAGGCATTGTGTGCAGAGCCACGCGTAATAAAAATTCCCAAGTTTTCGTGTTCGCCGATACTGCAAATGGGCCTGTGAACCACTTCCATCAGCCGCCTCATTTGTATAAGAAACTCCGGTGTTTGACAAATATTTAGAAATACAATCTTTATCACACCTCATAGTTAGGACTAACAAGCTCCAAGACACAGGCGATTTAGATACAGATCATTAAGATTGTATCTGTTCGCTTGTTGGCATGAGAAGTGACACGACTTCGGAGAAAATAATCTTCCCCCTCCACAAAAACTTTAAAAAGACACTGACTGGCGGTTTCTTCGTTTCCCAGAGATGCAGGTTTCTTATCTCTTGCCCTGGTTCGACGTAAGTTTGTGCTGTCGTGTGGGAGGGGAGATTTAGCGCATCTAGTGCCCTGTGATTGGCTGAAGACGGCGTGAAGGCAGTGTCGTTCGTGCACTTTTTGGGGAAATGTTTTTCTTTTTTCTGGAGGTGAGAAGCACTCGGGTGCTGGACTTTGGTCTGGTAAGCACCTCTGGTTGATGCTATGGCATGTGTGACTGGTGCTTGGGACCTTTCCTAAGGCTGACTTCACTTCTGAGTAGTTTAGATTGAGAAGCCTGTGGTGAAATTCTTACTGTATCAACAGTGTGACTTCAAACGCCTCGGACTACTCGTTTTCTGAGGGTACACTTATTCGTTTTTGGTTTACCAATCTTGACGTTTGGTATCATCGTGTGCTCTGTCGTTTAAGTGAACCGAATTGGTCCTTGGTATGACCAGCGAATGGATGTGTCACACACTGAAATCTACCATGATTTCAGGGCTCTGGTAGAGAGTAAACTGCGATCCGTCTGTCTGATCACTACACCGTGAAAGTTTTGAATTTCTTTCACGGCCGCCATCGATTCACAGGTGCCGCCTCACATCTCGCCTCCACCGCACACATCTCGCCAGCTGCAAGTTACGTCGCCGCACGAAGCAAACAGGGGAACGTACTGTTGCTCCGGCATTGTCAGGGCGAGCAGATCTCAGTCGCCACTTGCTCTCAGCTTCACCTATATAGAGAAACTTCCGTAGATTTGATCCATCAAAGTTTGCTCAGCGTCGATCAGTTCAGATTGCGTTATCCACATTTTTGGGGGCAGAGTTCTTGACTCACTTCTGCCACTCTGGATCCTCGTCCATTGTGGTCTTGAACCACCTGTTAATTGCTTATGGTATTCAATCAATAATTTGTTTTGCATAATTTTTTTTCTTTTGAAAATTAAATGTTGTTAGACCTCTATAACTTCTGCCTACATTCTTAATTATTCAAGTAGTCCCGACTGGGTTAACTTTCATTGTGGCGTCTCCTGCCAGGATCTTGGATTGATGGCTCCTTCTGTGTCTGTCAGATCGTGTTTGCTAGTGTAGTAATTCAATTTGACGTCCCTTGCGCAGAATTTGGAATTGATGGCACCTTCTGTGACCGTCTGATAGTAGATAGTGCTGCCTAGTGAAGTTTCTGCTTTCCATGTTTCATGTGGTGGACTGCGTAGAATTGATTCGCGTTGCCGGTGCCTAGACATAGTTATAATATTTAATTATTGTATATGTGTATTTTTCATGTTGTGGTTGTGACTTCTGTGTCGCTTGATTGTTTGTTCCTTACGGAGAACGGCGTTGTGCTGATTTGTTAGGATAGATTGAGATTTTCGTTTGTGAGCATAGACAAGCGTGCTGTTATTTCAATTTGTTGTCAGGAACTAGGAATCAGTATCTCACGGGAGCGTAATTTAGAGTAGAATCTGTGTGGCACAGGAATGTGTAGTTTTTAAATTCTTTTGGGTCAGAATTAGAGAGCATGCTTACAAGAAGCAAGGCACGTTTGCTACAGAGTTGCAGAAGTAATTGTACTTTGTTAACCATGGATCCACGTCAGATTATTAGTGGTGACCAGGCAGATATTACACATGATTCTCAGCTAAATGCAGCTCCAGACCGGGCAGAAATTTCGAACGTTGAACCTGCAGAGTATGACGGCATGTCTCAGTCACGTGACGAAAGTGAACGGGAGACCGCAGCAGACCGAAATGTAGGCGCTTCTGGTGCGAGACGCACCATCATTGGGACTGGCAGACCAGAATCACGAACGAAACGTCACATCATGATGGAATCTCGTTCATCTAGTCGGGAAGGTGTTAGCGGTGGATCTCAGTTTGCGGCTGTCATGCAATTCATGCAAGAGGCAGAAAGGAAGAGACAAGAGGCAGAGAAAAAGAGACAGGAGGAAGAGGAGGAAAGACACAAATTAGTCATAAGAACAGTCACAGACGCTATAGATGGAGTCAAGAAAGAGATCGCAGTAATCCAAGAAGAACTAGAGAATGTCAAGAAAACGAACATAGAAACATGTGAGGTCGCGAACCAGGCGAAGCACGATACCAAAACAGCGCGATTGGTAGCGCAAGTAGCACGAAAGGACGCATGTTGGCCAAAGAACAAGTTAAACTGGCAAGAACTGATGTGTGTAAGACAAAACATGCTCTTGCAACTCTCCAGAAGCAAGGCAAAAAAAAAAAATAGTTCAAGAAACGCAGGAAAAAATGAGTGAGGCTGCGAAGCGAACTGAACAGACAGAAATCAAACAGGCCAAATCTCTTAAATTAAATATTAGCAGAACCGAGTCGCCGCGCAACAAAACGAATTGGCTAAGGACGTTCGGCAGGTACATGAGCGATTCGCGCAATTGCAGACGCAATCTCGTCCTGTAGAGCTCCATAGAGAGCATCACAGAAGTGAAGAAAATGGTTTGCCACTCTCCGAACCGCTTTATTAGGACAAATCCCCTGCAAATGGGCGAAGGCAGCAGGAATATGCTCCTGCCGCGACGGAACGCGTAATAGAAAATGCTCCGTCGGTAACACGCAGCTTGTCAGAGACAGAGCCGGAAAACAATTGTACACGTCTACGGAGGTCAGAAACGTTATTACGTGAATCTGACAACACGAGGCAATACCGTAACATTGCAAGGGGATCGTTGGGGCACAGATACAAGGAATCACGCGCCGCAAACCAGAGGGAAAATTTGTACTGTGAATACGTCGAACGCAAACTATTCTTGACCATCCAGAATTTTCAAGTCTATAAGGAGGCAAACAACGCATTACATGCAAAGACCTGGATGACACAGTACGATTATGTGCTACCAGAATATTGGCCACTGAAATACAAGCTCCAGTTTATCTGTTTCTTCTTATAGGGGTCGATTGCAGAGGAATTGCGCGGAGTTGTAGCTCCTACCAAGAATTTAAGAACGCATTCCTTAGACATGTTGGTCGCAAGACACACAGGAGAGGATACAACAGGAGATGATGTTAGGAAAGGACTTAGAAGCGTCAGGATTCCGCTGTCCTGTCAAATTCTTCCAATCCCTGCCCAGGAAGAACCGATTCTTGGATCAACCGTACAGTCCCAAGGAAATTATAAGGCACTGGTCTCTCAATATGAATAAGGTTAAATTTTCTAAACACATTGTTTGCTCTTCAACAAAATCTTTCTTTTGCTAACCATATGTCTCCTAGTAGTTAGAGTCTGTAGTAGTTAGAATCTTTTTATGTGGCTGGTTGTAGTTACTGCTTCCTGTAATTGCTGTAGTTCGTGTTATGAACATTTTCTATGAGGTAAGTGACTTAAAAATAAATGGGGCTCAGGACTGAAATGAGATTAGGCAATTAACAGAGTTCTAGGTATTTTCATATTTCTTGAATTTCATATTTTTTGGAATTTTAATATTGTTAGGATTTCTCGCAATTCAGGGCCATTCTTTTGTGTTAATTATTGGAAGTCATGTTGTGACTGTATAGCAGTCAGATTTCTTTGGGCTCGTATATTGTGGGTAATAAATGAATAGGTTAAGTTTGAGTTGTCTTTGGCAGGGAAAATTTTGTAGGTCAGTGTTTAAATAATAAAAAAAATAGTAAAGACATTAGTTTCACAATTTCTTTTGTGTTTGAAGGAGAACATTATGAACAGACCAACGGCGTGGCGATGGTTAATTCTTTATCGCCATTGTGGGTAACCTACACACGGAATATTATGAAGCAAATGGATTACAATCCAATAAGTTCAAACCAACGCGTTACTATCAATTTTTGGACGACACGTTTGTGGTGCGACCACATGGATCGAAGAAATCTGAAGACATCCTGGAGCATTTAGGCTGTATCTATCCTAATATAACATCCCCAATTGTACTGGGAAAAGAAGGCCAGGTACCTATCGTCGACCGTTAAGAGAAGAGCACACGGATCCGTAGGTCAAAGTGTAAATCCTCGCACACTGACGTCTATCTCCACGCCTCAAGCCATTACCAGCCGTCACAAAAATCCTTGATGCTAACACACTGGTCCCTAGAGCGCGAACACCTTTAGGCAAGGAGAACCTCGCCGAAGAATGACACCTGCGAACATTGTTCCGAAGAAATCGTTACTCAGATCGTCAAAGTGAGCTGGCGCTGAGGCCAATATCAAGAACGCCTGCCCGAGAGTTTAACTCTGAATTAAAGAAAGAGAAGACAGGATCTTTTGTTTACATTATGCTGGCTCAATATACGGGTCCATGGGTATACATTAACCGAAACATCGCATCTACATTATTTCACCCATAACAACAAAAAACGGTCTTCATTGTAATATGGGTGATATAAGTCTCCAAAATCCGGTTGAATATAACATTGCTTTACTATGTGGTATGTCTTACATATGACGGACTATTAGGACAGTTATGAGGATGCATGGAGCGTCAGCGACACACCCGACTGAAACAATAAAGCAAATCAGCAGTCGCCGACCGCTGCCTCGAATACACTACTGGCCATTAAAATTGCTACACCACTAAGATGACGTGCTACAGACGCGAAATTTAACCGACAGGAAGAAGATGCTGTGATATGCAAATGATTAGCTTTTCAGAGCATTCACACAAGATGGCGACACCTACAACGTGCTGACATGAGGAAAGTTTCCAACCGATTTCTCATACACAAACAGCAGTTGACCGACGTTGCGTGGTGAAACGTTGTGGTGATGCCTCGTGTAAGGAGGAGAAATGCGTATCATCACGTTTCCGACGTTGATAAAGGTCGGGTTGTAGCCTATGGCGATTACGGTTTATCGTATCGCGACATTGCTGCTCGCGTTGGTCAAGATCCAATGACTGTTAGCAGAATATGGAATCGGTGGGTTCAGGACGCTAATACGGAACGGCGTGCTGGTTCCCAACGGCCTCGTATCACTAGCAGTCGAGATAACAGGCATCTTATCCGAATGGCTCTAATGGATCATGCAGCCACGTCTCGATCCCTGAGTCAACAGATGGGGACGTTTACAAGACAACAACCATCTGCACGAACAATTCGACGACGTTTGCAGCAGCATGGACTACTAGCTCGGAAACCATGGCTGCGGTTACCCTTGACGCTGCATCACAGACAGGAGCGCCTGCGATGGTGTACTCAACGACGAACCTGGGTGCTCGAATGGCAAAGCGTCACTTTATCGGATGAATCCAGGTTCTGTTTAGAGCATCGTGATGGGCGCATCAGTGTTTGGTGACATCGCGGTGAACGCACATTGGAAGCGTGTATTAGTCATCGCCATACTGGCGTATCACCCGGCGTGATGGTATGGGTTGCCACTGGTTACACGTCTCGGTCACCTCTTGTTCACGTTGAGGCACTTTGAACAATGGACGTTACATTTGAGATGTGTTACGTCCCGTGGCTCTATCCTTCATTCGATCCCTGCGAAACCCTACATTTCAGTAGGATAATGCACGACCGCATGGTGCAGGTTCTGTATGGACCTTTCTGGATGCAGAAAATTTACAACTGCTGCCCTGGCCAGCACATTCTCCAGATCTGTCACCAATTGAAAACGTCTGATCAATGGTGGCCGAGCATCTGGCTCGTCACAATACGCCAGTCACTACTCTTGATGAACTGTGGTATCGTGTTGAAGCTGCATGGGCAGCTGTACCTGTACACGCCATCCAAGCTCTGTTTGACTCAATGCCCAGGCGTATCAAGGTCGTTATCACGGCCAGAGGTGGGTGTTATGGGTACTGATTTCTCAGGATCTATGCACCCAAATTGCGTGAAAATGTAATCACATGTCAGCTCTAGTATAATATATTTGTCCAATCAATACCCTTTTATCATCTGCATTTCTTCTTGGTGTAGCAATTTTAATGGCCAGTAGAGTATTATGATTCGGTGAAATATGACACCAGTCTCACAGTGCTAATGCAGGTTTCCGGGGCAGCATATAAGGACGGTGTCGAAATAAAAATGTTAGAAAACCGAATAAATCTGGACGGAGATTTCAAATTAGAAGGCAATTTATAAAAATATCGCCAACCATCACTTCCACCAGAGCTGGGAAAGCCAAAGAGAACGTGCTCTGAAAAGCCAAAGAGCATCAGAGGCCATAGTGGGTGTCGAGAGTCGATGTCACAATCACCTGTTAATAGCAACGCTTATCCGGCAGTAGTCCACAATGTTGATTGAGTCCAGGTGGCGAGCACCCATAACAACGCCACTCGCGGCACCTGAAGCAGATGGCTGGGTCGGTCGGACAAATATTATGCACGTTATCGAAACAACAACCCGAAGTACTCTATTGATTAAAGACACCGATTAAACGTAACAGAGCACATCCAGTTGACAAATCAATTCCGTCGACCCCTGCTACTCTAGTTCAGCCAGGTTCGTTTCGAACCCCAATAGACATGATGTTTCCGGTCGTAGCTATTAACATTCATCCTCCTTAGGCGTCTATACTCTTACCGCTATACGTTCCACACGTTTCGAATATTTGCATGCTCTCTGTTTGTTAGAAATAACGGTCAGATCCTAGCGTGATGTACAGGTAACTACACTCCTGGAAATTGAAATAAGAACACCGTGAATTCATTGTCCCAGGAAGGGGAAACTTTATTGACACATTCCTGGGGTCAGATACATCACATGATCACACTGACAGAACCACAGGCACATAGACACAGGCAACAGAGCATGCACAATGTCGGCACTAGTACAGTGTATATCCACCTTTCGCAGCAATGCAGGCTGCTATTCTCCCATGGAGACGATCGTAGAGATGCTGGATGTAGTCCTGTGGAACGGCTTGCCATGCCATTTCCACCTGGCGCCTCAGTTGGACCAGCGTTCGTGCTGGACGTGCAGACCGCGTGAGACGACGCTTCATCCAGTCCCAAACATGCTCAATGGGGGACAGATCCGGAGATCTTGCTGGCCAGGGTAGTTGACTTACACCTTCTAGAGCACGTTGGGTGGCACGGGATACATGCGGACGTGCATTGTCCTGTTGGAACAGCAAGTTCCCTTGCCGGTCTAGGAATGGTAGAACGATGGGTTCGATGACGGTTTGGATGTACCGTGCACTATTCAGTGTCCCCTCGACGATCACCAGTGGTGTACGGCCAGTGTAGGAGATCGCTCCCCACACCATGATGCCGGGTGTTGGCCCTGTGTGCCTCGGTCGTATGCAGTCCTGATTGTGGCGCTCACCTGCACGGCGCCAAACACGCATACGACCATCATTGGCACCAAGGCAGAAGCGACTCTCAGCGCTGAAAACGACACGTCTCCATTCGTCCCTCCATTCACGCCTGTCGCGACACCACTGGAGGCGGGCTGCACGATGTTGGGGCGTGAGCGGAAGACGGCCTAATGGTGTGCGGGACCGTAGCCCAGCTTCATGGAGACGGTTGCGAATGGTCCTCGCCGATACCCCAGGAGCAACAGTGTCCCTAATTTGCTGGGAAGTGGCGGTGCGGTCCCCTACGGCACTGCGTAGGATCCTACGGTCTTGGCGTGCATCCGTGCGTCGCTGCGGTCCGGTCCCAGGTCGACGGGCACGTGCACCTTCCGCCGACCACTGGCGACAACATCGATGTACTGTGGAGACCTCACGCCCCACGTGTTGAGCAATTCGGCGGTACGTCCACCCGGCCTCCCGCATGCCCACTATACGCCCTCGCTCAAAGTCCGTCAACTGCACATACGGTTCACGTCCACGCTGTCGCGGCATGCTACCAGTGTTAAAGACTGCGATGGAGCTCCGTATGCCACGGCAAACTGGCTGACACTGACGGCGGCGGTGCACAAATGCTGCGCAGCTAGCGCCATTCGACGGCCAACACCGCGGTTTCTGGTGTGTCCGCTGTGCCGTGCGTGAGGTCTCGAAACATTGCTTGTACAGCCCTCTCGCAGTGTCCGGAGCAAGTATGGTGGGTCTGACACACCGGTGTCAATGTGTTCTTTTTTCCATTTCCAGGAGTGTAAATAGTAGTTACCTGTGAGGTCTCGAAACATTGTATCAGCTAATGTACAACTCATTCTTCAAATTTACTGTTCACTCTACTGTAATAGTTGCTCATCACGGTACCGACGAAGTGTCTGTTTTGATCTTCTAGTCAGCTCCAGACCAGGGAACTCAAGTCAGTCCTCGGAAGGATGCTGCAGATCGCCAGCCGTGCAAAGACCTTGCGTAGAAAGTCTCAAAATGAAAAAAAAAAAACAAAAACAAAAAGGAAATATTAGAGATTTTAGAAAATACAGCAATATTAAGAAACAAGTCATGGCTTTAGTGGCTGTAAAAGCTTAACTAGTCAAATTTTCAGTTTAACCCATTACTGGCCAAAACTCTGTGGGATCAGTTTTTGCAAACTTTTATACATAAATACATTACATTGAGTGATTAATTGAATAAAAAGTTGTTTTGAAAATTTTCAGTTTATTATAACAATAACTACAGACCGTCCCATTTTTGGGACATTGGCCAAATGCGCATCCAAATTCACAACCTTATTCTCCATGCATAATATTGTAAGAAACAACAAAACAATAAATAAAGAATGTTTTAATATTATTGAATGTCTATTCCGTATGAAATGAAGCAAAACACTTGTCGTGTACACCAACATTGCACCTATCACAAAGTTCTGTTGTTCTTTTCTTACAGTAAACACATCTCTTCTCTGTTTTACTTGACACAATGAAATGATTTCCTGGATGTAGTCTTACGTCTGTGCTCACCCGTCCTCCCATCAATTTGCTTCCTTGTGGTTCTCTGCATTTTGGTACTGATCCTGTTTTCTTTGATAGGTAAAACATCACTATTCTCCATTGGACATGCAAAAGTGAGAGCTTCTCATTAGAGTTAACAATTTGGTATGCACGCCATGTGTTTACTGCGCAGATATCTATCATCTGTCTGAATAATGGCCGCCACCATTTCTTTGACCTTATCCTCGTCCTATAAAGTGATATCTGCTTGTTCAGTAGATCTACGCCACCCATATGGGCATTGTATTCTTCAATGAGATGTGGCATTGTAACAGATATTTCCGTTTTCTTTGCCCGTCAGTATCTTTTAGTAGAACTCAGAGGAGGAAAAGTAATTTGCCGCTTCCTCGCGGCTGGTTATGAGCTCTAAAGTACCGGCTACATCTTGTACAACAGACTCATTGTTCAGTACATTTTCGTCAATGTCTTCTTCATCTGTTATTACATCTGCATCGGGTGGAATAATCGCCAATTCTACGTCACCATCGTCATCGTCACTCTCTTGATGGTTCTCTAGTTCTCCTAGAATTTCTTCAAGTGTAAGTCCACGCGGCATGTTTTTATCCTGTTGGAATCGTAAAATTCGAATAGAATATGAAAAAAGCAGATATAAAGAACGTAAAATGCAATTCTTCTCTGTATAATACGTGTATACAAGAATAGGGCACATCAACAATAAATGATAGTGTAACATGCCATTGTCCCATTATTGAGACGCATAAAATATATCGATATGGCACTTACTTGAAAAAATCTGAAGTATACTTAATGTTACACGGACATCCATATGTTCATAACAAACACGCCTAGACAACTAAATCACAGCTCATTGTCGTCCAGGAACTACCAGCAGACGTACAGTGCTGCCAAGTGCGACAGCAAAAAATCGGCAAGTTTATAATTTTCCTGACGTGAAGTACTTAGAAAGAAGTTATTTATTTTACATTTACAGGCATTATAGCAGGTAGTTGAACCTACAGGTGCAACAATAAAGGCTAAAAGCTCCATTGCTTACGTAGAAATAAGTAAAACATACGCGTCCCAAAAAAGGGACAATGACCAGTAATGGGTTAATAAGTGGGAAGCTGGTAACAACATCCTAGATGAAAGAGTAAAAGAAAATGATCTACAGCGAAAAATAAAGGTCGAAGAAAAAAAAGTAACTGAAATAAAGTAAGGGACTGATACATAGACATCCGAAAAGAAGAAGCAGGTAGGGAATGAATGAAAGTAAGAATACTGGCGGAGGAGAAGAAAGAAATAAAACATTAAGCATGAAAAATTTACGTCCATAGAAGAATCGGAGAGAAATTAAGTTAATAATAAGAGGTTTCACTTAATTTACAGCATTTAAAACAAAAGGATGCTATAAATCATTAGCAAAACTTTGGTGTCAGGTACCGTATACATTTCCTCTGGACGTTTTCCCACATTTCAGGAATAGCGATCCAAAAAAAGAATAAAATAAAAAAGCCACTAAGCACAGTACTTGTACCTGCAAAATTTATTGCATTCATTGTTGGCAAAATTATCTTGACGCTGTAAAAATCTGACGAGTCAACGCTCATTGTTGGAAATTTGATCAGTTCTATTAATGCGAATAATTTAATTTGATGTGAAGGCACTTTGTATTCTTGAAGACTCTCACTAGATGACTAGAGTTTATGGTCGTACCTTTAAAGGGATTCTTTATGGTGCGTCATTCCACATATGCTCTCCTAAGTGGAAGAAGCTAAGCGCTTCTTAGTAATCCCGGTAGGAGCCAGCTATAAAAAACGAGAACAAAATAGGAAACTCACGATAGCCTCGGTAAGCTGCCCATGCAAGCTTATAGCGTCGCTGTTACTTTGCCAAACAGCTTAAGTATGAAACATTCGAAGATTAGGCTAAATCGCCGGCGCTGATCCTGCAGTGTAGCCCAAAATGCAAGGTAAATAGCGCACGAGCTGGATAGCGCTCTCGCAAGCGTCCTTGCACGGAAATAATTTCCATAGGATCGACGCCGTGGTCGCCAATGCGCTAGCTGAGCGTCATTGTGCAAACTGCGTCGTGGGTTTTTGAGACCTTTTTTTTACCAATTGAGTAAAAACTTATCATGGCTATAAAATGTATGACGTTACAGAAACTAACACCATAAAAGTTTGCGAAGAAAAAGTCTTCAGAATAGCCTGAAAGCATGTTATAGGTCATTACATTCTGTTACCTGCAGAAGTAGCGGTGAAAGAATCATGTGAGGCATTGGACTACACAACGAACCACTATGTCGATGAGTTGAGCCCCTTGCCATAGACGTGTCTAGCATTAATGAAAGTGCCCTTGAGGTTTTTCCTGGAAGAAACCACCATACGAATAACCCAATATAGGACACTAGTGAAGCGAAGTTGGCCACTTCAGAAGACGAGGCTGCTCATGGAGGAATGTTGAGACTTTGAAACTGGACGAAAGGCTTTTTTTTCTCTTTTTTTTTTTGCCAGACGCATTTCGCTTCTTTTATTTATGAACCAAATTAAGTGCCCCGTAATACTTGTTTATCTTTATATGTACGTTAAGTGCATTACGTAATAGTTGCAAGCATGTTACTGCTACACGTTTTCTCCTGATATTCTCCTGTTTTTCAGGGTAGAAAGAACTTTTGCAGTACAATTTTCATGAGGCTAAATTATTGTTTGTGTTACTTACGATTTCCAATGTTGTTAGTCTGTGTGTGTTGCCCTGGAGATGTGTTCATTCGGCTCCATCTCTATCTCCAGGACGACACACACGGACTATTGACAATGGAAATCGTAAGTAACACCAAACGATAATTTAAATGGTTTAAATGGCTCTGAGCAATATGGGACTTAACATCTGAGGTCATCAATCCCCTTGAACTTATAACTACTTAAACCTAACTATCCTAAGGACATCACACACATCTATGCCCGAGGCAGGATTCGAACCTGAGACCGTAGCAGCAGCGCGGTTCCTGAATGAAGCGCCTAGAACCACTCGGCAACAACGACCGGCTCACCCTCTCTTTTATCCCATCATCTCGAATGTTACACAACACCATACACATACCAATTACAGCCACCTAAAGTGAACAGATACACTTACGCAAGCAGCTCTCTGAACTACGCGAAGTAAAGGTGGGTGTGGGAGCGAAAGATAGGGATATCCTTTCCAATTATGCGGCTGAAACTGCCCTTCGGAGTCTCCCAGCCATTCATGCCACAAGAATTTACTATTTTCACCTGTACTTCTTCTCTATACGTTACGGAAAGACTTCCAGGATGTTTTTACTCTTCTGCTCGCTGTTCTTGTTGTCTTAAGCTTACAGAGATATCCAAAACCTGTATGACTACACCGCTAGTTACTCAAAGAACGATGGAAGACACTTGGATAAGTATGGCAGAAGTAAGGTATATCTTGGTATGGCAAATCCTTACTTGTATTTTTTACAGTATGATTCCGTTTGCTAACAGACGCTCGAAGTTCTGAGAGGAAACTTATGTCGATGTCACCTGTCTGTACACTATAGCTGATACGGAATTAGCGGGGTGGGGGGGGGGGGGGGGGGAGCGGGCTGCATAAAGCGAATCGCTAGAGACAGCTGAATCATCCAACATAAAAGGTGTCCAGGGGAAGCGGAAAATATTGCAGTCGTTGTAGTAATGTCGAAATGATGTGATTTATCTGATGTCGAAAACCGCATGGTCATTGGTTTTTGGACCACGAGTGGAAGCACTTCCGAAATGACTAAGTTTGTAAATTGTTTCCGTGCCACCGTGGTTTGAGTATGCCGTACAAAGCATATGGCGCAATCCGAAACTGGTGCTAAGCGAAACATGATGCGCCACGGATCATGGTTTGAAGGTATGAACGATGGTTGCGGAAATGTGTACGGGCGAATAGGTGTGCCACTATTGAACTACTGACCTCCAATATGAAGCAACAGGCTACCAACAGTGTCTCCTGAACGACCGCTCTGCGAACGTTGCTGTGTACAGGCCTCCGCAGCACACGCCTGGTTCATGCACGCAAGTGGACACTGTTAATTGGTGACGAAGGATGGAATTCGTACGCCACTACCGCAACTGAACCCATTGACTGACGGCAGGTAGACCTCTTGGATGAGTCACGTGTTTTGCTCCATCGGAGAGATGACCGTTGGTGTGTACGACCCTGCAACAATCATCGTAATGATCTAGGCCGGAAGAGGGAGCGTTGTAGGCAAGGGATTGTTTTCGTGGTATTCCCTGGGTGATCACGTCGTTCTGGAACGAACAGTTTATCAACACAACTAAGCATCTACCGTCGGGGATCATGTTCACCTCCACAAGGAGTTTGTTTTTTCATTGGCATGGCAGCATCTACCAGCAGGACAGAGCAACGTGTCACACAGTTCACAATGCACGTCCGTGGCTTGACGAGCGTCAGGATGAGTTTACTGTACAGCCCTGGCCACCAAACTGCCTGGATTTAAACTCAATCGATAACCTGTGAGAGCACCTTGATCAGACTGTTTGTGCCATGGATAATCAAATGGTTCAAATGGCTCTGAGCACTATGGGACTCAACTGCTGTGGTCATAAGTCCCCTGGAACTTAGAACTACTTAAACCTAACTCACCTAAGGACATCACACACATCCATGCCCGAGGCAGGATTCAAACCTGCTACCGTAGCGGTCGTGCGGTTCCAGACTGTAGCGCCTTTAACCGCTCGGCCACTCCGGCCGGCCATGGATAATCAACCGAGAAGCCTAGAGTAGCCGGTCACAGCACTGGTGTCGGTATGGCTCCTCATTCTGTCGGTACCTCTCGTTACGTCACTGGCGCTCTTCCTGCACGTCTGCGCTGCAAGAGGTTGCTTGACAGGTGATCACATTAACGTGACTGGGCGTGTAAAACTGTGCGCTGGACCGAGACAGAAAGAATTTAGCACACAGGCCTCGCGTTCTGGAAGACGTCGGTTTCAACCCCCAACCCGCCCAGCCAGATTTAGATTTTTCGTGATTTTCATAAGCACCAGATGATTTCTTTGAAAGGGCACGGCCGATTTCCAGTTTGTTCTTTCTTAATGCAAGCTTGTGCTACGTCACTTCTTGTCGACGGGACGTTGGACTCTAATCTTCCTACCTGTCTCCTTTGGAACTCAAGTCGGAGAACCTCTGTGGTCTTCTGATTGGTGCTATACCCTATACCCACTGACTACTCAGGCACGATTACGGCACGCTCTTACTACTTTTCTTCCGCTGGAACCCCTCTTCTACCATTTAAACTACCAAACTTTAAACGTGCCTGGATAGCTAAGTCAGTGCAGGAACACTACGGGTTGGAGTCCCAGTTTAGCACACACCTTCAATCTGCCTGAAACTTTCAATAAGCGCACATTCCACAGTAGAGCGAAAATTCATTCTATGGTTGTAGGTTCACACACACAAAAAAGGGACTTTGTAAGTAGGCTGTTTATGTTTTCTTATTGGCAACGTTAAGAAGCGCTCTGTATGAAAATCACTGGCTGTGCTGTGAGCAGTCTGTGGTTGGTTTGCATTGTTGTCTGCCATTGTAGTGTTGGGCAGCTGGATGTGAACAGCGCGTAGCGTTGCGCAGTTGGAGGTGAGCCGCCAGCAGTGGTGGATGTGAGGAGAGAGATGGCGGAGTTTGAAATTTGCAATACTGGATATCATGAACTGCTGTATATATTATGACTTTTGATGACTATTAAGGTAAATACATTGTTTGTTCTCTACTAAAATCTTTCATTTGCTAACTATGCTTACTAGTAGTTAGTGCCTTCCGTAGTTTGAATCTGTTATTTAGCTGGCAGTAGTGGCGCTCGCTGTATTGCTGTAGCTTGAGTAACGAAGATTTTTGTGAGGTAAGTGATTTGTCAAAGGTATAGGTTAATGTTAGTTAGGGCCATTATTTTGTAGGGATTTTTGAAAGTCAGATTGCGTTGCGCTAAAAATATTCTGTGTCAGTTTAAGCACAGTCTTGTATAAATTTTTCTAAGGGGACGTTTCATATGTCGACCCATAGCCGAGGATACCTCACTGGAATCTTCTGATTTTTTCTTGTAGTTTGTGTAATTAGTGTAGATTTTGTTTATTGCTAGCGCGTAATTGTAGAGAGAATCTCCTTTGTAATTGCAGCCTTTCATTGTTGTACAGTAAAACAGTTGTGGCATGCATGTAGATTTGCCCCAAGTATTTCGCAGCTGCGCTTGCAATTAACGAGATATTATTTACAGTGCTATGTTAATGTGTTCTCTTATTGTTGCTCTTCAAATTGTGTTTTTCTGTGTTATCGTGTGAAATATTGTGACAATATTGGCGTGTGAAAAACGTAATACTATGCTCCAAAGTAAACTGAGAATTAACAGTGAAGACGAAAGCAGTGTGTTAACGCCACCATGTAATGAATTAACAAATATTCAAAGTAGTAATTTGGTAACTGTGCATAGGGAAATGGAGCGGGCGTCAAATAATGGTGTAGACAGTGAAACAGGTAGTGAACAGGGAAGCATTATCGATCAATCGGTCGGCAACAGCTCGCCTCAGGGATCGGGAATGACAGAACACAATATTGCAAATACTGTAGACTCAGGTTTTGGGTTCTCACCGTTTTCTCAAATGAGTCAAGACAAATTTTCCGCTTGTCAAAATGTAAATGTTGCCGGTGCAAATTCACTGCCGAAAAGCACTGAGGAACTTGTTTCAGACACCAGTGCACTGTTATTACAGTTAATGCAACAAATGGGACAAAGGCTACAAAAGTTAGACACAACGCTTGAACAATATCAGAAACAAATGGGACAAAATCTTCAAAAGTTAGACACAATGGAACAAAATCAGAGACAAACACAGCAAAAGTTAGACACAATGGAACAAAATCTTTAAAAGTTAGACACAATGGGACAAAATCAGAGACAAACACAGCAAAAGCTTCAAAAGTTAGACACCACGCTTGAACAAACACGTGAAGATTTAACTACTGAGTTACATAACATCGATTCGAAATGTCAAAAAGTCTGTAATGACGTAAAAACACAAATTTGTGAGCATTTCCAACCTATTTTTTCACGTCATGAAAATGCATTAGAGAATCACGAAGCAGCCATAAAAGAACTGCAAACTATTGTTCATGAAAATCACGACACCTTGCAAGCTAAAATTGACTCAGTTGCATCTACCTATTTGGTTACGCAACTTGCAAAATTTCAAGAAAACTTAAAGGACACAGTAGATACGATTTCAACACAAATGGACACTCTGAAACTTGGTTCAGAAAAACACACTGAGGAAATAAGTACACTATCGGAGAAAGTAGCCGAACTTTCGGATCAGTTCACTAATTTATCTACGAAGGTAGAGGATAATCTGAATGACACAAAACCGGTAGTCTTTAATGACACAGAAGAGTGCGAACAAATTAGGAAACTGAAACAAAATCTGAATCAAATTAATACGCAACACCAAAGAGAAATCCGGGAAGTACAAGATCAGCTGACACAGGTAATACAAGAATTACGTATTTCAGAGGACACTCGCGCTCCAATACGGGAAGAGGGACATAGAAATACGGAAAAGCCACAAAATAATAACACAGGGCATTTCGGAAATTATGAAAGAAATTGGCAAGGTGCACCGAATTTTGGAATGGAACCGCCGAAACGACGTAACAATGACCGACATGTGACTCGCCGACATGATGATTTTGACTATAAGCTGTTCATTACTACACGTAAATTCAAAACATTTAAGAATTCAAGTCTATTCTTACAACGCAAATCGTGACCAAAACAGACACCACCCATATGACAACCACTGGCAGACTAACAATAGTTACAGAGAAAGATCGCATTTCTGTAGTAATGAATATGACAGTGATTACCATAGAAACAGACAATATGGCAACCAGAACTATTATTATCAAGGGAGACAGAATAACTTCAGACGCAACAGTTCAGCGCGCAGTTACGATTCTGGGAGAAATTCTCCACCACATGACCGACAAGCAAGAAACTATGTAAACTACCGATAAAACGACAGACCTGAATTGCATCAGAACTGGCGGGATTCAAACAGAGCAGGGCACTCTCGGCAAGGCGAATTTGTAGAAGTTAGGTCTCCTAAACCCAGTAACGACGCGCGCCAACAAAGAAACAGACAATGACTCACACCGCAGGCAGCCACGTACGCCCGCTGGCTCAGGGAAAAGTAACATAGACGCTAACCTTGAGAAAAATTCCAGTATTCTTTACCGACGTATACCATATGATAATTGCATTGAAGTTGAGACTCTGCGTACTAGGAAGAGTAAAGGTTTACACCACATTTCACATGTAAAACCGTTTATTGAAAGATAATCTGCTTTTTAACTTTGTCTTCGCCATATAACTTTTCACTTTACTTTACCAGACTTAGTATCTGTTAACATGCAACAGTGTTTGAAGTTAAATATCCAGTCAAGAACCAAGAGAACTTATTTAAACAGAAATTACGAATGCATTGTTATTGCGAACAGACGACACAGTGTTATTGTGTGTACATTCTTGCTTGTTAGTTGCACGATTACGTAACGACTATAAGGCTCACATACTTACAACATTTACCAGTACTGCTAATGAGATTTTAATGCAACATTTTGGTTTACTTGAAAATACATTCTGGATTTAAAGTACTTTCTGTGAAATACCAGATGGCACAGTGGTTAGTTTATGTGACAGCTACACGATTTTATCACGACGCTACTAATGAGTGACAATTTACAATGTTGCTTTTGCGGTGTGCCTGTTTTATATCTGCACAGTTTTTTCTGAATTCTTCTGTAAAGTAAAACATGTTTTAGTAGTAACTTTTGTGCTATAGCTACAATGAGAGTGCCTTTTTCGTAGCACAACAATACGTTACAGCACAGTACTTTCTTCAGCACAGCAATAAGCGTAATAACTAAGATATCTATAAGCAAAGCATTTCACTTTTGTTTATCATGAGATAAGTACATTGCCTTCTGCAGAACTTAGCTTTCGGAGGACGATAACTATGACATTTCCACTGAGATTATCTTACAACAAGACGCACAGTTTAGCGCTACAGTACACGTATTTGAGTGACTAATTTTGTACTTAAAACATTTATTTTTAAAGATATTTGAAGTACAATGGTACAAAGGTTTTCCGTAATACATTTCATTCCATTGTTGTAATCTGTAACTCCTGAGGGTATAATTACATTAATCCTCATGGGGGTACATGCTTAGTTTGTGTACCATGTGTTTGGCAAGCACAAGGAGCCCTAGCTAATATGGTATTTGCTTATACAACTTTACACATCAGTACCATATTTCTCTAACACACAAATTACAGAGCTATCTGATCATTTAACTGAGAGATAAACATTTTTTTTACTACATCAGTGACACATGCTTACGCAATTACACAGTTGGATAACTTCACACTTATGAAACTGTATTTTGTCTGTACTTAGTGAACTCTTCATATTTTTTCAGAACCATTGTGATACTATGAGAGCTTTGAATGATATATTTGGTATGGGATCACGATTTTTAAAGTACGTTTGAGGCAGATGACACTTTTGACATGAGCAGAGAATTTTTTTTAGGTTTTAAAATTATTGGAGGAAGCTACGACGATTTTGAGAGTTGACTGAGGTGTTATATTGTTATTATTACGGTGACTATGTGTATTATGCTGTTGCGGTATGTTTATGATCAATAAGCTGATGCTATATTAGGAATTTGATTATGCTATGTATTTATTATGATGAAATATTGAAGTGTCGTCGCAAGATTGACGTGTCGACGAATATATATATATGTAATAAGGTAAGGAGTAATGAATAGTGGTTAGGGTCTCTGACTTGTGAAAAAGGATGTTGGAAACCAAGAATCGTTCTTTAAGAGTTATGAAATGTGTGTAAATGCGTGAATGTATCACAATGCCGGCGAAAATTGTTTGGACACTGTTATATTCATAAGATTTTGTTTCTACACATTTGCAATGCAAATTCTCGACCCGTGAAATTTTGTATATGAGACTGTCACTGTAGCGGAAACTGCTGTCGTAAATACTTCTGTAAGAAAGTTACGTGACCACCTGCACGTAATGTGTTGTGGGCACCCAGCTGCGTCAGACGCCTGGAGAAAAAGCCATTACTGTGTGCGTTTTCAGAGGCACAGGTAGAAAAAAAGGGAGGCCATTATCCTCGCTATTGACATTCCTTTGTAGAAAGCACCGCAAATACGACACGCTCATTACTTGGAAAGATACTTACATCTGCACACCTGATTATGACAAGCGTATTTCTCGAGAATTGAGAGAATTTTTACTGCCTTATGAAATGCCATATGGCTAATGAATGATGTTTCATGCCGTCCTTTATACATATTTGCTCATTTTCTTTAATATCTAGTTTCTAGCTGCACTGCAGCATGGTTAAAATAAAATTTTATTAATGTACTAATATAGATATTTTATGCCTACAGATCCAGTAAACAATAACTTAAAAAAAAAGCGAAGGAGCACAAAAAGACATTTCCCTTCACAGGACTTGCATACATAATTTTCTTTTCAACTACTTGGTAATATTTTTCGTGGAATAAGTTGTGGTGCACCACTTTAATTACATAGATATTAAGATGTGAATATACATTTCCCTTGTCTGCATTGTTGTCTTTAGTGTAATGTTTTTTTTCTGCTTGAGCTATGTCATGTTTAGATATAAGTTATTTCATTTGCTACTGCTGTTTGCCAGGCATAGTGTTACTGAATTTGACTTTGTACTACGCTGTTAAGCCAGTTTTACTATGGATTTATTTTCCTTGTTTGCTGCACAGTGCCTTATATTAGTTGTAATACTGCAATTGCTTTGTCAATGTGAATTTTTTTTTCATTGCTGTTTGTGTTAATTATTTTGTGCTGCTGCATTGCCTCGTCCCTTAGTTTAGCATCTGAGCTCAGTAGATTTAAGTTAGCTTAAGAGGGGTAGACTATATAAGAAACTGACTATGGAGAATAGGTAAAGAATACATTGCGAAGTTATATGAAAAAGATTTGGGCCACAATGAGTATTGTACAATGAGAAATAATTATTTTGAAAGAAATATGAATAGAATACAGAAAGGAGGTATAGATAGGACATTTTGGGTACAATGATGAATGAAGGGAGATCTCGAAGAAGTAAAGAAAGTTTTGTTTGCAAAATACTGCACTAAAACTAACCCTGTCCTTTCCTTTTATATTATTCCGCTATATGTTTGTGTACCCTTGTGTATTTGTGTTCTTCCTGTCTTTATGTGTTTATCTGATACGATTTATGTTGTAGAATTTTTCTAATACACAACTACATTCACTATGATGAGGAATACTGTTAGCCTCAAATATAATTTGCATTAATAATATGTTATTTACTTTGTAAAGATGTTTAGACATTATTTATCTGTTCTGTTTCGTTGCTCATGTGTGAAGTTGATGTTTCAAAAGTTATTCTGATCTTTTATGTAGGTACTTATGATTCCTGTAACACTGATGTATATGTTGTTTCTATTCTTTTGTAAAGCCTGTATCACTACAAATGTTATCTGTATCGTTATGCTTTTAATGATGTATTTTGTACCTTTGTAATTGTATTCGTATGTTATAAAATTGTAATTGACACCAGTTCATCAAATTAAGTAACTTGTAAGCATTCATTTCACTGCACACATTTCTGTTGGTCATTGTAATGCACAATATGTGAGAATTTGGGACTGTTAGTGTTTGCACGTTTGTTACTAATTCAGCGAGGGACTGTGTAACAGTAATAACCTATAATAATTTTTTTTTCCTTATGAATTTAGATAAATTTTTCTTTCTGAATTTATGTAAAGTAATATAAGTAATGTTTTGAATTTCTTTTTCTTTTCGTGTTATGTTAAAGAAACTGTAAACAACTTTTGAAATGAATGTTATTATTTATGTTAGATTTCAAGCAATTTGATAACCAAAGGGAAGTGTATTTAATGTTAAAACTATTGTATGATGTGAAAATTGTAATTTATACACTTGGTCCATACGTAGGTAATGCATTAGGATATGTGTAGTAGAAAACCTGTGGTGAATACCCTACCTGTAGGGGAGCGGGAAAAGGTGGATGCAGGCGAGCGCGGGAAAACGCACACTGGCGCGGTTCGGCACAACGGACTCAGTAAGTCAGTCGGAGTTGGGCATCGGTCAGAGGAACATGTACTGTACCGAGGAGGCTATCTAGGAAAAGTGGATTCCATTGAGCCTCGGGTGGGCCGATTCCGACGACTACTTGGCATGGCTATATTCTTAGGCACAAAATTGGAAAGATTACGACGCTAAGAAGAAGGAAAGTGCCGATGCAGTGAGAGCCTTAGCCGTGCTTGTATGTGTGCTGTGCTGCCTGCTATCTCGCTGCCCGCCACCCGCCGCATCGACGTGCACAGGTCAAACATTTATTTCAGCTTTAGAAGTGTATCTGTGTGGACCAGTGTCGAAACTGTTGTAACTGTTCAAGAATAACGTGACTTTTACCAGAATTGCCTTAGCCATCACTTATCCTTATCATTGACCTAGACAGGGTCCTTACCACATATTGTGCAACCCGAGTATCCCGAATTGAAAGTTTACAGTTAGTAATAAATTATCTGCAGACTAATCTATGCTATAAAGACGTTTAAATTCAGGTTTGTTAACGCAGATGTTAGTAAAGAACAACAGTGTGATTAAATTGAAAGATAAATTTTGAATAGAGCTAGCGATGTTATTTAATTAATGTGTGACTGAAATAATGACAATTAATTAATCCAGAAGCGAGACAAAAGAGTAGTTATCCACAGATTGATAATTTTGAGTGTTAATTTACCTTTAGGACTTAATAGTGTCAGTATAACGACCATAACAGTTTCAGGGTCCCCCCCCCCTTTTTCTCTTGCCCATTCTTGCACATTTTGAAGTGTACTGATCAGATTTGAACAGCAAAGTTAAGTTCTATATTAAACCTAAGTGTATTAGTGTTTTTCCAATTTTAATAATGACATTGTATGTATGCTTTCAAAATTGCTAATTCTAGGGTAATCTATGCCCGATTTCAGTCTGACCAATATACAAATTGCAGTTCGTAGTAATCATTGCTGTGTGGTGTTGTGTAAATTTAGCTCGTCCAAATTAATACAAAAGGAGAGAACTTTAGTTCAGTGGATTTTTCCTATGCCAAACTTTGCCATAAAACGCAACATTACTGCGTGTTATTATGCTTGTACATGCACATACTTGTACAAGGGAAAACTCACTCAGTGCCTAATTAGGCTGGCGACCGAATTATTAATCATTGGTAATATCTACTGTGTGTACTTCTTGTCCATGCGGACGCGTAATTGTATTTTACATATGCTTGACGCATCACTGTAGTTACTAACTGAGTGTAGGTTCGATCTTGCTTCCATTAGGTACACGCGGTCATTTTATGTACTAAATCCTTGTTGACAAGGTGAAGCCCGTGAACTTATTACAGTACAGGCTTTATTGAGCTAACGCACGTCCGACAGGGCGGTAGTGTTACAAGTGGCTTCCCGGTGACAGGACATCCAGTTATTGTCGGCTATAAACTAACGTAAAGACCGAACAGTGGATGTTCAGTGGCTGGAATAGCAATAAAGTTTAGTAAAATAAACTACAGTGTGAGTCAAGTACAATAGTGTAGTGTAATTGGCAATTAATATGGACAGAAACGTAGACGGGGTAGATGCGCCAAGCAAAATGGAGAATGCGGCTGGCAGTAGCAGGAGTTTACGCGGCCAGATAACAGATGGCGTTAGCGGAAGACAATTGGCGTACATACAATACCATGAACACGTCAACGAACAGATTGAAATGTCGCGATCGTCTCGAACACAGCAAGGGACAAAACAGGAAGTAGAGGGTGACTTTGTAGATGATAGTGGGTACGTGAACGAATCCACTGACATGTTTGATTCACCACAGATAAAGAAAGAACCGAAAGAAACTTATGAAGTAGGATCGGAAAACACAGATTCCGTAGAACAAAATAGCGCGAAAATTTTAAGCATCAACGATTTATTTGAACAATTAACCAAACAAATTGCAGGACAGACTAAGCAGCTGAAAATACAGGGCCATCAGCTCAAAACACAGAATGAGCAACTTCAAAAACAAGTCGGCAATCAGGTTAATCAGCTAAAAACACACGTTGACGAGCAGCTCAAAATACAGAATGAGCAGCTTAAAACGCACGTTGATGCGCAACTCAAAACACAGAATGAGCAGCTAAAAACACACGTTGACGAGCAACTTAAAACACAGAGCCATCAACTCAAAACACAGAACGAGCAGCTTAAAACACTCATTGATCAAATTAAAGCACAGGTCAAAGATCAAGGAATTAGAATTAGTAATCAAATAGAGCAGGTAGAACAAAAAATGGGAAATTTAAGTTCTGTGGTAAATACTATGAAATTTGAAATTGATACCATTAACAAAAATATGGATACTATGCAGGAGGAAATTGGTAACATTAATAGTAGATTCGATGTTGAAATTCTCAACATCCAAGAGAAAGTAGAGCCTCTGTTTGAAACTAAGGTAGACGAAAAAGTTTTCGGTCTTAAAACTGAGATCGTAAATGAATGCCAACACGGAATATCACAATTGAAAAAGGTAGTTGTAGACACTGAAAGAGATTTAGGTGAAAAAGTAACCGGATGTGTTCAAAATTGTACGAAAATTCAAGGCAAAATTTTCGACCTGGAGAGCAAAATTAAAGATAGGCCTGGTGTGGTCTGTAATGGCGCACCAATTACAAAACTGTTAGAAGGCGAGGAACGCTTCGATCCAGCCAAGAAACATAACGGGTGGCATCCGTTAGATTTTATCAAAAATTGCGAGAGAATATTTCCTGAGCACTTGTCTGATCAGGAAAAGATAAATGTAGTAATTAGCGCCTTAGCAGGTGACGCTAAGCGCTGGGGAATCAATTTAGATACCGAACGAATGACGTTCGAAGAATTCAGGCAAAGATTTACAGAAGAATATTGGTCTGAACAAAAGCAAGACCATTTATGGCGCGAGTTTATCATGGCCAAACAGCATGATAACAGGGGCAGAAATTCTTTGAAAGATTTCTGCGAATATTGGTACAGGAAATTGACGCATTTGAGAGGCCGAAGATCAGACTCAGAAATTATCTGGGAACTGTATAAAAAGCTCCCAGAAGATTCAAAGAGGTATGTAGGAAGCAACCATCGTAGCTTCCAAGCATTTCTGGAAAGGGTCGAAGACGAAGACCATTGGCGCGCAAGTCGTGCCAATTATCAAAATTTTGGTAACCATAATAACCGAAACAATGACGAAAGAAATGACGGCGATGGATTTCGCGTCAATATAATACAGAGAGGAAGAGGTAGAGGAAGAGGCAGAGGAAATTATCCAGGTCGCGGTAGAGGGTACACCGCGCAAATTAATAACGACGCGGGAAACTAATTTCCGCGAACGTTGCGGGCCAAACGGAAGTGGACAAGACATACCGGCCCCGAATTAAGATAAGATACAGGACCGACCGCAATGTAATGAGACAGGTTAGAGACAGGCGTGAAACGACGCAACGTGTAGTGGCGAGACAAGCGTCAGGTGCGAGCCAGCATGAGTCATCGCTGCCGCACTGCATACTACAGGTTAACAGGCGAGTGGAGCATCAGAGGGCAACGGCCCAGCCTAGCAGAACATCTGTTCGGAAGGAAGCCATTAGCAATATGGCGGCAGTAGGTACGAACGTAGCCGTAAGAGATAATGAAAATTTTACGAGTGATAATTCCGTGGCAAAGGAAACAATAAATGAGACTGTGAGTACTCAGAGAGGTGCGGTTAGCAGTGTTTGCAATGAGGTAAAGGGCGACAATGAATTAGCAGAAGTAACTGATTGGCATGTGCAGATCGACGATCTGTACAAGGGCCTAAAGCAATGTGAGTGGGAGGATTTTAAGAAGGAGTATGAGGCGAAGAAATTAGTTAATAGAAAAGGAAATGATAGGGGCGTCAATAAAGTGACGTGGCCCAAATTTGAAGAGGGGAGAATAAATAGCGCCGCGCAAAGTACGCGTGCTGCTAATAGGACGCAGATTAATAATAGGAAGGAGTTGGAGGATGAAATCCTCAGCATTGACAAAGAAATAACTTCTGCTAACAATCCGCCAATAGTACAAGCTGCTACCGAGAGGCACCGTGGAGAAGGGGCAGATGATTATCTGAAAGTAATTAAAGTCCGCGAGGATTACACTGAATATGAAGTCACAGTAGATGTAAATAAAGCTGATGATGAGGCCGTTTTGCCAAAAGAGGAGATTGAATTAAAATCTAAGCCTGACGACAATACCGAGGAAGAACTTAGTGCCTGTCTCAGAAAAGCCTTTATGTTAGAACCTGAAAGCGATCCAGAATGGTCGGATTCCGACGATAGTTCAGGTGATGAAACATACGCAAATACAGACAAAATTGAATATACTAACTTTCCCTGTTGTGCAAAAGTAGCGTACTTAAATGAATCTGGTGTTGAGGAAGAGAGTAGTGATGACTCTAGTGAAGATGAATTCTCAGGTGTAAAAGAAAGTGAATATACTTTTACTGAAAGAGGGTATGAGAAAATCAGTGAAAATGAAGGGGATATAGTTAATTGCGATATTGTACCTAACAATGACGAAGTGTCAAAACAAAATCCAGACGTTGAAACAGAACAGAGAAAGAAAGAACCACCAGACGACTCAGAGTTTATTTCGCAAAGAGTTCAGGTAATTAATGACTTTGAACTCCCGGAACCAAAGAAACCGCCAGATATATGTGAAATGAATGTTAAAAGCATATCTTGGGACGATGTTATCGTCGACACGGATTTGCTCAAGGAAGACCACGATAATGAAAAACATTCGACGGTTAAACAAACAATCATACCAGTTGAAATTTATAACATGAAATTGCAAGTACTTCTTGATACTGGGTCTCAGATAAGTGCAATTTCCCAATCATTTTTCGAACACATTTGTGATAAGCCTGGGCTAGTAATTATGTCAGTAACAGGTGTAAAAATTGTTGGGGCTACTGGCAAGGCTAGTAAGCCGGTAAAGAACCAGATTTTGGTTGAATTTAGTATAAAAGGACAAAACTTTGAACACGATTTTTTGGTTGTGCCAGACCTGAGTGCTGAAATGATTTTGGGGATAGATTGGTTGGATAAAGAAAAGGTTATTATTGATTGTAGCCAGGGAGTGATCAAAATTAATAGTACATTTAGGAATTTGGAATTAAATTTTGAAGAAATTAGGAAAATGTTTGATTCAGAAACTGATTCTTTGTTGTTGGAGATCGACCAAGGGAATGATGGGTTGACAAACAAGTATGAGGTGTACCATGTCCAGAAATTATTAAATGAGAGTGACAAGCAGGGGCATGAATTTAAGGGAATGGTGGAAAATTTAGAGGGAATATCTCCCGAAGAGAAAGCAGAATTGCTTGAAATTTTAGATAGTAACAGCCCCGTATTTTCGGACAAACCTGGCCTAGTTAAGAATTTTGAATACCAGATTGAGACAATAGAGCATAAACCTTTCTTCGTAAGACCGTTTTCGATACCCATATCAAAGAGGCAGGCTGTTCAAGTGGAAATAGATAAGATGATAGAGTGGGGGGTAATCGAACGAAGTAGCAGCGAGTATAATAGTCCCCTTATCATAGTGAACAAAAGGGATGGGGGAGTTAGAGTAGTTATCGACACCAGGACGTTGAACAAAATTGTAAAATAGGAAATAGATAGACCTGAAAATCTGGACGAAACGCTCCAAAAATTTTATAACGTAAAATATTTAACCAGTCTGGATATGACCGCCGGATACTGGCAAATCCCATTGAGTAAAGAATCCCGTAAATATACCGCTTTTCTATTCGCCGGGAAATGCTATCAATATAAAGTAGTGCCATTTGGGCTTAGCACATCTGTGTCAGTATTTATTAGGGCACTGGACTTTGTATTAGGGAGAGAACTGAGTTCCCGGCTAACCATTTATGTAGACGACTTACTGATTGCTACAGAAACATGGCAGGAGCATTGCGAGTTATTACGGAAAGTTTTTGTTGCTCTACAAGCAGGGGGCATGACACTTAAATGGAAGAAGTGTGAATTTGTGAAATCGGTAATAAAGTTTCTGGGGCACATTATTACTACAAACGGTATTGGCAAGGATCCGGAAAAGTTAAGTGCAATATCGGGATGTCCAGCTCCTAGAAATAGAAAACAGTTGAAGGCCTTTCTAGGTTTGTGTGGGTTCTATAGAAAGTTTGTCAAGGGCCAAGTTTTTAATAGTCCTCATTTGAATAATTTACTTAAGAAAAATAGTGCTTTTGTGTGGACTGAAGAATGCATGAGAGATTTTGAAAACTTAAAAAGGGAACTTTTGAATGACAATATTTTGCATCATCCCATACTGTCAAAACCTTTCCATATGAGTACTGACAGCAGTGCTTATGGAATTGGCATAGAAATTTTCCAAGAAATCTGTGAGGGCAAAGAAATCGAACACCGGACTATCGCATTTGCCAGTAGAACCCTAACAAAATACGAGAGAAACTACACTATTTCGGAAAAGGAAGCTTTAGCCATTATACGGGGGCTAAAGAAATTTAGAAATTACCTGTGGGGCCATAAGATCATTATACATACCGACCACAAAGCTTTGACTTTTCTTGAAGATTGCCGTTTACTTAATGGTAGGCTGACTCGTTGGGCTTTGTACCTGCAACAATTTGATTACGATATTTGCTATGTTAAAGGTACTGAGAATTATGTGGCAGATGCCTTATCTCGATTGCCTAATGGTATGAGTGAAGTGCCCAATGAAAATGGGGAAGAGGGTACTTTTCAGATAAGGTATATGAAAGAGATTTCGGGAAATAGGAAAATTGAGCAGATATGTAAAAATATGAGGTACTACCAGAATGAGGATTCAACCTGGAAGTCAGTGAAGGTAAATTTTGACAGTGTGCAGTATCCTAAAATTAAGAAATATTACAAAATTTATAAAGACATTTTATATAGGAGGAAAGATTTAGTTACTGAGGAATGGAGGGTATGTTGGCCAAACCAGTTTGATACTGATGTCATAGATTATTTTCATTTGGCACTGGGGCATAGTGGGCCGAAAAAGTGTTTGGATAAACTGAATAATGTCATAGTGATTACTGGTAGTGTAAGTAAAAAGGTAAAGGAACGGATTAAGTCATGTGATGTCTGTCAAAAGACCAAAGTACCGAACAAAACTAGTAGGGGACCAATGCAAAGTACATTGCCTGAGGACACCCTAGACTTATTATCGGTAGATTTATATGGTCCCCTCCCAAAGACTTCGGGAAATTGTGCAAATGTTTTGGTGATTTTGGAAGTCTTTTCTAAATTTGTGAAATTATACCCCTTGAAAAAAGCAACAGCAAAAGCTGTATTTAGTAGGATGGTCGAATACTTCAGGACCATCGGGAAACCCAAGGCAGTACTATCGGACAATGGACCCCAGTTCATATCCAAAATTTGGAAAGAGGGAATGGAGAAAAATGGTGTGGAGGTTAAATATATTGCAGCCTACCATCCTGCAAGCAACCTGGTTGAACGGTACATGCGCGAAGTCGGGAGATTGTGTAGAACATACTGCAGTCACAATCATAGAGCCTGGGGCAGATTCATATCGGATTTTGAGAATGTCATGAACACATTACATCATGAAACTACAGGATTCCCACCGGAAGAAATTTTGTTAGGTAGAAGTAGTAAAAGTTTAATTGAAGAAAAATTAGAGTTTCCACCTTGTACAAGTTTGGGATTGAATCAAAAGAAAGAATTGGTAATAAAAAGGGCAAAGCAAAAAGCCGAATCTAGATCTAGAAGACACGATAAAAATCTAAAAGTTTCAGAATTTAAAATTGGAGATTATGTTCTTTTAAAAACCCACGAAAAATCTAGTGAACTAAACCATGAAATTTCAAAATTTAAATATATCTATAATGGACCATATATAATACAGAATATTCCACACGACAATGCTTACTACCTAATCTACCCAAAATCCAAAAGACCTTTATGTGTAAGAAATATTGTGGACCTGAAACTGTATGTTCCCAGGAACGAGTAATTGTGCTGTATCTTATGCTGAACCCAAGTTATTTGAAATGTAACTAATCTTTGTAAATGTCTGTATACCATTGAAAGTGTGCTAATGTAGTTATGTGAGTTTCAGATTACCAATTGTACTGTAACTGTGAAAATGTATGGAGAAAAGGACTGAAAAGAAAGGATAAATGCTATCAGCCAGATAAAGGGTGGAACTGTCAAAAATGAAAATGGGCAGTGTATGAACCATAATATGAAGGACTGCCAAATACCAATGAGGGCAGATAAATAGTCGATGGAAAATTGTAAATGTAATCCAGAGGATGTGACAATATGAAGTGAAAAGGACTGCCCAAATCCGCATAATTGGCAGCAAATATGTGTAAATAATTTTCTGAAAATTTTGTGTGTGTGTTTTGTTTAGTAAGTTAAGAAATGGACTGCTATTCAAAGCAAGCAGCGACAAATTATCCTATAGTGTATACGAAATATGCATTTGTTTTTGTAGTTAAATGTGTGTATTCCAGAATTTTAAATTATTTCTTTGAGAAATTTGGGAAAAAATGATTAAATTGCTATTTTAGTAATGTTATGATGGGAAGTTGGACTGTGCAAAAGGCACTTAAGTAAATAACGAGAAATTGGTCTTGATGTATTGAGAAAGTGTAAACCTATATACAGTGAGTGGAAGGAAATATGTAGTGTAAATCTTCTTGAACATTTACGTAAAGATTCAAAACCAGTGTATAATTGTTAAATTTAGTGTTCCCATAAAATTTAGACTTAAGAAAATTTTCTGGAAACAGGGGCATGTGTAACAGTAATAACCTATAATAATTTTTTTTTCCTTATGAATTTAGATAAATTTTTCTTTCTGAATTTATGTAAAGTAATATAAGTAATGTTTTGAATTTCTTTTTATTTTCGTGTCATGTTAAAGAAACTGTAAACAACTTTTGAAATGAATGTTATTATTTATGTTAGATTTCAAGCAATTTGATAACCAAAGGGAAGTGTATTTAATGTTAAAACTATTGTATGATGTGAAAATTGTAATTTATACACTTGGTCCATATGTAGGTAATGCATTAGGATATGTGTAGTAGAAAACCTGTGGTGAATACCCTACCTGTAGGGGAGCGGGAAAAGGTGGATGCAGGCGAGCGCGGGAAAACGCACACTGGCGCGGTTCGGCACAACGGGCTCAGTAAGTCAGTCGGAATCGGGCATCGGTCAGAGGAACATGTACTGTACCGAGGAGGCTATCTAGGAAAAGTGGATTCCATTGAGCCTCGGATGGGCCGATTCCGACGACTACTTGGCATGGCTATATTCTTTGGCACAAAATTGGAAAGATTACGACGCTAAGAAGAAGGAAAGTGCCGATGCAGTGAGAGCCTTAGCCGTGCTTGTATGTGTGCTGTGCTGCCCGCTATCTCGCTGCCCGCCACCCGCCGCATCGACGTGCACAGGTCAAACATTTATTTCAGCTTTAGAAGTGTATCTGTGTGGACCAGTGTCGAAACTGTTGTAACTGTTCAAGAATAACGTGACTTTTACCAGAATTGCCTTAGCCATCACTTATCCTTATCATTGACCTAGACAGGGTCCTTACCACATATTGTGCAACCCGAGTATCCCGAATTGAAAGTTTACAGTTAGTAATAAATTATCTGCAGACTAATCTATGCTATAAAGACGTTTAAATTCAGGTTTGTTAACACAGATGTTAGTAAAGAACAACAGTGTGATTAAATTGAAAGATAAATTTTGAATTGAGCTAGCGATGTTATTTAATTAATGTGTGACTGAAATAATGACAATTAATTAATCCAGAAGCGAGACAAAAGAGTAGTTATCCACAGATTGATAATTTTGAGTGTTAATTTACCTTTAGGACTTAATAGTGTCAGTATAACGACCATAACAGTTTCAGGGTCCCCCCCCCTTTTTCTCTTGCCCATTCTTGCACATTTTGAAGTGTACTGTTCAGATTTGAACAGCAAAGTTAAGTTCTATATTAAACCTAAGTGTATTAGTGTTTTTCCAATTTTAATAATGACATTGTATGTATGCTTTCAAAATTGCTAATTCTAGGGTAATCTATGCCCGATTTCAGTCTGACCAATATACAAATTGCAGTTCGTAGTAATCATTGCTGTGTGGTGTTGTGTAAATTTAGCTCGTCCAAATTAATACAAAAGGAGAGAACTTTAGTTCAGTGGATTTTTCCTATGCCAAACTTTGCCATAAAACGCAACATTACTGCGTGTTATTATGCTTGTACATGCACATACTTGTACAAGGGAAAACTCACTCAGTGCCTAATTAGGCTGGCGACCGAATTATTAATCATTGGTAATATCTACTGTGTGTACTTCTTGTCCATGCGGACGCGTAATTGTATTTTACATATGCTTGACGCATCACTGTAGTTACTAACTGAGTGTAGGTTCGATCTTGCTTCCATTAGGTACACGCGGTCATTTTATGTACTAAATCCTTGTTGACAAGGTGAAGCCCGTGAACTTATTACAGTACAGGCTTTATTGAGCTAACGCACGTCCGACAGGGCGGTAGTGTTACAACTGGATAACAGCATTGCTGGTTCTAAGGACAATTCCAAAAACTTCGTGAGTGTACAAGTAGTGGTTTATGGACTTGCTATCTTCTCTGCAAGACTCTTCAATGGTGATTGTGCACCTGCACAGTCGCAGCAGATGGCTGCTGGCCATCTCTACAAGGACTACAGTGGGTCTACACCTTTGATGACCCACCAATACCATTATTTCTACAAGGACTACAGCGGGTCTACACCTTTGCTGACTCACCAGTACCATTATTTCTACAAGGACTGCAGTGGGTCTGCACCTCTGGTGGGCCACCAATACCGTAATCTCTACCAGGACTACAGTGGGTCTGTGATGACCTACCTACCAAAATTCTTCAAAACTTCTTCTGACTCTGCTGTGGGTTTGCTCTCTTGTGGCCCAATACCTGTCTGCATGTCAAGAGTCAGCACTGTCTTTCCGTTGGAAGGACAACACTACTTCTTCAAGACTGCATGGAAATCCACTATTTCCGTGTGCAATTTCTTTTACTAATGAGACTTTGTGAAAAAAAATGTAATTATTATTATCATGAATGATCAGGACTATCTTTATGGACTGTGAGAAAATTTTAGCTTTTGACCAACATCGTATCAAAAAGTGTGTGCATTTGATATCTTTTGTTATTGTAATTATGAAAAATTTTATCAAATCATTACTGGCTACTGCCCAAAATAATTTGTAAAATTTTTTGTGGTGAGCATGGGGGCTATGTAAGTAGGCTGTTTATGTTTTCTTATTGGCAACGTTACGTAGCGCTCTGTATGAAAATCACTGGCTGTGCTGTGTGCAGTCTGTGGTTGGTTTGCATTGTTGTCTGCCATTATAGTGTTGTTCAGCTGGATGTGAACAGCGCGTTGCGTTGCGCAGTTGGAGGCGAGCCGCCAGCAGTGGTGGATGTGAGGAGAGAGATGGCGGAGTTTGAAATTTGCAATACTGGATATCATGAACTGCTGTATATATTATGACTTTTGATGACTATTAAGGTAAATACATTGTTTGTTCTCTACTAAAATTTTTCATTTGCTAACTATGCCTACTAGTAGTTAGTGCCTTCCGTAGTTTGAATCTGTTATTTAGCTGGCAGTAGTGGCGCTCGCTGTATTGCTGTAGCTTGAGTAACGAAGATTTTTGTGAGGTAAGTGATTTGTCAAAGGTATAGGTTAATGTTAGTTAGGGCCATTATTTTGTAGGGATTTTTGAAAGTCAGATTGCGTTGCGCTAAAAATATTGTGTGTCAGTTTAAGCACAGTCTTGTATAAATTTTTCTAAGGGGACGTTTCAACTTTTGTATGTGTGAAGCGACATCCATAGCGTTGCCCGTCAACCGACGGTCGGCAACAGGGCAATCCCACGGTCAATTGATATGGTCAATGTACTGTCTAAGATTTTGGAATAGCTCTCTGAAATCTGTAGAGGGATATCGTGCGCATCGCTTGTATGCCCTAGCACTGACACAAGATTAATGCAGAAAAATATAGTTAGCGGAGAGACAAGTTAGCGAAAATAAATAAAGTAAATGACAAATAACTGGATAACGGCTTAGTATTTAAATAAATCCTTGTTGGTTAATGTCATTGTTGTAGTTGTGGTCTTCAGTCCTGAGACTGGTTTGATGCAGCTCTCCATGCTACTCTATCCTGTGCAAGCTTCTTCATCTCCCAGTACCTACTGCAACCTACATCCTTCTGATTCTGCTTAGTGTATTCATCTCTTGGTCTCCCCCTACGATTTTTACCCTCCACGCTGCCCTCCAATACTAAATTGGTGATCCCTCGATGCCTCAGACCATGTCCTACCAACCGATCCCTTCTTCTGGTCAAGTTGTGCCACAAACTTCTCTTCTCTCCAATCCTATTCAATACTTCCTCATTAGTTATGTGATCTACCCATCTAATCTTCAGCATTCTTCTGTAGCACCACATTTCAAAAGCTTCTATTCTCTTCTTGTCCAAACTATTTACCGTTCATGTTTCACTTCCATACATGGCTACACTCCATACAAATACTTTCAGAAATGACTTCCTGACACTTAAATCTATACTCGATGTTAACAAATTTCTCTTCAGAAACGCTTTCCTTGCCATTGCCATTCTACATTTTATATCCTCTCTACTTCGACCATCATCAGTTATTTTGCTCCCCAAATAGCAAAACTCCTTTACTACTTTAAGTGTCTCATTTCCTAATCTAATTCCCTCAGCATCATCCGACTTAATTCGACTACATTCCCTTAACCTCGTTTTGCTTTTGTTGATGTTCATCTTATATCCTCCCTTCAAGACGCCATCCATTCCGTTCAACTGCTCTTCCAAGTCCTTTGCTGACTCTGACAGAATTACAATGTCATCGCCGAACCTCAAAGTTTTTATTTCTTCTTCATGGATATTAATACCTACTCCAAATTTTCTTTTGTTTCCTTTACTGCTTGCTCAATATACAGATTGAATAACATCGGGGAGAGGCTACAACCCTGTCTTACTCCCTTCCCAACCACTGCTTCCCTTTCATGTCCTTCGACTCTTATAACTGCCATCTGGTTTCTGTACAAATTGTAAATAGCCTTTCGCTCCCTGTATTTTACCTCTGCCACCTTTCGAATATGAAAGAGAGTATTCCAGTCAACATTGTCAAAAGCTTTCTCTAAGTCTACAAATGCTAGAAACGTAGGTTTGCCTATCCTTAATCTTTCTTCTAAGATTAGTTGTAAGGTCAGTATTGCCTCACGTGTTCCAGTATTTCTACGGAATCCAAACTGATCTTTCCCGAGGTCGGCTTCTACTAGTTTTTCCATTCGTCTGTAAGAATTCGTGTCAGTACTTCGTTGCTGTGGCTGATTAAACTGTTTGTTCGGTAATTTTCAGATCTGTCAACACCTGCTTTCTTTGGGATTGGATTTATTATATTCTTCTTGAAGTCTGAGGGTATTTCGCCTGTTTCATACATATTGCTCACCAGATGGAAGAGTTTTGTCAGGACTGGCTCTCCCAAGGCCGCCAGTAGTTCGAATGGAATGTTGTCTACTCCGGGGGCCTTGTTTCGACTCAGGTCTTTCAGTGCTCTGTCAAACTCTTCACGCAGTATCGTATCTCCCATTTCATCTTCATCTACATCCTCTTCCATTTCCATAATATTGTCCTCAAGTACATCGCCCTTGTATAGACCCTCTATATACTTCTGCCACCTTTCTGCTTTCCCTTCTTTGCTTAGAAATGGGTTTCCATCTGAGCTCTTGATGTTCATACAATTGGTTCTCTTATCTCCAAAGGTCTCTTTAATTTTCCTGTAGGCAGTATCTATCTTACCCCTAGTGACATAAGCTTCTACATCCTTACATTTGTCCTGTAGCCATCCCTGCTTAGGCATTTTGCAGTTCCTGGCGATCTCATTTTTGAGACGTTTGTATTCCTTTTTGCATGCTTCATTTACTGCATTTTTATATTTTCTCCTTTCTTCATTTAAATTCAATATTTCTTCTGTTACCCAAGGATTTCTATTAGCCCTCGTCTTTTTACCTACTTGATCCTCTGCTGCCTTCACTACTTCATCCCTCAAAGCTACCCATTCTTCTTCTACTGTATTTCTTTCCCCCATTCCTGTCAATTGTTCCCTTAAGCTCTCCCTGAAACTCTGTACAACCTCTGGTTTAATCAGTTTATCCAGGTCCCATCTCCTTAAATTCCCACCTTTTTGCAGTTTCTTCAGTTTTAATCTGCACTTCATAACCAATAGATTGTGGTCAGAGTCCATATCTGCCCCTGGAAATGTCTTACAATTTAAAGTCTGGTTCCTAAATCTCTGTCTTACCATTATATAATCTATCTGATACCTTTTAGTATCTCCAGGGTTCTTCCATGTATAAAACCTTCTATCATGATTCTTAAACCAAGTGTTAGCTATGATTAAGTTGTGCTCTGTGTCAAAATTCTACCAGGCGGCTTCCTCTTTCATTTCTTATCCCCAATCCATATTCACCTACTACGTTTCCTTCTCTCCCTTTTCCTGCACTCGAATTCCAGTCACCCATGACTATTAAATTTTCGTCTCCCTTCACTATGTGAATAATTTCTTTTATTTCATCATACATTTCTTCAATTTCTTCGTCATCTGCAGAGCTAGGTGGCATATAAACTTGTACTACTGTAGTAGGTGTGGGCTTCGTATCTATCTTGGCCACAATAATGCGTTCACTATGCTGTTTGTAGTAGCTTACCTGCATTCCTATTTTCCTATTCATTATTAAACCTACTCCTGCATTACCCCTATTTGACTTTGTGTTTATAACCCTGTAGTCACCTGACCAGAAGTGTTGTTCCTCCTGCCACCGAACTTCACTAAGTCCCACTATATCTAACTTTAACCTATCCATTTCCCTTTTTAAATTTTCTAACCTACTCTGCCCGATTAAGGGATCTGACATTCCATGCTCCGATCCATAGAACGCCAGTTTTCTTTCTCCTGATAACGACATCCTCTTGCGTAGTCCCCGCCCGGAGATCCGAATGGGGGACTATTTTACCTCCGGAATATTTTACCCAAGAGGACGCCATCATCATTTAATCATACAGTAAAGCTGCATGCCCTCGGGAAAAATTACGGCCGTAGTTTCCCCTTGCTTTCAGCCGTTCGCAGTACCAGCACAGCAAGACCGTTCTGGTTATTGTTACAAGGGCAGATCAGTGAATCATCCAGACTGTTGCCCTTGCAACTACTGAAAAGGCTGCTGCCCCTCTTCAGGAACCACACGTTTGTCTGGCCTCTCAACAGATACCCCTCCGTTGTGGTTGCACCTACGGTACGGCTATCTGTATCGTTGAGGCACGCAAGCCTGCCCACCAACGGCAAGGTCCATGGTTCATGGGGGGGTGTTGGTTAATAATGTACACTAAATCAGCTTGTTTTTAATTTTGAGCAAGATGTTTATTTCTGCAATATGCACATGAATATGATAATGGTGGCCTTACATAAGTAAATTCGATCAATCAGTTGCGTGATAACTAAATCATCAACAGAAGTGTAGTTACATAGCGCAAACAGATCATTTGCGAACAGTAGCATGTGCAGAACAAGTGTGTCAGCCGCACATTAATTCACGAATAAGCAGTAGCAAAATCTCAGAGTCTGTTGGCACAAATTGTTACTGACATTCACAGCAAAATCTGTATATCATAACGATCAAGACAATCGCTACTAATACAAAACAAATTCTCCACCGAATCTGAAATAAAAAATAAAGCAAATTCACAGCTGCTTATAAATAATTAAATAACGATAAAGTTCGCAAGGTCTCCACAGAATTAGCCGCAAAGAGAGTATTGAAAATTCTACGTCCCGTCCAACTTCAAAGTACTGAAATGTTTCCAAGTATTCTAGTTGCAACACAAGCTGTCTTAAGCGCAGCAGCACTTTGGCCGCCCAAGTACACTCGCGAACCTCTTGTACTCTGACAGCTCATCGACAACAGACACACAGCTCTGCTGTACATATGCGAGCTTATTTAAAGACTCAGTCATATGAGCACTACTCTAGTCGACGTATATACTTGTAACACGACAACCATTCAGGTGATCTTAACATGAATTTGACCTACATGTGTATTAGTATACACAGTAAATACTCTCGGTCAAGTTGTGATCTCCTGCTAAAACACTGGTATTTTCATTTTGTAGCGATCAATAATTTTACGAAATTCTTGCCATGTCCAACACTGCAAAGTGGTTCCAGTCAGTTCACACATCTTAAAAACATGATAAACACCTAGGTATGGTCGACTAAACATAGGATTTACTCGGATAATGAACTGGAATATAAATGTTGATTTTACGTAATATGTTCATGTGGGGAAATACATACTTGTGGGCACAATTTGCATGAAACTGAAGTAACCTGTTTATAGTTATTAAAAAATTTGCTTAATAATAAAAGTAACTTGTTGTTATTGCTGGCATCATCAGTTTTCATTTGATATATCGCACCTGTAAACTGCGTAATATATTCAGATATTATTATTTTTCATAAAGCGTAGTAATTATAGATGTTAATAATTTTGTTAATATTGTGTTTATAAATATGGTTTGAAAACCACAGAAATATTTGAATGCCTGTCTGTTTTTATTTTGCCATGGATTTGATAATCTAAAGAAAGAGAACAATGGAGATTGCTATGAACATGTGCCACAATAGCTGGTAGCACGGTGTCCTATATAAACGTTCTTGCCTCTAATGTGATGAAGCACTCAGGCGTTTTGAATGCTTTTCGCGTTGTGAGAAGACGTAGTGCAATGGAAGCAGGGAATGTTGCCAAGAGCGGCAAATTCTTGGACCCGGGGCTGCCGAGGTGCCTTGGGAGAGCGTTGGGCACTGTCCGGTGTCAACTTCTCTGGCTGCGTGTGGAACGCCGAGGGTGGAGGCCGGGACGAGAAGGAGGCCTGGGATGTTTCTGTATGTTTTTGCAGAGCAGCTTTGGAGACAGCCATCGGCTGCATTCGAAAACACGAGGCTCACAAGATAACGGGCTAGGCTCGCGAGCAGCGTTTTCCTCATATTGAAAGCCCTCGGGTGCAATGTGCGGGATTTGAGCGTCTGAATGTGACGTCTTGGGCACAGGGTCGAGGGCGCTAGTATTTGAGTAGTAGGGAAGCGCTGTGTAACTTGATTGGCATTGGAAGGCGATGTGCTACTTTCAGTGGAACTCTATTCTGGAGGGTACCTTCGCTATTGGGCTGCAGTGTTTCTGCAAATTTTTCTATTGGGGAAAGACGTTGCTTAGAGGGAAACAGAGTCCAGGCAAGAGAAGAAAGTGAGACATTTTGGAACGATTCGGTCGCCGACCGTAGGCGAGAGTACTCAAGACGTTCGGACCCGGACCAGGTGTGAAGTCGGAGATTCGATTGCGGACTCCAGCTGCACGGTTAAACAGACGAGCAGGGAACATAGTTGCAGATATCGCTACATGTCATAGTCTTCTTAGCAAAGCCACATCCACGTTAGCGCCGTTCCCCATGTCGTACGAGAATTCATGGTCAGCACTGCAGGTGGCACGGGCCAGATAGGTCAGTTTCTCCTGCACTTGAGGGATTCAACACGACTGCCAGTCTCAGATCAGAGTACATTTGTTGGGTGCATGATTTTCGTTAGCGGTCAAGTAGGTTCCAGTCACAGTTTCTGTCAGGAACTCGTGGGGTGCACGTAAGTTAACTTCACTGGGCTCAAGTTGTCCAAAATAAGCACTAATAATTATTTTCACATAAGCAGCGATGTTCAGTGTTTCTCTGTTTCTTGTAAGGGTCATAATCGTTGAAATAAACTTGTGTATTTAAACGAAAGATCGTTCTTTTTTAGAAATCATCGTATCCAATTATTTAGTATGCAAAGCCCCCACTTTATGATCTATGGCTAGAAAATCGCGTTAAACACCTAAATTTGCGTACATGTAAATTAATATGGCATATCGTATAGAAATGACTGACCCATAATTAGTTTCCTGAGCAGGGAACATTTTTAAATTTTTTTACGCCCCTTCGGCGACTTGCGCGTCGATGAGGATCAAATGATGATGATTAGGACAACACAACAGCCAGTTCGTGAGCGGAGAAAATCTCCTAACCAGCCGGGAATCGAACCCTGGCCCTTAGGATTGACATTCCGTCGCGCTGACCACTTTTTTTCCCCCCTAACCACTTTTTTTTGCTACCCTACACCCCTTTTTTATTTTGTTTTCCTAACAAAAGAAATAAAACAAAATCATAGCCATCCCTACGGGGCACCGCCACTTGTGTCCCTGCCAAACAAAAATGAACTCTTACCTCTTCAGGCGTTGCCTTCCTAACTATACGTAACCACCCCCCATCGAAAATGTGTAGACACTACACTATACGGGACTAACGTGTGTGCATCAACCCACAAAAACACGATGAAAGGAACGGGGGAAGGGTATTTCTAGTAAGGTGCGGAAGGTATTTTTTAATTATTTTTATTGTTTTTATTTTTATTTTTTGTTTTTTATTTTTTATTTTTTATTTATGTAGATATCAATGTGCGAACAGTCATAGTTAATCAAGCCGGAAAAACTAAAACAGAATGAAGACACCATCGAAGATAGTAAACATAAATGACATAAAAATAAAGCCACCACTTCGTAGTTAGGCTTCCCAGCGACTGCTCCCACTGATAAAGATTGTTCAATATGTGATCGTTTGCATTTCGTTCTGACCTCATCTACCACTGCCTGGAACATTCCAGCTACACGGCGGGCTGTGAAAGACACTCCAAAGGTAGTTTGCGAAGCATTGTCGATATCTGGTATGCCCAGAAATAGCATGATGTCTTTCTTGCAAACAGAGCCAGAAGTCAAGTAAATTCTTGTGTCCGTCACGACAGAGGTAATGGACCGCATGCCTACGTATCCAAGAGACAGAGTTGGTTCGAGTCGTGGGGTAAAATGTCTCATCCGGAAACATTAACGTGCGTGCAGATATATGCTCCGGCCTAACTCGCAAGAGATAAGCCAGCATCTGCCGCACAAGGTGCCAAACCGGTTCCGCCTCTCCACAGTTGAGGCGGTGCTCGTCAGAATCTACAGTATTACAACCCACACAATTGGGAGATTCTGCCATGTGGATATTGTAGAGACGTTCTTGTGTCACCAGCCTCCCATTAACGACTACGTACCATTGGGAAACAACACGCCGTGGTTAGCACACTGGACTCGCATTCGGGAGGACGACGGTTCAATCCCGCGTCTGGCCATCCTGATTTAGGTTTTCCGTGATTTCCCTAAATCGCTCCAGGCAAATACCGGGATGGTTCCTTTGAAAGGGCACGGCCGACTTCCTTCCCCGTCCTTCCCTAACCCGATGAGATCGATGACCTTGCTGTTTGGTCTCTTCCCTTAAAAACAACCAACCAACCAACCAACCAGGGAAACAACATCGGAATCAAGCATGGCATCGTGTACAGTCTTCCACACCACGCGCCACCGTGCGTCAAGTTATTTTAGTTCGACCACATTCAGGGGGCGGCGTTGCAGCATGTCATGATATAGGCGTCTAGTTGTGGCCATTCGCGGTGTCGTGAGCGCTACACTGCAATAACTTTGTTCTAAATAGAAACGTCCTATATAAAATAGGGGCGCTGGGATGTCCTGTAATGGCACGGGCGCTCTTAGTGAAGCGGGCCGTAGCGTCGTCAGAAGCAGACTCGTGAGGCTCGTAGGACAACGGCGCAGCAGACATGAATGTGAGCTAACATAGAGGGCAATGGCCCTATCATGGACGTTAATTAGGCCGAGACCACCTTTTTCCTTGGGGAGGGTAAGATATACGCATCTGATCTTCAGTAACATACCAGCGGTGACGAAGTATCCCAGAGCTGCCATAATGCTACGAGCCAAGGGTTTCGGAATGGGTAGTGTTTGGGCGACATGCGGTATGCGGGACGCAAGGTATACATTGGCATAATACGCCCGCTGAACGATGTTGAGGGATCGCAAGCGCTGATTTGCAGTTCCGGCCCTAATTTGGTGAAGAAGGCGTCGATAATTGAGCGTCGTCGCGCGTCGCATGTCGTTCATGAAATCTAAGCCCAAGCAGCGTATAGTATCACTGAAGCGTAAAGGGGCAATGTGTTCCTGCGGGAGCCCAATCCCGATGCTCAAGGCGACGGACTTGTCAACGTTGATTTGGCTACCAGAAGCTGTACCGTAGGTTGCAATCCAGTCCAAAGCCGCGGCCATGTCGTCAGCTCCACGTATGACGAACATCAAATGATCTGCATAGGCCGTGCAGCGATAGATGGAGCCACCGAACGCTATCCCAGTGAGCCTGTCCCGGAGACCACACAACAAAGGTTCTAAGGCCAATGCAAATAACAATGTTGATAATGGACATCCCTGTCGTACTGATCAGCGGATCGGTAACGGTGCCGTCAGTCTTCCATTAACAAGAACACGAGAAGTAGCACCATGCAGAAGGCGGGTCAACACTTTGATAAAGGGGGGTCGGGGTATTCCATGCACCGTAGAACGGCCGTGAGGAAAGTGTGGCCCACACGGTCAAAAGCCTGGCTAAAGTCGATAGACGCCAGGGCTGCCGGCAAACGTCTCACCCGTGCAAGGGAGATGAAATCTCTGTAACTACATAACGCAGTTCTGATGTTGTTGGGTCACCCCAAGGACGTCTGATCACCGGACAAGGCGTGCAATAGTGTGCCGCGAATACGTTCCGATAGCAGCCTCGAGAAGATCTTGAAGTCGCTGTTCAATAACGTTAAGGGGCGATAATCGCGGACATGATTCCGTCCCGTCGGCTTATGGATGGGAACAATCAGACCTTCCAAGAACGGTGCAGGCAATGTTATACCCGGGGACATCAATTCCTGACAAATTTCAATCAAACACGATACCAAAAGTTGTTTAAAGGCTCGAAAGAACTCTAATGGTAATCCGTCGATTCCTGGTGATTTATGGGGAGCACCTTTACCAATGGTGTCTAGCACTTCCTCTTCTGTCACGTCTCCCAGTAAAGTCGGTACCATGTCTGGTGGAACTGTACCGTGGACATGTGCTGAAACGGTGTCTACCGGCGCCTTATCAGGGAGCACTACTGAATAAAGTTGAGCGTAATGCCCATAGAAGGCTTCTGCTATATCTGCTTGTTCTACCACGTGTCGACCGTCGTCCGTTATCATGTCGGTTACCAGTGCCCTACGGCGCCTCCTGCGTTCTAGGAGCATGTGGTGCATAGATGGCCTTTCTGATTGTATCATATCTGGAGCACGCGACCGTATAACAGCGCCCTGGAAATGACGGCGCGCTAAAGAGACGAGCTGAGCTTTCGCGCGATTGACTATGGTCTGCCTATCTGGTGTGGGCTTCATAGCAAGACATTCCCGTAGGACGGTGTAATAAAAGTTTTCCGTGCTCCTCCTCCATGCCGCTGCTTCCCGGCCGTAAGCCATGAAGGTGCGCCTAAGAGCAGGCTTCGCACATTCAATCCACCAACTGAGGGTCAATCGGTAACGACCACGACGCTGTAAGGACGCGTTCCACGACTCTTCGATAGCACCTTTACATGCCGGCTCGTCCAGGTGGGCGACGTTCAGTTTCCTGGGTGACCTACTGCGCCAAACACGTGCAGGTTGGAGGGCAATGGTGCAAATATAGGCTGTGTGGTCGGTGAATGCAGTGGGCCAGAGCTCTGCTCCTCTCGTCGCCGTCGAAAGGGTGCTTGTGACATAAATCCTGTCTAACCGACTTGATGAATGACTTGTATAATAGGTGTAACCAGGAGCTGGGCCATGGATGTGGCGCCACGTGTCGATCAGGTGGAGATAACGCACTAGCATTTCCAATTCCGCACACGGGACGTGATGTGGCTGCTGATCAGACGGAGATAATGCACAGTTAAAATCTCCTCCGATCACCATATCGTCTATGCGGCCCATAAATAAAGGCGTAATATCTTTCGAAAAAAAGCGGGCCCGATCTCTCCGTCTCCCTGATCCTGAAGGGGCATATACATTGATGAGTCGTACACCGTTGACAGTTACTGCCATGGCTCTTGCACTCGGTAAGTACAGTACGTCCGTAGCCGCCAAGCTGTCCCGTAGCAGGACAGCCACACCACAATCGGTAGAAGAGGCGTGGGAGATGTGGGCGGTATGTCCGTAGAAGTCAGGGAAACTAGCGACACATACTTCCTGCAAGAGGGCCACATCGATGTCCGCCTCATCGAGCATGCGTTGTGGCATTGTCAGTTTGTGTGGTGCCCTTATCGCGTTGATATTGATTGTGGCAAGGCGAAAGGTGTGCTGCCTAGCCTCTTCACCTAGGGTGGACGCCATGGCAATCGAAGATAACCGCAAGAGATGCCAGACTCACCGAACCCGTGACAAATTATGAGTCTTTCAATCTAGGAGTGGCATCCCCAACGCCACCCCCTCCCCTGTCACCCGTGCGCTCTCCAGGAAGTTCCTCAACATCGTCCGACCGCATTGGGTGCAACACGATGCTGTGTAGCTGATCGGCACCGAAATTTCTCTCACGCACGTCGTCTTTGGTAGAGGTAGACGGAGCGCAATCGATCGACGCGCCTGCTGCATCTGTGGTGCAAGAAGTAACTGGGCACGCGTAGTATTGGCAAGTGAACCGTCTACACCACATAGATCATCAGCAGGCGCAGCATCAATGCCGTCTGACGAGATGTCACCTTCTTGACCGGCCTTGTGTAGGAGGCAATCGTCAGAAGGGGTCCGCCGACGTCGCTTGCGTCGTCGAGGCGAACGTTGCTTTCGAATGTGGACATCCGTATCCGAATGCGGGAGACAATCCAGCGTCGTATCACCTTCCGCTAGGAAAGCTGCGGTCGGGACAATGTTCGCGTCCAAGTCCGTCTTTTTCTGATTGTTATGTTCCGTCTGGATTCCGTGGGACTGTTGCTGCTGTTGCTGCTGCGGAGGAGGCGACATGTGGGTTGGCATCTGGGGTCCTTCCTCTTCCTCCCTTGGTCCTTCTGACGTCGATGGATGTGCCCGATCGCCCGTGTCGTCCTCATCTATGGTGCGCATCGTCCTCCGAGCGTACGTGAGGGGCAGCATTGTCGTCTCCGTCGGGGAAACGGAGTCTCCCACTGGTGTCTGCGTAATTCTACGTTGTAAGCAGCTCGATCGAACATGGCCTTCCTGCCCACATCCGGAACAGGTACGCGGTTGACCGTCGTACATTATGATTGCACGACAGCCACCGATGTTCAAATAGGACGGCACATGTTTCTTGAGCTCAAGTTTAATTTGGCGCACACCATTGTAGACCTTATACGTCGAGAAAGTTTGCCACTTTTCTGCAAGGTGACTGATGACATTGCCATATTGTCGGAAGGCGTCCTTGACAACTTCCTCTGGGACCTCGAAGGGGAGCTCAAAAACCCGTACAGTCCTTAGGCCCATGCCTGCATGATCTACAGTCACTGCACCGATATGCCCGCCGGAATGTTTGAATCTGAGTGAGTTCTAGTACTTAGACACCACTGCCGCGCAGACCTCTGCACTGGTCATTTGAACATAAACCACGCTCGCCGTTATAGAAAAATGTATTCCGACTATAGTCGCCGGATCTAAACGTACACTCCTGGAAATTGAAATAAGAACATCGTGAATTCATTGTCCCAGGAAGGGGAAACTTTATTGACACATTCCTGGGGTCAGATACATCACATGATCACACTGACAGAACCACAGGCACACAGACACAGGCAACAGAGCATGCACAATGTCGGCACTACTACAGTGTATATCCACCTTTCGCAGCAATGCAGGCTGCTATTCTCCCATGGAGACGATCGTAGAGATGCTGGATGTAGTCCTGTGGAACGGCTTGCCATGCCATTTCCACCTGGCGCCTCAGTTGGACCAGCGTTCGTGCTGGACGTGCAGACCGCGTGAGACGACGCTTCATCCAGTCCCAAACATGCTCAATGGGGGACAGATCCGGAGATCTTGCTGGCCAGGGTAGTTGACTTACACCTTCTAGAGCACGTTGGGTGGCACGGGATACATGCGGACGTGCATTGTCCTGTTGGAACAGCAAGTTCCCTTGCCGGTCTAGGAATGGTAGAACGATGGGTTCGATGACGGTTTGGATGTACCGTGCACTATTCAGTGTCCCCTCGACGATCACCAGTGGTGTACGGCCAGTGTAGGAGATCGCTCCCCACACCATGATGCCGGGTGTTGGCCCTGTGTGCCTCGGTCGTATGCAGTCCTGATTGTGGCGCTCACCTGCACGGCGCCAAACACGCATACGACCATCATTGGCACCAAGGCAGAAGCGACTCTCATCGCTGAAGACGACACGTCTCCATTCGTCCCTCCATTCACGCCTGTCGCGACACCACTGGAGGCGGGCTGCACGATGTTGGGGCGTGAGCGGAAGACGGCCTAACGGTGTGCGGGACCGTAGCCCAGCTTCATGGAGACGGTTGCGAATGGTCTTCGCCGATACCCCAGGAGCAACAGTGTCCCTAATTTGCTGGGAAGTGGCGGTGCGGTCCCCTACGGCACTGCGTAGGATCCTACGGTCTTGGCGTGCATCCGTGCGTCGCTGCGGTCCGGTCCCAGGTCGACGGGCACGTGCACCTTCCGCCGACCACTGGCGACAACATCGATGTACTGTGGAGACCTCACGCCCCACGTGTTGAGCAATTCGGCGGTACGTCCACCCGGCCTCCCGCATGCCCACTATACGCCCTCGCTCAAAGTCCATCAACTGCATATACGGTTCACGTCCACGCTGTCGCGGCATGCTACCAGTGTTAAAGACTGCGATGGAGCTCCGTATGACACGGCAAACTGGCTGACACTGACGGCGGCGGTGCACAAATGCTGCGCAGCTAGCGCCATTCGACGGCCAACACCGCGGTTCCTGGTGTGTCCGCTGTGCTGTGCGTGTGATCATTGCTTGTACAGCCGTCTCGCAGTGTCCAGAGCAAGTATGGTGGGTCTGACACACCGGTGTCAATGTGTTCTTTTTTCCATTTCCAGGAGTGTAGATCATCGCGTATGAACTGCTCTATTTCATAGACTCGAGGACGCGCGTGATGTGGTTGGAAAGTAATTTTGATCGTATCGTGGCGCCATGTGTGTGCCATAGGTAAAGGTAAACACAAGCAAGCGCTCACGGTCGCGCATAGGGGGGGGGGGGGGGGGGGGGCGCTGCGGACGTCCTCGCCCCACCGCAGCCGAAAGCAGACTGAACCACTCAGCTACCGGGGCGGACCTTGAAACCATCAAGAGGGACTTGTCAGATTTAATTTGCAATGAACTTGACTCACCGCTGCAGTTCATAGCTGTTTTAAGTTTTTTTTATGTATATTCGATATCTACTAATATCCTGTAATACGACAACTGGTCTGTAAGACAAGAAACACGTCATTCCGCGGAGACATATCATGCAGATAGTTCAGCATGCACTTGAGAACGGTTATAAAGCTAAAGTCAAGATTGTGTGAAATAAGTCAGCAGTAATTTACAGTCAAATGGTGGAAATTTCTGTCAAAAAGATCTAAATGACTGTGGCCTTCCGTGAAGGAAAAATCATTAACTGTTTTAAGTTTTCTCGTAGCATGTCTGTAAGTCGTTTGATTTATTTCCAGTAAGTATTAAACTGTTGTCTGCGTTGTCTAAGATACTGTAGACTAGGGATCAGCTCACTCAGCGAGCACATCGCTTGCTGTTCCCATGCCACCACGTCCACTTGGGAAATTCCCGCTGACCGCTCCTTGCTGTCTGCTTGAGCCCGTCTCCACTCGGCTGCGCTTGCGGTCCTCCCGGCAAATTACAGCCATCTCACTCCCCAGTGGCATTCAGCCGTCTCGTCAAATAAAACCTAGAGTTACCACTGTTCTAAGCAAGCTAGCGACTCGTAATGTCAAAATCATAATTGGGCAAATGTGAGTGCCATCGTATGTAACAAAGGAACTAACTTCTAGAAAGTGTCGTGCTTCGTGCAAACAACTTAAACTTTACAACACTTTTATTCTTTTGCTCTGCAGATAGTGAAAGAATTAAACTATGATGAAGAAAAAAATAAATAAAAAACCTTGTATTTTATCTTTCCTTCTCCTTACCGCTACTCAGTTTTGTCTGTGTTACACGAATGAACCTTCTTGCTCATCTGTCTTCTTGTGACTTCACTGAAATGCCTACTATATCATTACCTGTTTTATGGATGCGAGAGCTAGTATCAATCATTCATCTACTTAAAAGAAATTCGTTCATGTGAACGTACTTTTACAACAATACAATGTGTACTAACCCTTTGGCCTTCTATACAGGGTGTTACAAAAAGGTACGGCCAAACTTTCAGGAAACATTTCTCACACACAAAGAAAGAAAATATGTTATGCGGACATGTGTCCGGAAACGCTTACTTTCCATGTTAGAGCTCATTTTATTACTTCTCTTCAAATCACATTAATCATGGTATGGAAACACACAGCAACAGAACGTACCAGCGTGACTTCAAACACTTTGTTAAAGGAAATGTTCACAATGTCCTCCGTTAACGAGGATTCATGCATCCACCCTCCGTCGCATGGAATCCCTGATGCGCTGATGCAGCCCTGGAGAATGGCGTATTGTAACACAGCTGTCCACAATACGAGCGCGAAGAGTCCTTACATTTGGTACCTGGGTTGCGTAGACAAGAGCTTTCAAATGCCCCCATAAATGAAAGTCAAGAGGGTTGAGGCCAGGAGAGAGTGGAGGCCATGGAATTGGTCTGCCTCTACCAATCCATCGGTCACCGAATCTGTTGCTGAGAAGCGTACGAACACTTCCACTGAAATGTGCAGGAGCTCCATCGTGCATGAACCACATGTTGTGTCGTACTTTTAAAGGTACATGTTCTAGCAGCACAGGTAGAGTATCCCGTATGAACTCATGATAACGTGCTCCATTGAGCGTAGGCGAAAGAACATGGGGGCCAATCAAGACATCACCAACAATGCCTGCCCAAACGTTCACAGAAAATCTGTGTTGATGACGTGATTGCACAAGTGCGTGCGGATTCTCGTCAGCCCACACATGTTGATTATGAAAATTTACAATTTGATCACGTTGGAATGAAGCCTCATCCGTAAAGAGAACATTAGCACTGAAATGAGGATTGACACATTGTTGGATGAACCATTGGCAGAAGTGTACCCGTGGAGACCAATCAGCTGCTGATAGTGCCTGCACATGCTGTACATGGTACGGACACAACTGGTTCTCCCGTAGCACTCTCCATACAGTGACGTGTTCAACGTTACCTTGTACAGCAGCAACTTCTCTGACGCTGACATTAGGGTTATCGTCAACTGCACGAAGAATTGCCTCGTCCATTGCAGGTGTCCTCGTAGTTCTAGGTCTTCCCCAGTTGCAAGTCATAGGCTGGAATGTTCCATGCTCCCTAAGACGCCGATCAATTGCTTCGAACGTCTTCCTGTCGGGACACCTTCGTTCTGGAAATCTGTCTCGATACAAACGTACCGCGCCACGGCTATTGCCCAGTGCTAATCCATACATCAAATGAGCATCTGCCAACTCCGCATTTGTAAACATTGCATTGACTGCAAAACCACGTTCGTGATGAACACTAACCTGTTGATGCTACGTACTGATGTGCTTGATGCTAGTACTGTAGAGCAATGAGTCGCATGTCAACACAAGCACCGAAGTCAACGTTACCTTCCTTCAATTGGGCCAACTGGCGGTGAATCGAGGAAGTACAGTAGATACTGACGAAACTAAAATGAGCTCTAACATGGAAATTAAGCGTTTCCGGACACATGTCCACATAACATCTTTTCTTTATTTGTGTGTGAGGAATGTTTCCTGAAAGTTTGTCCGTACCTTTTTGTAACACCCTGTATAACAACTTGAATTATAAAACCAAAGTGACGAGTTGTTTGTAAGGTAGTGAATGACTGTAATTTGTTCGCCCACGCTTCTAAAAGACATACTATTTTTTTTAACAAGAGAACTATCTCTTTTCAAATTCCCTTTCTGTATGTTTGCGCCTTTTTCTCATGTGAGCTATAACTGTACACTGTTGTTAGCAATTCCTGTTACTGAGCTGAAACGTATCATATTTTAATCATAACTTTTATAATACTTATTTCAAAGGCACTTTATCTTTAACTGTTCGTGGCTTGTAAATACCATTTTATATGTATTTGTATCGCTTCAGTGGGCGCACGGAAAAGCTTGAGAGCCGATCGTTCGGTGACACAGCGACCGGAGATGTTACGTGTTCTTTCGTTATCTGTTCATTATTGAAAAGCAGAATCGCCCTGAGATTTATTTACCGATCATTTTAACTTTCTTGCGTACATTTTCAAGTAAGAGTTTCGTTAAACTGATCTGTCAACTATCACTGAACAATGACACCATCAATCGCCTCGCTGGTCTGATGTATCATCATGTAAGCACGTGCTGGCTTCTAACTGTTCTCAACGTCCAGCGTACTATTTAGAAAGACTTCTCTTTCTCGTTGCAGTATTCGAGTTACGCATAACTTTTTTGCACGAATAGCTTTTTTGTATCGCCACTTCCTGAGGAAACTTTTTAATCAAATACCTCAGTCAGTAGACTGACAAGCAGGAAGGCTGCGCTATTCTCATCGTCTTTATCCCCGTTTTAGCCCTTTACTTATCTTTACTGAAATTGTAAATTAGTATTTTACATGATAACTACATTTCATTTCGTTCATATTCAGGAGCGAATTAAATTTCAGAACCATAGTCTACTCACACGAAGATAAAATTCTGAAACGTGCCGCGGTTCCTCTGGAAACACACGTTAACAGGAGCCATACTGTCATGTGGCATTTCGTGGAGCGAACTCTAGGCATCAGCTTTAGGGACGCATTCTCCTTAGTTTATTGCTATTTTCGCTTTTAGTGGTTATAACGGCAGACCCCGTTCCGAATTAACCATAAACTGCCAATTTCCTCCGCATCACACGCCGGAACATTTGCGTCGCTCTCGTAAATCGAAAGTATTTGCATAATGGAGTATACTTCATGCTATAAAACCGATGTCGTTATCAAGGATGCGCGACGGCTTACTGTTTACAACATGTGCATTACATTCTGATATTACACCTTTACGGTGTCATATTCTCTCGTAGTGTGATCTTGTGACGGATTATGTTTCATGACTCTTCTTTGAGGCAGTGTACTAGCTCTCGCCTGGCCTTCGATGATTGCCGTGTATACCGGTGTCGTCAGAATGTGCAATGTTCGGAGGCAGAATCGTTGCCTACGTCAACTTCACAAGAATGTCCTTATAACCTATTAGCAGATAATATTCGAGTATTGTGACTGTTTCTTCAGCGTTCACTGCGCGTTAATTTATATATTAAATTGTTTGATGATTATGTCTAACTATCGTGGTGCTTTCACACTCAAATAATTGATAACTTTTCCTTCAATTTTTACACACTTCAATAAACCGTACCGATACTGCTAGCACTTGCAGAAAGAACCACAATAATAACAAACTTTAAAGGAACCAATAAGGGACTGAATTATCAACAAAATTCGTTATGAGGTGAAATTACAGCAAACTGTGTGCACGTTTTGTGCCTCGAACATGAATGCCAATGATCAATGAAACATGCTTAAGAGCTTTATTATTTCATGCTAGTGTTCTGATGCTTTCTGACTAAAGTGTTCTCAAGATGCTGTGTATGCTTTGTAATGATATTAATTTCCGGCTTGTTTCTTTCTTCTTTCTCACGATTCAGTGAGTAATAGGTTATTTCATTGTAATTAGCATCAGTTTCCCTTGATGCCTTATGGAATCATCCTTGTGGAATCTGTTACTTGTTTGAAGAACCGTGAACTGGAGAAAACATTTTCCATATTCGCGCACTGAACTAATTTTCTTTCTTTTTTTTCGTAACGAAAACAATACTATTTAGAATCTACATTATAACTCTGAAAACGCTAGAGACCTGCAGTTGAATGTAAAATTTCTTATTTTCACTAGGGCTACGAGAAGTCTGAAAGACGAAAGAAGATCTGCGCCAGTCTGAACTGAACACTGTAGCTGTCTGCGAAGAGCCTAAGCAAAGGACGCTAGTATACCAAATCCAGTGCGGAATTGCGACCATATGATATCCGCTGATCGATAGAATGATCAGTAAACATTGTTTGCTATTAGCGACAGATTATCTTTCAAAAAACATGCTTTCTCTTCAAAGCAAATACTAAAAACGAGCTCCGTGCCACTACCAACATTTATATAATCGATGAATAATGCTTCTCTGAACCGTTTGCAACACAGCTGCATTCACTTGTGTAACATCATCGTGGGCGTGCGTGCGCTTCTTCTTCCACAATCATTGGCTCAGAACAATAAATGTGCAGCTTGAAGTTACCTGACTGGAACGCACGTCATAAAACTGCACTTCAATAACCGTTGAATTTCCCGAGCAAGGCTCTCCTTAAATACTATCGCACATTAGGAAGTGTGCATGTGCACCATCACGTTGAACCCATGTCTCTTCTGAATATGAACTTTAATAAATTCCTTCTAATGTTTCGGTTAAATTCTTTCTGATAAATTCGCGATACTTTCGTGCAGTGAACCGATTCAGCAGGAAATCATCGTCGTCATCATCACCATCATCATCATCATCATCAGTGCCACGACATCCCTGTTTGAGCCTTGGTGTTATGTACGAGATTACTCTATTCTTTCATATCTATTATTATTTTCGGCCCATACCTTTGAAATATTCCTCCTTTACTAAGGTTCAATAGTTTGTAAGATTGCTATCGGTTTCTACACGCGGTAGGAAGTTAAGTATCTTTTGGAACATTGTTCCTGGAAAAATAGCGATCAAAATTAAAATAAGAGTTAATAATAGTCTAAGATCATTTGGAAGTTGTTAAAATTAACGTTTATTGACCAGGTGGCCGATTTAGATCATGTTACGATCATTTTCAGAACATTAAAACTTTAAGTCCACCATAGAGTAACGTATCTTCGTCTGTGCTGACTCATGACCCCTTAAAGTTAGTGGCGGAGGCTCCACCCACTAACTCCCAGCAAATGGTGACAGAGTATGACATAATTTCGTAATAAGACTGCAATAAAGTGGAATTGTTTAAGGTGTAACAGCAGAAAAAACATAAATGTAAGATGATGCGTGAATAGTAGCATGAAAAGAAATTTTATTTACAACATAGAATCGAAAGGAAGAAATATCACGAAACATACGGTATTTCATCGTGGCCTCTAATCTGTAGGAGGCTGCAATAGCTACACGTAGTCCAAAGATGGCTAACAGGACAAGTGGTTACCTAGGAGACAAAACCTCAATCAATACATAGAGTACTGTTATCGATCAACGATATTATGGAAACAGACACAGCCTGAAGCAAGCTAAAACAAACAGGAAATACGTCGACATCACATATGATCGTATGCCGTTACTAATAACAGCGTTTAGCTTCGAATGTGCATTGAAATACGTGATACAGCGTAAAATGAGAGTGATGTTGCGTAAGCTAAAATATAATCCGTAACATTACGAGCAAATGTTCCGGTTACATATTCCTCTTTCAATTTAATAAAACATGTACAATGAAATATACATGAGTATTTGAAATTATATGATATTGCGTAAGCTAAAATGTAATCCGTAACATTACGACCAAAAGTTCCGGTTACATATTCCTCTTTCAATTTAATAAAACATGTACAATGAAATATACATGAGATTTGAAACTTTACACTCAGAAGTGGCTACAACAGTTTAAAATGTGCGGCAAAATATGTGATATATCGTAAAATGAAAGTAAAGTCGGGTAGGTTAAAATGTAATCTTTAACATTATAAGCAGAAGTGCAGACAACCTATTCAACTTCAAATTAATAAAATATTTATAATGGAGTGTACGTAAGTATTTGACATTGTAAAATAATAAGAAATGACAATATAAGAAATCACCGGGACATCAACAATCATTTAGGAAGCAAGAACTAAACTAAGTGGATAAAGGGCAGAAAAGGGTTGGGTTGATTTGGTCATCGGTCCCATTGGATTAGGGAAGGATGGGGAAGGACGTCGGCCGTGCCCTTTCAAAGGAAACATCCCAGCATTTGCCTGAAGCGATTTAGGGAAATCACGGAAAACCTAAATTAGGACGGCCGGACGCGGGATTGAACCGTCGTCCTCCCGAATGCGAGTCCAGTGTCCTAACCACTGAAAGGGCGAAAAGATCCACAGTGATTTAATAATGAAATTCGGTGGATGCTGAGGATGCAGAGACTGATGCATTATCGGTTCAGAAGGGAACACATAAATGGCGACAAGCGAAGGTTAATAGAGAATCGTTCGTGTGCGATGCATACAACGACTACCATCGTCACATTTTAGCAAAAGATCTGTCAGAGGACCCGAGAAAATTTCGGTTGTATGGAAAATCCATTCAGTTCCTTGTTGACCAGGCAGGTGTGGCCGTTGAAGGTAGCAAAATGAAAGCTGAAGTTTTAAATTTAACGTTCAAGGAATCGTTCACACAGGAGAATCGCACAAACATACACTCACGTGACCATCGTACACATTCTAGTATGGACGATGTAGTAATAAGCATAACTGACGTAGAGAAACAGCTGAAAGATCTGAAAGCAAATAAATCACCAGGTCATGATAGAATCCCAGTTCGATTTTACAAAGAGTACTCTACGGCATGGGTGTTGTGTGATGTCCTTAGGTTAGTTAGGTTTAAGTAGTTCCAAGTTCTAGGGGACTGATGACCATAAATGTTAAGTCACATAGTGCTCAGAGCCATTTGAACCATTTGAACTCTACGGCATTGGCCACTTACCTACCTTACATTTATGTTGAATCGCTCGTCCAGCGCAAAGTCCCAAGTGACTGGGAAAAAGCGCAGGTGACGACATTATACGTTCGTGCGGGACTCAGCTGTCTGCTGTTGTTTCCTGGCGATGCCGTGGTGTACGGTAAGGCGTCGAAGATGAGTGGCTGTAGGAAGGTACAGGACGATTTGTTATGACTGGCAGCTGGCCTTAAATGTGTAAAAATGTAAGTTAATACGGGTGAATAGAAATATCAAGCCTGTAATGTGCGGATAGAGTATTACTAACGTCCTTCTTGACACAGTTAAGTCGCTTAAATATCTGGCCATAAGGTTGCAAAGGGATATGAGGAGGAAAGGGCATGTGAGAACTGTGGTAAGAATCGCGAATGGTCAACTTCGGTTTAATGGGAGAATTTTAGGAAAGAGTAGTCCAGCCTACTTTGGTTTATTGGGAGAATTTTAGGAAAGAGTGGTTCACCTGTAGAGGAGACCACATATACGACGCTGGTGCGACCTTCTCTTGAGTACTGCTCGAGTGTTTGGGGTCGGTACCTGGTGGGATTGAAGGAAGACATCGAACTAATTCAGAGGCGGGCTGCCAGAGTTGTTACTGATATGGTATAACAACACGTAGTTGTTACGGAGTTGCTTCGGGAACTCAAATTGGCGACATTGGGGGGAAGGCGACATTCTTTTCGAGAAACACTATTGAGAAAAATTAGAGAACCGGCATTTGAGGCTGACTGCCGAACGATTCTACTGTCGCTGACATACACTGCGGGTAGGAACAACGAGGTTAAGATATGAGAAATTAAAAGTCATATGAAGCATAAAGAGAGTCGTTTCTCACTCGCTCTCTTTGCGAGTGGAACAGGAAAGAAAATGACAAGTAGTGCTACAGGGTACTATTCGCCACGCACAGTACGGTGGCTTGCGGAGTATCTATGTAGATGTAGAATATCCACTAACAGGTGTCCGGTTACTTGTGATCAGTGTATATGCTTTATGAACTCTTTTTTGAACCATTAACCATCATTATTTTTCTTCAAAAGAACATTAAAGCTGTTCTGATACTGCTTCTTGTCGATTCACAGAGCATCTACGGTGAAATTTGTGTAAGTATTGTATTAATTTTATGATTATGGGATCATATACTGAAGAGCCAAAGAAACAAGTACACCTGCCCAATATCGTGTTGGGCCCCGCGAGCACGCAAAAGTGCCCCAACACGACGTGGCATTGACTCGACTAATGTCTGAAGTACTGCTGGAGAGACGTGACACCATGAATCCTGCAGGGCTGTTAATAAATCCGTATGAGTACGAAGGGGTGGAAATCTCTCTGAACAGCACGTTGCAAGGCATCCCAGGTATGCTCAATAATGTTCATGCCTGGGAGTTTGATGGCCAGCGGAAGTCTTGAAACTCAGAAGAGAGCATCTGCAAACACTCTGTAGCAATTCTGGACGTGTGGGGTGTCGCGTTGTCCTCCTCGAATTGCCCAAGACCGTCGTAATACACAATGGACATGCAGGTGATACGACAGGTACGTGTCACCTGTCAGAGTCATATCTAGACATACCAGGGGTCCCATATCACTCCAGCTGCATACTCCCCATACCATTACAGAGCTCACCACCTTGAAAAGTTCCCTGCTGACATTCAGATTCCATGGATTCATGAGGTTGTCTCCATAGCCGTTGCATGGGGGCTTAATTATAATGCAATAATTTTAGTAGCTGTGTGTCCGGTTACGAAGTGTCGTAACCGGTTGGCCCTGACTAGTATTAGTACGCAATCTGACTGCATAAATTAACAATAAAGAATGAAAGGAAATTACCGTTAACACAATTGATTAATTAAGTCCCCTGCAACTATACAAGCTAAGAAACAACAAAGTACAAGTGTAACTGTTCTGTGTGTGGTAGTGTGTTTCAACGTACAAGTATCTGGCACGGTTCTTCCTCAATACGACAAGAAATTTTAAACACCATTTACAATGAACTACTTGAAAAACCAGAAATACTATAATTGCTCATAGAAACCAGAATTACAAGTCTAATACATGAACACGAGCCAGATGCTTTGTTGACTGAACCTGTGACCAAGAGGCACTGTCATTAAGGAAATGTGAAATAAATTTTTTTTTAGCTCCATATACAGGGTGTTACAAAAAGGTACGGACAAACTTTCAGGAAACATTCCTCACACACAAATAAAGAAAAGATGTTATGTGGACATGTGTCCGGAAACGCTTAATTTCCACGTTAGAGCTCATTTTAGTTTCATCAGTATCTACTGTACTTCCTCGATTCACCGCCAGTTGGCCCAATTGAAGGAAGGTAACGTTGACTTCGGTGCTTGTGTTGACATGCGACTCATTGCTCTACAGTACTAGCATCAAGCACATCAGTACGTAGCATCAACAGGTTAGTGTTCATCACGAACGTGGTTTTGCAGTCAATGCAATGTTTACAAATGCGGAGTTGGCAGATGCCCATTTCATGTATGGATTAGCAGGGGGCAATAGCCGTGGCGCGGTACGTTTGTATCGAGACAGATTTCCAGAACGAAGGCGTCCCGACAGGCAGACGTTCGAAGCAATTGATCGGCGTCTTAGGGAGCATGGAACATTCCAGCATATGACTTGCGACTGGGGAAGACCTAGAACTACGAGGACACCTGCAATGGACGAGGCAATTCTTCGTGCAGTTGACGATAACCCTAATGTCAGCGTCAGAGAAGTTGCTGCTGTGCAAGGTAACGTTGAACACGTCACTGTATGGAGAGTGCTACGGGAGAACCAGTTGTGTCCGTACCATGTACAGCGTGTGCAGGCACTATCAGCAGCGGATTGGCCTCCACAGGTATACTTCTGTGAATGGTTCATCCAATAATGTGTCAATCCTCATTTCAGTGCAAATGTTCTCTTTACGGATGAGGCTTCATTCCAACGTGATCAAATTGTAAATTTTCACAATCAACATGTGTGGGCTGACGAGAATCCGCACGCACTTGTGCAATCAGGTCATCAACACAGATTTTCTGTGAACGTTTGGGCAGGCATTGTTGGTGATGTCTTGATTGGGCCCCATGTTCATCCACCTACGCTCAATGGAGCACGTTATCATGATTTCATACGGGATGCTCTACCTGTGCTGCTAGAACATGTGCCTTTACAAGTACGACACAACGTGTGGTTCATGCACGATGGAGCTCCTGCACATTTCAGTCGAAGTGTTCGTACGCTTCTCAACAACAGATTCGGTGATCGATGGATTGGTAGAGGCAGACCAATTCCATGGCCTCCACGCTCTCCTGACCTCAACCCTCTTGACTTTCATTTATGGGGGCATTTGAAAGCTCTTGTCTACGCAACCCCGATTCCATGCGACGGAGGGTGGATGCATGAATCCTCGCTAACGGAGGACATTATGAACATTTCCTTTAACAAAGTGTTTGAAGTCACGCTGGTACGTTCTGTTGCTGTGTGTTTCCATACTACGATTAATGTGATTTGAAGATAAGTAATAAAATGAGCTCTAACATGGAAAGTAAGCGTTTCCGGCAACATGTCCACATAAGAAAGATAATCTTTATGAGTTAGGTATGTTTCCAGAAAGTCTGTTAGTAACACCCTGTATATTGACGAAAAATATACTGTGATCATTGCAACACCTTTTATCTATACATTACACCAACCGAACAGCATCTACTGTCTCGCCGAACAGAACAACAACTGCACACGACATCCTCTGAACTACTACTGCCCACGACATCCTCTCAACAAGCACTGCCCACGACATCCTCGCAACAAGCACTGCGCACGACAACCTCTGAACTACTACTGCTCCAGCGGAGGCGGCGGAATAATAATCTTTGGCGCAATCTCTGACGCTGTGACTCAGTGTAGCCACCTTTGACCGTACACGTCCATCCACTGGGTACAATCTGAAACAAGACTCGTCCGACCAGGCAATATGTCTTCAGTCATCAAGAGTCCAACGTCGGTGTGGACGTAAAGCTTTGTGTCATGCAGTCATCAAAGGTACACAAGTGGTCTTCGGCTCCGAAAGCCCATATGGATGATGTTTTGTTGCGTGGTTCGCACGCTGACACTTGTTGACGGCCCAGCATTGAAATCTGCAGCAATTTTCGGAAGGATTGCACTTCAGTCACGTTGAACGGTTCTCTTCAGTCGTTGGTCCCGTTCTTGCAGGATTTTTTTCCGTCCGCAGCGATGTCGGAGATTTGATGTTTTACCAGATTCCTGCTGTTCACGGTACACTCTTGAAATGGTCGTACGGGAAAATCCTCACTTCATCGCTACCTATGAGATGCAGTATCCCATTCCTCGTGTGACGACTGAACACCACTTTCAAACTCACGTAAATCTTGATAACCTCCGATTGTAGCAGCAGTAACTGATCTAATAACTGCGCCAAACACTTGTTGCCTCATATAGGCGCTGCCTACTGCAGCGCCGTATTCTGACTGTTTACATGTCTCTGTATTTGAATACGCATGCCTATACCAATTTCTTTGGCGTTTCAGTGTATAAACGCCAATGGGCTATCTAAGCAATAAGGCACAAACATTCACAAATCATCATAAATATTTGAGCAAAAATATAGATCCTGGCATGACGAAAAGACTCCAACTGGTGTCAAAGCATTGAGTCACGATCGACCTGTGTGAACTTCAGTCAGCGAAATTAAGTAACTATACAACCGGAATAATACGAATGATGAGATTTTGAACATAACTGTTGTTCCACAATGGTGAGTGGAAATGAATGATTCGAGAAAATCGGTCACCAGCAACTGATTGGATGATTTTCTCAAATAATTCAAATATGAAACATGTTTGTTGCTAGTAACATAAATGTATAAGATATTTAGTGAAAATATTTTCTGTTTGGATGGTACAGTTTTCCATTGTATGAAAAATGAAGTAGTCTGTTACGCTTAAGGAATATAAACTGAATGTAATTAAAATTGATGACGTTTTTAAAATGTAGTAAAGAAGTAGAGGTTTACTGTGGCACAATACGAGCAAATGACGTGGAAGAGCTGGAATGTCGTGTAAGAACTTCTCCTGAAAGCTCAAGGAAAATCTTTTCTTTGAAACGTAATTGTTCGTTGCGGAGAAGTGTAGGTTTCATTATCAACGTATGTATAAAAGAGGCACTCTCTGCAGAGGTGGCCATTATTGTTTCAGGTACGCCCACAATGGATAGTTCATGGTTGTACGTCATCGTCACGAAGTATTTGTTTTGGGTTTGACATCATCGCACTAGTGTAGGCGCGTACGCATGATAATCATGAATTAGCTTTTTGTAAATTGTAAACTGATGTAACGTGGAAAAGCATTTAGCTAGAACATTGATTCTGGTGTCATTGTGACGAGCTCCGAGGTAGCATAGTGATTAGCACATGACTGGAATTCGGGATGACAGTGGTTCAAACCCGCGTCCAGCCATTCAAATTTGGGTTTTCCGTGATTTCCCTAAATCGCCTAAGGCGAATGCCGGGATCATTCCTTTGAAACGGCTGGGCTGATTTCCTTCTCCGTCGGTCCCTAATCTGAGGTTGTGCTCCGTCTGTAAGACATCGTTGTCGACGGGACGATAAACACTAATCTCCTCCTCCAGCATTACTGGGACTCAAAACGAGACAGCAAAAATATTCTCCAGAATGTAAGTGAAAATCGGTATTAAACTGAAAATTACGAAATAACGAAAGATATAGTCTCACATGACTAATAATGTGCAAGGAATTACATCGATTGTAAATCAGACAAAAGTTCGCATCGAAGGCAAAAAAAGCGTAAAAGCTCCAGTGGCTAGCGAAAGCGAGAGATATGACAGCGTCGGAAAGAAACCGTAGCTGAATCATCAAGCATACAGAGGCCAGCGGCTCTCCAGACCTGTGATTTACCTATTCTGAATGGTGCTGCATAAGGTACGTGTTTCTGTGTGAAGGTTGCGCTGGTGGTGAGTATTTTGAAATTAAATGAAGCTATTTTCCTCTGTGTGCCTAATGACACGTACCGGGTCCTTGGAAGCACAATCTTATAGATGAATCGCTAATAACTCGTTTCATGACAAATAATTCAGACACCTTAAGCAAATATGTTTTCGCTGACAATTAGTTTATAGATTGGAGGAAAGGAGTGGGGACATGTCTTTGATCCAAACAAAGTAATAATTATCACCTTCAGAGAAGAGCAGCATGTTTACATGCAGCTCTCGCTCACCTGCAAATTTTGAAAAATGGAGGGGGCAGACGACGGTGTGCTTCTCTTGCTCATCTGACTTGCTTTTCTTCTACAGGCCATAAACGTGAACCGGTATTCCAGTATTCTGCACCTAAAATTTAGCTATGTCCTGGATCTTAACAGGTAACTCTATTCCACCGAAGTTATAATATGTCTTAAGATCACGGACTTTGTAACTGTTTGGACACTGCGGATGATCTGTGTGTTTGTACTTTCTCTAGCAAGCAAGGTTTGACCATGCAAAACAAGCTTGAAACTTTCTATTTTCAACATTAATGCGTGCCTTCTTGTTAGCTATATCTTTAGGGAGCTTGATATAGCTAGACCCTACATTTACCGGATCATAGACATGTATTTGGGTGTCAAGGTGTGGTATATTGCTGAGCGCTTTAGAGGTACCCTCTTACTTCCATCTTGGAAAATAGGGCCATAATAGCGCTGAAGGTGGATTCATGATACCACCCAGTAATTGAAGTGCTCCGAGAAATAACGCAATTATCACCCCACATATAGTGCAGAGTTGTATCTTCTGCATCACCTGGATGTTTAGGGGGGAGATTCAACTCGCAGCAGAGTACTGCTCTGCATTTAATGGGCTTAAATCTCGGTTGAGGAGCTCGGTCTCCAAGACAGGGAGGCGTGCTTCTAAAAACCCTATAGGGTCGCGACACCTCCCTTCCGGATTCTCGATCCTTGTGAATGAGATGCGCCCCTCAAAAGTCCTAGCAACTGCTGAGTATTCTAGAGGGGTCATTATACCGTTATTCTGATGGCATTCACTATCAATAGAATGGGGGAGAGTACTACCGCTACCCATAGAATAACCAATATTACTATTACTACTTCTACAACTGGGAGGCCATCCCGTCGACGACAGGGCTGGTGAGGATGCGTCCGCTGTTGTGAGCGGTATGCGCCTTTGTACACGCACCTTTCGCTGATGGTGGACACGAACTGTATGAGGAGGCGGAGGAGGTGATGGTCGGTGCGAAAAACGGGGCTGCGGCGATGGTTCCCTGGGTCTGATGTTCCCATTACCGACCTGGGGGGTGGGAGGTAGATGGCCTTCTTCTTCTTCTGCCAGCCCATCTGCACTCGGGCGCCAGAGGGTTTGCGGCGTTGCGCGGGCGGGTTCTGCAGCTGCTGCCTCTCGTGCAGCAGTGATCAGCGCTATACATGATGGTGCGTGTCTCTGTGGTGTGTGGCCAATTCCCGCCCCAGCAACCACCGCTCTAGATTCACGATGTACTTTGTGTGATACGCCTGTAACATGAATATAAAAAATAAGTTTAATGATCCAGATTTAAAACAATAAATAATAAAACTAAATAATGGTAATTATGTGCTGTAATGGTAAAGTTCGAAAATATTCACCTTCTCCAATCTGGCTCCATGGCTTAAGCAACTATTCAGCACATTCAATGAGGTCTCCCACCCACTCTGGTATCTCCTCTGCCTCATCTGAAAGGGTCATACGCTTGCTCCTGTAACGCCGGAAATGCATATCCTCCTATTTACATCTATAGTACTATAAATTTTTTCCCTTATTTTTACCTGAAGATATGACATTTCTGTGTCTTTATATATTGTAATTGTTTTACTATTTATATATATATGCATTTGTGTCGATGTACAATTGGTTTGTTTTGTGAACATTATTTGTATTTATACGCTGGGTCTGGCCTAGGGAAAACTATGCTATCGAACGATTACATCGATAGGTCGTGTGGAGAACCAAAGTGTTTAAGATCTTTGGTAGTGTTGACTCTGCCGCATGGAGCGCGGGCAGTGAGAGTCTGGCTGGAGTATTGTGTGTGTTGTGTGACGCTCCCGCGAGTTGCCGCGCTTGCGGGGTTTGGCAGCATGTAATTGCGCTCGAATTGCTATGATAGTTTCTGACACGGCGTCGCGGACGGGAAGCATTAGCTGGCGCACATCAAGAGCCTGTTTCGGCTGGAGACCGTGTCGAGAAGAAGGCGCGCCAACATCCAGCTTCTGCAACAGCGACGGCCGACAATGAGTGCCTATCGCCACCTCCTCGATCGCCGACTTCAAACCTTCAATCAACCAACAAGGAAGACTGGTAGCACGTAAAGTTTTAGAACTGTATGACAGATCTCAGATTTTCAAAGTGTTAAATTTTTCTCACTAAATTACAGCAACGTAGCATGAACCTTTGTTGCTCATTGTCCCAATTGCATTTCCAAGCAGGGTCCCTTCCTTCTCCGGAATGAACCCGAGTGTCGTTGAAATTCAAACGCTAGCATTAAAATAATATCATTCGATTTCACTGCTTTAATTTCAAAGTTCAGTTAAGGTATTCATAGCTGGCTACAATATTTAGATTACACAAGCACAAATTAAGAGTGCGAGTTTTGTTACCGTATTTTAGCTTATCTGTGACTGCAGCTCAGTTTGGTACGTACTAAATTTTACTATTGTTAATTGTTCAGAATCATTTAATTCAAGTTCAAAGTTAAATCTCTTATTTCTAAATTGCGTAGATTCAAGTAGCTTTCGAAATGATTGTTGAGGTAGCCCAAGACTAACCGTATTTTACTGAATTTCGTAGTGCTTCAGAAACAAAGCTCACTATTAATTTCAGTCACTAAATTTACTTTCAGTTTTCCGGTTTTATTAATTCTTTTGCTAAATTAAGTCAGAGTTTAGCGAAATTTTACTTCTGAGAAACTTTCAGTTTTCACACTACGCGTGTCAACCTTCAGTTGCCACGCTTCTAGTGCTAATTATATGTGTAATAACCTTTCTTTTTCAGATACTATAGTAATTGTCCATAGGACTGGCGACCGTAATTTCCCCCAAATCTCAAATATCTAATTACAGTTAGTTAATTGTTAACGTAACGGGCGCACATTTACTTTCTTTATTAACTTTACCCCTTTTCAAAATTAATTTCCACCAATTTAATTTGCAATTTTCCTTTCATTTAGATGTAACCCTTTCCTCCCTCTTTACCGACAAATTAACTTCGGTGACGATTGCTTTTCCCAAATTTCCGTAAGGTGCACGCGGTTTAATTTTCCACTGTCATTAAGGTCGATAAATGAGGGGGAGGTTACACTCCTTTCCGATTCTTCTTCATCTGCAGCGGCCGCCATCTCATGAAAACAGTGATTTCACCCTCTCCTTGCTCTGATTGCATGACACCCTCGGCGACTCCCTCCCTATCTATAAAAAATGGTTCAAATGGCTCTGAGCACTATGGGACTTAAGATCTGTGGTCATCAGTCCCCTAGAACTACTTAACCCTAACTAACCTAAGGACATCACACAACACTCAATCATCACGAGGCAGAGAAAAATCCCTGACCCCGCCGGGAATCGAACCCGGGAACCCGGCGCGGGAAGCGAGAACGCTACCGCACGACCACGAGCTGCGGAACCCTATCTACAGAATCATCTTGAAAGAAAAGAAAAGGTTATGTCTCAGACAACTCAATCTAGGCATTTAGAACACCAATATATATTACACGAAATTATTTTATCTAAGAACTACATTTTCCAAATGTACTTACATTCACGCTGTGCTCCAGCCCTCTTGACCACTACCTGATGGGCTAACTCAGCCAACACCCGGGGGATGAATTCTAGAAAGACGTAAAAGGCTGAGTATAATATCCAGTATGGAAAAACTCTCTGTAGCACACACATACACACACACAAACACAGAATCCGCTAAAGGGCGCAGCAGTCTGTGGACTGTGGCTCAAACAGATATTTGACAAACAAACATTTAACATAAAAATGGTTGGCTCTGCGCACTATGGGACTTAACGTCTGAGGTCATCAGTCCCCTAGAACTTAGAACTACTTAAACCTAACTAACCTAAAGACATCACACACATCCATGGCCGAGGCAGGATTCGAACCTGCGACCGTAGCGGTCGCGCGGTTCCAGACTGAAGCGCCTAGAACCGCTCGGCCACTACGGCCGGCACATTGAACGTAGACACAGAATCCGTTAAAGGGCTTAGCCATCTGTGGTCTGTGGCCAAAACAGATATTTGACAAACACAGATTATACATAACACAGACACAGAATCCGCTAAAGGGCGCAGCAGTCCGTGGACTGTGGCCTAAACAGATATTTCATGAACAAAGGCGTGCAGGGTTAGCCAAGCGGTGTAAGGCGCTGCAGTCATGGACTGTGTGGCTGCTCCTGGCGGAGGTTCGAGTCCTCCCTCGGGCATGGGTGTGTGTGTTTGTCCTTAGGATAATTTAGGTTAGGTAGTGTGTAAGCTTAGGGACTGATGACCGTAGCAGTTAAGTCCCATAAGATTTCACACACATTAGAACACCTTTTTTTCATGAATAAACACATAACACAGACACAGAATCCGTTAAAGAGCGTAGCAGTCTCTGGACAGTGGCTGAAAAAGCTATTTGACAAACAAACGTTGAACACAGCCACAGAATCCGTTAAAAGGGCGTTGCAGTCTGTGTACTGTGACTCAAACTGATATTTCAGCATAGAAAAAGTACTTACCAGCTAATTGATCTTCATCTCCTCAGCGGCGCTTGCCACTGCTGCTGCTGTCGCTGCTGCTGCTGTTGGTACGCTTCATACTGATGATGAAAGTACAGTTGATAGACCTCTGAGAAACTTGTAGAAGTACAGAAGCAGACTGAGGTCGAGTTCAGTTATGGCTTGACTTATATTGCTTCTATGACGCCGAATAACGTCACTGATGCAGTAGTCAATAGGAGCGCAGCATTCTAGGAGTGGGGGCGCTGCGTCACGAATGAAGGATGACCGCACTCCTAGTAGGAAAACCCTGGAACTTTTCATTTGATCATTGAATCTCTGAGTGATACAGTCAGTTATCGAATATCATTAAAATTGGATTGGAATTAAGTACTTAGGGAATTCATATGTTAGATGCGCTATGTGTCACATGTGTTTCATTAGAATTGCTAGCATATTTTAGAAGATGATGTGTGATGTCAGTATGCGCGTGCAGGCTACATGCTGTGACATCAGCATTCGTGCACTTGTGGGCTGTACACGTGACACATGCCCCGTTAGAACTGCATGAGAGAGAGAAAGCATTGCAACATCTCTCTCTCAGTTCTTGACTGCAGGTAGGGAGGGGGGGGGGGGTGACGTGGCTTTCACACACTGCAAATGGCAATCTTGGATTGCATAATGGGAGTGCACTCTCATGGTGTTACTGAGTACTAGGCCAGTTGGAGTCTGGACCTCATGGTGAACACACTGTTTTCCGACATCTTGGGTAATGGTACTCACATCATCAGCTGATGTCATGTCAGGACTTGGTGCCGATCGGATGACTTAGGTTAGTGGAGGTAACCCAAGTGACATATCTTGCTGCAATTTTCTTAGGTTAGTAGAGATAACCATGGTGTGATGATTATCCTGTTGGAATTTGAACTTCCCGCCATTTTTCTGGGGGAGGGGAGGAGAGAGGGGTGTTAGGTTAGTGGAGGTAGCCCAGTTGACCTTCCTCCCACCAAAATTCAAACTTCCTGCCAAAATCCGCCATCTTGGATGACGTCATGGCCGCCATCTTGGATGTCGTAATGTACTGTTGCCAAGTCTACACGCCGCTACCTTAAATGACGTCGTCGCCGCCATCTTAATACATCTGGCAACAATGCAGAGCGACTCAGAACAGCTTTGCTCCAATACTTACGTAGAGGGTCTATACAAGGGAAATGTACTTGAAGGCAATATTTTTGAAATGGAAGAGGACGTAGATGAGATGGGAGATACTGTGTGAAGAATTTGACAGAGTACTGAAAGATCTAAGTCCTGCGAGTAGTCAACATTCCATTAGTACTATTGATAGCGTTGGGAGTGCCAGCCCTGACGAAACTCTACCATCTGGTGGGCAAGAGACAGACGAAACACCATCAGACTTCAAGAAGAACATATTAATTCCAATCTCAAAGAAGGCAATTGTTGACAGGTGTGAAAATTAGTGAACTATCAGTTTAATAAGTCATGTCTGCAAAATACTAACACGAATTATTTACAGACGAATGGAAAAATTATTAGAAGCCGACCTCGGGGAAGATGAGTTTGGATTCTGTAGAAATGTGGGAACATGTGCTGGATCATGTGATTGAATACTGACTCTACGACTTATCTTAGAGATAGATTAAGGAAGGGCAAACCTACGTTTCTAGCATTTGTACACTTAGAGAAATATTTTGACAATGTTGACTGGAATACTCTCTTTCAAATTCTGGAGGTGGCAGGGGTCAAATACAAGGAGCGAAAGGCTATTTACAATTTGTACATAAACCAGATGGCAGTTATAAGAGTCTAGAGGCACGATAAGGCAAGCATTGGTTGAGAAGGGAGTGAGACAGGGTTGTAGCCTATCTGGAACGTATGGGACTATACTGCTGAGGTTATCGGTCCCTAAGCTTACACACTTACACTTAATCTAACTTAAACTAACTTACGCTAAGGACAACACACAAACCCATGCCTGAGGGAGGACTCAAACCCCCGAGGGGGGCAGCTGCGCTAACTGTGACAGGACGCCTGAGATCACTCAGCTACACTGCGTGGCTACGCTGTGTGGCTACCCCGCGCGGCTACCCTTCACACTTGTTGTCGCCTATCTCCGATATTATTCAACCTGCATATTGAGCAAACAGTGAAGCAAACAAAAATTTGGAATAGTGGAATAGGAATTAAAATCCATGAAGAATAAATAAAAACTTTGAGGTTTGTCGACGACTTTGCAATTCTGTCAAAGGACCTGGAAGAGCAGTTAAACTTACACTTGAAGTACTAATGAGTTTTGCTATTTTGGGAGCAAAATAACTGGTGATAGTCAAAGTTGAGAGGATTAAAATGTAGACTGACAATGGAAAGGAAAGCGGTTCTGAAGAAGAGAAATTTGTTAACATCGAGTATAGATTTAAGTGTCAGCAAGTATTTTCCTATTGTATTTGTATGAAGTGTAGTCATGTACGGAATTGAAACATTGACGATAAATAGTTTAGACAAGAAGAGAATAGAAGCTTTCGAAATGTGGTGCTACAGAAGAATGCTGAAGATTACATGGGTAGATCACGTGACTAATGTGGAGGTACTGAATAGAACTGGGGAGAAGAGGAATTTGTGGCACAACTTGACTATAGGAAGGGATCGATTGGTAGGACTCGTTCAGAAACATCAAGGGATCATAAATTTAGTACTGGAGGTAAGCACGGAGGATAAAAATCGTAGAAGGAGACCAAGGCATGATACAGTAAACGGATTTAGAAGTATGTAGGTTACAGTAGTTACTAAGAGATGAAGAAGCTTGTACAGGATGAAGTAGAACGAAGAGCTGCATAAAACGTATCCCTGGACTGAAGACCAAAACGACAACAGCAGTGCAACAACTTGACGTGGTATGGACTCGAGAAGCTGTTGCAATTTCCCTGCTGAAATATTGACCCATGCTGCCTCTGTAGCCATCCATAAATGCGAAACTGTTGACGGTGTAGGATTTTGTGCATAAACTGACCTCTCGACTGTGTCCCATAAATGTTTGATGGGATTCATGTCAAAGTATCCGGGTGACCAAGTCATTCACTCGAATTGTCCAGAATTTTCTTCAAACCAGTCACGAACAACCGTGTCCACGTGACAAGGCGCACATTCATCCATAAAAATTCCTTTGTTGTTTGGGAACATGAAGTCCATGAACGGCTGCAAATGCTCTCAACGTAGCTGAACATAACCATTTCCAGTCAATGTTTAACTCAATTGGCCCACAGCACTATGGAGCCATTACACAATTGGCCAGTGCCTTGTTGATAACTTTATACCATGGCTCTGTGAGGTCTGCTTCATACTCGAACCCCACGAGCTTTTACTAACGGAGATCTGGATTCATCTGACCTGTTCCAACCGATATGGTCACGAGCCCAGGAGAGGCGCTGCGGGCGATGTCATTCAAGGCACTCGCATCGGTCGTCTGCTGCCATAGCCTATTAACCACAGATCTCACTGCGCTGTTCTAAAGGATACGTTCGTCGTACGGCCCGCATTGGTTACTGCGATTATGCCACGCAGTGTTGGTTGTCCGTTAGCACTGACAACACCACGCAAACGCTACTGCTTTCTGTCATTAAGTGAAGGTGGTGGACCACTGAGTTGTCCGCGGTGAGAGGTAACGGCTGACTATTGACCTCGGAATATTGAAATCCCTAACGAATTCCGAAATAGAAAGTGTCTAGCTCCAACAACCATACAAATGACAGCTCCGCCAATGCAATGGACTTTTATACTTCCTGTACGCGATACTACTGTCATATGTATATGTGTATATCGCTATCTCATTATTTTTGTCACGCCAGTGTGAATCAGGCGGTCCCGATGGGATTACAGAAGCAATTGTCAATTTGGAAATGAGGTGGCTAGGGGGTAAAAATGGCAGACGGAAAATTTGCTTTGAGTGCTGCAACCAGGTGAAAGTGATTGTAGGCTCCAGTAGTTATGCACAGATGAAGAGGCCTGCACAGAAAAAACTAGCGTGGACAGCTGAAGCAAACCAGTCTACGGACTAAATACCACAAGAACAACGATCTACCACATACAGACTGCTAGCTATTAACGAAGCGAAATCATCAGGAAAGCTCCAACAAATGTCACTTTGGCAAGATACAGTTTGATATGGTATTTTGAATTGTAAGACATTTTCGGAGGCAGATTTGGAGTCTGGCCACGATTTATTGGTTATGAGTTGTGTATTAAAATTAAATAAATTGAAAATGAGTAGTAAATTAAGGAAATGCGATCTGGAGAGGTTGAAAGAACCAGAGGTTGTTCAGAGTATCAGAGAGATTAATAGGTAAGGACTGACTAGGACATACACTCCTGGAAATGGAAAAAAGAACACATTGACACCGGTGTGTCAGACCCACCATACTTGCTCCGGACACTGCGAGAGGACTGTACAAGCAATGATCACACGCACGGCACAGCGGACACACCAGGAACCGCGGTGTTGGCCGTCGAATGGCGCTAGGTGCGCGGCATTTGTGCACCGCCGCCGTCAGTGTCAGCCAGTTTGCCGTGGCATACGGAGCTCCATCGCAGTCTTTAACACTGGTAGCATGCCGCGACAGCATGGACGTGAACCGTATGTGCAGTTGACGGACTTTGAGCGAGGGCGTATAGTGGGCATGCGGGAGGCCGGGTGGACGTACCGCCGAATTGCTCAACACGTGGGGCGTGAGGTCTCCGCAGTACATCGATGTTGTCGCCAGTGGTCGGCGGAAGGTGCACGTGCCCGTCGACCTGGGACCGGACCGCAGCGACGCACGGATGCACGCCAAGACCGTAGGATCCTACGCAGTGCCGTAGGGGACCGCACCGCCACTTCCCAGCAAATTAGGGACACTGTTGCTCCTGGGGTATCGGCGAGGACCATTCGCAACCGTCTCCATGAAGCTGGGCTACGGTCCCGCACACCGTTAGGCCGTCTTCCGCTCACGCCCCAACATCGTGCAGCCCGCCTCCAGTGGTGTCGAGACAGGCGTGAATGGAGGGACGAATGGAGACGTGTCGTCTTCAGCGATGAGAGTCGCTTCTGCCTTGGTGCCAATGATGGTCGTATGCGTGTTTGGCACCATGCAGGTGAGCGCCACAATCAGGACTGCATACGACCGAGGCACACAGGGCCAACACCCGGCATCATGGTGTGGGGAGCGATCTCCTACACTGGCCGTACACCACTGGTGCTCGTCGAGGGGACACTGAATAGTGCACGGTACATCCAAACCGTCATCGAACCCATCGTTCTACCATTCCTAGACCGGCAAGGGAACTTGCTGTTCCAACAGGACAATGCACGTCCGCATGTATCCCGTGCCACCCAACGTGCTCTAGAAGGTGTAAGTCAACTACCCTGGCCAGCAAGATCTCCGGATCTGTCCCCCATTGAGCATGTTTGGGACTGGATGAAGCGTCGTCTCACGCGGTCTGCACGTCCAGCACGAACGCTGGTCCAACTGAGGCGCCAGGTGGAAATGGCATGGCAAGCCGTTCCACAGGACTACATCCAGCATCTCTACGATCGTCTCCATGGGAGAATAGCAGCCTGCATTGCTGCGAAAGGTGGATATACACTGTACTAGTGCCGACATTGTGCATGCTCTGTTGCCTGTGTCTATGTGCCTGTGGTTCTGTCAGTGTGATCATGTGATGTATCAGACCCCAGGAATATGTCAATAAAGTTTCCATTTCCTGGGACAATGAATTCACGGTGTTCTTATTTCAATTTCCAGGAGTGTATGAAAGGAGTTCAGTAGAAGGAGAAGTGTAGCGTTGAGAGATGGAACGATGAAAACAGCACATGATGAAATTAGTAAAAAGACAAGGTCTAATAGAAATCCTTGTATAACACAGGAGATATTGAATTTAATTGATGGAAGGAGAAAATACGCCCGCATCTCGTGGTCGTGCGGTAGCGTTCTCGCTTCCCACGCCCGTCTCGAAAAAATGAGATTGTGAGGAAGTCGAAAATAGCAAAGCAGGAGAGGACAAATGAAAGGATTTAGAATCAGATTTCCCTAGGCGAAAGATAGCTCCGCCTTCAGGAAAATTAAAGAGGTCTTTGGAGAAAAGAGAAGCACATATATAAACATCTAGAGGTCAGATGGAAAACCAGTATTAAACAAAGAAGGGAAAGCAGAAAGGCGGAATTAGCATATAGGGTGTCTATACAAGGGAGATGTACTTGGGTGCAATATTATGGAAATGGAAGAGATGTAGATGATGGTGTGATGGGATTTATGATACCGCGTGAGGAATTTGACAGAGGAAAGAAAGACCTAAGTCGAAATAAGCCCAAGGGAGCAGAGAACATTCCTTAGAACTACTGAAAACATTTGGAGAGCCAGCCATGACGGTAATCTTCCATTTGGAGTGCAAGATATATGAGACAGTCGAAATACCCTGAGGCTTTAAGAATAAGGTGATAATTCCAATTCAAAAGAAATCAGGTGCTTTCAGGTGTGAATATTAACGAACTGTTAGTTTAATTGGTCATGTTTACCAATTACTAACGCGAATTCTTTATAGGAGAATGGACGCTACGACTTATCTCAGAAGATAGGCTAAGGTAAGTCAACCGTTTATAGGATTTTTGACATAGAGAATGCTTCTGACAATGTTGTCTGGAATACTTTCTTAGAAGTTCTGAAAGTTTCAGGTGTAAAATACAGGAAGCGAAGGGATATTTACAACTTTTGTAGTCACCAGACTGTAGTTATGAGTCGAGGGGCATGAAAGGGAAGCAGTGGTTGAGAAGGGAGTGAGACTGGATTGTGGCCTATTGCCAAGGTTATTCAATATGTACACTGAGCAAGCAGTAAATGAAACAAAAGGAAAATTTAAACTAGGAATTAAAGCTCAGGGAGGAGAAATTAAAAACTTTGTGTTTTGCTGACGACATTGTATTTCTATTAGAGCAGCAAAAGACTTGGAAAAGCAGTTGTTCGGAATGGACAGTGTCCTGAAAGGAGGATATAATATAAACATCAACAAAAGCGAAACAAGGATCATGGAACGTACATGAATTAAATCAGATGACGCTGAGGGAATTAGATTAGGAAACGAGACACTCAAAACACTAGATAGTTTTTGTTATCTGAACAGCAGAATAGTCGATGATGGCTGAAGTGAAGATGATATAAAGTGTAGATTGACAATGGCAACGAAAGCTTTTCTGAAGAAAAGAAGTTTGTTATCATCGAATTTAGATTTAATCGTTAGGAAATCTGTTCTGAAAGTGTTTGTAGGGAGTGTAGCCACGTGTGAAAGTGAAACATAGATAATTAACAGTTTCGTCAAGAAACGAACGGTGGTGCTATAGAAGAAATTCTGAAGATTAGGGGGGTAGATCACAAAGCTGAGGAGGTACTGAATAGAACTGAAGAGAAAAGAAATTTCTTCCCCAATCTGGCCAGAAGAAGGGATCGGTTGATAGGACAAATTCTGAAACATCAGGGGATCACCAATTTAGTACCGGAGGGAAATGTGTGAGGTAAAATTTTGTAGAGGAAGACCAAGATATGATTGCAGTAAGCAGACTTAGAAGGACGTAAATTACATTATTGTTCTGAGATGAAGAGGCTTGCATAGGAAAGAGCAGAATGGAGAGCTGCATCAAACCAGTAGGACGGAAGACCACAACAACAAGACGTGGAACAGGTTATACGTTCAGCGTAACCATACAAAACATGTACATGTGATGCCATCCACTTTCTGTGTATGAGAGGGATTGCGTAGAGCGTTTTCTCGTTTAGAATTTGCATCTGAATGCTTCTTTTTTCTGATAAGATTATATTATGACCCTTAAAACGTTGAGAAACATCGACCATCACTGTTGTGTATCAATAAGGCGGTTTTGTTTATTGTCCCGCGTTTTTACTGCTCGTGTAGGTCGGGATACCACGAGTGTCACGCCTATATGAAAGTGATGGGTTCAGGAGGACCATGCTAAACGCCATGCAGGATCTTAATGGCTCCACATAATTAACGTCCAACAGGACAGAAATATTAATCCATTGGCCATAGAGGCTCTTACAGCCACGACACACACCTTGAATATGAAGATGAGCTTCTTTGCTCTAAGACAAGTATTCACACAGGCAGAGCGACGACGTATAGAATACCACAAAATCTCACGACGGGGACTATTCTTGTGGCTTCCCTATCATATTAGCTGCTCCAAGCAGAAGATGTGCTTTGTTGGTACTTCAAAATTTTCGCAGTTTTGACTGAGATAAACCGAAGAGGCAGTGGTCATCTTAGGCACGCCAGTGCAGAAGTTATCACAGATTTACCTAAGTAAAAGTAATCAGTGCAGTTCACATGTTTACTTACATATCTAAGTCAACTTCGGAAATTTCATTGATGTTAGACCGAATGTGCCAGACTCGTGTGTCGATTCGAAAGTCTAGGCTCTATCAATTAGCTGTTCACGTCCTTCTTCATTATCTTTCGTTGATTGTTCAAAACCCGTGTATGTTGCGAAATTTAGAACATTTGCGAGTGCCGCAGAAAACCTGCAGTATTATCGTCAACTACAGACGTAAACTTAAATTGTGCTCTTTATAAAAGGTTTGACAATAGCAGACATATCCTTGTTCAAAAACAATCGTTCCCTAATTTGATTTCATAATTACGTGTGCAATCAACAAAAGCAAAACGAGAATAATGGAATGTAGTCGAATTAAATCGGGTGATGCTGCGGGAATTAGATTAGGAAATGAGGCGCTTAGAGTAGTAAAGGAGTATTGCTATTTGGGGAGTAAAATAACTGATGATGGTCGAAGTAGAGAGGATATAAAATGTAGACTGGCAATGGCAAGGAAAGCATTTCTGAAGAAGAGAACTTTGTTAACATCGAGTATAGATTTAAGTGTCAGGAAGTCGTTTCTGAAAGTATTTGTATGGGGTGTAGCCATGTATGGAAGTGAAACGTGCACGATACATAGTTTAGACAAGAAGAGAATAGAAGCTTTCGCAATGTGGTGCTACAGAAGAATGCTGAAGATTAGATGGGTAGATCACACAACTAATGAAGAAGTATTGAATAGAATTGGAGAGAAGAGAAATTTGTGGCACAACCTGACTAGAAGAAGGGATCGGTTCGTAGGGCATATCCTGAGGCATAAAGGGATCACCAATTTAGTATTGGAGGGCAGCGTGGAGGGTAAAAATCGCAGAGGGAGACCAAGAGATGAATACACTAAACAGATTCAGAAGAATGTAGGTTGCAGTAGGTACTGGGAGATGAAGAACCTTGCACAGGATAGAGTATCAAGGAGAGCTGCATCAAACCAGTCTTTGGACTGAAGACCACAACAACAATTACGTGAGAAATAGGTTTATCGTTGAAACTTTTCGGACTCTTACAAGTATACACTTTTAAAACTTTCGTAAGGTACGAGTGTTGTGATTAACATATTTCGTAGGAAATCAGCGTTTGTGTTTCACAGTTACTCTCCAGGAATACTTCGCCCCGAATTCCAGTGCGTTGCCAACGTCCAATTTTTAGAATTTCCAGAAGGTATGACTATATTAAATCGAGTTTTGTGATTTAGTTAACGTAACACCTGTTATAAGATACTGTGTTACAGCTGGTTTTCCATTTCAAAACACGTGCATTCTCTACATTTATTGTAAATAAAAGCTGTTTTAAGTTTGTTAGTGACCATCACGAAAAGTTTCAGGAAACTAATAATTTTCAGTACAGGTTTTTCTGTTGCCTTAACAGAAATCTCGTTTTGAGTTTAATTGCTTCAGTCCGTAAAGGAAATCAGTAATATTTTTAGATCAACAGATAGCAAAATCAGCAAAATTAGTTTAAACGTATCTACTTACGGTTCTGTAAAATATTGATTGCACCAGCCACAATTCAGCCCCACAGTGACTGCTGTTCTCAAACACGAGAGTACCTGGTTGACGTGCGTAAGCAGCAGGAGGTCACCCTGAATGCTGTCAGACGATTGGCGGCTGCTGCAAATCGGTGTACTGGGAGAAGTCCCCATAGTCGAGTACCAGAGTTACCAAAGATACGTCCAGTACTTTACTCTCCCATGTAGTCATTACCTTTTACAGGAAGTACAGATCTGTTACTACTCGTTCACTTGACTGAGGGGCGTGTCAGTGGTAGGGCTAAACTCCCTGTACAGTGGAGACACTTACCAAAGGGGACAAAGCTAGAGGAGTTGTCTTTCATTTAAAGTGAAGCAGTGGAACCCACTTCATCTATAGTTAAACATGCTGTCTCCTGTGTAAGGAGGAGAACAACGCAGAAGAGTAGGGATTAACTGTCGGCAGTCCAAACATACTGGGACTAGTGGTACCCCTTTGGGAAATGGCAGCAAGTAATATGAAGTGCACTCAGTATGTATGCCTGGGCGTGTCATTCAACATATTGATTCCGGCTGCCATCGAGGAAACAGGATGCAACCAACGTCAGATCGTGGCGCGCATTGGAACAAACAATGCATGTCGTCTTGTTCCATAGGTCATACTTCGGACATTCCTGCAACTGGCACAGAAGACTGGGAACCCTAGCTTTATGCATGGAGCTGTCCCCAGAAATGATGGTGCCCCCTGGTTAGGAGTCGAGAGGAGGGTTGAACCAGAGACGTTGCCACTTCCTGGACTTGAGCCTTAGGGTTGAAAACTTCAGGGTATCCGTAAATTGATCAGGTGTACACTACACATCAGATCCTGTATCCAGGTAGCTGACTGTGTGTGCGGTTCTTAGAAGGGTGTGTTAGATTAGGCTACTCCATCCAAATAACGAGAGTTGTAGGAGATCCGGACCTACTAGTGTAAGATCCAAAGAAATACCCCCCCCCCCCCTCTTTCCGGTGAGAGTATTAAAATCCTAATAGTTAACTGACAGACCATTCACAACAAACTGCCAGAGTTTGAAGCGCTCCAGAATAGCAGTGAAGCTCACGTAATATGAGGTACAGAAAGCTGGTGACAGCCCAGAGTTGATATGGTAATGGAAAACCTAGGTGCTATATTTGTCGCAGTAGACGTAAATCAAGTCCACTGAAGTACCTGCTTGCAAGTATGTCTGGGCAAGACAGAGTTCACGTACGGGAATAAAATTGTAATTTTACCCTTGTGTCATCCACGAAACTCACCTGCTCACTTATAACAAGGGAATCTCCCCATCGCACCCCCCTCAGATTTAGTTATAAGTTGGCACAGTGGATAGGCCTTGAAAAGCTGAACACAGATCAATCGAGAAAACAGGAAGAAGTTGAGTGGAACTATAAAAAAAATTAGTAAAAATACACAAACTGAGTAGTCCATGTGCAAGATAAGCAACATGAAGGGGCACGTGAGCTCAGGAGCGCCGTGGTCCCGTGGTTAGCGTGAGTAGCTGCGGAACGAGAGGTCCTTGCTTCAAGTCTTCCCTCGAGTGAAAAGTTTTCTTTTTTTATTTTCGCAAAGTTATGATCTGTCCGTTCGTTCATTGACGTCTCTGTTCACTGTAGTAAGTTTAGTGTCTGTGTTTTGCGACCGCGACGCAAAACCGCGCGATTTGTAGACGAAAGGACGTGCCTCTCCAATGGGAACCGAAAACGTTTAATCGCAAGGTCGTAGGTCAACCGATTCCTCCACAGGAAAACACATCTGACATATTCTAAACGACACTGGTGACGGCATGTGCGCCACATGACAGGAATATGTTGTCGACCCACCTAACTTGTACACTTAGCGAATGGGTAAAATGATTCTTCTACCTTGCCCGATTTAGGTTTTCTTGTAGATGTGATAATCACTCCCGAAAAAGTGATGAAAACATAAGAGTTTGTCACATAAACTGAAAATAAAAAATTAAACTTTTCGCTCGAGGGAAGACTTGAACCTAGGACCTAGCTGCTCACGCTAACCACGGGACCACGGCCCTCCTTGACTCCCATTGACCTTGATGTTACCTATCTTAGAGTGGACTACTCAGTTTGTATATTTTACTATTTTTTTAATAGTTCCACACAACTTCTTCCTGTTTTCTCGATTGGTCTGTGTTCAGTTTTTCAAGGTCTATCCACTGTGCCAACTTATAACTAAATCTGAGGGGGGTGCGATGGGGAGGTTCCCTTGTAAGAAGACCTCAGTTCGCTAGTACATAAGCTCCCCAGTCACACAGAAATCATCGGTGCTGAAGAATTTAATCATCAAACAATCAAATCGGAAAATTAAAGTTTTGTTAGTAGTGAATGTGACAAGACTTCCAGTGAAACATTACGAAATGCCTCCTCTGAATACTATTTAGAAACCCCACACATCATGGAAATAGATCTAATGACAACCAACAAACCTCACCGCTTTGAGGATGTCCACATCGAAACTTGTATTAGTGATCATGAGGTGGTTTTGGCAACAATCATTACAAAACTACAAAGAGCCACTGAAACAAGTAGAAAGATTTATATGCTCGATAAACTGGATAAAAGTACTTGTGTCATCTCAGTGAGGAAAGAGACCATTTTAGGAGACAATAGGGGCATGTAGAGGAACAGTTGAGCATGCTCTGGATAGATGCGTACCTATTAGAACAGTTCATAATGGGAGGACCCTCCAAGTATACAGTCACCGTAAAGAAACTTTTACGGAAACAGATTACTGCATGATGTCTGTAAAACAAAGCAATAGATTGAAGCTAAATCAAGTGCGTCTGGCTATCAAGAGAGCTGTGAGTGAAGCTTTCAATTACCAAAGTAGAGGAATATTATTATATGACCTTTCACAAAACAAAAATTCTGGTCGGTTGTATGTAAGGGCATTCAGTAGCACCAATATTAGCATTCAGTCACTCGTGGACATGTCAGGATGTGAATTTGAAGGTAGCAAAGCAGAGGCGGGAATGCTGAAATCTGTTTTCAAATGTTCCTTCACAAACGAAAACTCAGGAGTATTAACCCAATGTAACTATCTTACCACTGAAAAGATGTATGAAGTTGATATTAGTGTCGGCACTGTTGAGAACCTACCCTCATGAACCATGGACCTTGCCGTTGGTGGGCAGGCTTGCGTGCCTCAGCGATACAGATGGCCGTACCGTAGGTGCAACCACAACGGAGGGGTATCTGTTGAGAGGCCAGAAAAACGTGTGGTTTCTGAAGAGGGGCAGCAGGCTTTTCAGTAGTTGCAGGGGCTACAGTCTGGATGATTGACTGATCTGGCCTTGCAACACTAACCAAAACGGCCTTTCTGTGCTGGTACTGCGAACGGCTGAAAGCAAGGGGAAACTACAGCCGTAATTTTTCCCGAGGGCATGCAGCTTTACTGTATGGTTAAATGATGATGGCATCCTCTTGGTTAAAACATTCCGGAGGTAAAATAGTCCCCCATTCGGATCTCCGGGTGGGGACTACTCAAGAGGATGTCGTTATCAGGAGAAAGAAAACTGGCGTTCTACGGATCGGAGCGTGGAATGTCAGATCCCTTAATCGGGCAGGTAGGTTAGAAAATTTAAAAAGGGAATTGGATAGGTTGAAGTTAGATATAGTGGGAATTAGTGAAGTTCGGTGGCAGGAGGAACAAGACTTCTGGTCAGGTGACTACAGGGTTATAAACACAAAGTCAAATAGGGGTAATGCAGGAGTAGGTTTAATAATGAATAGGAAAATAGGAATGCGGGTAAGCTACTACAGACAGCATAGTGAACGCATTATTGTGGCCAAGATAGATACGAAGCCCACATCTACTACAGTAGTACAAGTTTATATGCCAACTAGCTCTGCAGATGACGAAGAAATTGAAGAAATGTATGATGAAATAAAAGAAATTATTCAGATAGTGAAGGGAGACGAAAATTTAATAGTCATGGGTGACTGGAATTCGAGTGTAGGAAAAGGGAGAGAAGGAAACGTAGTAGGTGAATATGGATTGGGGATAAGAAATGAAAGAGGAAGCCGTCTGGTAGAATTTTGCACAGAGCACAACTTAATCATAGCTAACACTTGGTTTAAGAATCATGATAGAAGGCTGTATACATGGAAGAACCCTGGAGATACTAAAACGTATCAGATAGATTATATAATGGTAAGACAGAGATTTAGGAACCAGGTTTTAAATTGTAAGACATTTCCAGGGGCAGATGTGGACTCTGACCACAATCGATTGGTTATGCACTGTAGATTAGAACTGAAGAAACTGCAAAAAGGTGGGAGTTTAAGGAGATGGGACCTTGATAATCTGATTAAATCAGAGGTTGTACAGAGTTTCAGGGAGAGCATAAGGGAGCAATTGACAGGAATCGGGGAAAGAAATACAGTAGAGGAAGAATGGGTAGCTCTGAGGGATGAAGTAGTGAAGGTAGCAAAGGATCAGGTAGGTAAAAAGACGAGGGCTAGTAGAAATCCTTGGGTAACAGAAGAAATATTGAATTTAATTGATGAAAGTAGAAAATATAAAAACGCAGCAAAAGAAGCAGGCAAACGGCAATACAAACATCTCAAAAATGAGATCGACAGGAAGTGCAAAATGGCTAAGCTGGGATGGCTAGAGGACAAATGTGAGGATGTAGAGGCTTACCTCACTAGGGGTAAGATAGTTACTGCCTACAGGAAAATGAAAGAGACCTTTGGAGAAAAGAGAGCCACTTGTATGAATATCAAGAGCTCAGATGGAAACCCAGTTCTAAGCAAAGAAGGGAAAGCAGAAAGGTGGAAGGAGTATATAGAGGGTATATACAAGGGCGATGTACTTGAGTACAATATTATGGAAATGGAAGAGGAAGTAGATAAAGATGAAATGGGAGATATGATATTGCGTGAAGAGTTTGACAGAGCACTGAAAAACCTGAGTCGAAACAAGGCCCCAGGAGTAGACACCATTCCATTGGAACTACTGACGGCATTGGGAGAGCCAGTCCTGACAAAACTCTACCATCCGGTGAGCAAGATGTATGAGACAGGCGAAATACCCTCAGACTTCAAGAAGTATATAATAATTCCAATCCCAAAGAAAGAAGGTGTTGACAGTTGTGAAAATTACCGAACTATCAGTTTAATAAGTCACAGCTGCAAAATACTACGCGAATTCTTCACAGACGAATGGAAAAACTCGTAGAAGCCGACCTCGGCGAAGATCAGTTTGGATTCTGCAGAAATGTTGGAACACGTGAGGCAATACAGACCCTACGACTTATTAGATTAACGAAAGGCAAACCTACATTTCTACTATTTGTAGACTTAGAGAAAGCTTTTGACAATGTTTACTGGAAAACTCTCTTTCAAATTCTAAAGGTGGAAGGGGTAAAATAAAGGGAGCAAAAGGCTATTTACAATTTGTACATAAACCAGATGGCAGTTATAAGAGTCGAGGGGCATGAAAGGGAAGCAACGGGTGGGAAGGGAGTGAGACAGGGTTGTAGCCTGTCCCCGATGTTATTCAATTTGTATATTGAGCAAACAGTAAAGGAAACAAAAGAAAAATTCGGAGTAGGTATTAAAGTCCATGGAGAAGAAATAAAAACGTTGAGGTTCGCCGATGACATTGTAATTCTGTCAGAGACAGCAGAGGACTTGGAAGAGCTGTTGACCGGAATGGACAGTGTCTTAAAAGGAGGATATAAGATGAACATCAACAAAAGCAAAACGAGAATAATAGAATGTAGTCGGATTAAGTCGGGTGATGCTGAGGGAATTAGATAAGGAAATGAGACACTTAAAGTAGTAGAGGAGTTTTGCTATTTGGGGAGTAAAATAACTGATGATGGTCGAAGTAGAGAGGATATAAATTGTAGACTGGCAATGGCAAGGAAAGCTTTTCTGAAGAAGAGAAATTTGTTAACATCGAGTATAGATTTAAGTGTCAGGAAGTCGTTTCTGAAAGTATTTGGATGGAGTGTAGCCATGTATGGAAGTGAAACATGGACGATAAATAGTTTGGACAAGAAGAGAATAGAAGCTTTCGAAATGTGGTGCTACAGAAGAATGCTGAAGATTAGATGAGTAGATCACATAACTAATGAAGAGGTATTGAATAGAATTGGAGAGAATAGGAGTTTGTGGCACAACTTGACAAGAAGAAGGGACCGGTTGGTAGGACATGTTCTGAGGCATCGAGGGATCACAAATTTATTTAGCATTGGAGGGCAGCGTTTAGGGTAAAAATCGTAGAGGGAGACGAAGAGATGAATACACTAAACAGATTCAGAAGGATGTAGGTTGCAGTAGGTACTGGGAGATGAAGAAGCTTGCACAGAATGGAGTAGCATGGAGAGCTCCATCAAACCAGTCTCAGGACTGAAGACAATAACTTCTACACTGTTCAGAAATAGTTGAAATCATTAAAACTGAGAAAGCTCTAGAGCCTAATAGAATTCCTCAGATTGTGTACAGAATTGACGGCTGATTTAGCCTCTCTTTTAACCGTAACCTATTGTAGATACCTCAAACAGAAAACCGCGCCCAGTAATTGGAAGAAAGCACAGGTCAGATTCGACTACAAGAAGGATACTAGAAGTGATCAAAGACACTGCTGTCCAATATCCTTGACATAGATTTGTTTTAGAATCTTACAAAATATTCTGAGCTCAAACATAACGTTGTATCCCGAACAGGTTGATCTCCGTGCCAATCAATATCAATTCCGTAAACACTCATCATGTGGAATCTAAATTGCACTTTTCTCACTTGCATGCTGGTAGATGAGTGTTACTAGATTTCCAGAGAGCACTTGGCTCACTATCACGTCTACATCTACGTCTATATTGATATTCCTCAATCCACTGGACGGCGTGTCGCGGAGGGAACCCCATAGCACTACTACTCGTTTCCATACCGTTCTACTCGCAAACAGAGCGAGGTAAAGACGGTGTCTATATGGCTCCATATGAGCCCTAATGTATCTTCTCTTCGTGGTCCTTACGAGCAATGTATGCTGGTGGCAGTAGAATTGTACTGCAGTCAGCTTCAAATGCCTGCTCTCTAAATTTTCTCAACGGCTTTCCTCTAAAACAATGCTGTCTTCCCTTCAGAGTTTCCCTTTTGAGATCCCGAACCATCTCCGTAACACTTACTTGTTGGTCGAACCTACCGGTAAGAAATGTAGCAGCTCGCCTCTGAATTGTTTCGATGTCTTCTTTTAATCCGACTTGGTATGCACCCCAAACTTTCGAGTAGTACTCAAGAACAGGTCTCACTAGCGTCCCATATGAGGTCTCCTTTACACATGAAACACATTTTTCTAGATTTCTCCCAATTAATCGAAGTCGACGATTCGTCATTCGCCAATCTCCTCACAAGATCGTGCCTTTTCATATCGCTTTGGAACGTTACATCCAAATATTTAAACGACGTGACTGTCAAGAAAGACACTACTAATGCTGCGTACGAACGTTAGCGGTTCTATTTTTTCTACTCATCCGCATTAACTTACATTTTTCTACATTTATAGCTAGCTGCCTTTCATCACAGAAACTGAAATTCTGTCTAATTCATCTTGAGGAATCTCTAGCACGCTGGAGTAACTTGGGTCAACAGCTTTTGTTAATCAGTAGAACGAAAAACCAGTACAAATTGCAAATTTTTACGTTTTATTCATTCGATGACTAGTTCCGGGCTGAGGCCCTCTACCGAATCACCTTAAATAAGTCGAAAACAGCTTTTCCGGAGATGTGAAAAAATGTACAAAGAACATTTACTGCATGCACTGTAAATATTCGTTGTACATTTTTGACATCTTTCGGAAATGCAATTTTCGACTTTGTTAAGATGATTTGAAAGTGGGTCTCCACCCGAATTTGAAAGTGGGTCTCCACCCGAAATTAGTCATCGAATGAATAAAAAGTAAAAATTTGCAGCTTGGGCTCGTTTTTCGTTCTACTGAGTCATCTTGTACCGAGCAAGGTGGCGCAGTGGCCTCGCATTAGGGAGTACGACGGTTCAAAGCTGCGTCCGGCCGTCTTGAATTAGGTTTTCCGTGATTTCCCTAAATCACTTCAGGTAAGTGCCGGGATCGTTCTTTTGAAAAAGCGCGGCCGACTTCTTTTCCCATTCTTCCTTAATCCGATTTGACTGATAACCTCGCTGTTTGGTACCCTTCTCCAAATCAACCAACCAATCAACCTAAGTCATCTTGTACCTTCCTACAATCACTTAACTTCGATAGCTTACTGTATACTACAGCATCATCAGCAAACAATCGCAGATTGCAGTCCTCCCTGTGAGACAACTCATTTGTGCGTGTAGAGAATAAAAGTTGTCCTATTTCAAGTAGGCCAAGTAGCTTACCAGTTGGCTTCCCAGGGGCTGAGAGCAGCCCATTCAGTCCTCCCAACAACGAAAAATCCCTGACAGGACCAGAAGTCCAACCTTGGTCCCTCACGTGACAGTCAGCCTCATAATATACAGACGTGCCCATTTACCTGTGTCACAAGCAGCTAAAAATAGATATTTCTCAAACTTAGTTGAAAATGTTACATATTATCCAACTATGGTATTACTATCGCTTGAGTCGCTCTTCACCTACCCAACAAAATTATTCTACAGACTTTAGAGGAAGTAGCAAATCATAGTATGAAAAATGCTGTTCAGGAAAATGTAGACATGAATGACAGCAATGTATGTACGAGAGTAATCTCAAAATTAAGGTCTCCTATTATTTTTATAAGTACATAGACCTGTTTATTTCTACAATGGTTTACATCAGTTTACAGTTTTAACATTTAGCTATTTTTCGACATGATCACCATTTCTGTCGATGGGTTTTTGTAGACGCTATGGCAGTTTTTGTATGCCCATGTCATACCAGCTCGCCGCCTTTGTTATGGACCTCTTCTTTCACCTCGTCGTCGGAGCTGAATCGCTGGGACCACAATTAACGCTGACAGGTACTGTGAGGTTCTGAAAAAACTCAAACGCGCAATTCAGAACAAGACAAGAGGAATGTTGAGTAAGGGCGTACACATTCTCCATGACAACGCTCGCCCACACATCGCTCGGCAAACCGTTGCTCTCCTGCAATAGTTTCAGTGGAACGTACTCACCCACCCAGCCTATTATCCTGACTTTTCACCCAGTGACCATCACCTGTTCTCTAGGTTACAAGAACATTTAGCCGGGAAGCGATTCAGCTCCGACGACGAGGTGAAAGAAGAGGTTTATTACTTTCTGAACAGCATGGAAGCGAGCTGGTATGACATGGGCATACAAAAACTGCCACAGCGTCTCCAAAAATGCATCGACAGAAATGGTGATTAAGTCGAAAAATAGTTAAATGTTCAAGCTGTAAACTGATTTAAACCATTGTAGAAATTAACAGATCTACGTATTTTTAAAAAAATAGGAGTCTTTACTTTTGGGATTACCCTCGTATGTCTGCAGTTCTCGATGCATCCTGGCAACGAAGAAGCCATAGTTCCCTAAATGGTGTAGTGACAGTTACCACCTTGGAGAATGGCAAAGTCATTGATGTGGAATGTATTACTGTCATGACTGTACTAGTGGAACTGAAAATCATAAACGTTAGATTAATTTCAGTGGTTATATTGGAGGGAAGGAATCTGAAGTTGTTTTGAAAGTATTTCGCAGGTCAGTGGAGGAATATGGTACGATGGATACATTTTATTTAGGAGAGGGAGACTCAAAAGGGACCAAAACGTTTGTGGCTCCAAACCATACGCTGACATAAAAATTGAAAAACTGGAATGTGTTGGTCATGTCCAGAAAAGGTTAGGTACAAGACTGAGGAACTTGAAGAGGACTTTGAAGGGAACGAAATTAGCTGATGGTAAGTGCATTAGTGGATATGGCCGGGTTACAGACGAAGAAATAGACAAGTTGAAGTATTATTATGGCAAACCCACAAGACAACATAAAAATGACTTTGAGAAAATCAAAAAGGCAATATGGGCTACTTTCGTTCATAAATTCTCCACAGATGTCATGCACTTTGCCAACCTGGCACTGATTCATGATGTGTTTATGAGAGGCTGTTACTCAAGGAGAGACCTACAGCCATAAACATTCTTTGCCATGTGGTATAACGGAAGTTATAAAACCTATGTATAGCGATCTTAGTGGCATAAGACTGTAAGGGAAATGTTTACATGGTAGCACTCAAAATGTAAGTTCTGTTCTGATAGAACTATTTACTTTGAAAATAGGTGTGCTAGATGCTGTTCTATGTTTCATCGAAGGTGCAGTGCCAAGGCTTAATATTATGGAACTGATGGGTGTGCCTGGTGGACTAAATGGGCATAGAGCTCTAAGAGCCATTGACCAAAGGAGACTCTTCAAAGCAGAAAAATCAGTGTTGGAAGCCACCAAAGAAGCAAGAATAAGAAGAAGAAGTGTGAAAAAGAGAAGGGAGGAAGAACAACAGAGGAAACATGATGAATATGGACCAGGGATGCATTAGTGCCATGCAAGTTTAATAGAAAAAGCAAGTATTAACTTTAACTTAAATTTCCCAAAAGTTAAATTATTTCATGTTGTGGTAAACTTTTGGCTAAAAGCTATTAAAGATAGAGAGCTAAAATGTTGTATATTGTTATAAAACATGATTAACTAAAAAGTAGACCACTCTTGTAATTTTGAGAATAAAATGCATCTTTGAAGAAAAACACTGAATTCATTTCCAAACTTTTTGATAATCATACTTAAAATTTTTAGTATCACAATTTATGACAGCGCCATCTTGTCAATTGCCTGCTTTAAAGATGATAGTGTAAAGAACTTACAGTAAAGAAAATAAACCTTATAATTTGTATGTATTTTGAATAATGTGTATCTATGGTGTACATAAATAATTAGCATGGTTTATTTCACTTGCAACAAAAAATACAATTAAAAGAAAAGGATGTGGTTGACACATAAGAATTTTCCCAAAAGACGTATTTGTAAGCGCTATATGGGGTTACAAACCTTATTCTTTTAGTTACAGTCTTTAGAAAACTGACAATTCTTTCAAAGTTTCCCCTGGTATTTACGGACCAATGGACCAGTCCCCTTAACGTCTCTAAAGCATGAAAACCAACAACAATGCGGCTTTCACTTATAAATCTGCCGCCATACGTCTCTCTATCATAAATGCTCTTACCTGATACTGTTAAAATTTCATCTACACTGTTATTGTCATACCTATTGATCAAGTAGGTAAAATCTGTATTTTAATGCTTAGACAAATACTTGCAAAATTTACTGATCAGTTTTTCTCCTTCTATGTGCATCCCTTACCTTTTTCACGCCAATCATACTAATGGATAGAGTGGTTTTTACGGTTTTTTTATTACATCGCTTTCTTGTCTGTCTGCTCATTACAAATTTTGCAATTGACTTTAAACTAAGTTTCTGATGAGCTAGACACTCCAAATATGTGACATAGCTTGGAAATGGATGACAATACATTTCTTGTAGGTCTGTTCGCTTAGGGTGGGGTTGATTGAAAATGGTTAATAACACCTGACATCTAGGCATCACGCAGGACCTGTGTGCTGTGTTTATAATATCAGAATGCTTTCCAGGCAGTATGTGAGTGGATGGTCACACCTGAGCAAGAAGAGGGAGAGGGAAGAGGAGATGGACAGTGAGAGGGGTTGGAGGTGATTTGTTCAATATATGTCTTCATAAATGAAACTGACAGTAAAATGTTAGTATGTATAGAAATAATTATTTAAATAAAAATTTTAGTCTCATCAAAATGTTTCAAATGCATTACGAAATTTCAGACGTACAAGACTAAAAAGCAGAAAATGAGTATTTGAAGAAAAATAAATTTTTAATTTAACACATTTTTAAATCGGGCTAAAAAGTTAAAATAATTTCTCGCAGCCCCATACAGATTCCTAACCCTATACAGATAATCGTGAAAATATGTGTTTGTGAATGTCTATGACAATACTTGTAATGAAAAACGTGAGATACATGCAATAGACATTATTTAGGAGGTGAACTATTCAAGCGTCAATTATATGTTGCATTCACTCCATGTTTTTCGTTACAAGTAAAACAAGTACTGGCATAGCTGTTAAAAATTCACAAGCACAAATTTTCAGGACTATCAGTATGGAGCTGGATATCTAAGTGGGACTAGATGAAATAATTTTATACTTCTTAGTCCCATTTGTAAATGTGTTATATTACAAATTCTTATTTAGGTACGTGATTTTAAAACATAGTAACAGGTAATACATGCGATGAGATTGCTGACAACCAAAATAATGTAAACTTACACACAACTCAAACTGAATTCAACAATGAGCCAGACGCTGTCTAGCAGGTCTACTGCTGCCTTATCGTACATATGTGTTTACATAAATTTTTGTTTGGTAACTAGGTCATAGAAAGTACAGCGCCGATCGAGGTCCCCTAACCATAGGCTGGGTCTACTTGGCCCCTATTTTATCATACTTGGAACGTCAGTGGTAGCTAATTAGACAAAAATAAAATTTAATAGGCGGTCGGACATTATAAATACAAAGTCCTAGTCATAGGAGTATATCTGTCTCGTTAAACATCAGGTAGTGCTTGAAAAATTCACGCTCCAGTTTCCAGGTGCCCGTCTAGTTATATTTGCGGCTGCGCGTGTGACAGAACGAGATTCCAAACACATGGCTGCGGTACAGGCTCTGTCTATTCGAATGGTAGGCAGCCGGGATGCGAAAGCGTTGCTGAGTGTATTATTATTATTATTATTATTATTATTATTATATCAGTAAACTAAAAGAGAGTGAACGACGCTAATCCTATTAAGTTGGCTGATTCACACTGTTTGAATATCCTGCAGCAACAACAGATTAATTAATACAACGCCAATATTGTCGTGCGGTGACGGTTTGCAATCTGTATTGACTGACTATTCACATACGTAACAAAATAATATTGTTACTGGGATGGGACGGAATGATTGTATTTTCAATTCACCAAACATTAATTTTCTAGAGCCTTAATTGACAAATATCACTGAGGTACCGAAACACGGCAAGGTCGTAATTTTATCATCGCTGTTTCTAGGTAAAGGGTTGCATTATACACGTGAAACAACCAGTAAAATATTTTGTCTGTATCTCTAGCATGCTGGGGTTGAAACAGGTCCGCAAATTTTATGTGATTACAATAACTGTTAGAGGACTCGTATTAAGTTGCTTAGGATGTTTTATGTATTTGTTGATGACTAGTTTCGGACAGGTTCCGCATGTCAGTAAATAAACAAACTTCGTATGCAACTCAAGACGGTTGCTGTTACAGTTACTGCAAAAAATATTTTGTGTATTTTTCCTTGCACTATAAAGTCAGGAAATGGAGAAATGAGTCCTTGAGAAGCGGGAGGCACTTGTAAAAATATGCGTATCGCTTTGTCTTCAGATACGAAGGAGCTCATATTGGATTCCACATACGCAGCTGAGCTGGATTACTCATCAGCTATGTAGAGAGGCGTCCAGTTCCATACTGTCGCCTAATGAACAAAATACTTGCTCGAGATACATCCGATCAACTATGTGACTGAATTAGTTGCTTTTAAATAGCGCGCAGCAGGCTGCTCTTAACGAAGATGAACCATCAGACGTAGAAGTAAAAGCGGAATTATTCCACGGAAGTTCGCAATATGACAACTTATAGAAATGGCGGCATATAATGTTAGAAGCTCCGTCAGGCTGTTCGCGGGCTATGATGTTGTTCATAGAGAAGTCTCAACGCTAAAAAGCTGTAGTGATATGCACCGGAGACCGGAAGTACCAAGTCTAACATGTTGCACTTAAACAGAAGAAAAGACCCTTTGGTGTACGATTATACGGTTACGGAACTGTGATTGGAAGCAGTCACTTTCGTGAAATATTTAGGTGTATGCGTGAAGAGTGATTTAAAGTGGAAATACCCCATAAAACTAATCGTGAAAAAGACAGCTGCGAAACTGAGATTCCTGTCTGTTCTTCGTCTCTCCCCTCTCTCTTTCCATCTCCTCCCCCTCATCTCTCTCTGTCCATCCACTCAAGAGGTAGCTTACAAAACACTCGTTCAAACCCACAGTTGAGTAGTGCTCGTCAGTCTGGATCCTTCACCAGGTATGGTTGATAGAGAAAACAGAAAAGATCGAAAGAAGAGTAGCGGACCGTTTAGAAGAGCGAAAGTATCGTGGAGACGCTCAGTCAATTTGTACCGGATCGCCTATGACGCCCGTGAAGAAGTGTTTTGACTCATAAGTACATGGTCAGGTTTTCAGAATTTTAATAAACGTAACAGCTAACAGCGCAACGGTCTATACGTCTGGAGAATTTTGTGTGTACGAATAGTGGTGAAAGTCGTGCAGAGTTCTTTTACTTGTGCCAGCCCTTGTGGACGAGCGGTTCTAGGCGCTTCAGGCCGGAACCGCGCTGCTACTACGGTTGCAGGTTCGAATCCTGTGTCGGGCATGGATGTGAATGATGTCTTTAGGTTAGTTAGGTTTAAGTAGTTGTAAGTCTAGGGGACAGATGACCTCAGATGTTAAGTCCCATAGTGATTAGAGCCATTTAAACCATTATTTTTTCTTTTACTTGTACGAACCACGCTGACTTACAGTACCCAGTGTCCACGACTTATGCTACGACAGTGGGATTGTACCTAATACGACAGCAACCAGAGAGTGACCGAAGAAAATAAATGCACTTTGTTAACGATGTTTACCAGATCTTGTGTGGATTGTATTCCTGGAGCAAGCCAAAACCATTTTCATGGTTGTATTGATTATAACAACTTGAATTGATGTATTAAGCGATCCTGCGGCGTGCAGCCCATATATTTTACGTAAAATATAATAAGAATTTTACTGAGAAACTGGATAAGTACCCGGCGTTATGGCTCCTTGTTTCCGCACATTCATATGTATTTCACCAACATTGACATTTCTGACACATATTTGTGCACGAAAATGTGGTAACCCCCCACCCCCTCGCCCTTCTCTCTGACCATCTCTGCCTCCCTCTACATCTGTCTACATCTACATCCATACTCCGCAAGCCACCTGATGGTGTGTGGCTGAGGGTACCTTGAGTACCTCTATCGGTTCTCCCTTCTATTCCAGTCTCGTATTGTTCGTGGAAAGTAGGATTGTCGGTATTCCTCTGTGTGGGCTCTAATCTCTCTGATCTTATCCTCATGGTCTCTTCGCGAGATATACGTGGGAGGGAGCAACATACTGCTTGACTCCTCGATGAAGGTATGTTCTCGAAACTTCAACAAAAGCCCGTACCGAGCTACTGAGCGTCTCTCCTGCAGAGTCTTCCACTGGAGTTTATCTACCATCTCCGTAACGCTTTCGCGATTACTAAATGATCCTGTAACGAAGCGCGCTGCTCTCCATTGGATCTTCTCTATCTCTTCTATCAACCCTATCTGGTACGGATCCCACACTGCTGAGCAGTATTCAAGCAGTGGACGAACAAGCGTACTGTAACCTACTTCTTTTGTTTTCGGATTGCATTTCCTTAGGATTCTTCCAATGAATCTCAGTCTGGCATCTGCTTCACCGACGATCAACTTTATATGATCATTTCATTTTAAATCACTCCTAATGCGTACTCCCAGATAATTTGTGGAATTAACTGCTTCCAGTTGCTGACCTTCTATATTGTAGCTAAATGAGTTGGGATCTTTCTTTCTATGTATTCGCAGCACATTACACTTGTCTACATTGACAATCAATTGCCATTCCCTGCACCATGCGTCAATTCGCTGCAGATCCTCCTGCATTTCAGTACAATTTTCCATTGTTACAACCTCTCGATATACCACAGCATCATCCGCAAAAATCTCCAGTGAACTTCCGCAAGGTCATTTATGTATATTGTGAATAGCAACGGTCCTACCCCTTCGGCACACCTGAAATTACTTTTACTTCGGAAGACTTCTCTCCGTAGAGAATGACATGCTGCGTTCTGATATCTAGGAACTCCTCAATCCAATCACAAAATTGGTGTGATGGTCCATATGCTCTTACTTTGTTCATTAAACGACTGTGGGGAACTGTATCGAACGCCTTGCGGAAGTCAAGAAACACGGCATCTACCTGGGAACCCGTGTCTATGGCTCTCTGAGTCTCGTGGACGAATAGCGCGAGCTGGGATTCACACAATCGTTATTTTCTAAACCCATGCTGATTCCTACAGAGTAGATATCTAGACTCCCAAAAAGTCTTTATACTCGAACATAATACGTGTTCCAAAATTCTACAATTGATAGACGTAAGAGATATAGGTCTATAGTTCTGCACATGTGTTCGACGTCCCTTCTTGAAAACGGGGATGACCTGTGCCCTTTTCCAATCCTTTGGAACGCTACGCTCTTCTAGAGACCTACGGTACACCGCTGCAAGAAGGGGGGCAAGTTCCTTCGCGTACTCTGTGTAAAATCTAACTGGTATCCCATCAGGTCCAGCGGCCTTTCTGTTTATCTCCTACTCTCTCCCCTCTCTCTATTTCCTCCTCCTCCCTCTCAGTCCATCTCCTACTTACCCCTTTCTCTGTCCATATCCTCCTACCCCTTTTCTGACCGTTACCTGCTGCCCCTCTGTCCACATCGTGTACCCTTGACGCTCCCTCCACCTCCTTTTGTCCCTTTGTCGGTCCACCAGCTCTTCCCTATCTCTCTGTCACTCCCCACCTTTTGCCTCTGCCTGTCCATCTCCTCATCCCTCTTTCCACCGATCTCCTCTTACCCATCTCTCTATCCATCTCCACCTCCCTTTTCCTTCTCTGCCCCTTCCTCTGCTCTCCCTTGCCCATCTCATCCCCCCAACTCTCTCTGTCCACCTTCTCCTTCCCCTCTCTGTATACCTTTTACATCTTCTCTCCGTTCACCTCAGTCTCTTCCCTTTCTATATTTCCTCTGCCCTCTCTCTCTTTTATCCCCCCATCGCTCTTCTGTCTGTCCATCTCCACCTCCCTCCTCTCTGTACACCTCCTCCTCACCCCTCTTTCAGTCCATTTCCTCCTCTCACTCTCTCAGTCCATCTCCCCCTTTCTCTTTCCATCCAGCTACTCCTTTACCCCTCTCTCCATCCATCTGCTCCTCTCCCTTCGTTCCCTGCCACAACATTATCATCCCCAACCCAAGGGAAAGTTTTTAGTTCCAACCCCCATAGCATTTCTTTCCACATAGTAAGTTCAAATGGTTCAAATGGCTCTGAGCACTATGGGACTTAACATCTGAGGTCATCAGTCCCCTAGAACTTAGAACTACTTAAACCTAACTAACGTAAGGACATCACACACATCCATGCCTGAGGCAGGATTCGAACCTGCGAGCGTAGCAGTCACGCGGTTCCGGACTGAAGTGCCTAGAACCGCACGGCCACCGCGGCCGGCTTAGTAAGTAATAAGTGTATCAAGTTTGATTGAAATCCAGGAGTGTAGGAGGAACTGAAATTTGGTTAAGATCGATCCAGGAGTGCAGGAGGAACTGAAATTTGGTTAAGATCGATCCAGGAGTGTAGGAGGAGTTTTTCCCCTCACACGCATATGTATTGTATATTTCACCTGTATTTAAAATATCTGACATATATTTGTGCACAAAAGTGTGGTAACCGATAAATCTTTTTCCTTTCATCATTTTGTGAAAGGTGTCAGTGACAAAAACTCTCTTAGAGGATCTGAATTATACGTAAAGCTCGCTGCAAATCACTAAGTGTTCTCAGAATTGGATGAATATAGTCTGGACATTCGCACGTCGTGAGTAACACTGCTGTTTAATCAAATCTCCCAACCCTCGGAGAGGTAGATGGTTCTATCCCTAAAGTGGTTAATTTCAGACAGTATGTGATATGTGTACCAACTCTGGATGAAATCAACAAGTTATTTAAGAGGATATGGGCAACATACGAGGCGTACTGAAAAGTAATGCCTCTGAATTCCTTATGTGAAAGTTCTTAGAGCTTTTTAAATAAACCAAATGTTACTAACGGTCTACATTTTATTCTTCATGTCTACATATCTGCAGCCCTTTGCCGCTAGAGAGCCCCGAATTGTAGCGTGTAACATGCCAGTGTGTAATCTGTGTAAGTCGTTTCTTGAGACGCAGTCTGCTGAATCGAGTTTCAAATCTGAAGGGTTCGTACACACATGGAGCATCCTCTTTTTCAGCATAATGCCAGATCGCACACGAGCGCTGCGACAGCTGCAACAATTCGACGCCTTTTGTTCACTCTCGTCTGCCATCCTCCATACAGTCCCGATTTCGTACCATTAAATTTTAATTTGTTTCCAAAACTTAAAAGAACACCGTCGGGGACTTAAAATCGATAGTCACGAACCGGTGCAAGCAGGGGTAAGGTTTGACTTCGTCAACAAAGTGAAACATTCTACAGTGACGATATCAACAAGCTGTTCTCCTGTTGAAATGAACGTGTCTGTCACCAGGGTGACTGTGTTGAGAAATAAATATGTAGACATGAAAAATAGAGATGTAGAATGTCAATAACGTTTGTTTAGATGTACAGTACCTACTAGATATGCTACATGTGGCTGAAAATTATTTTATGTGTACTTTAATTATGTCTGTGTGTAACGGTTGAATTAATTACTATTTTATGTAATAAATCAGAAGGAGATTAGCGAAAAGACTATTATTGTATTGTAATGCGTTGGGAACACGGTAATGAAAGGGTACAAATAGTGGATATAGATACATATAGACGTTAGGGAGATATCAATCAGCATGTTGCCTTCGTTGTAGCTTTGTTTTCTACAAAGATATGAACAGCGGTATGGCTTTTTTAAACGGCCCCCTGTATTTTTTTATTCCGTGATTCATTTCCTTACCTAAATATCTATTCAAAAATGTATCACAGTGTACCACTCACTGAAACACAACGTTATTAATTACATAACACAACACTGACTTTGATCCCGGGATCACAAACTCGTCCACTTGCTGGGGTTGTCAGAAAACAAATGAAAACCAAGTAAAAACATAACACAAAATTGACTTTTACTCTCCTGTGCCATTGCCCAGGAGTAGAACATTCAACGGTGCTCAAAGTGGTGATCCTGGACACCTACATTGGTGAACTCGTTGAATGAAAGAACTGTTGACTGCTTCCAGTGTTGCCTGCTGAAGAGAATTACAAGCAAGCACGATACGTTCCTGCATGTCCTCTGGAGTTGTTAGAATATCGCGATAGATAATGTCTTTAATGCATCACAAAAGAAAAAAGTCCAGTGTATTTGAATCAGGAGACCTACCAGACCAAGCAACTGTTCCCCCTCGACCAATCCATCTGGCAGGATACCTTTGGTTCAGAACACGACGTGCACACTGGACATCCATCGTGTTGATACCACATAAGCATTATGGTTCACTACATCCAGAAGAGGAGGAAGAATTTGTCTGAGGAAGTTGGCATACGCTGTGGCTTTTAGACTACCATTGACGAAATAAGGACCAATAATTGTAGTACCAAGCTTCCCACACCAGACATTAACTCTCCATTGACGCTGGTGTTCCACCTGTCTAAGCCATCGTTGGTTCTCGCTGGACCAATAATGCATGTTCTTTATATTTCCCTGTCCTTTGTTTGAGAAGGAACATTCTTCAGTAAATAGAACATTGGAGAAGAAGTACGGGTTTGGCGAGGATTAGCTGCTAGGCCCACTGACAGAACTGTACACGATTGTGGAAATCATTACCATGCAGCTCTTGATGTAGGTATACATGGTAAGGATGGAACCGATGACGTGTAAGAATAAGATGTACACTGCCTTTACTAATGCCAATCTCGTGTTCAAGCTGTCGTGTGCTCGCATGTGGATTCAGAGCAACGGAAGCGAACCGGACGGTGTGGCCGAGCGGTTCTAGGCGCTTCAGTTCGGAACCGCGGGACCGCTACGGTCTCAGGTTCGAATCCTGCCTCGGGCATGGATGTGTGTGATGTCCTTAGGTTAGTTAGGTTTAAGTAGTTCTAGGTTCTAGGAGACTGATGACCTCAGATGTTAAGTCCCATAGTGCTCAGAGTCATTTTTGAACGGAAGCGAGAACAGTAACTACGGCAGCTTCGTCTGTGCGAGTGCTACGACGATTGCGCTGTCGTGGGTTGATACCTTCCGTCTCCTGACCTGTACAACAAGACGAGTAAACATCCATCGGGAAGGTGGGTTCTTGTCAGGATCTCGCTGTCTGCACGGTTCCGCTGCCTGCGTAGCATTTCGCGTACCTTCAACGGCAACAATAAAAGAAACGTTATGTCGATGCAGTTTGTAGGAAGGACAGCCTGTACTGTATGCCTGCTCTACACAACAGTATTTAAAAGGACTAAACTACTGTACTAAATGTACCCGTACATAAGGAAACCTGCAATTACTGTTCTGCTAACTTACATTCCCCACAAGTGAGTAGCATTTCTACCATCTCCTCGTTGGTGAACGTTCTACTCACACAACTCTGCAACTGACGATGGTTGACGGAATGACGGGTGTGCATTCTACTTATGTTTACATTTGTCGTCTGTCAACGTCATCACGTGGATGTGTTCCACCTACACTAGGCGCTGGGAGCGTCAACGGCATTGTTGTGTTAATGTAATTAATAACGTTGTGTTTCAGTGAATGGTACACTGTGATACATTTTTGAATAAGTATTTAGGAGAGGAAATGAATTACCGAATAAAAAATACAGGGTGCCGTTTAAAAAAGTCATACCGCTGTTCATATCTTTGTAAAAAACAAAGCTACAACGAAGGCAATCATGCTGATTGATGTCCCCCTGACGGCTAAAGAACATTTGCTTGAAACATTTTGTAATTTGCATCTAGACAAACAGTTATTTAGGGTGGTCAAGGTAAATGGGACACCCTGCATACATATCCACTATTCGTATCCTTTCATTACCGTGTTCCCAACACATTAAAATACAATAATAGTCTTTTCGTTAATATATATAATATATGTATATAATATATATACTTTGGCTCCACGATCTCATTTCCAGAGAATAGGAGCACAGTAGATTTATTCATTTTTCTCAAGGAAGTTGTCATCGTAAACTGTCACAAAAATTGGAAACCCACAGGCATGACCAATGTCGTACCACGAAACGGTTTTATATTGCCATCTTGGGTTGTCGGGTGTTCTGCCGGATATCAGTGTCGTACTTGCACGATATTTCGGTCACGTAGCTCGTGGCCTTCATCATATTGATAAACGGAACAACTTGTGATATAGGATGACCACAATTTCGCCTACTTGCTAACGACCACAAGCAAATTATCACAACCTACATTGTTTTGCCCAGAAAAACCTTTAGAAGTTCTACCAGCAGAAAATGTAACGTTCCTTAACAACACAATAATTAGCATGGACAAACTGATGGCGACACAACAAGGACGAATTTCCGCAGAACGAATATTTCATCATATTCAGCATTATAGAGATGGACAACAGTATATTATGACTATAAATATTACCACTACCAGTGCTACCACTGTTCTACTAACAATCTGTGTACTCTACTTTCGCTTAAGGCGTAAAGTCACTCATTTCCCTGGATCAGCAAACATCAAATACTTGTCGAGAGACTAAACATTATTAATAAGGACCAAAACGTGTAACATGAAATAAGATTGTAAGATTGTATTTGAATATAAGAATTCAGCAAACACCATATACGATTATGAAACAAAATAAAGACTTCGTGAATAAGCTTCACAAACTTGTGAATAACAAGAGATTGTACAGTGTGTAACTATCCACGTAACATGTAAGATTGTGCCTTAGGCAAACTAAGAAAAAATTCAGGACGAAACTTTACAAAAGAAGGGATATGTTGTGCTGCAGAAAGGCGTCTTGGGCAAATGCAAAGTTTTCTTAAAGTTTTCTCAAGGTAGCGCTAAACCAAGTGAAACGAGGCCAGCTCACCGTATAACAATCAAAATTACAAACAGACTGATACTGCAAACAATATGACACTCCCCGGAAGCTCCACCTCACTCGAGTAGTAGTTTGAATCGGTAACGATGTTTGGAAACATCACTGACAGCTAGGAACAGTTGTTTTACTTGACTATACTACCGGCTTCACAGCTTACAACCGCATCTTCAAGTGCCACCTACGTATTTAATAACTGAAATATAGTTATAGACTGTTTTGAAATTTTGTGCTATTATAGATGATTATTTGAAAACTTATACTCACAGAAATGACTGCATTAATCCATCATTGGTGAACCCAACGCTCTTAGTCAAGTTATTCCCATTCTGAGAATACTGTCACTATCCAAAAACTGGGCATAGCTGAGAAGTTGTTCCTTGGAATACCCTGAAAAATGTTGCTAGGTAGACCGAAACAATACAGTTGCCTTTGATTACACATGCAAGTATTTACCAGCAGAAAAATGCTCGTATCGGAGCACAGAAAATACGATTATGTTCCCCTTTATTAGAAGACTCGGACCGAAAAGTGTGGTACCTGCTGCCTCATTCTACCTCGGCCAGCATCTTCAAAAATTTTCGCAAAAATATTGGCATGAGAACAAATTCGTTGCTTTTTGTAACATGCAGCTCACCTCTCACGCCCACAAGCTGCCCTAACTCTATGTCGGTCACACTCAGCAGTCTCTCGGGCTCAGCGCCCCCAGCTGCCCATTCTCATTCACTCTCTCGTCCCATCTCATTGTCATTATGTCATTGTGACTTTCCAGCTGTTACTTTCTCCTGTCTCACAGCCGCAGTCACTTTCATTCTGTCCTACTCTTCTATCAGTGTCACTGTGTCCCTCTCGCTGTCTTTTACTGCCGCTATCTCATTCATTCAATCCCACTGCTACTGTATTCTCATTGTCACCATCTCTCTGCCGACCGGATTGGCTGAGCGGCTCTAGGCGCTACAGTCTGGAACCGCGCGACCGCTACGGTCGCTGGTTCGAATCCTGCCTCGGGCATGTATGTGAGTGATGTCCTTAGGTTAGTTAGGTTTAAGTAGTTCTAAGTTCTAGGGGACTGGTGACCTCAGCAGTTAAGTCCCATAGGGCTCAGAGCCATTTGAACTATCTCTCTCTTCCTCGTTGTCACTGTCAAAAACTCAGTCTCTCATCATCACTGGTTCTCACCCACTTCTACTTTCCCCTTCTCTTTAGTCCTCTCCCACTGGTAACGTCTCCTTCACACTTTCCCTACCTCAGTTTTCTCATTGTCTCCTATGGTCCACTGCCACCGTGTCCCTCTCTTTCTCTCACACTGCTGTTGTCTCCTTTGCTCTTACTATACCACAACCAGTGTCAACTGTCTTGCAGTATTATTACTTCTCCATCTCTTTCCCTCCAACACTGTCTCATTTTCTCTCAGCATGAGAAAGGGCGAATGTGTTTGCGCAAATGCTCCACTAATTTGTTCATTCACGAGTATATGTGTCAGTTCGATTAGATCATAGTTTTTTCATGGGTATGCCAGTCAATCGATTTATTTAATTTTCAGGTCCTTATTGTACGTAAAAGAGTGGAGGAATTTGGACCCTCTATTTCTGGGTTGGTATGAAGATACCAGGAAAATTTTCAAGGTTGTTCGAAATCTGGATCTTAGCAATATATCGTAAAACGTTCAGCCATTTGTTGCGTATATATGACCGCGGCTGGGGTCGGTACCAAAAAAATCATGTATTAAACAATATTTTAAGCGTACATGTAATACAGTTTTGACGAACTAAACCCACAAAATTTAAGCAAATACATCATTCATAAATTACTCACAGGTATACCAATCAATTCAAATCAGAGTATATTACGAATATAGCTGTCGACATCAATCAATTTATTTAATATTTACGTGCATGTTTTACGTACACGAGTAGGGAAACTTTGAACCTCTGTATCCCGGAAACGGATTAAGGTATGAAGAATATTTTCAAGGTTGTTCGAGACCGATATCTTTGGAACGAATTGTAAGAATTTCAACCATTTGCTTTGCTTACCCATCTTGGAATCCTTGCCTGGTATTTGGTCAGCTGTTGATGGAGAAAATATAGTAAGAAGAATACCATTTTTTGGCGTTTTCCGAGGAACTGCCCCTGAACTAATGATGCTTCCGTAAGTCGTATCAAGCCCACTGTAGACCACATCAAGTCCAAGAGGAGCCGACCGATTTCTTCCATTTGCCGAATCAAGAGCAAGTGTGGCGCACTGACACTAAGATCATCTTTCTGTTGGGTATACGACTGGTCAATAGTTCAAGGGCTACCCAAAACATTTAGCTCTACCATATTATCATCAAAAGAACAGGACTATGAGCATCGGCAAATCTCGCTTTAATGCGCAGCGGTTTGGAACATACTGATAAGCATGCTGTCATGAGCCCGCATCTCGTGGTCGTGCGGTAGCGTACTCGCTTCCCACGCCCGGGTTCCCGGGTTCGATTCCCGGCGGGATCAGGGATTTTCTCTGCCTCGTGATGGCTGGGTGTTGTGTGCTGTCCTTAGGTTAGTTAGGTTTAAGTAGTTCTAAGTTCTAGGGGACTGATGACCATAGATGTTAAGTCCCATAGTGCTCAGAGCCATTTGAACCATTTGAACCATGCTGTCGTGTGCCTAGCGGTAAGAAAAGTAAACAGTGCTGGAGGCTAAAACGCATTTTGGAGATATAGCTACTAACATAGTTAGCAATAGAAAAAGTACAAGACCGTAGGTACAAAGTAGAATAAACTAGGCACGTAGCTTTCTCACATATGTCAAACCAGCCGCGAAAGGTTCAGCTTGCAAAAGTAGGGCCTGGCTTGCCCAGACACCAGACAATACTGACTGCCTAGGTAAATAATAACTGTCTGCAATGAAAGTTGTCAAAATATTATAATTCTTTAAGTCCAAGTGACTCTTCTAAGTGTTGTTATACTGTCTTATTTGTATGTGAAAATTTCCACTTTTTCTTTTCTATGCAGGATTAAGATTTTCAGCAAGACTTGTGGACTACACCCGTCTTCCCGGAAGTGCGAGGTTAGTGCAGATTTCGAATTTGTTAATTTAAGGTGTTCCTGTAACCTTTCACTGAAGGACCTACTAGTTTATCCTATGTGCGTTTCGGGGCAAACATTGATTTTGACGCAGAAAACACCAGTTGCTTTATATTTCTTATAAGAAGCACTCTCTGTTTTTCTCTCGAGTTACGGTAGAAACTTACCTCGTGAGTCAGTGTATCTGTTTGTCAAAACTGGAGCAACATCCGTTCCCAAGTTGTGCGATTAGCCTGCATATAGAGACGGACGCGAGCAAGCGACTTCAGTTTATATGTTATAAAAAATAAAAGAAGATAAAATTCCACATATTTTGGATCTACCTGTTTTTTCACTGTACAATTTCTCTCAAACACCTGAGGGGAAATTGTTGGTTGAAAATACTTGGTTATTTCAAATCACGATTCTCACGTCATCTAATGAAATCGTGGCTGTCTTTTTGTTATTGGTCGTTTTTATTACGACACTCCAAAGTTGGGTAACTTACTGGCAATTGTCCAAAGAATTTGAAGTGAATTAAAAGTGCAGATAACGATTGCTGATCCGAGAGAAGCAGGAACTGACAGTCTGCAATTTTCATCATATTTATAAATGCCTATTTCCATGTCATTGAGAGGTGAACGCTAGGTTAAAACTCAGAATGAAAGAGAAAGTGACCCAGCCAGTATTCGAACCCAACCTTTGGTTTACAAAGACGTCGTCGTATTGGTAGATGACCACAGCAGATGGAAATTAAACACCTCCAGCTTTATTCTTGAGGCACTGATACTCAATTGAGCTATGGCGGCTTTTAGATAGGTGTCAGTGGCATCGTTTTCACAACTTAACTTCACAGTTCAGACAATTTCTACGACATATTTACAGATTATATACAAAAATCTTCCTCGTGATCTAGGGTATCAATTATTCAACATCAGAACAAAATTCCCACAGCAGTTCCTGAGGTTAGCCCGCATCTGCAGACAGACCCGAGTCAGCGATTTCAATTTATATATAGGTAGAGAGAGAGAGAGAGAGAGAGAGAGAGAGAGAGAGAGAAGACGTAGATATAGCATAAAACAGTTCTTACCGCATTGTGTAGCAGCTAGCGACAGGACAACAACCAAACAAAGAGTCAACCACAGAGGCAATTTCGTGCCCTGCGGAGTAGCCAATCGGTGGATTACTAAAACTGAGACATCGACGTTGCGCAGCTTTACTCGGGACACAGACTTACCCCACTCTACTGTACCCACTGACTACATACGTTCTAGCTACAGATGATGGGCGGTAATGTCCGAGAACGGTGTAACAAAAAATTCAAATAAATGAAAAAAAATTCATATAAACCGCTTTTGTCAACACTTACGTGTAAAAAGACATCTTCATGAATTATAACAATGTTCACGTTTCCCGATAGACACACAACGTTGAAACTCGAAATATTATTCGTTGATAGTGCTGTTAGGTACTGTACACCAAATTTGCCCAACATATCAGTGAGACAAACAGACAGTGCGAGCAAGCACAGTAAGTCTTTCAGAGTGTGCCATTGGAGCACGTACATAACAATCTACATCTACATTTACATCTACATAGATACTCTGCAAATCACATTTATAAGCGTGGCAGAGGGTTCATCGAACCACCTTCACAATTCCCTATTATTCCAATCTCGTATAGCGCGCGGAAAGAATGAACACCTATATCTTCCCGTACGAGCTCTGATTTCCCTTATTTCATCGTGGTGATCATTCCTTCCTATGTAGGTCGGTGTCAACAAAATATTTTCGCATTCGGAGGAGAAGGTTGGTGATTGGAATTTCGTCAGAAGATTCCGTCGCAACGAAAAACGCCTTTCTTTTAATGATATCCAGCCTAAATCCTGTATCATTTCTGTGACACTCTCTCCCATATTTCACGATAATACAAAACGTGCTGCCTTTCTTTGAACTTTGTTGATATACTCCGTCAGTCCTATCTGGTAAGGATCCCACACCGCGCAGCAGTATTCTAAAAGAGGACGGACAAGCGTAGTGTAGGCAGTTTCCTTAGTAGACCTGTTACGTTTTCTAAGTGTCCTGCCAATAAAACGCAGTCTTTCGTTAGCCTTCCCTACAACATTTTCTATGCGTTCCTTCTAACTGAAGTTGTTCGTAATTGTAATACCTAGGTATTTAGTTGAATTTATCGCTTTTAGATTAGACTGATTTATCGTGTAACCGAAGTTTAACGAGTTCCTTTTAGCACTCATGTGGATGGCCTCACACCTTTCGTTATTTAGGGTCAACTGCCACTTTTCTCACCATTCAGATATCTTTTCTAAATCGTTTTGTAGTTAGTTATGATCTTCTGATAAGTTTATTAGTCGATAAACGACTGCGTTATCTGCAAACAACCGACGACGGCTGCTCAGATTGTCTCCTAAATCGCTTATATGGATAAGGAACAGCAAAGGGCTTATAACAGTAGTGTTGGGGAACGCCAGAAATCACTTCTGTTTTACTTAATGACTTTCCGTCAATTACTACGAACTGTGACCTCACTGACAGGAAATCACCATTCCAGTCACATAACTGACACGATACTCCATAAGCCCGCAATTTCACTTCGAGCCACTTGTGTGGTAGAGTGTCAAGCCTTCCGGAAATCCAGAAATACGGAATCGATCTGAAATCCCTTTTCAATAGCACTCAACACTTCATGTTAATAAAGAGCTAGTTGTGTTTCACAGCAACGATGTTTTCTAAACCCATGTTGACTGTGTGTCAATAGACCGTTATATTCGAGGTAATTCATAATGTTCGAACACAATATATGTTCCAAAAGCCTGCTGCATATCGACGTGAACGATATGGGCCTGTAATTTAGTGGATTATTCCTACTACCTTTCTTGAATATTGGTGTGACCTGTGCAACTTTCCAGTCTTTGGGTACAGATCTTTCGTCGAACGAACGGTTGTATATGATTGTTAAGTATGGAGCTGATGCATGAGCATACCCCGAAAGGAATCTAATTGGTATAAAGTCTGGACCAGAAGACTTGCTTTTATTAAGTGATTTAAGTTGCTTCACTACTCCGAGGATATTTACTTCTACTCATGTTGGCAGCTGTTCTCGATTCGAATTCTGGAATATTTACTTCGTCTTCTTTTGTGAAGGCATTTCGGAAGGTTGTGTTTAGTAACTCTGCTTTGGCAGCACTGTCTTCGATAGTATCTCCATTGCTATTGCGCAGTGAAGGCATTGATTGTTTCTTGCCACTAACATACTTCACATACGACCAGAATCTCTTTGGATTTTCTGCCAGGTTTCGACACAAAGTACAGTTGTGGGAACTATTATAAGCATCTCGCATTCAAGTCCGCGCTAAATTTCGAGCTTCTGTAAAAGATCGCCAATCTTGGGGTGGTCCTCTAGCAAATAAATCCAGCCACTGTCTCAAGATGATATCTCTGCATTCAGTGCTAAACGCAACAGCCGCTGGAATCATCGGATACTGTTCGCAGGCTGTCTTGTCAGGAGCTCGTTGGCGATCCAACTCACGTCCGATGTTGTGGCTAGTGTCTCGCTCCGAGAAACACCTCCGGGTGTTGGGCAGGGCAGCAAACTAGGAAGTTGCGCGCCGCAGCGCCCGTGGCGGCGGGTCCGTGAACTACGGCCGTCCGACGGCGGCGCCAACTGTTTTGAGTTCGCCGCGCTTCTGAATTCGAGCCACGTCGGATAGGAGAGGATGGGAAGGGGACACCGTTGTTTCGTCGCGTAATACTGACACAGTGCATTATGCTCGAAGAAACTCAGCCGGTATGTATTGTGCGAGCTCAGCGTAAAGTTAATAATTTACACGAGTTCGTCGCCACGCTTACGCAATTTTCTCCCGTGCTTGCACCTCTAAAACTTTGTCTATGCAGTAGCATTATGCTGGTGTACAAATGACAGCAGAATGTTGCCTTGTCGAAGGGAGAGTAAGGTACTCCTGCAGTCTGAGTGAACAGCTTTTGGAAAACGAATGGCTGGACAACTACGAAACAGTGAAAGGAGAGATGTATTATTCAAAGAAGGAATCTAAACTGCTCACATGACATGACACTGTAGTTATAGAGGGCCGAAACCATATCACCGATGATTTAACCACCCTCAGGATGTAAGATACAGTATAACATTTATATTAACGGTTTATGAATGCGGTACTGTTATTCGTTTAACATGTATTGTGTAACTTATTTAATGTATGTCGGTGGACATCTGCGGAGAGCAGACGGCTGAACTTGAAGTGCCTTGAGCTTCGCACGTCACCAGTCACCAATCTTCTCTGATCGAAAGCCATTATCCGAAAGAGGAGCCGAAACTAAAAAAAAAAAAAGAAAAAAATCTCCTGTGGCCGTTGTGATGTGACATTACACTGAAGTGACCAAAGTCATGGGACAGCGATATGCACATGAACACATGAGGGTAGCATAGTGCACACAAGGCATGAAAGATCAGTGCATTGTCAGAGCTGTCATTTGTATTGAGTAGATTCACGTGAAAATGTGTCCCCCGCAGGACACAAATTAACGTACTTTGAACGCTTAATGATAGTTGGAGCTAGACGCATAGGACATTACTTTTCGAAAATCATTAGAGAATTCATTATTCCGCACCACAATGTCAGGAGTGTGCCGAGAATACAAAATTTCCGGCATTATCTTTCACCATGGACAACGCAGTGGCTTGCGGCTTTCACTTAACGACTGAGAGCAGCGGCATTTACTCGGTGTTCTCACTGCTAAAAGACAAGCAGCACTGCATGAAATAACCGCAGAAATCATTGTGGGACGTACGAAGAACGTATCCCTTAATACAGTGCAGCGAAATTTGGCGTTAATCGGATATGGCAGAAGACGACTGACGTGAGTGTCTTTTCTAACAGTACGACATCGCCCGCAGCCCCCCTCCTGTGCCTGTGACTGTATTGGTTGGACCCTAGGTGACTGGAAAACTGTGGCCTGGTCAGATGGGACCTGATTTCATGAGTTACGAGCTGATGGTAGAGTTTGAATACGGCGCAGACCGCAGGAAGCTAAGGATTCGAGTTGTCATCAAGGCACTGTGCAACCTGGTGGTGGCTCTATGGTGGTGTGGGCGGTGTTCACACGGAATGGAATGCGTCCTGTGGTCCAACTGAACCGATCGCTGACTGGGAATCGTTCTTTTCGGCTACCTGGAGACCATTTGCAGCCAGGCATGTACTTTATGTTCCCAAACAACGATCGAGTTTTTATGGATGACACTGCGCCATGTCACTGGGCCACAGTTGTTCGCCATTGCTTTGAAGAACATTCTGGACGATTCGAGCGAATTTTGAAGGACATATACTAAACATAAAACAGACAATATTGGTACAAGGCTGAAGACCTGGGACAGTACCTGCGACCAAATAAAATGACAATCAGAAACAACCAACAGTGGTGCACAGAAGTTTTCCAAGGGTCGGCCCGTGGAGGAAACTAAGAACAGTTTAGGTAGGACATACAGCCAAGCGTAACACTAAACAATCGTGTGCTAACACGACCTAGGGACGGCTGAAGAATCAGCCAACAGCCTAATCAATTCCCTTCCACCCGACACACTCGCTGCTCTATTCCAACCGGCCAACTGACTACTCCAGTACGCAGACAGCATTCATCTGCTCTGTGGAAATCACAGAGGCTACTTACGGCTCTATGTAAACACACTTGCACAAGAACCATCGTAAAAGCAATCACTGTAGAACAACAAGGACGAATCAATTCGACACACAGAGTTTCCACAAGCGGTCGGCGACCAAATACACGTCGTCCTATGAGACGACCGACCAAATACCACCCCAGGTCATTCACACTGAAGTTACATGTGTCGGGAACGGTCGGGCGAGTCTTGGCTGCGTCCGTTTGTAATTCGGAGACACGGCGACCCGGGCACACTTGCTCGGAAACAACCATGCAGAGGTAACTCTTGCCCATTGGCCACGACATCTCTGCACAGGGAAGAAACCGACCCACGTCCTGCAAGATGACCAAGTCACGAGGCCCAGAAACGGCCAAAAGACCAAATACACGTCGCCCGATGAGACGACCAACCGAACGACCGACCAACGATCTCTCGCTCCAATCTCCCTCCGTCGGACAGTTCATGCGTGTCGCCAGCGGTCGGCGAGCACTGGCTGTCTTTACCTCGCTGGCGCTCCGGCCCCGACTTCACTGCTGCTGCGTCCGGACTGCCCTCTCGCCAGACGACGACTCGGAAATACTAGCGGTCGCTCCAGAGATGGTACGACAGTGCACTTATCGATAAGCGCTGCTGCTAACACTCACGGGCAAGCTAACCAGCAACCTAGTGTCGCCAGTAAATCGAATTAAAAGAAAAACGAGGCGACAGAACCACAAAAACAAAATGACGAGCAACATGACCGCGCACGGCTCAGTACCTGTTTCAATATTAAGTAGGCTATCACTCTCCTTCCGGAGGGTTTAGTGGAAAACATGGGGATCGTTATATCCAGAAATAAAATATACGCTTCACATCGTACCTTTCATTATATTTGCGATAATTAATGTTTCCCACTAAAACACAGAGTCAGTATTTACTAGTGAGCCTGGAACCTATGCTAATTCGCCTTGACAACTTTTCTCCTGGAAACCATAAGTCTGTCTTCTAATTCCAGTCGTCAGTACTGAAGGGATGAGTTTTTAACGTAATACTTGCAACAGTTTTATATTTGAATAAATGTAATATTTGATTTCAGTTCTAGAATGGCACTAATAAGATCTTAAATGACTTGCTTGTCGAACATTACTTAAGGAAATTTACAAGAAAAATGTGTTTAGTTATTGCCATGAGACTTATTTTCGTTTTGAAAACTTTAGGAAACGATTGCAACCAAATGATTTTAAGGAAGTGATTTTACATAGCGACTCATCAATCTGGCACATCTTCACTTTCTCACTTTAATGAACCATACAATCGTAGCATTAAATGCAGTTTCTTTCCACTTAATAAACAATAATTTGATGGTAGGATTTAAGCAACGTCATAATAGCTACCAGAAATAAGATGGTAACACTTCAAAAATAACTACTAATGATTTAATCCGAAAGTACTTTTCATGACCGTTTACATTAATACAAGTGCGGCTCTTCTTAAAAGAATAATAACGAAGCAGACTGTCGGTAGCTTACCCTGCCAGAAGTAGTGCCGTTGAGAATATGGTGCAATAATGCTTCCAGAGAAGCTTAACGTCTCATAATAATTAGGTAGATCAAACATGGCATAATGCCCACCTTTTGGAACCGTCGTTGAAGTAAGCTGGTGTAATTCTTGCAACAGCATAATTTAGCCTGGAAATATCTTGTACTACTGCTAAAACAGGCATTAGCAAAATTTATTACTAAGGAAGTACGAATTATTTTAGTAATTATTTCGTGCCTTCACGAATTGCACTTGAGTTAACATGAAATATGAGAATGTTGAAGCGCGCACCTTTAAATGGCCGCCCTCAGCCACTACCTGCTCCACATCACCCTGTATGCTGTACACACCTTTCCAAACAAAAGGCGTTCCAGAAACGCAAACGATAACGCCCGCCAACCAACCCTACATTAACGTTGTCACTGGGCCACCCTATTTTCTCTCGTACAAAACACATTCCATTAACGGAACGACAATGGGAAAAGCTCGGCAGTCCTCATGCCTGATAGCTTTCTCATTTCGTGTGCTCAGTGCTACTCTTTTCATAATGATAAATTACAGCATTCTCAGGAAGAGACCCGACTTTTCAAATATGATTGTTCCTTAAGTATATAGCATTGAAATAAAATGTTTTATTACTAATCACAACATACTTTTACCATGATTTTATAACCTTTATTTTCTATATTCTTCTTTAAATAGCCATTAATAAATTACATTATAATCTAACGAAACACAACGTTAATGTAAAAGTAATACTGTTCTGATACACTTCACAGATACTATAATCCAACTTTAGTCCAAGTAGATCAGAACTTCCCTTTGTCCTTGTAAGCTGTCTTCATTGAGACAAAAAAGTTATGTTATGGTAAAATATTAATTTTTTAAAGGATTTCTTTCTGCTTTCGGTATTTATTGAGGCTGTGGACCAATACTACTAAAAGTGAAATATTAATGTTTGGTTAAATTTCTGTTTTGTATTGAAGTTGTATATCTACAATATCTGAGTACTGTAATACCCTTTATTTATGTTTCTCACTTTCATGTACAGTATTAGAGAGAGTCAAAAATTATTCTAAAATAGCTTTCCACATTCAATATTTCATGAATAGTAGTTCTGTACACAACGCTTACGTATTACACGTTTTCAAATTTATATATTTGTTTAAAACCTTAAAGGTAACATTTACAATAAATTTAGAGGTCATTAGAACAACAAGACGTATTTTTTCGGTGTGCATTTGTGTAATACCTCGTTTATAAAAATTTTTGTTATTCGAATATTAATTTACATTGTCTTTTTCCCAAAAGTTCCTAAACCTCTCATCTTGACCAGTTGATGTAAATAATGCTGTGACTACTGTTTTTGTAAATTTGATAACTATTACGACCAGTTATTGTCAGAAGAATAAGGTAATTAAGATTTCATTGATTTCATAATTTTCACTAAAATGTGGTGAGTGCCTAACTAAAAGACAAATCGGCAGGCCTTACTATATTTTAAAATTACTGGCATAATAATACCTAATTTTATACTCATATAATTACGCCAATATCGAAAAATACTTCATACTGCGAAAATTTAAATGTAAAACTAAAAGAAAGTATCAAAAGTGCTGAAATGTAAACTGATAAACGCTCACAAATACCTCTAGTTCAAAGTAATATGATAACCTCTGTGCTAGAACCTACGTATCTTTCCATTAAACGGAAGGTGGAAAAGAAAAGATTAATATCAGTATGCGTGTATTCTGGGGAAAAACTTTTATTAACGTTTGTGACTATAACAGAAGACCAGGAATCTACAGAAATAACGGTCGGAGATAGTAACTGTGCCGTGGAAGCCAATTTTAACTATACTGTCAGCAAAGAGTCGTGAACATCTAAGGTAAGATAATTGTACTAGTACTCCTTGCTACTGGTTTTATTCAAAACGACCATTCAGTTCAGCACTCTACGTGTAACTCGCCTCACTAGTCAACAGCACGGAGAACTGTACCGCACTGTGTAGCACATACTGCCTGACTACGTCTGTTCACCCCAGGTCCCTGGCCGCTGACAAGGGAGGCACGCGAGCTGATCAACTCTGGAAATTAATTTCTTTCTTAATCCATGCACACAGCCGTAAGTACCGATGGTAGGTGACTGGTTTGTGGTAACCAAACGTGCGTGTACTCTGTCTTCAGCTAGTCTCTTAAGCTCGTTGTAGTTGTTACATCCTTTGTCTTTCATCAGCTAGTTGGTGTATGTAAGTTGACGTCGTCACCTACTAATCATTCCTGTCGCCGTCTTTTCTGAAACTGTTTCTATATTTTTCCAATCCGTAAATAATTACATTATTTCTAAGGCCATTTTTTTCAAATCAGGTCACCACTTCTTTTTAAGTACTCTGTTAATCCCCTCATACATCACCTATGGTCCATTCTGTACAGACCATGCAGCTAGCCTTCCAGTTCGTGCTGTTGTATTTGTAGCTACTGGTTCAAATGGCTCTGAGCACTGTGGGACTTAACTTCTGAGGTCATCAGTCCCCTAGAACTTAGAACTACTTAAACCTAACTAACCTAAGGACATCACACACACCCATGCTCGAGGCAGGATTCGAACCTGCGACCGTTGCGGTCGTGTGGTTCCAGACTGTAACGCCTAGAACCGCTCGGCCACCCCGGCCGGCTGTAGGTACTGAATTCCGTAAGATGCCGGTAGTTCTTTCCAGCAGGAACGCGCATTGTTCACACGCTTTAGCTGTTTACCGGTAGAATCTATGTCTCTGGACAGTATTAGACAATTTTCACGTTGGCAAGCAGGGAAATTCCTATTTGGACACGCGACGATGTTTGGAGGCTAACAGAACAGATAGCGGGGGAGTCAGCGCACTCCTTCGTCAAGAACTTTAAACGATCTGACGAGTTCCTGTTCCGGTTCACCCTAGTATGCCAAGTCCCAGAACGTATCACTGCTCACCGTGGGCAGCTCCATCCTTAGAATCGTTTCTTTCAGTCATTTTTGCTCAAGGGATTTTACTTCTAGACCCCGCTGTGTGTCTGACTGGCCCTCGCATGGCATCGGCCCTTGAAAAAATATTATATGTCTGTGGTCCTTTTAGGCCCCAGGTAACTCTAGCAACTTTATGGAGATGAAATGCAAAATATTTCCACAGAAGTAATAATGATTTATTGAGGGGCCCATGCACAATGTTGAAATTAAAACTCCATGGTTGGTTGCTACAGTTAAGTTCCATACGAGTCGTAGTTAAGTACTAACTACGTTTGAAATATGAAAACATATATTGTTTAGTTGATTTAGTTCCAAGAAGTATTACAACAGAAAATATTCATGTGCCACACACTACTTAACAGTACCAAAATAAAGTAATATGCTGTGTAATATCACTTACAAGGAATTCTGTTAGAAAGAAACTTCCACTCACTCTCCATGTCACATGATGAACACTCATAACACAACGCTCTTAATCTGGCACGTTCTCCACGGACGACCTTGTGGCTCTCATTACGTTGTTGAGTCACTTTCCTGTCCTTTGACCTTGGGCAGGAATCACACCTTTTTCATTTCAGATTTGGAACATTTGCCTGGTTATCATGTTGCTTGTCCTTTAGAAGATCCCTGAAACCCTAATAAATTACTGCTGAAGGAAAGAGTTGTGTTCTACACTGGTTGGACGGAAATAGTCTTTCAACGTGATGTTTGATAGCTATTTTCCGATTCTGAGAAGAATTTTCTTCTTGCATTTTTACTACTCGTGTCATTTAAAACTTTCACTCGGAGGACTCCCACATACCTTGCCTAAGTCGGTATTAGTAGAAAACCGAAGTACACCTGCATTCCTGTACAGTTAAGTTCAGCCCAGCGTTGAAGATGTGTGTGTAGAATTTTACTGCCACCTGAACAATTGTTGGCATGCTTTTTACTATTACACTCCTCATGTCACTCGTGACAAAAAGTTGGAATCAATAAGATTTTCACTCTGCAGCGGAGGGTGCGCTGATATGAAACTTTCTGGCAGTTTAAAACTTTGTGCCGGACCGAGACTCGAACTCGGGACCTTTGCCTTTCACGGGCAAGTGCTCTACCAACTGAGCTACCCAAGCACGACTCAAGTCCCGTCCTCACAGCTTTACTTCTGCCAGTACCTCGTCTCCTACCTTCCAAACTTTACAGAAGCTCTCCTGCGAACCATGCAGAACTAGCAATCCTGAAAGAAAGGATATTGCACTTGCCCGCGAAAGGCAAAGGTCCAGAGTTCGAGTCTCGGTCCGGCACACAGTTTTAATCCGCCAGAAAGTTTCAATATGCCCTTGTCTGTAATTGTGGTCTAAGGTGACGTGGAATATGAGCAGTTACACTTGTTACATTCCTTGAAACCTGCTTGTGCACATCAGGTCGTACTATGTGATATGTCACCTACTCACTTCTAGTTTCAAAAGTGGGCCCACTAGTTTCCTGAATTTCATTATCATCTCCTTCACATTCACTCACATCCACATCATCTTCGACATGTATGTCTTTCTCTACCATATCTACATCAATATCACTCTCATCTTCGTTTCCAAAAATTGATTCAATATCACCATCAGTCTTCTGTAAATCTGCTAAAACGTCCTTGAGACTGTAGCCCCCTTCAGAACGAGTGACATCATCCATGTCGAGTCAGTTATAACACCACGTCTTACTTCAACAAATCGCAATTCCTAACTGTGGAAATGAGATAACAATGTAAATATTTACAATAACTGTTTACAAGAATGAACACATAAACTTCGGTTTAGAAGATGCACTGTTTCCAAGATGTTATTTTTGTAATAAAGTGTACCTGGGATATTTTTCGACCCCACTGCAAAAGTTTCAAGTTACTGTACTACGAACCGAGATATAACCATAAACTTTACACCCAGTTGCTATAAAATGTCCACAAAAAGCATAAGTTGAGGATTTATGTCTACATCCACATTAAAATTGGTTCTTTGTATTTAAACGAGCCTTGCGAGGCTAGTGGAGCAGTGAACTTCGTTCGTAGATCCGGCCGTAAACAAACAACAATGCCTTAAAACGACAGGCGTTGCATTAAAAAAAAGTTTCTCTTTTCTGATTCCGTCACCACCCTTCTACCTTCGCAAGGGCGTCAATACGATAGTGTAGAAGGAGGGAGGGCAGTAGTAGACCCAGTTTCACGGAATATAATGGCTACTTGTAATTGAAAGTAGTCATAAGAAATATCCAGCCCCGACTTAAAAACCAATGTAATACCGGCCGTTAAATCTGTGCACGGGGTGTCACATTCACGCTACTTTTAAGTAGCTGCAAGGAAGTTCCAGTTCCGACTCTGTTAAAATACTGTGTAACACCAAATTTAAATAATTTTCTTGAAAGAAAACACCCGACTATACCATATATGTTTTCCTTTCCTTGAGAGTTATGGGGATGACGAACGGCCCCCTGGGCATGGGCCGGCCGCAACTGCCCTCCATGGCCGAGCGGTTCTAGGCGCTACAGTCTGGAACCGCGCGAACGCTGCGGCCGCAGGTGCGAATCCTGCCTCGGACATGGATGTGTGTGACGTCCTTAGGTTACTTAGGTTTAAGTAGTTCTAAATTCTAGGGGATTGATGACCTCAGAAGTTAAGTCCCATAGTGCTCAGAGCCATTTGAACCATTTATTGAACTACCTCCCACTGCCCCCCCCCCCTCCCAGGAATGAGTGCCCTTGTTGCCTCCTGGTCATACCTTGTACACTGTGCGTGAATATCTAACACTGTTTCTTCCTTTCGCTGCTACTTTCACCGTCCACGCTACATTTCAGTATAGTGTTACATACCACAACAAAATTCTTATGTACAGTCAAAAATTTAATCCACGTTGAACGCTAATTTTACATTCTCTATTGTAGTATTGATTTCCCTTTTGCTTTCAGCTTGCTATTTTTTCTTTTCTCTGAAGCACATAGATTCTTCAACTCTTTTGAGAAGCATATTATCAAAAATCATGCGCGGTGGTAGTTGTGACTTTCTTACACCATATGTTTTAATTTCGCTCCTGTTTAATTTCAACCTTCATTTAAGAGAACTTTAGCTGTTACTTTTTGCATTTTCGTCAAGATTTCAATATCACTAGCGAAACGTAACATAGGGCTACGTATTGTGTGTCTATATATCCCCATTCCTGCTTTCACGAAGTTTTCCCTTAATGACTCTAATGCCCCCTGCATATATGTATCACACAGAACGGAAGATAAAGAACATCTCTGGCTCATTTCCCTGTTGTCTTGTCCTTCTGTTCGTGTTTTTTACATTTCGTAATAATATAACTTACGTCGAATGCAACCTGTAGTCCAGGGGTAGCGTCTTTGACTAGTATACAAAACGGCCTAGGGGACTAGTGTACAGAACGTCTACGGGTAGCGTCTTTGATTGGTAATGATAAAATGTAGACTGGCAATGGGAAGGAAAGAGTTTCTGAAGAAGAGAAATTTGTTAACATCGAATATAGATTTAAGTGTCAGGAAGTCGTTTCTGAAAGTATTTGTATGGAGTGTAGCCATGTATAGATGTGAAACATGGACGATAAATAGTTTAGACAAGAAGAGAATAGAAGCTTTCGAAATGTGGTGCTACAGAAGAATGCTGAAGATTAGATGGGTAGATCACATAACTAATGAGGAGGTGTTGAATAAGATTGGGGAGAAGAGAAGTTTGTGGCACAACTTGACAAGGGGAAGGGATCGGTTGGTAGGACATGTTCTGAGGCATCAAGGGATCACCAATTTAGTATTGGAGGGCGGCGTGGAGGCTAAAAATCGTAGAGGGAGACCAAGAGATGACTACACCAAGCAGATTCCGAACGATGTAGGTTGCAGTAGGTACTGGGAGATGAAGAATATTGTACAGGATAGAGTAGCATGGAGAGCTGCATCAAACCAGTCTCAGGACTGAAGACCACAACAACAACAACAACGTCTTCGATCCCGCATCCGAACTCTACCACTGCATAAATTTCGAACAAATAAATCTTCAGCAATGGTGGTCGAAGACACCCTCATTCAGCCAACGGTCTTGTCACAGAGGATAGAGGAGTGGACAGAGATTCAGGACACGCTCTTGCCCTTGGGATGTGAAACAGCCACTAAAAGGTGGAAGAATCAGTAAAGACCAACAGCAGGAGGCAAACGACAGTGAAAGCTACTGCATCAAAGACACTTAATGTGTATCCACAGGTCATGTGACTAATAATTGAAAAAGTATCATGAGGATCTCTCCATTCTGAACCAGCCCTCCATTTTCGGATCACCAGGAAGGAAGTGTTAAGGGGAGGTGACCACGAGGAAAAGACTGACCAACCAAGGTAGCGTTCTACGAGTCGGCAGGGAAGGAAAGCTAGAAAATATGAAAAGGGAAATGTTAAGGCTCAATCTAGACGTAGTGTGGGTGAGTGAAGTGAAATGGAAAGAAGATAAGGATTTCTTATCAGATGAGTAAAGGGTAATATGGGATAAAAGGAGTACGATTCGTTATGTCCCCTATTTCAGGGCACAATGATAGGAAATCAAAGCCCTGGCGAATGACGTGGTTCAGTTTAACAATGTAGGAAAAAATAGATTGCTACTTACCATAAAGACGTTTTGCTGCCATGGCTTTGTTTACCTGTCATCATGCTCTGAAATGAGGGACATACTACCCGAGATACTTCCCACCCCTTCTAAAGTGGTGTTCCGTCCCCCACGCTACCTCCACAATATCGTAGTCCATTCCTATGCCAAACCCAATCCCAGCACCTTGCCACAAGGATCATATCCCTGTGGAATACCTAGTTGCAAAGCCTGCCCAATCCCCCCACCCAGAACTTCGTACATTCCACTCCTGTCACAGGTTTATCCTACCCCATCAGGGGCCAGGACACCAGTGAAAGCAGCCATATCGCATACCAGCTGTCCTGGAATTGTGGAAGAGGTCCTTATATTGGTAAGACTACTAACCAGCTGTCCACCAGGATGAACGACCACCTCCAAACTGCAGCCAGGAGCGAAGTAGACCACTCTGTGGCGCAACATGCAGCTGGGCCATCTGGATCATTTATTTTACCATCAGCTTTTCTGAATTGTGCAGATGGGTCTCTGCTTACAGTAACATACTGTCCCCGCACCCTCTACCCAACAGTTTCTCTCTCCGCTATCTTATCATTTCCTCCCCATTCTCGTCTCCCACACTCTTTATTTCCAGCCCTCTGACAACGCATCTGCCTCTCTTTCCCCTCTCCTATTATTTTATGTTCCTTCTCCCCCCACCTTCCTGCTCCATAACCTCCCGACACAGCTGCTCCATCAGACAGTGTTCGTATCTCTCCCCACATGTACACTAGCATCCCTTTTCCTTCCCAACCCCCTTCACATTGCTACTTGCATCCCACGTGATGTTGATTTCCGGCCCGAAATGGGTCGAAAGGTATATGTGAGGGTCTTTTAATAGTGCCTGCCTCCAACTTGATGTGTCATCTTTACAGTAAGTAGCAATCTACCTTTTACTACATTGTTACATAGTAGTGTGAGGTTGGAAGCGGCTGTAGGGGAAGGTGTAGAAGAAAGGGTTGCGGTTGAATATGGACTTGGAAGCAGTAATGAGAAAGACCAACTAAATTTTTGCTGGTAATAACGAATACTCTGTTCAAGAACGATAGTATTTAGAAAGAGCCAGAAGATAAAGATTCCAGTTGGATTACGTCATGAACAAACAGATTCCTAAATCAGATATTGGATTGTAAGGCGTCGACCGCACGTAGGGTGCTCAAAACAGATAACCCCAGCGAGTACGTCAGCCAAACTGTGAAGGTTATCGCGAGACCGGTCACATAAGACCGGAACTTGAGCAGATGTTGGCTGCACACTCCACACTGCCCCAGTCAAGACTGTAAGACTCATAATAATGCTAATATCTAATGCTAGATCGTCGCGTCACAATAGTAAAAGGATCAGACTCAAAGTTCTTAAAGTTTCTTCTGACAAAGGCCCGGACTCAGGTTTTCGCCACCGTCTCCACGCCGGTCCAGCTCTCCTCCCGCACAGGCCATAAAGGCCCAAAGGTACCGACTGGCCGCGCGTGTCATCCTCAGCCCACAGGCGTCACTAGATGCGGATGTTGAGGGGCATGTGGGCAGCACACCGCTCTCCCGGCCGTATGTCAGTTTCCGAGACCAGAGCCGCTACTTCTCAATCATGTAGCTCCTGAGTTTGCCTCTCAAGGGCTGACTGGCCCCGCTTGCCAACAGCTCTGCGCAGACCGGATGGTCACCCATCCAAGTTCTAGCCTAGCCCGACAGCGCTTAACTTCGGCGATGTGACTGGTTGCGGTGCTACCATTGCGGCAAGGCCGTTGGCTCCATGCCAGTTCAGGGCAACCTTGACGACACCACGATCATGATGCCAGAGACCTCGCCACGCTGCCCACAGCCAAGTTGCAGACCTATCCCCCACAGCGCCCTCCTAGCGCTGCACCGAGCGAGGTGGCGCAGTGGTTACCACACTGGACTCGCATTGGGGAGGATGACGGTTCAACCCGCGTCCGGCCATCCAAATTTAGGTCTTCCGTGATTTCCGCTTAAGGCAAATGCCGGGATGGTTCCTTTGAACGAGCAAGGCCGATTTCCTTCCTCATCCTTCCCTAATCCGAGCTGGTGCTCCGTCGCTAATGACCCCGTTGTCGATGGGACGCTAAAAATTATCTCCTCCTCCTCCTAGCGCTGCGAGCAGACTCGACCCGTGCAGCGAAAGCACGCTCCTCTACGCTGCCGGCCATTGCGAGGAGTTCAACTGCCGGCGCTCGTGGCGGCGTTTCTAACGTCACAATATTAATGCAGTAGGTCTTCAGCGTTGTGTATTTTGACCAATACTGTATCTAATGTACATCAATGACTTCCGCAGTGGTGTTAGTCAATGGAGGAAAATTTCTTTGCTGATGATAGAAATGTTATAATCACTAAGGATATAAAAAAACTTCTTGCTGAGAACGCAAATGAAACCCTAAAGGGAGTTTAATTTTTAGTCAATATGCAGTGAAGTAAAATCTAAGATAAATCTAAGATAAAGAAGACAAATTCCAGGTTTTCAATTTGGAGACACTAAATTTAACTTAGATGGCACCTGTATAGTCTGTGCAATAAACACAAAATTTCTATGAACGAATACTGGTTTTCAATTGAAGTGACGTGAAACCACAATGATACTTGCAAAACAGAATGTCATTGGCATGCTTCATGTCCTTGGGGCCATGTCATCAGAGTGTAAAAGCCAATGTCTTTTAATTACATGCTGTTCATATCAGTCTTGTGACTGGTTTGGTGCGGCCCGCCATGAATTTCTTTCCTGTGTCAACCTCTTCATCTCAGATTAGCACTTGCAAACTAAGTCCTGAATTATTTGCGGATTTATTCCAATCTCTGTCTTCCTCTGCAGTTTTTGTCCTCTACTGCTCTCTCTAGTACAATGGCTGTCATTCTCTGATGTTTTAACAGATGTCCTATCATCCTGCCCTTTCTCCTTGTCAGTTTTTTTCACTTATTCATTTCCTGCCTGATTCTGCGCAGAACCTCCTCATTCCTTGCCTTATTAGTCCACCTAATTTTCCGCATTCGCCTGTGGCATCACATCTCTAATGCTTCGATTCTCTTTTATTTCGGTTTTCCCACAGTCCATGTTTCAGCGTCACACAATGCTGTGCTACAAACGTGCATTCTCAGAAATTTCTTCTTCAAATGTAGGCCTGTGTCTGATGCTAGCAGAGTTCCCCTGAACAGGATTGCTCCTTTCACCACTGCTAGTCTGCTTTTGATGTCTTCCGTAGTCCGTCCGTCATTGGTTATTTTGCCGCCTAGGTTCATCTACTTTGTTACCTTTGTCTTTCTTCGATTTATTCTCAATCCATATTCTGTACTTATTAGACTGATCGCTCCATTCGGGAAATCATGTAATTCTTCTACTCTTTCACTCAGGATAGCAATGTCATCAGCGAATCGTATCATTTATATCCTTTCACCTTTAATTTTAATTCTGTTCCTGAAGCAGTCTATTATTTCCATCACTGCTTCTTCCATGTACAGATTGTTCAGCAGGCGCGGAAGACTACATCCCCGTCTTATACCCTTATTAACCCTAACACTTCGTTCTTGGTAGTACACTCTCTTGGCTGTTGTACATATTGTATATGATCCGTCTCTCCCTGTAGATTACCGCTATTTTTTCAGAATTTCGATCATCTTGTACCATTTTACATTATCGAATGCTTTATCCAGGTCTTGATTTTTCTTTAGTCTTGCTTCCATTACCCACCGGAACGTCAGAATTGCCTCTCTGGTGCCTTTACCTTTCATTATGCAATATTGATCGTCATCTAATACCTCCTCAATTTTCTTTTCCATTCTTCTGTATACAATTCTTGTCAGCAACTTGGATGCATGAGCTGTTAAGCTGATTGTGCGATAATTCTCGTACTTGCAGCTCTTACAGTCTTCGAAATTGTGTGGATGATATTATTTCGAAAGTCAGATGGTATGTCGACAGATTCATACATTGTACACACCCACTTGAATAGTCGGTCTGTTGCCACTTCCCTCAGTGATTCCAGAAAATCTGATGGAGTGTTATCGATCCCTTCTGCCTTACTTGATCTTAACTCCTCCAAAGTTCTCTTAACTTCTGATTCTAATACTGGATCCCGCATCTCTTCTAAATCTGCTCCTGTTTCTTCTTCTGCCAGATCAGATTACATTTTTAGTTATGAATTAGTTATGAATTGGGTTAAAACATAAAATATGATACATTTTTGAAACTAAGAAAAATATCTGAGAATAATAATCAAAAATAGAGAATGCGGAGATTAGTGTTTAACGTCCCATCGACAACGAAGTCATTAGCGATAACGCACAATTAGGAGCACAATAAGGAAGGATGGGGAAGGAAATCGGCCGTGCTATTCCAAAGTAACCATCCCAGCATTTAGAGAAATCACGGAAAACCGAAATCAGGATAGCCGGACGCTGGTTTGACCCGTCGTCCTCCGGGATGCGGGTCCAGTATGCTAACCACTGCACCACCTCACTCGGTATCAAAAATAGAACCGAGATCGCTGTAAAGATCTGTTCAAAACACTGAGGACGTTAACTGTACCATATGAGTACATTTAACAATTAGTTGTGCACGTCATAAATAACAGTGATAGTTACTTTTCAGATAACTCTGTCCTAGGCTGTCGAACAAGATCTAGACAGAACTTAGCGTTTACGCAGAAAGAATAAAGATAGAGCTCGGAACAGCATTTGATACCAAGGAATAAAGCTGTACAATAAATTGTAAAAGGAGATTAAAGAAATTACTAAAACGAACTTATTTAAAAAGGCAGTTAAAAGGTAACTGTTAAGTAATGTATACAATGTACCGTGAATGAGAAAATAGGTAACTTGGAGTATGTGTTTGGTAAAACAATAATAACGATAATAATAATAATAATAATAATAACAAAACTTCTTTCGTGTACCAAAACTCTTTCACGATACGTTCGTTTTTTTTTCTTTCATGGAAAACCTTACCTCCAAGGCTATGGGCTATATGATGCTAACACCTTATCCTGTTTCGGAGCTCAAAATCTCACGCTCACTGACTCGATTTTTCAGTCTAACAAATGGGGAGCTGAAGTACACAAAATGGAAACCTATCATCGTTGCAGTGGTCGTTTCAGCTGATAGTATGTGTAGCGTAACATTAAGTAATAAAGTGTGTACAGTGTGTGTGTGTAGTAAGCAGTGACTGGGAATGAGAAATAAGTGAACATTGTAGGACTTACTTTTTACATCATTAATAACTTATTTGCGAAACACTATTGTATACTAGAGATAGACCAAACGTCGTAAGATATTTGTATATTGACTGGCCTTGTATGCGACCTCTCGAATAAACTAGATCTCTACGAGTAAATAGGAAATTCGTGTACATATGAATTATGTTATTCATGTTGTTCTTAAGTTGTAATACCATGACATGTCCAATACTTTCATAAAAGTGATATATGGATGAATAGTTGGACCGTCCCTAACATTTATGCATGGCAAAGCAATATTTTCAAGAAAAATACTAGGGTTCTACCAATTACTAATCTTACATTCATTTGTTCTTAATGCCTGGTTATACTAATCATCTCCATAAGGAGTACGTTAAATATGATATTTTTCCTAACCTGAATTCAATACATGCTACATGTTTTAAGAACAGCAGTAACTATAGAGGATATGACAATTACATACACGTTTTGTGAAGATTAATTGAGATGATTTTACATTCAGATTTAAAATAAAGACAGTAGCCGCAATTTACAAGGGAGCATAGAAGAGGAAGGAAAGAATAGATGGGAGCTTTGTAGTACAAACGTAGAAGCGACGATAAAATGCAAGACGGAATGAGCGGCTGGCAGAGGAAAAGAAAGATAAAAATAAAGAATTGCTCACGATTGGACATAGAAATGGGCAGTATGTTAATTTCTATACAGGAGTTATTAGAATGAGAAAAGGAGATGCATTATTGTCTTCTTACGAATGTGGTGAAGGATTTGCCTATGGTACTCGATACTATGTACTGGATTACGATAGCATTAACTGCATTAACTGGAAGAAGTTTACTTTTCACGGGTGGATGACTGTAGCTAAGGTACTAAACAAGCGGATGTACTACTATAAAGATATGGTTTTTGTAGTACAAGCCAATACAAGGTATTGAGGCATCTAGATATGACATGAAAACGAACAGGAACATCAATTGTTAGTTCTAGTGCTATAAAATACACTGGTGCCATCTTGGACAGCCGAAACGTAGTGCAAGTTCGACAGAACTAGTAACTACGTACGACAGTGGTCGATATCTAATGGAAATATGATTCCATAGTTTTGAAAAGCTTAGAGAGCAATGGAAGTCTATCAGCACAAAGTGACAGTATTTTCCGCCCAGTTGAGCATAGCCGAAGCTACACGCAGATGTTCATTGCTTCCTGATGAACTGTTTCGATGAGATCAAATATAATAGAAAAATGGCAGTAGCATGGAGTGTTGTTTAACTCGAATGAAGCATTAAAATGACTTATGGCTTCTTGCATTCAGTTTTATACCCAATGTCACTGTCTAAATAAATCCTAAATACAGAGCGCCATTAATGAATGCGATGGTGGTGTCAGGAGACTCATGCCCGACACTCAAGTAAAGCTAAAGCTAGACAGCTAGAGTTTTGAGACAAGTAAATGCGTCCAGGTGGATTTCATGAAAGTCAAACAAAATGTCCTCTTTTTTGGGCTCCGAGAAAAAATTGCGAGTCTTAAACAAAGAAAATCAGTCTTCACTGTAGTTACTCGTAAATAAATTCATCTGTAATATTTTTGACAAAAAAAATCTATCTCTGATTTACCAAAATTATTTTTGTGTTGTTGGTGATACCATTAGCAAGCTGTCTTCTGCATTATGTTCTTTGGTAATGTTTCTAATAGCCTTGGACCTTGAGGTTACAGTTGTGTTGTTTATTTGAGATAGTGGTGCATCTATTGCACCAAATGAATTTACAAACTTGCACAAAAACTGCCCTAAAAGAAAGTCAATGTTTATTGATGTTCTTGTAGGAAAGTTCTAATCATTCAAAACAGGAAGCAAACAAAAGGCAAAAAGTTTGATTTGTCCTGGTAGAACATACGTATCAGTTTCTAATAAAAGTAAGTCGTATAAGCATCATAAGAGTTGACATTGGATCGTATTATTCTCAACAGGTATTGAGTTTAATACCGTCATGTTTTTGTCATGTGCACTAGATCTAGAAACACACAAAAGCAGTTCTAAATAGAAGACGTATTTGAGGGCTCGGTCTCCTCTTCCACAATTCGATCTTTATTGTTCAAAATCTAAACAAAGAGCATGATTTGGTGTGGACAGTTAAAGGTACTCTGACTTTTCATGCAGTTCTTCGCCATCATAGCTTTAAGTCAATGAACTGCGCAAGTAAATTACAATCCATCACTGCTAAGAAAGTTGCGATTGCTTGCACCAAAGCTGAAGGTACTGTTACATCCAATTTATCACCACATTCGGTAGAAGCTTCTGCAGGTGTACTGAGTGGTATTTCGTGCAACAGACAGAAGCTGCCATGGTGCTATGAAAGTGATCCCTAATGTAATACTTTTATACTAAAGCAGCTGGGATCAATACGAAAGTGATTGAAATAAAATGCACACCTAATGAAAAAACAGACATGATAGCCACATACATAAAGGGCACATAACAAACCCTTAAAATAGGAAGGAAGAATGTAGATTTTGCTGGTTTAATGTTAACACTAATTTTGGTGGAACTGGAAGATATGCAGTGAACAGTGTGTCCACTCACTTACAAAAAGTTATTGAATTAAAATTTGGTGTAAATGGTTCGTCTAGCACATGTTCAGCGCTATTTTGTGCAACATGATTTTGATTCCAGGCTGAAGGTTGATATTGATTCCGTTTGTTATATTCAATTACTTTTCCAGTTTTGGAAGTTTGACACCAGCATTTATTGTTCCATAGAAAAGCTAGGTGATCAAAGGTTGGTTCATATGTCTCCACATTCGAACACTTAATTTTTTCTCGAATTTCTGTTAGTGTGTTACTTAAAAGACTTTTTGAGAACGAACTAGTCAAGCTAGGTTGTTGTTTATTTACTAATTGATGCCATTTTTCATCAATAAAACATTAAACTTGCAGAAAAAATCAAATTCTGCAGCTGAATCTATTTCTATTGTAGAGTCTACTGTAGAAAGTCTCAGGGTAGGTACAAACGTAATAAAATTCCCTTAAAAATAAAGGCAGTGTTTGCACATAAAATTGTCAAGAACAGATACAATCTTTATATATATATATATATATATATATATATAAAGCTCACCGGCCATTTGACCATCTTTTTCTGTGCGGATGCAGAAACAGTGCCAGAACTGTTACGGTAATCGGCAAAAAGCCTCGAGTAATGAGTATAATGGGCAGGGGCACTATGAATATAGTGCGGGACAATAAGTTGGGAATGTGGGTCTCACGGGAGACGTGCCAGAGATAAGCGCCAGCAGTCGCACTGTGCTCTGTGTCCTAGGATGTCTCAGATGGATAGAGCGTCTGCCATGTAAGCAGGAGATCCCGGGATCGAGTCGCGGTTGGAGCACACATTTTCAACTGTCCCCGTTGACTTATATCATCGCCGGTATGCAGCTAGGGGGATTCATTTCACTGTAAGAGAGATTACGGTTGTGTCTAGTTCTGCTACTGAATGTGTACGGAAGTTATTGGCTCAGTACATGAAACATTCGGACCATTGAAGTGGATGCAGCTCTTACGAATTCCTATTTGGGAGAATGTTGACAACTGTATCACAGATCTCAACGAACAAACAAATATAATCATAAATATACATTGTGTTTTAATCGCTTTTCTAATTATATAAAAGTTTTGAGCGACTATCTAAGGAAACTAGATCATCCAGCAGCTGTAATGTGGTGTGGATATTTCAGTCAGTCATCTAGTGTTCTGTGTTGTTCTGAGCTGCTGAAAACTGTGGATTTTTTTTCCTATTTTTAGTCATAGTGTTAACATGGACGGTGGATTTTCTCTTGTAAACGTGCAGTGGACCAAAGACAGAAACCGATGTAAAACAGAAAACGTAAAAGATTTGTGTGTCCAGTACAATTTGAAACACGTGTACTGCCTGGTTATTTATGAATGAGTATGCACTCTCTCTTTTTTTTATATGCACGTATGATAACCCTAGACAGAGCTAATTAGTGTAGAAATGGTATTATATACAGGCTAACAATATGGCCATGTTTTTATACAAACCCAATATTCAGCTCCATGCCGCACTTGTGAACACTCGCTTCCAGGGCGACTACTCGTTTTCACAGGCTGCTCGTAGCTGTGCGTCCATAAGTAACTTTCAAATCACTAGCCGACACTATTCGAAGAAATCTTTCGCATATTCTGCTACTTACGGTACAGCAGCTTCACTGACCAGCTAATTGTTACGAAGCAATTTACATGAGATGATAGTGCATAAGACATTAGGACTTCTGTATGAATTTGCAACGCCAGAAGACAGAAGCGGAATACAGAACACCTGCAGAGAATGGACGACTGGTGCAGCGTCTAGCAGTTGGCCCTGAATGTAAATAAACGTGACGTATTGCGCATAAGCTGGAGAACAGATCCACCGCTGTTAGATTACTCTGCCGACGACAAATCGCTGCAAATGATAACTACTGTAAAATAACTAAGAGTAACCATCCAGAGCCACCTGAAGTGAAATGACGATATAAGACTAATAAGTAGAAACAACAGATGTCATACTGAGATTCTTAGGAAGAATGTTAAGGAAATGTAATTCCTCCATGAAACAGGAGGTTTGCAAAACATTTTTTCGACTGATTCTTGAGCATAGTTCATCAGTCTGGACCGTTACTACATATGAGTAAAAGAAGAAATAGAGAAGACATAACAAAAAGCGGCATGTTTCTTCACCGGATAGATTACTAGATGAGAGAGCGCACCGAGGCGCTCAATAAATTCGAGAGGCCGATGTTAAAAGAGAGGCTTTGCGGATCGCGAGAGGTTTACTGTGAAATTTACGTTCGAAGAAGAGTCGGGCAACAAGCTACCTCCTACCACATACATCTTACGATATGGTCATGACGAGAACGCCATAGAAATCAGATTTCGTTATACGGTACTTTACGGAGAGTCATTCTTACCACGCGTCATTCGTGAACGAACGGGCAAGTGGGGAAAAGGCAAAGGATAGTTGTACCTGAAGCATCCTCCGTCACACACCGTAAAGTTGTTTGAGGAGTATAGATGTAGATGTAGACGAAGCCAGTCATTGTTGTTGTTGATGTCTTCAGTCCTGATACTGATTTGATGCAGCTCTCCATCCTACTCTATCCTGTGCAAGGTTCTTCATCTCCCAGTACTTACTGCAACCTACATCCTTCTGAATCTGCTTAGTGTATTCATCTCTTGGTCTCCCTCTACGATTTTTAACCTCCACGCTGCCCTCCAATGCTAAATTTGTGATCCATTGATGCCTCTGAACATGCCCTACCAACCGGTCCCTTCTATTGGTCAAGTTGTGCCACAAATTCCTCTTCTCCCCAATTGTATTCAATACCTCCTCATTAGTTATGTGATCTACCCATCTAATTTTCAGCATTTTTCTATAGCATCACATTTCTAAATCTTCTATTCTCTTCTTGTCCTAACTATTTATCGTCCATGTTTCACTTCCATACATGGCTACACTCCACACAAATACTTTCAGAAACGACCTCCTCACACTTAAATCTATACTCGATGTTAACAAATTTCTCTTCTTTATAAACGCTTTCCTTGCCATTGCCAGTCTACATTGTGTTAATAAAAATAGTTTTCGCTAAGGGAGTATACTTTTATATACGTAAATAACTCGAAATTCCATTGGTGGCACGCAACAGAAAGTCGACTGTGTTAATGTGCTGAGTACAATTTGATGACAAAAATGTATGATAGTTACAGCATTTGAATAGGGCTCACCTAAAAATCTCTACATTCCAATATAAGCAGTGAAATTACGAACAGATATACACTCCTGGAAATGGAAAAAAGAACACATTGACACCGGTGTGTCAGACCCACCATACTTGCTCCGGACACTGCGAGAGGGCTGTACAAGCAATGATCACACGCACGGCACAGCGGACACACCAGGAACCGCGGTGTTGGCCGTCGAATGGCGCTAGCTGCGCAGCATTTGTGCACCGCCGCCGTCAGTGTCAGCCAGTTTGCCGTGGCATACGGAGCTCCATCGCAGTCTTTAACACTGGTAGCATGCCGCGACAGCGTGGACGTGAACCGTATGTGCAGTTGACGGACTTTGAGCGAGGGCGTATAGTGGGCATGCGGGAGGCCGGGTGGACGTACCGCCGAATTGCTCAACACGTGGGGCGTGAGGTCTCCACAGTACATCGATGTTGTCGCCAGTGGTCGGCGGAAGGTGCACGTGCCCGTCGACCTGGGACCGGACCGCAGCGACGCACGGATGCACGCCAAGACCGTAGGATCCTACGCAGTGCCGTAGGGGACCGCACCGCCACTTCCCAGAAAATTAGGTACACTGTTGCTCCTGGGGTATCGGCGAGGACCATTCGCAACCGTCTCCATGAAGCTGGGCTACGGTCCCGCACACCGTTAGGCCGTCTTCCGCTCACGCCCCAACATCGTGCAGCCCGCCTCCAGTGGTGTCGCGACAGGCGTGAATGGAGGGACGAATGGAGACGTGTCGTCTTCAGCGATGAGAGTCGCTTCTGCCTTGGTGCCAATGATGGTCGTATGCGTGTTTGGCGCCGTGCAGGTGAGCGTCACAATCAGGACTGCATACGACCGAGGCACACAGGGCCAACACCCGGCATCATGGTGTGGGGAGCGATCTCCTACACTGGCCGTACACCACTGGTGATCGTCGAGGGGACACTGAATAGTGCACGGTACATCCAAACCGTCATCGAACCCATCGTTCTACCATTCCTAGACCGGCAAGGGAACTTGCTGTTCCAACAGGACAATGCACGTCCGCATGTATCCCGTGCCACCCAACGTGCTCTAGAAGGTGTAAGTCAACTACCCTGGCCAGCAAGATCTCCGGATCTGTCCCCCATTGAGCATGTTTGGGACTGGATGAAGCGTCGTCTCACGCGGTCTGCACGTCCAGCACGAACGCTGGTCCAACTGAGGCGCCAGGTGGAAATGGCATGGCAAGCCGTTCCACAGGACTACATCCAGCATCTCTACGATCGTCTCCATGGGAGAATAGCAGCCTGCATTGCTGCGAAAGGTGGATATACACTGTACTAGTGCCGACATTGTGCATGTTCTGTTGCCTGTGTCTATGTGCCTGTGGTTCTGTCAGTGTGATCATGTGATGTATCTGACCCCAGGAATGTGTCAATAAAGTTTCCCTTTCCTGGGACAATGAATTCACGGTGTTCTTATTTCAATTTCCAGGAGTGTATTTAGTTGAAAACAGCAACATTACCAGTAATGGAATTTCTCTATAATTCAGAAAATGGTTACATCCATAGTGCATAGCGCAGAGGAGAAAATTTTCTGTTTCTGTGTGAAATGCTAAAACAGCATCATAATTCCATGCATAACGAAGTAATTGACGGAAACACATGTTGTGCAATAAACGCAGTATGCTCCGTGATTTGGAAATTACGGAACACTTCCCGTTTCACTACGTATTTTGTTCAGGAGAGGACAAATGAAGCCTGACGTGAGCTGCTGCTAACAAAGGAGTAAGCCAGCCTGCACCGGCCGTGTTCCCGTCCCGCCGAACGTTCCGTTAATCGGATTAGGGATCAGCTCTGTTCTTCACACGCTCCCGATACGGGCAAATAGGCAAGCGTCGTGCTTAGCTGGTGCTTCGGCATCATCACGTAACTTCAGAAATGAACCGGTCTTATGAAACTAGATGTATTATTTAGGACTAGGATACATCGATAGGTACTACAGATGACCGCAAGAAGAGCATCTTCCGAAAAAAAGATCTCTAAGGACATCAGATCTAGTGAAAAGAGTATATGTTCAATCAATTTGTACTACATACCTTTCATTGGACCCATCAGCTAAGCACCTTTGTTGGCAAATGCATTATTTTATCTTAACACGAGTACGCATTCGTTCGCAATTCAGTCCTTCTTTTTTATGCGTTTGTACCCGGAAGTAATGGCTTTAACTTTCTCGTGGCAACCGAAAAGATAAAACTCCTTCGCAAACAAATCTCCTATAAAGAATTCAACACGATGTATGATGCTCGCCTGGATGAAGTGAAAAAATCCACGATTCACAAATAGAAAGGAATTAGCGCACAAAGTGAACTGAACTTTTTTAGGTGTGCGAATGAAATGAAGTAATCCTTTTCGTATTTGATTTTCATGACCTTTCAACGATTAACACACCTTCTTTCCACGAAGACTTCTCGTAGCTAAATTATGAAAATGTACTTTGCCATTTATTCATGTATGCCTGTGGATTCATAAGAATGCCATACACTACTACGCAACCACTTTCCAGTTCCACTTTCTGCATTTGATCGATGTTTCCATATGTGATTAGAATTTCAGGACGTCATTCACGTAGATCATCTTCAGTACGTTCACGTTTCAGTTAGGTGCAAACACTCCTCAATAGACTTCTTACTAATCTTAAAGAAATTCGTATTTAACTATCCTAAGGAAACAATTATATGACTGTATCATATTCACGTTTATCCTCTTGAACAAGACATTCACAGCACGATTAGCTTACTAATACCTCTAGTGTTGATACCTCTATGACTTCCACAATCTGTTACATTTGGTCCAAGGCCAAGGCCGATGTTTATTGTCACGTTGTAGATGACAGGCGATGGTATAGGAAAACGCTTTCATATAGTTGGGCGAACTAGCCCATTATGAAGTTACTTAATGAAAGCGGGCCGCTGTGGTCGAGCGGCTCTAGCGCTTCAGTCCGGAACCGCGCTGCTGCTACAGTCGCAGGTTCGAATCCTGCCTCGGGCATGGATGTATGTGATATCCTTAGGTTAGTTAGGTTTAAGTAGTTCTAAGTTCTAGGGGACTGATGACCTCAGTCCCATAGTGCTTGGAGCCATTATTTTTGAAAGCATCTGCTCCAGACTTTGAGACTATATCGAAGACGGATTTTACACTGAGGTGAAAAAAGTGATGAGACACCTCTCAATGTCCCGTCAGACCTCCTTATACCCGGCCTGTGCAGCACTCATGGTGACGTGGACTCAATTCTTTGGAAGTCCCCTGGAATAATATTGAGCCATGCTGCCTTTATAGCCGTCCATAACTGCGAAAGTGTTGCCGGTGCCAGATGTTATGAACGAACTGACCTCTCGATTGTTGTGGTCTTCAGTCCAAAGACTGGTTTCATGCAGCTCTCCGTGCTACATTATCCTGTGCAAGCCTCTTCATCTCCGTGTAACTATTGCAACCTACATCCTTGTGAATCTGCTAAGTGCATTCATCTCTTGGCCTCCCTCAGTGATTTTACACTCCACTCTTCCCTCCAATACTAAATTGGAGATCCCTTGATGGCTTAGAACATGTCCTACCAACTGATCCCTTCTCCTAGCCAAGTTGTCGCACAAATTCGTTTTCTCCTCAGTTCCCTTCAGTACCTCCTCATTAGTTACGTGATATACCCATCTAATCTTCACCATTCTTGTACCTCTCGATTATGTGCCACCTATGTTCGATGGGATTTATGTCGGACGACCTGAGTGGCAAATCATTCGCTCGAATTGTCCAGAATGTTCTTCAAACCAATCGCGAACACTTGTGACCCGATGAGAAGGGTGAGCTCATTAAGTGGTCTCATACCTGAATATATGTATGGCGTCTCCCTGGTGTTCTCCTACAATCTAATTCCCGCGTCGTGTAGCAATGGCGAATTTTTTTGTAGATATCGAAGAAATCTTACATTATTGGTATTAAGTGTATTATGCAGTCACAGTGCTGTGTTCTACGCTTGCTTTAACCACGTTCATACTACCCTGTCTTTACTACTCAACATATAAAAAACTCCTCCCGTCAAATTTGAGTATGGCGTGGTCGTAGTTGGTTAGGAAGCAGATTAAACACACTTATTATTGAAGTAAGTAAATTGCCGAGGAGAAAGAGTCAGTGGAGATCAAAGGAAAGGTAATTCCCTAGCTCAGAATAGGCAAGGAAAACGATGGAAATTGGAGGTAACCTTTAGTAGAGAAACCATCCCAACAATCAGGTGAAGTTGTTCAATGAACCTCAGATACAGAATTCAGGGGGCATCAAGGTCATGAGAGGAGAACAGTGGTAATTCTAGGTTATGAGGCAATCTAAATCAAATTTGAACTTGCACTCCCCTCTCACGTCCCCCTCCTCCCTACCTTCTTTCCTACTCCCCTGTCTCGCCATATTTTCACGTCAGCACGTACCAGAAGCAGAACCAACGGACGGCGCCCACGCAACGGGTGAAGGTACGTTAGGACTTACAGGAAATTTGGTCATGAATACACTCCTGTGGGCAATCATTTCAACAGACCCTAAGCTTAATGCCATATACACCTCTGTGGGCAGGTGGGCTGTCAACCTTATAAACACAGTGAGCTTTACGGCTCAATCGCCTGTCAAAAACAACAGAAACAACGCGTGAAGTTCATGAGACCTTCACGTTAAATTACCTAGTATATAAAAATCGTAAGGAAATTATTCACAAAATGAAGCCCACCTGGCCGGTCTCGGATACCACTGAAATAAAACGCCAAAGTAAGGCAAACACTTAATATCAGAGAGTTACAGGCAAGTGAACAACGGCAGTATCCGATTAAGTATACAGAAAAAAATTACTAAGACCTGCCGGCACAAATGGCAAACAAACAAATGGTAATATAGAAGTTACACAGGTAGATAGTTCAGCAAGCTGTTAACAACAAGAAATGCTGATTTACGAGAATCTGGTGGTCAGCTGTCTTAAAAAATGGATTTCTTTTCCAAAGATGTATGAAGAATTTCCACAACCAAAAACGATGTGATGGCACCCGCAAGACCATCTAAAAGATACAGTAAGGCCCTTTCCGGGTTCGCTTTTGATTTCAATAAACAAGGTATTAAATAATGGCTAATGTATCCCGTATTACACTCACGTAAGCAGAATTAACCACTACTGTAACGAAATACAAAACACGAACAAATAAAACAGAGATAAATAACCAATACTCCAGATGTTTGTAGAAAAATAGAAGTTAGTACTGGGTTGCGTATACAATCAACCAAACGGCCCTACCCAGTAACGAAGGAACTAGGAATTACATTCCACGATAGCAAAAGAGAGAGAGAGGGAGAGAGAGAGAGAGAGAGAGAGAGAGAGAGAGAGAGAGAAACAGAATTTTGGAGTAACGACCACAAATACTAGCTGGACCCGGAACTAACCTCGATGCAGTAGTCGCACGCCAGTTAAGAGCAAAATTAACTCCCATTACATGAGAATTCCTCACTATGAAGTCAACAGTACAGGAGTGTACCGTTTCCCGACGTAGGTCGCTTCGTACAACGCTAGAGTAGCTGACAGTTAAACTCAAACTGACGTGATGACGCCAACAGCGTTTGTGAAGACACGAATTGCTAATTATGAGAAATAAATTTTTCTTTTTGTTCTTTGCTTTCGTTTCCTTCTCTAAGTCTGTACACATACTTTTAGTGGTTTATAATATTTGTTGTTTTGATCTATGTTAACAAATGTTGCTGTTGAAACATTTGGACAGTCCGTGGAGCGAAAGGTATACTACAAAGGTACTATTTGGGAGTTACCTGCTAATAACAAATATGGACAGGTAAGGACATAATAATATATTAAAGACTTATGAGTAGGATTAGAAGTGGTTGACAGACAAATTGTTCAGTTCATGAAAACACGTTCTATGGTGCCATGAGAACAGGGACCAGACAAACAGAGTGTATCAAATAAAAGCTAGAAGTGGAGGTGGAGGGGGTCGAATAAGTTTTGGATATAATAACATAGGACATTACAGAGGGAGAGAGTCCCAGAGGGGGAACGAACGTCCACAACAGTAGGGGCAGTGCTGTTGCAAGTCAAAGCTTTGGGCCTATGAATGTTAGCCGTCACCATAGTGAAACAGGAAGCTTAGTAGTTTGTAATGATAATAATACAAGCTATGAAAGTAGCATGTGTGGAAGTCAGAACTTGGTGATCGAAGAGATTATGTCTGAGACTGATCATAGAAATTATTTGGAATCAATGGGGTCATGAATACCTATGTTTTCCAAGGATATGACGAAGTTAGAGAATATGAGGAGCAGCAAGGAGATGGGGGGAAGGTAAAGAGTTGTTAGAAAATAAATATAATAATAATGATGAATAAAATATTTGTGATAACATTTGCAGCGAAGAGGGAGATGAAAGGATACAAGGGGGCGCATTTCTTTTACATAAAAGCTTGTGGGAATTAGAGAAGGAAGGAAAAGACCAATTTATGGAATTTTTGAAGAACGAGGGTACTACAGATTACTTGAAACATCAAACAGATGAATGTGACGAGGAGAAAGCTAACGTTTTCATTATCGGTAAACGTAGAGAAATGACAATTTGTAGAAGAAGTTACATATCAAAAGCCAAACTGTGACGACGGTACACATAGAAAAATTGAGCAAGACTTATTACATGAGCCAGGTGTTATTTATATTAGAGCTGCACAGCCTTTTGTGAAAACTGGCATCTGCAGCAGAAAAGAGGAAGCCCTTTTGGACTCTGGCAGTGAGATTAGTGTGATTGGTGACACATATTTTAATAGTGTAAAGGGACATACCCCCCATGAACCACGGACCTTGCCGTTGGTAGGGAGGCTTGCGTGCCTCAGCAATATGGATAGCCTTACCGTAGGTGCAACCACAACGGAGGGGTATCTGTTGAGAGGCCAGATAACGTGTGGTTCCTGAAGAGGGGCAGCAGCCTTTTCAGTAGTTGCACGGGCAGCAGTCAGTTGGACAGACCTGGCCTTGTAACACTAACCAAAACGGACTTGCTGTGCTGGTACTGCGAACGGCTGAAAGCAAGGGGAAACTGCAGCCGTAATTTTTCGCGAGGGCATGCAGCTTTACTGTATGGTTAAATGATGATGGCGTCCTCTTGGATAAATATTCCGGAGGTAAAATAGTCCCCCATTCGGATCTTCGGACGGGAACTACTGGGGAGGACGTCGTTATCAAGAGAAAGAAAACTGGCGTTCTACGGATCGGAGCGTGGAATGCCAGATCCCTTAATCGGGTAGGTAGGTTAGAACATTTGAAAAGCGAAATGGATAGGTTAAAGTTAGATGTTGTGGGAATTAGTGAAGTTCGGTGGCAGGAGGAACAAGATTTATGGTCAGGTGAATACAGGGTTATAAATACAAAATCAAATAGGGTTAATGCAGGATTAGGTCTAATAATGAATAAAAAAATAGGAGTGTGGGTAAGCTACTACAAACAGCATTCTGAACGCAATATTGTGGCCAAAACAGACACGAAGCCCACGTCTACCACAGTAGTCCAAGTTTATATGCCGACTAGTTCCGTAGATGAAGAAGAGATTGATGAAATGTATGATGAGATAAAAGAAATTATTCAGATAGTGAAGGGGGACGAAAATTTAATAGTAATGGGTGACTGGAATTCGATAGTAGGAAAAGGAAAAAAAGGAAAGTTAGTAGGTGAATATTTAATGGCCCTAAGAAATGAAACAGGAAGCTGCCTGGCAAAATTTTGCACAGAGCATAACTTAATCATAGCTAACACTTGGTTCAAGAACCATGAAAGAAGGTTGTATACGTGGAAGAGGCCTCGAGATACTAGAACGTTTGGGATAGATTATATGACGGTAAGACAGAGATTTAGGAACCAGGTTTTAAATTGTAAGACATTTCCAGGGGCAGATGTGGAGGTTGTAGAGACTTTCAGGGAGAGCATTAGGGAACTATTGACCGGAATGGAGGAAAGAAAAAGAGCAGATAAAGAATGGGTACCTTTGAGGCATGAAATAGTGAAGGCAGCAGAGGTTCAAGTAGGTAGAAAGACGATGTAACCTCCCAACAGTTTATTTCCCTAACTTTTCAATATAAATGTGACTAACCTCTCAATAAAACTGTGACTGATACATAACCTTTCAATAATTAACTGACTGTGAATCTAAACTGGAAAATCTAGACGTCAGCAATGCTGCGTCATGGCCCTGAAAAGTCATTCTGAATAAACTGAAAGTATTTGTAAAGTATTTGTATGGAGTGTAGCCATATTTGGAAGTCGAACATGGGCAATAAATAGTTTGGACAAGAAGAGAATAGAAACTTTCGAAATGTGATGCTACAAAAGACTGCTGAAGAGCAAATGGGTAGATCATGTAACTAATGAATTATTGTGAAGAACTGGGGAGAAGAGAAATTTGTGTCACAACTTGACTAGGAAGAAAGTTCGGTTGGTAGGACGTGTCCTGAGGCATCTAGGGATCAGTAATTCAGTATTGGAGGACAGTGTGGAGGGTAAAAATCGTAGAGGGAGACCAAAAAATGAATACACTAAGCAAATTCATAACGATGTAGGTTGCAGTAGGTACTGGGAGATGAAGAAGCTTACACAGGATAGAGTAGCATGGAGAGCTGCATCAAACCAATCTCTGCACTGAAGACCACAACAACAAAGGGACATAATGATGTAAGTAATCGATGTGGCAGTAATGCGGAAGAAAATAGTAGGTGCTACTGGTAAATTTAGTAACGTTGTTAAGCGACAACCTTTGGAACTTGAAATTGCAGGCACACGTTTGGTGCACAATTTTTTTGTGGTTCCTAGATTGAGTGTATGTATGGTTATGGGTATGGTATTACTGAAGAATTGAATACCAAATGGCTAAAGTTGAAGGACTAAAGGAGTAACTGAAAGAGGAATTAAGAGAATGTTTATGAGCAAGTAGAGAAGTTCCTTCTGATAAACTGTGTAAAGTTAAGAATTTTGAATGTAAGTTAGATACTGATTTACGTGAACCTTTTGCAGGAAAACCTTTTGCTATAACATTTGCAATAAAAGAAACAGTGTACATAGAAACTGAACGAATGGTAGGATGTGGAGTTATAGAAAGAAGCAAGTGAGAGTACAATAGTCCTCTTGTGTGTGTAAAAAAACGTAAAACAGACGTGTAATCGATGCCTGAATGCTGAATACCAAAAGAAGGAGAGCACCTAATTGGCCAGAAAACGTGAATGGGATATAGCAAAAATGTTGCAAAATGAATTATATGACCAGCCTTGACCTGAAAAAGAGGCTACTGGTAAGAGCTACTTGCTAAGGAGTATCGAATATGCACAGCCTTTTCGCTGAATGAGAAATGTTACCTATGAACTCTTCTCCCATTTGGGTTCAATATTAGTTTTCTGGTGTTCATATGAGCACTGAATCAAATCTTAGGACCAGAGTTAAGTTCCAAAATAACATTGTGTGTGGATTACCTGTTGACTCCAAGTGAATAGTGGTGAGAGCATTCTAACCTCTTGAATGTAGTGTATCAATGTTTAAGTTTCTGGAATTAGAGTTGATCTATAAAAGAGAGAAACTGTTAGATCAAGGAATGTCCATCCGCAAAAAATCGAAAGCAGCTGAAGTCTGATGCAGGTTTGTGTAATTTTTATAGAAATTGTGTGTCTGGATATATCGTTGACAACTTATGTTTGAATAAGTTGTTGAATCCCAAGGTATCTATTATTTGGAGAAACGAATGTCAAGTGGCTTTTAATGAAGTGAAGGAGGCTCCGAAGGAGGAAAGGATATTACACCATACTGACCTCAGTCAGCAGTTTTGTTCAGGAACTGACTCAACAGTGTGTGGCATCAGAAAGCAATTGTTCTATAATTTTGGATATGAAGGCAGGGAATATCACAGGACAACAGTTTTGCAAGCAAAGCTTTAACGAGGCATGATGAAAATACAGCGTGACTGAACAAGAAGCATTGTTGACAGTTTGGGGACTCTGAACGATCAAAGATTACCAATGGGGAAATGAAACAGTCATTGAAACTTACCACCGAGCCCTTATTTTTTTAAAAAATTTAGACCACCACATTCATATTTTACAACGTCGATGTTGTTTTTGTGACAATTTCAGTTTGAAGTCAATTTAGTGAAGGGCCCTCAGAACAAGGTGATAGATACTTTATCCAGATTGCCAGTACAAGGGAGTGATGAAGTAGGACACAATGTGGAGGAGGAACATATAAAACTGTTTTATATTAAGCATGTTGAAGGTGAGAAGAAAACTGAAAGTATCTGCAGAAGTTTCTGATGGTACCAGAATTGGGATGAGATATGGAAGTTGATAAAAAGGGCTTGGTTAAGAAGAGTAGTGAAAATAAATTGCAAAATACTACAAGGCAAGTGCTAGAATTTTGTTTAGGCCAAGTAATGAAAATTAGGAAGACTTGAAAGTTGGTTGGCTCAATAAGAACATAGATGAGGTGATCGTGTATGTTCATTTGAGATTTGGACATTTAGATGCTAAAAGTGCATAAGAAAGTTAAGAGAATATGTGGTTTTAACATTATGGTAAAAAGAGCGAATAACTGTATTAAAATATGTGAAAAATGTCAAATAGCTATAGTGAACAACCAGATTTGCAGACTTTCCATGCAAAATGTGAAACTGAATGATTAATAGAATTGTTGATTTTCGGTTACTATGGCCCTTTGGCAAAGACCTAAGCAGGTTTTGGACATATTTTTGTGGCGTTCGGAGGTGCTCTCTGAAATTATCAAGCTGTACGCTTCATGGAGAGCAGCCAGTAGAACAATGTTGAACGAGAAAGAAAATGGAAACATGATGCTATAATTTATGATAATGAAACACAGTTTACCAGTAAGGAAAATAGCGTACAGCCAGCCATGGGGTAACTGTGATATATGCTTCAACTTATAATATGGCAGGAAATCCTCCAGATGTTATATGAGGGTGTAGAGGGTATTTTATCTGCATTTTCGATGTTACAAATGTTATATGAGGAAACCAGCATGATGTGCCACACGTCCTGCAGCAACAACCATAGTTTGTGGGGTGATATTGTAGGGATATTTATGCTGTAATGAATAATGTTCATGATGTAATGTAGTTTACTCTGTATGATATTATGAAAGGTGAGACATCTTTGAGTTTGGTGAATGAGAAAATTTCTCTCCTAGGAATGATCTAAGTTGAAATGAGAAAAACAAGAGCGTGATAGCATTGGTAAGGAAGAAACTGTCAGAGAGGAAGAACCTCAATAATAAGTTAAAAGGTGTTGATACTGAAGTCAGGGATCTGGCATTAGTAAAGAAACATGAAAAATCAGAGGAATTAGGTAACGAAATATCGAAGTTTTTTGATGTACACAAAGGGCCATTTAAAGTAGCCAGTATACGTCACCAAATGCATTCGGTTTGGTTTATCCAAAATCAAAAAGGTATTTTCCTTAAGAATGTAGTGGATGTGAAGGCATACAAAGGAAGACTGGCAGCAGCAAGAACTACGAGTGTACTGAGTGCAACGAATTGTCAATATGAATCTTGGGATCCAGGAGGAGAAATGAATAGAGGTGCAGTGAGTTTTTTGAAGTGTAAAACTAAAAGTTTTAGCTTGTCAGGCCACTTAAGGCAGAGGACATTTTAAACCATGATGAGCGTTAATTTACTGGTAGTCAGTTTTTATAAATTTGTCTACAACCACCAAATGCGAAAATGACTTGTATTCAAAGAGGTTCCAACCTTTGCAAAACGCAGTAAGAAACTCAGAGCCCTCCATAAAGGGCATATAGGGGTAGACCTGATTCGGGTCAAGAACAGTAAATCAAGTAAAACAGTGAGACAAGTAAAACAATTATGGTCGAAGAACTGTATGGATACCTAAGTCACCTTTTGACTCACTGCCCTATAATCCGCAACCAGTCCATACCCCTCCCAAAATTGTTTGGGAACCAAAAACGTAGCGTGATGTGTAGGGTGAGATAGATAGTTGGGTCACACCAACAGCCAAAAGGTGGTTAATAATTTTTCTTAATTCTCTCATTTTAAGTGGTGATAACTGGTAGGGTGACTGTCGAAGTGGTAGCTGACCTTTCAGGAAGATCATATACTGGAAATTGTCGGTGACCCTAGTCTTCTTGTGTGTACTTCTGGGTACCATACCAGGGCCTCCAACAAGGCATGTCTCTGCTCTTTACTCAAAACAGATATATGAGACGGTGAATACTCTCTGCTTCTCTAGAGCACACCCATCCTTGTGCCGATGCCTGCTCAAAAAAGTATTTACAAGGTTTAATATGCAGCCAGTGCGTTACTTCGTTGTGATGAAAACACGTCCTCGTATTATTGAATTTGACCTTAGGTTGCTCATACCTGGCAGATGTGTTTGTTCTTGCGTTCTGGAAAGAGATCGTACCAGAAGACGATTCTCATATTGAAGCTGACATTTTCTTTGGTATCAACCTATCGGACTAAAAGAAGATCTTATTAGAAAATAAATTCTGTCACCTGTTCTCAAGATGCATTCCTTCCACTACGTTATTAACAGCTGATGAATAAAACATCAAGACACAAAGCAAGTATCTTCAGTATGCCACACCAAAATTTCGTTATATCACTGATCTTGATAAAAATATTGGCTCGCTGGGACTTTGCGGTCTTACTACACATGGTCAGAAGCAACACAGAGACTTCTGGAACGGTTCTATGTAGCTTCTGAGACAGAAATATACAATTTCACTGCCCACATAATAGAGTCTTTAAATAGTAAAGTGTCACCAGTAGGAGTATTCTGTGACTTATCCAAAGCATTTGATTGTGTGGCCCATGACATTATGTTAGAGAAATTACAATTATATGGTATAATTGGAACAGCATATGAGTGGTTTAAGTCATATCTACAGAACAGGAAGCAAAAAGTCTCTTTATATGCTTCAAGTGATTCAAAGGGGTTTGCCACTTCATCTAAGAGGGGTGAAATTACATTAAGTGTTCAACAAGCTTCGATCATGGGTCCCTTCCTGTTCTTGATACATGTGAATGTCCTCCTTTCTTATGTGAAACAAGATGCTGAACTGACAGTGTTCGCTGATGATACGAGCACAATTATTAATGCAGTAAAAGAAAGTCCGATAGAAAATGATACAAATAAGGTCTCTGGAAAAGTTATTAATTGATTTTCTGCGAATGGGCTTGCTCTGAACTTTGAAAAAACACATTACATCCAATTTTCTGCTGCAAAAGGTATAATTCCTTCATTAAGCATAACACATCAAAAGAAGTTAGTAGCCAGGGTAGAGCATACTAAGTTTTTGGGTGTGCATATAGATGAGAATCTTAATTGGAAAATTCATATTTTGGATCTCCTAAAGCGACTAGGTTCAGCAACTTTTGCAATCAGAATAATTGCCAATTTTGAGGATGTAGAAATTAGTAAGCTAACATACTTTGCATACTTCCACTCTCTGATGTCATACGAAATATTATTCTGGGGCAACTCAACACTCAGGCAAAAGGTATTCACTGCTCAAAAGAAAGTAGTTAGAATACTGTATGGGGTTCATAGTCGCACATCTTGTAAACATCTGATTAAAAGATTAGGAATTCTTACAACATTTACTCAGTAATGAAATTTTTTCTAAACAACATGGACCAGTTTAAAATCAACAGCGACATCCATGATTACAATACCAGAAAAAAGAAAGACCTACACTATCCTTTACTTAACCCATCTTTGACACTGAAAGAGGTCAAATATGCTGCTATAAAACTTTTCGATAAATTACGAGATGAAATAAAATGTCTGACAGACAGCAGTACTAATTTCAAAAACAAATTGAAATCATACCTCCTTGACAACTTCTTCTATACCATAGATGAATTCTTAAATATAAGTAAATAAATCTGGAGATATAATATATGCATTTTGTGCCATTTAAGGGAATGGGATAGATAATAGAAATATGTAGGTATAACACTATAATGTTTTTGTTTTGAACGGCCAGTGTCAGTTGGTCACAGCCAGTGTGTTCCCTGCCGCCGTTGGATAAGCAGCTGCAGCAGCAAGTCGTATACTCTTAGGTCACTTATTTGTTACATAGTTTAATTCTTAATTTCTTTGCGTGTTTTGGTACTTGCATTGTTTAATTCATAAATTTCGGGCGTATTATGATATTTGAGAGTGTAGCATCGCGTTTTAGTACCTGAATAGTGTAAAATCGCGTAGTGTCCTTCCGCCGCCGAGCAGCGTGTCAACAGTGCGCAAGTAGCAGCATTACTGCATCTATTAGGAAATCTTGTATTTTAATAACCGATTAAATTTTGTGTCGAATTGTTTGTGCTCTCGGTAGATTAGTTCAGACGTTCTTTGCACAACAGTTTTTAGCAGGGGTAGGTACTGCAACAGCTGTGTTCGGATGCAGGCTTAGTTGGCATCCCTTCGCTCCCAACTTCAGGCAGTGTTGGCTTCGGTCACGCAGCTTGAGGCTGTTGCCAATGGGTCACTGTGGGGGTCCGGATCGGGGTTTGTCGGGGACGGCCAGCTCGTCCCACGCATCCCCCGATCGGACTACGACTGTGGCTGCCCGGGATACTGCCCACATTGAGGCTGATACCTCACCTGTGGTAGAGTGGGAGGTCGTCTCGAGGTGTGGCAGGGGGCGAAAGACATTCCGGAGGGCTGAACAGAATGCCTCTCCAGTTTGTCTGATGAACCGGTTTCAGGCTCTGTGTCAGGCTTAAACTGATCTTCGGCCCGATATGGCTGCTTTTCCTGTTCCAGAGGTTGCCCCTCAGTCTGCAAGATCCGGGCAGTCGCAGAGGGTGGGCTTACTGGTAGTTGGGAGCTCCAACGTCAGGCGCGTAATGGGGCCCCTTAGGGATATGGCAAAAAGAGAGGGGAAGAAAACCAATGTGCATCCGTGTGCATACTAGGGGGAGTCATTCCAGATGTGGAAAGGGTCCTTCCGGATGCCATGAAGGGCACAGGGTGCACCCATCTGCAGGTGGTCGCTCATATCGGCACCAATGATGTGTGTCGCTATGGATCGGAGGAAATCCTCTCTGGCTTCCGGTGGCTATCTGATTTGGTGAACACTGCCAGTCTCGCTAGCGGGATGAAAGCAGAGCTCACCATCCGCAGCATCGTCGACAGGACTGACAGCGGACCTTTGGTACAGAGCCGAGTGGAGGGTCTGAATCAGAGGCTGAGACGGTTCTGCGACCGTGTGGGCTGCAGATTCCTCGACTTGCGCCATAGGGTGGTGGGGTTTCGGGTTCCGCTGGATAGGTCAGGAGTCCACTACACGCAGCAAGCGGCTACACGGGTAGCGGGGGTTGTGTGGCGTGGACTGGGCGGTATTTTAGGTTAGATGGCCTCGGGCAAGTACAGAAAGGGCAACAGCCTCAAAGGGTGATATCTTCCCGGAGACTCTGCTATAGCGGTTGCCATTAGCAGCGGACGAAGGTTGGTCTGCTTTCGACCTGCCGGGCCTATATAGTGAGCTGGAGCCAATAGAAACCCGGCGTAGGAATCCGTGGCCGATATGTCGTGGTGACCTCTGCGAGGAAAGGTTCCTATTAATCGACTGGAATCTTCGGCGTGTTTACCTGATGTCTTCGCCTGTTTGGCTGTTGGTTTGTTGCCCTCATAGCGTGGCTGTTATGCGGTGCTGCCTGCCATTTAGGAGAACCAGATGGCAGACAGTACAATTACCTAAATGATTATACTGACCGAGGATTCTGAATGCCTGAGCTTTCGGTGGGACATTATCCTGCAAGAATTCGATGTTGGCTTGGAGACCATCAACCAGCATGGAGGCTGCCACAAACTCAATACGCATCGCATACCTGGCCCATGGTGTTGAGTGTAATGAAAAGACAGCAGTCCAGTGCATCTCACCCACCCACCCTCCACCCCACCCCCCCAGCCACCCAAACGTTGTCCCAGTTACGCAACGCTGCCCTCTCTTTCATCAACCTACGTGGCCAGCTCATATAGTAATCGGGCTTTTGTAAAACAGGATATCACCAAAACACAGCTCTGATACATAAAAATTCACCTCTTGATCGTATTCTCAATCACAAAAACCAAAACACAAATGTTATCATAAGATTTAATGTACGACCACGACTCTTTTGGAAATACCACGAAAGTTTTAGGCATCTGTGTTACAACTACCAATCTGTACACTGGCAGTACGACATTATTATGAAAACAATGGGGAAACATGAAACACGCAGACTATGAAAGCGTATTTCAACAAAATGCGTCTTCCAATACTTCGTTGTTTGTCACTTGCGTCGTAGATTATACACTTACTGCTAATGATCGTTCGGCATTGACGTACATAGTGACCTGTGGTGACATTCATACATGTTTCTACCACTGTTGTATTACGCCACACAGTGATCATAATCGCCCGTCCATCACACGCTTTATACGGGAGGTTTCCCCAACAAAACCGAACAAAGGTTAAGCCATCCACCTCTTTTGAAAATAAAGCAGGAGTTCCTTAGCCATACGCTGTCTGCTGTAGTGGCGCACTCACAACAGTGAATGAATATCATTATCGATTAACGACGGCAGGTGAGTAGTATCCAGTGCCCCAGAAACACAGTAAATGTGTATTGTTTCCCTTCTAATACATAGAGAAGAATACAGTTTTTTCTTTAAAACTTTACTGCTCGATCACTTCCTGGTGTGAAATAATGCACCACTACAAGTAAACTGCACCAGGACTAAGGTGTATTATGTTAGCGTCCGAGTCTCCGAGATCAACCGCCTATAACAATGAACAAAACATTTTTCTTTTCTTTTGCTGCACACTCCTACGTCTACAGAACAGTTTCATCCGCAAAGACTTCAGCCAAAAATCTGTGAAATTGTAATATTCATTTAGAGGCAATAAGCTAGATACTGAATGTGTCTGTCTCTCCCTAAGAGTCATTAGCGACTCACATTTAATTATCACTCCCCCACATGTTGCTATTTATTTGTAACATGAAAGTTACATCATCCACAAAGAACGCCCCTTGCACATATGAATTCTGAAGATCTGCAAAACAATGTACCACACGCCAAGTGCTTAATAAGTGAGGGACAAGGCATACGCTTAGTAACGCTCTCTTTTGTGTTATGGAAAAGATACGTTGTACGACATAGCAAACAAGTATGTGATATTTGGAAACACGCCAAAATGTGAATTAATATTTCACTGTGCAGTGGAGTGAGCTCTTTAATATAACTGATAGGATTCGAAAAGGCAAACTTCGCCTTTCGTGGGCAATGCTCATACCCTCTGAGTCATCCGAGTACGACTCTCGGCCCGTCCACTCATACCTCCTACACTCGGAACTTCACAGAAACCCTCGCATCCTTTGTGGACTGGCACAGTTAGAATAAGGGACATTACAGAGAAATGGCTTACTCATTCCCAGGGGGTTGTATTCAGAATGAAAATCGGAGGGACGTACTGGAGAAATAGAAGTGAGTTCACGAGTAATGCTATGACAGTAGAGTCGGTAAGAGCATTACAGATGCCTGTTCGCCTCTTGGTAAGCACAACATTGTAATGCTCCTGTAAGTTTATTGGAAGCAAATGGCAGATGCCCCGTCGTTATGAAAGAAGGAAATGTCAGCGTGACAATGGCCTTGCGTGGGGTAGAATGGTCTGTCTCTCTTTGGGAAATAAATTCGTGTATGCTGCTAGAATAATAAAGTGCGGATGGAACCAAACCACGGTTCGTCAGACATAATGAGGTTGCAGCCAGATTTTGCACATGCCGTAACCAACTTCACTCACAGTGTTCGCTCAGCCCTTGGGCTTTGCATCGTGTGGACACGAATACACCGGTAATCAGATAACTTGGTAGCATGTATACCATTACGTGTGTCTCCATTGCCAATAAATAAGACTGAATGGTGGGTACGTGGCTGCTGTCGCTGGCATTCTGAATGGCAAAAGGTAGTGTTTGCAGGTTAGAGCCTCTATTCCACTTGTCGCAAGGTGACCGCCAAACACATGCTAAACGTCTTTGTAATGCCAGTGCTCTGACACTCTTCCTCATAGCGGAAAAACGCCAGATGTGATTGTTTGATATTCCATTACATAAAACGTACCATATCTGCCAATTTTTCTGTTGGATTGTGTGTGGTTTTATTTCGCACTCTTACTTACAGAAATCTGTGGTACAGAAGAAGATTCGTGTTGGCTGTATTCGAAATGTTTCCTGTTGTTGCGGTTGAGTAAGATTCCGATGACAGATCGTGTAAGTGCTACGGCTGGTGTGTGACAGAGGTTCAGGAAGGGGGGGGGGGGGGGAAGGGCACAGAACGTGTAACGTGTGAACGAAGATCCTCGCACTTTGTGAAGACTTGGCAGCGGCTATGAGATGGTTTGAAGGGCGCGCAGGTATGTCGGCCCATCGGAAATGCCTCTGCTAGTCGATAAGGCAACTCTGAAACGTTGTGAGTGAGGAATAGAGACGCACTTATCTCTTTCACGTTACTCGACTACGCACAATATTACATCAGTAATATAACACAGTCTAGTCACACGTAAAAGCATAAACTACTAACTGGATGTAATAAATTGCAAGAAGAAAGGAGGATTAGGGTATAACGTCCTGTCCATATCGAGGTCATTATAGGCTCTATTTCGTGATAACTGCTGTTGCTGAGAGAATAAATGTGTTTGCACATTTTAGCATGAATAATGTTATCACAGCGTTAGATATTTGGGGTACGTTAGCGGTAGCACATATAACTCTGTTTCTCAGTGATTTAGTTCCTAATATGACTTAATCCCTCTGGTATAACGACGATGATCTTTTTTCAACGGACTAATTCAAATACTCTAATTAACAACATTCGAAAATAAAACATTTCTTTCGGAAACTAACGAGCTAAGCATTGTGCTCTGAAACTACATCGACATAATACAGATTTATTGTAGTATTCATCTGGAAACAACAATCTTTGTCATGTACTGGCAGCATCTTTGTTATTCCAGACGTCTATGGCAATAAAACATAGCGTCGTTTGTGGCAACTTTGCTTCTTTTCGCCGCACTCCTCTCTATTCACCCTTCAAACCCATCTATCAGTTTATCCAGGTGTGACGCTGCAGGTAACTAATCAAACCATCACCGCCTCATGAGCTAATTTAGTACCGATGCACATTTGCGTCTGTTTCCGAAAAAAGTCTTCGACGCACACACATACACACACACACACACACACACACACACACACACACACACACACACATACATGCTGGCGGGAGGGCGACAATCGATCATGTTATTAAATTCATCTGAGATGTTCACAAACACAGTCAAATTTAGTGACTTGTTGCTTGAAGTAGCATTTGGAACTGATCTCTTGCTACATATAGGGGGGTTCTAATTAATGTGCCACAACTCCCGGGTAGTAATTATCGTATGGCAGCGAAACTTGGTAGTTATGCTAATGTGTTAAAGCGGAACCGATTTGTGCTGCAAAAAATTAGTTCAAATTTTAACCACCAGGTGCAAATCTGGCGCTGTACAGCATTTCGTTGACGTATCCGGTAATGATACTGACAAAATTGTGTAAGTGGCAGTTACTAAAGAAATACACATAATGCCTTTCTCAGTTTTATGTCCACAACCCGTTCTTAATCCATTACATACAGCAACGTGTCTGTACGTCTTTCTTGCATTCACAGCGCCAGATTTGCAACTGGTGGCAAAAATTGGAACTGTTTTTTCCAGCACAAAACGGTTCCAAATTAACACATTAGTATATCTACCAAGTTTCGTTGCCTTACGATAATTACAGGCCTGAGTGGACCTTTGTGAGTAGCTGCACTTTAAATATAACCACACAGTGCGACTCAGCTGCTTACTTGGGGCCGATTTCCTTGCCCATCCTCCATCTCTAATGATATCTATTTCGACGGGCCGCTAATCCCTAATTCTCCTTTCAGGTACCCAGGATCTCTGCTTTTCTGCGTGACTGCAGTAGGCGCCAGGATATATTATACGATTCCTGTGCGCTCATACATTTATACGAAGAGGATAAAATTAGAGGGTTTTGCATATTGCTATTATAATGTTTCCGAAAGTCTAGTCAACAAGAATTTATTTAATACCGTCTTCAACACCTACCACCACCTTCAATATCTTTCGCTGCTCTATAAACTTTTTATTGTGCTTGGTAGAATCCACATTAACTCCTTCTGAACAGGCCCCGAAGGGTGAACGATACCGATCGACCGCCGTGTCGTTATCAGACAATAGGAGTCATTGTATGCGTACGTGGAGCGCTGTGTGCTCAGCACACCGCTCTCCTTGCCTTTGCCTGTGTTCATTACCAGTACATCCACATATTAAAAAGCAGAAATGTGATACCTCTTATTCATAGGCATCCAGCTGCATAATTACCAGGTAAATACATTCAGATCCATATTATCAGTCAATTAGCGTTCCAGAATAGTAGCCAAAAGCTTCCAAGGTACTGAAGGTAATTGTTTTATAATGTCATTTTATATCAGAACCGTTCAGACTGAATGTGTTGCGCTGCTACTACGGTCACAAGTTCGAATCCGGCCTCGGGCATTGATGTGTGTGTTGTCCTTCGGTTAGTTAAGTTCAAGTAGTTCTATGTTCTAGGCGACTGATGACCTCAGGTGTTAAGCCCCATAGTGCTTGGAGCCATTTTTTTGAATGTGTTGATGACATTGGTTTGGAGAGACACCATGTAGGATAGCTTAAGAGCCTGTGTGCTCTCTCACACACTGCATATCACGTGGTGCAGTGCAGGCGCCGACGATTGCCCCCGCTACCAGGGCCTGTTGTCTCACTGCTGGCTGTGACGGGGTAGTGCAGTTCGCCGACACTTAGCATCGAGTGATACTTGTGACGACTGGACGAGCCACACTCCTTCTGCTGAATTTGGGTAACTGCAGTCGGAGCTTACGTCTGGATGCGTGGTAGTGGCAGCAAAGCCCTAAAACGCCCACTTCACGAACTGAGAGAAGAGGCCTGCGTCCAAGGCCTTAACTCTTCCGTAAATAAAGTCACCCAGAACATGAATAAATGTCAGGCAGCTGAGCAATGCTTTTTTATTCTTCGTCGAAAGGTTTTATACACTGAGGTAACAAAAGTCATGGGATACCTCCAAATATCGTGTCGGACCTCATTTTGCCCCATATAGTGCAGCAGCGCGATGTCTCGAGTACTGAACAAGTCGTTGGAAAATTCTGCAGCCTCCATAATTTCGAAAGTGTAGCCAGTGCAGGACTTTGTTCACGAACAGACTTCCAGATGTCCCATAAATGTTAGATGGGTAGCCAAATCACACGCTCAAAATGTCCAGAATGTTCGTCAAACCAATCGCGAGCAATTGTGGCCCAGTGAGGTAGCGCATTGTCATCCATAAAAACTCCAACAATGAATGGTTGCATACGGTCTCCAAGTATCTGAACACAACCATTTCCAGTCAATGATCTGTTCGGTTGGACCGCAGCCCACGCCGTTATGGAGTCACCAACAGCTTTGAAAGTGCCATGTTGGCTGTTTGGATCTATGGCTTCGTAGCTCTTACCTACTGAAGCCGGGACATCTGACCTGGTCACGGTTTTCTAATGATCTAGGACCCCAGGAGAGGCGCTGCAGGCCATGCCGTGCTGTTAGTAAAGGCACTCGCGTCGGATACGTTCGTCGTACGCCCACACCGATTTCTGCGGTTACTTCACCGGAGCTGTTTTTCTCAAAGCACTGACAACTGTACACAAACGTCGCTGCTCTCGGTCGCTGGGTGAAGTCCGCCGGCCACTGAGATCCGTGATGAGAGGTAATGCCTGAAATTTCACATTCTCGGTACACTCTCGATATTGTGGATCTTGGAGTATCGAAACACCTAACGATTTCCGAAATGGAATGTGCCATGTGTCTATCTCCAACTACCATTCCGCGTTCAAAGTCTGTTAATTCCCGTCACGCGGCCATTATCACGTCTGACACCTTTTCACATAAATCACCTGATTACAAATAACAGCTCCGTCTACGTACTACCCTTATATTCCTTGTGTCTGCGATACTACTGATATCTGAACACTTGCATATCGCTATCACACGACTTTTGTCACCTCATCGTATGTATCAATTTCGCTATTCCCACCCTCCTCTTGCCGCCAGGGTCCATAGAGCTGGCGCTACTGATCGGCTGCATCTTTTATTTCTAACAGACGAAGTGAAACAGAAGTTTTTTGAATGTTTATTTATTTATATATTTTATATATTTTTTTCACTTAGCATTACTAATAGTATCCGAAACATGTAAATTTTGCGTATGTGTGTAAATGTAGAATATATATTTGTTTTGTAATTAGAGTAGCATGCCTTGAGTAATTAATAACAATGTAAAATCAGAGAGACAGAAGAGATAGAAACAGTTAAAGGACAGTGGTGAGTGGAAAGGAGGTGCTAAGGCAGATGTCGGACTGGCTGGTGGCACGCTATACGACACGCACGAAACGTTACAGTGCAAGACAATATGAATTGGTTATCTCTGTGGAGAGTGGTGTAAAGTGAACACAGACTGTCGAAGGTCGAGTTGTTATTTCCAAAAGCAGCTGCTACAATGACTGTTCACGGTGTGCTAGAATCATTCTGAGAACTAGTACTACGATTTTGAAGGTTCTAAACATAAAGAGTATTGTAGAAGGTATGACATTGTGATGTCATAATACGTCTAAGTCCTTGTGACTAACAATCACTAAATGGCCGTCTATTAGACTAAATACAAACTGTATGTGCCATATTATTCGAATGAAACCTATGTCTGAGTGTATATGATCTGAGTTACGTGTAGAAACCCCTCCATATATACGTCTACTGATATTTGATCTGCAGAAGCATTCTCGTAGCTGAGTTACTTTGATTACAATGGTTACTGCTAACTAAATACAAAAATTGTTGAAGTAATTTAGGAATATATAATTTACAAAGAGTACATATCCTTTGTTGGCTCATAAATCAGACGTGACCACTTTCTGACGTTACTTGAAATGGTTACGCTATTTTTCGATATGCGTTATTGATAACAGTTGTACTCAACAGTTAAAATTAACTTATTCAAGCTACCATACACACCAAGAGCATCCCTTCACATCTGGTATAAATTATAATGGATGCAATTGTTTACCAGTGTAGCAGTCACAGGGTATTTAGCGGTTATTTCGGCTATTATTAATTGACAGAAGTCTCTGCTGAACTATGCCTTTCTTGAGATGACTAAGTTTCGAGAATATTTTAGTTAATTTTGTTTCGAAGATTATTGATGTTTTATATGAATTTAGAATTGTGACTTAATGTGAAATGTTGTTATCTCATCAACTTCAGAAAGTTAGTTTCATAATTAGAGGTGTATGAAAAATTTCATTGTGCTATGAAAAGAGAAATTTTTATGAGCACATTTTGAGTATGTTTAATTATTAATGTAGGGAAAATTCAGAGCTTAATTATTTTTCTATTCGACATAGTCAAGTACATCATTAAATGACAGTGGTCGCCTTTTACTACTGCATGGTACTGGTGGGATCAGGTTCGCGAAATATCTCATTTCTGAATTTCCAAATCCCAAGGGTGACTATCTCACAGCATCATCAGACGATTCTTAGAGTCACCGATATCCTGGCAGGGTCCCCATTATGAATGATACCTGACGTCTTTTACTACTGCGAGGTACTGGTAGGATCAGTTTTGCAAACTCTCTCTTTTCTGATTTCCCAAATCCTCTGAGTGACGATGCAAGTAGAGCCTGCGTTCACTTGCCTCGAACAAGTAACACACACAATATTTCTGATTAGTGGGTCAATTTAATTAATTAAGCTGATAAAAAGGCACCATCACAAAGATCATTTGATGATTTAATAGAATTGCAATCCCTGTACTGTATATACAATAATCATGAAAAATTTTTTTGAAGTATTATTAAGTAGAGGTGCAAACTGACTTATTTTAAGGATACTGACAAGGAAGCGTGGTGCAGAAGAGTACAGTTTACTAAATCCATGGGAATGAAACACATATTGGACGGTAAATTAAATAAAATTTTACACATTCGGGCTTGAGACACGAAAGTAACTAAAACTGTGCATCACGTGGCGGCATCGCACGTCCACGTCAAGTCACAGTTGTTCAAAAATCTCATCGAATAAACTGAATACTAATGAAACTAATATCGTTCCCTGATTGAAATAGTCGGTGCGACATGACTATCAGTGCCACACACCAGAGTGACTACCAGAAACTCAAAACTAACTGTTACATATTTAGCAACTAGAGGTACTCAGAGCATTCTTACTCACTGGCGTCCTACGGATGAGTAAAACTAACCGGTTGCCGAGGTCTACTCAGAAACCCAGAAGGGCTCAGAGAGCCTAAGCGGTTTTTACGTATACCACCTGACCAGTGGCGACTAATGCCTCTCTGACCCAACGTAGCCGTGTTCAAAGCTCTACATGAAGGTTGGCTTATTTGTCCTTAACCTGGCAGCTAAGAAAACGATGACAGTGGGGACAAGAAAGATATGACATGAATACACGATAACGGATTACATAGATACATACAGAATATAGCTGTGAATTTGAAACGGAAAGAGATATTCTCTTTTGGCATTGAAATGCCACTAAGCAATTGTGCTGTAGTATCATGTATTCTCTCTACCATCTTTCTCTCAATGCATAGTCGTATTGAACATCTGAATCTTTGAGAATTGTAGCAAAACCGAAGGGGACGTTTCAACATAAGTAGTAGTCGTAACGAGAGAGTAGAGTCGTTTATTTCCGTGCAAGATTTACTTTAGAGAAAAGCTATGAGTTTGGAGATAAAACTTTGCATAGATACACTGTCGGTATCGAAAGCGAACTAAAAGTGTCCATGTAGCGTCTTCGACAAATGAAACTCTAGTATCCCAGTTGCCAGTGAATTCTGCTATTTGTAAATAATCAGTTATTCCATCAGTTATTTCCATGACAGTGTGAATATCGTAAGGTCACTGTGGTTTGTCCATGGCTAGATAAAGTGAGACTGAATTAGAAAGTACATTCATCGGCAACCAGCATGCCTTATTAGCAGTTACTCGCCAGTTATTTCCACGCTAGTTCGAACATTACATGGTCTGTTATTTGTAGTATGGCGGAGCAGGGCCGAAGGGTAAATAGTGAAGGACAATGTACGCACACTGGCGAACGGATTACGCACAGTATTATCAGTTATTCAGATAATCCCTGATACTGATAACACGTTATTTTCCTAACTTAGAATACTCAATAACAGGTTATTTGTGTCAAAGTAAGTTAGTTTTTGCCCCTCTGGCCTGAATCAATCTCTTAAACGAATGTCTCAAGCGAATGCATAAATTAAGAGCATCCTCAATCTTCACCAGTCAGTAAAGAACGGTATTGCGTCAGAGCGGTGAAACTTGACTACTGCACGAAAAACCAAAGTATAGTTTATCAGAAGGACCGTCGTCATAGGTACACTGCACATCTTCAGGAAATTTCAACACCTCCACTCAACATTACCGCCTAAAACGTGATGATATCGACTATCTGTAACGTGTGATATTCCTTGTGGCCGTTGCTGTTGGCCTTGTACTCAACAGGCACACGTTACGAAAATTCTGTTCAGTTACCTGATAATGGCCTCGGGTTTGGTAGTCAAAATATATCCTATATGTCCCTGTTATCAGACATAAATTAATTATACACCTTCCAAAATAACGAATTAGGAATTCAATCACAGTTAATTCGGTTTGCTACATCAAAGAGACTCAAAAATTATCTGACAAGCAATAACAGATTTAAAGTAAGAGCTTCACATCCATATAACTAATGGGTCGGAGGTAGGATTCTAATAATCGCTTATCAAAATGAAACAGCTGCATTCGCGAATTTGTGCCGTGATTGTCGTGATGTTAGTATAAAAGGGAGAAATTGTTACAGAAGGGACTGCCTTGTATTGGTGGCCGAAGTTGAAAGCGTATTGATCATATGAGTCAGTAAGAGTGAAGCTTGAAGTTACTGAAATTGTATAAAAATTATTTAATGTCCCTACTGATTATGTCACTGTTGCGGCTCGATCTCACCATAGACTGAAGCTGCTGCAGAATCCGTCATTGGTAGCGGACCAATGACTCACGCCTGCTGATGCCTTCAAGTCAGACATAAATCTTTTTAAGTCCCTCAGCTCATCTGTTTGGAGATGGACCCTTGCGGTAACGAAGACTGGCAGAGCAGAAGTCTGACGGAAAAGGCTCCCGCTGATGAATACTGCCGGCCGGTGTGGCTGTGCGGTTCTAGGCGCTTCAGTTTGGAACCGCGAGACCGCTACGGTCTCAGGTTCGAATCCTGCCTCGGGCATGGATGTGTGTGATGTCCATAGGTTAGTTAGGTTTAAGTAGTTCTAAGTTCTAGGGGACTGATGACCTCGGATGTTAAGTCCCATAGTTCTCAGAGCCATTTGAACCATTTTTTTGATGAATACTCGCGTAGGTGAAGTGATTCTGTTATGCACGCAAAACACTCCTTGCGTCTTCCACAGCTCTGTCACTCTCGCAGATCTCGCATGGCCCTGGGTCTAATGACTACACTCAACGCGACTCCAGTGGGGACGGCTACATTGTTACGAATCTACTGACCTATTGGCCACGAATAATTATGTACGCTATAGGAATCCCACAATATTTTTATAGTCATGACAATGAAATAATTACACACAATCCAAACAGAGTAAAAATTCTCCGTTGCACTATGTATGTCACTTTCTCAGAGCACACTCCTACTCAAACCACTGTTCACCCTCGGAAATGACGCCACCTCTTGGTGTCAGGCCTCTCTGCAGTGCCTGTCGCCGAATTCTAGGTAATCAGCGGCCACGGAGGACAATAATTCCTTATTAGGACGTGCTGTCAACGGTCTATGGGAGACGAGAACATACGAGGGTTGGAAGTTAAATAGTGGCAATTATTTATTCACAACTGATACAAAAGAGTTATATGATGCACCTGTTACAGTTCTTCAGAGTAGTCACCAGCGTTGTGCAGAACCTGTTGCCAGCGATGCGGAAGGCGTAGTATACTTAGCAGAACCTGTTCCGTTGATGGTGAGAATGGAGCGGTCAACTGCCTGTCGAATCTCTGGAACAGCCCTGAAGCGTTGCTACGAAATGGTTCCTTCATCTTCGGAATCAAATCAAAGTCACAAGGACTTAAATCCTTGGGATATGGTGGACGGTACAGTACTTCCCAGTCCCATCGACCGAACAGAGCAGCCACAGCTTGCGCTGTATGCGCCCGCGCATTGTCGTGCAAAATGATGGGTGGGTTGCGCAGAAAGTGTTGCCGCTCTTTTCGCAAAGACCGTCAATTCACAGTATCACTGTTCGTTTTTGGAGCATCATCTGCGAACACTGATCACTGATCAGACTGTCAGCCAGATTGATGATAGAGTGTAGCTTGTCTCTTTGCTGTTCCCAGTTTAGGGTGGTGAGTGATGCTTGCGGGGGAGGGGTGGGTGCGGAGGAGGGAGGATGGAAGACCCCTCATCCTGCCCGCCATTTAGCTCCGTAAAGGTAGCTTCAGAATCATTAATGCAATTTGGCACTTTATTCAAAGGCTGAGGATGTGCAACAAAGTCATTCCAACCTCCTCCTTTCTAAATCTTGGAGACTCCCAGGCGGGCAATCGACAAAGCGAAAGAAATGTCCGTAAGGTTACCATAGCGAGCAGTTGTTTGTCGAGAGCAGCGAAGTTTCTACTTCTGATAGCGAAAACCTCGCTTCTGCTGCGTTTCCATACGTTTCGTAACGCTCTTCGCATTGTTAATTGTCAGGTTCTGTCGCAGTCTCAGATGATTCTATATTTAGCGAAATCACTTTTTTTTTTTTTTTGTAACCGCGAATTATTAACTTTTAGGTAGGAAAATTGTCATAGTCCAGCCAGAAAACACAGCACTGACAAATGCACACATTTCATTTCAGTTCTGAAAAACAGCAATGGTTTGTTTGACTAGAGTAAAAGTTACAGCGATGGGGGGGGGGGGGGGGGGTGGGTGCACTATTCTCCGGCTTCTCCTCGCTAGTAGTAGACACGTTCGCAGGAATTTAGAAGCACGGAATGGTAAATACCAATTACTGAAGAATGTAGATGCGTTCGGAAACCACTTCAGTCCTTATATGGAGTGTTGATGTAAGAAATTTATCGAAGGAATTTACCTTCACATCTTCGAAGGAGAATTCTGTTAATAATTTGATGAAGGCATTAGAAGTTGTGAAGGAATAGGATTGTTCTAATGTCTGTCAATGAAATTGCCTTGTAGATTGGAAGTGTGTTCTTTACAACAGGTGGAATCGGGGCTTCTCCCTTTAAAAATAAATGAGTAAAACTCGTCAGACGTTTGAGGAACAAAACCGTTACACGTTACATGCATCTGAAGTTGCAGCTGATAGTGAGCAGCGCGTACCGACTAGATCTGGAGGAATAAAGTCATCGTTATTCAACGTTAGCTACCATTGCTTCAGTAACTATTTCAGTAACAGTTGCTGAATTCTGCCTATCGAATGTAAATAATCAGATGCTACACACTGAGAACTACCCCCCAGACAAAAACTTAAAATCGTTTATGAGAAGTTAGATACACATAACAAACGTTTGATGTGCTTCTACGTTACGCGATCTCTGGAGGCTGGTGAAGAAACTTGTACCTATTCGCCTGCCCATAATCTCCTCTACAGGAAAAGGTCACTAGTCGACGCGGTGGTCTGATGTTAAATAAATCACACTTCTCTCTGTCAGGGGAACTTACACACTAATCCTTACAACGTACCACTTTCTGTTTTTTTAGCTTTCGTCAACTGGACTTTGAAACAGATTTAACACTACCTTCAGTGTAAGTTCTGCGTTCACTTACTTTCACGCTGTAAAAAACGTTACTCTTGTCCGGAAAATCTTACCTGTTCTATAACAATTCTAGAAATTAAGAAGAATTGGTCGTTAAACAAATGTACGAGATCAATAAATGACACAATATCTCATTTTCCTTGTATGTTAGATGCATCTTATAAAACAATGGTTGAACAATTGTAATCGTTTATGAAGTAAATAGTTACTCACCCTCTGTTAGATTTTCGTATATCCAGGTCCCGACTATGGGGATACGCTTTTCTTCTTTCCAAACAAGCCAAAAATAGCTGAGGCCCCCCTTTTGTCACCTCTTCACAAAACGTTGGCTACACCTGCATGGCTGAAGAGATTGACCATTTAGAGGTAGAGTGGTACGTGTGGCACGCCAGCGCCATGACGATGCGAGACGCTATTTAAAACACGGTTGTGGAATCACGAATCGCAGGGACTTTGTGTCCGTTGCTTAGCGTGCCGACAGACTGACACCAGTGCAGTAATCACCCGCGAGTTTTCTTGCCAATTGTAGATACTGTCCTCGGTCATGCCCTCACAAGCAGTGGGAGAACGAGGCTCTTGTTCCTCTTGCCGTAGGTGCTCCTCATTAACTTTTCCTCTAAGTATTCCCTGACACCGACGCTGTAGCGGAGCCTACTTATTGAACAACCGCGTGGCAAGACGACGCTAGTGTTTGAAATCCCGTCTTCACAAAATAGAGTTCGGTGGCCAATAAACTTTTCCAATCACGAATGATAAAATCAGCTTGACTACTCACTAAAATTCATGCGGAAGTGGTTGGTAACTTCTGGTCTCTTTTGTCTCACTGGCGAACCAGAGGTTGCAAGATCTTGATTGGACGAAGCGAGCTAAGCGGTTTTCTTAGGAGAGGTTAAGAGAAACTGAGATGGTGGGTGCAAAAAAAAAAAAAAAAAATCTGTTTAAAAGACTACACCGCCATTTGACAGTATCTTTTTTATTATCTAGATTTCGTCTCTCATGCCATTATCAACTACAATGGTAAAAGCTGTTAGACCATTGTTATGACATAATAATGATCTAACAACTTTTAGCATTGTACTTTAAATGGCATAAAAGTCGAAATCTAGATAGTACAAAAGACAAATATAGTAATACAGCGTCAAATGGCGGTTTACTTTCTTAAACAATATTGCATGACTCTGGCTCAACATCATCGAAAACTTTTTTGGAAAATAAATTCTGGTGTGAAACTCCGAGTGTGGCAGAAAGGGAGCTGGGGCTGCCAGACAATACTCATGGAGGCCTATAATGAGGAACACAGACTGAGTGTCTAGGAGACGAATCCGTCGGCTGCTGAAGCTGTCTGCGCTCAATGTTGGTAGGCGTTAAATTTGATTAGAGCGACACCACAGTAGGACGCTAGGCCAGAGATGATTTTGTCAAGATTAACCGAACTAATGGACATGCGGGTTTCACTTAGCTTTATTACGTAACTACTGCTACCCACTTTTCTTTACATCATGAAACGTTTCTGCAAGTAGCGAATAGGGTACCACAACAGCTACACAAGTTACTGGAAACAAATGAAAATTTCTGTACTAGTAGGACTCAAGCACGGGTATTCCACTTGCCACAAGTGGTCGCCTTAACAACTTTGGCTATCTGAGGAAGCCAAGACTGACCTAAAACTCCATATTTATGGTTGTCTGCTTCCTATAGTGTTCGCACAACTGTTTGTTTCTGACAGAGGGAAAGATCTGTTTGTTTTTCTCATATGGCGGCCTTGGATCTGGTATGACGTCCGAGATATGTGATCGATTTGTCAACTCTGTGCTGTTCTGTTTGGGTAGACCGGTATGTTCATCCCTTCCAGGTGCTCAGTCCGAATTTCAGTTCCGTATAGCAATCATGCGATTTTTGAGATCATCAGTGAGACTGTGTTTTTGTTGTATGTTACGAAAATGGAACGACGGAATTTAGAGAAAGTTATGCTATCAAGTTTTGTGTTGAACTTCAAGAACCCGTATGTGCCACATTTTAAAAGTTGAAACAGGGCTATAGGGAACATTCCTTATCAAGAGCACAAGTTTTCGCAGGCACAAATCGTTTTAGGTAGGCCGCTCAGGGAGCCCTTCAACTTCAAAAGCCGACGAAAATGTCGAATGTGTTCTAGCTCCTTTTAAAAACTTTCATCGTAGACAAAATTTAGACAGAAGCCTTGCAGTTGCGAGAGGTCTGTGCCAAAATGTTGCCAAAAAACCTCACAACTAAGCAGAAATGTGTGCGTTTATTTTATTGAGTAGTTTGCCAAGGACCACGAAAAATTTAATCATGTTATAACAAGTGATGAATCCTGGGTTTCTGAGTGCTATCCTGAGACAAAGGGCAAGTGAGGAGTGGCACACTGAGATATCTCCTTGAACTAAGAAAACTCGAATGAGAAAATCAAAGATCAAAACAATACTAATTTGTTTTCTTTTGGCAGTAGTGTATTGTACATAAAGAATTTGTTCCTCCAGGACAAGCGGTCAACAAAGTGTTTAACAAAGATGTCCTTGAAAGGCTCAGGAGAAGGGTGAATCGCGTGAGACCGAAAACTGCAGACAGTTGGATGCTCAATCATGACAACGCCCTTTGTTACATGGCCACTTCCCTCAAAATTTTTCACCTGTTGTTCCACAGCCCCTTTTCGCCTGACCAGCGTTATTGTGACTTTTTCTTTTCTCGAAATTGGATGTCGTTTTGGGACTCTGGAGAATATTCAGATGAAGGTGACTGACATTTTAAAGACTCTACAGCCTTTCAGGGATGCTACCAAGACTGGGAACGACAACTCCATCTTTCTATAGCTTCTGAAGGAAACTATTTTGAAAGGGACAACGTTGTTGTCTGAAAAAAAAAACTTTGGGAGATAAAAAATTAGTCTCATTATTTTTCTCACATGCCACGTACGTTAGTGCAGTATCTCTACTTTTCGATGCAATATTCCTTCGGACATGCATGTATGCCTGGAGGAACAGGCATTGCTGACGATTGACAGCTCTGTTAATCATTAAATGTATTCGCGAAATCTGAATACGGTAGTACAAGAGCTACGATTGTCGCGAGCGATCGCTTTAACCACTTCGGCTGTCCGAGTACGCTTCCAGGACCGACACAAATCTTCATATGTCACAGTGTCTGCTTCCCATAGTGCTCACAGAGTTATGTGGTTCCCGTACAGGGAGAGACGGACTGTTTTTCTTGTAAGTTTGCCATACTTTGGAATGAAATACTTCAGTGCAGCGTCTGTGCATGCATGGTCAAATGAATACTGCATCGAACTATACACACACTGTCAAGTGCAGACACTGTACTGATGTATTTCATGCCAAAACAAGGACAACCTGACAAGAAAAATAATGAAAGCCCCCCCTGTCAGGGAATCACATAATTGTTCAAACACAACAGAGACTGGGACATGTGGAGATTTGGTTCAGCCTGGAAGCGTGCTGGAATGCTTCAAGTGTTAAAGGTGGTCGCTCGCGATGAACGGGAAATCCAGGTTCGATTCCTGGTCCTGCACAAGTTTAATTTGTTCGCAGTAAACTTTATAGCTGTTGTTGTACCGTACTCGCATTTTATGACAACATTTCATGATTTAATATAGCTATCGATCTTCAGAAGTTTCTGTTCATTTGGACATGCGTGCATATCCGAAGGACTTTTCATCGACCTATACAGACACTTTCAAGTACAGACACTGTGCTAATACGCTCCTATTTAACAAATGAGTGTACAACAGATTCGTGATTATATATCTACTGACGAACAAATGCAGTGTCACTCATCTAACATTTCTGTATAACAATATGACCAAGCAAATTTTGTTGTACCGTCAGGTAGCGTAGTAGTTGGCCGAAATCATTCCAAGTGACATCGTGCGTTCCGTCTTGCTACATTTCCTTACGGCCCAACCATCAATGTAGGATGTCCATTTCTTATGTTGTTTGTAGGAGTTATTGGAAACTACGTATCCCCTCATTAATATTGTGATGTTTTTGAGTAATATTAAATAAATGAGAAATATTAAATAATCTAATGTAGCCTGGACTTATAGTTTCCGTTAGAATGAGCAAATAGACCCTTTTCAAAGCCGCATGTGTTAAGAATATACTCGAAGACTGGGCATTGGATACTACAGTGACTCGTTCGTGGATTCTGCAGTTGGGGGAAAAAGTTAAACCATTCATGCTCTTTCCACTTCCATTTCTAATGCTATTACGTTTATTGCGCTTGCAAAGAAGGACTGTTGATCCCACTTTCTGGTGGATAGGTTGCAGGGGAGAGCTACGAGTTCTGGAAATACGGAGTTACACAAGCTTATATACAGAATCAGCGCTTGACGAACATGAATATACAGTAATAATAATAATAATAATAATAATAATAATAACATGAATTGTGATAAAAAGCTGAACATGTGTGAAATGCAAGAACTGTGCTATAGCGACAACAAAGAAGTGGCTTAGGTTCACGTGAATAAATAATTCACTTCTGTAGCTCTTGCATTGTCAGTAGGTACTTCCAGTGTGTGCAAATTATTGTGTAGACTTGATATGTCAAGCGTGAGGCAGATGCCAGCTGCTACAAGACATAACACTGAAACGTTATGAACAAAGACTACTGGACGTCACATAGATGTGTCCACTGTTTGCCGCGAAAGAAATGTTGATCTCCAGTTGCGATGGTGTTAAGCAAAAGGAAATAGAACTGTGGAAGAGCGAGTATAAAATTCCCTTGCAGCCATCCAGATTTATCCAAGTCGCGATTCTGAGGATACAGCCGATTTCGGTCTCTATTCTATCCTATATGAACTTCAACCCCGCCTCTAACGACATCGTAATCAATGGGACGTTACAACCGATTTCTTCCCTCGTCCATGCTTCTTTTCCAGTTTATGCATGTCAGCCACTGAAGTAAGCGGCACATCATTTACCAGACAGTATTCTACCAATATATGTGACTCAAATACTACTAAAATTAATCCACAGTGCAGCCTCCAGAGCATAGTTTTAGTTATAAAAATTGGCTGCAGATCGGTTTAATGATTTTTTTTCATGGTCTTTACTCAGACAGCATTGACAAGAACTATAGTACGTTGACGAGATTCAGCACCAAAATATTAAAAGGGCAATTACTACTTTGACAGGTTACGGTTACTTCCTTATCTGCCGCGAGCAGCGTAGCACAATTTTCGCGGTTACGCAGAGGGGTTGGGTCTGCCGGCTTACCGGGACCTTTGGGACTAACTCAGCAAATACTTTCTTTGTTAGCCTATCGGAAATTCGCTACAGACGGACCCTGAAGGCAGGTGGCTACAATGCAATGGCTGCATAAAAGAAACTTTAACACTGTCCGGATAATAAAGAAAGTTAATGTAAGATAAGGCAAAGCTGTCGCTATCTCAAAGGTTTGTTTGAACACCGCATTGCTTTACTAGGCGTGATCCTATATGAAGTGAGTTGACCTTGCTTTCATCGGACCTTATAAGTGACTTACCCTTACACATCCAGTTATAGCTAGGGGGATGTGCGGTTTAACGTGAATTTCGAATCACGGCGTGAGTCGGCACTTCATACATTACATTCACAAACATTGCTAGTGTTGAAAAAGTGGTAAGTGACATTAAAAGCCCTAGGAATGACTGGGAATCGAATCCAAGACATTTATGTATTAAAAATGAAACTCGCAGTGGATACTTAACAAAGCCATGAGATGTGTTATCTGCCCACAGCTAAGACCCATGGGAACTTATCAGATCTTCCAGTAGAAACTCTCACGGCAGACTTTAGCCACTGGGTACATATGGATGTCGTAGTGACGCTATATCAAAATTGAAACCGTAATTTTCCGTAAGGTGTCGTGATGGAATATCAGGCCTATAGAGTGAAGAGGATATTGAGGATAAATAACTTCCATGGAGAGTATTGGCAATAGAGTGCAACCATGGACATTGTGGAAATGCCTCTCTCACTACAAAGTGCTAAAGGCGCCGACATCATCTTCAGTTGACTAAAGAAAGTCTAACACAAACAAAGTTACATTAATTAGGCGAAAAGCGTCATATTACTGGATCAAACACGCATTTAACACCAGAAAGACGTCTGAAAATGCCTTCCTGACGCTGTGGTTTCACGTAACCACTGAAACATTTTTGATTTAAAACAACTATTTCGGGTGACCGACAGATATTAAGAAAAGGAAGCAATGATAAACAGTAGCCTGCCACTGCTGTGAGGCGCCTAACATGGCGGCGCCAGCTTCAATGGTTCAAGTGGCTCTGAGCACTATGGGACTTAACATCTGAGGTTCCCTAGAACTTAGAACTACTTAAACCTAATTAACCTAAGGAGATCACACACATCCATGCCCGAGGCTGATTCGAACCTGCGACCGTATCAGTCGCGCGGTTTCGGACTGAAGCGCCTAAACCGCTCGCCACCGCGGCCGGCTGGCGCCAGCTTCGAAAGAACGTACAGAGTAAGTCTGTTGCACCATCCACGCTTTTTATACCTCCATACTTATAACAATGACGACTAGTCAGATATGTATTTGAACATCGTGTCGTCGATTTATTATTTTGACTCGAAGTTAACAGTCGGAAGCTTGGATCTCACACACTGTTAAACATAGCTTTGAACATGACATTTGGAGCACAGGGCACAACAGCTCATATATCACTCGTAAATTCTTAGTTCAGGAACATACACAGTCTGTAGTTCACCCTTATTTTCAAGTCATTTGTCTGGTTTGTTGCCTTTGTCATGATATAATAGCACTCTCGTAACTGAATAGCTGCAGATTCCAAAAGGTTCTGTGGCTCTAGGATGTGTTCTCCTCGGCGTTTTAGTGACGATCTTCTAAACATTCTTGATCGTGATTTCTTCATTCTTCTCGTGATTTCTCGCGATGACTTCTACTTTCGTGCTTCCTCTTCTGCGTCAACTCTAAACTGAATATTTCTTATTTGAAGTTTTTAGCAAATTGTAGCAGCAATAGGGCAGCAGCCGTCTTCCGGAATTCCAAGTTCGAGTTATATTTCCTCGCAAATAATGACGTTCTCCGTCTCAAAATTTCTACTCCCAATTTCCCCTAAATCTTTTCCTCTTTCAACACTGCTGAAATAACTCTTACGTCAGTGGAATTTTTCACCGATCTCTATCGCTCTCTCGACTGATCGACTTAACACTTCCACCAATCCACTTTGACTAAATGTTCATCAACAATCTCTCTGGGATTCGAATGACCTTTACACTGATATAATTTTCCCTACTTGGTCTATATTTCCAGAAATACGTAGACAATATATACAGGAAAATTGAGAACAATGTTACCATTCAAAATAACAGTATCAATATACATAACTCTTTCACGTCACATATTCACGTATGAAAGATCAAAAAGTACTTTAAAAAATACACACATATATAACTCTTCCTATGGGATATTACGTTAGTGGGGGACTCCGTTACGTGAACATTAAAAGGAGACTAGCCTGGTACAGGCAATGAATTTAATTCGGAAGTTCTAATTTTTGATTCGATGGCAGCAGTATCGGAATATGTTACATTAGGTAGTGGAACACGAAGAAAAATTATGAAGTGAGTAATACAATATATTCGTACAGTGTAAGACTCGATGCACTGCCGATTCACACACTCAAATTACGGTCATATACAATAGGTCCAAAGTAACAATAAGATATTAACACCAACAACAGTATTTTCTGTTCAATTTTGGTATGAAGTTATTTTTGTTTCATTGTGGTAAATTCTGGTATGTACTTTTCGTGCAGATACCAGTTCTACTTTTTTTCGTTTACATAAGCTTTTGGCATTCGTTACGTCACGTTATTGTGGTTTAAATCACGTATAAATTGTGTGATAATAATATGCAAACGATTCCTATTGTAATTCTAGAGGTAGGGCTATTTACGTGTTGCAGGAAGAATTAGATAAAGAATTTCCAACATTTCTGTATTGTGACTAGTTTATCTTGAAGGAATATATACTTACATTGTGATGTATTAAAGCGAATGTTCATATGTATACGTAACGCTTGTAAGACCGAATATGAAAGGTAAGGAGAAATGTGGTAAGCCAACTTTTGTTGTAATCTAGTGAAACTCCTTAACTTCAAAACTTTATTTGGTAAATAACAGGATACAATAGAAACAAACTGAGTGATACTGTATGATGTAATCTAACAAACGTAACGGGGAGCCTATGGTTCCAGAATACTGAATAGAGGTAGTACTTTCTTCCTCCTGGTTTTTCAGTTGTTTAATTCGGGTACGTCAACTAAAACTAAACGAGAGGCAATTAAGGTAAGTAAAAACAGTTTGCACTAGGATGTTGGTTACTATTATATGCACTCCTAAAGATAAAAATAAAGCACCATGAGGGAGAAGAAGAAACGAAATACAGCTGCAAGCATTCAGAGCGTATATTATGTCATTTCAGTGATAACAAAATAGACAAAATTACGAAGTTCGGCAATATGACACCGCTTATCGCCATGAAGCTGCTCACCCTAGGGCCTGGATTCGTAAAACCGTTTTATCCTGTTCTGGCCAAACAACTATTGCAACTGGTCAGTGATATTCTGGATACTGGCACTGAGCCAGACCTGACGTCCGAGTTGGTCCGACACGTGTCCGGTTGGGAACAAGTCTTGGGACATTGCTGGTCATAGAAGTTCCTCATCATCACGCATTTCATCATAGACACCCGTGTAACAAACGAGAATGTGGGATGTTCTTGACACATCCCTTAGTCCCTGCTAGCAATGACCGGAAGTCATACGCGATGACTTCCCACACAATGATGCCAGGACTAACACTGCTTTAATCCCTCCAAAACGTTGGGCGCGAGGAACTTCTCTCCAGGTCGCCGAAGATGGTCATCTGGAATCGTGGAAAACTACGATTCGTCGTTGAACACAGTACGATTTCATTCATCAGTAGCCCATGTTCCTTGGTAATGGCGTCGCCCCAGTCACAGTCATTAGTGGTAGCCTACGCATGGGAAAGTAGTTTTCTAGTCCGTCTGCTGCCAGTCTCCGACCAATGGTATAGAATGCCGCAGAATGTATCACGGAGTCTACTATATCTCCCACGGGGAGGTGCTTGGTAAACAGTAGTAAGGCATAGGCAACAAAAACTATGGTTTATTACGACCACAGTAGAGAGATTTAATAACAAAGGAAAAACTTTTCTCAATACAAAATAATACAAGTTGTCAGACACCAACAGGGATATGCCTGAAACAAACAGTGAATAAACGTAGTGGGGCGTGAAGACAGTGCCACTGATAAATCCCCAACGACGGAGGTTGTGCGTTTGGTGTAGTTGGCGAGGACATATGTATTGGAATATCGCTGGAAGTCATAGGTCCCGTTGTGGTGGCTTCCGACGAGTCTTTGGCTGCTGGACTGCTAAGAACCGGCGCATGAGTGGATCCAGAGCTTCGCCGGACCGGCGACGTGCTGACTTGCAGCGCCATATATATCTGCGACGTGGAGGAATTCCTGCTGATCCAGTTCTGCACACGTGGTACGGCAGAGGAAATAGGTACCTGGCATGGAGGACCTCTGGTGGCGCTTGTCCTGCCATCTGTCCTCTTGTAATCGACGCAATCACGGAGGCCACACCTTGTGCGTACACAGCCTCGTGACACTTCAGTGTGTGAGGGTTGTTGATATCTTGAGGCTGACTTCGTGTACATGGCAGAGTCCACGACTGGGTCTTCAATGTCAGGTACAGATGTGAAGGGCTACGAAGTTGCTGGTGGCTGGTGAACCTCAGATGTGGTCGAGCGCAACCTTGACAACGAGTACGCCTCCCTTCATGATCGCATGTAGCCAACATCGGGCTACTGTCGCCTCAAAATGGTACACAAATCTGGGTATTGGAGGATCTGAGCAGCGGGCCGAATGGGGACTCATAGAGAGGGCCCCTTGCGAAGTGTGTCAGGTGCTGATAACGCTGTCTGATGGAAATACGTGTCATCTCTGTGCTCTCCAACAGTAATGCACACTGGTGTCCATTCTGTCGGTCGCAAAACCTGCCGATCAAGTAATAAATATACATCCATTGATGATGCATAAGAGCACAAAGCTTTACAGACATCTAAACATGTTCTGGATGATCCACATTACTGTCCGGCAGTGTTTTATGACCATAAATGATGTGTTTACTTCTCACTATTCCAGTACGCTGCTGATATTTTAGTATCTATTACACTCTATTATGTGCAATACTAGCAAAGAAAATAATGATTTGCACAGTCACATGCGTGTCTTTCTAATCATCCGTATGGGATCACGGAGTTCATCTACGTCTCCCAGCCCCCCCCCCCCTCTCACGGTTTAACCTGAAACAAAATAATTAAGTTTCTCTCATCGTATTTGTAGATGATTTAAATTACGAGGATTTCTTTTCTTCCTCCTTCAGTTGTCTGTTCACCGCTACCTCCACCCTCCGTACAACCTGTAAAAAATTGAATTTACGATTTAGTGGTAGTCGAAGACACAAGACATCGTATTTATTGTAAATACACACTTCAAAAACCACTTTGCATCATCCCGGTTCACAGAAATCCTGAAGATAGACGTTAACTGTGGATACTGTATCACAGACACAGTCCCTTTGACTGTTCAGAGATGTCATTACACCGGCCGAAAGATGTAAACAAACATGCGTGAGCAGCGCCAATTAGACGGAGGGGGTCCGACAGCCGACCAATTCCAGTCATTCCGCGAGGAAAGAGGTACACGGCTCGTATTGTCTGTAGTTCAACAATGCCTAGACGGTCAATACCGCGGTTCGAAAGCGTCCGCATTATTACTTTGTGCCAGGAAGGAAACTCAATAAGGGAAGTTTCCAGGCGTTTCGGAGTGAACCAAAGCGATGTTGTTCGGACATGGAGGAGATACAGAGAGACAGGAACGGTTGATGACATGCCTCGCTCAGCCTGACCAAGGGCTACCACTGCATTGGATGCCCCTGTCTACGGATTATGCCTCGGAGGAACCCTGACAACAGGGACCGATGACCGTAGCAGTCTGGTCCCTTCAATCCCACAAACCAACCAACCAACCAACCAACCAACCAACCAACCAACCAACCAACCAACCAACCTTGACAGCTTCGTCACCATGCTGAATAATGCTTTTCGTGCAGCCACAGGATGTCGTGTTACGACTCAAACTGTGTGCAACAGGCTGCATGATGCGCAACTTCACTCCCGACGTCTATGGCGAGGTCCATCTTTACAACCAACACACCATGTAGCGCGTACAGATGGGCCCAACAACATGCTGAATGGGCCCCTCAGGATTGGCATCACGTTCACCGATGAGCGTCGCATATGCCTTCAACCAGACAATCGTCGGAGACTCCTATAGAGGCAACCCAGTCTGGCTGAATGCCTTAGACACACTGTCCAGCGAGTGCAGCAAGGTGGAGGTTCCCTGCTGTTTTGGGGTGGCATTATGTGGGGCCGACGTATGCCGCTGGTGGTCATGGAAGGCGCTGTAACGGCTGTAGGATACGTGAATGCCATCCTCCGACCGATAGTGGAACCACATCGGCAGCATATTGGCGAGGCGTTCATCATCATGGACGACAATTCGCTCCCCCTTCGTGGACATCTTGTGAATGACTTCCTTCAGGATAACGACAACGCTCGACTGGAGTGGCCAGCATGTTCTCCAGACATGATGCTATCGAACATGCCTGGGATAGATAGAAATGGGCTGTTTATGGACGACGTGACTCACCAACCACTCTGAGGGATCTACGCCGAATCGCCGTTGAGGAGTGGGACAAACTGGACCAACAGTGTGTTGATGAACTTGTGGATAGTATGCCATGAAGAATACAGGCATGAATCAATGTGACAGGACGTGCTATTGGGTATTAGAGGTACCGGTGCGTACTGCAATCTGGACCACTACCTCCGTAGGTCTCGCTGTATGGTGGTACAATATGCAATGTGTAGTTTTCATGAGCAATAAAACGGACAGAAATGATGTTTATATTGAAAGTTATCTAAGTTAATCAAAATATGCCTGAAGTACTCTGTTTCTTGTTGTAAGCCTGAAATGTGATAATAAATGAAATGTCTTAAAGTGAAAGCATAGCTGCACTCTAATAGTAATTAATTTTCATAACGAAATGATAAGTCTTTCATACTGCAGAAGTAAGTAATCGGACTTCTACAATTTTGAACAGTACAAAATGCCAGAATAATTAACTTGCTCATGAAGCCATCAGTAATTGGCTTTGCAAAATCTGATCACTAAAATTGTCTCTGAATAACGTATACTTTTTCACTTATCTTTGTATTGTTTCGCTGCCCTTAGATGAAACTTTATTTAAAAATGCATATAACACTGCGCTTGCGTTTCTCGCACCACAGTATGTCAGAGCAGTCTATCACTTGGCTAACGTTAATGACAAGTTTCTTTTAGTGCATGAATCTTACCGTTTTGAAATGCATTCTAGTTTAAAGCTTCGGAAGAATCGCCCACTTCCTTTGAAATACACAATTCTTCAAGAAATCTTAAGTCACACATGTTTCTGCATAGCTGCTGCATCATAAATTGCATAGAAGAACAACAATATGGGAATTGATGTCAAACACTTTGTTACTTGTTTTCTTATTTATTCCCCTATTTTTATGACTACAAAGAGTCGCTCATATTAGTTTTGGCCAGTTCAAGAGCTTTTCTGTTCAAAATATCACAACTTCGATCTGAAAACACGCTTATTATAGAGTAGCACGACAGGGCGAAGTATCTCCTCTGAAATAAATTCTCTGACTTTCACGTAAATAAAAACTAAACCTTTTTTCTCATTTTATATAGCATGAGAGTTAAAGATTTTTTCACTGTAACAGATTCAATGTAGAGGTCTGATGTACAGTAACGCAAGAATATGGCACAAGAACATTGCTTTCCTCTAGTCTTGCTAATATCTTGAATGAAACCTAGAAACAAATGAAGAAAATTTCCTAACAAGACATCTGGTTTGTCTTCGAAACGGCCATGGAAGTGATCAATCTGCATTCACTTATAAGTAAACAGTTACGCAGACTTGAAATTCGTATCGTCGGATGGCCGGGAATGGGTACCGATATTTTCCTCCTTCCGACGTTGACGCGCTGTAGTCACCTCTCCCACCGAGGCATCACATCATACCTCTGTGTTGTAAATCATGTGAGGAACGCCAGCGGTATCTGTCATGTAATTTATCGAAAAACGAACAACGCCGCGCGAACTGGGACGCAACGCTTATTTGTTGGAACCGGAATGTCACGTGAAATATGCTCGAATTCCAATACCTATAGAAGACCAGATACCGGTAACGTTCTTTTGCTGTTGGCGGCAGCGGATCGCGGCGGCAACAAATTAACGGAGGGAAGCAGAAAGAATACCTGGAGCGCGTTTCGAAAGAACATGCCGTAATTGTAAGTGACGAATTGAATAAACTAATCGCCTATTTTCTTCTTACCCTCTTGCTGTATCTTGGCTTAGTGAAGGTTTCTTTAAATATTTATGATTTCTACCATTAACAAGTCAAAAGTATGGGGCCAAAAAAAAGTTTGTGACCTGAAACAAAGTTGATCCGGATTTTTTGTAGTTTGGCTTGAATTTTTACTTGTTAATATTGAGGTGACTGCTATTTTCAATAGAAGAACTGGCCAAGATAAAGTAAATAGCTGTCACAAGACCAGTCCCATCACTTTGGTAATAGCTGACTAATCGTACTTTGGATCTATGTCATACAACGAGCTGTTTTACTTGACAAGGCGACCTCTGTAGCGCACAGTTCCACCGAAAATGAAACAAGTGTAAAAATAAGAGAGGGATTTGTCTTATGCAAGACACCTCTGTGGTTTTGTTTTCACTCAGTCATGTTTCAGGACTGTTTTTTTGTGCTACCTTAAGTGCATTTGTTTATCTTTTCTTCTGAAAAATTGTTGTTACATGTTACCAGTTACAGAATCATTTGATAAAAATAATTACTTTTGTAAAACGAGCGATTATCGTCAAATTTTGTACGTCGGTTTGCTTACAGTATCACTGAGTTGAAGCGTTTTGTGTTATTTATTTACGATATTTCTACAGCTTATATTTTTGTAGCACATTTGGAAATACAGTCGATGTATGGCTCTGAGCACTATGGGACTTAACTAGTCGATGTATGCACATGTTTACGTACCTCACATGAAGCTGTTGCAAGTTTATGCTAGTAGCTCTAGATATACTACGCAATCAACAGGTTGTGATCCGCAAACAGCAAAACGCTATTTTTATTTTTTGTTTATTTTGCAGCTTAAAACTACTAACAAGCTATGCCAAAAATTGACAACAGATTAAAATGATTACACCGAAAAACTAATACCCCAAAGTAAGGACGTACTAAACGAATACACATCACTGGGCAAAAAGACCCTCTTTGTCACAATAGAAAAACTGTACATATAACTTCCACACCAGAGCTGCATATGATCAACCTCTAAACTTAAAATTAAGGACCCTTCACCCCATACTGCACACCATTCACTCTGTGTACCCACCACTCCCTCCCCCCACCTCGCCTCTCTCCCTGTATTGGAAACACACAAATACACACAAACGCATACACAAACAAAAAATCACAGACGTCAAGTGTACTTCAAATCCGCACGACACATCCTAGAAAAAGCTGGCCACGAAACAAATGAACAGTACACAGCCGCAACACGTAATGGCGACGAAAACTCTGAAATTGTCGAAAAAATTGTCAGAAATGCATGTGTGTCCACGGAAGTGCTAGGAATAACCGTGTTATCTAGACATAAACAAAATAAAAACACCACAACAATATGGGAATTGTGACTCTGCCTTGATACAAAACATTTTGTTATTTGTTTTTTTTATTTTTCCCCAAACTAATTTCGGCGACAAATATCGGCATGAGTAGTGGGCTCTTTAAATCTAAAACAAGCTGAAAATAGCATAGTTATACAAACAAAGTAACACATTGCTACATTTGTACTGTCCGTTTTTTGAAGTACAGCTTTTTGCGGATGCTTTCATACCATGTTATTTATTGTATGTTGTGGCATGTTTTCAAGAATTGTTGCCGCTGTTTGCGGCTTATTTTCGGTGCTTTTTCTGTTGGCGTTTTTTTTGTTTTTTTTTTTTTTCTTCAGTGTACAGTCTGTCATCTGCAACTACGTGAGCGGCTGTTTCTTTACTGGGAAATACTAAAAGGTGAAGTTACATATGTCAGCGATATTTGTCGCCGAAAATAAGTTTGGGGAATAAATAAGAAAAGAAATAACAAAGTGTTTCACATCAATTCCCATATTGTTGTTCTTCTATGCAAACACGGACCAAATGGAAGAGTTCCAAGATAAAGTTGTTTTCAAGACACCACACCATCAAAAACCGTAAATAACGCTCCGATAATCATACGCATAGTAGTTCTCGGTCGCGAACGCATAATAAACAGAAACTGTAGAATGCTAAGTAGACCTACAGCTACTAGCAAATTTGTGGTAAGTTCCTATTAGACCAAATTGCTGAGGTCATCAGTCCCTAGACTTACGCACTACTTAATCTATTTTAAACTAACTTACGCTAAGCACAACGCAAACAACCATGCTCCTACAGCTACTAGCATAAACTTCCAATAGCATCATGTGAGGTACGTAAACAAGTGCATCATCGACTTTATTTCCAAATGTACTACATAAATGTAAGCTTTATAAATATCGTAAATAAACAACATAGAACGCTTCACCTCAGTGACACATGTCTCAACTCTGTACTGTATGCAAACTACCGTAAAATATTTTACAATATTTGCCGACTATACAAAAGTAAATACTTTAACAAAAGATTCCTTAAAGATCAATGTGTAACAACAATTTTTCAGAAGAAAAATAAACAAAGTCACTGACATTAGCACACAGAGTTCTGAAACGTGTCTAGGTCAGGAAAAAACTACAAGGGTGTCTCGCATAAGGCGGAATCTCACTCTAGTTTTCTTAGCAACCGCGGGAATAAGGAGAACTTCAACATTCACAAAGTGTAAAAAGTTTATCGTGTGTTGGAATTAATATGAGATATTGAGAACAAGACGCTGTTCGTGACTGAAGATGATTTTTCTCTGCTTGCCCATAATTCGGAACGCTTACAATATTTGGCACTTGGCATCTGCAACGTCGAACAAGAATTTCCGCCACAAGCGTATGAAAAATAACACCATTAAGGTCATCGGCTAAAGGAAATATCTTGCTATGTAACTCTTGCTCTCTTTTACCGACTACAATGTTCAGGTGAATTGTGCATGTTATTCCGCTTCTTACAATTTGCAATATTGTTATTCTGGACCTGCCTCAGAAATTTCTTCACAGAATATTTTCGTCGAACATGTTCTTAACAAATTGATTATGCCGAATCAGGAGTAATCCATTTATTTTTCTCGTTTGCTTGTTCTACTATGTGCCTATTGAATTTTCAATGAATAAAGTCTTTCTCCACATAACAGGTTCATTTGGGTGCCCGTTATCTACGGCACGTAAGTAAACGTTCGTTTTGTAAACTGAAATGTCTTTTTCTTGATGCAATAGCTGGCTTCTGTGGCCGAGCGGTTCTAGGCGCTTCAGTCCGGAACAGCGCGACCGCTACGGTCGCAGGTTCAAATCCTGCCTCGGGGATGGATGTGTGTGATGTCCGTAGGTTAGTTATGTTTAAGTAGTTCTAAGTTCTAGGGGACTGATGACCTCAGATGTTAAGTCCCATAGTTCTCAGAGCCATTTTTTTTGATGCAATATATATTTATCTAAATATAGATTGCACCAAGAAAAAGGCTCTGTCTCTCTCTCTCTCTCTCTTTCTCTGTCATTTTCATCAGTTTTCAGAATAACTTGCGGCACGTCACAAATTCCTCTTCTGCGCCAACCTATTCAGCTTATGGTAGCACGTGCGACCTACGTCGTCAATTATTATCTGGATGTAATCCAGTCTCTGTCTTCCCGTACATTGTGCAGTACCATATATTATTGTTCCGGTTTTCCCACAGGCCATGTTTCACTACCATACGATGGTGTGCTCCAAATTACATTGTCAAAAATTTCTTCCTCAAATTAAGGCCTATATTTGCTACCAGCAGACTTCTCCCGATCGGGAAGGCCCTCTTTGCATATGATAGCCTACTTTTTATGTCCTTCTTGCTTCGTACGTCGTGGGTTACTTTGCTTCCAAGGTAAAAGATTTCCTTAACTTCGGATATTTCGTTATCACCAATTCTTATGTCGTTTGTCATTATTTTCGCCACTTTCCAGTTGACACTCAGTCCATATTCTGTAGTCATTAGACTGTTTATTACCCTCAACAGAACCTGTAATTCTTCTTCAGTTTCACTGAGGATAGAAATGTCATCAGCGAATCATATCATTGAGATTCTTTCACCCTCAGTTTTAATCCCACTCTTCGACTTTTCTTTCATTTCTTTCATTGCTTCTTCTTTGAAGAGATTGAACAGTGCAGGTGAAAGTCTGTATCCCTGCCCTACACACTTTTTAATCCGTTCTTGGTCATCCAGTCCTATTGTTCCTTCTTGGTAATTATACATTCTATATGCCGAAATGAAAAATGCACCTACCAAAGCATAAAAAAGGTGAATATGTCCTTGGCAGTATTTGGGTTGTAAAAGAGGGGAACTAGATCTGCAACTTACTTGGAAAGCTTCACAGACATTTAAATCAAAACATTGTGATGTATTCTCGCTTTTTTGCTTGTTAATATTAACACCCATGCCGTGTAATGTAATGTATCATGCCAAGTAAAGTAACATGATTCATGATGTCATATCATATAACATGACACATACCATCGTATCATCCACCATGGCATTTGTCGTGTTGCAATATGACACAACGTGTCATTAGAGTTTATGATGCATGTAACAGTACTCTGGGATACTTACTATTATAGATGCACTCCCACTGTCAATACTACCTATTTTAGGTGCATTCCATTCACTAGAGCACATAATTTTTAGTCTTTTTGCTCTTACACCACTTACCATACATGTAACAAGGGACGGATTAAGTGGAGGAAAAAAAATCAACCACCTCTCCCCACCCACAAATCAAGAAATTGTTTTAGCGTCACCTCAGTAACAAATCCAACTCCAGAAATTTTATCCCCCAGAAAAATAGTCTTAGGTTTTACATGTATGCTCTCCAACCATATATTTTACGCCTATATTGTTAACTATGGCTGGCGAATCTTCTGGATTTTGGGCAGATGATTAGGGACTTTAGCCTGTATATTTAAAGCTGCAGGTGTGCCAACACCTTGCAGCTAAGAGAGCTCACTGTGCTGGGGAAGCTGGGTTAACACGTTAAAAAGCGCGAATAAGTCAGGATGCTGTGATTTAAATGTCTTTCAAGCTTCCAGATAACCCGAAAAGCTCGATCACTTCTTTTACACCCCTATCTACGCCAAGGAGATATTCGCTTTTTTGTGCTATGTGAGGAGCGTTTTTCATTCCGATTCCCAACTTCTCCTCTGCCCTAATTTTGACATTAGACCGCCGTAGCTTGGCAACCGACGTAGATTTTCGTTGAATTGGCCGATAACTTACCCGGTGTAGGTTTTTTCATTGTCTTTTGAAGCATGTTGCTTCAGTTGGGCATCGTTAGTCTCGCTCCTCTGGGGTTATCTGTCTGGTGTGGTTCATCCTGTCAATTATAACCTACTCTGTCCTCAGAGCAAACAAGCCTCACCACCATGTCAAGGTCACATTCCCGTAGGAAGTGCTTCTTTTACTTTTTACTTCTTCATACTTTTTATTTTTATTATTTTGTTTTATATTTTTTACTTTTGTTTAATCTTTTATTGCTTTCATTCTAAAATATAGTTACACATATTTTATACGTATATGCAGCAGACCTTAAACGCAAACATCTGAAGTATAGCCACAAATACTCAATAGTGCGCGCAGAGTAACAGCAGACCTAGATACGATACCAAGAGGACTATAAAATATCGAGCAAAGTTTATGATAATAATGTATGTAAGCAGTTCATACTTTGTAGATAAACTTACGATACGACCATAGATCGATAAATGTAGTCAAAAACTTATTGTGTCGCAAGAGGAACGAATAGCGGAAAAAATAACAAACTACCGAAATGCATGTGTCTTGTTATTACCTCTTATCTTAAAATTCTTGTCATTGTATAACGTACGCAGTAACAAAAGTTGAAAATTAAGAAACCGTCGCTAGAAAAGCTCAAGTAATCAACTTTGGCACGAAATGTTGCAACAACCAATCCGAATTAAGTATGATTATGATTGGTTAGAATAAGTAATGAACTGTGAAACAATGTATGCACCACAACATACCATCAACTGTTCAATTCTGGATTAAAACTGACGAACAGCTTGTTTTGTACGAAAATAAATTTTGTACGATATAGCTGGATAGTTTTTGAAGAAATGCCGTAAAAGATATTCTATTGGTTAGACATAAGGTGACATTTTCCAGACAATTATTTTTACAGCAATTTTCGGATTCGTTTAATTTTCTGCATGGTAACTGATAAGACCTTAAATGCTCTATCAAACAGTACATCATTCTGTACAGGGGTGGGAATAATTCTTGTTTGGTATATGCGTTGTTCTGCACGTCGAAGGGTTTCTGATGCTTTTAAGCCACTGGTGAATAATAATTCTAACTATAAACAAACAAACGATAACCAACCGTAATAAAATGTCTTTAAATTATTAGGTTGGTGCATAAGTTCGTAGCGTTTTCGTCTTACAAGTTGATATTCCAGTTGCTATGGGTTTATTTACCGAGTGCCATTTTTTAGTTATCGTTCCCTGTTGCTATTTGAGTTTACATATTGTCGTTTTGTCATCCGGAGATACTAAGTGGAGCTGTGGGCGCTAGAAAAATGGAGAGCTAAGTGTAGAAACTGGAATATTTGCGCGGCGCCGCGTATGGGGATAACACCACTGGGCAGGGTACGTCAGGGAAATAATTTTCTCATTTTAGGAAGATCTTTTTGACATTAGTGACTTTCCACGTTCAGGAAGAACTTTGCGGTTTGATGAAGATTCTTTAAACGCGTTAATCTGCAATGATACACGCAGGTGTATTCGAGAACTGGCATATGTGCATATGTGATGAACTGTGATCATTGCACCATCGTGCGACATTTGCATGAAATGAAGGAGACGTGAAATGAAGAAGGTTCCAAAATCGGGAGTATGGATACCGCATGCTGTAAGCCAAAATCACAAAAATCTTTGAGTGGCCATATGTGCATCGCTGATTACTACCTTGTACTGATACACTAAGCAGAAGAAAGGAATGGTTGTGCCCAAACGAAGTAGCAGCTCCCCGTACAAAGACCTGCGCGAATCCACAAAACATGATGTTACGCGTCTGGTGACCCAGCGACGGTGTAGTGTACAACGAATTGCGTCTCCGAGGTGTCACTGGTGGCATTTCTTGACAACAACTGAGACGTCTTGCGGACGCAGTCGAAGAACAGTAACCAGGCTGATTATATGAAGAATGCTGCTCCACGATAACGCCCACTCGCATTCTGCTAGACTGACAAAAAACGCTATACAGGAGTTGGGTTAGGAAGTCATTCCGCACTCACCTCATTCACTTTATCCTGTGCCCCAGCTTTTCACATTTTCCGCTGTCTATCGGACTTGATTTCTGTGGTCTCGGAATCGGATACTTACCCAGCGTTAGGAGGAGAATATATTATTCATGACTGAAGTCTCTGTTATGTGTATCTGTTGCGTTTATTAAATTTATGGGAAAACTCTACGAATTTTTGCATCAGCCCAACATATCCAAATGAACCGAATAAAACACGATGCATTTTTGCAAAACGCGGTTACCTGTGCAAACGCGTGATTTTTCGCACATAAAACCGGAACGATGAAAGATTTTGGCAAACACTTAATATAGCTACCGCAAAAATATAGAACATCTTGCCGCATTTTACGTTGTCGAACGCTGTTTCTGGATCGACAAAACCTACGAACGTGTGCTGACTTTTCTTCAATATCAAATGAAATGTCAGAACCACCTCTCCGGTGCGTTTGGTTGCCATTTGCCCCCAGTGATTTTAGGAATTCCGATGGAATGTTATCAGTCCCTTCTGCTTTATTTGATCTTCTATCTTCCAGAGCTCTTGTAAATTCTGACTCTAATACAGATCCCCAATGTCTCCCGAATAGACTCTAATTTCTTCTTCTATCACGTCATCAGACAAGTGCTCCCATCATAGAGGACTTCACTTCCTCCACCTGTCCGCTCTCTCTTCTGCGTTTATGACTTGGATTCAAATAGCACTATGTTACCACACTTACTTTCAATTTCACCGAATGTTGCTTTGACTCTCCTGTAAGATGAGTCAGTCCTTGCTATTATCATTTATTTTTCGATTTCTTCAGATTTTCATGCAGCCCCGCATGTAACTTTGACTTCGCTGCACGTACTATTTATTTCATTCCTAAGTTATTTGTATTGATGTTCCTGTCTTTTTACCTGAACACTTTTGCATTTCGTTTTACTGTCGATAGATTTAGTATTTCATCTGATACCCAAGGTTTCTTCAGAGGCACCTTCCTTGCTTCTATGTTTGTGTAGAGGGTGATTACAAGTAAAGTTAAACTTTCAAACCGCTGTAGAAAAAACATCACTGATCAGAATAACGTCAAACTGCAACGACACATTATCAGACAAGGAGGAAAACGTATCGTCAAAGAAAAATAAATGGATACAAAGAGCAATAGATGGCGGTGTTAGCATCATAATTTAACAGTGGTCTACTCAAATGAGAAATGAATCATACAACAGCGCCTAAGGGGTACGTTTGACGTTAAACAAACTGTATTACCCAGTGTGCATGGGTGTGCAGGTGTGATACTGCTAGTTATGTAAGACCATTCACCACGGCAAGGTCATATCACAACGGATTTAACTGTCCTGAGGCCAAAAACCGCATAAAAAGCATAAATCACAGCGGTTTTTAATTGTGATGAGGGCAGAAACTGTACAAAAGCGTCAATCAAAATCAAATTAGATTATTAATTTCCGAGTGACTGGCGCAAAACATATTCAATATGCTTTTCACCGTTTTCTGCAACAAGTTGAAATCGAGAAACAGGACGTTCCGCAACTGGTCGAACTGTTTCCGAGACCACGTTCAGAATGTGTTGCGCAATGCATGCCTTCAATGCACTTAAGTCTGCAGTAGCAAAACTGAACGCAGCATCCTTCAGATAGCCCCCCAGCCAGAAGTCACACGGGTTAAGATCAGGGGATCGGGACGGCCATACTGTAGGGAAATGGCGGCTGATATTTAGCATTTCCGAAATGGCCCTTCAGCAGCTGCTTAATTGGATTTTTAATGTGCGGAGATGCGTAATCTTGCATAAAAATGATCCCATCCACGCTCTTGGTGAGCTGGAATGGCGTGGTTGCGCAAAATACACTCATAGATCTTACCAGTGACGGTACATGTAACAGGACTCGAAGCACCTGTCTCTTCGAATAAAATATGGCCCTATGATTAATGATGCCTTAAACACGCACCACACAGTGACCTTTTCAGGATGAAGTGGTACTGGTAGATTTGCGTGTGGATTTTCCGTTGCCCATATTCGAAAATTCTGTGTATTGACATATCCGGTCAGACGTAAGTGGGCTTAATCTGTCGACAAAATGTTCCACGGTCAATCATTGTCCATTTCGTGTGAGCAAGAAATTCTAAAGTAAAGGTCTCTCTTGCTGGCATCTCAACAGAAAGCAGCTCGTGCACATGGGTAATTCTGACTGGACAGAAAAGAAGGATGTTTCGTAGGATAATACGCACCGTACGCACGGGTATGTCCAATGTTCGGGCGATTCTCCGTGCAGTAAAGGTTTGCATACCACCACTCGTCTCCTCCTGCAGTGCTGTGGCCACTGCTTCCACTGACGTCGAATCAATTCGTTTCTTCCCTCTACCAGGTTACACACAAAATGAGTCTGTCTTTTCGAATTTCCGAATAATTTTCTCCAGACCCACGCAGTCACCGAACCAACGCCTTTTTTCGAACTTTTCAGTGTCCGGAACTTCTGCAGAGCGACTATTGAACAGTCGTCATTCTTGTAATACAGTTTTAGAAGCAGAGCACGATCATGCATTGAGACAGTCATGGCGAACATTGCAGACGCGAAAGGAGGAAAAGCCGTGTACCCGGCGTGTTTATACCAACTTCAATGGGTCGTGAGCGTGACAGGTGTTTTCATTTACGTATTCTGACACGTACAGCACCATCAGGTAATCAATGTTCACGCAATTTTTTTTCTTTTGTCATACGTTTTCCCCCTTTTCCGTTAATATTCCGTTGCAATTTGACGTCATTCTGACCATTGTTATTATTCCTACAGCGTTTTGAAAGTTTAACTTTAATTATAACGACGCTGTATGTTGGAAGCGCAGAAATGTATGGTAGCAAGACGTGGATTGTGAGGAAACCGGAAAGGAAGAGAATCGAAACATCTGAGCTCTGGTGCGACAGAAGAGTGTTGAAAATTAGTTGGACTGATAAGGTAAGAAATGAGGGGGTTCTCAGAAGAATTGGTGAGGAGAGCAATGTGTGGAAAACACTGACGAGAAGGAGTGGCAGAATGGCATGGCAACTGTTAAGACAGCAGGGAATTACTTCCATGGTACTAGAGGGAGTCGCTGATGGTAACAGCTCTAGAAGAGAAAAAAAGGATGCCGATATTCTTTATTTATAAACACTGATTTTCTACATATTGAGAATCCATGTTTCCTTTCTCCAGATCACTGCAATTTTACTTTATACACAGGATTTTCCGTTGAACTCTGTGAAAATCCTTCTCTAGACAAATAAACATAAGAAATATGTTTCTTTCATTACAATTACTATTTAAAAATAATTCGTTGACGTACCACAGGATGTCCCGTTGCTTTTATTTCCTAAATTCAGATTTATCATTTCCTAAACGCCGAAATTTTATGGCCGAAAACAGAACGAAGTTTTATCACATTTCACAAGCACAAAGAACATTATGCTCTAAAAAGATGTAGTTTTCCTATTTTGTTTAGTCTCTACGCCATGTCGTTACTAGAGTCTCAGATTACTTAAATGACAGACCAATTACTACAGAGCGACTCGGTGCGTTTCAAACACTAGATAACTGGCTCACACAGTTGTTCTCGAATGTACGTATGTGACAAGGAAAGAGAAGTGTACCAGGGGCATTAAGAAGTGTTCTCTCTGGAAATCCCTGGTGGTTTTATTGCGACTGTTGCGTCCCCGCTGAAATGGTCCGTAAAGTTCGCAATGCACGCGTTTACGATGCGCAGTCTTCTGGGTAATTTTCCAAGCGCACGTGATGGTCGGCTGACCCGGAGGCAGCGGACGTCCTAGAGATGCTCCTGCACGGCAATCCTGCGTGCACGATGCTGTCCTTGCGCAGTTTTTCATCCTGAAGTTCACACAAACGGCGCTGTAATTATAATTACACTATGCTAACACCAATAATGAGAATAGAGCGAAGAAAAAACGTGAAAATTTGAATTTCATTCTGTTCGTTTGTTTGGCGCGCTTTACATCTGCAAAACAGCTGGTACGAGCGGTAAACACCTTTTAAGTATATCTAGGTAGCAGACAACTAAAATTTCCATTTCGGATAATTAGTGTGGTGAGAGTGTTGAACAGCATTAGTAGTGCTTGCGTGAAGTGTGTGTGTGTGTTCGGAATCATTGTGAACTGGCGGGAATGTTTTTGTGTGAACTTTCAAAAAACAAGTCGTGGGACTGAGAATGAAGACGAAATACTTCATGGACGTAGTTTGATGAAGGGTGTACTGGGATGGGGATCGCAGGGGAAGGAGGAAGATGAGCAAAATATGGCTCTTATTACTGTTATGAACGCGGTGAAAGTAGGGATACCGAGATGAACGCTAAAAACAGTATGTCAAGTTAACTACAAAAAATTCTGAAGCAAGGATTAAATGACTAATTAAATACAGTTCAAGATACATTTTTTTACCCTTCCTGAGCGAATTTCTTTAATGAACTAACAATTCCTGTCTGAATACACATGATTTATGTGTCACTATTACACACCAAATAGATAACAGTGGCACGTAAATCATATGTATTCAGACAGGAACTGTTAGCGCATTAAAGAAATTTACTCAGGAAAGGTGCGGAAACACCAATACGTTCCAAAAAAAAAGTGCACGAAATTCCTACTTTCGTGGAGTAATACATCGAGTTCCATTGACCACAGAGGCGAGGGGTGGGGTTAGGTGTTTTTGATAACTATTGGTTGAGCAACCATTTGTGCACTTATCGGGAGAACTGGCATACACTAGCTATTTTACAGTAATTGGTCAAATTTACGGCAGAACAATGCCGTGCTACCTGCCACGGCGCCAGTGGAAGCCTGGGCTGGGGCGACACTATAAAGGAAGGCATCTACAGAGTGTAGTCGTAAACCGGGCATAATGTGTAATAAAAATTCACAAGTTTTCGTGTTTTGGGAAAATAAATGCTGTTAGTAAACTAGCTTTTGCCTACATTCTGAATTATTATCTAGTCCCACGAAGATATCCTCGGGATAAAAATGTTCGGAGTTACCATATTTATGAAACTAAAATAGGCACAAAATATCCGGTCTGAGGTGTAATTGTAATTTTAACTGATGTAGTAAACTCATGGCAAGGGTGTGAGGTGGTCATCGCAATGGTTCTAAGGTCACCAAACTATGTTGTAGCAGTATCTTTTCACCAACAAAACTCTACACTGCACTGTCTGTTTAAAAATATCTAAAAAAGTTTTGCATCACCTCGGTTCCGAGAGTTCTGGAACCTGTACAGAAAACTGGAATATAGATCAACATAAACATCATTTCCTCCCTTTTTATTACTCATGAAAACCACACATTGCATCTTGTACCACCATAAAGCGAGATCTTCATAGGTGGTGTCCAGATAGCCCAACTGTAACGCGCTGCATGGTATCGTGGTTGCAAAGATGGACCTTGCCATGGACGTCGAAAGTGAAGTTGAGCATCATGCAGCCTATTGTGGATAGTTTGATTCATAACAACACGTCCTGTGGCTACACGAAAAGAATTATTCAACATAGTGGTGTTGTTGTCAGGTTTCCTCCGAGCCATAATCCGTAGGTAGCGGTCATTCACTGCAGCAGCAGCCCTTGGGCGGCCAGGGCGTGGCATTTCATCCACAGTTCCTATCTCTCTGTACATCCTCCATGTCCGAACAACATCGCTGACACACACAGTGGTTACGGTTACTACAAGCCACACCACAAGTTGGGAAACGGGGCCAAATTACTAGTAGTTTACTGTCGAGTTGAGATTTTCACACACAAATGTTTTATTCATATCTTACAGAAACTAGCAGTACGGCAATCAAAAACCTTCCAAAACACGCCGCTAACGGCAGTTAAGTAATTTATAACAATTCAACAGTTTAAAAAAATTTTAAAGAACGTTAATAAACAGGCTACTAAAGTAAATACAGAACTTCGTTAATAAAGGACGGTGAGTTAGTGAAGCTACCAACACCGCCATTAAAAAAAATCAAACGTCTCAGCAAACACACGATTAATGGCAATAAAGGAATGGAGGAATTTAAAAAGTTTTTGAAGTAAATTGTCCTGGAATATCATTAGAACATAACAGATATGACGTATCCATGTAAGGCGGCCACAAAACACCCTCTCAGGGATGCTCAGGCTAGGCAGAATACTGACCAATTTAAAATACGCCCGTAAACACAACTGCCACTCTCAGGCTGGTCATTGCACCAACTTTAGCCAGCGAAAACGTGTAATAAGATGGCATAATTTGCTGACAGAATTAGAGCTAACCTCGTGCAAGGAAACATTACACAACACCGTCCTGAATGAGCGACCACATGATCAATCAACAAGAAGCATTAATTTACTCATAACACACGAGAGAATAGCGAAACACTTAAACTGCCAAAACTACACCTCCCATCGGGCAGTAACGATTGGAGGAGGAAAGATCACTGTCTTCAATTACACCGGTGCCGGGGACAGGAAACCCGATCGCTGGAGGCCACAAGGCAGAAGAGACACTGGTTACGCAAACTTATTACTTAGTGATTAAACCTTCCACTAACTTAACTTGCAATTATGCTCGAACAGGCAGTACACGACCTCCGATGGCAAGGATCCACACATCCGAAAGCGCACGCGTTGCCAGTGTACCCAACACGCCACAGTCACGCGACAACACGCTCTGCCACCGGAGTTCACGTCTTGTCTGCAACGTTGAGGGGTACTGACCTCTCCTTCATTCTAGATGTCTTCTTCTTAAACTCCAGTGTTGCAACGGAGGACTTGAAGAAGCTTGTTAACGTCTCACCAAGGTGAAATGAAGAGCAACTACTCGTGGGGCGATTCTGTGTATAACCGACCCGCGGGGAGCTCTTCCGTCAACTCGACCCGACGCTACTCACAACCGACATACATCACGTGGCGACTCGGTACAACCGACCACGCCTGGTCCGCGCTGGCGAGCCACTTTCCCTCCCTTGTCCACCAGACTCTCTGAGCGCACCACCCTTACTTCCGTGCCGCCACACGAAGTTACCACCGGTCAAAGATCTGACTTCCTCCATAGCAGTTTCCCGGAAGCAAAACGCAGATATCGATAGCAGAGGGAAAAGACAACCAAGCAGCCACTTAATGACAGACAACATACCAACCAAACATGTCAGGGGAAGAAAAGGAAAACCATTGCAATTTAAACACAAGGTGTAGCACGCGTTGATACACAGCTCAACCTCCTCCCCTCAAACTATAACCCGGGGGGTGATATCCCGAAATAAACTAACTAGCAGCTTCTAAAAGGCACAAGACAATGGCCGCTAAAGGCCGCAAGCGATACACTCGTTCGGACCCACCCCTGCAGAGGAAACATGCCCTCACCCTACTTCGACATCCCTGCCCCGGGACGGGACCGACCTAAGACCGACAAGACGACCAACTCACAGCCACTGCTAAGCCAGCAACGAAAAATAGCGAGATACCCTCTCGGGCTTCAACCATGCAGAGGAAACATGCCACAGGCAATCCGACATCTCTACACAGTAGAAGGCACCGAGCTAAGCCTCACAAGATGACCAAGGTTGAAGGGACTATTCGAAGCTGACAACCAATGAGCTACCAGAAGTTTAAGACCTAGCGACGTACCCTCTCGGGCTTCAACCATGCAGAGGAAGCATGCCACAGGCAATCCGACATCTCTACACAGTAGAAGGCACCGAGCTAAGCCTCACAAGATGACCAAGGTTGAAGGGACTATTCGAAGCTGACAACCAATGCTTTAAAACCAAAAGGTAATGCCTGAACTTCACTGATTATGTTGTTCGAGCCGAACCAACAACCAAAAGAAATCTTCTACTTGTTCAAGATGATCTATACGTCACTCCCTGATATCCTTCAAATACATGATCGGATTAGGTAACTTGGAATACGCCGCCTGTCCGGCACTCACAGAGTCACAACCACCCTCACGACTCATCCCATCGCGGAACTAATTCCTCTCTTCCCTCAAGGAGTCCCTTTCTTAGTTCCAAACAAGCAAGTTCAAGTTGCAATGCACTTATTCTCTCCTGCAACCCCATACGACTGCTTATCTGAGCCACTTAATTCAACTGACCCTAAGTCACGTACCCGATTACCGAGGTGAGCTAACTGCTCCCGCACTCTATCTACTTGCCTACGACTAGGCTGAGCATCCTCTAAGAAGGATATAGTACCTCTGAGACGATCAACCGCCTGACCCAAGAATTTTGCTGCCGCCTTACACTCACCAATCACTTCCGGCGTGCCGTGTCCGCCGCTCGTGGTCTCGCGGTAGCGTTCTCGCTTCCCGAGCACGGGGTCCCGGGTTCGATTCCCGGCGGGGTCAGGGATTTTCACCTGCCTCGAGATGACTGGGTGTTTGTGTTGTCCTCATCATTTCATCATCATCCAGAAAAGTGGCGAAATTGGACTGAGCAAAGGTTGGGAAATTGTACGGGCGCTGATAACCACGCAGTTGAGCGCCCAACAAACCAAACATCATCATCATCGTCACTTCCGGCGTAACGACCACCGGAGACTAAAGTGCAGACAGTAAACGCGCTGCCAGCTCCGACACACTTCCTTCCGTGGGCTGCTGGCGGATGGCCAATTCATACAACAAATGTTCCCTCTCCAACAAGTTTTTTCCAGGGCACTTTCGAGGTTCCATAATTACTAGGACGCTGAAACAGAACAAACTAATCAGCTAATACACCACACAAAGAAATCAGACAGTGAAACAATTTCTCGAACTCGACAGTAAGCAACTGACTAAGAGATCGTAACAATGCTCTGCTACCAGAGCTGACACACACAGTGGTTACGGTTACTACAAGCCACACCACAAGTTGGGAAACGGGGTCAAATTTCTAGTAGTTCACTGTCGAGTTGAGATTTTCACACACAAATGTTTTATTCATATCTTACAGAAACTAGCAGTACGGAAATCAACAACCTTTCAAAACACGCCTCTAACTTCAGTCAAGTAATTTACAGCAATGCAACAGTTTAAAATTCTTTACAGCAATACAACAGTTAAAAAATTTTTTTTTAAAGAACACAGAAGCTAACAGTACAGCAATAAACAACCTTTCAGAACACGCCGCTAACGGCAATCCAGTAATTTATAGCAACACCAGAATTTATAAATTTATTAAAAAAACACACACACACGCAAGCTAGCAGTACGGCAATAACAGCCTTTCAAAACACGCTGCTAACGGCAATTAAGTAATTTATAGCAATTCAACAGTTTAAAAAATTTTTTAAGAACATTAGTAAACAGGCTACTAAAGTAAATACAGACCTTTGTTAATAAAGTACCGATATTAAAAAAAATCAAAGGTCTCAGCAAACACACGACTAATGGCAATACAGGAATGGAGGAATTTAAAAAGTTTTTAAAGTAAATTGTTCTGGAATATCATTAGAACATAACAGACATGACGGACCCGTGTAAGGCGGCCACAAAACACCCTCTCAGGGATGCTCAGGCTAGGCAGAATGCTGAACAATTTAAATACGCCCGTAAACACAATTTCCACTCTCAGGCTGGTCATTGCACCGACTTTAGCCAGATAAAACTTGTAATAAGATGGCTTAACTTGCTGACAGAATTAGAGCTAACCTCGTGCAAGGAAACTTTACACCACACCGTCCTGAATGAGCGACCACATGATCAACCAACTAGAAGCATGAATTTACTCATAACACGACAGAAAAGCGAAACAATTAAGCTGCCTAAACTACACCTCCCTATCAGGCAGCAACGAGAGGAGGAGGAAAGATCACTGTCTTCAATTACACCGGTGCCGGGGACAGGAAACCCGATCGCCGGAGGCCACAAGGCAGAAGAGACACTGGTTACGCAAACTTATTACTTAATGATTAAACCTTCCACTAACTTAACTTGCAATTATGCTCGAACAGGCAGTACACGACCTCCGATGGCAAGGATCCACACATCCGAAAGCGCACGCGTTGCCAGTATACCCAAAACGCCACAGTCACGCGACAATACGCTCTGCCACCGGAGGTCACATACAGTGACTGTGGAAGAGAGGGGATACAATGCTAGCGGGGAAGACCGTGAAAGAGAAAGAGAGATGGATGAAGACAAGAGCTGTGGGAGCCAAAGAGAGAGGAGATATTGATGGATAGTGAGAGACACCGTCAGTAAAAGAGAAAGAGAGATGGATGGAGATAGAAGTAGTGGGGACAAAAAACAAGTAGCCAATACAAATGAAAAATACGGATGAATACAGACAGACATAGGCTTGAGTGCTCAAGACCCTCCGAGACCGGCGAACTGAAACACATAGATATAGTGGAGGACGCATTTTGGGCCGAAATTTTAAACACATGTATGATGGGATACACAAGAGAAACTGAACTAATTTTTTGATGGGCAGAACTTTTGTAGTACCGTGTTCTGCCAATAGGAGCGCGTAGAGCAAACATTCCAGTCAGTAAGCCGAGTGCTGTCGCTGAACGACAGGACTAGTTTCGGCAGAATTTATTTCTTTGACTGTGGTTTTTGCAATGGTTGACTTTCGCGAACAGCGTTAAGACAGTGAAATTCTGCTTTTTACTCGAAAAATGTGAAACAGAAACTGTTTAAATGTTAAAAAAAAGTGCCGCCCGCGGTGTCCGAGTGGCTCTAGGCCCTTCAGTCCGGAACCGCACGACTTCTACGGTCGCAGGTTCGAATCCTGCCTCGGGCATGGATGTGTGTGATGTCCTTAGGTTAGTTATGTTTAAGTAGTTCTAAATTCTAGGGGACTGATGACCTCAGATGTTAAGTCCCATAGTGCTCAGAGCCATTTGAACCATTATTTTGGTTAAAAAAAAAGGGCGTAAAAGTAGCATGCTATTGGGAAAACTCAAGTGTTGGAACGGTTTTCCAGTTTCAAAAATGCTGAAACGTCAGTTGGTGAAAAATTCCTTCTGGTCGTACTTCCACGCCCCGAACATATGAAAATTTGGAAAACATTCGTGCAGTCATCAATTAAGACGGAAGACGGACCACTAAAGTAATTGTGAAGCGCAGTGCAATGCAGTCAACAGTGACAGAAATTCGGGAATGAAAAGGATGTCTGCCAAATTGATGCCACTACTGCTAACTGCTGCACAAAAACGAGGTAGCGTGGAAGCGTGCTAGGCTTTGAAAGAAGAGTCCCTAAATCATCCCAATATTTTTCAAAAATTGTCAGAGGTGACGAAACTTGATCGTATGCTTATGGTCCTGAATCAAAACAGCAATCAGACCAGTGGACGGCTTTAAGTTCGTCTCGTCCCAAGAATGCTCGTTCGGTAAAATCAATCAAACATTAAAACAATGCTATTTTTTTTAATGTGTTCCGCTGTGTCAGACATGGCTGGTTCCTCCATTATAACACTGCCTCTGCTCACTCAGCCCTCTCCATACGACAATTCTTGACCTAAAATGGTATGACTCCTGTTCTTCACCTCCCCATATTCACCTGATCTTGCCCCTTGAGACCATTTATTTTGTTTCCTAGAAAACAAGCAGCCATGAAGGGAAAGTGTTTTGGTGTTGTTGCTGAGGTAAGAACAAAAGCAACGGGGCCCTCTCAAGCATCACAAAAGGTGAATATAAACAATGTTTTAAAAAATGAATAAAAGATTAGACGAGTGTATTAGTAAAAGTGGAGAGAACTTTGTGCTTAAAATGTGAATAAATAACTTAAAAAAGGTCAATTTCTTTTGGCACCACATCATGTAAGAATTTTTGAGCTACTTGCTTATGGTGGAGACAAATGTAGTGGAAAAGAAATACAAAAGGAGACAGTGTAAGTGAGAGAGGGGTGGCAGTGGCGTATAGTGTAAAGGACAAAGTGGGAGAGAGAAATATATGGACTGGTTAATTGAGAGGAAGATGTTGAGTATGAAGGTTTAACTACGAAGAGAGGCTGCACAAAATGATTTAGAGTGTTCTGTGTTAAAAGAACGCGAATATGTTCGCATATCAAAATTTTGGATGAGGAAGGCGAACTGAGGGCTGAGGCAGCTGGTTCTCCACTTTGCTGTCGGGTATTGTCACCGGAACAGTATCGAGAAGGGCTGTTCTGACTAATGCACGATTATAATAATTAACACGTTAATAATAATAATGGTAAAAGTTGAAGATGACCCCTACAAGCAAAAAGAAACATATACAAGGCAGTTATGTAATAATGTATTGATACGCTAATGTTTACATATAACCAAATAGATGTGCAGAGTCGTCTATCATAAGAAAACCTGTATATTGGTTCACTGATGCTGTCATACAGTGGGGTGTACGTGTTATTGTAAGGTTAGAATTTTATCCTTCAGTGTAATTTTTCTGAGGTCTGGTTCAAAAATGGTTCAAATGGCTCTGAGCACTATGAGACTTAACATCTATGGTCATCAATCCCCTAGAACTTAGAACTACTTAAACCTAACTAACCTAAGGACATCAAACAACACCCAGTCATCACGAGGTAGAGAAAATCCCTGACCCCGCCGTGAATCGAACCCGGGAACCAGGGCGTGGGAAGCGAGAACGCTACCGCACGACCACGAGCTGCGGACAAGTCTGGTTCACTGATGTTGTCATACAGTCGGGTCTATGTGATATTGTTAAGTAAGAATTTTACCTTTTAGTGTAATTTTTCTGAGGTCCATTGCGTCGCCACTCCTTTCAGGTGTTATTGACGTGTTAGCCATAATCAAGGCCAATCGGACATTTTCGTCGCTAAGTCTTTTTGACTTCTAAATGACTTGGATTATTATATGTAAGGATTAATTAACATGATGTAAATATATAATTATACAGCATGTTATAAATATAGCAACAGAGGTGTTGAGCATAAGGGGAAACAACCACAGACGTACAGAAGAATGGTGGTCGGAGGAAATAGAGGTGGCAGTTAAAGAAGAGGGGAACACATTCAACTAGTGGTTGAATGTTAAAACAGAAGTAACAAGAACAATCTACAAGGACACCAAGAATGAAGTGATAAAAAAAGTAAGGACAGCGAAGAGTGGAGCATGGTAAACGATATGTGCTAATGTCAATAGCAAACTAGCATTAGGGAGAGAAAAAGACGGATGTTCTGCATTAAAAGGACTCCGACAAGAATCGGAAAACCAAAACCAGTCATACACTGATATTGCCAGAAGAATTGGAAAAATAATTCTGGAAGATATTAAATGATGGTAGAGAAGAGTAGCTGGAACAAGGAACGGTGGAAGAAAAGGAACAGGAAGAGAATGAGATCCCAATTTTAGAAAGCTAGATGAGTAAGGTATTAAGAACAAGGAAGAATAGTAATTCACCTGGACCAGGCAATATCAATCCGGAATTCTTAAAATATGGACATCAAAAATTGTGAAACTAATAACAACGTTATTCAATAAAATGTTAGTTGGAGATTCAATGCCCAAGGAAATGAAGCTGGGCTATTGAGCCGTGCAAGGCTCGTGTTCATGCCATTTATTGTTTGTCGTCTTTATTACTGTACTTCCGCCTCGTTTTCTTATTCCATGAGTGGCAGCAGCAGCAGCGCGTATCGATAAGAGCATTCTCGTACCATCTCTGGAGCGACCGATAGTATTTCCGGGTGGCCGTGTGTCTGACTAGGAGTTCGGGACGGACAGGCAGTGCAGTCGGGACGCAGCAGCAGTGGAGTCGGGGACGGAGCGGCGGTGAGGCGCCGACAGCCAGTGCTCGCCGCCCGCTGGCTACACACGTGAACTGTGCGACGGAGGGAGACAGGAGCGGGACGACCGTTGGTTGGTCTTCGGTTGGTCCTCTCATCGGCCGAAGTATATTTGGTCCTTCACCGTTTCCGGGCCTGGGCAGTTGGTCGGTTGGCGTGGAGCAGCGAGGAAATCTCCAGTGCGTATAGTTTGGCCGGGGCCGGTGTCGGCGTCCACGATCGGTCAAGTATGAGGGTCTGTTCCCATTGCTATGAGGACGGTGGCTCACCGATACCGGACACGAAAAGAGAAGATAAGAAACATTCGATTTAGTAAAGAGAATGGAAGTAAGAGAAAGAACACATTACGTGATGTATAGAGGAAGCTTGCAATGGTGCGGGTACATAAGGAGAACAGAGGGTGCCAGAATATCGAAAATCATCCTGGAGTGGGAACAGAAGGGAAAGAAGAGACCACCTGGCTCCAAAATGCACAATTAACATTGAGAAGACTTGGCGCAGTGAAAGAACATATGCAAGATCGAAATACCTGGAGGATCATCCTAAGGAAATAAATTAAGATATTACGTAAGAGATGTAATAATTTCCGGGTATTTATTATGTTGGAGAAAAACCTTTGTACGGAGAAAAATTTCAATAAAAAATTAATTATCACCCAAACATTTGTACACCTCATGCTATATATTTTGCATCTCATTTACACAAATCCTGCTTCATTATCACGTAAAAACCAAGAATTTTGCTCAGTTCACACATTCGCTAGAACAAAAAAGGATCGTAAAGATTCACTTTTTCTTTTCTAGTCACGTTTCTCTGACATTTTTAATTAGTAAATTGCTTGTTTTACAAAATCGCAGTTATATTATTCCAATAAATACGTGCTTCCACCTACTATGTACTGTCACATGGTGCATGGTGACCTGTAGCAAGTATACAATTGGTGTCATATTTTGTTACCTTCATTTAAACGCAACAATTTCTATATGATGCTGGAAGTGACTGAATATTTGAAACAAGTACTTGTAACTTATCAAAGTATGTCTCACGTAACAAACTGAATATTCACTATCACAAAAGAACTCTTCTTTTTACGTAATATACGGACTTGAGATTGCCATGACCATTTGGTAAGTCTATTCTGGCAATAATTTCTACTGTACGAAATTATTTTGACATATTACCTTAAGACTCACACATTTTGTGAAAATACTCAAACATTAACAGTACATGGATTAATATTTTTTATTATTAATAACATTCTAAACTCTTTACCCCTTAATGTCATTTTATTTTTATAGTGGACCACTTCTAAGGTCCATAGTTAAGAGATTACACCACTTTCTATGTTTTTTGAAACATTTGATTGACATGTACCACTGAGTGCTTAGAAAATTTGGAAATTGTGGTTTACTGACGTGCCCCGTCTCCTGGAAGTTACTGCAGTAAGAAGAGCAACAAAACCTTGCACAGATTGCTCAAAATACGAACTCTACTTCCAGCAGGATCAATCATCTGAAAGTGATGAAGTGTGGAGGAAGCTTTTCTGCCAAAAGTCCCAGGCTTACAATTACAAATTTGGAAGAGAAAGTGGGTTGTATAATACTGACTCGTTCAAAATTTTTATATCTCCTAGAGATGAGAAATAAATGATATCTTCAATGTAGTATCTACAGTGGTAGTAAGACGACTCTGTACCGCTGTTTAAAGTTGCTAACCCTTCCTTTCTCAGTTAATGACAATACACAGTTATATTCATACCAGTATCCAAACAGATATTACTCCTAACCCATCAACCAACGGATTGTACAAGATGCAGCACTCTGGAAGATGCAACAGTTTTCAACATATATCCAAAAACTGCCGAAATGAAACCAAATGCACAGAATGCCGTGGGTCTCACCTGATCTATAACTGTGATGTAGACTCGAAAACAGAGGCCCTAAAAACCAGAAACTGCAATGGCGATCACTTTGCTACTCACACAAATTGCAAAGAAAGAGCAAAACAGGCTATCTCAGCCAACAAAACTGAAACAACTTAAGTACACTGATGAACTTATTGCACCCTCCGACCCTGACAGGGGGATTGCAACCAAACGGAAAATTTTCTGCGCACCTACACTGAAACCTTTCTCGACAGGCTACTGGAAAGAAAGACGCTTGTAATGAACAGAATAAAAAGAACTACAAGACAGTTCGTACATAGTGATCTGCAGATCACACATGCCTGCAACAACTTCCACATCTGTGTTAGCAAGTCGACAGATATGAAGGTCTGGCCAACCACGGGGCACCAGAAACCAAGTATAGTTCTTTACATTCGTGTCTGAACTAGATATTCCGACTATTTGTTTTGTAAAGGCCAAGGATATCTGCTCTTATATGGGATTTCTTTAAAACATAATAAGGGAAGAAGATATTACAAATATTGACGTTGCTACAACCGATGCAATGGCAAAGAAATCCGTCTTCAGTCCGTCTGTCAGAAACTCAGTCAACCAGAAACGGGCCGTGCCAGATGCTCAAATGAATGCATTGCCATTTTTCGTATACAACACGTAGCTGAAACGTGACTCATACTGCTGGAAAATCTCAGTATGTACGAAAAATCTCAGAAAGGCACAAGAGGACACTCATTCTTGGAACAATATATGCATCTGCTACCAAAGAGCTACCGATAGATCTCAGTCAGTCAATTCGCCCAGCTAGGACTGCTGTAGATTTCAATGCTAGATCCACATTATTTGATGTCAAATCAATCAACAAAAATGAAGATCATCTTGTAGCTCAAATGGTTCAAATGGCTCTAAGCACTATGGTACTTAACATCTGAGGTCATCAGTCCCCTAGACTAAGAACCACGTAAACCTAACTAATCTAAGGATATTAAACACATCCATGCCCGAGGCAGGATTCGAACCTGCGACCGCAGCAGCAGCGCGGTTCCGGCCTGAAGCGCCTAGAACCGCTGGCATCTTGTAGAAACTTTGAGAGATAATCTTGTCAGACTCAGAAATAATTCTCCGACTTTTATCAGTCACTGTGTCACCTTCCTCTTAGATCACGTAATGTGTACGTCTGTAAACCCTCGTTGTCAGTTTTACAAAGACCTCGTCGCTACTGTTGGGAGGCCGAGTTGCCACTGCTGTAACGGTAGGCCGAGTTTATGAATTGGTGAAACGGGGTGGAACAGCCAGACAATATCTCTCTGCCACTATTACACAGCTATGCTCCAGGGATAGGTAACAAGACAGTGTAATACCCACGTAATACCCACGTAATATTCACAACATTGTATGTGAAATGTGACTGAACTTTCATCTTATTCACGTAATACTAATAAAAATGACTTCATCGTTAGTAAAATAATAAATAATTATTGTCAACTACATGGTTTAATATTTCGTAAAATACTGTATCTCAGACAAATCCCATGTAAAAAGATAATGAAAATCTCAATATTTTGTTGTTTATGATTTTGTAGAAAAATCCTTCTTCTTGTTCGCACTGTTGTACTGATAGGATGTGATTGATGTCCCGTAACACAGAGGTCTGTAAAAAACTGAATTATGTTACTAATCAATATTTGAAAACACAGTTTATGTGTTATTGAAATGAATCTTCTTTGTTTGGAGTTGGATTTCATTGTAATTCTCGTCCTATATAAATGTTAAGTTTTATGCTCAGCTACAAAAGAGGGCATCCATTAGCGCTACCAAGTCTACACCAGCGCCGTGGATATAGAAATCGCCCTTTGCTTTAGATCGTGTAAAAATGATAATTTTGTTGTGTGCTTTAATCTTGACAAGTAGAGATTTTAATCTTCACAACTACAGATTTTAGTTAAGTATTTTAGAGATAAAAGTAAAACAGAAAACTCTACTTAATACAGTATGTTTATATGTAATGTAACAAATGTACCAGACGCCACCTGTCGGTAATAGTTTTATAATTTAAATGACGTGCATTCTGCTAACCAATTTTATGTGACGCAGCATGTGAAGGTTTCTGTGTGTGGACGGGCTACTCCTGTAACCGAAATTGCAGGTACGTTCTGGCACATTTGATGTTGATTGGGTAGGATAAGAAAGAGGTCTGCATTTGTGAAACATCAAATCAGTATCATTATCATTTCAGATCAGAAGATGGTTCTAGAGGAATCGAAACCGGTCAAGTGAATAAACCCTTTTGCAATCAAGACGGATTATAAGTAACATTGTATAACCAGTGATTGCGGTATCCTATCAGACATTATGTCTGTTTTTGCAAAACTTGTTGTAAGAACTAGAGGTACAAGTCACATAAAAAGTGAAAGAAAAATAAAGCTATCATTGACTCAAGAAATTTGAATGCGAAATATTTCAGATTAGAATGTTTAAGCACAAAACTTAAACTCAACAAGTACTGAAAAAACAGATGACAATTACAATCATCAGCTAGTTCAAGCATTACAGTCTCCTTCTGAAAAAAGTGCGCCCAAGAAGAAAGTAATTGAGCACAGAGAAAGACTTCCGTCAAATATATTAAACAAAATCAAAGAAGAAAAGAAACTCTACTGACAAAACACCAACCAGACGAACCTGTTTAAGCTGAATTAACAGGCTTAAAGATCAAACTGGAACAGAAATTCATCAATTCAGAGCCAATTGATGGGCAAGGCAAACACAAGTATTAGATCCTCAAAATACCCATAAAAATGATGTATGGAGCACAACATTTGTGAGAAACCGGCCTTAATAATAAATGATAACTTCATTTCAGACGATCGTGAGAAAGCAGAAGTGTTTCCGAATGAATTTGAAAAAATCCACGATCACCGAGAAGATGCAGAGTTGCTACTCCAAAATTCGAGCTCACACGCTAATAATCCGCTACTTCGCGAAATAACGGTATCTGGGAAAGCGTCTGTGACCTTAAGTGGTAGAAACGCAACCTATGGGAATGACGGTAGAGGAAAATAACATCTTACACTATTCCACCATAAGGCTAGCTTACACTTTAACATTTTTGTTCAACGCCGCCTTGAAACAGAACAGTCCCTGGGCAATGATAGAAAGTTAATACCAGGAAGAATCTTTAACGTGACAAACCAAAAAACTGTTCCAACTGGTACAGACTCATTCTCACGCTCTCTGTGATTTCCAAAATCTTGAAACAATTATCAACCACATCTCACATTCTGTGTGGTGTCTGTTTGTTCTAAGTCGTGTCTCCCTACCACTTTCGCGCAACGACTCTCTGAGCGTGTTTTTTAGGGAATTGACTAGTTTGAACCTGGGACCTGTTGCTGCTAAGGAGACGCCAGACCACACATGAGATGAAGAGTTCAGAAGAGTTCAGTGAGACTAGCGATGATATAATCAAATACTTAATGATTTCAGCGTCAGCTCCACTGCACTCCCTGTAAAAGAATCTTAATACTAACTAAATTTAGTGGAAGGGGTTCAAGGCTTTCCTATTTATAGTTAGCGGGTAAAATAACGTCGAAAAATCAGTTAAGTTTACCATTGGAAATTTTATTATACTCACAAAACATTGTTTATAAATTGCACTATTGATAAAAGGAAATGTTTTTAATACAGGATGATAAAAACCAACTGCGTTCAACAAAAATGTGAACGAATATTCCCTGAATGGGTTTCCAAGCTCTATAATGGATCGAAGGATGACCTATGCCATATCACATCGATAATCTAGATTTATGTTAAGTTTCATAAAAGAGAAAACTATCAAAATGGTCTACAGTGACCCTCAATTATCTTTAATTACTTATTTAACTTGTCTTAAATTACACTGGCTGATGTGGCTTCTCAATAATTATGTAAAAGAAAAATAATCACGTTTCAGATTTCAACTTACGTAGCAAATGTGAATACCATGTGAATACACTATTATTACGCAAAAAAGGGGTGTAACGGATGAGACTTCTGCAGTTTTGAGTGAAGCTTTATGCGCTGTTATGTGGCATCGCGTGCGTTCATTACCTTGTCGTTGGTTAGGCAGCGTCACGGGGCAGCGGGCTGCACAGCTCCATACAGCTCGCCGTCTCGGAAGCAACTCTCTCCTAACTTCTCCTCACTACAATTTACCAAAGTTGGTTTAAAAAAAACTATCTGGCTGTGTTTTCATCTGACCAGTCAGGGTCTCAATGTTAACCTTAAGCTCCGCCTACAAAAATTCTGTCTGTCCAATGAGAAACGTTATACTTTTCGTGGTGGGGCAATGTTTTTAACGTTTGCAACGTAACAGAGACGCGAAAAAGTCTCACGATAAAACTTGCAGCTGGTGTGGCCCTTTTAGTGTTATCGTAAGATCTGTACTGTTCTTCTGGAGGGCTCTATCTTTTAACATGGGGTGGGGGGTGGACCTGGCGATTGCCTGGCGACGTGGGTGTCCGTCCCTTATCTTAGGGCCTTCTAGCTTCACACGGTTCTGCTCTCGGCTTCTGTTCTCGTTTCTCCCCTCGGAACTGCGTCTGTTTCACGGTGGGAAGGTATGACATGCATTTAGGCATTCTTGTGTTAGTCTGTGGTACTCCGTTTGCTCACTCGTAGTCGTATTACTTTGGTTAATTTAATGTCACGATTCATTCGGAGCTATGTGACATACTGCTGGATTTGCTTATCATGTCAGGGTTTTCATGGAAGGTGCTGGATTTACCTGACACCTTACACACAGACTACAACAATTTGCGGAATACAACACTGTAATCCCAGCTGTAAAAGACTAACTCAGAAACAATGAAAGCACAGCTAACCCAACTCTAAGAATAACCGGGAAAGCAGCAGAAGCATGCAACGTGCCAGATGCCACCGCAGTACTCTTCTTGGACATCGAACGCATCTTTGATAGGGTATTGCATATTGGGATAATGTTTAAAATGTTACGTTTCGACTACTCATGTGAAATCGTGTAATTAATAGAGCAAAACTTATCTGCGACAGGAAAGTACACGTCAGAGCAAGCGGCCTGAGAAATCAGTACCCAGAGGAACCACCTCTGGCTGTAGTAACGGCCTTGATACGTCTGGGAATTGAGTCAAACAGAGATTGGATGGCGTGTACGGGTACAGCTGCCCATGCAGCTCCAACACGATACCACAGTTCATCAAGAGTAGTGACTGGCGTATTGTGACGAGCCGGTTGCTCGGTCACCATTGACCAGACGTTTTCAGTTGGTGAAAGATCTGGAGCATGTGCTGGCCACGGCAGTAGTCGAAAATTTTCTGTATTCAGAAAGGCGCGTACAGGACCAGCAACATGCGGTAGGGCGTTATCCTGCTGAAATGTAGGGTTTCGCAGGGATCGAATGAAGGGTAGAGCCACGGGTCGTAACACATCTCAAATGTAACGTCCACTGTTCAAAGTGCCGTCAATGCGAACGAGAGGTGACCGAGACGTGTAATCAATGGCACCCCATACCATCACGCCGGGTGATACGACAGTATGGCGATGACGAATATACGCTTCCAACATGCGTTTACCGCGATGTCAACAAACACGGATGCGACCATCATGATGCTGTAAACAGAACCTGGATTCATCCGAAAAAAATGACGTTTTGCCATTCGTGCACCCAGGTTCGTCGTTGAGTACACCATCGCAAGCGTTCCTGTCTGTGATGCACCGTCAAGGGTAACCGCAGTCATGGTCTCCGAGCTGATAGTCCATGCTTCTGCAAACGTCGTCGAACTGTTCGTGCCGATGGTTGTTGTCTTGCAAACGTCCCCATCTGTTGACTCAGGGATCGAGACGTGGCTGCACGATCCGTTACAGTTATGCGGATAAGATGCCTTATATCTCGACTGCTAGTGATACGAGGCCGTTGGGATCCAGCACGGCGTTCCGTATTACCCTCCTAAACCCTCCGATTCCATATTCTGCTAACCGTCATTGGATATCGAACGACGCGAGCAGCAACGTCGCGATACGATAAACCGCAATCGCGATAGGCTACAATCCGACCTTTATCAAAGTCGGAAATGTGATGGTACGCATTTCTCCTCCTTACTCGACGCATCACAGCAACATTTCACCAGGCAACACCGTTCAACTGCTGTTTGTGTATGAGAAATCGGTTGGAAACTTTCCTCATGTCAGCACGTTGTAGGTGTCGGCACCGGCGCCAACCTTGTGTGAATGCTCTGAAAAGCTTATCATTTGCATATCACAGCATATTCTTCTTGTTGGTTAAATTTCGCGTCTGTAGCACGTCATCGTCGTGGTGTAGCAATTTTAATAACCAGAAGTGTATTTCACATGAAAGGCATGGTACTTCAGGGAGCAGTCACTTCTCCACTATTACAGAAAACATGTACAACTGTCATGCACAGTAGCTTTATTTGGAGATAATTCTGCATATTTGTGTCACTCCCAACTTGTAACAGAATAAACGAACGGTCAACGATTGTATAACCAGACTGGAATCTTGGCTGAGTAAGTAGACGATAAGACCTAATCCCGCAAAAGGCCATTTGATATTGTTCAGACACCGACACCTCGTTAATTTGAACTACAGAAACCACGCGTGCTACCCATTCTATTCGAGGTCAAGGAAACATCCCACAAGCACGTAAAATTCCTTGGAATTCACATAGACAAACTTCAATGGAAAAAAAAGCGCAGCAGAAAAATTAAAAAAATAAACCTAGACTCAACTGGCCATGTGAAATATAAAAGAGTGGTGCGGAATGACCAGTTTCACTGTTAACATCCAAAACTTTCTTTCGCCCTTTATCTGGATATGGAATGCAACCATTAATGATATCACCCAGACAAACTAAGAACATCATGTCTACAGACAGGAGGACGCTGCGAAGAGCTGGATACCTAGCATACGACTTCCCTCTGACTCATTACATGAAACTCGCAACATAAAAGAAATACAGTATGGAGTCAAGGAGCAATACATTGTATGATGGTAGCCCAGAAAGTAACGCACCGCATTTTTTTTCTTCAACAATTCTTTATTGAACATAATTTGAATTATGCACACGAAAAGAAAGGTGTTTTATCTACACACCCTATTTTTCCACGTAATCTCCATCCCGTTCTATGGCCTTCCTCTTGCGCGAAGCAAGGGCGTGTATGCCCTATCGGTACACCGAGCGGGGTGGCGCAGTGGTTAGACTCTGGACTCGCATTCGGGAGGACGACGGTTCAATCCCGCGTCCGGCCATCCTGATTTAGGTTTTCCGTGATTTCCCTAAATCGCTCCAGGCAAATGCCGGGATGGTTCCTCTGAAAGGGCACGGCCGACTTCCTTCCCAATCCTTCCCTAATCCGATGAGACCGATGACCACGCTGTCTGGTCTCCTTCCCCAAATCAACCAACCAACCCTATCGGTACCAATCCTTCTCCTGGTGGCGGAGCCAGTGCTTCACTGTGTGAATCGTCTTCTCATCGTCGTCAAAATGTCTTCCACGAATGGCATCCTTTAATGGCCCAAACAAGTGGAAGTCCGAGGGGGCTAGGCTAAGGCTGTCAGGTGTGACAGCCGTGGATGGTCTCACCGACCGCTGCAAATCGTGGAGCTCCGCCGAACCGCCTTCTGATGACCTCACCCTCCGTTCCCAGCGACTAACTGTACTTCTGTCGACAGTCAGATGCTCCATAGGCTTGACACGAGCGTTAGCGAATATTCCCCACAGTTTTTTCTCTGCAGTGACAAATTCAATGACAGCACGTTGCCTGCAATGAACATCACCTACAGACGCCATTTTGAAACTCTCGTGAAGCTACGCTATGTCAGGAGTGGAGGAAACTTGGCGCGCTCACTCAGGAGACTTCAAATAATACATACATAACGTTTCACATTCGTAGCATTGTTTGCGGCCGAGAAAGAAATGCGGTGCATTACTTTCTGGGCAATCCTCGTATATGAATTCAACAGATTAATCGACGAAATCTCTCCTGCAGCACAAACCTAGGACCTTCAACTATCCATACTTCAAGTACATATACCGCCCTCACGTCGTTCCAGAATCTACATCACACATATTCCACCAGTCACTCTTAAACAATGAAGAAGTAAGGGAGTACTTCTTAGTTTAACTAGTCTAGTAGAATATGAGGTAATGTAGTACAAAAAAATATGAAATATAAGAAATAAATAGATAATATATAAGGTGAAGTCACAATGAAACTTGACATTATCATCAATGTATTACATCACAGAAAGTGACAGAATCAAAAGGCTATGACACAAGGAAAAAAATCTAGGGAGGTTTTCCCTAAAGAGTAAGGCAAATGCTGGGATGAAGTAACTACACTCCTGGAAATTGAAATAAGAACACCGTGAATTCATTGTCCCAGGAAGGGGAAACTTTATTGACACATTCCTGGGGTCATATACATCACATGATCACACTGACAGAACCACAGGCACATAGACACAGGCAACAGAGCATGCACAATGTCGGCACTAGTACAGTGTATATCCACCTTTCGCAGCAATGCAGGCTGCTATTCTCCCATGGAGACGATCGTAGAGATGCTGGATGTAGTCCTGCGGAACAGCTTGCCATGCCATTTCCACCTGGCGCCTCAGTTGGACCAGCGTTCGTGCTGGACGTGCAGACCGCGTGAGACGACGCTTCATCCAGTCCCAAACATGCTCAATGGGGGCCAGATGCGGAGATCTTGCTGGCCAAGGTAGTTGACTTACACCTTCTAGAGCACGTTGAATGGCACGGGATACATGCGGACGTGCATTGTCCTGTTGGAACTGCAAGTTCCCTTGCCGGTCTAGAAATGGTAGAACGATGGGTTCGATGATGGTTTGGATGTACCGTGCACTATTCAGTGTCCCCTCGACGATCACCAGTGGTGTACGGCCAGTGTAGGAGATCGCTCCCCACACCATGATGCCGGGTGTTGGCCCTGTGTGCCTCGGTCGTATGCAGTCCTGATTGTGGCGCTCACCTGCACGGCGCCAAACACGCATACGACCATCATTGGCACCAAGGCAGAAGCGACTCTCATCGCTGAAGACGACACGTCTTGTAACATTATGTGATTGTCTTATCATTTTAAATCATTCCACTAATCGAGCAGTCGCTCGGCAACAGCTACAGTTAGCAAATAATGTTGCGAGAATGTAAAAGGTGAACGACCTGTGACGTAACTTGTTTATTGTCGAAGCGCCGTCAGAGATGCAGTGAGTTATTGACTTTGAAAACCGCGGCGCGAAAAACGGACAGAAGAAGAACACTTTCATTCCATTTTTTTTTTTTTAGGTACGAGATATTCTCGATGAACAGTTACTCATTCTTCTCTTGTCTCTTGTGTCGGACGCGCATGTCTTGCCGCCGTATTATTATTGTCAAAATTAATATTGTTCTAGAGTAAAGTAATTGTGTAATACTAAAAGTGCCTAGCAGTGTATTTATTGTGCGACGTGTATGTGAAAACGTCAAAGGAATTGTTTTCATTAAGAGAAGTGCCAGTCAAAACGGCATCCATGTTAAATCCGTCATTGCAGTGTAAGTATGTCTATTACTTGCCATAAAGTCAGAGTTAAATGGAAATGGTGTATGGACTATTTATTTAATATAGAATCCATGTCTCACTCCTTCATGAAATTATTTAATTTTCTATATGTTTCTGCCAAATAGAGAGTTCACAGTCACGAATTCTTTCGTCGAGTTCGGACGGAAGTTGCATGCGGCGAAATATTTTCTCCGCGCCATATTCTACTGGTAAATGCATGATCAACTACGGTCCCTTAGGAAATTCATGTTGAGCTATCCAAAATAATTATATTTTGAATAGGCGTTTACTCTCCTCTGCACTGCAACTTCCGACTGATCAGACGATCCAACAAGAAACAGCCGCACACAGTCGGCGTTCGCAAATATGTTTCCACCGCTGATTATAGCTATATGTTACAGCACAAAAGTAACATATTGTTATAATTAGAGACTACGAACGGGGACATTTATAACTGTATGTTTATGTATACACATTACGTAAACATATCGTTATAGTCTCCATTCGTCCCTCCATTCACGCCTGTCGCGACACCACTGGAGGCGGGCTGCACGATGTTGGGGCGTGAGCGGAAGACGGCCTAACGGTGTGCGGGACCGTAGCTCAGCTTCATGGAGACGGTTGCGAATGGTCCTCGCCGATACCCCAGGAGCAACAGTGTCCCTAATTTGCTGGGAAGTGGCGGTGCGGTCCCCTACGGCACTACGTAGGATCCTACGGTCTTGGCGTGCATCCGTGCGTCGCTGCGGTCCGGTCCCAGGTCGACGGGCACGTGCACCTTCCGCCGACCACCGGCGACAACATCGATGTACTGTGGAGACCTCACGCCCCACGTGTTGAGCAATTCGGCGGTACGTCCACCCGGCCTCCCGCAAGCCCACTATACGACCTCGCTCAAAGTCCGTCAACTGCACATACGGTTCACGTCCACGCTGTCGCGGCATGCTACCAGTGTTAATGACTGCGATGGAGCTCCGTATGCCACGGCAAACTGGCTGACACTGACGGCGGCGGTGCACAAATGCTGCGCAGCTAGCGCCATTCGACGGCCAACACCGCGGTTCCTGGTGTGTCCGCTGTGCCGTGCGTGTGATCATTGCTTGTACAGCCCTCTCGCAGTGTCCGGAGCAAGTATGGTGGGTCTGACACACCGGTGTCAATGTGTTCTTTTTTCCATTTCCAGGAGTGTATTATATGAACATATCCCGACAGACGGATCCGCCAGTATAAAAGGAGGCGGGGGGGGGGGGGGGGGAGGGAGAGGGGAGGAGCATTGTGTTATCAGCAGAAAAGAGTAACAGTACAATGGGTCAATCAGGTGACCTCAATCACTGGATGTCACCTAAGTAACAGATTCATCAAGGACATTTCAAGCCTTCTAAAGCTGCCCAAGGTAATGTGACTGTCAAGTGTAAATGCGAAGAAACAGCCAGTTACAGCTAAGTCAAGCACAGACGGAAGGTTAGTTGAAAAAAGATCCATGAATTCAGAGGAATCACTCTTCACTTCCAAAGTGCCAATAGCGATCCAGCTACCACAACGACGGTAAGTCGGAAGTTAAAAGGAATGGCATACAATACACTGCACAATGATTGACTGGAAACGAGGGCTTAGGACCAATAAATCACACTACACCTGTCGCAAATCCGATGGACAGTTTATGGTCTGGGGAATATCTGCAAAACGTTACTGCTGTCATGTGTAATTACAAAAGTGAAGCACAGGGCAGGTGATGTTACGGCATGGGGGAGTTTCTCGTGGGTGGCGTGAAGTACTCTTACCGTACTTAATAAAACGCTAAATAACAAAGAAGATGAAATCACTGTGTATTGCGTACTGAACTTTTTCTCTTTTGGGTCCTTACTACCACCTCTCGAAGTATGGAATGCAGTAAGCCGGCAGCTGAAGAGATTCATAGTATCGAAGATGAAGAAGTGCTCTTACGTACATTGGGAAGCGTCTTAGAGTCCCTGTTATGCAGACTGTTTTGCTTGTATATATATTCCAAGTTAGTCGAAACAAATACTGTTCATAACGTGTTTCATGCAACGCGTAATATCGGTTTGTTGCCAGTTACAAACAATATGATTTTTAAAGCGAAATTTTACGCGCACTTTGGAGAGAGCTGTCCTATATTAGGGTAATGCGATATTACTTTTATCAGTACACACCAACACGAACATTAAAACACGTGAAATATCCAATTCTCCAGTAGTGACTTGTGCTGCCCCCTCTCCCCGCCTACCCCCCTCCGCACAAGCTGACTCCTGCTGCTGTGCACCAGCGTTACTCAGTCCCTGCCGGAATACTTGTTGTTCCTCTTGTTTTAATGTTCCTGTTAATATATATTACTAAACCGAATATCGCATTACACTTATTTGGGACAGATCTATCGAATGGGCACGTCACATTCCTCTTTAAAAATCCTTTTGTTTGTACTGGGACGCAAACTGACGCTTTCTGTCAACACTGGGCGCAGATTGAAAGAAGTGATGAGCATTTGTTTGGACTGACTGCACCTGTATGTTGCTATAAGAAAGGTACAAATACCTGCCGAAACAAGGGAGGAAACTGGCCTGGCGACTCTTAGCCGAGACACCCTATACATATACATAGGGGGTAAGAGGCATAGGTGCAGATGCGTTTTACGTGGTACCTTAATATGTATACACATCATTATGCTGGTTGTTTTTTTCTCAGCGTTAAACAGCACTCTCGCACAGACGTCACACACAGAGACGTCACAAACCTTACTACCTGATATTTTCTGCTCGTTATAACTGCACCACGAGACGTCACAAGCCTTACTACCTGATATTTTCTGCTCGTCATAACTGCACCACGGACTGCGCTTGTCAGTGTAGACTACCCGCTTTGTGTCCACGCGTCCACACATCAACATCGGACCAACTGCCCAAGCGAAAGTAAGCACTAATACTTGCTGTTGCCTCATGTACTCGGATGTATTACCCAATTAAACATATGACAAATAGTACCTATGATTTGAAAATCATATAAATACTAATGTAATGTTGTTCAGTACACTGTCAACCTTCACCAATACAAATATCTGTACGTATATCCATTACACCCCGTGCATACACTGCAAAAGTATCCACATTACGTTTCGTATACGAGCTGTGATAATTTATTGCACTTAAAGACTGAAAAAGTAATATTGGTAAAGCATGAAAATGAACTACTGGTTCAATTTTTCTGCGAATAATTCTTGTTAAAAATGAAATGTAAAAACATGTATATCGGTAGATGCTGACTGGATGTGCCGATATCGTCTTTCTTGGTCATGGGCATGTGATATTTCGCACCACTCTAGTGTGGGAAAGACAAAACGTTTACATGTCTTTACTGTCAGACAGACACTGTTCTATAGCATAATATATATGTATGTTACTATAGGCTGCTTAAAAAAGATGTGTATTTCATCAACACGTCGCAGTGGCTGCAATGTTAAGGACCACGCCGAGATGAAAATACCTGCTACGAAGCGGTTGTAGATGTTCCGTGCCAGAAGCCGTTGTCATAGAAAGGTGCCAACTTCCTCAGAATAAATATCATGATAACAATGAAATTGATAACAATGAATTTGTGAATTATACGACGAATTATACTCACGTTATGGTTCAGATCGTATTATACACTCCTGGAAATGGAAAAAAGAACACATTGACACCGGTGTGTCAGACCCACCATACTTGCTCCGGACACTGCGAGAGGGCTGTACAAGCAATGATCACACGCACGGCACAGCGGACACGCCAGGAATCGCGGTGTTGGCCGTCGAATGGCGCTAGCTGCGCAGCATTTGTGCACCGCCGCCGTCAGTGTCAGCCAGTTTGCCGTGGCATACGGAGCTTCATCGCAGTCTTTAACACTGGTAGCATGCCGTGACAGCGTGGACGTGAACCGTATGTGCAGTTGACGGACTTTGAGCGAGGGCGTATAGTGGGCATGCGGGAGGCCGGGTGGACGTACCGCCGAATTGCTCAACACGTGGGGCGTGAGGTCTCCACAGTACGTCGATGTTGTCGCCAGTGGTCGGCGGAAGGTGCACGTGCCCGTCGACCTGGGACCGGACCGCAGCGACGCACGGATGCACGCCAAGACCGTAGGATCCTACGCAGTGCCGTAGGGGACCGCACCGCCACTTCCCAGCAAATTAGGGACACTGTTGCTCCTGGGGTATCGGCGAGGACCATTCGCAACCATCTCCATGAAGCTGGGCTACGGTCCCGCACACCGTTAGGCCGTCTTCCGCTCACGCCCCAACATTGTGCAGCCCGCCTCCAGTGGTGTCGCGACAGGCGTGAATGGAGGGACGAATGGAGACGTGTCGTCTTCAGCGATGAGAGTCGCTTCTGCCTTGGTGCCAATGATGGTCGTATGCGTGATTGGCGCCGTGCAGGTGAGCGCCACAATCAGGACTGCATACGACCGAGGCACACAGGGCCAACACCCGGCATCATGGTGTGGGGAGCGATCTCCTACACTGGCCGTACACCACTGGTGATCGTCGAGGGGACACTGAATAGTGCACGGTACATCCAAACCGTCATCGAACCCATCGTTCTACCATTCCTAGACCGGCAAGGGAACTTGCTGTTCCAACAGGACAATGCACGTCCGCATGTATCCCGTGCCACCCAACGTGCTCTAGAAGGTGTAAGTCAACTACCCTGGCCAGCAAGATCTCCGGATCTGTCCCCTATTGAGCATGTTTGGGACTGGATGAAGCGTCGTCTCACGCGGTCTGCACGTCCAGCACGAACGCTGGTCCAACTGAGGCGCCAGGTGGAAATGGCATGGCAAGCCGTTCCACAGGACTACATCCAGCATCTCTACGATCGTCTCCATGGGAGAATAGCAGCCTGCATTGCTGCGAAAGGTGGATATACACTGTACTAGTGCCGACATTGTGCATGCTCTGTTGCCTGTGTCTATGTGCCTGTGGTTCTGTCAGTGTGATCATGTGATGTATCTAACCCCAGGAATGTGTCAATAAAGTTTCCCCTTCCTGGGACAATGAATTCACGGTGTTCTTATTTCAATTTCCAGGAGTGTAGTATCACCTAGAGTGAAGTATTTGCACTTCACACAGAAGCGAAGGGATTCAGCGCAGAGCGCAAATCCAAATAAGTGGATCTTAAAGCGAACCTGGTGACTTAGCACAATTTTTAGGTACAGTCTATGGAAAGAAAGAAAAATGCCTGTCAGGCTAAAAATGAAACACTACAAAGTTCAGGCGAAGTTAAAGGAAAAGCATTTTGCTGCTCCGATTATCAAGGACCTTCTTAGGTGAGCTGTTTAAGAATCTCTTCTTGATGAACATGAGACACAAGTGAAGTTTTTCGAAAACTGAATCGCTTGAGCAACGATATTTTTAGCGATAATGTTCATTTAAAACAACGTTAGGTTAAGGTGAATTATGAAATGTTTTTGTTTATTCATTGTGAAAAAAAGCATCTTAAATATTTTAGTATAATCTATAAAATATGTACAAAATTTCAAAACAGATCAGCCAGCATCTAAGATATATAAAGAGTAAAAGAATATGCTTGATATGATGGAAACTTACGGGAACCCTAACTTGCAGGGATAACTTCACTGGACACATGAAAAGGAAATGGGTGAGAGATAAAATAATAACTCACAAAGGAATTTAAAAGCTGCAAATTCTTACTTCCGCAACATCATTACAATTTCGTCTGTCATAACGGGGATTTCCGATTACATTTGACCTGATTAATAATTGATGATAATTACTGAGAAGCTGAAGTAAGCGTTCGTTTTCTCCTGTAACAACGTAACATTGGTGGGTGGATTTGCTGAACGTACACATGGACGGTAGACGACACGCCATTATACTGTATGAACACACTCAAGCCCATTCGATGCTATCCAGACTGTTCGTGTGAGCCGACTCAGAGCATCCCTTGTAAGTTGGCTGTTTAAGTTTTTATATTGGTAACGCCACGTAGCGCTCTGTATGAAAATCACTGGCTGTGCTGTGTGCAGTCTGTGGCTGGTTTGCATTGTTGCCTGCCATTGTAGTGTTGGGCAGCTGGATGTTAACAGCGCGTAGCGTTGCGCAGTTGGAGGTGAGCCGCCAGCAGTGGTGGATGTGGGGAGAGAAATGGCGGAATTTCGAAATTTGTAAGACTGGATGTCATGAACTGCTATATATATTACGACTTTTGATGACTATTAAGGTAAGTACATTGTTTGTTCTCTATAAAAATCTTTCATTTGCTAACTATGCCTATTAGTAGTTAGTGCCTTCCGTAGTTTGAATCTTTTATTTAGCTGGCAGTAGTGGCGCTCGCTGTATTGCAGTAGTTCGAGTAACCAAGATTTTTGTGAGGTAAGTGATTTTTGAAACGTATAGGTTAATGTTAGTCAGGGCCATTCTTATATAGGGAATTTTGAAAGTCAGATTGCGTTGCGCTAAAAATATTGTGGGTCAGTTTAAGCACAGTCATGTACAATTGTTCTAAGGGGACGTTTCATATGTCGACCCTTAGCCGAGGATACCTCACTGGAATCTTCTGATTTTTTCTTGTAGTTTGTGTAATTAGTGTAGCTTTTGTTTATTGCTAGCGCGTAATTGTAGAGAGAATCTTCTTTGTAGTTGCAGTCTTTCATTGTTGTACAGTAAAACAGTTGTGGCATGCATGTAGATTTGCACGAAGTATTTTGCAGCAGGGCTTGCAATTAAGTAGATATTATTTTCAGTGCTATGTTAATGTGTTTTCTTAATTTGCTCTTCAAATTGTGTTTTTCTGTGTTGTTGTGTGAAATATTGTGACAATAATGGCGTGTGAAAAACGTAATACTAGGCTCCAAAGTAAAGTGAGAAATGACAGTGAAGACGAAAGCAGTGTGTTAGCGCCACCGTGTAATGAATTAACTAATGTTCAAAGTAGTAATTTGGTAATTGTGCATAGGGAAATGGAGCGGGCTGCAAATAATGGTGTAGGCAGTGAAACAATTAGTGAACACTGAAGCATTAACGATCGATCGGTCGGCAACAGCTTGCCTCAGGAATCCGAAATGACAGGACACAATCCTGCAAATACTGTAGATTCAGGTTTTGCGTCCTCGCCGTTTTCTCAAATAAGTCAAGACACATTTCCTGCTTTTCAAAATGCGAATATTGCCAGTTCAAATGCATTGCCGAATAGCACTGAGGAATTTGAGACACCAGTGCATTGTTATTACAATTAATGCAACAAATGGGACAAATGCTTCAAAAGGTAGACACAATGGAACAACGCCAGAGACAAACACAGCAACAGTTAGACACAATGGAACAAAATCTTCAAAAGGTAGGCACTATGGAACAAAATCTTCGGAAGTTAGACACCACACTTGAACAAACACGTGAAGATTTAACTACTGAGTTACATAACATTGAATCGAAATGTCAAAAAGTCTGTAATGACGTAAAAACACAAATATGTGAGCATTTCCAACCTATTTTTTCGTGTCATGAAAATGCATTACAGAATCACGAAGCAGCCATAAAAGAACTGCAAACTATTGTTCATGAAAGTGACGACACCTTGCAAGCTAAAATTGACTCAGTTGCATCTACCGATTCGGTTACGCAACTTGCAAATACTCAGGAAAACTTAAAGGACACAGTAGATACGATTTCAACACAAATGGACACTCTGAAATTTGGTTCAGAAAAACACACTGAGGTAATAAGTACACTATCGGAGAAAGTAGCCGAACTTTCGGATCAGTTCACTAACCTATCTGCAAAGGTAGATGATGATCTGAATGACGCAGGACCTGTAGCCATCACTGGCACAGAAGAGTATGAACAAATTAACAAATTCAAACAAAATCAGAATCAAATTAATACGCAACACAAAGGAGAAATCCGGGAAGCACAAGATCAGTTGGCACAAGTAATACAAAAATTACATATTTCAGAGGACACTCGCGCTCCAACACGGGAAGAGGGACTTAGAAATACGGAAAAGCCACAAAATAATAACACAGGGCATTTCGGAAATTATGAAAGAAATTGGCAAGGTGTACCGAATTTTGAGATGGAACCGCCGACACGACGTAACAATGACCGATATGCTACCCGCCGACACGATGATTTTGACTATAAGCTGTTCATTACTACACGAAAATTCAAAACATTTAAGAATTCTGACAACGACATTCATCCACAAGCGTGGCTTCATCAGTTCTCTCACTGTTTTCCTCCCAACTGGTCATTGCAGCATAGATTAGAATTTATGTGCGGCTACTTAGAGAATGAAACAGCTGTAAGAATGCTATCGGTCATTCACGATTGTCAAAGGGAAGGAGAATTTTATCATGCCTTCCTCTCAGCATATTGGTCTCAAGCTACAAAAGACCGAGTAAAACATAGCATCATAATGATGAAATATTTCGAACAATCTGATTTCTCCAGTCTTGTGAAATATTTTGAAGACATGTTGCACAAGAATCAGTATTTGTCAAACGCATACAGCCCCTCAGAATTCATTCGCATTTGCTTAATCAAAGTATCTGAACATTTAGACATATTATTTTGGCAGGACGTTGCAAAGACGACATTGAAGTTTTTCAGGGACTCTTACGAGAATTAGAAATTGACACTGACAATCGCGGAACGCGAAAACAGGAACACAACAATTACAGGTCACATCCGTCGCAATTCCACGATGAAAGAAATAATAACTTGACACGACAAGGCTATTCTCACAACACAAATCATGATCAAAACAGACACCACTCTTATGACAACCGCTGGCAGAATAATAGGTACAGAGAAAGATCGCACTTCCATAGTAATGAAGATGACAGAGATAACCATAGAAACAGACAATATGGGATCCAAAACAATTATTATCAAGGGAGACAGAATATCTTCAGACGCAATGGTCCACCGTGCAGTTACGATTCTGGGAGAAAATCTCCACCACATGACCGACAAGAAAGAAATTATGGAATCTACCGACATGATGACAGACGATATAATCATAACAACAGACCAGAATTTAACCAAAATTGGTGTGGTTCAAACAGGGCAGGGCCCTCTCGGCAAGGTGAATTTGTAGAAGTTAGGTCTCCTAATCCCAATAACGACGCGCGCCAACAAAGAGACGGACAATGACTCGCACCGTAGGCAGCCACGTGCGGCGGCTGGCTCAGAGAAAAATAACATAGACACTAACCTTGAGAAAAATTCCAGTATTCTTTACCGACGTATACCGCATGATAATTTCATTGAAGTTGAAACTCTGAGTACTATGAAGAGTAATGGATTGCACCACACTTCACATGTAAAACCGCTTATTGGGAAATAATCTGCTTTTAACTTTGTCTTTGCCATAAAACGTTTCACTTCACATTTCTAGTATGCTTTGTCAGACTTAAGAATCTGTTCACATGCAACAATGTTTGAAGTTCACTATCCAGTCTAGAACCTAGGGAACATATTTAGACAGTATTTACGAGTGCATCGTTATAGTGAACAGACGACACAGTGTTATTGTGTACATTCTTGCTTGTTAGTTGCACGATTACATAACGACTACAAGGATTACATACTTAGAACATATACTGTTAGTGCTAATGAGATTTTAATGCAACATTTTGGTTTACTTGAAAATACTTTCTGGATTTAAAGTACTTTCTGTGAGATACCAGATGACACAGTGGTTAGTTTATGTGACAGCTACACGATTTTATCACGACACTACTAATGAGTGACAATTTACAATGTTGCTTTTGCGGTGTTTCTGCAATGCACGCCAAACGCATTTAGTCACCAGCGTTCCAGGAAGTATGACAGACGTGAGGGATGGTCTTACTGTGAATGTGTCAAACATGAGTCCACTATCCCATGTGGTGTTTTTCTGGCAATGAATCAGTCAGTGGCTTCTAGAAAGTAATAGACATGTAACAGCCAGGTAAGAAAATAACATTATATCAACTAGAACCTTAAAGGAAGAACGTAGAGAGTGACAGTGTGATGACAAGCGTATCCCAGTTCCTAGGAATTTTAGCAGCTTAATGTCAAATTACTAATAGGAATAGCTCATGATAAATGTGCGTAACCATTAAATTTAGTTTCAGGACTTTATTTCACGTGTTGTGTAACCAAACAAATCTGTCGGTGGTTACTTTCTATGAATACAGAAATGGTAATGCTTTTTCCACAGAAACTATCCTCAGCCACTTACAGGCAGCGTTAAGCACGTTTTGTTTAAAGGGAAAGAGGCATATAGTGGTTAGCTAATTAACTTATACAGTTGTAAGAGTAGTGCATGTGGGTATCTAAGAATAGAACAACAGTAAACACAGTAAAATTTTGCAGGAGTGAAGAAAATATTTTTCAAAACAAATGTAAGCCTTTATATCCCGCAGCACGTAACTGCTTGAACCTGAGTCTATATTTAAACTGCTGATTGAAAGTTATGTGTGAAATATGTATCCCTCCTGTGATAAAATTGAACATGTAGAAAACATCCGACACAAGCATCCGAGGAATAGCATTAACAACACCACAGAACATTTTTTCTATCAGTTGGCCATATGTGAAGTCCACGGATACATACGGCCATGCTTTCATATGATAACTGATTTTCAAATGATAGAGCTAAGCAATCAGTCGTCCTTTTCTTTCACGTTTAATTAAGCAAATGTAGATTTTGAATGGCGCCTAGCCTTTATCAGTGCTAAAAAATACAAAAGGTACGTACTCAGGTGATAGTACAGAAGACCGAACAACAGGGGACTGACGTATTACGACATACATTGATACTACTAAATAGTGGTATGTAATGTAATGTATAAGCCATATAGTCTATGCCACGAGCTGTAGCTTTATATGCTACCGCCTGACTATGTAGCTCCTCTATTTTTTATCATTGATAAAGGCTAGGCATTAGCCGAAATCTATATTTGCCTAATAAGACTTCAAAGGAAAGGAAGATTGATTGTTGCGCTCGATCATTTGAAATTCGTATCACAGTGGATGAGTGCACCCACATTCCTAATGGAAGGTAACTTAACTGATTTTGCTATTCGTGTCAAAAACGAGAAAGGTAGTCACTGATAAATAACTGAAAGGGGAGGACACTGAGAAGTGAAGATGTGATATAATATTTCTCCCGCTGCGCCTCCCTCTTTCTACGATTATATATAGGACAAAAAACTGGTCAGAAGTTGAAAATACGGATTTTCTCAGAAACATTCGATCGGTAGAAAATCAAATAATATTAGTAGTATAGTTAAAAGCTGTTGTTCACACACGGGCCAGTATGAAGGCCAGGTGTCAGATGTCGGCATTTTACACAAAGGTGTCACCAATTCTGAAGATTACTGACTTTTTCACGATAGATTTGTGTTGCATCATGAGCTGCAATATGTGTCATCTGAAACCCAAAAAAATATTCCATTCCGCAGAAAAGAACAAAACAGAAGAACTATACAATACATGCAGTTCTAAGATTTATATCTCATTCTGTGACAAGTACTACGCAAGAGTGATTTCAGAAACGCAGAAATTGATTTTATGATGTGTATTCGTGAAATTCTTTTTGTATTTTTCCTGCCTGCAAAAAGTGGTTCAGTTTGCCTTAAATCACTATTACTGTAGGCGGCAAACCAAACTTTACTGCAGAGCAGGACACCTTTTGTGCACACACATTATACACTCCTGGAAATGGAAAAAAGAACACATTGACACCGGTGTGTCAGACCCACCATACTTGCTCCGGACACTGCGAGATGGCTGTACAAGCAATGATCACACGCACGGCACAGCGGACACACCAGGAACCGCGGTGTTGGCCGTCGAATGGCTCTAGCTGCGCAGCATTTGTGCACCGCCGCCGTCAGTGTCAGCCAGTTTGCCGTGGCATACGGAGCTCCATCGCAGTCTTTAACACTGGTAGCAGGCCGCGACAGCGTGGACGTGAACCGTATGTGCAGTTGACGGACGTTGAGCGAGGGCGTACAGTGGGCATGCGGGAGGCCGGGTGGACGTACCGCCGAATTGCTCAACACGTGGGGCGTGAGGTCTCCACAGTACATCGATGTTGTCGCCAGTGGTCGGCGGAAGGTGCACGTGCCCGTCGACCTGGGACCGGACCGCAGCGACGCACGGATGCACGCCAAGACCGTAGGATCCTGCGCAGTGCCGTAGGGGACCGCACCGCCACTTCCCAGCAAATTAGGGACACTGTTGCTCCTGGGGTATCGGCGAGGACCATTCGCAACCGTCTCCATGAAGCTGGGCTACGGTCCCGCACATCTCCTACACTGGCCGTACACCACTGGTGACCGTCGAGGGGACACTGAATAGTGCACGGTACATCCAAACCGTCATCGAACCCATCGTTCTACCATTCCTAGACCGGCAAGGGAACTTGCTGTTCCAACAGGACAATGCACGTCCGCATGTATCCCGTGCCACCCAACGTGCTCTAGAAGGTGTAAGTCGACTACCCTGGCCAGCAAGATCTCCGGATCTGTCCCCCATTGAGCATGTTTGGGACTGGATGAAGCGTCTCACGCGGTCTGCACGTTCAGCACGAACGCTGGTCCAACTGAGGCGCCAGGTGGAAATGGCATGGCAAGCCGTTCCACAGGACTACATCCAGCATCTCTACGATCGTCTCCATGGGAGAATAGCAGCCTGCATTGCTGCGAAAGGTGGATATACACTGTACTAGTGCCGACATTGTGCATGCTCTGTTGCCTGTGTCTATGTGCCTGTGGTTCTGTCAGTGTGATCATGTGATGTATCTGACCCCAGGAATGTGTCAATAAAGTTTCCCCTTCCTGGGACAATGAATTCACGGTGTTCTTATTTCAATTTCCAGGAGTGTATATACCCGTGTAGAATACGAACTGTCAATATGCCAGGTGTACTTACTTGTACATTGGGTAGCTTTAGATTACACAAGTGCATTACGTGCCTTCAGTTTCCAGGTAGATACATAATGGGTTTCAACACTGTCTGCACTACTATTAACTATTTATCTTGAACAATACAATGGATAGCTTTCTGAGGTTTTACAAGCAACTTCTATGGATGTATGAGTAGGATGAAATGGAGCACTTCATTATTTTTATTTGCTGCTGTGATGACTGTATCGTGGGGAAATAAAGGATATGGACAACCTTAGTGGAATGACGTAGGAGGATGTGACATTTATATCAAATGAAATGTCGACTACGTATGCAATGAAGCCCGACTAACAGCTGCAGTCAACATTAATTACTCACTATCAGAGAGGTATCTGAACCCACACATTAGAGAATCTTTATTTGCTAACAAACAGCAGTGCTATCAAATGTGTATCAACCAAGGAGATGATGTAAACAGCAATTTCGCAAATGGACTTCCGTTTATTAACGAAAAGTTACGTCTTACGAACAGTTCTAGGCACTGCTATTAAAGAGCATCCGCATGGCAAGTCTTAAGAGCAGAAAACAAATAAATTGTATTGAGTTCCATAAAAGTACCCAGAAACTGGCTCGAGTAATAAAGTCCTCAGAATACATTTCCAAATTATCTGAAATCAGTGGAGTCGGAATTTCACATCGGCGCTACTGCGAACCTTATGTGTCTGTATATACTTATTTTTCCTACTGAAGGATTAAATCTTCACAGTAACACCACATCACAATCTATTAGAAGATAAATAATCTACCAGCTACCTGCCACAAGGATAATTTTCAAGACTTCTATATCCATCATTATGTGCTACGTGATATCTGCTAGAACTTTATATTTGTGTCAAACAATTTCTTAGTTGTGAACATAATGCATTCAGACTGCGACAAATGGAAATGTTTGATTTCAATAGTACCAAAACATGCACGCAGCTAAATCTTTTGTGCTTCCCTCATGTTGTAAACAGAACATGAGGACTGCATTCCAATTCATGTCAAATTTAGCCGGCCGGGGTTGCCGAGCGGTTCTAGGCGCTTGAGTCCGGAACCGTGCAACTACTACGGTCGCAGGTTCGAATCCTGCCTCGGGCATGGATGTGTGTGATGACCTTAGGTTAGTTAGGTTTAAGTAGTTCTAAGTTCAAGGGACTGATGACCTCAGATGTCAAGTCCGATAGTGCTCAGAGCCATTTGAACCATGTCAAATTTCGTGACATGTTTTGTGTGTGTGTGTGTGTGTGTGTGTGTGTGTGTGTATTTCTGAACGCTAGCGTCGCGTAAACACTTTTGGCAACTTTTATCAAATGTTTGTCATGTCCAGTAAGGATTTTAGTTACATGGATGTCCTCTCTATAACGAGCAGACATACTGCAAAAGTGGTTACTGCTCCGCTGTTGGCTGTGACAGACAACACCGGTAAGCATGTATTGAAGTGACGTATTTTGTACTCAGGATAGTTCCTTAGCATAATCTCTTTTAAAATCGAATGGTTTTCGTAGTCGATGAATACATCATCAGATCATTGTGCTCGAAATAGGCAGATGGCGGTCGTCAGTTGCATGGTGGAGGAAGGATCAGGACAAAATCAGTCGGTCTCTCACTTGACGTGTTTCCCGAAATAATGCGGTTTTGCATTTCCATCATGAATTCTGGAAAATCAGATCTTTAGGAGTGTCTCATTGAAGCACTCGCTATTGAGCATAAGGTCACTTTGTAGCTAGTTAATAACTGAAGACCATGAGATGTAACACAAAAGGGTGGACCCTACCTAATTTTAGACACTGCAAATCAAGCGATGACCTTATCTACTAATGTTAAATTGAAGGAACTTAAATGTTTTCCTCACGAGTGATTAATTACAAATGTGGGAGGTAAAAACAATGAAATTGCATTTAATTTGCAGCTCAAAATCAATAATTTTACGCTCGTATGCACGTCTTGTAACTCTGCTCAAATGCAACTGCGTTAGATAAGACGATATGGGCAAGCAGCGCTCTACTGGAGGTGGTCGGATGTGTAGATGACCAACGTAGACAATTTGCTGCTGAAAACCTTAGAAGAAGTATGTCTCCAGCAGCCGGGTGGCAGGCGGCGGGAGTTGACTCTCGGACCAACGTGTGCAGGCACCTTCGACCGTAAATACAATAGACTGGCCCAGACGTCATTTTCGTGGCTCCAACATCTCTGGGCTAAAGTCAAGGGACTGTTGGCAAAACATGGTTGTTTCGTGTTGCGCTTATGGCTGTACTGTTTTGTCGACGGAAATGGCATTACATTTCACGTGTGTTTATATGATAGTGCAGATGCGTTTATTGAAATCTGCTGAAGTGACTTTTATATGTTTTTTACACTTGAAATAGAGTATCACGTAAATTAAAGTGTTGAAAGTGATGCCTGTAAAGTCAGACTCTTATTACATTTTGGAAAGCATCTATGATAATTCGGTTACAGAAGTAAGTATAACTGTTTCTCGTTCCCACTCATAGGTTCCCTAAGGATGAAAACCGAAGGCAGCTTTGGATACAGCCCCTGAAACGAAAAACTTTAATCCATCTGCACATACGTGCCTTTTTGTATATACAAGTGAGATTATAATAAGGTAAGAGCACCTATAGTCGACACATGAAGAGAATTCTTTTTTTACCTTCTAATACTATTACATAAATGTAGGCTCCAAAATTATTTTCTGAAACTTCAAAGTCTCACCTTTCATCTAAAATATCATTTATTTAAACTGATAGTTTAAACTTTCGTAAAAATAGTAGGAACTGAACCTTTGAAGTGCACCTAAAATTGATACTCTAAGATGGACCTGCTCCTAATGTCGACAATTTTGGCACCTATAGTTGACATAATTCCCATATACCATATTCTTTTATAAGTGACTAGAGCTCAAAACGCGGCGAATACAGTATTTAAAGTTTTGGCACGAGCCCACTCTTACTGTTTAAAAGAATTTCAACGACATTTTACTTTAATTGATAGTTTATAGTAATTTCGTCCCGCTGCCCACCAGAGGGGCGTTCGATGTATTTGTTAGATTTTATAAATGGTACTGTGAACAAATCCTAGTCAAATATAGATCTGACATAATTTTTCGAAAATAAGAAAGTAATTTTTGTTGGAAGCGTTTGGCAGGCAATTGCGAAATGTGGGTAAAATACGATACAAACATAGGATGGCAGACCGCTGATTTGAAATCCCGCCACGTTTTGCCAACAGTCACGTGGTTTATGTTGGAGCCACACCAGCCCTATAGTTTCTGCACAACAAGGCTAGTCTACTAGTATCTATGGTCGAAAGCAGGCACAGACGTACCAACGCAACTCAGGCAATCATCGTGAATGGTACCATAAAGCTTTGCTATCTCTGCGTTGCGGTAGGTGCTGCCGTTAGGATATCAGGACAGTGGCTGGTTCAAATGGTTCAAATGGCTCTGAGCACTATGGGACTTAACACAGGACAGTGGCACGTTGACTGGTAGCCGGGGCCAGGCAGGCTCACCCAGCATGACTGCCATTATAATGAGCATAAGGAACCATCCTGAGTACAGGCCGGAGAGTGGAGGTGCGCTACTTAACTCCCAGGGGCCTCAGCGGTTCGTCAGCAGTCGGCGGTTCGTGTCCCGGTGACGGCGGTGGCGGTGGTGGTTGCAGCTGCTTATGATAACGCCGTCGATTGTTGTAACCCAGCTGTACCGATAATGACAAGTTGGCTCCAGTGGTTTAAGTACGTTCCTGGCTTTTATCAATCCAGAAGGTGCCGCGTTTCTATGTTCCATGAAAGCATCTCGAAAGGGGGGCCAGTCATCAAGGGACGGCCTTTGCTACGCGGTGTGGGTCGAATCGTAGAAACTTCCTTACAGTTGGGCAGTGTCCCAGACCCAGCCGTTGCCTCTCGGATGTTTGGTGCGGAAATATCTCGCTGCTCCTGTTGCCGGGGCAGGCAGGTTGCCCGCGGCTGCTAGCGGTAGCTGCTACCTTGGTTACGACTGGACCGTTGGCAGTATCCCACGCCGTTACACTTCATCCCTCCTGTCGAAAATTGGCCCACTAGATTGCTAGTTCAGTGTCTACAGGTACAGCAGTATATCTATCGTTGTATTTATATAGTGACTAAATTTATTCTGGTTGTTATACCGTGTCATAATATAAAGTACCTTTATTATAAATTTAAAAACAATGTTTCGGCCGTCTTACCAAGGTCTTACTCTTTGGAAGATTGGTTTTGATGGAGGAAAGGTAGCTCTGTTTGTTGTAGACGCACACGAACATGACAGCCTAAACAAACAGCTACAGGGGAACTGTCAGCGCATGTCCAAACGCACCAGGAAGAAAACGTGCCCACCAGAAGCCAAGCGCTGATTTGCAGACTGTCACGAATCACTGACAAGCCGGCCAGTCCACCAACAGCTTCTGTCCTACTCTCCGCCCCCCCCCCCCCCCGCCCCCTTGCGTCATTTATAGTCCTGTATATTCTAGTGCAAATAAAGTTACAAAAATATGACGTATTGACACCGAAGTTTACAATAAATAGAACCACCTTTCCTCCATTGAAACGCCGGCCGGTGTGGCCGAGCGGTTATAGGCGTTACAGTCTGGAACCGCGCGACCGCTGCGGTCGCAGGTTCGAATCCTGCCTCGGGCATGGATGTGTGTGATGTCCTTAGGTTAGTTAGGTTTAAGTAGTTCTAAGTTCTAGGGGACTGATGACCTCCGGTGTTAAGTCACATAGTGCTCAGAGCCATTTTTGAACCTCCATTGAAACAAGTCTTACTCTGAGGAAGGCCTTTGCAATAAGGTTGAAACATTGGTTTTAAGTTTATACACAAAGTATTTTATGTTATGACGTGGTACAAGAGGAATTTTAATCATCATGACACATGCCGCAGAAACCTTCGTAATTTGTATTTGTATTTTATATTCTCCTGCAAGAATTCGGCGTAAACACTTCTTGCTTAAGTTTTTCCCTCTTGAAGACGTTTTCTCCTTTTCTACATTACATTAAAAAGCACTACCTCACTCCAGGTATGCTCACACACAGAGTTACTACCTCCTGTTTTTGCACTACTCTGCGTCTTTCAATGCGTCTGAATTTCCACTGCTGCCGACGCGATTGAGGTGGTCCTGCAGCGTGAAGGTCCGTAAAGGCAGGACTTGGACAACTCTTCACCTGAAATGGCAGTACAGAGTACCGATTACAATGTGATAATGTAAGCTGATATGGGAATTTCTATGGTGATGAGTCAGTGGGGCTATTCGGACTGATATTTTTTCACATGGTCGAGCACGTGTTCCATCGTCATGCAACCATTTTGTGCTGCTGTCCACTGAGATAAGAAGGGTCCATTCCAGCCTGTTGTTTCTATAAGTTTGATTTTCATTGAGCAGGGCGTCGAAGGGTAAATCCAGTAACTAGAGAGACCATTAGGTGATGTTAAGCTTTTTGGTTCTGTTAATGGTGGTGACTAACCGAAAGTCATGAAATATCGCTTCGTGGACTATTCATGCAAACCCTTGGCCCTGCAGTTGTAGTTACTGTGCACCAGCAAAATGACATTTTTCATGGCAGTTGTAAATGAGGACACCAATTTTGCCACTGAGAATAACCAATGTGTACCACATTTTTTTTTAAAGATTCCAGTTCCACTTCTAATGATCTCACTACGTCCCTCAATTGCTGGTCTCTCTAAGTGGAACAGGATGTAGGCGCACGACGCAGACACTGTGTATGTAACTTGCCCATTTCGGACTGTAGGAGGATTGTGGTGAAGAGTAGGGCGTGATACTCTAAGAGATGATACCAATAGTAAAGGAGGATACTAATAGTACAGGGTGTCCCACATAAAACCACTACACCTCACTTACCGGTTAATCACTTCTAGTCGAAATGTTTGTGAAGAGGCAACACTGTCTATAAAGTTGGATACAATGCATTATACAGGAAAGTTGAGTGATGATGTATGTTTGTGCTTCAGTTGAGGGGAGAAGCTCGTCTTCTTGAAATTTTACAGAAATTACACAGTTTGCATTTGTTTCAGGAATGGGACAGTTTGCATTAGAACAGCGAATTGATATTGTATACTGTAAAATAAAGAAAGTCTCCATCAGCGAATGTAAAGAAATATTTCAAGCGAACTATCCAGGTAGGAACCTCTCCCCGACCAGGACTGTAGGATCCGTTCAGAACGTGCAGAGGAACAGGAGACCGACATTACAAGAAGTTCCCGAAAGACAGGTAAGAGGTTATCGCAGGAATTTGACGATCAGGAAAAAAAAAAGAATTCGTTATTGGAACTGGTTGCTAACATCAGTGTTTCACTGTTACTTCGACCCGTTTGCTTTACTTCATGTCAGATGAGGCCTAGTTTATTTGTCATGTTATGTAAACTCTCAGAATTTCACATACTGGTCGGAGGATAACCCACATATTCTGTTTGAAGAATCTTTCCGCTCAGGGGAGGTAGGTGGTGTGTGCTATCCGGCGTGCGCATTATTTGCCCATTGTTTCAATTACACGTCAAATAGTGCCAGATATCTATAGATTTTTGGCTCTTTCTATGCACAATTAACAGAAATAGAGAAGCTGTATGGAGTATTCCAAGACAAACCAACCGCTCACACATCCAACCAAAGTATATCCCACACTACCAACGTGTTCCATGAAGGCAGACTTCTCAACGAGACCTCTGACCCCCAAGGCTCTCGACTTAACATCCAGTGATTTTTATTTATGGGGCACACTAAAAGCAATGTGTATGCTGACAATCCCTGCACAATACGCGACCATAAACCGAACATTACAAGAGAAATTAACAACATCACGTTTCACATGACGTCAACGATGCCTGGATGTCCATGACCATCGCTTCCAGCATCTCTTATAAACTGCTAACTACGTGTTTTATAGTTATTTAATTGGTACTTCAATCTCGGGCATGGGGCGTGCCGGTTTTATGTGGGACTCCTGTATTTTGTGTACCCTAAAGTACACAAGTTTCTGCAGGGCTACGCGCGCCATTCGTTACATGTAAATGGCGAAACACACATTAGCGATATCCACAACCAAATCCTACTTCTGACTCACTCCGACATAGAGAAAATTCTGACCATATTGTAACACAGTGTCAAGGATCCTTCCTCTACTGCTGCTAAGAGTACGTTTTCATAGTCCTTTCAAGAGGTGTACCGAAGGTAAGAACATTGGGGTTTGTAGGCCACAGTCAGAGTGAAGGTATGCTCACTGAAGGTCTGTGGTGCCAATGCATATGTTGGTCACATTTTCAGGGAGAGTGTGTAAGAACCTCACAACGTCAACTTGTAAGTAGGCTGTTTAGGTTTTTATGTAGGTAACGTCTGTATGAAAATCACTGGCTGTGCTGTGTGCAGTCTGTGGCTGGTTGGCATTGTTGGAATATTCGCTATTGTAGTGTTGGGCAGTTGGATGTGAACAGCACGTAGCGTTGCGCAGTTGGAGGTGAGCCACCAGCAGTGGTGGATGTGGGGAGACAGATGGCAGAATTTTGAGATCAGACGATCTGGACACGTGTCAATCAGAAAGAGTAAATTTCTAATACTGGATATCATGAACTGATGACTTTTGAACATTATTCAGGTAAATACATTGTTTGTTCTCTATCAAAATCTTTCATTTGATAACTATGCCTATCAGTAGTTAGTGAATGTAGTACTTAGAATTTTTTATTTAGCTGGTAGTATTGGCGCTCGCTGTATTGCAGTACTTCGAGTAACGAAGATTATTGTGAGGTAAGTGATTCATGAAAGGTATAGGTTATTGTTAGTCATGGCGATTCTTTTGTAGGGATTATTGAAAGTCAGATTGCGTTGCGCTAAATATATTGTGTGTCAGTTTAGTGATGACGAGAATAAGTAAAGAGAGGAATGGTCTGATTACGTTCAGTTCTGCTCAGCTATTTTAAAAATCAAATAACGTAAGGGGTTTACCAGCACAATGTCATTAATAAAATTTTCTAAGGGGATCTAACTCTGCATCAACATTATCCAGACGACCCTTGAGAACTATCCAGACATGATTTACTGCGTCTGCCGTTTCCCATGTGTGGATCACGAGAGTGGCAGCCGTGGTACCTAGGTGCCAGTTATTAATTTACCACATGAAAGCTGCATGATGTGCAATTCAACGGTCCCCAGGTTCGCCCCCACAAAACTTGTACTTGTTGCGACACAATTGTTATTAACATTTACTGAATTTTCCGTCGGTGCTTGGCAAAACATGATGTTGCTGTGGTCCTCAATCCAAAGTCTGGGGTGATACAGCTCTCTGTCCTGTGCAAGAAGCTACTGCAACCTATTTTCTTATGAATTTGCTTAGTGTATTCAGCTCCTGGACTCCATGCTTCCCATAATGCCTCAGCACTTATCCTATCAACGAATCTCTTCTTCTAGTCAACTTGTTCCACAAATTCCTCTTCTCCCCAGTTATATTCAGAACCTCCTCATTAGTTATGCAATCTACCCAACTAATCTTCAACACTCTTCTGTTGCAATACATTTCAAAAGCTCATTTCCACACATGGCTACACTCAATAAAAATACTTTCAGAAAAGATTTCCTTACACTTAAATCTATGCTGGATGTTAACAAATTTCTCTTCTACAGAAAAACTTCCCTCTCCATTGTCAGTCTACAATTTATATCGACTCTACTTCGACCATCTGCAGTTATTCTGCTGCCCAAATAGCAAAATCCATCTACTATATTAAGTGTCTCATGTTCTAATCTAATTCGCTCAGCTTCACATGATTTAATTTGACTACATTCCATTACCCTTGTTTTGCTTTTGTTTGTGTTCATCTTATATCCTGCTATCAAGACGCTTTCCATTCCGTTTAACTATTCTTCCAAGTCCTTTGCTGTCTCTGACACAATTACAATGTCATCAGCAAAGCTCAAGGTTTTTATTTCTTCTCCCTGGATTTTAATCCCTACTCCAATTTTTTCTTTTGTTTCCTTTACTGCTTGCTCAATATACAGATTGAATAACATCAGGGATAGGCTACAACACTGTCCCACTTCCTTCTCAACCACTGCTTCCCTTTTATGCCTCTCGACACTTACAACTGCCCTCAGGTTTCTGAACAAACTGTAAATAGCCTTCGCTGACTGTATTTTTTCCCTGACACTTCGTAATTTTAAAGAGATTATTCTATCAACAGTGTCAAAAGTCAAAAGTCTATAAATCCTATAAACGTAGGTTTGCCTTTCCTTAACCTGCTTTCTAAGATAAGTCGTAGGGACAGTACCGCCTCGCGTATTCCTACATTTCTGCGGAATCCAAACTGATCTCCGCCGAGGTCGCCTTCTACCAGCTTTTTTCATTTGTCTATAAAGAATTTGAGTTAGTATTTTGCGACCATCACTTATTAAACTGATAGTTCGGTAATGTTCACACCTGTAAGGACTTGCTTTCTTTGGAATTGGAATTATTATATTCTTCTTGAAGTTTAAGTGTATTTTGCCTGTCTCATATACCTTGCTCACCAGATGGAAGAGTCTTGCCATGGCTGGCTCTCGCACGGCTAGCAGTTATTCTAACGGAATGTTGTCTATTCCCGGGGCTTTGTTTCGACCTAGGTCTTTCAGTGCTCTGTCAAATTCTTCACGCAGTATCCTATCTCCCATCTCATCCTCATCTACGGCCGTCCTCTTCCATTTCCATAATATTGCCTCAAGTACATCGTCGTTGTATAGACCCTCTATACATTCCTTCCACCTTTTCTGCTTTACTTTCATTGCTTAGGACTGGTTTTCCATCTGATCTGAGGCCTTGATATTCATACAGGTGGTCCTCCTTTCTCTCGGCCACGCGGGATTAGCCGAGCGGTCTCGGGCGCTGCAGTCATGGACTGTGCGGCTGATCCCGGCGGAGGTTCGAGTCCTCCCTCGGGAATGGGTGTGTGTGTTTGTCCTTAGGATAATTTAGGTTAAGTAGTGTATAAGCTTAGGGTCTGATGACCTTAAGTCCCATAAGATTTCACACACATTTTCCTCCTTTCTCCTAATGTCTCTTTAATTTTCCTTTGGGTGGCATCTATGTTATCCCTAGTGTATATGCCTCTACATCCTTACATTTGTCCTCTATACATTCCCACTTAGCCGTTTTGCACTTCCTGTCGATCTCATTTTTCAGACGTTTGTATACCTTTTCGTCTGCTTCATTTACTGCGTTTCTATACTTTCTCCTTTTATCAATTAAACTCAGTATTTCTTGTGCTATACAAGGACTTCTACTAGCCCTCGTCCTTTTATCTACTTGATCCTCTGCTGCCTTCACTATTTCATCTCTAAAAGCTACCCATTCTTCTTCTACTGTATTCCATTCCCCTGTTCTTGCCAATCGTTCCTTAATGCTTCCTCTGAAACTTTCTACAACATCTGGTTCTTTCAGTTTACCCGGGTACTATCTCCTTAAATTCCTACTTTTTTGCAGTTTCTTCAGTTTTAACCTACAGTTCATAACCAATTAATTGTGGTCAGAGTCCACATCTGACTTTGGAAATGTCTTACAACTTAAAACCTTGCTCCTAAACCTGTGTCTTACCATTCTATAGTCTATCTGAAACCTTCCAGTGTCTCCAGGTCTCTTCCACATACACAACCTTCTTTCATGATTCTTAAACCAAGTCTTAGTGATGATTAAGTTATGCTCTATACGAAAGTCTCCAGACGGCTTCCTCTTTCATTCCTTACCCCCCGTCCATACTAACCTACTACTTTTCCTTCTCTTCCTTTTCCTGCTGCTGGGTTCCAGTCCTCCATGACTATTAAATTTTCGTCTCCTTTAACTATCTGAATAATTTCTTTTATCTCATCACACATTTCTTCAAACTCTTCAAGAGCCAGTTGGCATACAAACTTGAACTACTGTGGTAGGCGTTGGCTTCGTGTCTACCTTGGCTCCAATAACGCGCTCGCTATGCTGTTCATAGTAGCTTATCCGCGTTCCTATTTTTTTTATTCATTATTAAACCTACTCCTGCATTACCACGATCTGATTTTGTCTTTACAACCCTGTATCCACCTGACCACAAGTCCTGTTCCTCCTGCCACCGAACTTCATTAATTCCAACTATATCTCACTTTAACCTAGCCATTTCCTTTTTTAAGTTATCTAACGGATCTTCCCTATTAAGGGATCCTGCATTCCACGCTCCAGTCCGTAGAACGCCAGTTTTGTTTCTCCTGAAAACGACGTCCTCCTGAGTGGTCCCCGCCCGCAGGTCCGAATGGGGACTATTTTACATCCATAATATTTTATCCAAGGGGACGCCATCATCATTTAACCATACAGTAAGGCTGCATGTGCTACGGCTGTAGTATCCCCTTGCTTTCAGCCGTTCGCAGTACCAACACATTGATGTTGTTTTGGTTAATGTCACAAGGCATCTCCATCGATCATCCAGATTGTTTCCCCCGAAACTGCTGAAAATGCGGCAGCCCTCTTCAGGAACCACACGTTTCTCCGGCCTCTCAACACATACCCCTCCATTGTGGTTGCACCTGAGGTTCTGCTATGTGTATCGCAGAGGCACGCAAGCCTCCCCACCAACAACAAGGTCAATGGTTCATGGTGGACAGAACATGATAATAATATTAGAAATCACTTTATAATGTTCCGCAAAATTATATTTGTTTTTTCAGAGTCTTTCGACTTCTCAGGCCATTTTCAGGAGATAACTGAATATGCGACTTACACAGATATTGTGACTTTATAGGCTTTCCCGGCGTAATAAATCTTGAAAGTCTGAGAACTCAGCGGGACTGATCAGGAGAAGCAGCGTCCTGCTGAAGATGGCGAACAGTTGTATCGCCGAAATATTGAATCGAGTTGATTTTAGAATCTGGCAGCAAACCTGAAGAGACTTTCTACACATATATATTTTGCACAGAAGATAAATGAGAAAGTACTTATGTAGGATACAGAAAAACATTATTACAGTAATTATGTTAACTAGAAAAGGAGATAAACAAAGTTTTATTGGAAGTAAATATAAAAAAAGATGTGAAATGAAAAGAAATTATAGTTAGAATTTAGTATTTGCATTGAAAACTTAGTTGAACAAGGGAGAAAATGGAAACTGAGCCTGATCATTTAATACTAAACCGACATTCAGAATCATGTGTTTGTTGATTTTCATTATTTACCGTAGGGTAATCTTTCTGCTTTTTTGACATGATGTAGAAGTTCACGTTCTACATAGTATAGATAGTTCCCCGTTAAAAGATGGTCAGCAAAGATCAAATCTTTCTTCCGTAATGGCCAGCTTGTCTCGTGTTCACGTAGCTTAATTCCCACAGCTCTGCCTGACTGACCAATATACAATCTTTAATGCTTTCAAGTGTCCGTCATCGTCAGGGCTACATACTATTTTCGTAATTTTGCTGCCTGTATCTAACTTTCCCGTCTTTTGTCGAAAATATAGGACCAATTGCATGGTCTGGAACAGCTGCTCCAGCAAACGTCCAAAGGCTGATATCAGTAAATTTTACTCCTCTTTTTCATGATTCTATCCCATGTCGCTTTGCATCATGAATTGAAATTTGCCAAAGGTATCTTCAAGTTGTTGCATTTTATTTTCTGTTGGCTATAAGTTGAAGCCCATCTAAATGTCCACTGACGTTCTGACATCACAACAGTTTTCTGCTGAGTGAATGGTAACACACCACTTGAAGGTTGTAACGTAAGGTCTTCTGCCATTTAGCATGTGCCCACCAGGCTCAGAAACTCCACAATGATGAGGCCTGTTGCTTTCACATTCCTCATTGTCTTGCACTCGACGACTGGAGCTGGAGCTGTTACCCTCTGTTCTCCTGGATGGGATCTGAACCATATCCCCCTCTCAGTTTGCCTATCCGTTCTGTGTCCAAAGGGTATAAAGGTGAGTCCAAATAAACGGAAGTATTTCCTGCTCCATGTTCTGATTTTACTGTTCTTTCCTTGCTTACAAACCACTCTATTTCCCCCTTCACAAGGAGCTGCTAACAATGGTGACACGGCCTTACGCACGTGCATGTTAGTCAGTATTACCTACTGTCTGATGTATTTAGGCAGTTTTTCTTTTTTAATGTGGGCACCTTCCTGCCATTCTACAGCTTATTTTATTCAACTTTTTAGTGTAGTGACAGATATCCTTCAACCTCTTAGGGAAATATATATTCTTCTAAGGTTGGTTTGCATATTTTGAAAAGCGATGACATGTTTTGGCCAAAAATAACCTCATGCAGTGATAATCCTTATTTTACACTGGTAGTAGAACGGCGAAACCACTATATATGTAATGTCTCAACATTTTTATTATCGTTATATGTAGCCTTCTATTTCTTACATTTGTTTGGAGGTGTAGCACTGTAATTCTTAATTTATTTATGTATAATAGTCAACAGAATTTCTTCAATAACTCAAATATAAATTACAGCCTTGGTCAGCTATTACAGTTAAGAATTTCAGTAAATATTGGTAAATCATAGCATGTGTCAACATTTATGCCTGTTACCTTTAGTATCGCCAGCATGACGACAAAACTTTAGCTCTTTGATTGGAAGGAATGAAGTTTTTTTGCAGTGCTCAAGATCTTGCTCCCTCATCTTCCAACAACAGTATTTTGTGACATGGCACTCTGTCCAACCATTTCTTACTATGCACTGCCAAAAAGGAATCATGAGCCTACGTCAATACTACATTCTGCAAGCTTTCTTTCACAACTATGCAGCAGCCGCACTTGGTTTTATTCTTTCATATTCCGTTACCAGAGCTGAATTGCACCTGCATTGCAAACTGCTTACAGTGCCGGCCAGGTTCTCAGGCTCTGCGCCATACTTCCATGCAGACCCCACCACTTTGTGTAGTGCATATCTTGTGACTTAAGTCCGCCTGCATTATCCAGAGATTTCCTTGGGTGATGCACAACCTGAAAATCAAATTCGCTCAGCCATAAAGCCCACTGAGTCAAGCTACTAGGTGGATCCTTTAGTCGCAAAAGCTATTTCAGTGCCATGCGATCCATTACGACCCAAAATCGACACTCATAAAGGCAACAGTGTAAGTAGGTGATGCCAAGAGTAACTCAAGCATTTCCTTTTCTGTTGTTAAATAATTCTTCTACGCCTTTTTGAGCTGTTTATAAACATAATCCGTTTGGGTGTTCCTTCCCTTATATCTCTTGGTTTAACAGAGCCTAGAGCATGATTTCTTGAATCACACAATGAAAGAACTCTTCCTGATTGCCGCGGAAAACAAGGATGGGGCCTGTGTTCAGTAGACACTACAGTCATTCAAATGATGCTTAGAAATCTGAGTCTTGTCAAATTTCACTCCCTTCTTCACTAAATCTGTAAGGATTCCGGCCGTAACTATAAATTATAGAATAAATTTTCCGTAGAAATTATCAGCATCAAAATGTTACTGTAATTCTGTTATGTGCTAAGTGTTACGTCTTGTGCAAGTTGTGGGTTGGTTCATACACCATTATTGCCTAAATAGCTGACCTCCTGTAACATGAAACGGAGTTAGTCATGCTGCACTTAACCAGCCAAAGACCTTGTAGAGACTGATTTTAGGTCTTCTAATTGATGCTGGAGAGTCGCTAGTTTATTTTTCAAACTGAATGATATTCAGCAATACTGAAAATGAGAAGATGGCACCGTAAGCACTATCTTGGTTCGATCCAACAGTGGTACATCTACCTAATTGGTGGTACCCATTTTGCAAATCCATCATTGTTACATTATAGCACTTCTCCAGTCTGGTCAAGGCCTCTGTAGTGGCAGGCAGTACGTATGCAACCACAGCTGTTCATTGGTTTAAAAATCTATAGTTGCAGCAGCTTTACTATCATCCGAAACCTTTTGGAACAGTGACTGCATGTGTCGCCCAGGACTAGTGCTTTCTTCTTTAATTTCGTCACAGAGCCGCAGGCTGATAAATTCCCCCGTCAATAGTTCTAGATGGTGTAAAACTCTGTACAATTTACATGTGACTCATTCACAGTGGAAATACTCTGCTGCAGTAATGCCATAGACGGCAGTGGTCCAGGCGGTTGAAATTATTTGGCGCAGGTTTCCAATAATGCCTCCGTGTCCAGGCTGTCACGGTCTTTCATATTCAACGGTTTCCCTCCCTTGGCACAGTTAAAGTAACAGACTGCACTAACTGAGTATTCTACACTGAAATCGGTACTCGAGTCATCTTTCTCTAAGCTTTGCCTTGTCCAAACTTAATTTGTCTGCACTGATAGTTACTATTCCGCTTTTGTCGATTTCCTAAACATAGAACAAACTAAGTCATATGACACATTCTACCTCATTTTCCCATATTTTGACAAGACCTCAACCACGCAAAGAATTAGTCGGCAGAACACTCCTACACGTATGTTCATTCACAGCAGCTGCCCTGTACGTTTGGTATTATATCCCGCAAGTTGAGTCTAAGAGAATGTGTAAGCAGATTAGTTGGCTTACCTGACATCTTGGGCGTTGCTTGTGACAGTTCAGTTCTTTCAGCAGTGAAACCAAAGCTCCACTATGCACTGCTGAAGATCGACTTTGAGGTGATGATTAATCTGGGAATCTAGTCCGAGAATGACATTGTAGCTCATGTCCAAGTACATGGAATTTTCAAACACATCCTGAAATCTGTTTCCTCCTCTTCATATGTACTGTGCCAAACACACAGATGGAAAAAGTTGCTACATAAGGAGTTACAGGACATAAATGAAACATCTGAATCATGATCTTTATTCCAATTTCGTGCAAGCCGCAATAGAGTGGCGCTAGTAGCGCGAATATGAGGATGTAAATCAGGTTTGATTTAAATACACGCTGTAACGGTCCTGTGAGGTAGCTACCTAGGAGAATTGACGTGGTGAGCTGATGTTAGCCAGGAATGCCTTTAAGGTGATAAGGATCCCATTATCAACACCTCACTGAGTTTGAGCGAGGTAGTGCAATAGGGCTACGAGAAGCTGGATGTTTCTTCTGTTGTATTATAGAGAGACCTGGCAGGACTGTAGCAACTGTATATGGTTGCTGCCAGCGGTGGTCACGAGAATATTACGGCTGCAAGATTACTGGGTTCCAGACAGCCACGTGGCTCTATCAAGAGGAAAGACCAGTGTGTTCGGCATATGGCTCTGTACGTCATACTGCATATGCAGCGGCAATTTGAGCTGCAGCTGGCACCACAGTGGGACAACAAATATTTGCAAATCGACTACTTCCAGCACAGATCCAAGCCAGATGCGCTATAGAATGCATTCCGCTGACGCCAAATCAGCGCCATTTGGGATTTCAGTGGTGTCAAGCGAGAACTGACTGGAGGACATGGTGGAGGTCTACTGTATTTTTCAATGAAAGCTGGTTCTGCCTCGGTGGCAGGGATGGCCATTTGTTTGATAGAACGAGACCAGATGACGGCCTGCCACCAGTCTGTCATTGTGATAGACACACTGGACTTACACTTGGAGTTGTCTGGGGTGCGATCTCGTATGACAGCAGGAGTACTCTCGTGGTTACAAACTGTGACTCAAATTTGTACGTCAATCTGGTTATTCGTCCGGTTGTGAAGCCATTCATGAACCATATTCCAGGGGGTATTTTTCAACAGGATAACGCTCTCCGAGGTAACACTGTTGTAGCCCAACAGGCTTTACAGAGCGCAACCTGTTGCATTGGCCTATTCGATCATCAGATCTGTCTCCAATTGAGCACATATGAGACATCAACGGGTGACAACTCCAGCGTTAGCCACAAACAACATTAACTGTCCCTGTATTGCGGCCGGGGTGGCCGAGCGGTTCTAGGCGCTACAGTCTGGAACCGCGCGACCGCTTCGGTCGCAGGTTCGAATCCTGCCTCGAGCATGGATGTGTGTGATGTCCTTAGGTTAGTTAGGTTTAAGTAGTTCTAAGTTCTAGGGGACTGATGACCTCAGAAGTTAAGTCCCATAGTGCTTAGAGCCATTTGAACCATTTGTCCCTGTGTTGACCGACCAAGTGCAGCAGGCATAGAACCCCATCTCACAAACTGACATAAAGGATCTGCACAACTCAATGCATTCACGTTTGCATGCCTGAATTCAAAATTCTGGCGATTATGTCTTTTAATGATGTGCAAACATTTCACAATTGTAATGGCTTATCTTGCGCTTATGTTAACCTGAAATCTTGTGATGTTAATCACTTAAGTATATAACTCAGGCAAATGTGTTCCCAAAATTTCAAGACTGAACATTGAATTTTTTCGGTGCTGCGACTTTTTTTTCTGTTAGTGTATGTCTCGCCACAGATACCTGTTATCCGGATCCAGCAAAAGCTTGCAGTTTTCCTTTTACATAGCCAGTTAGACAAATGTTTGTCACTGATTTAATACCACAATATCATATGGTAATAGTTACTGGGGAGCGTTGCCCAGAAGTCACACTGATCCTCTGTCTCATTTAACATAGCAGTGTGAGTATTACCCTGTTGGAAACTTCCCGCACACTTGTGGATGTTTGGGATCAGTGGCCCACCTACTCACACCTTTCACACTGAGGCTTTCTATAAATATACGTTACGTAATATTAATGTTAATGTATTAAAAACTACTCTCCTCTCTCTTGGGCTAGGCTGCCGCAAGGGTACCGCAGTTGCTGAATGTGATCCAGACAGCCACATCAGACACATATGACCTCTGTATTAAAAACTACTCGCCGCTCTCGAGGTCCAGGGAAAGATGCCGCATTTCTATTATTTTGTCCAAGGTTTTCGAAAGTTTCATGCGCACTTTTCATGAAATTTCAGCGGTTTCACACCTCAAAAAAGCATCTAGGCTACCGCAGTTGCTATTGTTTTCGAAAGTTCCATGCGTACTTTTCAGGAAATTTCAGCTGTTTGACACATCAAAAAAGAAAACATCAGGCGCCCGTTGCTCTGCTTCTGTCACCCTCTATTAATGTTAATTGGGTCACAACAACTGCTCGCTTTTCCGTTATCCCAACTTCAGGACTATACGCATTTTAACATAAGAAAACAACGTCATCTTCTTCAGATATTTCCAATGAGGCAGTAGAAACACCGGGGATGGCTGGAGACATGCAAGGAATTGACCGCTTCCTCCTTTCATCCTTTAAACAGTCTGTTTCCCTATGCTTGAGCCTGGCTATCTCACCTGGCAAATGCTGTCTCACTTCCTGGGTTGTGACATTTTCAATGACTGACATTTTGTTAATAACCATTCAAAAGCCAAATTCGCTCGAAATATTTTTTATTCAAGACAACCGGTTTCAAATGTCTTAGCTGTCATCTTCAGGCCGTAAACATTTTTTTGTAATAAAATATGTTCATTACTCTGAACTCATGTACAAGGTGTTAAGTGGATGAAACTCAGGACATTCGAAACTTTTGTCATTACTAAAATATTTAAAAACACACAGCATGGCTCACATGTTTGTTACGTGATACAAATACGTACACAATAGCACATCTGAAGGCCCAGTTTCTCTCAGATTTCCTGTTGACTGCAAATGGTTCAAATGGCTCTGAGCACTATGGGACTTAACTTCGCAGGTCATCAGTCCCCTAGAACTTAGAACTACTTAAACCTAACTTTCCTAAGGAAATCACACGCATCCATGCCCGAAGCAGGATTCGAACCTGCGACCGTAGCGGTCGCTAGGTTCCAGACTGTAGCGCCTAGAACCGCTCGGCCATCTCGGCCGGCTGTTGACTGCACCCAGTGTGAATGCAAATTCAGCATAGAACTAGATCCAGACTTTAACCACAAGTCAGGAAACGTAATGTTCTACTGTAAAAAATCCTCTAATTGGTAATTCTCAATTCACTTACATGAACGTCATGACAAAGAAATTTTTCATAACAATGTTGATAAACTGTACTGCCTTCAAAAACTGTTAGTGTTCTAGAATTTTTTCGACAATAACACTCTATGTTCAGTTAACAATGGCTAAGTGATTACTATTTTTTACGTCGACTGTTCAGCATCATGAGTGAAATTTGTATGAAGCGATGTTGAATGGGGGATCCATGTACTACGACAGACATTATATCTGCTATTCATAGGTGGCATGGAGCAAATAAATTAGAAGGAAGGTCAGCGTTGGCCGTAATATTGATGTTTTATTGATAGCAGAATCAATTTTCGATCACATAACGATCATCTTCAGTGCTGTACAAATTAAACTCAGGCACTGGTATCAAGTTATCAATAACCAAACTGGTTTCATCTGTCGTAGTCTATCGACATTTGCATATTTCATTTGAAAATAAACTGCCGTTATGGAGTAAGCTAAAGGATGATAAATATTTCTTAAAAAAAGTGTATTTAGTCGCAATAGAAATTTGAACGCCTGTAAGTACACAGTTTGATAAGAAAAATTAGCAGCTGTTAGTTCTCTGTAGATATTGAGTGAAGTAAAATATAAGTGTGCCCTGTGGATTTGATTTCTTTTATCGCCTCTTACGAGGGACGGCGGGCATGTCCCGTTAGACATTCGAACAGAATCCCCTAAAGTAAAAAAAATTTATTGGAGACATGTGTTTTACATTTGTTGATGTTTGTAAATACTATATATTTTATGTTGGTAAAACGTTGTCAGGATGCCCCTTTTGCACCTACGATTAATCAAACTCAGAACCCCAAATAATTGTTGGAAGCGATTTTAATGTAAAATGCTCTCATCAACATACACAGGAAATCGAAGCTCTCCTAACTCAAATGTTAAAATATTTATCTACTATTTTTATATAACAGAACCGTACGTGCTGGCTTCGCGGCCAGAGTAGCGCATCTCTGGTTATCGATGGTCGTCCGTCGTCTAGTCTTACGATCGGAAGCGTTGGTCTGAGGGTCTCCGACTGGAAAATTATTTAAGCGCGTTCTCGATTCCTTCAAGTTTGGATCCACGGTGGTGCGAGGATACTCCGCGAGGTGGCGGGTAACACGGCTGCTGGGAGAGTGAGAGAGTGACCGGGCAGTGAAGAGAGGGGCGTGTTGAACGCTGTGATTGTACGGAGCTGGGGTGGTAGCTGATTAAGAGTCGGGCGGGAGTATTGTACTCGAGTCTGAGGGACCAATTTGTACCGGTGTTGACAAACAGCTTAGTTATAGTAGAAGTACGAGTACAGTTACTCTTGGCTCTGAGCACTATGCGACTTAACTTCTGAGGTCATCAGTCCCCTAGAACTTAGAACTAATTAAACCTAACTAACCTAAGGACATCACATGCACATCCATGCCCGAGGCAGGATTCAAACCTGCGACCGTAGCGATCGCTCGGTTCCAGACTGTAGCTCCTAGAACCGCACGACCACTCCGACCGGCTACAGTTACTCTGTTATATACTGTTCTGTGATCAGATTGCACTACTGAGCGGGTATGGTATGAAATATGTGATTAGACTAAGTGATTTGAAACCATTAACTTTGCCCACGCTTTACAGTTCAAGTCTCTTTCGCCCGGTAAGAAAAGTTTGAACTTCAGTTGTCTGTAATTCATTACGGTGTTCATATTTAAAGAAATATCATGTGTTGTTGTTTTGCCGCACTTTTGATAATTTGTGCTACTCAACCATTACGTAATGATTAGCTTGGTCGATAATCCCTGAATATTTTTATAATTGTGGTACGGTTATGTGGGTTGAACCTGTTGCTTATTGTAAACCGAGAAATTGTTTGTGAACTAGCTGTTGACTTACTGAGTGCTTGTGGAATACTAGTAACTGGCTTAAGCTGTTTGCACTGCTGTTGATCCTGGAATTGTTTCATTAAGCCAAGTTTCCCTGCTTGTACTGGTCAAACAATTACTTCTAACTTGAAGTGTCTGGAAGTCACTGAAATTGTTGGTTTCTGAAGTTGGTATGAGAGGGAGCAACCATCATAATTCACAGACGGCTAAATTAAAAGGTTAAAATTCAATGGGTTTGTGACGTGTAATGTCAAGGGATAATTCTGATACTTGTAATCGATTTTCATTGCAAATTTTCTTTATGTGTGTGTGTGTGTGTGTGTGTGTGTGTGTGTGTGTGAGTGTGTGTGTGTGTGTGTGTGTGTGCTAGGTGCTTGTAAGTTAGTCTATCCAGAAGGGCCAAGACTTGGACTGTTGTATAGACACAGGCCAGCAAATGCACAGGAGGACCAACCATTGGTAAAACTAATACATCTACATCTACATCTACATTTATACTACGCAAGCCACCCAACGGTGTGTGGCGGAGTGCACTTTACGTGCCACTGTCATTACCTCCCTTTTCTATTCCAGTCGCGTATGGTTCGCGGGAAGAACGACTGTCTGAAACCCTCCGTGCGCCCTCGAATCTCTCTAATTTTACATTCGTGATCTCCTCGGGAGGTATAAGTAGGGGGAAGCAATATATTCGATACCTCATCCAGAAACGCATCCTCTCGAAACCTGGCGAGCAAGCTACACCGCGATGCAGAGCGCCTCTCTTGCAGAGTCAGCCACTTGAGTTTGCTAAACATCTCCGTAATGCTATCACGGTTACCAAATAACCCTGTGACGAAACGCGCCGCTCTTCTTTGCATCTTCTCTATCTCCTCCGTCAACCCGATCTGATACGGATCCCACGTTGATGAGCAATACTCAAGTATAGGTCGAACGAGTGTTTCGTAAGCCACCTCTTTTGTTGACGGACTACATTTTCTGAGGACTCTCCCAATGAATCTCAACCTGGCACCCGCCTTACCAACAATTAATTTTATATGATCATTCCACTTCAAATCAGCCGCGGTGGTCTAGCGGTTCTAGGCTCGCAGTCCGGAACCGCGCGACTGCTACGGTCGCAGTTTCAAATCCTGCCTCGGGCATGGGTGTGTGTGATGTCTTCAGGTTAGTTAGGTTTAGGTAGTTCTAAGTTCTAGGGGACTGATGACCTCAGATGTTAAGTCCCATAGTCCTCAGAGCCATCTGAACCATTTTTGAACCACTTCAAATCGTTCCGCACGCATACTCCCGGATATTTTACAAAAGTAACTGCTACCAGTGTTTGTTCCGCTATCATATAATCATACAATAAAGGATCCTTCTTTCTATGTATTCGCAATACATTACATTTGTCTATGTTAAGGGTCAGTTGCCACTCCCTGCAACAAGTGCCTATCCGCAGCAGATTTTCCTGCATTTCGCTACAATTTTCTAATGCTGCAACTTCTGTGTATACTACAGCATCATCCACGAAAAGCCGCATGGAACTTCCGACACTATCTACTACGTCATTTATATATATTGTGAAAAGCAATGGTCCCATAACACTCCCCTGTGGCACGCCAGAGGTTACTTTAACGACTGTAGACGTCTCTCCATTGATAACAACATGCTGCGTTCTGTTTGCTAAAAACTCTTCAATACAGCCACAGAGCTGGTCTGATATTCCGTAGGCTCTTACTTTGTTTATCATTCGACAGTGCGGAACTGTATCGAACGCCTTCCGGAAGTCAAGGAAAATAGCATCTACCTGTGAGCCTGTATCTAATATTTTCTGGGTCTCATGAACAAATAAAGCGAGTTGGGTCTCACACGATCGCTGTTTCCGGAATCCATGTTGATTCCTACAGAGTAGATTCTGGGTTTCCAAAAACTACATGATACGCGAGCAAAAAACATGTTCTAAAATTCTACAACAGATCGATGTCAGAGATATAGGTCTATAGTTTTGCGCATCTGCTCGACGACCCTTCTTGAAGACTGGGACTACCTGTGCTCTTTTAATCATTTGGAACCTTCCGTTCCTCTAGAGACTTGCGGTACACGGCTGTTAGAAGGGGGGAAGTTCTTTCGCGTACTCTGTGTAGAATCCAATTGGTATCCCGTCAGGTCCAGTGGACTTTCCTCTGTTGAGTGATTCCATTGGCTTTTCTATTCCTTGGACACTTATTTCGATGTCAACCATTTTTTCATTTGTGCGAGGATTTAGAGAAGGAACTGCAGTGCAGTCTTCCTCTGTGAAACAGCTTTGGAAAAAGTTGTTTAGTGTTTCAGCTTTACGCGTGCCATCCTCTGTTTTAATGCCATTATCATCCCGGAGTGTCTGGATATGCTGTTTCGAGCCACTTACTGATTTAACGTAAGACCAGAACTTCCTAGGATTTTCTGTCAAGTGGCGCACACCAATAGTGCGGCGCATAACACCCTCCACCACGTTAGCTACTGTTGTTTATCCATTGCTTGTGAATGGATTCGCAAGGATTGTATTTGTTGTTAAATTGATTGATTTCTCGAGGGAGCCGTTTGTGAAATTGTTTTAAGTGGAAAGGTCATACCTGAAGTTTTTGGAATTCATTGCACGTATTGTTTATTGTCAATATTATTTTACTGACAGCTATCAGAGATGTAAAGTTAATAATGTTCTTTAAGGTCGGTTATCAAAGTTTATTTAAAGTTTGCTCAACTGATTATCTGTTTTCAAGTGTTTAAACTTTTGAAGAGACTAACGATAAATCTGTTTTTAGGTACGTTTGTAAAGTGGCTTGGCAATTTACCACTCCCATCGCTCTCTTAACATTTCAATAACGTGTTCAGTTGACTAATGGAATTCAGTAATTTGGTGGTCGGATAAAATAATTCATTTGTATCGAGAGAGAAAGACTAAAATGTACTTGGTTTCCTTTCTTCAAAGGAAACGAAGGCGAACAGTGCCAAAACATGTGAGATGGTTCCAGGAAGTTATTCAGACACATCTAAGCGAACAACGGCTGTTTTGTAAGTTAGATAACCTTTTAATTATTAATCCTACTCGCAAACCCGTGCATATAATGCTCGGCGTAATTTACCTTGCTCAGTTTCAACACATTTCACACACTTCACACAGTACTTGTACTGCGTGTTTCACAGCAGACAGTCTTCCTTTATGTTCCTCTCGTTAACATCACAATGGCGCATTGTTTTACGAGGAAATGTTGGCGAGGTCTTTGTGCTTGCGAGCACTTTATTTTGATAACTAACTGCGTATGCAGTACCTCTAGTATGATGTAGTGCCTTGCCTAGAGTCAGCGAGCATCTAATTGTGCTTTCCTTTAAGGCATGCTATCAAAGCAGGTTTAGCGCTGTACAAAAAGAAAAGAGTCGTTCAGTGTAAGAGGCCGTAATCTAGTCACACTAAATACACAGAAAACATATAAATTACTTAATTGCTCCTCACCTTCGAGCTGGCATTCCGTACTGCACTGCTTTGTCTTGTTTTTGTGTTTTTCGGCAGTGGTGGCTGTAGACCAGCAGTGACAGACAGCGGTATGTAAAGGTTCTGTGATAAAAAGTTGATCGATAGGCATTTTGTGTATGGTTTCACAAAGTGCAGTGAACGAGCGTCACAATGGTACCTCTGCTGAGCTGTTCCTGCAGTGACAATGACATCTGCATCTGTACACAGACTTCTATGAGACACCGGATGTATTGAGCGTTTTAGCGATTGCATAATACTCTATTTCTCTATTTTGTGACAACATTTGCACAGAAATGATGGTAATTGGAGTGAAAAACTGATTAAATCATCATAAAGTTACTGCTCTGTAAAGAACAGCCAGAGACCGTAGGACCTTTGTACCAAAATAGTTGGAAGCTGACCCTGATAACCTCTGAAAATATGTTGGTGGGATTCTGCTTCATCCTGTATATGTAGATCTAGAATGAGGTTGAGGTCATGATGTAGAGGATTATCCCTTTCGCAGGCGCATTTTTTTTTTAGCGAAACAGGGAAGATAATGTTTTTGCTATCCTGTTAGAACTGTGATCAACAGACTACATGTATTTTTTGATAATTTCATTTCTGTGATTTAGGGCTAAAAACTGCGGTGGTGCATATATCAACGCGGCACCTTTGTGAGCTGTTGAAACTGTGGTGGTAAATATATTTCTCACTTCCTTTTTGTGAGATGTTACGTGTTGTCATTACACGTAAAAAATTATGAATAGTGTTTTCTGTTTTTATTCTGTTTTCTTTCGCTTTATTTAAATAATTACGCTTTAAGTTTACTAGTGATTTGTGTTTAACGTGAAAAATTTAATGCTGGTTCACAAGTAATATTTCTTTCTCAAACAGGTGTTCAAATGACTGTCACAATCTTTTATTTTATATCAAACTGGCGGAAGCATGTTCGATACAAAGAGGTACTTTGGAGGAGCAGCATAGGTGTTTTGTTCTCTTGTCTCGAGCTTTTGTACAACACTTTTGGCACCGTCCGTACGTTTTCTTTTCCAAAAATATTCTTATGATCTCCTGCTTTTGCTAGTCGAACATGATCTGGTACAGTGTTTTTAACGGTTAGTAGGATTGCTGGGAGACCTTTCCTTGCGCGGAATGTGGAGCCATCCGTCAACTGTTTTGCGAGTTGTAATCGGAAGTTCAATTGCTCTTCGTATCATCCTTGTCCTGTATTAATTTAGTACAAGATAAGTGCATTTACAATCGTATTGTCCAGTAGGAAGTAGAGAATCCGACGCCACCACTTACGAGAAGGTCGACCAACTGCATAACGTTCTCTACGTTCATCGAAGTGATCTACGCTCCCCATTGTATTTTTATATGTTGCTTCAGAATTTGGAAAAGTAATATTGCTGGCAGTACCATCCTTATTCTACCTTGATACAAATGTGATGTCCCTAGGTTTGTCCAAAGTTATCAGAGTAGTGTCAGGTTCGTTGTCCACACATTTTATAGCTGCAATACCGTGTTTGCGCTGTAACCGAAGTTCTCTTTCATCACTGGAGGCAGCCATTTCCGTTTTTTTTCACAGTATCTATAGAATAGATACATTGTTCAGTAGCCTCTGCATTAGGTTCACAATGATAAAGTAGTTGGCAGATACTACCACACTGTTACTATGTTTCAGGTCTTTGGTTAGGCTAATGAGTACACGCTCTCCCAGAGAATTTTCTCTAGATCCATCGTCTGATTTTCCCGTGTATGTATCAAATTTTGTGACGTAGCCTGTCTTTGAATCTGCTAAACTCTAAACGTTGTATCCTCATTTGACTGTCTTCAAAGGCATGTACTGCTTGAGCGATGCCCGTCCCTTGAAAGGTATCATGGTTTCATCCACAGCCAATAACTTACTGGCAATGTATGGCTTATGAACTGTTGTTCGGTAAGGTTTCCAAGGGTCTGAAATTACGAAGTTTATCATGATTTGGATGCCCTCTTGGAGGATCCCAGCGTATTGTCATTTATGTGAATAGTTTCACATAACTTTTTGAAACGTTTGCATGTCAGGGGCTACGATATATAAGGCTGACCTAAAGCAAGTTCTGAACTCCAGCAGTAAACCACTTTTCGAAACATTACGATACCCTTCAAGATATTTATTTCAATCAAGGCCTGTATCTCATCTACAAATCAACTTTTTCAGTTGTTTGTCATCTCACATACGGCCTGCCAAGACTGCCGTTTCTCTTTGAGTGGCTCTGTATACAGATTCTTCTGCTGAACCAATACGTCAGGAGCAAATAAAGACAGGAAGTAGTCTCTCTCGGTGCTGTGTCTCGTCAACGGGTGGTTACAAGACTGGTTCTTTTCGTGTATCAATGTCAAAGTAAGTCAAAAACAGCTGACCATTCCTCTTCTGCCAAAGGGTCTTGTTCTGCACCTATGGTACCATCACTAGAAATCTCAACGTCCACAGCATAGTAACCATTTACACTATTAGTGATATAAAGCTGTTTAACCAAACACGGATCAGGGTCCTGCACAATGTCGAAAACGAATTCATTTTCTATAGTTTTATCACTTTCTGTTTCTCAGAGTCATTAGGATCACTAGCTAGCGAAAACAGAAACTCCAATGCTTCGTCGTGCGTGTATTTCTTCGTATAGACATACTACTTCGATATTTTGCTAAGAAAAATAATGACCGATCGCGAGAGAAATCATAAAAGATAAACTAATCTTCAAATTATACTTGTTACCGATATTAAAGTGTACTTACCACACTGTGAAAACAATCCTAGAAACTTTATTACGCAATAAAGATATGAGCTAATAGAGGTCACAATAATGTATATTTCAGACGTGAAGCAATGTGTACCGAAAACAGTAGTGATCCCATGACAAAGAGAAACTGATAGCTGTAGCAGTTTTCATACATCTGGTGCAATGGACTACCACAGGATGTCTGGAGTGTACAGAAATGACAACACAGATTCCCTTAAATGCTTTTAATGGGAAGTATATTCCCCACGGCCCACGAAAGGGTTACTAGATCTCTGACGTCCATGAAGTGTTCCCCAAATCGTCTAACGGCCTATACTCGATCTTTGACATCTGTGAATGTTCCCCAATTTATACTTACTTAGTATGGAAGCGTCTGACTGACATACAATTTTTTGCCGCTACCGGAGGTTATAATTAAACTGACGGTGTTCCTAATGCTATAGTACGGGAAAATTCTATGTTCATAATAGGTGCGTTCTCGGGGTATGCTGAAGAAAATAAGAGTTTCATTTTCTGCCACCAGGTGAAAAAATATGGCGCTGTAAGCAATCAGAATGTGAAATGTTTCCTGTTTTGACGCCAGTATGTTGTTTGTTGTTTGGTGTTGAGTGTTGATTTCCTTTGTGAAATGAGTGTTGGTGTAAAGAGTTAAGAAGGTTGAAGTTCTCCGTAGGAAACTCAATGACTATCGAGAAGAAAGATCGTAGGCTGCTGGTAAAGTTGTGTTATCAGAACGGCAACAACGGCAGCCTGCATTGGGGAAATATCGCCGACAAAAACATCTGCGAAGAGGACTCTTGTGAATAAATTTGTTGAAGAATACGGTCAAAAAATTCGAAGAAACCGGTGAATTAGGTGGTGCAGGGGGGAGGAGGAGGAGGAGGAGGGGGGGGGGGGAGGAGACGGTCCATACACATGGCTGTTGTTGAAGTCTCCATAGCTATAGCCGACCGTGCAGCACATGCTTCTGTTACCAGCTCGAGCTGTGTCGCAGGAATTGTTTCTCCCCTGGTCAACATTTCAAACGATCCTACAGCGTATTTTATTCGGAGTGTGTACCAAATGTAGCCCCAAGATAGGCTGCGATGCCGTGACTTCGCCATTCGGTTTTTGGCACGCATGGAAAAGGATGTCATGTGGCCGTTGAATATTCTTTATCGGCCGAGGCACGTTTTACTCCACACGGTGCCGCAAATGCAGGGAACTGTTGCTTATGGGGAGAAACGTCTGCTACAGTCATCTTATGCGACTGTGTGATCCAGTTTCGGTTCGTCTTTCATAGAGATGACACCTCGTGGGCCTGTTAGGTGTACATAGACGTCTGCACGTTAGAAGGACCTCCTTGTGCAAGAGTTGATTCCAACCTTCCTGCAAGATGGGGCGACACCAGGTGTCGCTTGCCAGGTGAAGGAAGTCTTTCGTGGAACCTTCGGTCACGACGTTTCATCTCAAGGCTATGTCGAGACATGGGGGTTCTACATCCCAGGACGTAAATCCATGTGACTTCTGGTTGTAGAGATATCTGAAGCATCGTGTCTATAGTGATGTATCCGGAATCTTCCTGACCTGAAGGATACCTCACGAAAACATATCGCTCTTATTACACCGGATATGCTGCAAGCAACTGTCTACAGTGCCGTGTTACGGACGCAACACGGTGCTGATTCGGGAGACCATACTGAACACATATTGTAGCTTGTGACCATATCATAATAAATCTGCCAGAACCACCGTTATTATCTATTTCATCGTTCATCTTCTACTCGTATTTCTGCGCCCGCCCCACATTCTGACGCTTACAGTGCCATATTTTCAACTGGTAGAAGACAGTGGAACTTTTGTTTTCAGCACACTCTACGATCGCACAGATTAATAAACAAAGCTACGAAATTTCAGCATCATGTGATGTATATAGCCCGCACTGCAGCACACGGATCACTGTCAGTTTAATCATAACCACCAGGTACAAGTCGCCTGCAGGGTGAACAAGAGGAAACATAGTCAAACAGTCGGTTCCTACATGGGCTGCGCGTAACGGACTGTGATACACTAAATCAGAGGCTCCAGTGCGTCTGACAACAGAATACTCCAGACGCCTGCCAGAACGCTGTAAGGAAGCGTCTCTCTACGTATACCCACATGCTGCGCCTGTGATCACATTTGTATCCTGTGGTGAGCACTGTGTGGCGGTAGCTTTTGTAACCAATAGAATGCGAGAGATACTGAGTAGCACAGTGTTTAACAGGTTGTAGTCGTCCAAGCGACCTGTCTCTTCAATGGGACTTAACATCTGAGGTCATCTGTCCCCTAGAACTTAGAACTACTTAAACTTAACTAACCTAAGGACAGCCCGAGGCAGGATTCGAACCTGCGACCGTAGCGGTCGCTCGGTTCCAGACTGAAGCGTCTAGAACCGCTCTGCCACTCCGGCCGGCCCTGTTTGTTCGCTGATACATTCCGCAATATTCGAAAGTGCCCAGTGATCAACAGCTACTTTTCCACGGTAGTGGTCCCTACATGTTGCTGGAATTGAAGCGTCCCATGCTACGGAACCCTCGACTATCCTGTGAGGCAACGCATCACATTCTAATTTACAGAAATTAGATGTTACTTACAGGGTGACCCATGTAATCCTTGCAAGCATTAAACCAACTCTTACCAATGCACTGCCAGTGGACACTTCCGAAATGCCACAAAACAGGAAAGCAGATGTTTACTGATACATTTGTCTTGCAAAGTTTTGCCACAACAGTGGTCGAGTAAACATCCTGTGCGAGCCTTCTCCGAAAGCAAGTGCATTACTTCCACATGCAGTATCCAGAGAACGGAATATGAAGTTAAACAATTAGACAGCAGCGGTTTAAACCGGTGACTGACAAGGGTACGGTCAAATCTGGCATGTCGAAACCTATCCTGGAATTTTGTACACAGGAAGAATACACCGAAAGAACTGCAATGTCAAAATTTCACCTACTACGACGTACTGCAAGTACTTTTTTAATGTTGAAGGTATTCATTTGTGCCCCAAGGAGAACCGTTTATAAGAGAAATAATGTCACGTATCAACAATTTCGGTCACACCGATAGTTAAACGCTTTCGGATGTAATGCCAGTAAAGATGACTAGGAAAAAAATAAAGGCCGTGATACTACATTACACACGACTTCCATGAGTCAAGACACTAATTTGTGGAAATGAAATATTTCTTATCCATACATACGAGTAATTTTATTACAATTGCTGTAGCACAGGTGCGATAAGTTTTGGATAATTCTCAACAGTTGTCACAAAAGGAGTAGTGTCTATTCAATAATGAAAAGAAACATTTTCCTTACCCTAGGCACATCTGATAAGAGACAATTTAATATATTCAGGCACTTAACAATAATTACTTGTTACGTTTAGGCAGTTTAGGAATAGATGCTGTTCTGCATATTGTCCTGTGTACTAGCAATAGCTGATCTAATTTGTAAAATGCGATGGCGCAAATGGATACTGCAAAATAACTGAAGTTTAAGAATACTATTCCGATGATAAACCTGATATGAAAAGAGCTATCCGATATTACACTGCTAGACCGTTCCCGAAAAAGTTGTCTATTGCCGAAAAATTATTTAGCGACGGGTTAAATCATATTAGTTTTCCGATTGGAGACCGAATTATATGAAGAGTCTTTTCTTCGTCTTCGTCAAAGACAGAGATGTCGTTATGTCCAGGCCAAACATCCAACGAAAGAGATGAATTATTTTGCGCAGATGGTAATAAATGTCGAATAAAATGTTTAAAATTATCCTTTCGCGCTTTCCCGTGTTTGATATGTCCATTCCAAGATTTTTGCAACCAAACACTCCTTCCTTTTTATTTGTGGTCGTCTTTGGCCTTGAGGTTCCTAGCTATATACATAAAGATGCAGGAACAGTAATCCTCTACTAATCAGTGGCATTATTGTGTACGAATATGTCATAGCATTCCACGATTGCACATGTAACACTGTCTTCCCCCCGAAATGATAATGTTTTGCAAGCAGTTCTTTCATGAAATTTGACTGTTCGGCTTTGTTCCCCGCAAATTCGTGGATAAAATTAATCATTGTCTTTACTTCCGCTATGAATTCCTCCTCAGTACGGCCAATAAAAGGCATCTCTTCACAAGTTGACCTGATGTGAATTTCGTTATTTTACCTCTTCCTATTCCGTATTATTTCTTGAATCTGCTTAATCAGGTTGGAGAAACTTGGAAACCAATAATTTTCATCTCTCTTACAGTTTGAAGGCGCGGTCTCCCAAATCTCCCTCGGCGACGTGCAGTATATCTCACGAGCAGTTCTAAATCTTTTGAACAGTTTTTCTTTCAAAGTTCTTTTTGGTGCTTATCCGTTACTTCGTGTCAATCTTTCTTCTATTTATCCAATTCATGTTCAGATTTTACGAAACGCTGCTGGCCTGATACGCTGCTTAATTTTAGGCGTTTCCTCCTTCCTTCGTTTAATCAAAATTTCACAGTCTATTCTATGTTACTGAAATGAGTTTCTGCACATATTTTCTTCGTTCTGCACTCTTGTTGTGGCATAAATCGTTGTTCGAACCATAATTGACGGAATAGACAGGGTTATTACCTATTTCTCTAAAGTTTTCAGTTTCTAACGAAAGCTCAACATCATTCGAATCAATGTCTAAGAAATTAACTAACAAATAACGTGTATGTAGGCCGTCAGGAGAAGTAGGTGGTTTCCACTGCATACCACGTTCTTCGTATTTCATTTTTGCAAAATTGAAAATGTTAGTTAGATTCCACATTACTATGAAACCCTGGAACCTGTACAGACAGATGCATTAGCAGGCATATATAAAAAACACAATGAATATTACTTCAGTTCTATCTCCATCGTTAACACGGATCAAAATTCGCTTTAGAATTACGATCACGTTGTCGTGTTACTGCTTACCAATGCGCCGGCAGTCAAGTTTATGTGCCTGCAGTATTGCACATGTACAGTATGCCACATCTCTCGCATGTTTGTACATTTGTCCAGCTGTTTGGGGCTACGAAGTTGACAATTTTCAATACGTTTTAAAAGTACTTACAGTGCATTTAAACAGCTAGAGTTCTGATAGTATATAGCTCACCTCCTGCTGTAACCGAATTTAATTTCATTTTGTACATAGATAAGCAAAGTGTCTAATACAAATTGTCATAAAAATAAATACCTCGTTTGATATAAAGGAGTCTTAACGCTGAACATAACACAGTCAAAATTTACAGTTGTTACTGGCATTTATTGTCTGATATATGTGGTCATGAGTCAAAAGCCAGTAAAAAATTCATTTGTTTTCGATTCGTTGTCGATGTCTTTACCAAGGACTGAAGTGACAAACTCGAGGCCTACGCTTCAATGTATGTGCAACTAAGTTGTATACTTTCATTCCATCCCTCGCTCAGATTTTACCAAGGAAAGTGAAGAGTTATAGCAATCAGAGTATTTAGCATTTTCAATTTTTGTAAACTAGTTGTTGTCAGGATTAGTTTCAGTTCGTTTAACGTGTGCGTGTTAGATGTGATGAAATGCCCACCGAGATTGTTCCTTTGACCTCAGAATATGGGACTATGTTACTGTAATATTGTTGCTTTGGGGAGATTATATGTGATAGTTATAATTCAGTTAGGTGAGGGGATATTTTAATATAATTTCCATGTTTTATCCAGTTACGGAGAAAACTAGAAATCAATTAAAATTTGCAAAGAATTTATGTTCAGCAGACAGTGCAAAATATCGAACAGGCCGCGACTAGACAAGAAGAAAAGGTGTGAACCAAGATTTATGTAAGGAGATAATAGTTGATATTATGCGTTAAGCGCTAAGATTCAAGAAACATCTTGGTAAACAACATTGGCACCTTAAGAGGCTCACCAGAACTTAATTGAGGAAATTACCAGCCGTAATAATGAAGCTGCTGAAACCCGGAAAGAGTAAGAAACCTTGGAGGCTGCAGAGGAGCAGTTGTGAGACATTTCTTTATAACATCATTTAAGTAGAATTTTTCGAATCAGATAACTCAGTTCGAAATGAATTTCACAAATGGATGAAGTACAAGGATACACAAATAACGAAAATATACAGGAAAAAGTGCAATCTGTTGTAGAGAAAATTACCTGTTGTAAAGAGAACTTCAGTGTGGAATTTTGCAATGATTTTTATTTATTTATTTTTTGTTTTAAGTAGCGGATTTCTGACTCTTCTGATGCGCCAGCAACGAATTCCTCTCCAGTGCCAACCACTTCATCTTAGACCAACACTTGTAACCTGCGTCCTCCATTATTTTGTCGAAATATTCAATTTCTGTCTTCCTCTACAGTTTTTACCCTCTACCGCTCCCTCTAGTACTTTGGAAGTCACTCCCTGATGTCTTAACAAATGTCATATCACAATACCATTTCTTCTTGTCACGTTTTTCCATATATTCCTGTCAGCCCAGATTCTGCGCAGAATCTCACCATTCCTTAACTTACCAGTCCACCTACATTCGCCTGTAGCACCACATCTCAAATGCTTCGATTCTCTTCTGTTCTGGTTTTCCAACAGTCCATGTTTCATTATCATATAAGGCTGTGCTCCAAACTGACTTTCTTAGAAATTTCTTCCCCAAATTAAGGCCTGTATCTGATACTGGCAGGCACCTCTTGGTGAGGAATACCCTTTTTCTCACTGCTAGTATGCTTTTGATGTCCTCCTTGCTCCATCCGTCGAGGGTTATTTTGCTGCCTAGGTAACGGAAATCCTTAACTCCTATTCCGTGACCACCAACCCTGATAAGTGTCTCACTGTTCTCACCGCCTCTGCTTCATGTTACTTTCGTCTTTCTTCGATTTCCTCTCAATCCATTTGCTGTACCCTGATACTAATTCACAAGTCATGGAATGGGTACATAAATGCTCTTGAATCAGCCTTTATAAAAGCAAGTATTATACTGATTTTTCGTGCAGGTAGTCCAAGAGCAAATGGATAACTAAAGTTTTGGTAGTGCTTAGTAATGTTTATGATGATGTAACGAAATGAATTCTCCGGATAATCGGAAAGAGTCAGGCGATAAGAATTTCATGCATAAAATCTCTATGACTTTAACGTGGTCTATTAATGGACCTTTTCGTATTTAGTGTCGTGTGTGATATTACCCAACGATGTTGGAAAAAGGAGGCAATCAGATCCCACTATTATGATGTATTCAAAGGTTACTGAAACTGGTAGTATCACAAATGGTATCCTAATACCTCTAGAAGACAGTTCGCTCAAGCGGAAGTCTATTTAAACTTATTCCTTTTCTATCTCTGAGAGGAGGTGCAAATTGGCTGAGCAGGGATGGCTAGAGGACAAATGTAAGGATGTAGTGACTTATCTCACGAGGGTAAGAAAGATACTACCTACAGAAAAATTAAAGAGACCTTTGGAGTAAAGAGAACACTTGCATGAATATCAAGAGCTCAGATAGAAACCCAGTTCTAAGCAAAGAAGGGAAAGCAGAACGGTGGAAGGAGTATATACAGGGTCTGTACAGGGGCGATGTTCTTGAGGAAAATATCATGGGAATGGAAGAGGATGCAGATGAAGATGAAATGGGAGATATGATACTCCGTGAAGAGTTTGACAGAGCACTGAAAGACATAAGTCGAAACAAGGCCCCGGGAGTAGACAACATTCCATTAGAACTACTGACAGCCTTGGGAGAGCCAGTCTTAGAAGAAAGATTAAGGAAAGGCAAACCTACGTTTCTAGCATTTGTAGACTTACAGAAAGCTTTTGACAATGTTGACTGGAATACCCTCTTTCAAATTCTGAGGGTGGCAGGGATAAAATCCAGGGAGCGAAAGGCTATTTACAATTTGCACAGAAACCAGATGGCAGTTATAAGAGTCGAGGGACATGAAAGGGAAGCAGTGGTTGGGAAGGGAGTGAGACAGGGTTGTAGCCTCTCCCCGATGCTATTCAATCTGTATATTGAGCAAGCAGTAAAGGAAGCAAAAGAAAAGTTCGGAGTAGGAATTAAAATCCATGGAGAAGAAATAAAAACTTGGAGGTTCGCCGATGACATTGTAATTCTGTCAGAAACAGCAAAGCACTTCGAAAAGCAGTTGAACGGAATGAACAGTATCTTGGAAGGAGAGTATAAGATGAACATCAACAAAAGCAAAAGGAGGATAATGGAATGTAGTCGAATTAAGTCGGGTGATGCTGAGGGAATTAGATTAGGAAATGAGACACTTAAAGTAGTAAAAGAGTTTTGCTATTTGGGGAGCAAAATAACTGATGATGGTCGAAGTAGAGGGGATATAAAATGTAGACTGGCAATGGCAAGGAAAGCGTTTCTGAAGAAGAGAAATTTGTTAACATCGAGTATTGATTTAAGTGTTAGGAAGTCGTTTCTGAAAGAATTTGTATGGACGATAAATAGGTTAGACAAGAAGAGAATAGAAGCTTTCGAAATGTGGTGCTACAGAAGAATGCTGAAGAGTAGATGGGTAGATCATATAACTAATGAGGTATTGAATAGAATTGGGGAGAAGAGGAGTTCGTGGCACAACTTGACTAGAAGAAGGGATCGGTTGGTAGGACATGTTGTGAGGCATCAAGGGATCACCAATTTAGTAGTGCAGGGCAGCGTGGAGGGTAAAAATCGTAGAGTGACACCAGGAGATGAGTACACTAAGCAGATTCAGAACGATGTAGGCTGCAGTAGGTACTGGGAGATGAAGAAGCTTGCACAGGATAGAGTAGCATGGAGAGCTGCATCAAACCAGACTCAGGACTGAACACCACAACAACAACATCTTTGAGAGCGTTATACCATTGTTCTTTGTTCGCTGCCAACGATGCTTTGCGGCGCTGGTCGGAGCTTGTACCTATCTGAGAGTGTGCTGCTCAAGCAGCACTCCACCGTTAGACAACAACTCACATCCCACATCCTTTCACCTCGTCGTTCCCCCTCCAACATACCGCTATCCTCTTCTACCACACTCTACATAGATCCAGACCTATCGTTAATTCCAGAAAAAGTTTGAAACTCTTCAAAACTCTGGGCTCTCTCTAAAAACATTTTTGCAACCATCTCCATTGCTCTGCTCGTATCAAGGTCAAATTATCACTTAACTTGTCTGTAATGTAGTGCTTACCAGATGTCAAATAAGTTTTAAAAGTACTTATGCACAGATATTGTTTCTAACAAAGTTCTGATGATAATAATAATGCAAACTATTATCAATGTGTGTCATTCAGTGACAGTCGTAACTAATTTATTTGGCTGGCTCTGAGCACTGTGCGACTCAACTTCTGAGGTAATTAGTCGCCTAGAACTTAGAACTAATTAAACCTAACTAACCTAAGGATATCACACACATCCATGACCGAGGCAGGATTCGAACCTGCGACCGTAGCGTCGCTCAGCTCCAGACTGTAGCGCCTAGAACCTCACGGCCACTCCGGCCGGCTAACTAATTTATTTCTCCAAGATTCAAACAGGTAACCAAATTTTAGAACATTGGCAGTAAAAAACAGCAATAATTTAGATTTTCTGTGCTGTTGTACTGAACATTAATGGTCGCAGCAATTACGCCCCTCACAACTGAAAGTTTTTCTCGGTTTTTCGTCAGAGTTGCGCCCGAGTTTGAACGCGAATTTAGTAATCCAGGGTTAGTCATATTTTTTTCAGCTATGGGACACGTAATAATATGTAGCTGTAGATAGTTGCAACTACACTACACTTAACAATAATCCGTGTAATTGCAAACTGTTAATGACAATAATTGTTAAGCGGCCTTCAACCGATGTTTACGATCACAGAATGGTCACAGAAAAATTTCGTAAATAAAAGGTCTGCACCGATTGGGGGCAATATAAAATACCTCTTTTTATGTTTCACTTAGGCATGCAAATCAATTGTGTATAGCCAGTGTGCCAGTTTATTGCCCGGAGTAACACTGTTTGCACAGTAGCAGTCTTTTGCACTTTGCGAGTTGATCGCACTGCTACATTGTATTGTTTGTGTTGTGTGTCGAGAAAGAAGATGTAATATAAGCCAGTTGTACTGGAGAAGGAAGTCTAATTGGATATACTGTTATTGATGCCATTGCTCTCTGATGAAGTTATTGAATTGCATGACGGAAGATGGATAAATAAACGTCCCTCCGACCATATGATGAGGCTTGACTAAGTTTTTTTGTTTTTTTGTTGTTTTTTTTTTTTTTAGATGTGTATGAAATCTTATGGGACTTAACTGCTAAGGTCATCAGTCCCTAAGCTTACACACTACTTAACCTAAATTATCCTAAGGGCAAACACACACACCCAAGCCCGAAGGAGGACTCGAACCTCCGCTGAGACCAGCCGCACAGTCCATGACTGCAGCACCTTCGACCGCTCGGCTAATCCCACGCGGCGACTAGGTTCTTTATGTCACTGTACTTGTATAATCAATTCATGAAAGAATTTATATTGGTATGGAGAAATTGAGAATTTGCTAACACTTTAGTCATCTTGCAGACGATTATGAATTTATTTTACAAACCTCGCATGAAAGTCGTAGAGCTCCACAATACGGCGTGCACTCCAGTGAGCTATCTTTACAGGAACCATACTTTTCACTGCTTAATATTGTAGTGAAACTTGTGAATAATTTCAGAACTAACTTCAGTTCAGAAGTCGAAAGACGAAAGAGACTTAATGAACTATTTAGTTTCACATTATTCAGGCTTCAAAGGTAGGTGATAATTCAGAGGGCTCCCACCAGATGATAGCGTTTCCAACTGTCCACACCTATAAAGCGGGGCTACTGGTCCTAAGGGAGGCCATTTACTGTGGAATACAGGTATTGAAGTTGGTACAGATAAAGGACTCCTTATGCATTTTGCAGGGATTACAAAATCTAAGCTGCGACAAATAGCCTAACAAAAATATCTTGGATGTATTGGAGACCATCACAGAACCAAGGAGAAATAACACAGAAAAACAATTTATACGGATAAAGGCATCGTGAGTCGACTACCTTACGAAGAGGAGCATTGTAGGAGGACGATTATGTCTAACTCATGTCCCTCATAGTGGCGCCAATTCTACTATCAAGACAGATGCGTACCATCACTGTAATGCATGTATCTCAGCCAACAAGGGCATAAACTTAGCGGCCACACAACCGCACATTTCTCCTCGACCGTGATTCACCTGTGTGTCATCATCCTTCCTATGAGGCTGGGACACGGATGCTAACCTCTTGAAGTGATTACGATCAAACATAAAAGGCCGATGCAAAAACATACAGTATTACTACGCATAAAATACAATGAGGCACAAAGGCACTGTACATGAAAATACTTGCAAGGGGCTTTCTCCTGCCTAATAGTTTTGCCTCTCACTATACAGATTCAATATGAAAATACAGATTGATGTCGGAATGCATAAAAAGGGGATGTAAGAATTAATTTTGGCACTATGCGTTCATTTGGTTAGAATAATGTTCTAGTGAGAGCTCCATTGTTAAAATAAAGCATTGTACATGGTAACAGGTAATAATGGTAAAACATTTTATTGTATTCTACTTCCACCATTTTAACTTAGCGTCAGGCAGTTACGTAGACTATTGCGGAGTACTTGCGGCCGGCTGTCACGCGCTATTACTCCTAGATAGGGTCGCCACCACTGTATTGTTGCGTTAGGGACGCCTGCTTTCTGTCACAAACCCGCCAATGCAAGCACGGAGTGTCGTCACGTGACGTATGCAAGAGGGTCAGCGAAGTAGTGACCGCAACAGCGAGTCGCTCTCTTGCCTGCCAACTTCCTAACCAGCTGGATGTGTCCACCAGTCCTTAATACTGTGGACGAAATTCTCTTTGCGAACCACATGCGCTTCATTCTCAGGCCGTAGCCAGTTTCCGTGAATGTTGCACCCCTCGGTCGTAGTCCTTGGGAAGAAAACCCTTTGTTCTTTGAATTAAAACATTTCTCATTGTACGTACAGGAAAAACTGCCCAGATGCCCATCTGAGCTGATACCATCCTCAAGATGCGCAACTTTGCAAATATGTCTTTTCAAATTAAGAGCGCGTATTTGTATACGGAAACTCAAACTGTCTTGATGAAGGTGGTCTATATGGATCCCCATTAAGAATAGAATTGTAGGTAACGTTATCTCGACTATAATTTAATCAACGTAGTATATCAAAAATTTAGACAACATTGTCTATGGAGTGCAGAATCTGGGGCTATATTTCGATTGAAATCAACGATCAAGATCGCAATAATATTTATTTACCGATTTAGGGTTAGTTAAAGCCATCCTCAACAGTTTTGGCCTCCTTTGGATGTTGCTGGCGGCTCGTCTGTTTTCTCGTGATACAACGATCGTGTTTCACAGTGTACGATCGTGGTATCAGACGAAAACCGAGTAGCCTTCAACACCAGCCACAGGGGACCAAAAATTCTTAGGATGGCTTTAATATAAACCGAAATCTGTGAATAAACAAATATTATTGCGATCTCGACCATTGGTTTTAACCTCAACGTAGTATATTGTCTATTCACAATGCTGACCTGTCAGCTTATTGCAACTTTGTGTTTATGTTACGCCAGTACAGTTGTAATCCTTGGTAGCAGGTCGATCTATTGTTGTCTTAAGGGAAAAATAAACAATGTAGGACGAAGAACTTGCTCAGATGCTGTGTCGAGAAAAGAGCTGTTACATAAAGTACATGGTAGCCGTATCGAGAAAAGAGCTGTTACATAAGGTACATGGTAGCCGATTGATTTTCGTAAGTGAATAGGTTTAAAAACATCGCGAAGCAGTCACATACGGTATACTATAACTACTACTATGGGCGGAAGTGGGTGAAGTAAGTATCGAAATAGTTGCGAAGCGATCTGATATTTCAGTCGATGAAGGACATAATAAAGCGTATAAGTCAAATAACGCTTGGCGACTACAGACTGGGTAGATCTTGTTGGTTGTAACAGTGACGCAAGAAGAACAAAAATACCACGCTAACAAGAGTGTTAGGTGTAAAAAAAGTTCAGTAGTGAAGATCAGATATTCTGAAGATGACAGCAAAGTCTATCGAAACCAGGTATTGAAAATAAAGAAGTATTTATGCGATTCTGGCTGTATAAATCTTTCTTACGAAGTAAAATGGATCGCTCCGTCTTATTTCACAATATATATATATATATAGTGTGGTCCATTGATAGTGACCGGGCCAAATATCTCACGAAATAAGCATTGAACGAAAAAACTGCAAAGAACGAAACTCGTCTAGCTTGAAGGGGGAAAACAGATGGCGCTATGGTTGTCCCGCTAGATGGCGCTGCCATAGGTCAAACGGGTATCAACTGCGTTTTTTTTAAATAGGAGCTACCATTTTTATTACATATCCGTGTAGTACGTAAATAAATATGAATGTTTTAGTTGGACCACATTTTTCGCTTTGTAATAGTGACAAAGGTATAAGTACGTGGTGTCACGTAACATTCCGAGAGTGCGGACGGTATTTGCTTCGTGATACATTACCCGTGTTAAAATGGACCGTTTACCAATTGCGGAAAAGGTCGATATCGTTTTGATGTATGGCTATTGTGATCAAAATGCATAACGGGCATCGGATCTTCTGAAGATGACAGCAAAGTCTGCTCGGTTTCCTGGACGACATCATCCAAGTGTCCGGACCATTCGCCGGATAGTTACGCTATTTAAGGAAACAGGAAGTGTTCAGCCACATGTGAAACGTCAACCACGACCTGCAACAAATGATGATGCCCAAGTAAGTGTTTTAGCTGCTGTCGCGGCTAATCCGCGTATCAGTAGCAGACAAATTGCGCGAGAATCGGGAATATCCAAAACGTCGGTGTTGAGAAAGTACATCGACATCTATTGCACTTGTACCATACTTCTGTGCACCAGGAATTGCATGGCGACGACTTCGAACGTCGTGTATAGTTCTGCCACTGGGCACAAGAGAAATTACGGGACGATGACAGATTTTTTGCACACTTTCTATTTAGCGACGAAGCGTCATTCACCAACAGATTTTTTACAGGCGTTCTATTTAGCGACGAAGCGTCATTCACCAACAGCGGTAAAGTAAATCAGCATAATATGCACAATTGGGCAACGGAAAATACACGATGGCTGCGACAAATGGAACATCAGCGACCTTGGCTGGTTAATGTCTGGTGCGGCATTGTGGGAGGAAGGATAATTGGCCCCCATTTTATCGATGGCAATCTAAATGGTGCAATGTATGCTGATTTCCTACGTAATGTTCTACCGATGTTACTAGAAGATGTTTCACTGCGTGACAGAATGACGATATACTTCCAACATGATTGATGTCCGGCACGTAGCTCGAGTGCGGTTGAAGCGGTATTGAATAGCATATTGCATGACAGGTGGATTGGTCGTCGAAGCGCCATACCATGGCCCCCACGTTCACCGGATCTGACGCACCCAGATTTCTTTCTGTGGGGATATTTGAAGGATATTTGCTATCGTGATCCACCGACCACGCCTGACAACATGCGTCAGTGCATTGTCAATGTATGTGCGAACATTACGGAAGCGAACTACTCGCTGTTGAGAGGAATGTCGTTACACGTATTGCCAAATGCATTGAGGTTGACGGATATCATTTTGAGCATTTATTGCAGTAATGTGGTATTTACAGGTAATCACGCTGTAACAGCATGCGTTCTCAGAAATGATAAGTTCACAAAGGTACATGTGTCACATTGGAACAAACCGAAATAAAATGTTCAAACGTACCTACGTTATGTATTTTAATTTAAAAACCTACTTGTTACCAACTGTTCATCTAAAATTGTGAGCCATATGTTTGTGACTATTACAGCGCCATCTATCACAAAGCGAAAAAAGTGGTCCAACTAAAATATTCATATTTCTTTACGTACTACCCGAATATGTAATAAAAATGGGGTTTCCTATTTAGAAAAACGCAGTTGGTATCCGTTTGACTTATGGAAGCGCTATCTAGCTGGCCAACCATAGTGCCATCTGGTTTCCCCCTTCAAGGTAGACGAGTTTCGTTTTTTGTAGTTTTTTAGTTTGACGCTTATTCCGTGAGATATTTGGCCCAGTCACGATCAATGAACCACTCTATGTGTGTGTGTGTGTGTGTGTGTGTGTGTGTGTGTGTGTGTGTGTGTGTGTGTGTGTCTGTATAATTAAAGCGAAGACGAGCCGGCCGAAGTGGCCGTGTGGTTAAAGGCGCTGCAGTCTGGAACCGCAAGACCGCTACGGTTGCAGGTTCGAATCCTGCCTCGGGCATGGATGTTTGTGATGTCCTTAGGTTAGTTAGGTTTAACTAGTTCTAAGTTCTAGGGGACTAATGACCTCAGCAGTTGAGTCCCATCGTGCTCAGAGCCAGCCAAAGCGAAGACGACCAATTGCTCTCTTCAGTGCAGAAGCACACCATGCTGTAACTGTTACGGGAATCGGTGAAGTGCCCAGAATCACCTTGACCTTTTTGCTGCATGGTGTAACCAGTGGGTCCTGAAACTCAATCCTTCCAAGACCCAGGCAATCATCGTAGGTCGTACCACTCGCTCCTTCCTGCTCCTGGATTTCTCCCTTACTGTCTGCACCCGCCCTGTCCGCCTCACCCCCACCCTCACCTGGATCCCTAATCTCCGCTCCATCCAATCCAAAACCCACAACCGCCTCCGACTCCTCAAACTCCTCTCTGGCCAGACATGGGAGTTCCACGCCTCTACCATCATCCACACCTACAAATCCTTAATCCGTCCCATCCTCTGTTAAGCCAGTCCTGCCTGGATATCTGCCACCCCCCACAAATTCTATAAGTCCTTCCAGATCCTTGAGCGTCATGCACTCCGCCTCGCCTTCTGTATACGCCTCCTGTCCCCCACGCGGATCCTCTATGATCTCATTCCTTTCCCCCATCTGCTCCTATTCCTCGTAAATATCCGCATCCTCTACACCTCCCGCCGCCTTGAAGCCCCTCACCCTCTGGTTGCTCCTCTCCTCTCCCATCCCCACCCCCTGCCACGTCTTCACTGTTGTCCCCCCTACCCTCCATCTCTACACCCTACATCTCCTTTCCCATGGTTGCTTCCATCAACTCCCCCTCCCAGATGATGCCCTCTCTCGCTCCATTTATCCCTCCTATCAACTCTGATCCTCTCTCCCCCTCCTTTCCTCTGTCCTTTTCCCGGGCTCCCTCACCCCCCCTTCCATCGTCTTTCTTCCCCACCTACCTTCTCTTTGCCCCCTTCTCTCCCTCGAGTCCTTTTACATTTTCCTCCTCTGCCTCCTCTCATTCCCTCTCGCGTCTGCCCTTCTCCCCCTTTATTAGTCCTCTCCCTCCTTAGTTCCCCCACCCTTATCGTTTTGTCCTTCCTCCCTCCTTGTTCTTCCCCCTCCTCCAGGTCTCCCCCCCCCCACCCTCTGCCTTTGGCTCGGAAGTGTCATCTTTGCGCCGCCACTTTCGTGCAGTGTTCTACATTGAGTGTTCTACATTGAGTGTTCTACATTGAGTGTTCTACATTGAGTGTTCTACGGTGAGTGTTCTACGGTGAGTGTTCTACGGTGAGTGTTCTACGGTGAGTGTTCTACGGTGAGTGTTCTACGGTGAGTGTTCTACGGTGAGTGTTCTACGGTGAGTGTTCCGTGTTGTGTTTTTCGGGAAGTGTTGCGAACGGCCATCATACTGTCGCTGTGTGTGCCTTTTATCTCTTGCGAACGGAAACCAAACTGTCGCCGTGTTTTTTTTCATTGTGTGTGTACTATGTTACTTGTCTGATTCCTATATCTTTTATTAACGTTGACAACCCCTTTTGCTTTCTGTTTTAACTTTCCGCATTTTTCCGCCATTTTCCACTTGACGTCACCGTTTTATCGCCTGTTTTTCTTGTTTCTTTTCTTCTTCCGGTTTTTAAATAAAAGTCTGTAGGCTGTAGAGCAGCGTACTAAGCTGCTGCCAGCCCGCCCCCTTCAGGGGGAATTGAAAATCAATAAAGGAAAAAAAAAAGTGAAGTGCCATGAGTAATGAGGATAATGGGCAGGAGCGCTGTATAACAGTTTCCGGATAGGGTGAGAGTTTGAGTCTGACGGGAGGTAGTCCATGAAGCTGCGATGGGCACTTTGTCCAGATGGTGCAGTCCTCAGCCCGTCTGCTGCGAAACAAGGGACTCTAATTCGAATCCCGGTCCGGCACGAAGTTTAAACTTTCGCCATTGATTTGAAGAAATGCTCACTGACAACTGTCATTAACTCATTCGTGTCAAGTAGGAGCGCAATATGCCAGGGCATCTCACCTTGTTGCCACATAGGTAATTGCAGGGGATGGTGATCATTGAGCTCTGCTGACAGCAGTATTCTTCGTTCGGATATATAGGCATCCATTACCTGAAGTAAATAAACAGATTTATTTCTCTGTGAGTGCGATATGGAGCTTCAGTATTGATACTGCGTTTTAACAGACGTCGTAGAGCTTTGCGGGTCTGTTCCCCCTTTTCTGCATGGGTCACGGGGATTTCTACAACGTACAGTATATGATGCGCATCTATTCACTTATTGCTTTCTGCGGCAGAGACGCTGGAGAAGTTACACGAGCAAAATATTCCTTCAAACGGCCCGCTTTAACGTTTGGAATAGCTCACCCAAATTGAGTAATGGGAGTCCGAGTATATGGATGTGAGTCAAAGGCATAATTTGTCTGTCTCGGCCGCGTGGTCGCAATAGTGTGCTTTGCTCCAGCCGCACTCAAAGGGCAGCCGGCCATTTTGTTGTGTGCTATGCGGGAAATAAACGCACGGCTCGGTGCCTCTGGCCACTCGGCTCCTTATTTGCATCGGATTCCTGACAGGGCCATTTCAGACCGACATGCATCACAACAAAGCGCGCGCGGCACAGAGTGGCCGACGCAGAGGAGCGCTGTTCCGGCTCGCGCGCTGCATATACGCTCGCAAATGCGCGCACAGCGCCCACGCCGCGCGCCGCTGTACCGGCTGATTGCGAAAAATGAATCCTCTAGGCGAGGTGGATGAAAGGCGCGTGTGTCACTTCAGAGGACCGGGTTTGAAAAATGAGGCCGTGTCCTGACGCGTGACGTCGGTTCCTCACTGCCGCAGGTCATTGCGGCAATTATCGCTAAACAGGAACCTCGACTACGCTCCAGTTTTTTCTGCAGGCCAAAAATAAGTTGATAAAAATTTCCTTCACACTAATTAGCGTCCCACAAGCACAGAACGCGCACGCGTCAGCGCTCGCGCACACACACACACACACACACACACACAAATATACAGGATGTCAACAAATTCATCAGCTGTGACATAGTTGCGAATACGAACATTGATCCAGGTGCTATCAATTTAAAAAAAAAAAATTTTTTTTGGTCCAGTGTTTGATCACAATATGAAGTCCTTTGCCGATGACCGGTTTCGGTCAATAATGACCATCTTCAGATCTATTATCCAAAAACAGCCTTAATTGCATTTATTCTTATTATACCGCCAACCGGTTTCAACCCGACGTAGGGGTCATCTTCTGGGCGTTTACACCATTGGTCGACTGCTGATGGTGTCACTCCTGTGTACATAACACCAATGGTGTAAACGCCCAGAAGATGACCCCTACGTCGGGTTGAAACCGGTTGGAGATATAATAATAATAAGAGCGATTAAAGCTGTTTTTGAATAATTGATTAATCATACTAATCGCTGCTTTATCTCCACAACCATGTCAAAACATTTATATGCTTTGCTGAATGTATTCGTATGTTTTGACGATGCCATTACGGCTTTATCACATTAGGACATGGTGTAGAACATATCTGAAGATGGTCATTGGTGACTGAAATCGGTGATCGTCGGAGGACTTTATATTGTGATCAAAGACTGGAATAAGAAAACATTTATCTATAAATTATTACCACAAATTCAAACTTTAATACCTTTAAAACTATACCAGCTACTAACAAATGATTTTCAACATGTGACAACTCTTAAAGTTTAGATTCTTCATTACTACACAACAACATGTCCAGACTTAGTGCCACAGAAAATGTCTCCGCGTACGATTCAGGATCACCTTAATGACGTGTTCAGGTGCTTTCGAGTCCTGTAGGTACCTTGGCGCGGTTTACCAGGAATACGTCTAACGGTGTGAGGTCAGGGGATCGTGGCGGCCATCAAATTGGACCACCTCGTCCAATCCACCTATCCGGAAACTTTTCATTTAGAAATTTAATGATATTTAGGGACCAGTAGGAATAACCCATCCTATTGGAATGTGTCATCAGGTAGTAGCTGTTCCAATTGTGGCACAGTAGATTCCTCTAACCACAGGTGAAAGCAGACTCGATGAAAAAGAATGGACCAATGAGGCATTTGTGTACCAATCGGAACCAAACATCGACCCTATGACTGTCTCCCATTTCACGTGTAACATGAGGGCGCTGTCAACCCCGTATACGAACGTTATGACCATTCACTCAGTTTTCCAGCTGAAACGTTATATCATCGCAGAAGAAAATCATTTCCAAAAAGTTATTGTTTACGTCAGTCTTACCTAGCATATCTACTGCAAACTGTTCACGATGAGGTTCTTCCGTAGCCTTTAAAACCTGAAGCAGCTGCACCTTGTAGGGACGTAGCCGTTACCTCTTACGCAAGACATGGTGCGTCGTTGATCGTCTCATTTCCAACTCTCTGGCCGCTGTCCGCACCGATTTTGTTATATTCCTTGCAAATGCTTGCCGCACCGTGTCCACGTTGGAGTCTGAAATAGATGGGCGATCACCCCCCCCCCCTCCATTATTATGAAGAACACCAACTGTTTCCATGAATGACGTATTAAGCCAGAACTGTTGGTCGGAAGTGCGGTTGCGTTCCATAGAGTGTTTGGAAGTTTCATTTGCACGTGAGTATCTGATGTCGACTAACGAGCCAGGCCACACACTAAACTTTCTGCTGTGGCGTCCACATCTTATTAGATTTTCATTTTCAATTTTGCGCCAACTAGAAGATAAAAAAATTTGACGTATCTTATCATATGTCCAAAATCGTTTTTTAATACCTAGTATAGTTTTAAAGTAATTGAAGTCCTAAGTTTTCAAGAAAATTGATGAACACGCTGCCTATTCACATTAACGTTACCTAGATTATTTTCACCTGTTGCTCTCACTCATTCGCTTAGCTTGTTTCCAACGTGCCTTTCCTCGTAACATTGATCCCCAGAAATACTGTAAAGTCCAGTATGTGAAATGAAACCAATTTTCCTGCAAGACTATACATTGCAGGATAAAACATATTTTACTGGTCAGTTTCGATGCCATTGCCATTTCCATTTCCAAGTGCGACTACTTAGAATAACAGTGAGATTCAACTGTTCAAAGAGATTTCGGGCTTGGAGCAGGCTGCAAGCCCGAAATCTCATTGAACAGTTGCTTCCCCGGGAAAATTTGAAGTTTTAAAAAGAGATTCAAATCAGGAAACTGTGTCTTTAAACTTCATTCGTCTCGTAGGTGTAATTTAAAGTGACAGTAACGTCGAAAGTCGTTAATGTGAACTACAAAAAGCTTTTTTCAGTTAAATACAGCTTTAAAGGAAAAATCATTTCAATTAACGCTTTAGCTGGCCTGGTTCCAATCGGCAGCACTGATTCCCAATAGCTATTTTACAAGATTAACTGTCGTAATGCAGTTTAACTGTCAGTGTTCCTATTAGATACCGTTTAAGTTGGCACATTTGCCAACACCTTCCTTTTTATTCCGGTATTTTATCACCAGATGGCACATTACGGAAAGCTGCGTGAGGGCTGGGAGCTGCCGGAAGGACCTCTTTACCTTTTTTTGTAGCAAAGGAGGGAGCATTTTCGTACGGACTTCCTCGCTTCACTTTTATAAAACAAGAAAAGGTGGTTCAGACTACATAAAGAAAATTAAGGATTTACTTATGAAGGACACTCCATGTTATTTGTATAAGTCTGTATACATAGGTCATCAAATCACTCTTGAATGATAATTAAATAATTTGCTATCAAAATTTTAAAACAGAGACAAATAGAAGATTAATAACGTCGTTAGGTTTTTGGCCCCTTGTACAAAGAAAATATTGATTATTGTTACGTATTAAATGTACGGATTTTGAGCTGAATTATAGCACATTACCGAAAAGTATGCTCTGTAAAATACACTGCAGCAACTTACTAATTAAAAATATCGTTAAACAAAAAGACGTTGATGGCCTCAAGCGTCAAGTAAAAATCATTCACCACCTACATAAGTTATACTGGGTGAAAATTAATAAAATCAACAAATTACACAGACGGATTCCTGACTGGAAATGGAGGAAATAAGATCTTATGAACAAGTGTCCGGGGATGCATCTTTCCAAGCTAAATGGGGCTGACGAAAGAAAACTCTTCTGACCATAAGCCTTTCGTTCCTTGATGTCTGCTGCAGGCTGTGTGACTGGCGCAGCGTACTGTAAGGAGCAGAATGGTCCGGCGTTGACGTTGGGAACAAGCCCAGATGGTGTTTGCGTGCGACCAAGCAGATGGAAATGGTCGTGAGGCGGCTTGGCTATAACAAAACAAGTACGCTCACAGACACCGGTCACTTCACACAACATATGTAGCCCTTTTTGGGCGTCTGTGTGATCACTGGTCCCTTCAGACAGACGACCGTGCAGGGTGTTGGCGGACTGTGCGTACACCAAATATGGTGCACCGGATTCTACGGGAAGCTGAGACGAACTCTAGTACAGTAAGATGAAATACGATTATATTTATCGTGCATGACAACCGCTACTACCCCTATCACCGGCAATGAGTGCAAGGATTATCAGCAGTGAATTTTCCACTACGGAAAGGATTTTGTCGGTGGTTTTGCGTCGGACCATGACAATTATGAGATTTCTGTCATCAGTCCTCTTTATCGATGAAGCAACCCTTACCACAACTAGCATCATCAATCTGCATAATCGTTATCTGTGGGCTACAGTCAATCTTCGGGGAAATGGTGAGGCGCCTCATCAGCATCGCTTCAGCGTCAGCGTGCGGACACGCATGCTTGGCGACCACAGACTTGGACGCGTTATTACTCCACAACGTTTCGATGGAGGAACGTACCTGGGCTTCCTGCGGAGTACTCTGCCCGGTCTGCTTGAGAACGTGTCTTTGGCGATACGACCGGTTATTCGTTTTTTGCATGACAGAGCACTACCCCAGTACCGTATTACAGTTTGCTGACTCCTCAACAACTTCTTCCCCAGACTTTGGAGCGGATGCAGAGGCCCTGTAACACGGCCTACTAGATCACTGGATTTAAACCGCCCTTGATGTTTGTCTCTGGGGGTATCTGAAAAGGGTTGTGTATCCTGACTCCGTTCCTGATGTGCAGTCCCTTCAAGAGCGGGCTCACGACGCCTGTGACACTATTCGGAGAGAGAGATCTGAACGTACGGAAGAGTGCGCCAATCCATGATGCGATGTATGAATGCGTGCATTGCTTATCCTGCAGGCACCTTTGAACATCTATAGTGACGTGGAGGCGTACTGCTTTCCGGGACGACTTTTTGTCGTTGAACGCACACCGTCCGTTTCCAGACACCTGTCCGTAGGACCTTTATTTCTGCATTTCCAGTCAAGAAGCAGCGCTCTAAGTTAGTTAGTTTTATTAATGTTCACTCTGTATAAGGGACAGTAAAATGAAAAATATACAAATGGAAAAAGTAAGTAAACTGTTTCTTGTTTCAAAAATAACTGTAACTGTGAATTCAGTTAGCCCACTGTGTAGCAAAACGGGCAGTGCTTTCATGGGAAAACTTTTGCGGTTGCCTACTGAACGCCGTTTCTACCCAGGTGTGCATCTCTTCGTTCGAAGCAAAAGAGCAGCCACGAGTGCCCTTCTTCAGGACTGCAAAAATATGGAAATCGAATGTGGAGGGATCGGGACTGTGTAGAGGGTTTGTAACAGATACCCATCGAAACTTGTGTACTCGAAATAACTTTGAAAACATCTTGACGGGACAATATGACGAGTCCTCTTAGATTGTTTGCAGATGATGCTTTCATTTACCGTTTCATAAAGTCATCAGCAAATCAAAATTAATTGGAAAACGGTTTAGGTTAGATACCTGTTTGGTGCTAAAAGTGACAATTGACTAAATAATGGAAAGTGTTAATTTATCCACGTGAGTATTAAAGGGAATCCGTTAAATTTAAGTTACCTAATAAATGACACAAAACAGAAGACTGTCAATTCAACTACATACTTAGGTAATACAGTTACAAATAACTTAAATTGAAATGATGACATAGATGATGATCTGGTGAACGCGAACCAAAGACTGCGTTTTATTGGCAGTTCACTTAGACGATGCAACAAGTCTGCTGAAGAGATTACCAACACAATGCTTTTCCGTCTTCTCCAGGAGTACTGCGGCGCGACGTGGGTCGGCAGCAGACAGAACTGACGGAGAATGTAACTGACGGAGAATATCGATAAAGTTCAAAGAAGGGCAGCACGTTGTAAGTTATCGCGAAACAGGGGAGAGAGTGTCACGGATATGACACGCGAGTACACTCTTTTTCGTTGTGGCGAGATCTTTTCACGAAATTTCTATCACCAGCTTACTCCGAATGGGAGAACGACGGTTCAAATCCGCGACCGACCATCCCGGTTTTGATATTCCATAAATCGCTGTATGCAAATGCTGCAATGGTTACTTTGAAAGTGTGCGGCTGATTTCCTGCCCAATCGTTGTAACAATACGATGTTGAGCTCCGTCTCTAATAACCTTGCTCTCGAAGGGAGGTTAAATCCTGCTCTCCCTCCCTTCCTTTGGTAAACACCAAAAGCACTGTTACACTGTAGTAGCCGTTCTGCCTATCACAGAGAACTGTTGCTCTTACCACTTACATACCCATTAATAGTGTGTAAGTGTATGCAGTTAGACTGACATCCGGACGTCTTCTGGATACTTCATTATTTTGGTAGGCAGTATGTCACTCATTGTTCTTGCGTTGATAGTAGTACTATGAATATTCACCAAATATATAATTACTTATGTCCAGAAATTTCAATAATTAGGTTGTAGATGGCCTACTCTCTTCTTGCCAAATTCTCAACGTGGAGCGACATCTTAGGATTTATAATTTGTTGTCGCACTGCACGTTGTCTCTCAGTGACCAAGATAAATTACCATAGTTTAACATCATCATTATTAAACTGGAACTGCTTCTTCTGCTGTATCTACACTCCTGGAAATGGAAAAAAGAACACATTGACACCGGTGTGTCAGACCCACCACACTTGCTCCGGACACTGCGAAAGGGCTGTACAAGCAATGATCACACGCACGGCACAGCAGACACACCAGGAACCGCGGTGTTGGCCGTCGAATGGCGCTAGCTGCGCAGCATTTGTGCACCGCCGCCGTCAGTGTCAGCCAGTTTGCCGTGGCATACGGAGCTCCATCGCAGTCTTTAACACTGGTAGCATGCCGCGACAGTGTGAACGTGAACCGTATGTGCAGTTGACGGACTTTGAGCGAGGGCGTATAGTGGGCATGCGGGAGGCCGGGTGGACGTACCGCCGAATTGCTCAACACGTGGGGCGTGAGGTCTCCACAGTACATCGATGTTGTCGCCAGTGGTCGGCGGAAGGTGCACGTGCCCGTCGACCTGGGACCGGACCGCAGCGACGCACGGATGCACGCCAAGACCGTAGGATCCTACGCAGTGCCGTAGGGGACCGCACCGCCACTTCCCAGCAAATTAGGGACACTGTTGCTCCTGGGGTATCGGCGAGGACCATTCGCAACCGTCTCCATGAACCTGGGCTACGGTCCCGCACACCGTTAGGCCGTCTTCCGCTCAAGCCCCAACATCGTGCAGCCCGCCTCCAGTGGTGTCGCGACAAGCGTGAATGGAGGGACGAATGGAGACGTGTCGTCTTCAGCGATGAGAGTCGCTTCTGCCTTGGTGCCAATGATGGTCGTATGCGTGTTTGGCGCCGTGCAGGTGAGCGCCACAATCAGGACTGCATACGACCGAGGCACACAGGGCCAACACCCGGCATCATGGTGTGGGGAGCGATCTCCTACACTGGCCGTACACCACGAGGGGACACTGAATAGTGCACGGTACATCAAAACCGTCATCGAACCCGTCGTTCTACCATTCCTAGACCTGCAAGGGAACTTGCTGTTCCAACAGGACAATGCACGTCCGCATGTATCCCGTGCCACCCAACGTGCTCTAGAAGGTGTAAGTCAACTACCCTGGCCAGCAAGATCTCCGGATCTGTCCCCCATTGAGCATGTTTGGGACTGGATGAAGCGTCGTCTCACGCGGTCTGCACGTCCAGCACGAACGCTGGTCCAACTGAGGCGCCAGGTGGAAATGGCATGGCAAGCCGTTCCACAGGACTACATCCAGCATCTCTACGATCGTCTCCATGGGAGAATAGCAGCCTGCATTGCTGCGAAAGGTGGATATACACTGTACTAGTGCCGACATTGTGCATGCTCTGTTGTCTGTGTCTATGTGCCTGTGGTTCTGTCAGTGTGATCATGTGATGTATCTGACCCCAGGAATGTGTCAATAAAGTTTCCCCTTCCTGGGACAATGAATTCACCGTGTTCTTATTTCAATTTCCAGGAGTGTATGTATTGCACTGGGGACCTCGAAACGACGGAGAGGCTTCGTCCCCGCTGTAGCCCTCAGTAGTACACAACCGCTTAACAGGCTACAGCAGTCCACTCACATCGATCCCAGGAGCTCCAGTGCACCACCTACCATCACCGGGAGAGTCTCATTCCAGACGAGTGTAACCCCAGTGTTTGCGTGGTAAAGTAATGATGGTGTACGCGTACGTGGAGACTATGTTTGCGCAGCAATCGCCGACATAGTGTAACTGAGGTGGAATGAGGGGAACCAGCCAGCATTCGCCGAGGCAGATGGAAAACCGCCTTAAAGACTATCCGCAGGCTGGCCAGCACATCGGACCTCGACATTAATCCCCCGGGCGGATTCGTGCCGGGGACCAGCACGCCTTCCCGCTCGGGAAGCAGTGCGTTAGACCGCGCGGCTAGCCGGGCAAGCCTTCATTGCTGTAGTTAGTTTGCTAGTTACAAGGAGTTGGACGAAGCTTGTTTTGAGCAGCCGCGTGGTAACTACCTTTTATTGAGTTGACAGTTTTCGGTAACGTAACAAACTAAGTTTCATGTGGGTTATTATAAGTCTGGGGTAATCTTCAGTTGAAAGGTATACCTATTAATATTTGCAAGTAGATCTCAATGTTTGAAAGTAGAGCAAGGTCGCTATGTTAAATCATTAATACCTGCAGCGTTATCCTACATCTACACATATATAAATACTCTGTGGTCTACTATACGGTGCTTGACGGGAGGTACCACGTACAACTATCAGTCTTTCCGGTTCCACTCGCAAAAAGAGCGGGCAGAATCGAGTGCCTAAAAGCAAAGCGAGATCTAATTTGTTTCATTTTATCTTGGTGGAACTCAAGCGAAATGTACGTTGGCGGCACTAGAATCGTTGTTCAGTCGGCCTCAAGTGCAGATTCTATAAATTGCTCAATAGAGCTTCCTGAAAAGAGCGTAATCTTCCCTCGAGGGATTTACATTTGAGTTCACGAAGCTTCTCCGTAATAACAGGGTGCTAATCCAACATATCAACAACAAATATAGGAGCACGCCTCTGTATTGCTTCAATATCTTCCTTATATCCGACCTGATGGGAATCTTAAACACTCAACAGAAATCAAGAACCAGTCGTACTAGCGTTCTATACCCGTCTCCTTTATAGATGTGCTGTACTTTTCCAAAACTCTCCTCCACCAAAAGGAAAAATAAGTCGAGCATTCAGCTTCCCTTCTACTAATCAGACGTGCTCATACCATTATATATTGTTTTGCATCGTTACCCCTATGTGTGTAATTAACGTGTGTCAAGCAGTGGACTACCGTACATTCTCCGGCAATTTACACGGAAGAAATGAGAAAACAATCGGTAAATTAATTACAGGTGAAAGGAATCAGTCTTCACGTTTGTACCAGTGCCAGCAATTTTTGAAGATGCCTGCACCACATCACCCCATTCAACAACGATCTAACTCCCTACATCGTATTTGTCTGCTCGATTTCCAAACTTCCACTTATCCATTTTAAATTCGAAACTGTACACTGTAGGTGGATATATGGTAAACCAACTTTTTCGATTAGATAATATGCAATATGTTACCGAGGTTCAGATAATTGCACCGTGCTAAATTCTACCACCTGATAAATCACACAGAACCCTTCGCTTTAATCATAAATCCCCACAATTTTCCTAACTCTACGGAGAATATTTTTTATTGTAAAAAGGTAAAGGAATGCGTTCTAGATAGTGTGTTTCAAATAATTTTATATGTTACGAAGTTGAAGGGAGAAAAGTAACGTAGCTAACGTCTTTTTGTACCTCCATTGGGCCACTTATATTTTCTACACGATCTTCATCGGAATTATTTTGCTAATTTATATGAGATTGATTTATCAAGTCACACAGTGTTACAAACTGCAGTTGTATGTACCAAATATGCGGCCCAATAAATATGACAAAGGAGAGACCGGTCGGCATCTGTGAAGTACTGCAATGCTTTGAGAATGAGATTTTCACTCTGTAGCGGAGTGATATGAAACTTCCTGACAGATTAAAACTGTGTGCTAGACCGAGAATCGAACTCGGGACTCTTGCCTTTGCGGGAAACTGCTCCTTTCTTCCTGGAGTGCTAGTTCTGCAAGGTTCGCAGGACAGCTTCTGTGAAGTTTGGAAAAGTAGGAGACGAGGTACTGGCGGAAGTAAAGCTGTGAGGACGGGGCGTGAGTCGTGCTTGGGTAGCTAAGATGGTAGAGCACTTGCGCGCAAAAGGCAATAAGTCCCGAGTTAGAGTCTCGATCCGGCACAAAGTTTTAATGCTGCAATGGTGTTCAGCATATTCCTGCAATCATATAAGAAAAATATTATTACAAACAAGTAAATGCCTGAGACAACAATTTCTTTTCTTTCTAGTTATCAATTTTCTGACTGGTTTGAGTGACCCGCCACGAATTCCTTTCCTGTGCCAACCTCTTCACCTCAGATTTTGCACCAGCAAACTAAATCCTCAATATTTGCTGGATGTATTCCAATCTCTGTTCTCCCCTGTAGTTTATATCCTCTAAAACTCTTTCTAGTACCGCGGACGCTATTCCGTGATGTCTCAACAGATACCCTTCCACCCTATCCCTTATTCTTGTAGGTGTTTTCATATATTCCATTCCTCCCCGATTCTATGGTGAACCTCGTCAGTCCTTAACTTATTAGTCCACCTAATTTTCAACATTCTTCTGTAGCACCCCACTTCAAATGCTTTGATTCAATGCTTTTCCGTTTTTCCACAGTCCAGGTTTCATTACCCTGCAATGCTTTCCTCCAAACGCTCATTCTCAAAAATTTCTTCCTCAAAATAAGGTCTATGATTGATATTAGTATACACCTCTTCGCGAGGAATGCTCTTTTTGCCAGTGCTATTCTGTTTTTTATATCCTCCTTACTCTGTGCGTTTATGTTATTTTGGCGCCTAGTTAGCAGAATTCCTTAACTTCATCCACTTCGTGAACGCTCCTAACGTTAAATTTCACTCTGTTCTCATTTCTGCTACTTCTCATTACTTCCGTCTTTCTTCGATTTACTCTCAATCCACATTCTGTACTCAACAGATTGTTCATTACATTGAACAGATACTGTAATTCTTCGTTACTTTCACTGGGAATAGTAATGTCATCGGAGAATATTATCACTGATGTCCTTGCACCGTGAATTTTAATTCCACTCTTGAACCTTTCTTTTATTTCCCTCATTGCTTCTTCGGTGTACAGGTCGAACAGTAAGGGCGAAAGACAACATCCTGTTGGACACCATTTTTAATCCGAGCACTTTGTTCTTGACTCTTATTGTTCCCTCTTGCCACTTATACGTATTGTATATTGCCCCTCTTTCCCTAGAGCTTACACTTATTTTTGTGAGAATTTAGAACATCTCGCACCATTTTACAATTCCGAAAGCTTTTCTAAGTCGTCGACACCTATGAATATGTCTTGATTTTTCTTCAGTCTCGCTTTCATTGTCAACCGCAGCGTCAGAATATCCTCTCTGGTGCATTTACCTTTCCCAAAGCCAAACTGATCATCATATAACACATCCTCAATTCTAATAATATTCTTGTCAGCAACTTCGATGCATGAGCTGTTAGGCTGATTGCACGGCAATTCTCGCACTTGCCACCTCTTGACATCTTCGGTATTGTGTGGATGATGTTCTTCCGAACGCTAGATGGTACATTGCCAGATCTGAACATTCTACACATCAACGTGAATAGTCGTTTTGTTGTCACTGATTTTGGAAATTTCGATGAAATATTATCTATCGCCTATGTCTCATTCGATCTTAAGTCTTCCAAAACTCTTTTAAATTCTGATTATAATACTGGTTTCCCTGTCTCTTCTACATTAACTTCTGTTTCTTCTTCTATCAAGTCATCAGATGAGTCTTCCCCCTCATAGAGGCCTTCAGTGCACTCTTTCTACCTATCCGCTCTCTACTCTGCATTTAACAATGGAATTCCCATTGTACTCTTCTTGGTACCATTCTTCCTTTTAATTTCACAGAAGTTTATTAGACTTTTCTTTATGCTGAGTCAGTACTTCCGATAACCATTTCGTTTTCGATTTCTTAATACTTTTCGTGCAGCCGTTCCGCAGTAGCTTCCCTGCATTTCTTATTCCTTTCTTTTCCAAGTAACTTGTATTTCTATACTGCTGAATAACCTGAACAGTTTTATACTTTCTTCTTTCATCGATCAACTTAAGTACTTGTTCTGTTGGCCGGCCGCGGTGGTCTAGCGGTTCTAGGCGCTCAGTCCGGAACCGCGCGACTGCTACGGTCGCAGATTCGAATCCTGCCTCGGGCATGGATGTGTGTGATGTCCTTAGGTTAGTTAGGTTCAAGTAGTTCTAAGTTCTAGGGGACTGATGACCACAGATGTTAAGTCCCATAGTGCTCAGAGCCATTTGAACCATTTGAACTTGTTCTGTTATGCATTGTTTCTTCGCAGTTACTTTCCTTGTACATACGTTTTTCTTTCCAACTTCTGTGATTGTTCTTCTTAGAGGTGTCTATTCCTCTTCAACTGAGCAGCGCACTGAGTTATTCCTCATTGCAGTAACTATAGCCTTAGAGAACTTCAAGCGCAGTCTTTCATTCCTTAGTAGTTTCGTATCTCACTCCTTTGCACATTGTTTCTTTGTGACTAGTCTCTTAAACTCCAGATTACTCTTAATCGCTACAAAATCGTGTGTATGCCTTAGAATCCAGTATCTGATTTCAGAATCTCTTCCTGACCTTGATGTAATCTAAATCGAATCTTCCCGTACCTCTACAATTATGCCTCCTCTCCTAGTGATTCTTGAACAGTGAATTTGCTATTACCAGTTGAAACTTACTGCAGAATTCGATTTGTCTTTGTCGACTCTCATTCCTAGTAGCAGACTCATATTCTCCCGTGACCCTTTCTTCTTCTCCTTACCCTACAATCTCATTCCAATCTCGCATCACCCTTAGATTTCCATCTCCCTTTATGTACTGAATTATCCGCTCAACATCCTTACAAACTATTTCGGTCTGTTCACCTCCAGTTAGCGACGTCGGCATGTATACCTAAAACTGTTGTTGCCATTGTTGGTTGGCTTCGGATTCTGATGAGGACAACTTTATCACTGAATTGGTCACAGTAACTCAGTTTCTGCCCTACCTCCCTATTCATAGCGAATCCTACTCCAGTTATACCATTTTCTGCTGTGGTTGGTAGTGACCTATGCTTTTCTGGCTAGAAATCTTTGTCTGCTTTCCATTTCACCTTACTGAACCTCACTACATCTATAGTAAGCGTTAACATTTCCCTTTTCAAACGTTCTAGGTTTCTTACGACGTTCAAACTTTCTACATCCCAGGACCCGATTCGTAGAATCTTATCTTTTCGTTGGTTATTCATCTTTTTCTCATGGTCACCTTCCCCTTTGGTGTCCCCTCCAGGAGATCCGAATGGGCGCTAGTCCGGAATCTTTCGCCAATGGAGAGATCACCATGACACTTTTTTAGTTACAAGTCATCGTGTGGTTGCACTGTATGTGTCTTTAATTCAGTGATTTTCATTGACTTCTGCACCCTCATGCCGTTGATCGTTGCTAATTCTTCGACCTTTTAGGAGCAGTTTCCCACCTCAAGTGCAAGAGGGTGCCCCGAACTTATGTTTGCTCCTCCTCCCGCTTTGAAAAGGCCGTTTGCTGAACGAGGGTGACTTTTTATGTCGGAAGTCTTTGTCCGTCTTTGCTTATGACTTTTTTCTTTATTTAAAGAGGGTGGTGGGAGGTTCGAACCTAACTAATCAATTATCCTGCCCTAGACCACGGGTGCAAACCTTCTCCGTATGGATTTAGAAGAGGAAAATCACTCATAAAATTTTATATAATTGAAAAACGGTAGATTTTACAATTAGTATAATTGCACACTTCTGTTTCAAGCACAATTTTTATCATTGTCTGTGTTGGTATTATTCATCCAAGTTGATTACAGAAAATTATTTAATTCCTCGAGCTCATATTAGATTTTACCAGCAAAACAATATATCATTACTGACACTTTTCCCTCAAATACCTTTGCTTTTAAAAGTGGTTAGTACATATCTAATTTTTCCCGTCACTTACCTTCAACTTGCAATTCCATATCTTATTATTTCACTTTTTATTTAAGTGCTACACTTTGAAATAAAGTGTAGCACTTTTGAAATAAACGCTCACTTCCATTTTAGAAAATGACAGGTACTTACCTCTAATGGAGATATGATTAGCCGAAACTCCTTATTTTTGAGGAGTGGGAGCATTGTAATTTTACCTTAAATCCCCTCTTCATTTGTAGCAAGAGATAAGCTTTCCAGCGAAGAATATGTCTCTCGTTTTCTGTTCTTCCCTTGCAAGCTGTACCGGTAAGTAGTGAGGCGTAGCAGATCCGCAATACCAGAGGTGCTTGCCTAAGCTGCTGGTAGAGATATTTTCCAGGCTGCCAAGTGCGCTTAAAAAGCAGCCTTTTTTTCACAGTAAGCTGTTAATGGAATCCAGCAAAAAGCGAGCGGACCATTCCGCCTACCTGCCACCGGCGAATTACACCTGCAGGGAACGTGTTTTCGGTGTGGTTGTTAAAAGCAAAAAGCGGGAAATGGAAATCCTTTCTATTTATGAAAAGCGTAATTTTATAAATGTAAAGATACTAAAATTTTCAAGAAACAGATTAGGGGCCAGTTTGATGGTCACTAGCTTTTTCCTCCACTCGTAATTTTCCAATTTTTTTGTAAGGCTTGGAGCAGTGGGCGGAATAGAGAGAAAATACAGTATTGGCTACAGACAAGCGAAAATGATCATACGTGCGATTAATTCGTTCCCAATTGGTGTCGCTGTGTTCTGCCTAGAATGAAATTTAATATCTGAGTTACTTAATGCTTTATCTGTTGAAGATGTTTCTGGGTGGATAACGCTAAATGATAAGAAAGGGACGTGGTTTTCCCTTTTTGAAGTATCCAAGTAAATAAATCACATTACATGCATGGGAATGAGCGTGCCATAACGCGAAGTTTTTTTATGCCGTAGCATAGCACGTAGCATGTAGTACATGGGAGAAAAGGACGAATTGAAAGTTCTGAGACTAAGTGAAAGTATTTCTTTAACTTATTTTCCAGTCAGCTGCACATTTAAATGTTCCACTATCGGTATGTTTTCAGAGCTCGTAGTACACGCTGTGTCTGGAAAGTGCTCTGACTGTGAGACATATCGTCATTGGACTTACTTCCGCGAAACACGGAGAGGAATATGGAACACGGTTGCAGCATTTGAACGTGCGGTCAGCCTAATGCTACGTTATACAGGTAATTATGCACAGTTAACTCAGATGCCACGATACTAGCATATCACGACTAACGCATTTGTAACCGAACCATAGTCAGCTCATTTTAACGTGAATTAGTTTTAAACAAGGTATGATCCTGTCAACCTAAGCGAATGATTATTGGCTTTGCATATTCGGATAATTAACTCAATATTCTCTGCCAAAGTAAAACATTAATTTATAGTAACCAGGTGTCGCTTGTCTGAGGATTGAGATCATGTGACCATCCACATAGTCTGACTACTGCTCGTTCGTCAGTACGACAAAAAGATTTAGGCAAGGGAAAACACGAATATTTTCTACCTTAGGCAACCATCCTCTGGAGATTACTACCACGAATTCGTATGAGATCCACTACGGTATACTGCTATCAGCTGCTGTCAGTTACCAGTTACGATCCATGGACTCCTCATTCCCAACAACAACAATGGCAGTATACACAGGAGAACATTAGCCATCACGAGTGAATGAATAGAACTGAAAGAAAAATTAATGACGATAAAATAGCGAAATGTGAAATTACAGTCTCAGAACTTCGAGGATGTCGGAAATATTGTTAACATACTCGTATGATGCCGCGAGGGTTCCAGGATAATGGATATATACAGTACAGTTGCAGTAAAAACTGCAGCTGTGACTGGGAAGTGGTGAAAGTGACATAACTACTGTAAATCATAGAAAGGTAGTGTTCAGTTGATAATGATATAACCAATCATTAGCTCTATGGGATGGATCTGTGAGTAGATGTGGGAACGCTACAATCACAAAGTAACAGTATAATGATAGGAGTCTTTCTGTAGCTTCATTTGGGAGGCAGATATGAAAAATGCGAGTTTATCCACGCCACTTGTGTCAGCTACGCGTGTCTTGGCACCTGGGACGTGCTTCCAGCTCAAGTCACTGATAAGAAACTCCCATGCACCACGTGCTTTGGCGTGGCGCCAGCACGATCTGCCAAATTCCCCGGAAGACAGCTAATTTACGGTAATGCTCTTGATAGTGAACACGCATCGTCGAGGAACTGTGCTACTGCGTCTAAGGCGGGTACAATATCCTGATAGAAACACCCTTTCGTAAACCATTTTTCCTGGGCGGTCTGTTAAATGACAGGTACATTGGAATAAAAGATTATGCTTATCCATTACGGATATTTTAGAACCGTGACTGTATATTAATGAAAATAAATTACACACAACTGCATCGAGTCACTTTTTCATTAATAATGCTTTATTACATTAACCGGTTTTCGAACCCTTTCAGGTTCATCTTCAGATGATTTCGGGAGAATCCGGGAAGTTACATCACTACTGGTAGTAGCATAATGCTGGGTGCTGGTTTGCGACAGTATAGGCGGCTTTTTTCGTATCTGTCTGCCTCCATTTTGATGTCCAGAACACTTTCACACGAACTATATTAGTTCACACTTTAACAGTGACACAGGTCCTAGTCATACAGACAACTGCACCTCACTGCAGAACCAATAACTCTGTATTATTGATTCCTTGGGGTTCATGTAAAGAAAAAAAAAATAACCTGCCTGTAACATACCAATAGAAATAACATAACAGATCACCTGAAATTTATTCTTGTAGTAGTTTATTATTATTTTCTCTAGTGCTCTCATGTTATCAACATTCTAATGAAAAAACTTGCCCCTATATCGACTTTAACACATGTAAAGAACAACAAATTACATCTCTGTACAAAGTAGGCTTATGCCATATCTCTCTGTCAAGATCTTTGTTATAAGCAACAGTTGTAAAGCGCATGCTGGATGCTGGTAAAGTGTCACTGTTAAAGTGTGAACTAATATAGTTCGTGTGAAAGTGTTCTGGACATCAAAATGGATGCAGACAGATACGAAAAAAGCCGCCTATACTGTCGCAAACCAGCACCCAGCATTATGCTACTACCAGTAGTGATGTAACTTCCCGGATTCTCCCGAAATCATCTGAAGATGAACCTGAAAGGGTTCGAAAACCGGTTAATGTAATAAAGCATTATTAATGAAAAAGGGACTGGTTGCAGTTGTGTATAATTTATTTACAGGAATAAAAGATGTCTAAAATTACCATAGAAAGATAAAAATAATTAATAGAAAAAGGCAAACGAGCTAGAATCTTTGTAATTAAAAAAATCCAACATTCATTTAGTGACTTAACGAATGAATTGTGGTCCTGGTGGTTTAGTTTACAGCCCATTTCTGTTTCACATTCTTCTCGTCCTCGCCAGTCATGAATTAAGCAATCTCCTACTTATGCCATTAATCGCAATAATTATTTTTCTGTATAGCCGCCGATGTGAAATAATTCCTGCTAGAGTTATACATTTTTTCTTTCTACGGTAGAACGGCAATACCGAATTATGAATTGTCATTGGGTTCTTATTCCCTACGATATATTATTTTCTGTTTCTAGTTTTTACAAAGTTACAGACCACCCACTTCATATATATATATATATATATATAATGGTTTCCCTAATACAATTTGTGTGTACGAGTATTTCTTCCTTTGCATCTATCTTTCATTTCTGCTTACAAGCAGAAGCTGCCAGTCACTTATCAGTGCGGACACATTCGTGTAAATTTAGCAAATGAGAAGAGAATTTCATCACAGTAACACCCCTGACGATTTGAAGTAGGCAAACTCTCCTCTAGCCTCTAACTTTAGTTTCTCAGATACAATCAGCACAGCACAACATCTCAATAGATTAGTTGGAAACTATTTTCCTCTGCAACGCGTTCCTGTGATTTTAGAGGGCAGAGTAATGCAATCGTAAACTATCCACGATAATTGCCACAAACCTCTGCGGCTAAGAGGACATTCGACTGCTATTTCACATTACTTTCATTGATTTACTGTGCCTCTCTACCAAAGATCTGAAAACTTCTAGTTCGAAGACGCAATTTGGTGATAAATGCGCTTTAGATGTACATCAAACTTGCGTATGAGTCGCCAGTAGCCAAGTTATTTTACTTAAAAAAGGAACGCATCCACAAAGGTCGGATTCTATTTTCTGCCTTGTAGAATGCAAAAGCAGGATAGCTGCATTGACATTCACAACATTCATTCCTCCATTTCGCGCAAAATCTCTGTCCGCCACACCTAACCCCAATGTGTACTGCTTCAAAAATTACCGTACGACAGATTCGATTTCTATGGCTCAAGCAAAAGTACCTTTCCCACCTCACATGGGCAATACTCAAGAGTTACGATCACGCTTGTTACTCTGAATTAACTCAGTATGTGCTGAAATGCCTACGTGATACGGAATGAATCACTGAAGAAATATCCTGTACTCGTTTCCCTTTACAGACGCATCGAACATTACTACAGTCGTTCCAGGAGAAACTGGGTCATATGTTTTCCTTCCCTACTACTGATTTTGCGTGTTCTCTCCAGTTCATATACCGGTACAGATTTTGACAGCATTGTGGTTTCCAGAAGTTCAGTGCCTTCCAGACTAATGATTTGGTGCGTTCTCTTCAGTTCGTATACCGCTACACATTTTGACACCATTGTGATTTCCACAAGTTGACTAAAAATCTTATGGTCCGACACCTTCAGGTTTCTAATAGGTGTAGCCTTCAAGTTTTTTTTTCTTGATTCATCTGTCATCTGACTGGTTTGATGCAGCCCACCACGAATTCCTCTCCTGTGCGAAACCTCTTCATCTCAGAGTAGCTCTTAAAACCTACTTCCTCATTTACCTGCTGGATATATTCCAGCCTCTGTCTTCCTCTACAGCTTCTACAGTTTTATCCTCTGCTGCTCCCTCAAATACCGTGGAAGTCGCTCCCTGATGTCTTAACCGATATCCTATCATCCAGTCCCTTATCAGTGTTTTCCACACATTCCTAACCTCTCTGATTCTGCGCAGAACCTCCTCCCTTGCCCTTCAGGCCATCTATTTTTCAACAGTCGTCTGCAGCACCACATCTCAAATGCTTCGCTTCTCTTCTGTTTCGGTTTTCCCACAGTCCTTGTTTCACTGCCATACAGTGTTGTACTCCAAATGTACAGTCGTATTCAAAAGTATCCGAACGACCTGAATTGCATTTCGCCTGATTCTCATGCAACCCATATAACGCAGCTGTCTAGCAGGCCCTCTAATCGCTACTTGGTACAGTCGTTTGACTATTGAAAATGGTTCCAACAAGTCACCACTAGAAAACACTGCTCTGTATCGTAATAACTCAAGATGTAAAGAAATACCTCGATACTACAAATATCAGGGAACACCTTATCACAGATAAGACTGTCCTTAAGTCTTGTAAGCTCACATTTATTACAATAAATAACATACCTGAAATGTTACCACTCTCACTTACCACTTACGTCAAATAGGTAATGCACGTAGTAAGTCCGTCGTATTCATGATTTCCTCTTCAAAGTAACATACTGTACTTATTATTTAACACAAAATGAGATTAAAAATTTAAGTTATTCATGATCAGCTAGTTGAGAATATGTATGAACTTCCAATGACACGACGAACCGTCTCGTCCTGCATATGGATTCAAACCCAGGTCACGTAGACTAAGCAAAGATTTCGTGACTGACGGAAACTACCAGTCATTCCTGATTAGGCATACAGAGAGTGATATACCTCTATTTCAGACAGTATAAGTTAGCAAATATCAACTTTAAATCGCATAACGCAAAAATTTTTAACGGACGCGAATTCCTACCCAGCATCTATTGTCCCTGTTAACGAACTACGAGAGGTCCTAAATATTGCTTCTTCACAAGTAACTTACTTGAACTGCCGCGAGGTAAACCTTTGTGTTGGACAGGGTTTCGAACCCAGAACCTAATCGGATAGATATCGGCGCACAATCAACTGTGACATTTCGGATTTTCTCGGCAGTAGCTAGATGTTTTAACTGAAATGACTAGACGAAACATTAATTTTTTCCTTCCCAGGACTCCAACCCGGAACCTATCGCTGTTATATTCTGGAGGAAATGAACGTTAAATATGGGTTTGTTGCACCAGCAGCGACATGTGAGCATGTTTGAACTAGAAATAATATGACGAAGAGTTCAGTGCTGACTGGGAATAGAGCTCCACACATATCGTTGTTGACTACACACAAAGAGACGTCAGCTACCGAATTTTTCTCCAGCTCGGAATAACATCTTGAACTTACAGTGATCTCGCAAATAGTTTTGTGTCTCACTGGGAGTCAAAAACGTCCCATATCGTTAGTGTTGACAACGAATTAAAATACAGTACAAATCAAAATTATTATCCACCAGCAGATAGGTGTTCTCATGCTAGAGCTTGATAATACATAATGAAATCTCTAGTACCGGGCCAGGATTCGAACCCATTAAAGCGCAATATGTGGAGATGTTGAGGAATCTGCAGTTTTGAACAAACAACAATTTGTAGCAGAGGTGTATTGTCACGAAGGGATCAAATTCCACGTTAAGGACGGTCTGACTTGCATTCCCAGTTCAGAACCAATTTTATTGACATACGGAAGCTCAGATAAAAGATGGAATAAGTGTCCTGTGAGCCTACATAGCGTTTGTTTCGTCACTAGAAATAAATAACTAGTATAAGAAAGGTTAATGGTGATCGAGTTTCTACATGTCGCACTCCAGACTTTATTGTGGTTCAACCTAACGTCTACTTGGTAGAGAAGAAATATCGTTTTTAATGTTAATTTCAGACCACAATGCCATTATATCTTCTTCTTTACCTGTCTTTTTTACCTGTCTACGGAGTCCTTTTCATGTTAATATCAAACATCAGCAATTACTCTTCGATTACATTAAAACTAAAGTAATTGATGAAGACGTCACTTGATAAAAAAAAACGCGCTGCCTTTCTTCATTCACCTGCGCCTCGAAATGGCTGTCGACTACTGCCAAGCCAAAAGACAAGAGATCTTACTGCCTGCGATAAACGTTGCTGTCAGTTCTTCCATATTATTTGGTCAACGTGACCTGTTTCAAGCTGTGTATGCCAGAGAAAGTTTTAGAAAATCAATTGTTTTCCTTTGAAATAAACAGAAAGATTTTTCATTGTAAGGTATCCAAGTACAAAAGTTTCGCAATATTAGTTCAAATTTAATATTCGCTTTTATAATGTAGGAAAGTATTTCACAGTTGCAAAACCCGCATCCCACTCACTGACCTTACACTTAGTCGCTGACCATAAATTCTAGCTCAGTGTGACACCAGATTAATTAACCTAATGTAGCGAAGACTGTTTGCCAGTGCTCTTTCTCATCGGAAAATACGCAGTTCACTCATTTGGCTCCATAAGTACACTGTAACAGTAATTTCTGTGTGTATGCAATGCATACGAATTGTAGAATTTAGTGGTGCTCTCTCTTCCACTTCTGTATACAATTTGACTGACCTAAACGGCTCCTTTATCGTTACAGGCCGTAGGCAGTGCTACATCATACTGACAACGGTAATGTGCTTATACTGACAACGGTAATGTGCTTATACTGACAACCTGACTGCTCGTTTTCCCTGATTTTGTAATAAATAAAACAACATGACTTTCCAGTGGGAGACATTTCGTCCCCCTTTTCCCTCTGTGAAATTTGTCAGTAAGCTATTGGCCTCCAACAAGCGAAATGCGGCAGAATACGGCCAGTAAACGATTCACAAACCACGATTTAGTGCCGTTAAGACGATTTATTTAAACATCACAAGACTGCACATAGATGCAATCGATTTCGAGGTGCAGAGTTTTTGTTTCTTAGTTTTGTGAAAGAGAGGCATAAGTGATTTCCAAAGACTTTTTATCGTACTGAAATAATCGTTTGTCACAAAGTAATAAGGTGAGTGTTTTATTCATATATATTTTGTAGGTAACTGTAATCGTGATGGAAGATTGTACACCTGAATGTCTGACACAACTGGTAGGAGAAAAGGCTGCATATTAACCAAACTCCACGCCTCCTTTCCATATCCTCCTATGACACGAGCACGGAATTCTCCTCGCATACCACTACAGAGCGTTCCCTAGCACACCTGAGAATTGGCAACATTGTCACAAACATTAGGCAACACTGTGACAGTGCAATCGCTTCCGCCTATGGTACTGAATTGACTCGCTAAATTCACTTGATATTCCCTTTCCATTTGAATGACTCGTGCTATATAATCCTCATGTAAACTAAGACACTGAGGAAGAAAATTCAATTTCTTGGCTAAAGAAATGCTTTTCTTCACATAAGTGACAACTTTTATTACCTTTCACGATGCGTTATGAGGCTGAGCGACCAATACCATGATGAGAGTGGCGTACAGGCAGCAGTGTGTCCATAGCCAGGTGGTACCACCCGTGTTTCAGATCAGAACGGCTCAATCAGTCTTCTGTTCTAACCCTGGTACGGGCCATCGTGTGCGAGACTTTTTTTTCTGATATATTTTATGGAGCTGCGAATTTCCAGAAAAAATTCTGTTTCGAAATCGGAAGAAAACCTTTACACTTCAAATCCTCTTGGTAGCTCGACTCAGTAAGTTGTGTTAATGGTCATAGATCTTGGTTTTCTGACTGCCAAACTGCTTTGAAATACCAGCGTTTCTGAAGAAATTCGAATTGACCATCAGCAATACCAATTTCAATATTGTTCTTCACTTAAGACTCACATACCAGGGTGATAAGTATGAAGGACATGAACCTCTAATTACTATAGGGGCTGTATGCTAAATTTCCACAGTAGCAATGAAACGTCCCCTTAGAACAATTTCTGAATTACTGTGCTGATAAACCTCTTACACTATTTGCTTTTCAAACAGCTGAGGAACGCAATCTGGCTTTCAAAAATACCTACAAAAGAATGGCCCTGACTAACATTAACCTATACGTTTCACAAATCACTTACCTCACCAAAAATCTTCGTTACTCGAACTACTGCAATACATTAGGAAATGAAAGACTTTAATAGAGAACAAACAATGTATTTACCTCAATAGTGTTCAAAAGTCATAATGTATATAGCAGTTCATGACATCCAGTCTTACAAATTTCGAAATTCCGCCATCTCTCTCCTCCCATCCACCACTGCTGGCGGCTCACCTCCAACTGCGCAACGCTATGCGCTGTTAACATCCAGCTGCCCAACACTACAATGGCAGACAACAATGCAAACTGGCCACAGACTGCACACAGCACAGCCAGTGATTCTCATACGGAGCGCTACGTAACGTTGCCAATAAGAAAACATAAACAGCCTACTTACAGGGCCCCATGCTCCCCACAAAAAATTTTACAAATTGTTTTGGGCAGTGGCCGATAATGATTTGATACAATTTTTCATAATTACAATAACAAAGATATCAAATGCACACACTTATTGATACAATGTTGGTCAAAAGCTAAAATTCACAGTCCATAAAGACAGTCCTGATCATCAGTCACAGTAAAATTGCAGTGGTTTTTTATTTTCTCAAAGTATGAGCAGTAAAAGAAAATGCACACAGAAGTAGTGGATTTCCATGCAGTCTTAAAGAAGTAGTGTCGTCCTTCCAACAGAAAGACAGTGCTGACTCTCGACATGCAGACAGGTAATGGGCCACAACAGAGCAAACCCACAACAGAGTCATTCGACGTTTTGAAGAAAATTGGTAGGTAGGTCATCACAGAGTAGACCCACTGTAGTCCTTGTAGAGATGGCCAGCAGCCATCTGTTGCGACTGTGCAGGTGCACAATCACCATTGAAGAGTCTTGCGGATAATAGAGCAAGTCCATAACCACCACTTGTGCACTCACAAAGTTTTTGGAATTGTCCTTAGAACCAGCAATGCTGTTATCCAGTCCCTTGCTGAATTATTAACACACGTGCAAACACTAACAGTCCCTACTTCTCACATATTGTCCATATACTATGACCAACAGAAACGTGTGCAGTGAAATGTAACTTAAAAGTTAATAATATGATGAACTGCTGTCAATTACAATTTTATAACATAAGAATACTATTACAAAGGTACAAAATACATCATTAAAGAACATAACAATACAGATAACATTTGTAGTACAGGCTTTACAAAATAATAGAAATAAACATATACATCAGTGTTACAGGAATTATGAGATAAGTAAATACATAAAAGATCAGAATAACTTTTAAAACATCAACTTCACACATGAGCATTGAAATAAAACAGAATGAATAATGTCTAAACATCTTTACATAGTAAATAACATAGTATTAGAAAAATTCTACAACATAGCTCTCATCAGCTAAACACATAAAGACAGGAAAAACACAAATACACAAGGGTACACAAACATATAGAGGGATGACACAAAAGGGAAAGGACAGGGTTTGTTTTACTGCAGTATTTTGCATGGAGATCTCCCTTCGTTCATCATTATTCCCAAAAAGTCCTATCTAGGTCTGCTTTCTGTATTCTGTTCACATCCTCCGTCAAAAAATAGTTTTTCTCCACTGTACACTACTATTTGGCCAAACCATTTTCTTATAGCTTCTCAATACATTTCTTCCAATCCATCATAGTTAGTTTCTTATATAGTCTACCCCCTCTTAAGCTAACTTAAATCTACTGAGCTCAGATGCTAAACTAAGGGACAAGGCAATGCAGCAGCCCAAAAAAATTAACACGAACAGCAATGACAAAAAAATTCAAATTGGCAAAGCAAGCAGCAATATTACAACTAATATAAGGCAATGAGCAGCAAACAAGAACAATAAATCAGTAGTAAACTGGCTTAGCAGAGTAAGACAAAGTCAAATTCAGTAACACTATGCCTGGAAAACAGTAGCAGCAAATGAAATAACTTATATCTGAACATGACATAGCTCAAGCAAAAAAAATATTACAACAAAGATGGCCATGTCTAATACCTATGTCACATCTTAGTGTCTATGTAATTAAAGTGGTGCACCACAACAACTTATTGTAACAAAAAAATATTACCATGTACTTGAAAAGAAAATTATGTATGCAGTTACTGTTACTAGCCCTTCTTATTGTTCTTTCCTTTCCAAGTGCTCCTTTTTTGAAGAATGTGGATCACAAAATTATTATTTAATAGATCTGTTGACAGAAAGTGTTCACATTAGCAAATGCATTTTATTTTATTTTATAAAACCAATGTTGCAACACAGCTTGAAACTAGATATCAAATGAAATAAGCAACTATGAAAAGCAAAGCATAAAAATATCATTCAATAGTCATGTGAGATTTCATAAGTCTCTCAAATCTCGTTGAAAGATGCTTGTCATAATCAGGTGTGCAGATGTAAGTATCTTTCCAAGTAATGAGCGTGTCGTATTTGCGATGCTTTCTCTAAAGGAATGTCAATGGCAAGGATAATGGCCTCTTTTTTTCCACCTAATGGCTTTCTTTTGTCAGACGACTACCTCTCAGCTGGGCGCCCAAAACGCATTACGTCAAGGTCACTTACCTTTCTTACTGAAATATTTACGACAGCAGTTTCTACTACAGTAGCAGTCTCGTAAAAAAATATTTCACAAGTCAAGAATTTGCGTTACAAATCTGTAGAAACAAAATCCTATTGATATAACAGTGTCCAAAAATTTTCGTCGGCATTGTAATACATTCACGCATTTACATACATTTCATCACTCTTAAAGTACGATTCTTGGTTTCCAACAACCTTTTTCACAAGACAGAGTCCCTAACCACTACTCATTATTCCTTACCTTATTATACATATACATATTTGTCGACACTTCTTCAACATTTCATCATAAGAAATACGTAGCATAATCAAATTCCTCATATACGGTAGCATCATCTTATTGATCATAAACATATCTCAATAGCATAATACACATCGTCGTCATAATAATAACATCATAACACCTCAGTCAAATCTCAAAAACGTCGTAGCTTTCTGCAATAATTTCAAAACCTAAAGAAAATTCTCTGCTCATTTCAGTAGTGTCATCTACCTCAAACGTACTTTAAAAATCGATCTCCCATACCAAATATATCATTCAAAGCTCTCATAATGTCACAATGGGCCCGAAAAAATATGAACAGTTCACAAAGTACAGACAAAATACGATTTCGTAAGTGTGAAGTTATACAATGGTGTAATTACGTAAACATCTGTCACTGATGTAGTAAAAAAAAATGTTTGTCTCTCAGTTAAATGATCAGATAGCTGTATAATTTATGTATTAGAGAAATATGGTACCGATGTGTAAAGTTGTATAAGCAAATACCACATTAGCTAGGGCTCCTTGTGCTTGCCAAACACATGGTACACAAAGTAAACGTGTACCCTCCTGGGGATTAATGTAATTATACCCTCAGGTGTTACAGATAACAGCAATGGAATGAAATGTATCACAGAAAATCTTTGTATCATTGTACTTCAAATATCTTTAAAAATAAATGTCTTAAGTACCAAATTAATCACTCAAATACGTGTCCTGTAGCGCTAAATGTGCGTCTTGCTGTAAGATAATCTCTGTGGAAGTGTCGTAGTTATTGTCCTCTGTTAGCAGAGTTCTGCTGAAATCAATGTACTTACCTCATCATAAACAAAAGTGAAATGCTTTGCTTATAGATATCGTAGTTAATACATACCTTACCGTGATCAAGAAAGTACTATAATGTAATGTATTATTGTGCTACGTAAGAGGCTGTCTCATTGTAGCTATACCACAAAAGTTACTACTAAAACATGTTTTACTTTCCAGAATAATTCAGAATAAGTGTGCAGATATAAAACAGAAACACCGCAAAAGCAACATTGTAAATTGTCACTCATTAGTAGTGTCGTGATAAAATCGTGTAGCTGTCACATAAACTAACCACTGTGTCATCTGCTATCTCACAGAAAGTACTTTAAATCCAGAATGTATTTTCAAGTAAACCAAAATGTTGCATTAAAATCTCATTAGCAGTACTGGTAAGTGTTCTAAGTATGTGAGCCTTATAGATGTCACGTAATCATGCAACTAACAAGCAAGAATGTACACACACAATAACACTGTGATGACTGTTCACTATCACAATGCAGTGGTAATTGCTGTTTAAATAAGTTCTCTTGGTTCTTGACTGGATATTTAGCTTCAAACATTGTTGCATGGTAACAGTTTCTAAGTCTGACAATGCATAATAGAAATGTGAAGTGAAACGTTTTATGGCAAAGACAAAGTTAAAAAGCAGATTATACACTCCTGGAAATGGAAAAAAGAACACATTGACACCGGTGTGTCAGACCCACCATACTTGCTCCGGACACTGCGAGAGGGCTGTACAAGCAATGATCACACACACGGCACAGCGGACACACCAGGAACCGCGGTGTTGGCCGTCGAATGGCGCTAGCTGCGCAGCATTTGTGCACCGCCGCCGTCAGTGTCAGCCAGTTTGCCGTGGCATACGGAGCTCCAACGCAGTCTTTAACACTGGTAGCATGCCGCGACAGCGTGGACGTGAACCGTATGTGCAGTTGACGGACTTTGAGCGAGGGCGTATAGTGGGCATGCGGGAGGCCGGGTGGACGTACCGCCGAATTGCTCAACACGTGGGGCGTGAGGTCTCCACAGTACATCGATGTTATCGCCAGTGGTTGGCGGAAGGTGCACGTGCCCGTCGACCTGGGACCGGACCGCAGCGACGCACGGATGCACGCCAAGACCGTAGGATCCTACGCAGTGCCGTAGGGGACCGCACCACCACTTCCCAGCAAATTAGGGACACTGTTGCTCCTGGGGTATCGGCGAGGACCATTCGCAACCGTCTCCATGAAGCTGGGCTATGGTCCCGCACACCGTTAGGCCGTCTTCCGCTCACGCCCCAACATCGTGCAGCCCGCCTCCAGTGGTGTCGCGACAGGCGTGAATGGAGGGACGAATGGAGATGTGTCGTCTTCAGCGATGAGAGTCGCTTCTGCCTTGGTGCCGATGATGGTCGTATGCGTGTTTGGCGCCGTGCAGGTGAGCGCCACAATCAGGACTGCATACGACCGAGACACACAGGGCCAACACACGGCATCATGGTGTGGGGAGCGATCTGCTACACTGGCCGTACACCACTGGTGATCATCGAGGGGACACTGACTAGTGCACGGTACATCCAAACCGTCATCGAACCCATCGTTCTACCATTCCTAGACCGGCAAGGGAACTTGCTGTTCCAACAGGACAATGCACGTCCGCATGTATCCCGTGCCACCCAACGTGCTCTAGAAGGTGTAAGTCAACTACCCTGGCCAGCAAGATCTCCGGATCTGTCCCCCATTGAGCATGTTTGGGACTGGATGAAGCGTCGCCTCACGCAGTCTGCACGTCCAGCACGAGCACTGGTCCAACTGAGGCGCCAGGTGGAAATGGCATGGCAAGCCATTCCACAGGACTACATTCAGCATCTCTACGATCGTCTCCATGGGAGAATAGCAGCCTGCATTGCTGCGAAAGGTGGATATACACTGTACTAGTGCCAACATTGTGCATGCTCTGTTGCCTGTGTCTATGTGCCTGTGATTCTGTCAGTGTGATCATGTGATGTATCTGACCCCAGGAACGTGTCAATAAAGTTTCCCCTTCCTGGGACAATGAATTCACGGTGTTCTTATTACAATTTCCAGGAGTGTATTTCAATAAACGGTTTTACATGTGAAATGTGGTGTAAACCTTTACTCTTCCTAGTACGCAGAGTTTCAACCTGAACGCAATTATCATGTGGTATACGTCGGTAAAGGACACTGGAATTTTTCTCAAGGTTAGCGTCTATGTTATTTTTCTCTGAGCCAGAAAGCGCATGCGGCTGCCTGCGGTGCGAGTCATTGTCTGTTCCTTTGTTGGCGCACGTCGTTATTGGGATTAGGTGACCTAGCTTCTACAAATTCACGTTGTCGAAAGTGCCCTGCTCTGTTTGAATCCCGCCAGTTCTGATGAAATTCAGGTCTGTCGTTATGATTATCTCGTCTGTCGTCATGTCGGTAGATTTCATAATTTCTTTCTTATCGTGTGGTGGAGAATTTCTTCCTGAATCATAACTGCGTGCTGAACTGTTGCGTCTGTAGTTATTCTGTCTCCCTTGATAATAATTGTTTTGGTTCCCATATTGTCTGTTTCTAAGGTAATCTCTGTCATATTCATTACTACGGAGATGGGATCTTTCTCTGTAACTATTATTACTCTGCCAGTGGTTGTCATATGGGTGGTGTCTGTTTTGGTCACGATTTGCGTTGTAAGAATAGACTTGTTGTGTCCAGTTATTGTTTCTGTCGTCACAGAATTGTGACGGATGTGACCTGTAGTGATTGTTTTCCTGTTTTCGCATCCGGCGACTGTCTGTGTCAATTTCTAGTTCTTGTAAGAGTCCCTGAAATGCTTCAATGTCATCTTTGCAACGTCCTGCCAAAATAATATATCGTAAATGTTCAGGTAATTTGATTAAGCAAATGCGGATGAGTTCTGAGGGGCTGTATGGGTTTGACAGGTACTGATTCTTGTGCAACATGTCTTCAAAATATTCGACAAGACTGGAAAATTCAGATTGTTCAAAGTGTTTCATCATCATGTTGCTATGTTTTACTCGGTCTTGTGTAGCTTGAGACCAATATGCTGAGAGGAACGCATGGTAAAATTCTCTTTCACTGTGGCAATCGTGAATGACCGATCGCATTCTTACAGCTGGTTCATTCTCCAAGTAGCCACACATAAATTCTAACCTGTGCTCCAATGACCAGTTGGGAGAAAAACAATGGGAGAATTGATGGAGCCACGCTTGTGGATGAATGTCGTTGGCAGAATTCTTAAACGTTTTGAATTTACGTGTAGTGTAATGAACAGCTTATAGTCAAAATCATCATGTCGGCGAGTCACATATCGGTCGTTGTTACGTCGTTTCGGCGGTTCCATTTCAAAATTCGGTGCACCTTGCCAATTTATTTCATAATTTACGAAATGCGCTGTGTTATTATTTTGTGGCTGTTCTGTATATCTACGTCCCTCTTCCCGTATTGGGGCGCGAGTGTCCTCTGAAATACGTAATTCTTGTACTACCTGTGTCAGCTGATCTTGTACTTCCTGGATTTCTCTTTGGTGTTGCGTATTAATGTGATTCTGATTTTGTTTGAATTTCTTAATTTGTTCATACTCTTCTGTGTCAGTGATGGCTACAGGTCTTGTGTCATTCACATCATCATCTACCTTTGTAGATAAGTTAGTGAACTGATCTGAAAGTTCGGCTACTTTATCCGTTAGTGAAATTATTTCCTCTCTGTGTTTTTCTGAACCAAGTTTCAGAGTGTCGATTTGTGTTGAAATCGTATCTACTGTGTCCTTTAAGTATTCCTGAGTTTTTGCAAGTTGCATAACCGAATCCCTAGATGCAACTGAGTCAATTTTAGCTTGCAAGGTCTCATGATCTTCATGAACAGTAGTTTTCAGTTCTTTTATGGCTGCTTCGTGATTCTGTAATGCATTTTCATGACGCGAAAAAATAGGTTGGAAATGCTCACAAATTTGTGTTTTTACGTCATTACAAACTTTTTGACATTTAGATTCGATTTTATGTAACTCAGTAGTTAAATCTTCACGTGTTTGTTCAAGTGTGGTGTCTAACTTTTGAAGATTTTGTTCCATTGTGTCTAACATTTGAAGATTTTGTTCCATTGTGTCTAACTTTTGAAGATTTTGTTCCATTGTGTCCAACTTTTGAAGATTTTGTCCCATTTGTTTCTGATTTTGTTCAAGCGTTGTGTCTACCTTTGTAGCCTTTGTCCCATTTGTTGCATTAAATGTAATAACAATACACTGGTGTCTGTAACATGTTCCTCAGTGCTATTCGGCAGTGCATTTGAACCGGCAATATTCGCATTTTGAAAAGCAGAAAATGTCTCTTGATTTATTTGAGAAAACGGTGAGGACGCATAACCTGAATCTACAGTATTTACAAAATTGTGTCCTGTCATTTCGGATTCCTGAGGCGAGCTGTTGCCGAGCGATCGATCGATAATGCCTCCCTGTTCACTAATTGTTTCACTGCCTACGCCATTGTTTGCCGCCCGCTCCATTTCCCTATGCACAATTACCAAATTACTATGTTGAACATTAGTTAATTCATTACACGGTGGCGCTAACACACTGCTATCGTCTTCGCTGTCATTTCTCAGTTTACTTTGGAGCCTAGTATTACGTTTTTCACACGCCATTATTGTCACAGTATTTCACGCGACAACACAGAAAAACACAATTTGAAGAACAAAATTAGGGGAACACATTAACATAGTACTGAAAATAATATCTAGTTAATTGCAAGCGCAGCTGCGAAATACTTGGTGCAAATCTATATGCATGCCACAACTGTTTTACTGTACAACAATGAAAGACTGCAACTAAGAAGGAGATTCTCTCTACAATTACGCGCTAGCAATAAACAAAAGCTATACTAATTACACAAACTACAAGAAAAAATCAGAAGATTCCAGTGAGGTATCCTCGGCTAAGTGTCGACATATGAAACCTCCCCTTAGAACAATTTCTGAATTACTGTGCTGACAAACGTCTTACACTATTTTCTTTTCAAACAGCTGAGAAAAACTGAACGTACTCAAACATTCACTAAAGTGACACACAATATTTTTAGCGCAACGCAATCTGACTTTCAAAAATACCTACAAAAGAATGGCCCTGACTAACATTAACCTATACGTTTCACAAATCACTTACCTCACCAAAAATTTTCGTTACCCGACCTACTGCAATACAGCGAGCGCCACTATTGCCAGCTAAATAAAAGATTCAAACGACGGAAGGCACTAACTACTGATAGGCATAGTTAGCAAATGAAAGACTTTAATAGAGAACAAACAATGTATTTACCTCAATAATGTTCAAAAGTCATAATGTATATAGCAGTTCATGATATCCAGTACTGCAAATTTCAAAACTCCGCCATCTCTCTCCTCACATCCACCACTGCTGGGGGCTCACCTCCAACTGCGCAACGCTATGCGCTGTTAACATCAAGCTGCCCAACACTACAATGGCAGACAACAATGCAAACTGGCCGCAGACTGGACACAGCACAACCAGTGATTGTCATACAGAGCGCTACGTAACGTTGCTAATAAGAAAACATAAACAGCCTACTTATAGCAATTAGGAACTCCCTGCAGCCATTTGCTAACAGCGGCTCTAGCAACTTACTTTTTATCTGGGTAGGCAGCTTCAAATACGGGCAATTTTGTCGCCTTAAATCCAATTTAATATTTTTAATCACTTGTGAACAGCGTTCGCTTCTCCATTAATTAATGTATGGACCTCAAAAATGGCTCTGAGCACTATGCGACTTAACTCCTGAGGTCATCAGTCGCCTAGGACTGTGCAGCGGTCGCTCCGCTCCAGACTGTAGTGCCTCGAACCGCACGGCCACTCCGTCCGACGTATGGATCTCAAAACAAGCAATTTGCCTGAGTAGCTATATAGCAGATTCTGATAGGTATCGACACAATCTTTTACATCCATTTACCATAGAGAATCAAAGGAAGAAACAAACACATTACATTGCATTTACGCTCCTTGCCTTGACTAACACATATGAATCCATGACAATAATAAATTATTTGAAGAATCTCCTGTGAAAGGAAAAAGAACAGAATGTGACGCTTTAATTATAGTGCACTGGATCAGAAACAATGAAATCAGTTCTGTGCCACATTGATGTGTTGCATTCTAGTGTAATAAAATAATCATCAAATAAAAACGGTTTTGTGCCTCCTTTGCTATCAAGAGTGAAACACAAATCGTAGACAGGTTTTATGGATCACTACTCAACAACAATAAAGCATTTTACATTGTCGAGAGTGCGGAGTGAAGCAGTTGTTGTCGGCAAAAGTCGAGACAATGCAGTGCCTCAGCCCCCGCCGGTAGGCAGTAAACGGATTCCAGATAACTCAGACGCATGCGGTGTTCAGAGGAAGATGGTCGGCAAAGAAATCTTTCGCTAAAACATTGTAGAACAAAACTACTATTACCAGTGTGACAGAAAGCGAAATATATTGTAGATTAGCTTGAATTACACTCATTGCTTCAGCACCGAGAGGAAAGGGGCGATACAAATTTTGTCGATATGTGCTTTCGGTCGCTAGACGTTATATTAGCTAGTCTCCTGTTTTACCTCAAGACTACGGTCTTAGTCTAGAATAAAGTACTAAGACTCAACTCAAGACTTCCTCTGGGTAGTTCCGCAGTCTACAATGTTGCCAGATCGAGCATATTGCCAGACAGGGGATTCTGAGAGGAGCACGACTGTATTGTCCACCTTATGTGAACGGCTCGGCTGTCAATGTTTTGCTCTAAGACTGTATCTACAACACAAACTGCACGCTGAAGACCCAGAGGAATTAAAAAAACAAAAGTAATTTATCAGAGCAACGTTAACTGTAGCATTCGAAGTATTCGTAGTATTGTATACGTGTGTGTAAAAGCCTTCCAATGCCCACTCAAGGAAGACAAGGATACAAAGTCTAATTTCAATATTATAAATTCGACACAGTCTGCGGATAAACTCAGACTTAGGTTGAAAATAATTTTGAATATTTAGCAATACTGTAACCATTGGTGTTAAATTTTTGAAACAGGTCACGTCGACCAAATCATATGGAAGAACTGACAGCAACGTTTATCGCATGCAGTAAGATCTCTTGCCTTTTGGCTTGGCAGTACTCGATAGCCATTTCTAGGCGCAAGTAAATGAAGAAAGGCAGCGCGTTTTTGTTATCAAGTGACATCTTCATCAATTACTTTAGTTTTAATGTAATCTACGAGTAATTACTGATGTTTGATATTAACATGAAAAGGATTCCGTAGACAGGGAAAGAACCTGTTCCTGGGAAACAAGCTCTATCATGAGAACACCTATCTTATGGTGGATAATAATTTTCTCCAGAATATAACAGCGATAGGTGCCGGGTTGGAGTCCTGGGAAGGAAAAAATTAATGTTTCGTCTCGTGATTTCAGTTAAAACATCTAGCTACTGCGGAGAAAATCCGAAATGTCACAGTTGATTGTGCGCCGATATCTATCCGATTAGGTTCTGGGTTCGAATCCCTGTCCAACACAAAGCTTTATCTTACGGCAATTCAAGTAAGTTACTTGTGAAGAAGATATATTTAAGACCTCTCGTAGTTCGTTAACAGGGACAATAGGTGCTGGGTAGGAATTCGCGTCCGTTAAAAATGTTTACATTATGCGATTTAAAGTTGATATTTGCTAACTTATACTGTCTAAAATAGAGGTATATCACTCTCTGTATGCCTAATCATGAATCTTTGCTTAGTCTACGTGACCTGGGTTTGAATCCATATGCAGAACGAGACGGTTCGTCGTGTCATTGGAAGTTCATACATATTCTCAACTAGCTGACCATGAATAACTTAAATTTTTAATCTCATTTTGTGTTAAATAATAAGTACAGTATGTTACTTTGAAGAGGAAATCATGAATACGACGAATTTACTACGTGCATTACCTATCTGACGTAATAATGAGAGTGGTAACATTTCAGATACGTTATTTATTGTAATAAATGTGAGCTTACAAGACTTAAGGACAGTCTTATCTGTGATAAGGTGTTCCCTGATATTTGTAGTATCGAGGTATTTCTTTACATCTTAAGTTATTACGATACAAAGCAGTGTTTTCTAGTGGTGACTTGTTGGAACCATTTTCAATAGTCAAACGACTGTACCAAGTAGCGATTAGAGGGCCTGCTAGACAGCTGCGTTATGTGGGTTTCATGAGAATCAGGCGAAATGCAATTCAGGTCGTTCGGATACTTTTGAGTATGACTGTACATCCTCAGAAATTTCTTCTTCAAATTAAGACCCATATTTGATACTAGTAGACCTCTCTTGGCCAGGAGTGCCCTTTTTGCCACTGCTAGCCTGCTTTTGATGTCCTCCTTGCTCCGTCCGTCACTGGTTATTTTAATGCCTAGGTTGCAGAATTCCTCACCATCAGCTGTTTCGCAACCATCAATCCTGATGTTAAGTTTCTCGCTGTTCTCATTTCGGCTGCTTTTCAATACTTTCGTCTTTCCTCGATTCATTCGCAATCCATATTCTGTACTCATTAGATTGCTTATTCCTTTCTTAACTTTCACTCAGGATAGCAATGCTATCAGCGAATATTGATATCCTTTCACCTTGAATTTTAATTCCACCCCTGAACATTTCTTTTATTTCCATCATTGCTTCCTCGAAGTAAAGATGATACAGTAGGGGCGGAAGACTACATCGCTGTCTTACACCAGTTTTAATCCAAGCACTTCGTTCTTGGTCGTCCACTCTTGTAATTCCCTCTCGGTTCTTGTACATATTGTTTATTACCCGCCACTCCCTGTAGCTTACCCCTATCTATCTCAAAATTTCGAACTTATTGCACAATTTACATTGTCGAACCCTTTTAGCAGGTCGACAAACCCTATGAACGTGTCATGATTTTTCTTTAGTCTTGCTTCAGTTATCAATCGCAATGTCAGAATTGCCTCTCTGGTGCCTTTACCTTTCATAAATCAAACTGATCATCTAACACATTCTCAATTTTCTTTCCCGTTCTTCTCTATATCATTCTCGTCAGCAACATGGATGCATGAGATATTAAGGTGATTGTGCAGTAATTCTCGTACTTGTCAGCTCTTCGGAATTATGTGGATTTCCGAAAATCAGATGGTGGATTGACAGAGTCACACATTCTACACACCAACTTGAATAGTCGTTTTGTTGCACTTCCCCCAATGATTTTAGAAATTCTGCTGGAATATTACCTATCGCTTCTACTTTATTTGATCTTGGATCCTCCAAAGCTTTTTAAATTCTGATTGCAATAGTGGATCCTCTATCTCTTCCAAATCGACTCCTGTTTCTTCTTCTATCACATTAAACAAATCTTCGCCCTCATAGAGGACTTCAGTGTACGCTTTCTACCTATCCTCTGTACCCTCTGTATTTAGCAGTGGAATTCCAGTTACGCTCTTAATATTATAATCCTTGCTTTTAATTTCACCTAAGGTTCTTCTGATTTTCCTATATACTTCCACAATCATTTCTTTTTCGATTTCTTCATATTTTAACACCCATGTCGTCTAAGCTTCCCTGCACATCCTATTTATTTCATTCCTGAACGACTTGTGTTTCTGTATTCATGAATTTCCCTGAACAGTTTTGCACATACTTCTTTCATCGATTAGCTGAAGTATTTCTTCTGTTACACATGGTTTCTTCGCGTTGAAGTTTTTGTACCTTTGTTTTTCTTTGCAACTTCTGTGATTGCCCTTTTTAGAGATATCCATTCCTCTTCAATTGTCCTGCCTACTGAGCTATTCCTATTGCTATATCTATACCCTTAGAGAAGTTCAAGCGTATCTCGTCATTCCTTAGTGCTTCCGTACCCCACTTCTTTGAATATTGTTTCCTCCTGACAAATCTTTTAAACTTCAGCCGACTCTTCATCACAACTACATCTGAGGCTTACAATCCAGTATCAGATTTCGGAATCTCTGTCTGATCATGGTGTAATATAACTGAAATCTTCCCGTATTTCCCGGTCTTTTCCATGTATACCTCCTCCTCGTCTGATGCTTGAACAGAGTATTAGCTATTACTAGTTGAAATTTATTGCAGTACTCAACTAATCTTTCTCTCTCTCATTCCTTGTCCCAAGCCCATATTCCCCCCCTAACCACTTCTTCTACTCCTTCCCCTACAACTGCAATCCAGTCCCCCACGACTATTACATTTTAATTTACCTTTACGTAATGTATTACCCTTTCAGTATCGTTATATACTTTCTCTGTCTCTTCATCTTCATCTTGTGACGTCGGCATGTATAAATGAACTGTTGTTGCCAGTGTTGGTTTGCTGTTAATTCTGATAAGAACATTTCTGTCACTGAACTGTTCACAGAAACACACTCTCTGCCCTACCATCTTATTCAGAACGAACCTTACTCCTATTATCCCATTTTCTGTTGCTGATGACATTATCGCAACGCCATCTGACCAAAATTCTTTGTCTTTTCACATCACCGACCCCTACTATATCTAGCTTGAACTTGAGCCTTTGCATATCCCTTTTCAGATTTTCTAGTTTCCCTACCACGTTTAAGCTTCTGACATTCCACACCCGGACTCGTAGAACGCTATCCTTTCGTGGTCCTACCACTGGGCAGTCTCCTCCCGGAGATCTGAATGAGGGACTGTTCCCGAATCTTTTGCAAATGGCGAGATCATGATGACACTTTCTCAATTACAGGTTACAAGTCCTGGGGACACTTGTTATGTGCCTTTGACGCAGTGGGTTTGTAACCTCCCCCTCACTTACCGACCTTAATGACAGTGAAAGATGAAACCGCGTGTACCTAATGGGAGTTTTGGAAAAGCAATCGTCACCGAAGTTAAGCTGTCGGTAAAGAGGGAGGAAAGGGTTACATCTAAATGAAAGGCAATGTGCTAATGAAACTGGTGGAAATTAATTTTGAAAAGGGGTAAAGTTAATAAAGAAAGTAAATGTGCATCCGTTACGTTAACAATTAACTAGCGGTAATTAGGTATTTGAGATTTGGGGGAAATCACGGTCGCCAGTCCTAAGGATAATTACTATAGTAACTGAAAAAGAAAGGTTATTACACATATAATTAGCACTAGAAGCGTGGCAACTGAAGGTTGACACTTGTAGTGTGAAAACTGAAAGTTTGTCAGAAGTAATAAATTTCGCTACACCCTGACTTAATTTAGCAAAGAATTAATAAAACCGGAAAATCGAAAGTTAATTTAGTGACTGAAGTTAATAGTGAGCTTTCTTTCTGAAGCACATCGAAATTCAGTAAAATACGGTTAGTCTTGGACTACCTCAACAATCATTTCAAAAAACTACTTGAATCTACGCAATTTGGAAATAAGAGATTTAACTTTGAACTTGAATTAAATGATTCTGAACAATTAACAATAGTAAAATTTAGTACGTACCAAGCTGAGCTGCAGTCACAGGTAAGCTAAAATACGATAACAAAACTCGCACTCTTAATTTGTGCTTGTGTAATCTGAATATTGTAGCCAGCTAACTGAACTTTGAAATTAAAGCAGTGAAATAGAATTAGCTATATTACTTTAGTGCTGGCGTTTAAATTTCAACGACACTCGGGTTCATTTCGGAAAAGGAAGGGACCCTGCTTGGTAATGCAATTGGGACAATGAGCAACAAAGGTTCATGCTAAGTTGCTGTTATTATAGTTACGAAAATGGTACAGTTTGAAAAGCTGAGGTCTGCCATACAGTTCTAAAACTTTACTTGCTTCCAGTCTTCCTTGATGGTTGATTGAAGGTTTGAAGCCGTCGATCGAGGAGGTGGCGACAGTCACTCATTGTCGGCCGTCGCTGTTGCAGAAGCTGGATGTTGGCGCGCCTTCTTCTCGACACGGTCACCAGACGAAACGGGCTCTTGATGTGCGCTAGTTAATGTTTCCCGTCCGCGACACCATGTCAGAAACTATCATCGCAAGTCGAGCGCAATTACATGCTGCCAAACCCCGAAAGCGCGGCAACTCGCGGGAGAGTCACACAACACACCTGCTCCACTCGCTACTCCCGCCAGACTCCTTCTTCTCCCAGCCCGCGCTCCACGCGGCAGAGTTAACACTACCAAAGATCCTACACACTTTGATTCTTCACACGACCTATCGACGTAATCGTTCGATAGCAGTTTTCCCTAGGCAAGACCCAGCGTAAAAATACAAATAATATTTACGAAACAAACCAATTATACATCGACATAAATGCATAAATATACAAATAGTAAAACAATTACAATATACAAAGAGACAGAAATGTCATATCTTGAGGTAACAAAGCAAGGAAAAAAAATAGTACAATAGATGGAAATAGGAGGATAAGCATTTCCGGCGTTACACGTGCCCCACATTGTCTGAGGATGTTTGTGTAACGTAAACAGACTCAGAAAATGTCCCAAAAAAGAAACAGCGGAAATGCATATGCTCAAAACATCAAAAAAAATTTAGCATTCGTCTAATTAACCATAACCCAATGTTTTAGACAATAATAATGAGTGGAGACACTCCTAATCTTATTCCACTCTGTCATCTTGCACAAAATAAAACAGGTTGACAACATATCAAAATTCATAGAAAACATAGAAAATGGTTTAGCTATTCCAAAATCATTAAAATTCGTAACACTATAAGAAATGGAATACTATTTGCAAAATTAATCAGAGTACATGGTCATAAAAAACAGGTATATCAAAATACGCAAATTAATAATTAATTACATAGAATACACATTTTTATGTAACCTTTTCAAAATTAATATTCTCGTCATGTCCAACTAACGCTAAACAAGAAAATAATATACAGCAGATAAAATAAAACATAAATATTGACAGCAGAATCCTTTCACATCAGCTGTCCGGGAAGAAAAGCAACTCCACATTCCGTACTCGCGAGTACAAAGAATGCCGACAGCGGAACAAGAGCCGACAGCGACACAAGAGCCGACAGCGGCTCGGTCTTTCCATTATTGTTGCGCCCGCCGGTGCGGCACGCTTGATCTCACTCCCCCTTGTAACGGCGTTTCCAGAACGTCCGTTTGACTGAATTCTTTCGGAAAAACTCACTCCCGAGTAATCTCAAGGAGTCCATAAACACTATCACAGCGGATAACTCAACACTGTCCATCATGACACGCATGTACTAGCCTGAAACTTAAAACAGCGTCTAAGTACATCGGCAATGACTAATGAAACACACATTCATGAAATCTGACAGCTAGTTACAAAAGCATATTTACTTTCCTTAATCTACTGTGACTCAGCTGAAAACTGGCAGCTTGGATTTTTAAATTGATTAATATTCAGTAACTCCTAAATAATTTAATCAACATCAATTACTTATTAATTATAACTTCTTTAATGACCTCTAGGTCAGGCAAAAGCATCGTAACATGGCACATCCTTAAATCTTACACTCTATATTTACATACTGTACAAGTTACCCATTGTGTGGTATTAATCGATCCTAGGTTGGTACAATTTCAAGTCTACAATATTCCGTATACCTAATCGTTTTCCAGAGCTTGGATACTCTAAGCAATAAGCATTTGTGTGAGGTATACCAATGACTTTATATGGTCCATTATAAACAAACTTAAATTTAGAGATTTCATTGTCTATCTCGCTCGATTTCTCATGAGCTTTTACAAGTACTAAGTCTCCGATTGCAAACTTAGCAAAACGCGCTTTAGAGTCATGACGACGTATGCGAGCATCGGCTTTTAGCTTCATTACTTCTCGCAAACGATCTTTTTTCACACCAATACTAATGTCAATCCGTGGAGGGAATTTGATTATCTCTTCCACTAAACTTTTACTTCTGTCATCCAACAGGATTCCTCACATTACAGTCGTTCAAATTCATACCTACGTCAATAGCATCCGGACAGTTAACAATGTGTATAGGCTGGTATTGCCTATGCACACCGTCTCCTGCCTCGTCAAAACTAACTACTATTGTTTTATCTTGTGACGTACATGTCAAAGTTTTGCTTTCGCAATTAATCACTGCACCGTATTTTAATAGCCAATCTAACCCGATAATTACTTCCGTAGTCAAGTCTGGCACGACGACAAACTCTTGTTCAAATCGTGCCCCACATATCTCGAAGTGGACAAAAATCTGTTTTGTGACCGGTTTACTGGCCTTCCCAGTAGCACCGATAATTATCACTCCTGTTACTGGCATAACTACGATGCCAGGTCTGTCTTTCAGTAACTCAAATATTTTCCCAGATACAACACTCAATTCTGCACCGGTGTCAATCAACACGTTTAGTTGTAGGTCATGCATATTAACAGACACTACTATCTGTCTACACTTGTCCTCGACTGTTTCTTTATTTTCCCACAATAAATCCTCTTCTATATCCAGGTCATTCCAGAAAAAAACATCCGGCTTTGATCCTAAATCCTGCTTATCTGGCGGCTTTTTCAGCCTCTGTTCAAATACAGTTTTAATTTCAACACGTTTGTCCTGAGGCTTAGTCTGTAGCTTCGCCTCCAATACCGAAACCTTTTCCTGTAACTCGTCACCTAGTGAGTGTTGCTTTGCTATCAATTCATTAATTGTTACCTTCGTTGATTCCACTTTGGTCAGATTAATCTCATCCGCCAATCTACCTGGAGGAATGTGTCCAGTAGTTTCTGCAATTACTTCCGCTAGATCTGCGCAACCCACACTGCTATCGTCTGACCGTATAATGTCAGCTCTAACCTCATACACGTTGTAATCTATGTGCTTTTCTACCAATCGTGTCCGGCTATCACTAAAATTTTCGCAATCTTTCTCCTTAATACTCTCGCAATGTTTAAACTGGAGGTTTGCGTCGGATGGGTCGGTTACTTCTACCACTGAAACTTTCGGTAAGGTCTGCCGGTTTGGGCCAGAACTTTCCGTTACTACTTCAACATCTAACTCCTGCGGGACGAAACACGACGAATCTTGCTCGTGCTCCCCATTAACATCAACTATTTCTGGTAAAGTCTGCCGGTTAGGGCCAGAACTTTCTATCACTTCACAAACACTATCTTCCTGCGGGACGAGACGCGGCAAACCTGCACGCGTTCCCCATAAACACTTCTCCCATACAGACCCCTATAATCTCTTAGTTCGTCGTATAAGCGACCGAACTGCCTTAACCAGACCTCATCCCTCTCTGCATCCCCTCGCTCGATGACGGACGTGTTATCCGACATCTGATCTTCTCTCAACAATTGCGAATCATTCTTAAACTCAATCTCCAGTTGCGCTGTAGGTATTACAGCTGCCACTTTATGATCGATTTCCGGAACACTACTTAAATTGTTCTCACTGACAGCGAATGTATTTTCTACTGCCGTGTATACAGCTGATCTACCACTTGTGGGCGCACTCTTTTCTCTTAACACTGGCACACTCTCCCGCCGTTGATTATTCCATACGGAATTTTCATAACGGTGACACCTGGGTTTTCTCTTGTTATTGGGCCGCCAAAATTTCTCCACGCTCGCTCGGCCCCTCACCGGCGCGGCTAATGGTTTCCCTGTCTCGTCCCAGCAGATACGCTCCCCGGATGCTGCTGAGGCGGCTGATCACACCCTCTGGCGTTATTACTATTCTGTGAAGCCCGTATCACGTTAGTATGATACTGGTTTCTGTCATTCCTGTTATTATTTGCATTGTACCGATTGTTATTACGGTCCGAACCATTATTGTTATTGCTGCGGTATGCATTATTCCCATGGTTATCATTGTTGTGGTTGCTGTGGTACTCGTTGTTGTTACCATGGCCTCTACCACTGTCGCGATTATTGCGCCAATTGTCCTCGTCCTCAACTCTTTCCAGGAAATCATTCACTGTCCTATAATTGCTTCCTACGTAGCGTTTTGTATCATCTGGAAGCTTCTTGTAGAGTTCCCAGACTATTTCGGATTCCGTGCGGCGATCACGCAAATATTCCAACTTGCGGATCCAGCCCTCACAAAACTCCTTCATCGAGCCGCGCGAATTCGCATCGAAAGGCCTCGATACGACAAATTCGCGCCAAACACTTTGCTGTTTTTGCTCTGACCAGTATTCAGCCAGAAACAAATTTTTAAACTCGTCAAAAGTCAGGTTCGTAATGTTGAGGTTTAAGCCCCAACGCTTGGCATCACCAGCCAGCACATCAATAACCGCATTAATTTTTCTCTCATTAGTCCATGATCTGGGTAAAACTCTTTCACAATTTTTAATGAAATCCGTCGCATGTATACCGCCTTTTTTCAAGGGGTCGAACCGCTCCTCTTTCGTCAACAATTCCGAACTATGTGCACAGATTGGCACATAGCTCTGTTTTTCGTCAAGTTTCTTTTCTAATTCCGACACTCTCGTAATTACTTGGCAAGTGGTTGTCGCAAGCGTTTCCACTTCCCTCTTTTTCTCTTCGCAGGTATTAGCCTGCTCCCTCACTTTAGTGTCTACTTCGGACACTAAAGCCTTTAAAGTTTCCACCTTCTGTTGATCCTCTTTTTTCACTAATTGAATTTGTTCCGTCACCTTATTCTCGATGATCGGAGCAACTGCTTCTCCTACACTTTTCTCGATTCTGCTAATTTCGGAATCAAAACGAGTATTTATGCTCGCAATTTCCGCCTGAACGCCTATCATTTCCTGTTTAAGATTACCGATTTCGGTATTAATTACAACAATATCTTCTTTGATTTTATCAACTTTTGTATTAACAACTCCAACATTGTTGTTAACAACGTTAATAGCTTTGTTCTGATTGTCTAGCTTGGCCGATTGACTCTTGATTTCGTTAATCAAAACATTCAATAAATCAGTTAAATTCCCGGAAACTACCGGTTCCACTTCGGTAGCGGCTTCCTCTTTAATTGTCCCCCCGTATTCGTCATAAAGGGATTCAGGTTTGATTTTCACTTCCGATTCCGAAACATTTTCTAAAGTTTGGAATTCCATTTCTGCTCTTTGTTGCGTTTCGGCGGTCGCGTCTTTCATGCTAGCCGCCTGCCCCTGAACAATGGGTACCGCGGTGCGCGTTTCCCACTGTTCGACCGATTGTTCCGTATCCAAGTCTACCAAATTTTGGCAATTGTTACCTTCACTCATTTTAATAATTTTCAATATAAATGCCAAATCTCAAATATAATTAGGATTACTCCCACTACTTATTCTCGCTGACGTAACGGCCTGTACGTAACCAATACTTTGTTACGAGATTTGCACAATGCAAAATTCGTGTCCAGAACAACCTCAAATCTGAAGATTGTCCTGTCACCAGGTCGCCACGTGTAACCTCCCCCTCACTTACCGACCTTAATGACAGTGAAAGATGAAACCGCGTGTACCTAATGGGAGTTTTGGAAAAGCAATCGTCACCGAAGTTAAGCTGTCGGTAAAGAGGGAGGAAAGGGTTACATCTAAATGAAAGGAAATGTGCTAATGAAACTGGTGGAAATTAATTTTGAAAAGGGGTAAAGTTAATAAAGAAAGTAAATGTGCAGCCGTTACGTTAACAATTAACTAGCGGTAATTAGGTATTTGAGATTTGGGGGAAATCACAGTCGCCAGTCCTAAGGACAATTACTATAGTAACTGAAAAAGAAAGGTTATTACACATATAATTAGCACTAGAAGCGTGGCAACTGAAGGTTGACACGTGTAGTGTGAAAACTGAAAGTTTGTCAGAAGTAATAAATTTCGCTACACCCTGACTTAATTTAGCAAAGAATTAATAAAACCGGAAAATCGAAAGTTAATTTAGTGACTGAAGTTAATAGTGAGCTGTCTTTCTGAAGCACATCGAAATTCAGTAAAATACGGTTAGTCTTGGACTACCTCAACAATCATTTCAAAAAACTACTTGAATCTACGCAATTTGGAAATAAGAGATTTAACTTTGAACTTGAATTAAATGATTCTGAACAATTAACAATAGTAAAATTTAGTACGTACCAAGCTGAGCTGCAGTCACAGGTAAGCTAAAATACGATAACAAAACTCGCACTCTTAATTTGTGCTTGTGTAATCTGAATATTGTAGCCAGCTAACTGAACTTTGAAATTAAAGCAGTGAAATAGAATTAGCTATATTACTTTAGTGCTGGCGTTTAAATTTCAACGACACTCGGGTTCATTTCGGAAAAGGAAGGGACCCTGCTTGGTAATGCAATTGGGACAATGAGCAACAAAGGTTCATGCTAAGTTGCTGTTATTATAGTTACGAAAATGGTACAGTTTGAAAAGCTGAGGTCTGCCATACAGTTCTAAAACATTACTTGCTTCCAGTCTTCCTTGATGGTTGATTGAAGGTTTGGAGCCGTCGATCGAGGAGGTGGCGACAGTCACTCATTGTCGGCCGTCGCTGTTGCAGAAGCTGGATGTTGGCGCGCCTTCTTCTCGACACGGTCACCAGACGAAACGGGCTCTTGATGTGCGCTAGTTAATGTTTCCCGTCCGCGACACCATGTCAGAAACTATCATCGCAAGTCGAGCGCAATTACATGCTGCCAAACCCCGAAAGCGCGGCAACTCGCGGGAGAGTCACACAACACACCTGCTCCACTCGCTACTCCCGCCAGACTCCTTTTCTCCCAGCCCGCGCTCCACGCGGCAGAGTTAACACTACCAAAGATCCTACACACTTTGATTCTTCACACGACCTATCGACGTAATCGTTCGATAGCAGTTTTCCCTAGGCAAGACCCAGCGTAAAAATACAAATAATATTTACGAAACAAACCAATTATACATCGACATAAATGCATAAATATACAAATAGTAAAACAATTACAATATACAAAGAGACAGAAATGTCATATCTTGAGGTAACAAAGCAAGGAAAAAAAATAGTACAATAGATGGAAATAGGAGGAAATGCATTTTCGGCGTTACAGGTTTCCATTGGCTTCTGCATCCTCATGGCGTTGATCATTGTTGATTCTTCCTCCTTTAGGGACAGTTTCCCACCCCATCAACAAACGAGTGCCCTGAACCTCTGTCCGCTCCTTCGTCCTCTTTGACAAGGCCGTTGGCAAAATGGGGGTGACTTTTTATGGCGGATGACTTCGGCCGCCAGTGCTGACCGACGACGTTTTTGTTACTAATTAGACACTACCCCGAGAACAGGGTTTCCGTTACCCACAGTTACTGTCCATCATTCATTACACGTTGTGGAAATACTGTTCAAGCATTTCTCCGGTTTCTTAACTTCATCCAACGACGATACCTACGTGCATGCAACAGAATCCTGAGCAAAAAGACTCTTTTGCTGACGTAGTACAACGAATACCTTACGTATGTTGCGAACGTTAGCGGTCTTATTGCCCTTCCTATTGTTATACCCGACATATTATCTATGTTGTAAATTCTCCGTCCAATATAACATAGGATTATATTGCTCCGACTTTGTCAAACACATCTTCGTCGCTTTTGACTGTTGGAGATAACGATTTACAATATTCACTACTCCAGTTTTGTCAGTATACTTTTTTTTCAAGTGTAGTGCATTGAAAAAACTGTGACGGTGGTATCTTTCAAAAAGTTTTGATTGTGAAATGTTTATTACTCACACGCTCTTCGAAAGAAATACATAGTTGTGAAAATATTTCCTACGATCGTGGCTTTGTTAACAGCTCACAATGTGGTCCAATGTCAAAATTTTCTTGGACATCTAGAAATACAGAATGTGAATGTTAACGACTGTAAGGTATTATAAGTGCATAAAACGTGTTTGATAATTGCAGCGGCCGTTTTTTGGCAAATACATTGCTGACGTCTTTCGGGTTCCACGTATGATTGTTTATCAGTGAAGCAATCTTGAGTGTTTACCGACCTCTGGTAAAAATGAAGTAAGCATAAGTAAATTGTGCAGTCTCGGAGAAAAGCTTGAAGATGTGCAATAACAACTTTAATGAGTTTCAAAGTATCTCTCAGCTTTCTTGAGGAGCCAGAACGTCACGTGGTTCGGATTTCACATTGAACTAGGTACGTCAAGCAAGTCACCGAAGTGGGGTCCAACTGAAAAAGACTTTAACCCGACCAGTGAGCCAGACGAAACTATTATTATTATACTTAATAGGCACCGTCGGAAGCTCGTAGCAGCGGTCGCACCTCCTGTTACTTGATACTAGAAGAATGGTTTAAAACCGATTCCCTAAAAATGTCATTAGAGACAGGAACAAAGCTTTATTTGAGAAAGGAAATCTTCTATGCCCTTTCAACTCCAGAATTTAGCATATGCGATTTAGGAAAAGCAGGGAAAACCTTAATCTAGATGCCTTGTCAACTGTCATCCTGTTAAATAGTCTTTGTACGTTACTGACAGTACAGTTAGCCTTCTGCCGCCGAGCAGTGTGTCAGCAGTGCGCAAGTAGCAGCATCACTGCATTTACCAGGCGACTTGTATTTTAATAACCGTTTAAATTTTGTGTCGAATTGTTTGGCTCTCTGTAGATTACTTCAGATGTTCTTTTCACAACGGTATTTACACGGATAGGGACTGCGACTGCTGTGTTCAGATGCGGGCTGAGTTGGCATCCCTTCGCTCCCATCTTCAGGCAGTGTTGGCTTCGCTCACACAGCTTGAGGCTGTTGCTAATGGGCATCACTGTGGGGGTCCAGACGGGGGTTTGTCGGGGGCGGCCAGCTTGCCCCACACATCCCCCGATCGGACTACGGCTGTGGCTGCCCAGGATACTGTCCACATTGAGGCTGACCCGTCACCCATGGTAGAGTGGGAGGTCGTCTCGAGCCGGCCGGTGTGGCCGTGCGGTTCTAGACGCTTCGGTCTGGAAACGCGTGACCACTACGGTCGCAGGTTCTAATCCTGCCTCGGGCATGGATGTGTGTGATGTCCTCAGGTTAGTTAGGTTTAATTAGTTCTAAGTTCTAGGTGACTGATGACTTCAGAAGTTAAGTCGCATAGTGCTCAGAGACATTTTTGAGGTCGTCTCGAGGTGTGGTAGGGGGCGAAAGACATTCCGGAAGGCTGAACGGAAGGCCTCTCTGGTTTGTCTGACGAACCGGTTTCAGGCTCTGTCTCCGGCTGATACTGATGTTCGGCCGGACATGGCTGCTTGTCCTGTTCCAGAGGTTGCCGCTAAGTCTGCAAGATATGGGCGGTCACAGAGAATGGGCTTACTGGTAGTTGGGAGCTCCAACGTCAGGCGAGTAATGGGGCCCCTTAGGGATATGGCTGCAAGGGAGTGGAAGAAAACCGATGTGCACTCCGTGTGCATACCGGGGGGAGTCATTCCAGAAGAGGAAAGGGTTCTTCCGGATGCCATGAAGGGTACAGGATGCATCCATCTGCAGGTGGTCGCTCATGTCGGCACCAATTATGTGTCGCTATGGATCGGAGGAAATCCTCTCTGGCTTCCGGCGGCTATCTGATTTGGTGAAGACTGCCAGCCTCGCTAGAGGGATGGAAGCAGAGCTCACCACCTGTAGCATCGTCGACAAGACTGACTGCGGACCTTTGGTTCAGAGCCGAGTGGAGGGTCTGCATCAGAGGCCGAGACGGTTCTGCGATCGTGTGGGCTGCAGATTCCTCGACTTATGCCATAGGGTGGTGGGGTTTTGGGTTCCGCTGAATAGGTCAGGAGTCCACTACACACAACAGGCGGCTACACGGGTAGCAGGGGTTGTGTGGCGAGGACTGGGCGGTTTTTTAGGTTAGATGGCCTCGGGCAAGTACAGAAAGGGCAACAGCCTCAAAGGGTGTGGGGCAAAGTCAGGACATGCGGGGACCAAGCAGCAATCGGTATTGTAATTGTAAACTGTCGAAGCTGCGTTGGTAAAGTACCGGAACTTCTAGCGCTGATAGAAAGCACCGAAGCTGAAATCGTTATAGGTACGGAAAGCTGGCTCAAGCCAGAGATAAATTCTGCCGAAATTTTAACAAAGGCACAGATATTGTTTGCATGCAACCGATGATGGCGTGTTTGTCGATCTTAGTAGTAGTTTATCCTGTAGTGAAATAGAAGTGGATAGTTCCTGTGAATTATTATGGGTGGACGTTATACTCAACAACCGAGCTAGGTTAATAATTGGCTCCTTGTAACGACCTCCCGACTCAGCAGCATTAGTGGCAGAACAACTGAGAGAAAATTTGGAATACATTTCACATAATTTTCCTCAGCATGTTATAGTCTTAGCTGGAGATTTCAGTTTACCAGATATAGACTGGGACACTCAGACATTTAGGACAGGTGGTAGGGACAGAGCGTCGAGTGACATTATACTGAGTGCACTACCCGAAAGAGCAATTAAACAGAGAACCGACTCGTGGAGATAACATCTTGGACCTACTGATAACAAACAGACGTGAACTTTTCGACTCTGTAAGCACAGAACAGGGAATCAGTGATCATAAGGCCGTTGCAGCATCCGTAAATATGGAAGTTAATAGGAATATAAAAAGGGAGGAAGGTTTATCTGTTTAGCAAGAGTAATAGGAGGCAGATTTCAGAGTACCTAACAGATCAAAACGAAAGTTTCTGTTCCGACACTGACTATGTTGAGTGTTTATGGAAAAAGTTCAAGGCAATCGTAAAATGCGTTTTAGACAGGTACGTGCCGAGTAAAACTGTGAGGGACAGGAAAAACCCACCGTGGTTCAGCAACAAAGTTAGGAAACTACTTCGAAAGCAAAGAGAGCTTCACTGCAAATTTAAACGCAGCCAAAACCTCTCAGACTAACAGAAGCTTAACGATGTCAAAGTTAGCGTAAGGAGGGCTATGCCTGAAGCGTTCAGTGAATTCGAAAGTAAAATTCTACGTACCGACTTGACAGAAAATCCTGGGAAGTTCTGATCTTACGTTAAATCAGTAAGTGGATCGAAACAGCATTTCCAGACATTCTGGGATGATAATGGCATTGAAACAGAGGATGACACACGTAAAGCTGAAATACTAAACATCTTTTTCCAAAGCGAAGACCGCACTGCAGTTCCTTCTCTAAATCCTCGCACGAACGAAAAAATGGCCGACATCGATTTAAGTGTCCAAGGAATAGAAAAGCAACAGAAATCACTGAACAGAGGAAAGTCCACTGGAACTGACAGGATACCAATTGGATTCTACACAGAGTACGCGAAAGAACTTGCCCCCCTTCTAACAGCCGTATACCGCAAGTCTCTAGAGGAACGGAAGGTTCCAAATGATTGGAAAAGAGAACAGGTAGTTCCAGTTTCCAAGAACGGTCGTCGAGCAGATGCGCAAAACTATAGGCTCATATCTCTGACATCGATCTGTTGTAGAATTTTAGAACTTTTTTTTTTCTCGCGTATCGTTTCATTTCTTGAAACCCAGAATCTACTCTGTAAGAATCAACATGAATGCCGGAAACAGCAATCGTGTGAGACCAAACTCGCTTTATTTGTCCATGAGACCCAGAAAACATTAGATACAGGTTCCCAGGTAGATGCCATTTTCCTGGACTTCCGGAAAGCGTTCGATACAGTTGCGCACTGTCGCCTGACAAACAAAGTAAGAGCCTACGGAATATCAGACCAGCTGTGTGGCTGGATTGAAGAGTTTTTAGCAAACAGAACACAGCATGTTGTCCTCAATCGAGAGACGTCTACAGACGTTAAAGTAACCTCTGGCGTGCCACAGGGGAGTGTTATGGGACCATTGTTTTTCTCAATATATATATATATAAATGACCTACTAGATAGTGTTGGAAGTTCTATGCGGCTTTCCGCGGATGATGCTGTAGTATCCAGAGAAGTTGCAGCATTAGAAAATTGCAGCAAAATGCAGGAAGATCTGCAGCGGATAGGCACTTGGTGCAGGGTAGTGGCAACTGACCCTTAACATAGACAAATGTAATGTATTGCGAATACATAGAAAGAAGGATCATTTATTGTATGATTATATGATAGCGAAACAAACACTGGTAGCAGTTAATTCTGTAAAATATCTGGGAGTATGCGTACGGAACGATTTGAAGTAGAATGATCATATTAAAATAATTGTTGATAAGGCGGGTGCAAAGGTCCCGAGTTCGAGTCTCGGTCGGGCACACAGTTTATATCTGCCAGGAAGTTTCAAGGCGGGTGCCAGTTTGAGATTCATTGGGAGAGTCCTTAGAAATTGTAGTCCATCAAAAAAGGATGTGGCTTACAAAACACTCGTTCGACCTATACTTGAGTATTGCTCATCAGTGTGGGATCCGTACCAGGTCTGGTTGACAGAGGAGATAGAGAAGATCCAAAGAAGAGCGGCGCGTTTCGTCACAGGGTTATTTGGTAAGCGTGATAGCGTTACGGAGATGTTTAGCAAACTCAAGTGGCAGACTCTGCAAGAGAGTCGCTCTGCATCGCGGTGTAGCTTGCTGTCCATGTTTCGAGAGTGTGCGTTTGGATGAGGTATCGAATATATTGCTTTCCCTACTTATACCTCCCGAGGAGATCACAAAATTAAAATTCGAGAGATTCGAGCGCGCATGGAGGCTTTCCGGCAGTCGTTCTTCCCGCGAACCATACGCGACTGGAACAGGAAATGGAGGTAATGACACTGGCACGTAAAGTGTCCTCCGCCACACACCGTTGGGTGGCTTGCGGAGTGTAAATGTAGGTGTAGATGTAATCAGAGTCTAGTAACCAAAGAAGACAGTACCAAGAAGAGAGTAATATTTTACCAATTCATGAGATAAGTGAATATTTTTCCATTGGATTTCACTAAATAGTATTCTTTGGTCATGTATGTATAGCATTCTAGTGAAGACCATCACAGTGGGTTGCGGGCGGCCAAATACCGCTGAAAATATCACCGAGAAAAAGAGAGCTCACATTACCACACTTACAAAAAAGTTAAAGTGTCTTCGCTCTCATAGAGATGTTTCCATGGAGGGTTGGGCTAGAGCGCACTTACTTTCACACGTAACTTACGTCACCTGGTCCTAGGCACTACGCCGTCAACAAATTACAGAAGGCGTGACGTCGAGTAGGACCTGCCGATGACTTCGGAGTGCAATGGGTGCAAACGGCTACAAATAGCGGCACTTGTCGTCACGAAGAACTCCAGCCCCTTGACTTCTGAGACCATCTTCGGTTCCTAAAGGCGGATGGCTGATTTGGTTACAGCTACTGGCATCATACCCGTAGTGCGGGCTGAGAAGTCCATTTGTAGCATCGCACCCAGGTTCGATCCCGGTCGTCTGGTTTGGAGCAGAGTGAAAGGTCTAAACCAGAAGCTCAGAAGTCTCTGTTACGTTATCGGATGTGAATTTCACGACCTCCGCTATCGACTGGAGAATTCTAGGGTTCCCTTTAAATAGGTCAGACGTGCACTAGACGCAGGAAGCGGCTACTAGGGTTGCAGAGTATGTGTTACGTTTATATGAAGTTTTTTAAGTTACAGAACCCTCCATCCCTCCACCTCGAAATCAAAGATGAATTGCCTGCCAAAATCTATGTAAAATCAGCCACAATTTCCTCAGAGAAATCTCGTCCTCGCAGATCGGATTTTGAAAAGGTTAATATGGTATCAGTAAACTGCAGTCACCTAGACTGAAACTGAGAAAAAGTTCCCTGCAGACAACACAACCAATTACGACACCACCTGCAATGCGTAGAATACAACTCCAGCGTAGTTCATCATCAGAGGAATATTGGGATAACCCCAAAGAAGAACTTGCTGCGGATCACCTCCCATACGAGACATGGAAGGTCGTCATAGACTGAAAACTGGAGTATTTCGTTGTAAGGTAAACACGAAGAAGTGGGGATACATATTAGAGGACGAGTTATAATGTTTGTATTACATGTTGCGTTATGGACAGTGTAAATGAATAAGTAAAAGTTTCAGGAGTATCCTGGTGAAGGTCAAGAGTCAATGTCTCTTATAAAAAGGCTATAATGCCGAGATAGTAAAAGAACAGAAAGTTGGTTGAAACGGAAGTGAACAGCAACAGAGTACTAACTTCAGGATTGGAATAATTGTCTTAAGGTTAGTCGTCAATGGTAGAGGCGTTTTTATTGCAGTAAAAAACTCGATAATATCTAGTGAGGTTATCATGGATCCTGAAAGTGAATTAATTTGTTTGAAGTTAAGCAACGAAGGTCGCCCGAAAATGGTAATCGGAAGCCTTTATCGATCACCAGGATCAGTAATTGTAGTGGGAGAGAGCTTCGGAGAACCTACCGAACGTCGTTAATACACTCCTGGAAATTGAAATAAGAACACCGTGAATTCATTGTCCCAGGAAGGGGAAACTATATTGACACATTCCTGGTGTCAGATACATCACATGATCACACTGACAGAACCACAGGCACATAGACACAGGCAACAGAGCATGCACAATGTCGGCACTAGTACAGTGTATATCCACCTTTCGCAGCAATGCAGGCTGCTATTCTCCCATGGAGACGATCGTAGAGATGCTGGATGTAGTCCTGTGGAACGGCTTGCCATGCCATTTCCACCTGGCGCCTCAGTTGGACCAGCGTTCGTGCTGGACGTGCAGACCGCGTGAGACGACGCTTCATCCAGTCCCAAACATGCTCAATGGGGGACAGATCCGGAGATCTTGCTGGCCAGGGTAGTTGACTTACACCTTCTAGAGCACGTTGGGTGGCACGGGATACATGCGGACGTGCATTGTCCTGTTGGAACAGCAAGTTCCCTTGCCGGTCTAGGAATGGTAGAACGATGGGTTCGATGACGGTTTGGATGTACCGTGCACTATTCAGTGTCCCCTCGACGATCACCAGTGGTGTACGGCCAGTGTAGGAGATCGCTCTCCACACCATGATGCCGGGTGTTGGCCCTGTGTGCCTCGGTCGTATGCAGTCCTGATTGTGGCGCTCACCTGCACGGCGCCAAACACGCATACGACCATCATTGGCACCAAGGCAGAAGCGACTCTCATCGCTGAAGACGACACGTCTCCATTCGTCCCTCCATTCACGCCTGTCGCGACACCACTGGAGGCGGGCTGCACGATGTTGGGGCGTGAGCGGAAGACGGCCTAACGGTGTGCGGGACCGTAGCCCAGCTTCATGGAGACGGTTGCGAATGGTCCTCGCCGATACCCCAGGAGCAACAGTGTCCCTAATTTGCTGGGAAGTGGCGGTGCGGTCCCCTACGGCACTGCGTAGGATCCTACGGTCTTGGCGTGCATCCGTGCGTCGCTGCGGTCCGGTCCCAGGTCGACGGGCACGTGCACCTTCCGCCGACCACTGGCGACAACATCGATGTACTGTGGAGACCTCACGCCCCACGTGTTGAGCAATTCGGCGGTACGTCCACCCGGCCTCCCGCATGCCCACTATACGCCCTCGCTCAAAGTCCGTCAACTGCACATACGGTTCACGTCCACGCTGTCGCGGCATGCTACCAGTGTTAAAGACTGCGATGGAGCTCCGTATGCCACGGCAAACTGGCTGACACTGACGGCGGCGGTGCACAAATGCTACGCAGCTAGCGCCATTCGACGGCCAACACCGCGGTTCCTGGTGTGTCCGCTGTGCCGTGCGTGTGATCATTGCTTGTACAGCCCTCTCGCAGTGTCCGGAGCAAGTATGGTGGGTCTGACACACCGGTGTCAATGTGTTCTTTTTTCCATTTCCAGGAGTGTAGTTATCCTGATTATGCTGTTGTAATGGCGCGGTGGCGCAACTTGCGAAGTATAGGCTGGGAGAGTCATGCCAAATTTGGTGCCAGAGACTGGGATTCGTGTGACGTTATTCTGTATATCTTGTCCGGGAATAACTGTAAGTAGACAGTTTGGGAACCAACTCGTGAAGGTAAGGTCTTAGACCTTATAGCAAAAACATACCAGACCTATATCGCTGACGTTAATCTGTTGTAGAGTTATAAAACATTTTTATGGTAAGGAATTATGACATTTTTAGAAAATGTCCTGTATAAAAATCAACATGGATTTCGCAAAAACAGATCTTGTGAAACTAAAGTCGTTCTGTTCCTTCACACGATCCATAGCTCTGGAAGAACGGCGCTCAGGTTGACGCCGTGTTCCTCGACTTCAGTAAGGCGTTTGACACCATTCCGCACCGCCGTTTAGTGAAAAAAATACGAGCTTGTAGCGTATCGGACAAGATTTGCGAACGTATGCGAGATTTCCTTGCGAACAGAACTCGACACAGTGCCCTTAACGGGACAAAATCGGCAGATGTAATTTCCGGATTACCCCAAGGACATGTAATAGGACCATTACAATATAGAATATACTTAATTAATCTAGTAGAAAGTGTCGGACGCTTCCTAAGACTGTTCGCAGATGATTCCTTTGTCTACAGGGAAATAGCAACGCCAAAGGACAGTATCGATTTGCAGAAAGACATTCAGAGACTTGACGAATGGAGAAGGTTCTGGTAGCTACGTCTAACATATTTCGTGTACATAGGAAAAGAAATAGACTGCCGTACAACTATTGATGAGCAACCGCTGGAAAGAGTATCTACCGTACAATATATAGGAGTATCTATCCAGTGAGATCTTAAGTTTAATGACCACAAAAAAACAAATAGCATGAAAAGCGAAAGCCACACTGAGATTCCTAGGGAGAATTTAAGGAGATGTAACTCATCTACGAAAGAAGTCACTTACAAGACGCTTGTTCGATCGATGCTTGAGTACTGTTAAGCAGTGTAGGATGCTTACCAGGTAGGACTGATAGAAGAGATAGAGCGAGGATCCAACAAGAGCGGTGCTTTCTTTACGGAATCATTTAGTCACGGCGAGAGTGTTGCCCTGACGCTCAGCAAATTCCATTGGGGGACATTGCAGGAGAAGCGTTGCGTATAACGGAGAGGTTTAGTGTTGAAATTTAGAGAGAGCATATACCGGGATGTGTCGGACAACACATTACTTCCTCCCATATACATCCCTCGTAATGACCACGAAGAGACAACTCGAAGAATCAGGGCCATCATAGGAGCTTACGGCATACCGGCAATCATTCTTCCCACGCGCATTCGCTAGTGCAACAGGGTCGGGTGGATCAGCTGATGGTACCAGAAGTACCCCCTGCCACAGAGCATTAGGTGGTTTGTGGAGTATGATGTCGATTTAGATGTAGAAAGAAATGAACAGAGAAGCTGTTTGCCAGCCGCTATAAGTGAAGTCAGTAGCTTCAATAGAGCACCAGCTCTCTGCATCTCCGGCTAATCTCTTGGAAGAGACCCTGGAATGGCGTGACCCTCAGTTTCTAAAACATAAGTCTGATGGCACATTTGCTATCATGCATTTGAATCTCCAATACTTGAACATCGGCAATTGAAGTGCTGCCAGTTTTTGCCCTGCGTACCGATCGGGTGCTATGGTAGAAATAACATACGGAAGTAACAACGTTTCGTGGAATCAGAATCTAGCGACGTTCGTGTTTCAAATGTTCAAATGTTCGTTAAATCTTATGGGACTTAACTGCTAAGGTCATCAGCCCCTAAGCTTACACACTACTTAACCTAAATTATCCTAAGGACAAACACACACACCTAAGCCCGAGGGAGGACTCGGACCTCCACCGGGATCAGCCGCACAGTCCATGACTGCAGCACCATAGATGTTCATGTTTACTTGGTTCATTTGCAGCGACACACACATACCGGGCATCTACAATGCCACAACTGCTTGGTCGATAATGTTGTCAGCAATGAAAATCAAAGTATCCATAGTAACGATGCCTGTATATAACGTTGTATATTGGCCTCTTTATTTCGCTTACTTTTATGTAAGAGTAATGTTACAGTTATCTGTCGCTGTTGCCAGAAAATATCAAGTAAGTTTCTAATTTTTCACTTTTCGACTTACCTTACCATACGGAAGCTATGTTTGTGTTAGACCATGACTAGGAGAAAGCTATTAGGTTGGAATGAAAGATGCAGAGCTAGACTGACACAGTTTTTGCGTGGACTTCGAAAATTGAATCACCCATTTTTAAAATTAATTGTACAGCGAATCCAATTAAGTTTATATAATTCGGAAAGTACTTTGCCATAGATTTCCACAAAAAAATCATGGGTGTACATAGAAATTAAGGGAGGTAAATGGAAGTAAACATACACACACCAGGAAAAAGAAAACTTTCCCTTACCTCTGACATTGCTACCAACTTCTACCACTCGTATCAGTCAGGTGCTATGGCACAAATAACACACGAAAGTAACAACGTTTCGTGAGATCGCACTCTAGGAACGCTCATGTTTCAATGTTGCAGATGGTTCATTTGCAGTAACACACGCATAACGGGCAGCTACAATGATGCAGCTATTTCCTCGTTGAATTTGTCAGCAGTGGGAAACGAAATTTAGTAACGAAGTTGTCGGGGGCAACACGTTGTTTATAGGTGTCGTTTTTTCCTTATTCTCGTCTAGGACTAAACAGAACTAACTCTGTGTTCGTTTACCGCCATCACCACAAAACCTGAAGTATTCCTAATTTTCAATTTCTTCATTCTCGATACCTAACACTTCTCTTATTACACTGAAACTAAATCTGTTTTAGGCTATGTCTCGAAGAAGAACACTAATGGGCCAGGTTGAAGGAGTAAGAGATAGAGGGACACAATTTTTGCGTAGAGAAAGTAATAGAAATAATGTAGACGCCTGTTGTTTTGAAATATGTATTTAAATATGCACTGAACCCTCAACTCCAAATAATTTTGAGAGCTATAATTGCGGTCTGATGAATTTACAGTCCATATTTGGTAACGCAAATCATTTCGCATCTGACGTTACTTTACGTGATACAACAGCATCCACATTGTGTTGTCGTATGTTAATTTTCCGCCGCTAACACACAATTTATTTTTTACCGTGCTGTATCAAACACTCACTTCAAATGACGAAACACTTAAAGAGAAATGAAAGAATTGTTTCACGAATACTCGTAGCTACAATTCAGCGTTTGCTATTGGTCAGTTCTGAGGCTAAAATTTCACAGTTTTACGTGGAATGGATCATTGTAACACACATAACATTTTTATAAGAGATCAGGTCCACTGACTAAATTGGTCGAATTTCGGCCACAGACGATACTGATTTAATTAAAATGTCATTGGTAGTAACATGAATCTTCTGTTACTGAAGTAATATGCTTCCCTTTATAATGATACAAATGCTTACTGATAAAAACCGATCAAACATTTAATTTGTTCCAAATAACGATTCTCTTCACTAAGAACCGGAAAGGCTACTACAGCGTCTTAGTCATAAGATAGTTCCAATGTTAAATCACGTGTGATCTTGGGCACTAACCATCTTTCCTATCGTATTATTTCGCAAATCAACCACCGGAACCACACTGAGTTCTTAGTGATTGGTTCGCTTACTCTTTAAATATTCTCACTATCAGAAAGAAAACGTAACATACACATGACACTTATCATTCACACCGTTTCTTTCTCTCTCTCAGCCGACTTAAACAGGAAAGATAACAATTACAATAAATCGCAATATGAAGCGTATTAAATATTATACAGTTGATTTATTTTGTCATCAGGCAGAACAATCATCTGTTCTACACGTAGGTTAAGTAACAATGTTGTTTCTAGAAGGATTATACTCTCTTACAAAATTCTTCCATCTCTCGCCCACTCTGTTGATTACATGGTGTCTGAAGAGAGGATGTGCTTGTGAGTGACGGATTGAAAACATGTCATCAGAAAATTTCATCAATGCTTGTGAGGCGTAGCGCCTAGCTTCGTGCCTATTGCATTCGGACGGAAGCAGATACCTTCATAGAGACGATGAGTCACCTTTTGTAACAGGTGTGCGCTTAGGACGGTGCACGTCCAGGTATTGATAGTTGTGAGTGAAAGGTGGCAGTATCTTACGGACTATAAAGTTCTAATTAGTCCAGATCATTTAATTTAGAAATGACACTTTATATTATGTCATTATTATATCTTTAATTAATTACTGGTGATTCAATATGACTAGATATTTGAGTGAATGAGGGTGTGAATACAAAGTAATATAATAAAGGAATTTTGTTTTAGCTGTTAAGTGAGAAAATGGCAGCGTTGTTTGTGTCTGTACTGAGAGAGAGAGAGAGAGGGAGAGAGAGAGAGAGGGGGGGGGGGGGGGGGGGAGAGAGAGAGAGAGAGAGAGAAGGAGAAGAAGTCAAAGGCTCAGCGAAAATTTATAAAATATTACTCGCCATTTTATGGTACTGCGAAACAAGAAACATTTTCGGGTTATTCAGTTAGTTAAAAGGGGAGTTATTTTGATATGGATTTTATACATTTAATCTCTTAATGAGTTGCTCACTGAATCTACTACCTTATGATTCGTTCTCAGTAAAAGAAGGGGGTATCGCAGTTTAACACTGATATCGTGTTGGCTATGAATTTCTGAATTTAACCCCCCCCCCCCAAACATCCTGGGTGAAGGAATGGAAATTCAATGAAGGAAAAAAGAAAAAGACTTTTGATTACAAGGTCGGGGCTCAGTCACAGTGACGTTTGGACGTATGTATCAGCAGCCTTAAATAATTACAATAATTTTGCGGAACTATGCGTTACATTTGACCATGGAGTGCCGCAAATAAACGGCGGGAGCATAATAAAGACGAGCACGGAAAATTCCATCTGTTCTGTGTAAACTATGACTTTTGAATTAGCTAATATCCGCGTGATGTATTAAGCAATTTAGTACTGAGAATTAAAAGTTCAAAGGGATCGAGTTGCGGAATAGTTTAAAATTTCATCACAGACCATAACTGCACTTCTATGAAGGTTATGTATTAGAGCGTTCATATAAAGGGTGCCAGACAGCCAACCGATACCTTGTCTGCAATGCCTGATTCATTACACAGTAGTCTTTAATAAACTTTGTACTCAGTAGTCGTTATTGAACTTAGACAAGAGTCTGAAGAACGGGTGTACGCGCAGACGTAGTGCATGTTTAACAATTCTGAGATACTGGTATGTAATTTAATGTACAAGCAACATAGATTGTCGCGAGTTGCGGTTTTTGTATACTATGCTCTGACTATGTACTTTTTAAGTAGGCTGTTTAGGTTTTTATGTTGGTAACACCACGTAGCGCTCTGTATAAAAATCACTGACTGTGCTGTGTGCAGTCTATGGCTGGTTGGCATTTTTGGAATATTCGTTATTATAGTAGTGGGTAGTTGGATGTGAACAGCGCGTAGCGTTGTGCAGCTGGAGGTGAGCCGCCAGCAGTGATGGATGTGGAGAGAGATATGCGAGAGTTTTGAGAGATTACTATGTGAGTACGTGTGCCAGCCAGAATAAGGAAATTTGTAAAGATGGATGTCATGAATTGGTATATTGAACATTATTAAGGTAAATATATTGTTTGTTCTCGATCAAAATCCTTCATTTGCTAACTATGCCTATCAGTAGTTCAAAATGTTCAAGTGTGTGTGAAATCTTATGGGACTTAACTGCTAAGGTCATCAGCCCCTAAGCTTACACACTACTTAACCGAAATTATCCTAAGGACAAACACACAAACCCATGCCCGAGGGAGGATTAGAACCTCCGCCGGGATCAGCCGCACAGTCCATGACTGCAGCGCCTCAGACCGCTCGGCTAATCCCGCGCGGCTATCAGTAGTTAGTGCCTTCAGTAGTTAGAATCTGTTATTTAGCTGGCAGTATTGGCACTCGCTGTATTGCAGTAGTTCGAGTAAAGAAGATTTTTGTGAGATGAGTGATTAATGAAAGGTATACTTATTGTTAGTCACGGCCATTCTTTTGTAGGGATTTTTGAAAGTCAGATAGCATTGCGCTAAAAATATTGTATGTCAGTTTAGTGATGATCAGAATAACCAAAGAGAAAACTGTTTGAGTACGTTGAGTTTTGCTCAGCTGTTTGAAAATCAAATAACGTAGAAGTTTACCAGCCCAGTCATTCAATTTTTTTCTAAGGGGACGTTTCACATGTCGACCCTTAGCCGAGGATACCTTACTGGAATCTTCTGAAGTTTTTTTGTAGTTTGAGTAATTAGTGTAGTAGTTGTTTAATGGTAGCGCATAATTGTAGAGAGAATTTCCTTTGTAGCTGTAGTTTTTTACTGTTATACTGTAAAACAGTTGTGACTTGCATGAAGATTAGCACCAAGTATTTCGCAGCTGCACTTCCAATTTATTGGATATTATTTTCAGTGCTATTTTAATGTGTTTCCTTGGTTTTCTCTTGAAATTGTGCTTTTCTGTGTTATCGAGTGAAATGTTGTGACAGTTATGACGTGTGAAAAACCTAATACAAGGTGCATTCAAGTTCTAAGGCCTCCAATTTTATTTCTCCGGACTGAAAAGAGATAGAAACATGCGCGTTGTTTTAAAATGAGGCCGTGTTCATTGTCAATACGTCCCAGAAATGGCAGCACCGTATGGCGGATGGAATTTAACCGCCAGCGGCGAGAATGAGAACTGTTTTAAATACTTAAAATGGCGACGTTTTCCTTACTTGAACAGCATGCAATCATTCGTTTTCTGAATTTGCGTGGTGTGAAACCAATTGAAATTCATCGACAGTTGAAGGAGACATGTGGAGATGGAGTTATGGATGAGTCGAAAATGCGTTCGTGGGTGCGACAGTTTAATGAAGGCAGAACATCGTGTGACAACAAACCGAAACAACCTCGGGCTCACAGAAGCTGGTCTGACGACATGATCGAGAAAGTGGAGAGAATTGTTTTGGGGGATCGCCGAATGACTGTTGAAGAGACCGCCTCCAGTGTTCGCATTTCTGTGGGTTCTGTGCACACAATCCTGCATGACGACCTGAAAATGCGAAAAGTGTCATCCAGGTGGGTGCCATGAATGCTGACAGACGACCAAACGGCTGCCCATGTGGCATGTTGCCAAGCAATGTTGACGTGCAACGACAGCATGAATGGGACTTTCTTTTCGTCGGTTGTGACAATGGATGAGACGTGGATGCCATTCTTCAATCCAGAAACAAAGCGCACGTCATCTCAATGGAAGCACACAGATTCACCGCCACCAGAAATATTTCGGGTAACCGCCAGTGCTGAAAAAATGATGGTGTCCATGTTCTGGGACAGCGAGGGCGTAATCCTTACCCATTGCGTTCCAAAGGGCACTACGGTAACAGGTGAATCCTACGAAAATGTTTTGAAGAACAAATTCCTTCCTGCACTGCAACAAAAACGTCCGGGAAGGGCTGCGCGTGTGCTGTTTCACCAAGACAACGCACCCGCATATCGAGCTAACGTTACGCAACAGTTTCTTCGTGATAACAACTTTGAAGTGATTCCTCATGCTCCCTACTCACCTGACCCGTCTCCTAGTGACTTTTGGCTTTTTACAACAATGAAAGACACTCTCTGTGGCCGCATATTCACCAGCCGTGCTGCTATTGCCTCAGCGATTTTCCAGTGGTCGAAACAGACTCCTAAAGAAGCCTTCGCCGCTGCCATGGAATCATGGCGTCAGCGTTGTGAAAAATGTGTACGTCTGCAGGGCGATTACGTCGAGAAGTAACGCCAGTGTCATCGATTTCGGGTAAGTAGTTAATTAGAAAAAAAATCGGAGGTCTGAGAACTTGAATGCACCTTGTACTAGGCTCCAAAGTAAACAGAGGAGGCAGTGACGACTAGCGTAGCTTATCAGCACCACCGTATAATGAATTAACAGACATTCGAAGTAGTAATTCTGCATAGGGAAATGGACCAGACAGCGAACAATGGTGTAGAAAGTGAAACGATTAGTTAACTTGGAAGCATTGTCGATCGATCGGTCGGCAACAGCTCGCCTCAGGATTCTGAAATGACAAGACAAAATTTTGCAAATACTGTAGATTCAGAGTTGCGTCATTACCCGTTTCTCAATCAAGTCAAGACACATTTTCTGCTTTTCAAAATGCGAATGTTGCCTGTTACGCACTGCTGATAAGCACAAAGGAACAAGTTCCAGACACTAATATATTGTTATTGCAATTCATGCAACGAATGGAACAAAATCAGGAACGAACACAGCAACAGCTACAAAAGTTAAACACAATTGTGCAAACGCATGAACAAACACGTGAAGACTTAACTGCCGAATTACTTAAAATCGAATCTAAATTTAAAAAAGTCCGTAATGACGTAAAAACACAAATTTTTGAGCATTTTCAACCTATTTTCCGCGTCATGAATCACGAAGCAGCCATAAAAGAACTGCAAACTATTTTTCATGAAAATCACGACACCTTGCAAGCTAAAACTGACTCAGTTGCATCTACCGATTCAGTTAAGCAACTTGAAAAAACTCAGGAAAACCAAAGGACACAGTAGATGCTCTAAAACTTGATTAAGAAAAACACACGGAGGAAAGCAGTTCATTATCTGAGAAAGTAGCCGAACTTTCGGATCAGTTCACCAATTTATCTACAAAGGTAGATGATGATCTGAATGACACAAGACTAGTAGCCTTTACTAACACGGAAGGGTACGAAAAAATTAGAAAATTCAAACAAAATCAGAATCAAATTAATATGCAACACAAAAGAGAAATCCGGGAAGTACAAGATCAGTTGGCACAAGTACTACAAGAGTTACATATTTCAGAGGAGACACACACTATGACACAGAAAGAGGGATTCAGAAATAAGGAGAGGGTATTTTGGAAATTATGAACGTAATTGGCATGATGCACCGAATTTTGAGATGGAACTGCCGACACGAAGTAACAATTACCGATATGCGACTCGCCGACAAGATGATTTTGACTATAAGCTGTTTATTACTACACATAAATTCAAAATATTTAAGAATTCCGGCAGCAACATTCATCCACGAGCATGGTTTCGTCAATTCTCTCATTGTTTTCCTACCAACTGGTCATTAGAGCACATTGGAATTTATGTGTGGCTACCTGAAAAATGAACCTGCTGTAAGAATGCGTTCGATCATTCGCGATTGTCGCAGTGAAGGAGAATTTTATCATGCCTTACTCTCAGCATATTGGTCTGACGCTACTCAAGACCGAGTAAAACATAGCATCATAAGGATGAAACATTTCAAACAATCTGAATTTTCCAGTCTTGTCAAGTATTTTGAAGAGATGTTGCATAAGAATCAGTATCTGTCAAACCCATACTGCCCATCAGAACTCATCCGCATTTGCTTAATCAAATTGCCTGAACATTTAAGACATATTACCTTGGCAGACGACATTGAAGATTTTCAGGGACTCTTACAAGAACTGAAAATTGACACTAACAGTCACAGGATGTGAAAACATAACAACTGTTGGCAGAGTAATAATAATTACAGGGAAAGATCACCTCTTTGCGGTAATGACTATGACAGAGACAATCATAGAAACATACAATATGGGAACCAAAATAATTGTTATCAAGGGACACAAAATAACTTCAGACGCAATGGTCCACCACACAGTTACGACTCAGGGAGAAATTCTCCACCGTGTGACCAACAAAAAAGAAATTACAGAAACTATCAACACGACGTCAGATGATATAATCTTAACAACAGACCAGAATTTAATCAGGATTGGCGGGATTCAAACAGGTCAGGGCCCTCTTGGCAAGGTGAATTTGTAGAAGTTACATCTCCTTATCTCAATAATGACGCGCACCAACAAAGAGACAGTAGTCAATAACTCGCACCGCAGGCAGCCACATGCGCCAGCTGGCTGAGAGAAAAATAACGTAGATGCTGACCTTTAGAAAAATTTGAGCATCCTTTACCGATGTATACCACATGATAATTGCGTTGAAGCTGAAGCTCTACATACTAGGAAGAGTAAAGGTTTACACCACATTTCACATGTAGAACCAATTATTGAGAGATAATTTACTTTCTGAATTAGTCGTTATCATAAAATTTTTCACTTCACGTTACTAGTACACTTTGTCACACTTAGAAACTGTTAATATGCAACAAGAAGCTAACAATCCAGACAAGAACCTAGGGAACTTATTTAGACAGTAATTACGAATACATTTTTGTAGCGAACAAACGACAGTGTTATAGTGTGTACATTCTTGCTTGTTTGTTGCACAATTACGTAACGACTATAAGGCTTACATACTTAGAACATATACTGCTAATGAACTTTTACTAGAAAAGACATTTTGGATTTAAAGTACTTTCTGAGGGATACCACAGACACAGTGCTTAGTTTATTCGACAGCTACATGATTGTATCACGACACTACTAATGAGTCACACAATTTATATTGAAACTTCCTGGCAGATTAAAACTGTGTACCCAACCGAGACTCGAACTCGGGACCTTTGCCTTTCGCGGGCAAGTGCTCTACCATCTGAGCTACCAAAGCACGACTCACGCCCGGTCTCACAGCTTTACTTCTGCCAGTATCTCGTGTCCTACCTTCCAAACTTTACAGAAGCTCTCCTGCAAACCTTGCAGAACTAGCACTCCTGAAAGAAAGGATATTGCGGAGACACGGCTGGGGGGTGTGGCTAAGCCGTGTCTCCGCAATATCCTTTCTTTCAGGAGTGCTAGTTCTGCAAGGTTCGCAGGAGAGCTTCTGTAAAGTTTGGAGGGTAGGAGACGAGATACTGGCAGAAGTAAAGCTGTGAGACCGGGCGTGAGTCGTGCTTCGGTAGCTCAGATGGTAGAGCACTTGCCCGCAAAAGGCAAAGATCCTGAGTTCGAGTCTCGGTCGGGCACACAGTTTTAATCTGCCAGGAAGTTTCATATCAGCGCACACTCCGCTGCAGAGTGAAAATCTCACAATTTATATTATTGCTTTTGCACTGGATATGTTTTATATCTGTACAGTTTTTCTGTATTATTCTGGAAAGTAAAACATATTTTAGTAGTAACTTTTGTGTATAGCTACAATGAGATAGGTATCTTTCGCAACACAATAATGTGTTACAGTACAGTATTTTCTTTGCTAGGGTTATGTATGTTATAACTAAGACATATATACACATAGCATTACACTGTTGTTTATGACAAGTTAAGTACATTGACATTTATAGAACTTTGCTTACGGAGGGCGATAACGACATTTGCACAATTTTACCGTCAAGTAATGACAGAAATTATCTTACAGCAAGATGCACTGTTTAGCACTACAGGACACGCATTTGAGTGATTAATTTTAGTACTTAAGACATTTATTTTTAAAGACTTTTGAAATACAAAGATACAAAGAAGGTTTTCGGTGATACATTTCATTCAGTTGCTGTAATCTGTAACCTCTGAAGGTATAACTACATTTATCCCCAGGGGGTACACGTTTACTTGTGTACTAGGCTTGTGGCAAGCGCTAGGAGCCCTAGCTAATATGGTATTTGCTTATATAACTTTACACATCGGTATCATATTTCTCTAACACAGAATTACACAGCTATCTGATTATTTAACAGAGAAAAAACTTTTTTTTACTATGTCAGTGACACATTTTTACACAATTACACAGTTGGATAACTTTACACTTAAGAAATTGTATTTTGTCTGTACTTTGTAAAATCTTCATATTTTTTCGAAACCATTGTGATACTATGAGAGCTTTGAATGATGATTTGGTATGGGATATGATTTTTGAAGTACATTTGAGGTAGACGACACTATTGAAATGAGCAGAGAATTTTCTTAGGTTTTGGAATTATGGAAGAAAGCTACAATGTTTTTGAGATTTGACTAAGGTGTTATGATGTTATGATGTTATTATTGCGATGACAAAGTGTATTATGCTGTTGAGATATGTTTATGATCAATGATGCTGTATGAGGAATGTGGTTAACGTGTTTATATGTATATGAATAATAAGTATAAGTTAGGGACTCGAGTTTGTGAAAAAGGACGTTGGAAACCAAGAATTGTACTTGAAGAGTTATGAAATGTGTGTACATGCGCGAATGTATGACAATGCTGGCGGAAATTTTTTGGACACTGTTATATTTATGGAGTTTTGTTTCTACACATTAGTAACGTATATTTTAAACCTGTGAAATTTTAATATGAGACTCTCACTTTAGCAGAAACTGCTGTCATAAATATTTTGGTAAGGAAGGTAAATGACATCAATGTAATGCGTTGTGGGCACCCAGCTGCGTGACAGTCACCTGGAAAAGAGCCATTAGGTGGAGGAAAAAGAGGTCATTAACCTCGCTTTTGACATTTCCTTGTAGAAAGCATCTCAAATACGACACACTCATACTTGAAGACTTATGATTATACTTTGGAGCTCGTAATTTCTGATAGTTACTGAAATGCCTAGTGAAATGATGAGAAACATTTTACGTCTATTGTCTTCTTAGTTCAGAGATTTTTTTGCTGTAGGGGATGCCATATGGCTAGTGAATGACATTTCATTATTTGGTTTATATATATATTTGCCTGTTTTGTTTAATATCTAGTCTCTAGCTGCACTGCAGCATTGGTTAAAATAAAATTTAATAATAATTTTATGAACTACTTTCTTAAAAAAAGGGAGCACAAATAGACGTTTCCCTTCACAGGAATTGCATACATCATTTTTTCAACGATTTGGTAACTTGTTTGGTAGAGTAAGTTGTTGTGATGCATCACTCTAGTGTTAAGATCTGACATAGGTATTAGACATTTCCTATATTTACTCAAATATTTTTTCTGCTTGAGCTTTATCATGTTTAGGTATAAGTTATTGCATTTTCCAGGCATTGTCCTACTGAATTTTGTGTTGTTTTAAGCTAGTTTTACTACTGATTTATTTTTCTTGTTGCTGCACATTGGCTCATATTAGTTGTAATGTTGCATTTGCTGTGCTAATTTATATTTATTGCTGCTTGCTTTACCAGTTTGCAGTTTTTGTCATTGCTGTTTGTGTTAATTGTTTTGTGCTGCTGCATTGACTCGTTCTCTAGTATATATATTTGAGCTCAGTAGATTTAAGTTAACTCAAGAGGGGGTGGGCTACATAAGAAATTGAATTGTGATGAATTGGAAGTAATGCATTGAGAAGCTATAAAAAGGGTTTGGCTCCAAAAGTAGTGTACTCTGAAGAATAATAATTTTGAAAGAGGATATGAGAAAAAAGTTAGGTTTAGGTAGGATTTTTTGGAAACAAATGATGAACTAAAGGAGATCTCCGAGAAGTAGAACATTTTCTTTGCAAATCAAATACTATAAGAACTGCAGTAAAGCAAATCCTGTCCTTTCCTTTTGTGTTATCCCGCTGTGTGTTTGTGTATCCTTGTGTATTTGTGTTCTTCCTGTCTTCTATGTGTTTATATGACAAGACTTATGTTGTAGAATTTTTCTAATATGCAATTACATTCACTATGATGAGGAATACTGTTATGCTCAAATATAAAATGCATTAATAATATGTTATTTACTTTGTAAAGATGTTCAGACATTATTTATTCTGTTCTACTTTAATGCTTATGTGTGAAGGTAATGTTTGTAAAACTATTCTCATTATTTTATTTATTTACTTCTGTTACAATTCCTGTAACACTGATGTATATGTTTATTTCAATTCTTTTGTAAAGCCTGTATTACTACCAATGTAATCTGTATTATTATGTTCTTTAATGATGTTTTCTGCACCTTTGTAATTGTATTCTCATGTTGTAAATTTATAATTGTATAGACACCAGCTCTTCAAATTAAGTTCCATTTCACTGCACAAGTTTCTGTTTGGTCATAGTATATGCACAATATGTGAGAAATTAAAGAAAAGGGACTGTTAATGCTTGCTCGTCTGTTGAAAATTCAGCAAGGGACTGGTTAACAGAATTGCTGGTTTTAAGGACATTTCAAAAAAAAATTTATGAATGCACAAGTGGTGGTTTATGGACTTGATATATTGTCTGCAAGCCTCTTCGATGGTGATTGTGCACACGCACAGTCACAACACATGGCTGATGGCCATCCCTACGAGGACTACAGTGGCTCTACACCTTTGATGGCCCACTAATACCATTATTTCTACAAGGACTGCAGTGGGTCTGCACCTCTGGTGGCCCCCAATACCATAATCTCTACCAGGACTACAATGGGACTGCTCTGTGATGACCTACCTACCAATATTCTTCAAAACTTCGACTGACTCTGCTGTGGGTTTGCTCTGTTGTGGCCCATTAACTGTCTGCATGTCAAGAGCCAGCACTGTCTTTCCGTTGGAAGTACAAGACTACTTCTTCAAGACTGCATGGAAATCCACTACTCCTGCGTGTGTTTTCTTTTACTACTCAGACTTTGAGAAAAAAAATTGCAGATACTACTGTGATAAATGATCAGGACTGTCTTTATGAGAACAATTTTTGCTTTTGACCAACATTGTATCAGTAAGTGTGTCCATTTGAAATATTTGTTGTTTATATTAAAAAAATTACCAAATAATTATTGGGCACTACCCAAAACAATTTTAAAATGTTTTGTGGAGAGCATGGGGTCTATGTAAGTAGGCTGTTTAGGTTTTTATGTTGGTAACGCCACGTAGCGCTCTGTATGAAAATCACTGACAGTGCTCTGAGCAGTCTGTGGGTGGTTGGCATTGTTGGAATATTCGCTACTGTAGTGTTGGGCAGTTGAATGTGAACAGCACGTAGCACTGTGCAGTTGGAGGTGAGCTGCCAACAGTAGTGGATGTGGAGAGAGAGATGCCAGAATTTGGAGAGATTACTGTGTGAGCACGATCTGGATGTGTCTCCTCCAGAAAAATATTTGTAAAGAGGGAACATTATTAAGGAAAATATATTGTTAAGGTAAATTTATTGTATGTTCTCTATCAAAATGTTTCATTTGTTAGCTATGCCTATCAGTAGTTAGAATATTTTATTTCGCTGGCAGTATTGGCTCTCGCTGTATTGCAGTAGTTCGAGTAACAAAGATTTTTGTGAGGTAAGTGATTAATGAAAGGTATAGGTTATTGCTAGTCAGGGCCGTTCTGTTGTAGGAATTTTTGAAAGTCAGATAGCGTTGCGCTAAAAATATCGTGTGTCAGTTTAGTGATGATCACAATGAGTAAAGAGAAAACTGTATGATTACGTTGAGTTATGCTCAGCTGTTTGAAAATGAAATAACATAGAAGTTTACCAGCACAGTCATTCACATTTTTTTCTAAGGGGACGTTTCAACTTCTAGTATTTGTATCATTGATACGTGCTGGTAACCAGCTGAAATCTGGATCTGCTCTAACAAAGCTAGAGTGGAAACGAAGGCTGATGGCTGCTGTTTACCATTTTGAAAGTTAAATTATAGTCGTGGAGCGCATTTCACTTTCCTAATGGAAGATAATGTGATAAACACACATCAAAAAACATTTGCATCACCACAATTCCCAGAACTTCTGAAGATACACGTTGAGGGTGGATATTGTATCACAGTCCCTTTGACTATTCAGAGATGTCACTAAGCCCCCCCCCCCCCCCCCCCAAAGATGTAAGCAACCACGTATGAGTAGCGCCTATTAGGCGTAGGGGTCAGACAGCCCATCAATTCCAGTCATTCCATCAGGATGGAGGTACATGGCTCGTGTTGTTCGGACATGGAGGAGATACAGAGAAACAGGACTTTCGATGACATGTCTCGCTCAGGCCGCACAAAGGTTACTACTGCAGTGGATAACTGCTACCTACAGATTATGGCTCGGTGAAACCCTGACAGCAACGCCACCATGTTGAACAATGATTTTCGTGCAGCCACAGGACGTCATGTTACGACTCAAACAGTGAGCAATAGGCTGCATGATGCGCAACTTCACTTCCGACTTCTGTGGCGAGGTCTATCTTTGCAACCACGACACCATGCAGAGCGGCACAGATCCAACAATATGCCGAATGGACATCTTTGGATTGGCATCATCTTCTCTTCACCGATGAGTGTCGCATATGTCTTCAACCAGACAATTGTCGGAGACGTGTTTGGAGTCAATCCGGTCATGAATGCCTTGGACACACAGTCCAGCGAGTGCAGCAAGATGAAGGTTCCCTGATGTTTTGGGGTGGCATTATATGGGGCCGACGTACGCCGTTGTTGGTAATGGAAGGCGCCGTAACGGCTGTGCGATACGTGAATGCCATCTTCCGAACCATAGTACAACCATATCAGCAGCATATTTTCGAGGCATTCGTCTCGATGGACAACAATTCGCGCCCACATCGTGCACATCTTGTGAATGACTCCCTTCAGGATAACGACATCGCTCGACAGGAGTGGCTAGCATGTTCTCCAGGCATGAACCCTACTCAACATGCCTGGGATAGATTGAAAAGGGCTGTTTATGGACACCGTGACCCACTAACCGCTCTGAGGGATCTACGCCGAATCGCCGTTGAGGAGTGGGACAATCTGGACTAACAATGCCTTGATGAACTTGTGGGTAGTATGCCACGACTAATACAGGCATGCATCAATGCAAGAGGTCGTGCTACTGGGTATTAGAGGTACAGGTGGGTACAGCAGTCTCGACCACCACCTCTGAAGGTCTCTGTATGGTGGTACAAGATGCAACGTGTGGTTTTCATTAGCAATGAAAAGGGCAGAAATGATGTTATATTGATCTCTATTCCAATTTTGCGTACAGTTTACGGAACTCTCGGAACCGAGGTGATGCAAAACTTTGTAGATGTGTGTATTTCTAGATCTACACTTGCGCCTATCATCCGCAAACCACCTTGCGGTATGTGGCACAGAGTACTGTGTGTACGATTGTCACTTGCCCCCTTTTCGTACCAGTCGCGAACTGTGTGCAGCAAGAACTATTACCTGTAAGTCTCCGTGTAGGCTCTTTTCTCTCCAACTTTATTTTAATGATGTTTTAGGTAGATTAACCTAGGAGGAAGCATTATCTATCTCTACCTTTCTAGAAACGTACGATCTCTCAACTTTAACAGTAAACCACCCCTTTCTTGCAGCGTCTCGCCTTAGAATTGGTTCATCATTTTTGTGACGCTTTCGTGCTTACTAAATTGGCTCTGAGCACTATGGGACTTAACTTCTAAGGTCATCAGTCCCCTAGAACTTAGAACTACTTAAACCTAACTAACCTAAGGACATTACACACATCCATGCCCGAGGCAGGATTCGAACCTGCATCCGTAGCAGCAGCGCGGTTCCGGACTGTAGCGCCTAGAACCGCTCGGCCACTCCGGTCGGCCTTATTAAATTTATTTGTAACGAAACGCACTACCCTTTTTCGATTTATCTAGTTCTTCCATCTGTCTTATCTGGTGCAGAACCCATAATGACGAGCAATATTTAAGTATTTGTCGAACGAGTGTTCTGTAAGCTACTTTCTTGGTTAATGGACTGATCTCCTAAGGGTTGTTTCAGTGAATCTCAGCTTGGCATGTGGCTTACTGACGCTTAATTTTATGTGGTCGTTTGGCTTTAAATCGCCCCGTTCTCACATTCCTAGGTATTTTATGGAAATAACTGCTTATAGCGATTGTTGCGCAGTTATGTACTCACACAACAAAGGGGCTCCATTCATATATTCACAATACGTTACATTTGTTTATGCTGAAGGTCAACTGCCACTCTTTGAATAAAGCGCCGATGGTCTGCTTGTCTTTCTGATTTTCGCTCCAATTTTATAGCTTCGCTACTTCTCTTCATACAATAGCCTCATCGGCGAAACGCTAACTTTATCTACTGGGTAATCTGAATAAGTATATTGTGAAAAGTAATGGTCCTCTAACACCCTCCTGTGGCACACTCGAAGCTAGTTTTACGCCTCAGGTCTTTTCTCTGTCCAGAGTGACATGCTCTGTTCTTCTTGGCACAAGTCCTCAGACTAGTCACACAGTTACTCCGGTATTCTGTTCGCTCCTCTTTTGTTCATTAGGCGACAGTGTGTAAATATATCGAATGTCATTCAGAAGTCAAGGAACGAGGAATCTACCTCCACTCGTTTATGTACTGGTTTCTGTAGCTTCAATTGATCGTTGTTTTCAGAAGCCATGGTGTTCCCTGAGAAGGAGATTTCTCTCTCTCTCGTGATTTTCATAATGTGTGGGCGTAAAACAGGTTTCAATTTTCTACAGCGAATCGCTTTCAGAGACATATACCTGTAGTTTGCGCGTATGTTCGATGACCTTTTTCGAAAACGAAAACGGGATAGTTTTGTTTCAATAATCAGGAACAATACGCTCTTCCAAAGACTGCTTGAAGACGGGCAAGTTCTTTCGCATACTCTATGTAGAACCGAAATGGTAGCCCATCAGGCCCAGCAACGTTTCCGTTGCTTTCATATCTCATAGTCACTTATTTCCATATCAGCCATTCTGCCTTCAGTGCGATGATTTATAGGAGGTGCTATAATGCGATATTTCTCCGTGAAACAGCTTTGGAAAAAAGACACTCAGCATTTTTGTCGTTTTTGAGTCGTCCACATTTTCAGTACCATGAAGGTCACAATGTGTCTGGATAGATGGCTTTGATCGGTTTACTGATTTGACATGACGTCAAAAGTTCTTACGATTTTCTGTCTTGTCAGTAGATGGTTTTACTTTTGAATTTGTTGAACGCTACACCCATGGCTCTCCTTACTCTAATTTCAGCTTCGTTTGGTTTTGTATATTGTGAGGCTTTGGCTACATTTATATTTGCAGTGAAGTTCACCTTGCTTTCGTAACAGTTTTCTAACGTGGAGGTAGTATCACGACGGGTCTTTTTCATCACTCACAATTTCGCTCGGCACATACCTGTCTAAACCGTACTGTAGAATGCTCCTGAACTCTGTCTTTTGACACTCAACGTTGTTAGTGCTGGAGGTGAAATTTTCATGAGTGGGGCCGCTATGGTGTAGAGGTGATGGAGTGTCAGGTGGTGGAGGTGGTGGTGATGGCCAGGGGTGGCTTGGATAACTCTGCGGCAAGATATAACACATTTGTTTTACTAATAAAATATTATACAGAACCGTCTCGATCGCATAAAAGCCCCTTTTATTCATAATTAGTGACCCGTCTCGCCCCGTAGTTCATCACCTCCAGATCATACTCTGTAACTTAGAGCGTGAAACATGTAATGCAGAAACATGAGGTTAAACATAGATTATAGATCTTATTACCAGTGATATCGTGTGAACACGACAGCATGGAGCAGGAACTGTGGATATCACCCACTGATGTTGACTGCTGTCATGGTGATAAATAGCAGAAACTCCGCCCCTTGCTGTCACGCTGTCACCTTTAACCACTAGGATACAACGTATGCAATACATGTCATGAAGTATAAATGTCAATGCTAATACTATGCTGGTTTTTATCGTAAGGTATATCTAAGGAACAATTTAAAGGGTATAGATAATATAACGTCAAAAAGTATAACTGAACAGCTAATGTCATTAGTTAAGATGGTACTGGATTGTCCTCTGCGGGACTTTGTGTGCAACTGATATTGGCTGAAGGAATCCACTTGTTACCTGGCGAAGCGGACGCCTTATCGATAGCGATCAAGGATGGTACGCCGCTGCTCGAGAGAACTGGGTTGGACCGCGCATGATCTTAATCTTTGCGTTGGTTCTAAATCGTCCTTCAACGCCGATCGTCACAATTGCATGCAGTGACATGCAATTCCGAACACTCGTGGGCGATTGGCATTGAAGAACGACTTGCAACCAAGGCAAATATGAAGTTCGTACGTGGCGTAATGGATGCAGAATGGCAGTTGCGTATTCTCTATCAACAAGGCTTCCGCGTCGCTTGGAAATCAGCAATGTCCGTCAGCCCATCTTTGGTGTACAAGAAGTCCCACAGAGAGCAATCCAGTAACCTTTCAACTGATTCCATTGGCTGGTCAGTTGTAATTTCTAACGTTATATTATATATAATTTCAACTGTATAACATATAAATTGCTACTTAGATATAATTTATGATAGGCCCCAGCGCAGTGTCAAGATTTACATTCATCCTTTATGACATGTATCGCAAACCTCGTATCCTATAGGCTAAAGTTGATACTTAGTACGACAGGCAACCGGCGGGACTTCTGCTGTTTAACTCCTTGACGCGACATGTAGTCATCAGTCGACATTAGTGGGTGGTAACCATACTTTCTGCTCCGTGCCATCCTGTCCACATGTCCACAGCATCGTACGATTTATGTTTAATTTAATGTTTATTACACTATCTGTTTCCCTCTGCTATGCAGTACTCTAAAATTATAGAGTATATTGATTCACCTTTGGGTCAAAACAAGTCACCACTTATGAATAAAAATGCTTTATTGTAATTAAGCTGGTTTTGAGTTGCAGTGCTGAACCGCTGCCGCCCTTTCAGATGCGTCCTCTGCAAGTCCGTAGCCTTCCCGCGGTGCTGTTGAAGTTCGAAATTCGAGGCGGAGGACGGCTCTTTGACTTCCGCGACCAGCTTTGCTGACACTGTTTACCCCACTCGGCAGCACATATCTGAGTTAGCAGTATGTGGCCCTGAGTGAGCAATGCCAGTGATGCGAATCTCCGCTGAAAATTCTCGTAGGCGTCCACCTCTACCAGTTTAGAAGTTCGCCCTTATGCGAACGGATGGCGACAGTGCTGCCCTGGCTGCGAACTACTGCCCTACAAGAGAGGAATTTAGTTTCTACCCTGGAACCTGGGGACGGCTCATCCGCTGTAGCGTTCGAAGTCCGCAGGTACGGACATAGAACTGTGAAGTGATCTGGTGCATATGACTTACCACACCGGCGTCAGCTGTTGGTTGACATGAAAAGTGGTGGATTCTCGTGTGGACTCGACGTCGAGGAGTGTGTTGCCAGATTACTCTTAACTGTACAAGCAACAGACGGTATTGATAGTGATCAATACCACTATTGTTAATTCTATAAATAGTTCTACTGTTGTAACTGAACTTTGGCAACGTAGACGTATAGTTTTTTTTTTTCAGTAACTGTAAAATTCTACCATGACTGAGGAGTGTGGGCTCTATCGTAGGTTTGTGAGTAGTGGATTACGGTGTGGGATTTGTTCAAAGTATTTTCATTGGGGGGGAATGCAGTAGGGAAGCCAGTGGGCATTCTAGATCCTCTCCTGGGAATGCAGAATCTATAGGAGAAATAAGTTGATAGAGGAGCAGGAGCGTAAGATCTGATCCATTCAGGTGTAGTTACTACGCGTAAACGAAGAACTAGATAGGTTGAGGAGGGTGAAGGGTGATGGGAAATGAGAACTGGCAGTTGGCAAGAAGGCAGCTAGGAACAGGCGGTATTCTGACAGTTTTACTTTGCGTATATGCACTAGATTTGACCAACTGTCGGAGTTGAGTGGAGAGAAGCCTTGTGTAGCTGTAGATGTAGGAACATGCAGCAGTCTTCAGCGATTAGGAGGTCTAGGTTAGTTGCAAAGTCTAACAGAAAGAAGAAGGTTCTGCTGATAGGTAGTTCTCCCAGTAGAGGTGTGGGCCACCAGTTGTAGGAAGTGTTGGGGAGTGAGTACCAGGTCACCAGCATTGTGAAGCCTAGTGCTGGGTTGGCTCAAGTGACTGACAGCATAGGGGAGTTATGTAGGAATTTTACGAAGGAGGATCAGGTAGTGATAGTGAATGGTGCAGGGAACAGTCTTGATAGGGACGGGGAATATGATGTAGGTGGTGACCAGGTAAAGATAACTACTCAAACTGGTGGCCTCACCTTAACGCGGCTGTTAATGGCGTTAACATGGGGCTGGGGAGGGTGCCGATGGCAGAGGGCATGGGTCACATTTCAGTATTGCCAGTAGGGTCTATCAGTAGATCGGGTTTCACTAGGCATGGCCTGCATCTCAATAGGTATGGGAATGGGAGGCTGGCTAAGCTTAGAGGTGAAAGTGTAGTGGGTAGTGGTGGGGTCACTCATGGAAAAATTCCTGTAGTAGTTGATGTTACGGCTACACCTCTTTTAGATTGAAGTCAGCTGATAGGTATACCTGGTTAAAGTAAGTTCCTCTAACTAAGAGCTCACCTTCCAAGGATGTAATCTTTCCAAGTTGAGAAGGAATTAGCATATTTCATCAAAATACAAGAGGTATTAGAGATAAAATTAGTGAAATGCTTATAGATGTCGACTCTGAAATTATTTTTATATCAGAGCACCACTAAAATAATTTGACAATTCAGAGGCTTCCTTTACCACGATACACATTAGATGGCTCTTTTTCAAGGAGTTCCTTGCGGGCTGGGGGAGTGACTATGTACGTAAAAAACAGTATTCCATTTGACTCCATAGACGTATCAGAACACCGCATGAACAGAAATTTGTATGTTGTGAAACTAAACTCCTAATTGTTGTTGTTTACAGGTCCCCAACTCCGACTTAGAGCATTTCCGCTTAAGATAGAGAGGGTTCTTGATTCACTTTGTAGGAAGTACAAGAAATTAGTTATATATGGCGACTTCAATATTAATTTTATGTATGATGGTGCAAGAAAAAGGATGTTGGTAGATCTCCTAAATTCATATTATCTGATGCAGACTGTGGATTTTCCAACTAGGGTGCAGGGGAACAGTAGCACAGCCATAGACAATATTTTTATTCATTCTTCATTACTAGATGGGCATTCTATTAGTAAAAGCGTGAATGGTCTTTCAGACCATGATGCACAAATTTTAACACTAAAAGTCTTTTGTGTTCAAATAAATGTCATATTTAATTACAAACTAAGTAGGAGAGTTAATCTAACAGCGATAGAGAATTTTTTAAACCTTGTCAAGGAACAAGAGTGGCAGGATGTTTGTAGTGCCGATAACACAGATGATAAATACAATGCTTTCCTTAACACATTTCTCATTCTCTGTCAGAGTTGCTTTCCATTAAAACGTTCTAAACGGGGTACTAGCAGTAATAGGCAGCCTGGGTGGCTGACTAGTGGGATAAAGATATCATGTAGAGCAAACCGGGAATTATATCAAAGTGTTAGAAGTAGTCACTATCAAGCTACAGTATCCCATTACAAACAGTATTGTAAGATGCTTAAAAATGTTATTAGGAACGCAAAGAGTATGTGGTATGCAAATAGAATAGCTAATTCACAGGATAAAATTAAAACCATATTATCAGTTGTGAAGGAAGTGTCTGGTCAGCAGCACAAGGTCGACGATATGGAGTCAGTTCGCAGTAAAAATATTTCTTTTACTGATAAATCAGATACATGCACAGTATTTAACAATCGTTTTCTGAGCATTTCTGATGAATTAAATAAAAATTTAGTTTCTACAGCGAATAATACAACTTTATTGGCCAATGCCTTTCCCAGATTGATGTCTGAAATGCTCCTCTGTGATACAGACAAGAGGGAGACTGAGTCAATAATTAAATCACTGAAGACTAAGAACTCTCATGGTTGTGATGGAGTGTCTAGCAGAATATTAAAGTATTGAGCTGCACACGTTAGCCCTGTATTTAGCCATTTTTGTAATTTTTTCCTTTGGGAATGGTCAGTTCCCTGAGTGATTAAAGTACTAAGTAGTAAAGCCGCTTTATGAAAAGGGAGAAAGGGATAATGTAGATAATTTTAGACCTATTTCTATGCCATCAGTGTTTGCAAAAGTTATTGAAAAGGCTGTGTATGTGAGGATAATTGATCATTTTATATCACACGATTTGCTATCAGATGTATAGTTCGGCTTTAGAAGTCGTTTAACAACCGAAAATGCTATATTTCCTTTTCTCTGTGAGGTACTGGATGAGTTAAACAAAAGCTTTCGAACGCTTGTCAGATTTTTTGAGTTAACTAAGCAATTGATTATGTTGATCACAAAATGTTGCTCCAGATGTTGGACCATAACGGAATACGGGGAGTAGCTCACAATTAGTTCACCTCTTACTTTAGCAACAGACAGCAAAAGGTCATTATTCGCAATGTTGATAATGGCTGTAATGTGGGGTCTGAGTGGGGTACTGTCAAGTGGTGGGTGCCCAGGGATCAGTGTTGGGGCCACTCCTGTTCCTTATTTATATAAATGATGTGCCCTCTAGTATTACGGGTAACTCTAAAATATTTCTGTTTGCTGATGACACTATCTTGGTAGTAAACGATGTTGTGTGCAACATTGGCTCGGTTTCAAGTAGTGCAGTACATGACCTAAGTTCACGGCTTGTAGAAAAAAAACTAACGCTAAATCACAGTAAGACTCAATTATTAGAGTTTCTAACACACAATACAACTAAACCTGACTTTTAATTTCACAGAACGGGCATATGATTAGTGAAACTGAACAGTTCAAATTTCTAGGTGTTGAGATAGATAGTAAGCTGTAGTGGAAAGCCAATGTTCAGGATCTTCCGAATTTAAACGCTTCCGCTGGCCACCAGACTCTCCAAACATGAACATATTGAGCATATCTGGGATACCTTGCAACTTGCTTTTCAGAAGAGATTCTCAACCTCTCGTTCTCTTACGGATTTATGGACAACCCTGCAGGATTCGTGGTGTCGATTCCCCCCCAGCATTACTTCAGACATTAGTCGAGTCCTTTCCACGTCGTGTTGTGGCACTTCTGCGTGATCGCGGGGGCTCTACACAACATTATACAGGTGTACCAGTTTCTTTGTCACTTCAGTGTAGTAACACCTAAAATTACGAACTACGTTAAGTTATCCTGGGGGTACCCTTATGAGTTTTCTTGAGAAACCTCTGTTCGACTTCCTCAAGATACATCGTGACTCTTACTCGTCTCCGAGTCACACAGTAGCTCGTAACGACTGAAAATATTTGATACAGCGGGCACCAGTGCGTAGACGAGGCGTCACTTGTTTTTCAGTTTCGAGTGTAAACTGACTGTTGTCTGTTGCTGACAGCACTGCCAGTATCGTCCACCATTGGAAGATTGGTCCCTCGTGCATTTTACATTCGTAACAAAGAACAAGAGATAACTAAAGCTTCTCACCATCCTCTTCCCGAATAAAGTTTTTGGTGCGCGAAGTAGCCCCTCTGCACAAACTAATGTAGTATCGTTGCTGCCCCAACCTGGATCATTATAAACATAATATTGAGGTCTCGTCGCTGCAAGGTGTTTATGAGTCAGCTGGTTTATCGGTTTTCTTCCTTCAAGAGTTCCTTTAATGTTCTTTTCGTTTTTCAAACATTCGTTTCGCTGTTAAACACAGCTGTTGATTTTCAACACTCTATGGGCCTTAGAGAATATCCATGCATGACGTAATTTGCAATTTTCGTTTTCATTTTATCTTTGTTCACTTTTTCTTTCTTTCGTTTTGGTGTCACTGGGCTTCTTGTTCTACGGGGCATTGTGGCATTACCCCAGTCGTTCCAGCCCTGTTACGTCCATGTAACAAATCTACCCACAGTCTACCATTTTTACAAAGAAATGTCCAACCAAATTTTAATAAAATTTTTACAAATTTATTTATGTGTTTATCTGAGTCTTCGCATTATATTAGATCTAAGTTTTTGCATCATAAATTACAAACAGTCATAAAACAATTCGCATGAATAGAGGCACTACACAATATGAATTTTTAAATCCTATAGCTTATTTTATATCAAAATGGAAAATATTTCATACAACAAAACAAAAGAAACAAGTAATGTACATTTGCAGTCAAAACGTTAATTAAACATAAACATAAATAAAACTATCCTCCGTTATACACACATCTACTTCATTCTGTCAGGATGGGGCACACACTAAGGCTCTTGGACCCCTCATTTCATCCACATTACTATATTTTCTGTATTTTTGAACATATATGACATAAAAATTTCCTGCTGTTGCGGGCAATCTTTCTCAAAACGAAGTAGTAACAGTCTACAGTGACAAACGTACCATGATAAGGAGATAGAGATGGCAGCATTTCGGGATCCAGGCTCCCCACTTCCTTCACTGATGATGTTCTTGCAGAGAAATTATGCAGTACATCCCTTTGACTTGCATCTTTCTGCCTGGGAACATATGAAGTCGCACGTTCGTTGGCTAGGCCTACCCCGCCATACCGGAACTGGACAATGAAGACAGAAAGGATAGATTAAATAAAGCAGGTGGTGGTGTGTTTGTGCCTGTTGGTAGCAGTTTATCATGTAGTGAAGTTGAAATAGATAGTTCCTGCGAATGACTATGGGTAGAGGTTCTACCGACCCCCCCCCCCCCCCGACTCAGATGACATAATAGCTGAACGGTTAAAAGAAAACATGAATGTCGTTACAAATAATTACCCCACTCATACAGTTATAATTGGTGGAGACTTCGATCTACCCTTGATTTTTTGGCGAAAATACATGTTCAAAGCAGGTGGTAGACGAAAAACATCTTCAGAAATAGTACTAGATATTTTCTCTGAGAATTACTTTGAACAATTAGTTCATGAGCCCAAACGAATTGTAAATGGTTGCGAAAACACACTTGACCTTAGCCACAAATAATCCTGTTGTAATAGAGAGCGTCATGACGGATGCAGGGATTAGTGAACAGAAGGTCATTGTAGCGACGCCCAAAACCATATCAACCAAAACCACTAAAAATAAACGCAAAATATATTTATTTAAAACAGCAGATAAAAATTAGTGTGATGCCTTCCTAAGAGAGAGTCCTCATTCCTTCCAAGCTAATTATGCAAGTGTACACCAGATAGGGCTAAAATTCAAAGATACCGTATCTACAGCAATAGATAGATTCATGCCGCACAAGTTATTAAGAGACGGGACTGATTCACCATAGTACACAAAACACGTCAGAACACTGTTGCAGAAGCAACGAAAAAAGCTTGCCAAATTCAGAAGAACGCAATATCCCCAAGACTGGCTAAGTTTAACGGAAGCTCGAAAATTAGTGCGCAAGTCAATGCGAGATGCTTTTAATAGTTTCCACAATGTAACATTGTCTCAAAATATGGTAGAAAACCCAAAGAGATTCTAGTCGTGTGTAAAGTACACCAGTGGCAAAAAACAGTCACTCAAATCACTTAAGAAAGTCAAGTCTTCCGGTGCAGATGGTATACCAATCAGGTTCCTTTCAGAGTATGCAGACACAATAGCGCTTTTCTTAGCAATTGAATACAACCGCTCACTTGACGAAAGGTCTGTTCCTATGGACTGGAAAACTAGCACAGGTCGCACCAATATTCAAGAAAGGAAATAGGAGTAACCCATTGAATTACAGACCTATATCACTGACCTCAATTAGCAGTAGGATTTTGGAGCATATACTGTACTCGATCATTATGAATCGCCTTGAAGGAAATGAAGTATTGATACATAACCAACACTGATCCTGAAAATATCGTTCTTGTGCAACACAGCTGGCTCTTTATCCCCATAAAGTAATGAGTGCTGTCGACACAGGATCTCAGATGGATTCCATTTTCCTAGATTTTCAGAACGCTTTTGATACCGTTCCTCACAAGCGACTATTAATAAAATTGCGTGCATATGGAGTATTGTCTCACTTGTGTGACTGGATTCGTGATTTTTTCTCAGAAAGATCACAGTTCGTAGTGATAGATGGTAAATCATCGAGTATAACAGAAGTGACATCTGGGGTTCCGCAAGGTAGTGTCATAGGCCCTCTGCTGTTCCTAATTTACATATATGATATAGGTGGTAATCTGAGCAGCCGCCTTAGATTGTTTGCAGACGACGTTGTAATTTACCGTCTAGTTAAATCATCAGATGGTCAATTCCAATTACAGAATGATCTAGAGAGAATTTCTGCATGGTGCGAAAAGTGGCAATTGGCACTATACAAAGAAAAGAGCGTGGTCATCCACATGGGTACTAAAAGAAATCCGATAAATTTTGGGTATACGATAAATCGCACAAATCTAAGGGAAGTCAGTTCGACTAAATACCTAGGAATTACAAGTACGAACAACTTAAATTTCGAAGACCACATAGATAATATTGTGGGTAAGGCGAAACAAAGACTGCGCTTTGTTGGCAGAACACTTAGAAGATGCGACAAACCCACTAAAGAACAGCCTACATTACACTTGTCCGTCCTCTGCTGGAATATTGCTGCGCGGTATGGTATCCTTACCAGGTGGGATTGACGGAGGACATCGAAAAAGTGCTAAGAAGAGCAGCTCCTTTCGTGTTATCGTGCAATAGGGGTGAGAGTGTCACTGACAGGATACGCGAGTTGGGGTGGCAGTCACTGAAACAAAGGCGGTTTGCTATGCGGCGAAATCTATTTACGAAATTTCAATCACCAACTTTCTCTTCCAAATGCGTAAATATTTTGTTGACCCACACCTACGTAGGGAGGAATGATCATCATAATAAGATAAGAGGTATCAGAGGTCGAACGGAAAAATTTAAGTGTTCCTTTTTCCCACGCGCCATTTGAGAGTGGAATGGTAGAGAAATAGTGTGAAAATGGTTCGATGAACACTCTGCCAGGCACTTAAGTGTGAATTGCAGAGTAACAACGTAGACGTAGATGTAGATGTGGACATCAATAAACAGACAGACGAGAATTCGCTCCCTAAAACGGTCTCTTCACGACAATATCAATTTAAAATTGCAATAGCTCTCCCATATTAAGTAACCTGCTTGGGAATTAAACAGAGTAAATGTCTGTTTGAGAGTAACTGTTAGACTAAAAAATGGATACATACTTAAAGGGCTAAAAACCCATGGGATAAAAACCCGAAGCAGACGCTTGGTGGTAACATGTTAATACTAATGACAAACAAGAAGGCTTTCTCCTGTACCCGTATTGATTGCAGGATGGAAGCATCTTTCCTTCTTTAATGTCATAATTTTTTAACTGAAAATATTTTCTAGGTTACCTCCAAATAATGGACGTTGACAATACTGGTTAGTTATTTTGTGCATCCATTCTTTTCCTCTTTTTGTTCCCAGGGATGACCTACCTCCCATTCGGGTCGAACGGAACTATATAGTGCGCAAGAGACACGCTATAAAAGTGAGGAGAAATATGATAGTGCATTCAGCGAAAAATATTATACGAATTCCACCGGCAAGTGGTACCTTGATCGGATTGGGTAGTCTTGTTTCGCAGTACCGGCTTTGCGTAGTTCAGCATCTCTAATTTGTGTACGAAGATCAGTAAACAATATGGTAGTAACCTCAAGTGTAAGAATACTTTTAATGCTGAACTTAACACTTCAGCGACGCAAGCACGGCACCGATTGCCACCGGTAATAGATGTCATTCATAAGCCATAAGGTCAGAAAACGCTTTATAAAAACACTTTTGTCATATAGAAAGATGTGACGTTACAAACCCCGTTACTAGATGAATATTTCTAGTATGTAAGAATTGCTTTGTGGAGAGCGCGCTACATGGTGCGCGATTCGCGGAAGCGCGTGGCGCGCCCGGGCGAGATTTGCAACGGTCGGAGGGATGGTCTCCGCCGCCGGGCGGCCACGGGGCCCACAGCTTGGGGCATTGTTTGGTTTTTCGCTCATTACCCGAAAATTATGTAACTTACGGTGAAGAGCGTTGTGGCAGTGGATTGTGGTCAGCAATATGCACCTTCTGAATGATCGATCTTTAATTCAAGTCACGAGACGCAAAAGTTATAGTAACCTTAAAATCGGTTAATATCACGAATACTGAAAGATTAATAAAAATATTAAATAACAACTTGTAACACGAAAGCTTTTATGCTGTATGGATTTATTTTGCTTTATTTAATGTTACATTGTTGATCATCTGTAAATGTGTTTGAATCGATAACATAAAATTGTGTACTCTTTTCTTTGTAAAAACTTTGGTGTCTTGATTCGATTCTATGCAAAGTAGTGTATCTGTAATTTAAAATCTTTGTCCCATTTGGAGGGAACAAAACTTACTGTATATGATTGTAATTTTGTGTGAATAATTTTTTGTAGAGATGTCAATATGTGTAAATGTTTTGTTTTATTTAATGTATTTGGTTGCTGTTATGTAAATTGCTGATCCTCACTTAGGGCTCTTAGTTATTCTGTATGTAAAAGGTGTAGTGGTTCCCCTCGGGAACAGAACTGTGTAGCGCGCGCAAATTGTGGTTGACCTAGGTGGAAAAGGTGGAACTGATAGTCGGTCGGAGACGAGCAAGCAGTCGGAGACGAGCTACGAGTCGTGGACTGCCAAGTAACCGATGCATATTGTGATGGTTCCGAGGGAGGCTTTTCCTACCGCTTTCCAATGCCTCGGATGGATGGATAAATAGCTGGAACTATTCTGGAATTTGTATCTGTCGTCGCCACCAAGAAATGACAGAGTCCAGCAACTCTGTCTGCGAATCCACCTACCAACATGCAGTTGCCACCACGTTGCGCAATCACTGTAATGTAATACTATAATGATGTACAGTGAAAGATCAGCTTAAAGGACATGCTAATGTGCTGAAATATAAGGTAATTTGTATCTGAACTTATGTACCTACCTTGATTTTTCTCCTCATCATAACACCTCTCAGGTTCCTCTCCGTTTGAGCTAAAGTGACATCCGAGTGTCCTTACTAAAAGAAATTAAAGCCTAGAGTTTTGCTAATTAATGCCTCTTGAACTTAGTAAAAAGAAAGTTAAAGTTAATGTGGCAATAGGGTGAGTTAAAGTAAAGGTTGTTTGTTGAAAATATTCCTATTAAAACTGCTTACTAAAGTGCTGTTGCCAACTTCAAACTTAAAAGTTCTTAAGACTGAGGCTTATAAAGTAAATGATCATATTGTTGTCTGTGGTAAATTCTAAAAGGTGAGTCAGTTTCTTGCAATTTTGTCAACATTGTGTTTCGCTGTAGTAAGAAGTGGGAAACTGCAGTAGTAGAAAATTATACACTCATGTTTGCTAAGTGTTTGTTTCTCTTGTGTATTAGAAGTGCATATTAATAATAACGTTATAAAGACCATTCACTTTGTGTAAACCCTGAAAGTAATAGTGTGTTTCGGTATCTCTTATAATTTAGCAAATATATATATATATATTATTATTAGTCGTAAAGCTCCCAACATGGAAGACGCTAAGTAAAGATGGTTCACTTCTGGGGCTTCTTATTCTTCTTGTTTGCCTACCAGGTCTTCATTCTTTGCGAGAATTCAGCTTTTCTTTCTTCGCTCCATTTTGTTCCAGCTCTCGGCGCTTTTGTCTCTGGTTTGACCTCCCATTTGTCAACTTTAAGTTTGAAATTGTTTCTTTTGTTCATGTCTTCAGTAGTAATGTTGGCTAATTCCAGATCTTTCTTTACATTTTTGATCCATTCTCCTCCATTAACAAGGGATGCTACGTATCTTACTATTCTTTTTGTAAGTCTGTGATCGGGAAGTCTCATTATGTGGCCATAGAATTTTAGACGCCTCTTCCTCATGTCTATCTCTATGTTAGAATATTCTTCAATTTTAGAATTTTTCTGTAATCTATACCCCTCTTTGGTCCATCTTGGTCCCAGAATTTTCCTAATGATTTTCCTTTCCTCTTTCTTCAGGTTTTCCATATCTGTTTTTCTTTTAAGTGTCAAGGTTTCGCTGGCATATAGCATTATTGGTTTAATTACCGACTTATAATGTTTAATTTTTGTATTTATAGATAGACATTTTTTATTGTAAATGTTTTGGACCAGCCCTAGACCCCTATGAGCTTTTAATATTCTTTCTTGTTGTGAGTATTTTTCAGAAATTATCTCTCCTAAATATTTAAAGTATGGTACCCTCTTAATTTCTCCATATTTGGTTTGTAACTTAGAAATTTCTAGATTTGTTGTTGTAAACACCGTTTTCTCAAAAGATATTTGTAGGCCAACTTTTCCTGCACACTCTTTTAAGGTTTCTATCTGTTTGACTGCCATTTCACTAGAATCTGCCATTATTGCAAGATCGTCTGCGTAGGCTAAGTAGGAGATTTGTAGGTCATCTTTTTTGGTTCCCAGTGATATTGGTTTCCAGTACTTTCCTTTTTTGAGTTCTTTTTCCCATTCTGCCATGACTCTATCCAGAACTAAGTTAAATAACAGTGGTGATAATTCATCACCTTGTCTAACCCCAGTTTTTATCTCAAATGATTTTGAAAGTTTTCCCATGAATTTCACTTTGCATTTTGTATTTGTTAATGTCTGCTCTATGATGTTCCGTGTCTTCTTATCCAGTCCTTGTTCTTCAAGAATTTTAAATAGTGTGGGTCTGTGAATTGAATCATATGCCTTTTTAAAGTCGACAAAGACATATACTGTAGGCTTCCTTCGCATTTGTCTCATCCTTGTAATCAATTTCAAGTTTAAAATTTGTTCTGGACATGATCGGTTTGGTCTGAAACCAGCTTGGAAATCTGAGATTTTGGGTTCTAGCAGTTTTTGTGTTCTTTCAAGAAGACAAGCTGATAATATCTTGTATGTGACGGCAAGTAAGGAGATTCCTCTATAGTTGTTCACATCCGATTTATCCCCTTTTTTATGTAACGGATGTATTAGGGCACATTTCCAATCTTCTGGTATTTCTTCAGTAACCCATATGTTTTGAATAATTTTAACTAGCTCATTTCTTGAGTTAGACCCTAGACTTTTGAGAAATTCGGCTACAATTCCATCTTCTCCTGATGCTTTGTTATTTTTGAGTTTGTTTATGTGTTTGATAATTTCTTCTTCAGTTGGCGGTACAGAGTCTTGCTGTTGCGGGGCTTTAGTGCTGGATATTGGAACAGCTTCTGTAGGTTCTGGACAGTTTAGTAGCGTTTCAAAATATTTGGCTAATTCTTCACAGTTTTCTTCGTCGCTTAGTGCCAGATTCCCATCTGATTTCCGAAAACAGACATTTTGAGGGATATACCCTTTAATTTGGTTTGCAAAAGTTTTGTAGAATCCATGCGTATTATAATTTTTAAAATCTACTTCTATTGATTCCAGTTGCTGAGTTACATACTTTCTCTTCTCTTGTCTAATAAGTTTATTTGAAAGTTTCCGTGTTTCTAAAAAGTTTTGAAGAGTTTTCTCATTTTTATTTGAACTGTACTTCGCAAAGGCTTCTGTACGAACTTGAATTGCCTTTTCGCATTCCATATTCCACCATGGATGTTTGTGCTTCTTCTTCAATGGTATTTGCTCCTTCGCTATTTTTGTGATTTTTTCCTTGAATGTTTCCCAGTTGTTTGCGGGAGAATTTTCCCATTTTTTAATTGTTTCTGATTCTGTTAGTTTTTGTAGGTCAAATTTTGGGATTGCTGGTGGAATTCTTGGTGTTTTCCTTCTTGGGGTGAATTGGACCCGAACTCTTGTGAGATAATGATCTGAGTCAATATTTGCACCTCTCCTAACCTGGATATCTCTGATCTCTTTTTGGAAGTTATATGAGATGGCCACATGGTCAATTTGAAATTCTCCCAATTGGCTTATAGGGGATCTCCAGGTCTTCTGTTTTCTTGGTTTCTTATTGAACGACGTTGAGCTGATTTTCATGTTGAATTGTTGACAAAGTTGGATTAGTCGCTTGCCATTTTTTTTCGTCAATTTGTGTGCTGGGTATAGCCCAACCGTCTTCCTGCATTTCTTTTCTCTGCCAATCTGTGCATTGAAATCTCCAAGAAGTATTTTGACATCATTCCTCGGTATCTTTGACATTTCAAGTTCTAATCGTTCCCAAAATTTATCCACATTGTCTAGGTCCTTTCTATTGTCAACGTTGCAGGGTGCGTGAACATTAATTAGGGTGTAATATTTATTCTTGTGTTTCAACCTAAGAAACATTAGTCTATTGCTAATAGTTTTTACAGATTTTACAAATTTAATTTTTCGACCATAAAGGCCATACCAAGCATGTTTCCCCCTTTACCAATTTTTCTGTCCGTTCCACTTTTGAAAATTCTGAAGCCATTGTAGTCAGTGATTTGATTATCAGGAAATCTGGTCTCTTGTACTGCTAGGATTTGGATTTTCAGCTTCTTTAATTCTTCTGTTAATGTGTATAATTTTCCCGTTTGTATTAGTGTCTGTATGTTTACTGTTCCAATGTAATCTTCATTTTTGGGAAGTTTTCCAGAGTGCTCCGATCCACTCACAAGTCGTGTAGGTCCGGTCTCCCCAGAATCCGATAGACCGGTTGCCACCTTTCTGCTAGGTGGGTGGATTTCACCACCTGGGGTACTTTTGTTATTACATACACGAACCATGATTTTACTTGTAATTGTATTTTGGTCTGACATGTGCCAGTTGGTAGGATCAAGGTTGTGGAGCCTTGAAACACAAATCAGCCGCCACTAACATGTGGAACAGACGCTGTCGGGAAACCGCCACTGACATATGGAAGCGTCGTGCCCTAGTTTGCTAGTTTTGGTCCACCCCGGGTATTTTATTTCCCCGGTACCCACCATATCTGGTGAGCATTCCCCTATCCGCCAGATGGGGAGGCGCCTGGTAGGAGACTAGCAACTCCCCCAGGTCTATATATATATATATATATATATATATATATATATATATATATATATATATATATATATATATATGTGTGTGTGTGTGTGTGTGTGTGTGTGTGTGAAGACTTTGAGTAGCGCAATGTGTAGATCACTATAGATTACGTCACAACCCGGTGCTATATACAGTTCTATGTTAAAATCTTGCAGCACAAATGTCAACAAACAAATTTGCGCTAAGTGGGGAAATTTTACAGAAACTAAAACTTGATTTACGGGCGATAGAATAATCCTAGAAATTAATGTAACGTGGTAAATAAGATGTACTTTTTAGCGTGGTTCCGATGGTGTACTTATTTCTGTCGAGGGATGTATGTATCAAAATTTGTAACCTTAACTGGTGAGATTGGTACTTAAATAACCAGTGGGGGTTGACGTCCGAGCCTATATACGAGAGCGGCCATATTGGGCAGGAGTCAGTCGTTGGTCAGTCGTTTCGGAGGGTGGATTCCGAGCGAGCCCCACTTGAGGGTGGCCCATGTGGTCGTTTGAGAATTTTTTTTGCGCCGATTTATTTCGACAAGTGTGCAAGTGTGCAAGCATATATTTGGTGAACTGGAAGTGCTACAATTATTTGTGTGAGTGCAAATTACGAGGGTATACATCAGCGTAAGTGAACATGTGGCGATCTGTGATTTCGCGCCAGAACTGCTAGAACAAATAGCACAATGGAACTTGTGGTTCTTTTCGAATTAAGTAAGTAATTTTCGTTTATAGCAGCCTACATTACTGCAATTGGGGGCTCGGAGTCAAATAACTGTAAACCGTATCACCAGTGTTAATTTCATTGTGTGAAAGAAAACGACAACGCCAATAAATAGTGATTGAACTGTGACGTGAAAAAATGATTTTGCTATAATAATCGCCTAATTTTTGTTCCCTAGTATAAACTGTACTCATGAATATTAATTCAAATCTATAACTAATGCGCGGGTGTGGAACAGCGTTCTAATGGACCAAGTGTGGAAATCATCCCCTGAGACTTACATGAGAGCCAAAATTTGCAATAAAATTTTTTAACCAACATTTGTATATGCACATTCCTGTGAACACTTCAACAGCACTTCTTTATTTACCGCCCAGTCGCAAAGGTGAAAGCATGAATGTTGAAAGGAAGCGCGGGAAAAAATCTCGATGCTGCTGGCTGTAGTGCACCCACTGAATCACAATTAAATCTGGCTGACCTTGACGCACGTTTTTCTGTGAACGTGGGATTATAGTCCCATAGCCATTCCTCTGGTCAAATGACGGCTTTGAACTTCCAACAAAAACTTCAATTTTAAACTGTGCCTCGTTGGCGAATAAGAAAACGCAGGTAAATAAAAACTGCTGGAATAGCTTTCCATTGAAATCACGGTAGAAAGAAAAATTGGAAGTGTAGTAGTAAGAGTTAAATTTTGTCGAACATGTATTGAGTCGCAGCAGCAGGCATCAAAGCCATGTCACATCTGGACGTGGCGGAAAAGCAGACGGTAGATGTTGGGCTGTAATAAGTTGAAGAAAATCGATACGCCGTCAGGTGTGACGCGCGCCCAGCTATGCGGAACGTGACAGCGGCTTACATTCGCCGTCGAACTAAATTTGTGAGTTGTCGAGCGATCAGGTCATACCAAGTGCCTTATTTGGACGGGAACGACCGCTACGGTTCAGTGTGGGATCTTCCGTTGTCTACAACGAGGATATTTATGTGTGGCCGTCGCAGATGGCTGATGAATTATCCTATGCCCTGTAGAAAAGATGAAACATATGATTTTAGCCAGAGACCTCCGCCAAATTTCGTGGAGTAGAAAGGAACGCTTTTGGTACAGAAGACCAGTCTTACAGCGATCTTGATGTGACAGAAACTCCTGTACACGGTATTTTAGAGTAGACAGTGCATTATGCAGACCGATTACTCACAGGCAAGTGCTGGTGTCAACTTCAAACCTGTTATAACAGTCAATATAAATGGCGCTGCACAAGGTAATATCAGCGACTTGATCTATCGACAGGTGGTATCATTTTCATACACAATTGAGGGTGATTAGGAGTAACGCCCTGTCAGTTCATCCCCTGACAACTGTTGTTGCTTTTAAGACATTCCTCAGTGATGTGGCGGTCAAACTCCTACTACAGCCAAAGCCCACACGTTACCCTCATATATATGCGACAACAATCCTGACATAAGTTTCCCAGACAGATGCGAGCTAGAATAAAAAGCATGGATTCCGCAACATTTCCTCTTTTAGAACCTTTGGTTTTACCATTGTCTAAACGACAATGAAGGCATATGTATTTTCCTGAAGGAAGACGTTTGCTCTACGATTTGCCACTCTTCGCAAATACTTTATTTCTCAGAAGATTCGGAATTCGGCCACACATTTCTTTACCTTTGAAAATAAAAATAAGACTCCTTATAATGTTTCAGTGACTTTGAAAGAATGTTCTTGATCGCAGAGAGTCTTTAATGAATTAATATTTTGACAGTACGGTTTCAGTATGGCAGCATATTGACCTTAACAGTGGGTGAGTAGCCAACTTGTTGTAGAAGAGAAGTAATAATCAGCCTGCATGAAATGGCGCTGCAAGAAAGTGACGTGACTCAGGTAGATTCTCATCTCCTTCTATCTGCCCCTACAGCAGTAACCGTTAATGTACCCAGTTCGATAGTCAAGGGTTAATGACGAGAGCCGTTGCGCCTCCACACACCACTAGGTGGATACTTGGACGCTACTCACGTCTAGGGACACAGTATTGAATGAAAAGTATCGATATTGTACTCATGAGTAGTATCGGTCAAAACTATCGTACTCATAAAATTATCGACACAAAAGTATCGTTACCCCAAAGTATCGATAGTTTTGGTACCGTTCGATTTTTTGAACAAAATACGTTTACAAAATATCATCGTAGAAAAACTGAAAATATCAATACTTCGGGGCATGTTTTCAAATTTTCTATGAAGTTTTTTTGTATAATTTGTACTTTATCTCATACAAATTCAACATCTATCCATATTATGACATTTGAGAAATTTAAATGAACTTTACAACTTCCAGTCTAGTCATAAGACACTATTGGTATGCAATAATCTAATGCACATGAGACAGTACAGTCTGCTCCGTACAGCATAATACATACCTACGTAGGAGATACACTGAAAGCCCTATGAATGTTTTAACACTGAAAATAATAACCAATATTTCAAGTAATCAAGCACTTTATTTAGTATAAATATTTCATAACATGAAATCCAAATTATGGATATATATTTCAAACATCCCATTCTTCCTCTGTGCAATCACTTAAAAACAGAAGTTTGTCCAACCGTTTTGGTGATAGCCTATTTTGCGTTCTAGACATAGTACTGCCTGCCTTCGAAAACAATCTTTCTGAAGGCACAGACGTAGCTGGGATTTCCAGGTATTCTTTAACCAGCTTATATAATTGTGGAAATACACTTTTCATATCTTCCCACTGTTCAGATGGGTTCATAGATTATGGCGACACGGATGTTGCTAAATATAGCGTCATTTCAGTCATTTCATCCTTCAGATTTACTGAAGAGTGCGGGTTCATGAAAGAGTAAGTGGCTTCGCTTTTTTTTTTTTTTTTTTCTTTTGTACTGCTGGCCAACGTTTTATGATGGCTCCAAAAGTATTAAGATTTGTCAGGCGACGAATCACTATTTGTCTCGCTACTAGTGTTGGTGAGTTGCTATCAGTCGCCTCATCATACATATTGTTCGGGCACAAGCTCAGGCGTCTTGAAAATGGATGTTTTTGAATCCGGGATCGAGTAAGCAAGACATGGCTGCTACGACTATCTTCCATTTGTCCAAACCTGCACTAAATCTGTTTCATGACTTCGCTTCTAAGGGCTCCTGCCACACTGTCACTAGACAGATACATGCATCTATTTGTGCTTTTAAACAGTTGATCATCGGTATAATTTTACACGTGGTCACATACTGCTCTCCAGATATTTCTTCAGAAACGTATTCCAATGGCTTCAAAAGGCGAAGCAGATCTTTAATATTGTGCATTTCTATGGCCGATGGAGTAGGCGGCGCTTTCGCATTAAGCATCAAAATTTAATGCACAAAAGGAGCCAGTTCGATATACCTCTCAAGCATATAATGTACAGAATTCCAACGAGTCTTTACATCTAAGATCAACTTCAAAGTAGTTCCAATTTGTTTTTGCCAGAATAAATCACCTTGAATCAAACTTGACTTGAAATATTTAACAATGTATCTTACTTTATACACAATAGATTAAAATCGTTGATCGACATAGTCGATTCAGCAATAAGATTAATGGTATGGATAAAACAAGATAAACGTTTCCCTCTACCTATGAATTTTGTAATACCGGCTACCACATTTGCACCATTATCAGTAATAATAGCGGTGATTTTCTCAGATTTGATACTCATTCCTCGACAAATTTCTTGCATCTGTTCAGAAATGTCACCAGTATGCCGTTGATACAGTACAACAGTAACAGTGCAGCGTGAAGTAAGTTTACTGTTATCGGAATAGTGGGCAGTCACGCCATTATTTCGGCCCATACATCACAGGTTACCGAGCAATGATTTAAAGTTTCGAATTTCAATTCAATTTTCGATCGAAAAAAGCTGTAGAAACTGTCTAGATTTTCTTTAAGAATGTCTGCGCTAGGAATTTTAAAAGATGGAGAAACCTGGCGCATCAATTTCCGAAATCGACGGCCTTCAACAATATCGAATGGTCGTTTGTCCACAAAAATAAAATAAAGCAACAGTTTGCATAACAGAGATGTCGCTCTCCCTCCCTCTGCATACGATAGCTTTCTCTGTGGTGTTTCTCCGATGGAAAGTTGCTTCTTTTTGTTAGACAGTCTGTTTTATGCGTCTGTTGGATTCTCTGATGATTGCACAGGGTTGAAGACCTTATCCCCAGAGGTGACGTCGATGTCGACAGGCTCACTGGGCGATGGCGATGATGGTTGTCGCTCTTTTATCTTCGGCCATTTTGGTGGTAACTCGATTGTTATTTGTCCCTGTGACAGATTTCGTTTTTCACTGAATAATACAGAAAGAGTGATTTTTTAATGAAACAAAAAATAAAAGCTTCCAGTGTAGAACACCTCAAACATTTGCTTTTTCCTGTTTTCTCAGACAGACGATGATTTAGTTTTTTTTTTCTAAATAAAAAGGAACTGGTTTCAGAAAAAGTAAAAACCCAAAAAGTATAATATTCTAAGAATATTAGTAAATTTACCTTGATATTGTGCTTATGGGATGCTTTTGCAAATGTTTCTTCATATTCGACGTATTTCCCGATGATTTTAAGATTTTGAAACAAATTTTGCATTTCACTTCATTGGTGTTTAATCGAGTGTTATACTTCCACAGTTCACTTTTCACAGGCGCCATTCTAGGTGTGCAAACAAACTACTTACTAACGACTGATAAACCAATTTTTGTCTTCAAGAAAGCCAAATTGTTCGTTTAACGTTTATAACACGAAGTACCACGTGCAGACATATAGTATTTAGTTTGCGTTTCGAATAGCTGGTAGTCGGTAGCTTCGCGACAGTGTTGACAGCCTAATCTTTGAGGCCCCGCAGTCGCATCGCGTAAGTGTCAACAGCCTGAGTTCTAAAAAGTACTCATTCAGTAAAAGAATCGATTGCAAAGTATCGAGTAGAAAAGTGTCGGTATCGAATTAAATGTATTCGATACTCTAAAGTATCCCTACTCACGTCGCTCCTCAGATATATAGATTTCGTCCTGTAGGGGGGGGGGGGGGGGGCTGAGCGGTGCGCGGTGAGTAGGAGATTACGTTAAATATTTAGTCTCCTTGAACCCATAGCCAGTCGCAAACAACTCCCGCGTCCGTAGAATAAGAAGGAAAGGGAAACGCCGGAAAGAAGGTCAGTATCTGTCGTAATATCACTGTATTTTTTACTGTAGAGCTCTATTTCAGGTAATAGTGCTATCAATAGTGCTATACATACAGATAATACAAGAATCAGATACAGGAACAGCATATTAATCAAAAGCCATGTCGTACACAATTCGAGTACCATAATTACGTACCGTTATAGATAGTCATGCAGACTCGAGTTAATTATAACAACACACAATCCAATGTTGTATTGTATTGTATGTTATCCGGGGACCTAGGAACGACGGAGAGGCTCCGTCCCCGCCGCAGCCGTAGTGGTCCATAACCCCACGACGCCTACCGCGGTCCCCCTCCGCCGCCCCACATCGAACCCAGGGTTATTGTGCGTTTCGGCCCCCGGTGGACCCCTCAGGGAACGTCTCACACCAGACGAGTGTAACCCATATGTTTGCGTGGCTGAGTAATGGTGGTGCACGCGTACGTGGAGAACTTGTTTGCGCAGCAATCACCGACATAGTGTAGCTGAGTCAAAATAAGGGGAACCAGCCGAGGCAGATGGAAAACCGCCTAAAAACCGTCCACAGACTGGCCATCTCACCGGATCTCGACACAGGTCCGCCTGGTGCCTTCTTGCTGGGGACCAGGCGCTCCTACACATTCCGGAAAGCTTAATCCAATGTTACTTACGCATGTACAATAATTGCACAACTGAGGCTGCTGTTAGTAGATTCACATTGCTAAACTAGGTTTACGTCATAATAGATAGCCAGGGCCCTTTATTTTAGTGCATGTAAGTAAAAATAAGGGTTAAGATAAAATTTACATGAAAATACCGTGGATTTAAATAACAAAATAATAAAATACTATTTTGTCTGGAGGCGTATAGATGCAAGAAACCATTACGACAAGTTCTACATTACGTCATACTGGATAGCCAACACCCTCTCGGACATGGAAAGTGACGTTGAGTTGAGGTTTTCACAGAATAGATTGGTAGTCACTCTTAGGCAAAAAGCTGATTACAGTTCTACATAGGAAGTGAATTTTTGTGCATTGATGAACTTTTTTAAATGGAACAATAGCCATTGGCACTCGAAACTCTTAAAGTAGGGTAAATCAGAACGTCAGTGGTGTTTATCGCAGGATTATAGGGCGATGCATTTGCGAGATATTTGTTTTGAAAAGTTTCCACACCGACACGTGTTTTTGTCATTCAACCTGCGCAGTACCTAGATACGATGTTGTTATATCTGCTTGCAGTTTTCTTGTGTGTTCCTTGAGTGCATTACGACTTGTTAGTCACTTGGTGTTTGTCAGTCCAAGGAATAGATGTCAACCATTTCGACAATTATTTATCAACCTCTTCAAACTTTAACTAAAAGTGGTAGTGTAACACCAAGACAACGTAACAAAAGGAAACAAGGAACGACGGAAGAGAGGGAAATTAATATACATGCTTCTGTTGCCGTTGATCCCCACCTTAGCTCCCGAGCAATCGCACGTGGACTTGGATGAGTCAGGCAAATGCCCCACGCATTCTCCGTCGACATAGGTTCCATCCCTATCACATCTCTCTGCGTGAAGACCTGCATGGAAACGACTATGCGAATCGTGTTAATTTCTGTATATGGGCATTAAGACAGGATACTCCAGATGTATCATGTATCTTGTTTAGAGATGAAGCCACCGTTACCAATTATAATAAGGTAACACTGAAATATGCAGCAATGGTGTGCTGACAATCCCCGGTGGCTTCATCAGGTTGGAAGTCAGCGTCTGTGGAGTGTAAACGTGTGGTGTGGGCTAACGAATTATCAGCTCATAGGCCAGTTTTTCATATACGTGTACAAGCATGGCAGCCTGCTAACAGAATATCTTCCACGGATGTTAGAAGACGTTCTCCTGCAGGCTAAGGTGAACAGGTGATACTAACATGATGGCTGTCCATCTCATAGAGCATGAAGTACTACAACATGTCCTCACGAAATGTTTCCAAACCGAATGCACGCAGGGAACGTGTACCTTAATCGGTTCGACCTCAAATTTGACATGTTGAAATTTTTCTGTGGGGAAATCAGAAAGACGCTGTTTATGACATGCCAACTACATCCGATGCTATGCAACGACGCATTACTACAGCTTTCAGTGTCAGGGCAGAACACCAAAACTTTGTTGAGTTATGCACCTGCTCCACATTGCCATATACGTGATACTTACCCGTTGTGTAAAGCATATGACCATAGATTAACACAGATAAAGCTCCACTCGGAAATTTCCTTTGTAGAAACTTTAATCCCAGATTATAGCACCATGTAGTAGGATCTATTTTGTCTGGCGAAAATTCGTGGATCACAGTTAGGTTCAAATGTAGTAGTCAGTTTAGTGTAGTGACATTACAAAACAATGCTGAAATGCTAGCACATGTGCAGCAGTCGTTCCATACCAGACTGGAAGCGTGTATTGCCTGTGCCGTTGGCCATTTTAAACAGAATTTATGATGGTCAATTGTTTCGTTACTGGTCAGAATCCACGTAACTAGTGTATGTACTTCTGTTGTTCTTTAGTGTGTGCTATCACAGGTATTATACAAGTGTCGGTGTGACACGCTATCTCGTAAACGAGTCACACTAGAATCCTACTAAAAACACCACTGAGATAGTAATTTACCCAACTTTTACATCCATTTAAGAAAGTCTATGTTTTCAGAAAAAAAACTTTCTGAGTACTATTGCAATCTGTTTACTGCCTAACAATACGAGCTTCTGACTACTACTCTATTCTGTGATAACCGAAAACCACACACCAATAGCAACAACAACACTTTCCATCCATTTCCACAATATCTGCGGTGCAGATTTTAGGTGATGTATTATATATATATGTATATACCCCTTAACGTCGATTTACTTTGTTGGGTTATGCACCTGTTCTACATTACCGTAGAACTAAAAGTTTTCCATTAATAACTGTGACATTTAGGGCTGATTTTATAAAGCACTTTACCTTAGACTAACACAGAACGTGATCTCAGATAAAGCTCAACTCGGAAATCTCTGTTGTATGAATGTTAATCCCAGATTATATCACAGTGAAGTAGTATCAATTTTGACTGGCGAAAATTCGCAGATCACAGTCAGGTTCAAATGTAGTAGTCAGTTTAAAATATAGTGACATTACAAAACAACGCTCTTGTTTTGCGGAAATACAAGTTGAAATAATAACTTGTTATCAACATATAAATATTTAATTACGCCACTCTTACGTTGACACTGTTGGATTTCGAAATACACTATAGGAAAAAAACCGAAACACCGAGAAATAATTAAATAGAGTAATGAAATTTCGTAATACATTTGTCTTGGTGACATACTTAAGTGATTAACATTGCTAGATCTTAGGTTAATATAAGCGCGAGGTAATCCATTGCAAATCGGAAATGTTGGTCCAGTAATAACCGGTTAACCGCCAGAATGTCGAATGCAAGCATGCAAACGTACGTGCATTGTCTTGTACTAGTGTCGGGTGTCAGTTTGTGGGGTGGTGTTCCGTGCCTTTAGATTGTACGGTTTCTGAATGACGCTCCAGTTGTCGTTCGAAGATGGCCCATACGTGCTCGATTGGAGACAGCCTAGACAACATATTGACACACTGCAGAGTATGTTGAGTTACAACAGCGGTAAGTGGGCGAGCGTTATCGCCCTGGAATGCTGTTCATGAATGGCAGCACATCAGGGCAAATCACAAGACTGAAGTACAGATTTGCAGTCAGGGTGCTTGGGATAACCTTGAGAATACTCCTCCTGTCAGACGAAATCGCTCCCCAGACCTTAACTCCAGGTGTAGGTGCAGTGTGTCAATTACGCAAAGAGGTTGGTTGTTGGCCCTAATGTTCTCCATCTAACAAGCACACCGAGACAGAAACAGCTTTCATCAGAAAAAGCGACAGACTTCCACCCTGCCCTCCAATGAACTCTCGCGTGGCATCAGCGAAGTCGCAAATGGCGGGGGTCTGGGATCAGTAAAATGTACGCTGCGGAGCGTCTGGCTTGGAGTTTTCCATGAAGTAACCGTATTGTAACTAGAATGAGATTTTCACTCTGCAGCGGAGTGTGCGCTGATATGAAACTTCCTGGCAGATTAAAACTGTGTGCCCGACCGAGACTCGAACTCGGGACCTTTGCCTTTCGCGGGCAAGTGCTCTACCATCTGAGCTACCGAAGCACGACTCACGCCCGGTACTCACAGCTTTACTTCTGCCAGTATCTCGTCTCCTACCTTCCAAACTTTACAGAAGCTCTCCTGCGAACCTTGCAGAATTAGCACTCCTGAAAGAAAGGATATTGCGGAGACATGGCTTAGCCACAGCCTGGGGGATGTTTCCAGAATGAGATTTTCACTCTGCAGCGGAGTGTAAGCTGATATGAAACTTCCTGGCAGATTAAAACTGTGTGCCCGACCGAGACTCGAACTCGGGACCTTTGCCTTTCGCGGGCAAGTGCTCTACCATCTGAGCTACCGAAGCACGACTCACGCCCGGTACTCACAGCTTTACTTCTGCCAGTATCTCGTCTCCTACCTTCCAAACTTTACAGAAGCTCTCCTGCGAGCAGGAGAGGTAGAGCACTTGCCCGCGAAAGGCAAAGGTCCCGAGTTCGAGTCTCGGTCGGGCACACAGTTTTAATCTGCCAGGAAGTTTCGTATTGTAACTGTTCGTTGTGTCACTGTGGTGCCAACTCTTGCTGGAATTGGTTCTGCGGATGAAGTACGATGCGCCAGAGTCATACGCTGAACACGATGGTCCTTCCTCTCGGCAGTGCCACGTGGCCGTCTGGAGCTCGGTCTTCTCGCCACCGAACATTGTCGTGATCACCGCTCTGCCAGCAATCATGTATACTGGCTACTTTACTGTCAAGTCTTTCTGCAATATTGCGGAAGAAACATCTAGCTTCTCGTACCCCTATTACATGACGTCGTTCAAACTCAGAGAGATGCTGATAATGGCGTCTTTCTCGCCTTAAAGGAGACTTCCATTCTCAAGGGTAACTAATGCTCAGACAGCCGGTCTTTAAAGCAAACCTGATTTGCGTCTTCGTAGAGGCGCCACTAGCGGCACTATTACGCAGGTACTGCATAATATCAGTATAAATCATCTTTCAGAGGTAGAAATACGCCTACCAACTTTCGTTTGTGTCGCGCAACTCCATCTTTGTGCTGCTATTCTCTTTCCGTCTGTGTATTTTTTTCGTTCCTCCAGGTTAGGTTGAGGGACTTACCAGCTATGTACGTAGTGATTACAGATAATAATTGATTTCATAACAATTCTTTCAGACGTCTCGCAATTTAAGTGATTAATACAGAGGTATTTTATAGATACACAGCAGCAGAGTACGAAAGGAAAAATCGAAATATTTACGGTCAACAGTCATGTATGTTGATATTTGCAGCAGCCAAAAATGATGAACATCTCTTATAAAGGTGCTCTCTCGGTTCTAGTAGCAAATAACTATACAACGAATATCAATTTTTTATCTGTCGAACACGTTCCTTAAATGCTACGCAATCTGCATGAGCAATGATGAATAAAGGAAGAATAAACACTTATACGTGACGTGTTGAGGAAGTTATTATATCTGAGGTATTGCTAATACAACTCTTTCGGTAGCTCAGAGATTGCATTTATGTTCCTCTTGTAAAGGAACTCAGGTTCAAGAGCAGGTCAGTTCGATAATTCTTTTTCACATAATAATACTTTTCCTACTGTATGGGCCATAAACTTAAGTATAACAACGATAAGTATTGAACGCACACCACTGTTTACGTTTTCCTAGCGTTCTGCTCAACTGTAGTGGGCAGGATTCTGTGTGTAAGTAACTTATGCAAAATGAATTATATTGCTTCTTTACATATATTTGCTGAGGACGACGAAGACCGAACTCATTCTTCAAATTAAATTATAAAACATTTAAGCCTAAATTTTGCATGGGAAAAGGTTAATGGCTCAAATGGCTCTGAGCACTATGGGACTTAAGTTCTAAGGTCATCAGTCCCCTAGAACTTAGAACTACTTAAACCTAACTAACCTAAGGACATCACACACAGCCATGCCCGAGGCAGGATTCGTACCTGCGACCGTAGCAGCCGCGCGGTTCCAGACTGTAGCGCCTTTAACCGCTTGGCCAGGAAAAGGTTATGCGCAGCTGTTAGAACTAAGGTTGAGCAAGTACAAAACTGCTGAAACCACAAAGAGAAACTAGTCACTGATTCCAATGTGTATGCTACATTTTGTTATGTCCAACTTCTTGGACGCTGAAGTTCAAAAATGGCTCTGAGCACTATGGGACTTAACATCTATGGACATCAGTCCCCTAGAACTTAGAACTACTTAAACCTAACTAACCTAAGGACAGCACACAACACCCAGCCATCACGAGGCAGAGAAAATCCCTGACCCCGCCGGGAATCGAACCCGGGAACCCGGGCGTGGGAAGCGAGAACGCTACCGCACGACCACGAGATGCGGGCGGACACTGAAGTGGTTAGTAATGAAACAATTAATTGAACACTGCCAACAAGTAACACTTATTAATTGGAACGAAACTTATCCTTGCTCGCGAGGCTCGGCTGTAGCTATGAAATTCCACACGTGGATTTGTGGTTCAGAACACACTAAATGACCACGATTACTGAGTGGCAAAGAGATAAAAGTTCAGAAAGACCGTCCTGTGGCTTTACTACAGTCACTAGAAAACACAAGTTAGTAGAAACACACGTTTGTAGAAACACAAGTTTGTAGACACTTGTTGACACACTTCTGATAGCGTTGGTTCACAGGAGGCGGAAGTATCTACCTCTACTACAGCTAACATAGGCTGTGTCACGGCGATTAGGAAGAACAACAACGTTATTCAGACAGGAAATTCCAGGAAGTGGACAGGATCTGAACTCCAACGAAATTGTCGTCCTGGCCTCTGGCGACACTATTTCGTGCAGAGGCGCGACAGTGGCTCCTCGGAACTAAGGGAGGCACGGTTTCTTCCTAGCATATCATTGGCGCCTTGTGATACCACTTTGCTATGCAGTTACTCTGCGACGGTAGACACTTCCCGCACCGTTTTCGAATCTCGACGACACCTCTTCCCCCTCCTCCTCCCCTCCTTCGCCCAGCTACCCCCGCTCATCAGCCCCGGCGTCAGATAACATAGATGAGACACGACGGTTGGGGTGGGGTTGGGGGGGTGGGGGGATGGGAGGTCAGAGCGACGACGCAATTGCGGAGGTAGGTGGCGAAACTTCAGTCGGCGCATCCTCCCACACCCTGGTATCCACCTTGCAAGTTGCTGGAAACGTCGACGGGGAAACCAACCACGGGGTGCTCGTCGGCTGCCGTAGGCGCGGACGCAGACGATGCGGCAGGCTGGCCGCTGAAGACGACGTCTGGATTCCCCCTCAGGACGACAGGGCGCGACCGTGTTGCTGGCTCTGCCAAGGGCTCTCAGCACGACTGCGACGCCAGTTTGAGGTCCAGGGGCGTCTCTATCCACAGAGACGACCGTACTGCCGGAGGTGATGTATACGACTGTGACAGCGGCTGTTGAACGCCCTGGCTGTGTGCTGGATCTATGAATAAAAAAGGAGGTAGCTGGATCCCCGAAGTGGATTGGGAGAAACTGGTTCGTATGCTACCTGTGCAACCTATCTGAACGTGGATGATGTAGGTGGAATGGCACAACACCACAGACACCACACCCTCTTCACATCTTAGATTCCTGCCGAACACAGGAAAGAACACAGGTTGCTGAGGCCGAACCTGTGACTCGGAAGGAGGGACATAAGGTCTCTGCAGTGGATATAGCAAATGGAGCAGAGTCCGGGAGCTCCTCAGACGACATTCCGTCTTTGGTTAGGAAGCGATACGACGACAGAAAACCTCAAAGCCTAAACCCATGTGTGGGCGGCTCGCAGCTCTCCATCTGTGATTTGAAGGTCCGTACAAAGCGTTAAACTTCAGCATCCAAATGCGGATGGAAGGGCACTTTAAGGACATACTGAATACCATTGTTTTCAGAAAACTGTTCAAACCCCTATGACGTGGACTGCAACCTATTATCCAGCACCATCATCTAAGGTAAGCCCTTTATGCAGACCATCGACGCAAGGACTGGTGCTATGCTGACTGATGTGGTAGGCTTCATTGGAACGAAGAAGGGAAACTTGCTGTATGCATCGAAAGCCATTAGTCAGTGTATGTCCAGTATGCCCCAGCAAAATCTATGTGCAGGCATTGTCTAGGTCCATCAAGACATGGCCATTCAAAGTACTACTGTGGGAAAGCAAACTCGTCTCTGCACACATTGTACACTGTAAAGTTATTGCCTCTGTTTGTGAGTCCTTCCCCGGCCATGTACAATGGCGCCTAATAACTGCTTGGTGCAGACAGCACACCAATATCCTTCGTACTTCCCTCTAAAGGACTGAGTGACCATGAATCTTGCATCGCAACTGTCAGTGTGCATCAGGAAGACTACAAACCGTACAGAGATGGCACGGCGGTGAGGTAAAGTACCGACGAACCAGGGGGGTGATCGGAAAATCTTCCAAAAACCGAATTGCTTCTGAATCAGTGTGAAGACATTAGTCCCCAGGAGAATCAAACACAGCATCAGACTCAACAGGGAGCCTCAACAGCAGGTCGGGGTTGGAGTGTTTGGTTGTGGGACGATACAACAACTCGTACTGGTAATTTGGCAAAAGTAGGGCCTCTTAAAAGTACAAGAAGGAAGTACAAAAACGTTCACGGAGATTCAGGAATACAGAAATACAGGTAATTGAGAAACGAAATAACAGGAAATGCGGGGAAGCTAGGATGAAATGGCTGAATGAAAAATGTAAAGAAATCGAAAAGTATATGACTGTCTGAAGAACTGACTCAGCATACAGGAATGTCAAAACAACCTTCCGTGATATTAAAAGCAAGGGTGCTAACATTAGAGTGCAACAGGAATTCCATTGTTAAATGCAGAGGAGAGAGCGGATAGGTGGAAAGGGTTCACTGACGGCCCATGAAGGGGAAGATTTGTCCTATGAGACAGAAGAAGGAACAGGAGTCGATTCGGAAGAGGTAGGGGACTCAGTATTAGAACCAGAATTAAAGAGAGATTTGGAGGAATTAAGATAAAAAAGGCGGAGGGGATCGATAACATCTCATCAGACTTTCTAAATCATTAGGGAAAGTGACAACCAAACGACTGTGCACATTGGTGTGCAGAATGTATGAGCCTGGTAATATACCGTCTGACTTTCGGAAACATATTATCCATACGATTCCGAAGACTGCAAGAGCTGACTTGTGCGAGAATTATCGTACAATCAGCTTAACAACTCATGCATCCAAGTAGCTGACAAGAATAATATACAGAAGAACGAAAAAGGAAATTGAGGATGTGTTAGATGACGATCAGCTGGATTTAGGAGAGGTAAGTGCACCAGAGAGGCAATTCTGACATTTCGGTTGATAATGGAAGCAAGACTAAAGAAAAATCAAAACACGTTCATAGGATATGTCGACCTAGAAAAAACGTTCAACAATGCAACATGGTGCAAGATGTTCGAAATTCGGAGACATATAGTGGGTATGCTGTTGTAGAGATCGATAATGTATACAGTACATACAAGAACCAAGAGGGAATAATAAGAGTGGACGACCAAAAACGAAGCACTCGGATGAAAAAAGACGTAAGACAGGGATGTAGGCTTTCCCCCCTACTGTTCAATCAGTACATCGAAGGAGGAATGACGGAAATGATTCAGGAGTGGAATTAAAATTCAAGGTGAAAGGATGTCAATGATACGATTCGCTGGTGGACTGCTATCCTGAGTGAAACTGAGAAACAATTACATGATATGCTGAATGGAATGAAGAATCCATAGAGTGCAGAATATCGATTGAGACTAAAAGAAAGACGAAAGTAATGTGAAATACCAGAAATGAGAACAGTGAGAAATTTAACATCAAGACCGACCGAGGTGGCGCAGTGGTTAGACACTGGACTCGCATTCGGGAGGACGACGGTTCAATCCCGCGTCCGGCCATCCTGATTTAGGTTTTCCGTGATTTCCCCAAATCGCTCCAGTCAAACGCCGGGATGGTTCCTTTGAAAGGGCACTGCCAACTTCCTTCCCCGTCCTTCTCCAATCCGATTAGAGCGATGACCTCGTTGTCTGGTCTCCTTCCCCCAAACAACCCAACCCAACATCAAGATTGATGGTCACGAAGCAGGTGAAGTTAAGGAATTCTGCTACCTAAGCAGCAAAATAACAAATGACTGAAGGAGAAAGGAGGACATCGAAAGCAGGCTAGCATTCGCAAAAAGGGCACTCCTGGCCCAAAGAAGTCTACTTGTATCAAACAGAGAACTTAATTTGAGGAAGAAATCACTGAGAATATACCGGGTGATCAAAAAGTCAGTATAAATTTGAAAACTGAATAAATCATGGAATAATGTAGATAGAGACGTACGAAGTGTCACACATGCTTGGAATGACATGGGGTTTTATTAGAACAAAAAAATACAAAAGTTCAAACAATGTCCGACAGATGGCGCTTCATCTGATCAGAATAGCAATAATTAGCTTAAAAAAAGTAAGACAAAGCAAAGATGTTCTTTACAGGAAATGCTCAATATGTCCACCATCATTCCTTAACAATATCTGTAGTCGAGGGATAATGTTGTGAACAGCACTGTAAAGTATGTCCGGAATTATGGTCAGGCATTGGCGTCGGATGTTGTCTTTCAGCATCCCTAGAGATGTCGGTCGATCACGATACACTTTCGACTTCAGGTAACCCCCAAAGCCAATAATCGCACGGGCTGAGGTCTCGGACCTGGGAGGCCAAGCATGACGAAAGTGGCGGCTGAGCACACCATCATCACCAAACGACGCGCGAAAGAAGTCCTTCGCGCGCCTAGCAATATGGGGTGGAGCGCCATCCTGCATAAACATTGTACGTTCCAGCAGGTGTTTATCAGTCAGGCTGGGGATGATGCGATTCTGTAACACATCGGTGTACCTCTCACCCGTCAAGGTAGCAGTTTTGCTGTCCAGCGCCATCTGTCTGACATTTTGTGAACTCTGTTTCTTTTTTTTGTTCGAATAAAACCCCATGTCATTCCAAGCATGTGTGTCAATTTTTACCTCTCTATCTACGTTATTCCGTGGTTTATTAAGTTTTCAAATTTATGCTGACTTCTTGATCACCCGGTAGTTCCGTAGCTTAGCGTATATATGGTAGTGAAACATGGACTGTGGGAATACCGGAACAAAGGACAATCGAGGAATTCGAGATTTGATGCTCAGACAAATGTTGAAAATTAGTTTGACTGATGAGGTACGAAATGAGGAGAGTCTCCTTACAACCGGAGAGGAAAAGAATATGTAGAAAACACTGACAAGGGAAGGGACAGGATGATAGGACGTGTTATACGACATGGAATGACTTGCATGGTACTAGAGGGGGCTGTAGAGGGAAAAATCTGTGGAGGAAGACAGAGATTGGAATACATCCAGCAAATAATTGGGAAGGTAGGTTGCAAGTGCTACTCAGAGATGATGAGGTTGTCAAAGGAGAGGAATTCGTGACTGGCAGCATCAAATCAATCAGAAGATTGATGACCTGGAAAAAAGGGCCCACCGCAGTAACTTCTGCGCTGTACGTGCTGGGACAGGCTGGGAGGAACCGAAAAAAGCTGTCAGTGATCTTTAGATTAGATTAGATTAATTATTCATTCCATAGACCCACAAAAGAGGGGATCCTCCTGGGTGTGGAACATGTCAGATAAACACATTACAAAAATGTAATTAGAAAAACTTGAGTTGATTAATTTTAATAATCCTCAGTCAATAAACAGTAAAAGTATGTACATGAATTAAAATTAAACTTCTAATATTTACAGGTTTAATACTTACATCTGCTTTCATTATATCCATCAATCACACAATGGCTAGTTACTTGGCTATTACAACCAAGTATTGTCAAAAATTAAGTACAATAAATTTTCATTAAAATGGTCAGTCAGTAGAGAAAAGCGGTGGCCATACAGCTATTGGCGGAAATACGTGACCCCATAAAAGATAGCCAAAGCCTCGCTTTCTACTTGGCCTTAGCTGCTCTGGGCCTCGGTCAATGTCTCTGACGCAAATGCAACTGGCCTGCCATTGGGGCTCACACGGTGTGAAAACACCACACCAGTGCTGTAACATGAGGCATCTACTGCTAGAATGACAGGATTGCTGGGGTCGACGTGGACCAAATATAGATCACGTAGGATGCATCTTTCTGCAGCTGGAAAGCGGCCTGACATTCGGCTAACCATACGAATGGTACGCTCCAGCAGTGCAACTGATTTAGAGGCTCTGTGATCCAAGCGGCATTCGGGATAAAACAGATGTAATAGGTTAGCTTCCCCATTAGAGCTAGAAGTTCCGACACATTGAGTGGCACATGCGAGTTGCGAATAGTCTTCGTGCCAATGTGACTCATGAATACCTTGTGCATTGATCACGTAGCCACCGTAATTTCAGTGAGAAAGAAGGAACACGTAGAACGGTTGCATGTCAGTCCTGCTTTGGACAACCTTGAAAATACGCCTTTAAATTATGTAAGTGTTCTGTTGGCATGTACTAGATAGGACTATATCATCTAAGTAGTGAGAAGAATAAGGTACGTGAGGCGTCAACTGCTCAAAGTAGTTTTGGAACATAGCTGGAGCGGAAGCGCTACCAAATGGTAACCGCTGAAATTAGAGCAATACCTTGTGTGTGTTGATCACAAATATCTTCTTTGACTCTTCATCTAAAGGCCGTTGCAGGTAGGCCTCCTGAAGATCAATTTTTGAAAAGAAGTGACCTGTTTCTCAGGACGGGGCAATGGGAAAGAATCAACAACAGTTTCTGGGTTTTCGGTTGATTTAAAGTCTGCACAGTGTCTCAACACGCCCGACGGCTTAGTGAGAACCACCAAGGGTGACGCCCACTGGCTGGCCGATACTGGTCTGATCACGTCACTGTCCTGCAACCACTGCATCTCTGCAGCAACCCAGTCCCGTATTGCGTGGGGGACAGGATGAGCACAAAAATACTTGGGTTGCACATTCTCTTGCAATGTGGCTTCGAACCATTGGACCTTGCCTAAACTACCATGGAGCAGAGAACTTGCTTTTCACATAATGCATTACGATTGACCAGAGACCGGGATGAATTAATTTCTAACACATCCCGGTAACTGACAATCCAAAAAGGTCAAAGCTATCCACTCCAAAAATGTTGGTAGACTGGCGAGAGCACAACAGATGAAACTACTCTCTTTTAGTGGTGCAACCGAATCTGACTGTTAAATTTCACACTCCAAGCGCTGGAATAGGTTGTCCATTGTACGGTGACAAAGAGATACGTGGTTGCTGAAGCTGTGGGCTACCTAACCATCCGTAAGTAGTGCAGCTGAGCAGCCTAGCAGTGGCACCAGTATCTAACTGGAGATTAACACAATTGCTGAACACACACAACTGAATATATTAGGTATTTGTTTGGTGATGGATAAGTTCAGAGTTTGTGTTCTGGCAATCTGACGAAACAACAATAGGGTCGGTGTAACGTTGCGCAGCAGAACGACATACACCCACTCTCTGACATGGAATGTGAATGCTGCCTAACACCATCTACACTTAAAGATAACAAGTGTTTGTGGCCTCGTTCGCTACATGCAGAACACTTTGCGGCGCGGGCACTGTGCCGTATCATGTGTCTGAAAGTAACGCGGGCAGGAGTTCTGTGTTGTATGGGATGCACCGCGGCCTGGCGGTACAACTAGTTCGTACATGACTTAGACGTCTAACCTAAGGGTGGGGGCGTGGGGAGATCGCTGAACTGTCTTACTCTTGACAACAGTTATTGCACGTGACTGAAAATAATGACCTCTGACTCAGTAATTGACAATACCGTATTGAGGATAGTGTTTGGATGCTTTAACATGGAAGCATTAATACGGGTATCAGAAAAATAGCGCTGCTGCAAGAGAGCATGATTAACGCAATATGCCACAGTAACCTAATCGCTAGGTGCATCATAGTCATCACTTTACTTGTTGTGTTCTACTTCTTGGACACTGAGTTGGCTTGTAACAAACACTCCATATGTGGACTTGGGGTTCAGTACACACTAAATGAGTCACGATTACACATTGGCAAATTGATACAAGTTCATAATGTCCGTCCTGTGGCTTCACTACAGTCATTAGAAAACACAAGTTCATAGACAGTTGCCGGCCAGATTGGCCGAGCGGTTCTAGGCGCTACAGTCTGGAACCCCGCGACTGCTACGGTCGCAGGTTCGAATTCTGCCTCGGGCATGGATTTGTGTGATGTCCTTAGGTTAGTTAGGTTTAAGTAGTTCTAAGTTCTAGGGGACTGATGACCACATCAGTTAAGTCCCATAGTGCTCAGAGCCATTTGAACCATTTTTTCATAGACAGTTGTTGACGCAGTTCTGATAACGTTGGCATTTAGGCACAGTTCACAGTTCTCTACATTACCCGGGAGTTGACAAGAACATAGTTACGACCAGTGGGCTGCACAATCACGCTACTCTGACAAGTATTTACTGCAAGTGGACAGGATCCGACCTCGAACAGAACTGCCGTCCTCATCTCTGGCGACGTTATTTCAGGGTAGAGGCGCGGCGATGGCGCCTTGAATCTACGGAAGGCACAGCTTCTTTATTAGAGCCTCATGAAACCTCTTTGCTGTGCAGTATCTCTGCAGTGGTCGGTACTGCTTGAATCGCTCTAGATACTCGATGACACTACCATTTTAACATGAAGATTTTATGCTACAGGTCTAAACATTCGGCGTGGTTTCTGTTTGTTCTCTATCGTGTCTCCCTAACACTTACGCGCAACAACGCTATGAGCGTGTTTTTTAGGGAATTGACTAGTTTGGAGCCGGCCGCGGTGGTCTCGAGGTTCTAGGCGCGCAGTCCAGAACCGCGAGACTGCTACGGTCGCAGGTTCGAATCCTGCCTAGGGCATGGATGTGTGTGATGTCCTTAGGTTAGTTAGATTTAAGTAGTTCTAAGTTCTAGGGGACTGATGACCACCGCTGTTAAGTCCCATAGTGCTCAGAGCCACTAGTTTGGACCTGGGACCTGTTGCTGGTAGGGAGACGACAGACCACACATGACATGTAGAATTCAGAAGAGTTCAGTGAGACTAGCGATGATATAACCAAATACTTAATGATTTCAGCGTCAGCTCCACTGCACTCCCTGTTAAGGAATCTTAATACTAACTAAATTTAGTGGAAGGGGTTCAAGGCTTTCCTATTTTTAGTTAGCTGGTAAAATAACGTCGAAAAAGCAGTTAAATTTACCATTGGAAATTTTATTCTACTCACAAAACATCGTTTATAAATTGCACTATTGATAAAAGGAAATGTTTTAATATAGGATGGTAAAAACCAACTGCGTTCAACAAAAATGTGAACGAATATTCCCTGAGTGGGTTTCCAAGTTCTACAATGGATCGAAGGATGACCTATGCCATATCACATCTATAATCTAGGTTTAAATTCAGTTTCACAAAAGAGAAAACTATCAAAATGGTCTACAGTGATCTTCAATTATCTTTAATTGCCTGTCTAACTTGTCGTAAATTACAGTGGCTGATGTGGCTTCTCAATAACTATATAACAGAAAAATCATCGCGTTTCAGATTTTTACTTCAAGTGGCAAATGTGAACACCCTGAGCTTTAATTGACGATCGACACTAGTATTACGCGAAAAGGGGGTGTAACAGATGAGACTTCTGCAGTTCTGAGTGAAGCCTTATGTGCTGTTATGTGGCATCGCGTGCATTCATTACCTTGTCGGTGTTCGTCAGGGGGCGGCGGGCAGCACAGCTCCGCTCACCTCACCATCTCGGAAGCAACTCTCTCTAACTTCTCCTTACTACAATTTACCGAAGTTGGTTAAAAAAACTATCTGGCCGTGTTTTCATCTGACCAATCAGGGTCTCAATGTTAACCTTAAGCTCTGCCTACAAAAATTCTGTCTATCCAATGAGAAACATTGCCTCGTGGTGAGGCAATGTTTTTAAGGTTTGCAACGTAACAGAGAAGCGAAAAAGTCTCACGCTAAAACTTGCAGGTGGTGTCGTCCTAGCGGTTAGCTGGCGACGTGGGTGTCCGTCCGTCCCTTATCGTAGGGCCTTCTAGCTTAACATGGTTCTGCTTTCGGCTTCTGTTCTCGTTTCTCCCCTTGGAACCGCGTCTGTCTCACGGTGGGAAGGTATGGCATGCATTTAGGCATCCTTGTGTTAGTCTGTGGTATTTCATTTGCTCACTCGTTAGTCGTATTACTTTGGTTAATTTAATGTCACGATTTATTCGGAGCTATTTGACATACTACTGGATTTGCTTATCATGTCAGGGTTCTCATGGAAGGTGTTGGATTTGCCTGACACCTTACACAGGAAGCTTTCAGGTAATGGTTGGCGATTTGTTCGAACAGGTGTCGCAACAGGTTGCAGAGCTGTCCACAAGATATGGGCCTGAATTGCCTGACTGCAGAAAGAACTGATCAAAACGCCTAACGGAAGAAAACTATATGAGGAAAACCTAGCATATTTTTGTCACATGTCACGTTTTACTGGTATTTCCCATATTCTCATCACATCTCCTGGTGGCAAAAGTACACAGAAATTTAAGAATCGTCACGCATAGTTTTAGTTAAACATACACGCAGTCTCAGATGCTAAGATAAATCAGAGCATATTAAAACTACACTATGTGATCAAAAGTATTCAGACTCCTCGCTGATAATGACTTACAAGTTCGTGGCGTCCTCCATCGGTAATGCTGAAATTCAGTATGATGCTAGCACTCTCTTAGCCTTTATGACAACTTACACTCTTGCAGGCATATGTTCAATTAGGTTCTGGAAAGTTTGTTGAGGAATGGCGGTCTATTCTTCACGGAGTGCTGCACTGAGAAGAGGTACGGATGTCGGTCAGTGAGGCCTGGCACAAAGTCGGCGTTCTAAAACACCCCAAAGGTCAGGACTCTGTGCAGGCCAGTCCATTGCAGGGATGTTATTGTCGTGTAATCACTCCGCCACTGGCCGTGCATTATGAACAGGTAATCGATCGTGTTGAAAGAAGCAATCGCCATCCCCGAATTGCTCATCAACAGTGGGAAGCAAGAAGGTGCTTAAAACATCAATGTAGGCCTCTGCTGTGATAGTGCCACGCAAAACAACAAGGGGTGCAAGTACCCTCCATGAAAAACACGTCTACACCCTAACACTGCGGCCTCCGAACTTTACTGTTGGCACTATTCATGCTGGCAGATGACGTACACCGGGCATTCGCCTCACCCACACCCTGTCATCGGATCACCAGACTGTGTACCGTGATTCCTCACTCCACACAAACAACGATTTTCCACTGTTCAATCGTCCAATGTCTACGCTTCTTACACCAAGCGAGGCCTCGCTTGGCATTTACCGGCGTGATGTGTGGCTTGTCAGCAGCCGCTCGACCTCGAAATAAGAGTATTCTCACCTCCCGCCTAACTGTCATAGTACTTGCAGTGGATCCTGATGCAGTTTGGAATTCCTGTGTGACGGTCTGGATAGATGTGTGCCTATTACACATTACGACCCTCTTCAGCTGTCGGCGGTCTCTGTCAGTCAACAGTTGGCCTGTACGCTTTTGTGTTGTACGTGTCCCTTCACGTTTCCACTTCATTATCACATCGGAAACAATGGGCCTAGGGATGGTTAGGAGTGTGGAAATCTCGCTTACAGGCGTGTGATAAAGTGACACCGAATCTCCCGACCACGTTCGAAGTCCGTGTGTTCCGTGGAGCGTCCCATTCTGCTCTCTCACGGTGTCTAATGACTATTGAGGTATCTGATATGGAGTACCTGGCCTAGGTGGTAGCACAATGCACCTAATATGAAAAACATATGATTTTTGGGGTTGTCCGGATCTTTTGATCACGTAGTGTATAAACGCATCGCGCGTAACTTTAGGATGATAATTTTTCTACGAAGAAATTCCATAACCAATTACATAAACGAAGCGAACAGGAATTACAATGCAAAGAGTGTGGATTTTATTAACAATGTACGTACAACTCAACAGTTACACCTTTTCGTTATTGACCAAAGTAACTCTATCAATTTTTTATTCTATTATGTCATTATGCACTGATGAGCCAGAACATTAGGACCACTGCATAATACTCGGTATGTCCGCCTGTGGGACGTAGAACAGCGGCGACGCATCGTGGCATGGAAGCAACAAGGCCTTGATAGGTCGCTGGAGGGATATGTCAGGAGATGCCAACCACATTTGCGCTTACAAGTCACCTAATTCCCATAAATTCAGGGGAGGGAGCCAATGAGCTCTGATGCCACGTCCAATCACATCACAGATGTGTTCGATCGGGTTCAGATCTGACAAGTTGTCGGGCCAGGATATCAATTCGAATTAGCCACTGTGTTCTTCGAACCACTCAACCACCTCCCTGATGGATCATATGTTCGAGCGTGGGGAAATGTCTGCCAAATCTCGCTGTTGCTGTACAGCAGTGCGGGAGGGCTTTCATCATCGCTCGTCACCGTCCACTGCGGACACATGGCTTCGACATTGGCCACCCTGAAAATTGTGGACTAAACACCATCATACATGGCGTCCACCGTCAGGATGCTAAGGAGCTGCACGTGACACACGTCGGCAACCGCCTCCTAGAAGCCAACACCCTTCGATGCTAACACGAGCTGTCTCGTCAGCCAGTAGTTACTAATCTCGACGCACTGCGCTCTCACCTGTACCATCAACTGGCAATGGCCTCCCGCTTGCAGCAGTCCCGTCTCCGTATCAGAATGAATAAAGAGCTATTACAAGAGGGATATTTCACTGCAGGTCGCCGGGCATTTCAGCCGCACCAGCTCTACAGCCCACGAGTAGCCGGGGAAGCGGCACCTTTTTCGGACGTAAGGACCTGCTGGTTCTTCCGTCACAACTGGGTGGCTACACCTGTCCCGGGCAAAATCATGCATCAGCCAGATGTACATCTTCGCTGTCTGTTTGAATGACGATAAATTTGTATACATGATGTGTGGATTTGAATCTCACTTTAGGCAACCTCCTTTAACAAGTATTAAGATACACTCTGCACTACCGATAAAGACGAAAGAACAACGTAGGATTTCATCGTTGTTGCAGGTTCGTATTCGTAATTTGGGCCATGTCAGAGGTGGAAGCTACACAAGTAGAAACTATGTCAGCAGGAAGCTTTCTTAGTAAGTAAATCTTATTTTACTGAAGAACCTTCTCCAGCCTGCACTTTATGTGGTTGCTTGCTGTATTATGAAATGTCTCTCAAATTGTAATACAAAACAATTGATTAACTGCAAAAGTTCACAATGACGTTTGTTCCAAAAACAATTTGTGAGGCACCTGAAAATAAAACGCTGCTTCTCACTTCATATGCGCTGCACGAAGTTACATAAACACAGGGACGAGGCCAGTAAATTTAACGATCGCTTGGCTAAACTCTACGTACCTGGTTTCCCCGCGGCTGTCTTCTTGCTTCGTTCACTAACGGCTAAATATTTGGTCCTGCAATTATTAATTGCTTGTACCAGGATGGGTAACACACAATGAGATCCACGATTAATTGGTAAGATCCAAATATATTCTAATACTCAAACATTTTTAATTTTTTGCTGAGCTGCTCACAATTGGCATATCAATAATCGACGTAACAATTCATCGGCATTTCAACCACGTAGTCCATTGCAGTGTACGGAAATGTACCGCTGAAGCAGAAATCATTCAGTTCAGCTGCCTGGAGCACAACAACGCAGAATCCACTGTTCAAACAGACTATCGTAAATTGAGAAGTGCGATACAGTGCTTGCAGTTAGCATTAATTCGTTCTCGTACCACGATTAGTTACTTTCACCAGCGTACATGTGACCGATCGCGACACGGCTGTCTGACGATACAGCGCTACGATATCCGGACGGAGGATGTCAACGCCCGTGATTTTTGGTCACACCGATTACATGTCTCTCACTTTTAATGTTCACACTGGGTATTGTTCAGTACACGTTACTTGTCACGTCGTAGTTCCGACGCGGCTGGAATGTTATTCACCCGACACGACACACGATTTCGGAATTATCGTCCTCAAATAAATCACCAATTCTGAACCGTCAACGCTGATATGAATTTTAATTACTTCGACAGCAAACTGTAAATAGCACTCAGCAGCAGCCGCCCCGACACTACATGATGTCCACACCAGAGAAGGTAGACCAATACTCTCCAATTGCCAAGCACGCTCGCCAGTGAGGCCACTATCGATATCGGCTTACGGAATAGGCGGAGACACTACAGTATGCTTACAAATTGAAGGACTGATCACTTTTAACAAGTACTAAATTTACTTTGTGATACCAAATCTGCGGGGAGCGTCAGCCAACATGGCTGTAAAGCAACGTTCGTGAGGGAATACTCCGCGTGAGGTAGCGAAGCGTCCTGACTTATCTCGGCGAGATCCATTAGATGGACTGTGAGGATAGGCGGTTCCTGGCCAGGAACTGCGACAGAAGCTGACCTGCACTGAACTGAAACTGAAGTTCGAAGTAGAACTGAAATTCGGAACAGGAACCGGCCTGCCGAATGCTGTTCATAGCCTCATGTGACCGGCAGGTGGAACTACTTTTGCATCCATGTGACGCGCGAAGGATGTTTGTTCTTCGATAGCAGCCCCACCAGTTCTCTGGTGTGCGCTCTCTTGGATGCGTAGCTGATCTACCCTGGTGCAGCCTGGAACGAACATACTGTTTGTATTAATCACGATGTCGTGAAATGTGATGTCCGTCTTACATGAATGTAAATGAATAGACAGTCGCCGGAGAAGAGACACTTGCGGACAACGGGTACGCAACCACGTATATCGGAGGCGTCGGACTAACAGCGGACACATACGGCCTAGGACCGACATACAACAGAACCAATCTTTATGTAAAGTCACAGTGCACTTATTTAATATTATATTGGGTCTAGAGATGTTGAAAATATTGGTGCTGGACGATTCCGTGGGTTTTGAGCCCTCCAGAAAAATACAGTAGCATCATTTAGTTGTTTTCACAAGATAAATAACTCCTCGACCTATGCGTTAGAGGCTGGGTTTGAATTCTGATCGGGCTCAAAAGTGTCCAAATTGTCCATTTCAAGCTGTGGCATGCGCATACCAAACTACAGGTGAAAAGTAATTATAATATCAACGTCTCTTCCGGCGTTGTAAACAAAAACGGTAGGTACCTTTTTCGAGTCTTTACATCAAATAATTTCAGTTCAAACATGCCACTCCTCGCTGCTGGTGAAAAAGGATTCAGTTGTTAACGTCTCATTGTATGTAGTCAGCAACGGTATGGGCGTGGATCGAGTGCCGCACATAACTTTTAGTCACGTTATTTCCAATCCAGGGTTGCCAACATCTCAGTACTGGTAGAATGCCGACGGCGTTAGGAGTAGGGGTTCGGCAAAACTTTTTTCGTCTAATTATTTACGTTTCAGTCATCTCGCTACTGGTGAGAAGTTCGATATCTAACGTTTGGTTATGCTTAAAGAAGTATCCGGTTGGGTAATGGGTTTGTATCCTCGTCTAACCTAAAGCTTAGGCAACATCATTTCAAGCGTAAACGTTTGCACATGTTGTTACTTGTGACTGAAGCCATATTTAAGGTGTCTAGCGCTTAGTTGACAAGGAGAATTAATAATGAAAGTATATAGCAGAAATGGCTTGAATGCAAAGAAATAGTGTCGATAGCAATTGAGGGAGTTATACAAACTAAATTAACAGAAGACGGAACTGATTCTCCATGGCACACAAAACAGTTGCAAACATTGTTTCAGAAACAACGAAAAAAACTTGCCAAATTTAAAGGAACGCAAAACCACCAAGACTAGCGATCTTTTACAGAAGCTCGAAATTTTGGGCGTACTTCAATGCGAAATGCTTATAATAGTTTTCTCAAAGAAACTTTCTCTCGAAACCTGGAAGGTACCCGAAAGAGATTCTGATCGTATGTACAGTAACACACAGTCAGTGCCTTCTCTGCGTGATATCAGTGAAAATGCCATCGGTGACAGTGATGCTAAAGCCTCCGGAAATTCCTTCACCAAAGAAGACAAAGTAAATATGAGAGAATTTGAATTAAGAACATCAGTAACTTAGAAGTAGATGTCCTCAGAATAGCGATACAACTTAAGTCACTTAATAAAAGCAAGTCTTCCGGTCCAGATTTTGTACGAATTAGATTACTTTCAGAGTACGCTGGGGCAAGAGCTCCAGACTTAAAGGTAATATGAAACCACTCACTTGAGAAAAGATCTGAACCGAAAGACTGGAAGGTTGAACAGGTGACACCAATATTTCTGAAATGCAATATGAGTAATCCAGTAAATTAGAGGTCCATATCATTAACGTCATTGTGCAGCAGGGTTTTTAAACATATATTACGTTTCAAAATTATGAATAACCTAGAAGGTAACGGTCTATTGACATAGAAAAATACGAATTTAGAAAGCATTGTTCTTGTGGAATACAATTAGCACAAGTACTGGGTGCTATCGGCAAGGGATTTAAAACCGGTTCTGTATTTCTAGATTACCAGAAGGTCTTTGGCATTGTAGAGGACAAGGGGCTTTTAATAAAATTGCTAGATTATGGAATATCGTCTGAGTTATGCGACTGGATTCGTGATTTCCTGTCAGAGAGGCCACAGTTCGTAGTAATTGACAGAAAATCATCGAGTAAAACAGAAGTGGTTTCTGACGTTCCAAAAGCTGGTGGTGTAGGTTCTCTGCTGTTCCTTATCTATGTGAACAATCTAAGAGACAATCTGAGCAGCCTTCTTAGGTTGCTTGCAGACGAGGCTGTCGTTTATTGTCTAGTATAGTCATCAGACGATCAAAATAAATTGCAAAATGATTTACGTAAGATATCTGTAAGGTGTGAAAATAGACAATTAACCCTAAATAATGAAAAGTGTGAAGTGATTCATATGAGTGCTAAAAGGAATCCTTTAAACTATGATGCCAGAATAAATCAGTCGAATGTAAACGACGCAAATTCAACTAATAGTTAGGTATTAGAATTACTAACAACTTACATTGGGATGAACACATACAAAATGTTGTGGGGAAGGCGAATCCAAGACAACGTTTCATCGGCAGAACAACTAGAAGATGCAACAGATCTGCTAGAGAGACTGTCCTCACTACGCTTATCCATCTACTTTTGGAGTAGTGTTGCGAGGCGTGGAGTCCTTACCACATTGGATTAACGCAGTACATCGAGAGAGGTCAAATAAGGGCAGCACATTTTCACGGACATGATAAAAGATTTGGGATGGGAATCATTAAAACAAAGGCGTTTTTCGTTGCGGCTGGATCTTCTCACGAATGAAAAAATATTTTTCTGTCCCATACGTATATAGGCAGAAACGATTATCATAATGGAGTACGGGAAATCAGAGGTCGCACATGGAAAGAACTAGGTGTTCATTTCTTCTCTTTGCGAGTGGAATAACAGAGAATTATTGTGAAGGTTGTTCGATGAACCCTCTGCCACGCACCTGAATGTGACATGCTGAGTAGCCATGTAGATGTAGATGTGGATGCGAATAGTTGCTGGATGGGTACAAAAATTTTCATGTAATTTTTAGTTGAAACTTGCTTTTTGAAAAGTTATTCATTAGAATAAATTGGTTTTCCCTCTAAGTACGTGTTTAGTGGTATTTGCTTTTTCTTGCTACTATTTTGCATCTGGATTGGAGGCCATTCAGAGCATCTTTCTCTAGTGGTCTCCACTAGTATCCAATTTGTATAGTCAAACGACTGTTTCTTAAAGTTATATAGGCCCTCTAAGAGAGTTACTTCTTGAGCACTGCATACAAATCATGCAGAACGCAAGTCAGGTCGTGCGGGTGTTAGCCGAGGATGATAATACACTCATTTCTTGCTGACCAGTATAGAAATTAACGACATCACATTCTTAAGGTTGAAGGAACCACAACAGTCTTGCATATAGATAACTTCATATAGGTCATCTCGATAATTCGTCAAAAAAAGGGAAATAACAGTGCTGTGCGAATGAGCAGCAAAACCCGTCTTGCAATGTTCGAATACAGCATTAAAAGGCTGCAGATTGGCACAGTCACTTCGGTTGGTTGTCTTGGCGTAACGTTGCAAAAACGATATGAAAGGGAATGAGCACATCAGGTTTATGAAAGCTTAGGACTATAAAAGAGACCTCGTACAGAGCGCTAGAGCGACTCATTACCGATCGAAGTGGCGCAGTGGTTAGCACACTGGACTCTCATTCGGGAGGACAACGGTTAAATCCCGCGTCCGACCATCCTGATTTAGGTTTTCCGTGATTTCCGTAAATAGCTCCAGCCAAATGCCGGGATGGTTCCTCTGAAAGGGCACGACCGACTTCCTTCCCCGTCCTTCCCTAATCCGATGAGACCGAGACCGATGACCTCGCTGTCTGGTATCCTCCCTCAAAACAACCCAACTCAAAACCCAGCGACCCATTCTTGAGTACTGTTCGAGTGTTTTGGTTCCCCATCAGGCAGTATTAAAGGAAAACATCGAAGCAATTCAGAGTCAGGCAGCTAGATCTCTTACAGGTGGATTCGCTAAGAACAGAAGTATTATGGAGATGCTTCGTGAACTCGAATGGGAATCCCTGAAGTGAAGTCGATGCTTTAGCCGCAAAGCACTATTGCGCAAATTTAGAGAATCGACATTTGAGGCCACCTGCAGAACGATTCTACTGCCGCCAACGTATATTTCGCATGAAAGACAATCTAACCTAATATAGAAGCTATTTGCCTGTGATCTGTGTGGTCTTGGAACTTGGAACAGTGTGTCATAGTGTAAATATTTCTCTGCCAGCTTATCGTGATGGAAACGAATGAATGGGAAGTAAGTAGTTGTAATCTTGCATCTAGAATTACCAACATGTCGGCATAAAGGCTAACGGAAAGGAATTTCACGATAGCTGCATTTTAATTCAAACTATGAATATATTTTACTGATGTGCAAGGAAAACACATTAGCATCACCTTATAGGAAGAAAGATTAAATGTTCCCATGCATAAAAAACTTGAAATCTCAATATGTGTGGTCCCGCTCCTACCCGATAAAGTTGTAGCATCATAATTACTAGGAGTACAGTGTTCGGATTTCACTGCCGTAAATGAGCTTTCAGAGTTTGTAAACAAAGGTTTTTGGTCACCTGCATTTCCACACAACACAGTGCCTTCGTTCATCGATGTGTACGAATATACAACTGATAGTTTTCTTCAAGTCTTAGCGATCATTATCTTCTAAGAATACTTTTTGAGTCAGTAGTACCCAAACAACAAACTAACAATTCTTATTTGTTGCATTTCGCTTGTGTTTCATTCAGTATATTTTCGAAATAATAACATTGCTCCTAAAATATAATCTAAGCTTGAACGTTCCTAACACTTTACATTCAATAAAGGTCCGCTCGAAAATGATCCCACGTTTCAAAGAATTGTGTGTGACACTGTCATTTTGTCGATCAAGTTACATGCAGACAACACGTTTCTACGTTCTTGTTCTGTGTTTGAAATGTGCAGAAGCCAACTCCAAATAATCAGGAAGATAATGATATCTGTTAAGAGACGCAACTGGCTTTGAATCTCATTTTTTCATGGCTTCCCCTCGCATGAACGTTTATTACATTTACAGCGCAATTTCCTGAAATACTGTAGACATAAATGACGCTCGGCAGCGAGATATTGCAGACGTATTTCATAATAACGCATTTGTTAAATGAAAATTCTGAAGTGTACTATTAAACTTAAGGAAGAAAAATGCGCAATTGGAGTATTACGCATTTTTAACGATAATGTCTCGCCTTCGCCTAATGGTTTAAGTGTTCGTAGGGTTATATTTTCTAAAATATTAAAGAGGTTGAAACAACTGCAGAGTTTTCAGGTTAACGAGATATTAATTATTGTATACGTGTTCTCTATTATGGATACTGCGGAACGCATTCTCCACTGTACCTGCTAGCATGGCAGCAGCAGTACCTACAGGATAATAACATAGCATTCTCCAGTATGGGATTCATTTTTAACGGTAATGGACGAGAAATCAAATGTTTCGATTGAGACCAATAAACAGTGTTTCAATCGCGTGTATTTGACTACTGAATTGTCAGTGGAACTGAACGTGGAAAATTCATTTGAAAATAACGCTCTAGAAGACAAAAAAAGGTTATTCCCTCTATTTACCATCTATTATTTTGCTTGGTAATATAAGTTGAGACCCTCCCTTTCTCTCTCTCTCTCTCTCTCTCTCTCTCTCTCTCTCTCTCTCTCTCACACACACACACACACCGACGTACACAAAAGTAGGTCTGTGTTATACTGACACTACATTTACCTGCTGTGTTAGCGAAAAAGCAGCAGTTAAATAATTGTAATTTCTTGCTGTTCTTTGTTTAGTAGGTATTATAGCAAGTGACTGAAACACGTAATGAACCCAGGAACATTTGTCCACATGTTGAGAAGCATAATGTAGCATGAGCATCCTAACTTCCAAGTCTTTGAACACGGTACACTCGACATCAACATTACTGTGACGCAGTGCTCCTTCCCAAGCGCGTCTTTTCAGGGGTGCACTCGACCCAGATTTGTTTTATGGGTGACACCTGGCAACTGCATCCAACTACAGAGATGAAGGAGTTCTTGGAACGAGAGGATATTCGACGAATGGATTGGTTTATCCGTTACCCCGACTTAAATGCCGTCGATTACACATGGATGCGTTGTGAAGACGTACTACACTGATGGACAGTAATTTGCACGATAAACACGCTCCTCTAAAAAAAAACAAACAGTGTGAGTTAAGGGCCAACCTACCTCATGGCTTACAGATCACCCGAAACACCTTATAGATGTCAGAGATGCACACGTGGGTCTTACTAGCACCACCTGACCTCTGAGAATCATTTTACCTACAAGCAAATACGCATCCTAGTTGGTCTGCCTCTGCGGAATGCAAAGCTCAGGCAAGCACACTCGCTAACCGAGGACTTGTGGCAAAATCTACGGTTTGTGGGAAGAGACAAACCCAAATCTGCAGCTGAACCTCTAGTTGCTGTTGAGGGTCTGAATCAGTATTCCGCCACGCTGATATCGTTATTTGACCAAAGCAACTCGGAGTAAACAACCGATTCTCTTAAAATACTGGTGTTTGGTGGAAACGAAAACTTTTTTCTGCAGCTGGTAAGCCCTAAAACGGTAAGAAAGTCATCTTCACGAATTCCTTCAGCAACTGCAGGACAAGACAATATCACAGTACACCCGATCAATTTTCTCGTCCATCCACTACTTTCCACCAACACCTTCCCAACAACCTGGAAGCAGAGACTTACAAAACCATTAACCATTAAGCAATCTGAAAAGCAATCTTTCCATTTGGATTCCAACAGGAATATCGAAGGCTTTAGAACACGTAGTTTATGAACCCTTATTAATTATTTAACGTTAAATAATCTTTTAGATTAATACGACACTGGTGTCTGGCAAAATCGCAGCACAGAAAGTGATCTTATGAAAGTGACTGACCAACCGAAACAAGGTATGGACGAACAACAGACGACTATTATGTGCTTTTTGGATTTCAGAAAAGCTTTCGGAACTCTTGGCTTTGACAGTCTACTTACTAAATTTACAACTCAAAATATTTCTTCAGTATGTAGTGAGTGGAACAAAAACGTCACAATGAAGGGATGTAGTATCAGGGGTCCCACAAGGATTAGTATTGAGTCAATTACTCGTCTTATTCTATTTTTATGATGTGACAACTATTCTCTCCCATTGAAAATGACCCCTATAGGGCGACGACCTTCAGTTATATCTAAATCAAAGTCCAACATACCCATGCACAGCCATGCAGCGTGCAAATAACATTTACCTTGCCCTATCAGAATGGGCACTGGCCATATGTTTAAAACTTCACACATCTACAGCGCAAGCCAACTTTATCGCTTACAAAAGCCTTATTACCCCTAAGTTGAGGTAATCTCTACAACCATTACTCCCAAACGGCGCAAAAAATATATTCTTCTCTTGCAAACAGCTTGGGAATAATTGTGGACCATCACTTAAACTCAGCTGTACGAATGACAGTCTGTGAGAATGTGTCAGCGTTTCATCACTCACTACAGAAATATGAATGTCCTATAAACGCTTATATTCCCCAACTGTAAGACTTCACATTTTGATACTAAACAACCAAACAATAAGAAACCAAACACAAATCATTTCAGTAGAATAAAATGTTAATCAGATTTCGACTAATAATTAAGAAAGCCAATGAAAGCACAAGTATTAAAACCATAACAACAAAACGATTCATATTGTTGTCCCTTCCTCAAAGACTTTCGTGCAAAATCATATGCAGTCAGGAATTAGTGATGAATGCTTATCTTTACTTTTTCGGCACACCAGCCAACGAACAATTATCATGGCTATGTGCCAGTAAATTGAGAGACAACAGCTTCTGTTTCATATGTACATATATGCACTTTGCTATATATATAAAATCACGGTGACATCTGTGTAGTTATTGTCTTTTTACCTTTGAATATATATGCATATTTGGATGTGTGTACGTCTGGATCTCCTACCCCAAAGCCCTGCATTGATTTCAACGAAACGAAATTTTGCACAGAAACTGCAGGCCTCCTTTATTGAACTGCAGTGCATGGGCTACATGTGCTAATAAACATGGCTGGGGAGAGTCTGAGATGGATAGAGCTGGGGATGGGCAGAGGGAGGGGCTGGAGGAATTTCCAGCAGAGGGTAGAGGAGAAGGAGATGCAAGAGGCTTGTGGGTAAGGAATAGGTGGATGAAGAGATGGAAAGAGATATGGAAAGTGAGATGGGGAAGTGGATATGTCCAGAGGGAGGGGAAAAGAAGGTATCGTTAGAGAGAGAGGGATGGAGGAAACATATAAAGAAAGGAGGGGATGAAGGGACAGAGGGTGGTGAAGGGGGTGGTGAGGAGATGGACAGGTGGAGGTGAGAGGATGAGATGTACAAACAGAAGGAGGAAGAGGTGGACACAGAGAGGGGGAGGAGGGGAGGTGTCCAATATACAAGGTGCATTCAAGTTCTAAGGCCTCCGATTTTTTTTTCTCCAGACTGGAAAGAGATAGAAACATGCGCATTGTTTTAAAATGAGGCCGCATTCATTGTCAATACGTCCCAGAGATGGCAGCACCGTATGGCAGATGGAATTTTACCGCCAGCGGCGAGAATGAGAACTGTTTTAAATACTTAAAATGATGGCGTTTTCCTTACTTGAACAGCTTGCAATCATTCGTTTTCTGAATTTGCGTGGTGTGAAACCAATTTAAATTCTTCGACAGTTGAAGGAGACATGTGGTGATGGATTTATGGATGTGTCGAAAGTGCATTCTTGGGTGCGACAGTTTAATGAATGCAGAACATCATGTGAAAACTAACCGAAACAACCTCGGGCTCGCACAAGCCGGTCTGACGACATGATCGAGAAAGTGGAGAGAATTGTTTTGGGGGATCGCCGAATGGCTGTTGAACAGATCGCCTCCAGAGTTGGCATTTCTGTGGGTTCTGTGCACACAATCCTGCATGACGACCTGAAAATGCGAAAAGTGTCATCCAGAAAGGTGCCACGAATTCTGACGGACGACCACATGGCTGCCCGTGGGGCATGTTGCCAAGCAATGTTGACGTGCAACGACAGCCTCAATGGGACTTTCTTTTCGTCGGTTGTGACAATACATGAGACGTGGAAGCCATTTTTCAATCCAGAAACAAAGCGCCAGTCATCTCAATGGAATCACACAGATTCACCACCACCAACAAAATTTCGGGTAACCGCCAGTGCTGAAGAAATGATGGTGTCCACGTTCTGGGACAGCGAGGGCGTAATCCTTACCCATTGCGTTCCAAAGGGCACTACGGTAACAGGTGCATCCTACGAAAATGTGTTGAAGAACAAATTCCTTCCTGCACTGCAACAAAAACGTCCGGGAAGGGCTGCGCGTGTGCTGTTTCACCAAGACAACGCAACTGCACATCGAGCTAACGTTACGCAACAGTTTCTTCGTGATAACAACTTTGAAGTGATTCCTCATGCTCCCTACTCACCTGACCTGGCTCCTAGTGACTTTTGGCTTTTTCCAACAATGAAAGACACTCTCCGTGGCCGCACATTCACCAGCCGTGCTGCTATTGCCTCAGCGATTTTCCAGTCGTCAAAACAGACTCCTAAAGAAGCCTTCGCGTCAGCGTTGTGAAAAATGTGTACGTCTGCAGGGCGATTACGTCGAGAAGTAACGGCAGTTTCATTGATTTCGGGTGAGTAGTTCATTAGAAAAAAAATCGGAGGCCTTAGAACTTGAATGCACCTCGTATGTTTCAAATGCTCATGTAATTGATACTGTGGGGAAGAGTCTCGTAATCTAGGTTCGCTGTATCGTCTTCTCAATGACTACAATTTCTGCTAACTGTCTTCAACTCCTACACTACCATCTGAACAGCACAACAGAAGTACTTGTTCACAACAAATTACAAATCTCTTTGTATCATCACATAACACTGCCATGTTCTCTAAATTATTTTATGTATCAGGAACCCAATTCTGAAGCAATGATATTCTGTTCTTTCTTACCAGCTACTGTCACTGTCATTTTAATCTTCTTTCTTTATCCATTTCCCTTCTGATAGTGCTAAATGGATATTCAAATGTATTACTCTAATAAGTATCATTCTAAACTGTCTTTACTGTTATTATTACTGTTCTTACTTATGTTAGGGAATGTTTTGCATTTTGTTTGGTATGTGTTGTTCCTGGGCAGATGTAAGAGAGACCTTTAAGGCCCTAATCTGGTCAGGCCAAATAAGCAATCAATAAATAATTACTGCTGCACATACACATCTACCAATGACCGACGAACTTTTGTCAACTGCGCCGCTGGAGGAATGGAACACTCTACCAACATTTGTTCCAGAATGAGGGCATGTTGGTGAGCACTAATTGCTCTCGGTGAGGATCACACACCCAATTAAGAACCGTTCGCGCCTTTTATGATATTTAGAAGTGCATAATAAATCACGGTGACTTCTGTGTATTTATTGTCTTTGAATGTATCATTTCTGTGCGTCTCAGTGCGTACTTATTTCAGTTACGTTCTGTTCTTCAGTACAGCATTTCTTTCATTGTATGGTTCAAATTTCATTGAGCTCTGGTACTTCCTAACGACCGATCATGGGAGGATCAATTTGTCCTCAGGTTTTGCACATCTGTGTTCATTAATACAGTAATAAGTCAGTGTCTCTTATACACACACACACACACACACACACACATACACACACACACACATATATATATATATATATATATATATATATATATATATATATATATACATATATATATTCTTTTAACACGTAGTTTCAATAAACATGGAAAGTTTTAAAATATAGTTTAATGGATGTATAAATTATATAATCACGTTGCTAGGCTTCTATGCTATTTTTTTATCTTCTTTTTACTTGATATATCTCCGTTTGTAGATGTTTTTTCATATATAACGTGAACTGTAACTGTGCATTACTAAATTGAACATGTAATACGGTAACGTCAGCAGCAGCAGAAAGTGGTACAGCGGGAGGAGGGTACTGAGACTGTATTACGGTGAACAGATAAGTCATAGGGTTATTCTCATCAGAATCTATAGCAAACTAACACCGACAACGATATTTCATGTATCCATGTGGACGTCGCAAGATGATGGTGAAGAAACAGTGAAAGTATATGAAGATATTGAACTGGTTATTCAGTATGTAAAGGGAGACGATAGCCTTAATAGTCTTGAGTGATTGGAATGTGGTTATAGGAGAAGAAGCAGGAAAAAGCGTTAGGGGACAATATGGGCTTGTTACCAGGAACTAGAAAGACTAATTGATTTGTGCAATAAAATTCACCTAGTAATTTCAAATACTCTGTTCAGGAGTCATAAGAGGAAATAGTATACTTGGAAATGGACATGAGGTACAAGAAGTTTTCAGTTAGGTTACATTACGGTCAGGCAGAGATTCTGAAACCAGATACTGGATTATAAGGCGTATGCAGGGGCAGATTTAGTAGTGAAGAAGAGTAGGCTGAGTTTTGATTCGTCAGGAAGAATCAATGCGCAAACAAATGGGAAAAGAAGTACTAATGAATGAAAAGATGCACTTGGTGTTTTCTGAGGCTATAGATGCTGCGATAAGGAATACATTGGAAGAAGTTCATTTGGAGAGGAATGGTCAATTGTCAAAAGGGCAATCACAGAATATGGAAAAAAATCGTAGGCACAAGGAAGGCAGTCGCGAACAAACCATGGGTAACAGAAGAAACACGTCAATTGATCTACGAAAGAAGAAAGTGCAAAAATTTTCAGGAAAATTCAGGAATACAGAAATATGAATCATTTAGAAATGAAAGAAATAGAACTGAAGGGAAGCTAAGTTGAAATGGCTCATTGAAAAATGTGAGAAATCGAAAGAGAAATGATTGACGGAAAGACTGACTCAGCACACAGAAATGTCAAAACAACCTTCGGTTAAAGTAAAACCAAGGGTGGTAACATTAAGAGTGCAATAGGAATTCCACTGTTAAATGCAGAGGAGAGAGTGGATATGTAGAAAGAGTACACTGAGGGCCTCTATAAGGGAGGAGACTTACCTGATGACGTGATAGAAGAAGTAACATGAGTCGTTATAAAAGGGGTAGGGCATCCAGTATTATAATTTCAAACAGCTTGGGAAGACTTAAGTTCGAATAAGGCTGAAGGACAGGCAACAGTCCATGAGAATTTGTAAAATCATTGGGGGATGTGGCAACAAAACGACTATTCACTCTGGTGTAGAATGCATGAGACTGGCGATATACCATCTGACTTTCGGAAAACCATCATCCACACTACTCCGAAGATAGCAAGAGCCGACAAGTTTGAGAATTATCCTACAGTCAGCTTAACAGCTCATCTACCCAAATAACTAATAAGAATAATTTAGAGAGGAATGGAAAAGAAAATTGAGGATGTATTAGATAAGTATCAGTTTGGCTTTAGGTAAGGTAAAGGCACCATAAAGGCTTTCTGACGCTGCAGCTGATAATAGAAGGAAGACTGAAAGAAATCAAGACGCGTTCATAGGATTTTTCGACCGAGAAAAAGAGTTCGACCACGTAAAATGGTTAACGATGTTCGAAATTCTGAGAGAAGCAAGGATATACAATAGGGGAAGACTGACAATATATAAAATGTGCAAGAACCAAGAGGGAATAATAAGAGTGGTGGGCCAAGGACGAAGGCCTCTAATTAAAAAGCGTGTAAGATAGGAGAGCAGTCTTTCCCCCCTACTGTTCAAACTATATAGGCTATATAGAAAAACCAATGACGGAAATAAAAGAAAGGTTCAAGAGCGGGAATTAAAACTGAAGGTGGAAATATATCAATGATAAGATTCACTGATGATATTGCTAAGCTCCGAGAAAGTGAAGAAGAATTACAGGATGTGCAAAATGGAATTAATAGTTTAATGAGTACAGAATATGGATTGAGAACATATTGGAGCAAAACGAAAGTAATAAGTAGTAGCAGAAATGAGAACAGCGAGAGGCTTAACATCAGACTTGGTGACAAGGAAATAAATGAACTTAAGGAATTCTGCTACCTAGACAGCAACATAGCTCAAGACGGACGGAGCAACAATGACATAAGATGCAGACGAGCGTTGGTAAAAAGGGCATTCCTGCCCAAGAGAAGTTTACTAGTATCAAATATAGGCGTTAACTTGATAAGAAATTTCTGAGAATGTACGTCTGGAGCACAGCATTGTACAGTAGTGAAACATTCACTGTGGGAAAGTCAGAAAAGAAGATAGTCGAAGCGGTTGAGACGTGGTGCCACAGAAGAACGTTGAAAATTAGGTGAACTGATAAGGTACGGATTGAAGGGGTTCTTCTGAGAATCGGTGAGCAAGGGAATGTGTGGAAAACACTGACAAAGAGAAGGGACGGGATGATATTGAGAGGCACCCACATGCCTTGCTCATACTGAGGCAACAAGCAGTCAAGCCTGCAAGACGAGTGGTCTGCCAAGCGAGTGGATTTATTCTTATTTTTCAATGACTGATTATGAGCTCTAGTACCCACAATTAAGCTACAAATTATTCTCCTGTTTGAATATTACGCAACGGAAACGGATAACACACATCTGACTATTAGTAATTTACACAACTCTGATTGTTCACTACTCACTGGCAATACCACATTTTCTTTCTTACCCAGCGGCATTGATCAACACGTGGCCATCGCACTGAATATGAATGGCGCACACATTATAAATTCTGGATATCATGACTACACACATTTCGAAGAACAAGGCCACCAATTGTTTTTCTTTTCACTATCTATTTTATTCCGATAAATTCTATTATGATTCAAAGATAACCTAAACACACCATTACATTTTATACAACAATTACACATGAGGAACTCCGCCCAGTGGTATGGCTTTACATTGGTGATTCTCTATCTTATGCTCCCGTCATTATCTAACGCTACAGTGCATTTTCTGGATAGGACGGTGGATCTTTTGCTATATCTCACACTTCGACTCTCATACCCATCGACACGAAAATTTACTCCAGACCGAGCGGTACAAAAAGAAACATGCATAACCCATTGCCTTTGAATCTGTCTTGCTACTCTCCAATGCAAACCACATATACCTAAATTACATGAAATACATCACACTGACAACATACAATACATCACAAGGAATAGTCACAACGTTAGAATCACATCGCTTTCAGCTTTCCCACTTCAATTAGTATCATCCCAGTTTCACAGGACACTGTCCCACTTCGTATCTTTTCTTTCCTACTACGAACTCTGGAGGATACATGCACATCTTCCTATGCAATGCAAGCCAAGTGGCGTTGCTGGATAGACGGCTGACTCACCTTGCTTCACTCTCAGAGAATTAAAGTTTGATCCTAGCGTCACACGGAAACGTAACACGCAAAGTAATATTAAGAACATATTCGTCATACACGCGAGTCCTCAACTGATACCATGGACGAGTACTTCTCTTTATCCTTTGTCTCATACACAGATTGAGACTCACACAGTACTCACCACGTGGAAGTACTCGTCTCTAATTTCAAGTCCTGCACACGCCATTACTGAAATATTTCCAACTTATAATACACACGCCAGTAATTCAGCTTAACTTTTGCACTCGGAAGTATTTCAACTTAGTGCTACACGTGGTTTCATTGTGACCGTTGGTCACTTCCTTAGGTTACTACGATCCCCTTAATATTACCTGCCTGTCATTTAATTCTCCCCACAAAAGTTCCTGAAATAGAGAAATAATTATTCCAAACTACTATTAATTATTTCACTTGCATACCATCTCTCCTCCCTTTTGTCAATACGGAGCACACCTAAGACAGGTCATACCAACACAAGATAAATCGCCAGAGTGCTGAAAGATGGCCGTTCTTCAGGTCATCTCGCACCTCCCTCAAGGTGGAGGCACACCATGCTGCTGTATTAGGCAGCCACATTTCAGGCGCTCAGAGCTCAGGTAAATTTCATCTATTTGGTTCCACCAAAGGTGATCAAAGGACCGTCTCAAAGATGATCATATATTGCTCATTCACTACCTGCGGTTTAGCAGACGACCATACATTCATTCATTTCACAGATCTCACCAAATTGGATGTAGTGATTTGTTTTGTGAGAGTGCACATGTGATCAGTTAAATAAATAACTTGTCCTTCTTTCTTGTACTGGTATCTGGCTTCGGTGTATTAAGTGAAACTGAGCTATTACTACAAAAAATATGTTGTTCTGACACGAATAACGAAGAATGTTGTACCTATTTTCAATGTCGGGCGGTACTATACCCTTCCACCACCGGCTACCCACGCAGAAAAAAATGGAACGGTAATGTCCTTGCAATGCTGGGGTAGTTCCAAAAATTTTTTTAAGAAAACTTTATTCGAACAAACGTAGCAAGTCATCATAATTACCAGGAGGAGACCTTTGCCCCTGGTGACCTCAAATAGACCACCAAATGCTGTTACTTTACCAAATTATTGACACAGTTGTTGCATTATTGTACCCTCCACAATCCGAAGTAACGTAAACATACAAATTTACAACAATCCAAATGACAAATAAAACATTACATCTAACAAATAAAAAGTAAAGGTGAGATAATAATATGCTTAGCTACCGGGATCTCCGTTATTTTTAGGAGTAATCCAAACTTCACTAATTCTATAACAAATTTTAAAAAATGCTAATTGTACTCATGAAATTTTAAATAGCTCGCCGTCCAAACACAGGGTAAGTAATCTGACATTTATAAATTGGGGAGTAATAATCTTTACACAGCAATGTCTAAATACAGAACAATATAGACAAAAGAAAAAAAATTGCATACACTAGTTACATGTAGAATGTCAGGCTCCATACCATTACTCTGAAATATACATCAAACCTACAGAGAAATAAAACTGAGGAAAGAAAAGAAATATACCACAAGTTACATACTGGTTACGTACAATAGTTCATCTAAGACATCATGTCATAACTCATTAACTATCATCACTTAAGCAATTGCCACCACTACTCGACTGTGAGTTTAACCTTATCCTTGTCCACCAGTACAAATACCTGCTGCTGAGCTAGTCAGTCCATCAACTGTGATCAATGCACGCAGTAAATAGTTAGCAATAAGTGCTTCAATCCACCAGTAACTCTCGTATTTTACTCTACTGCTCACTTCTGTGTTGTTACATATTTAGACGACAAGAACTTGCATTTCGACTAGCCTCTGTTACGCTTAAATGTGAAATATCACCACTGTGATAATGGCTTTAGCCAACACACCAACTAGATTATTACTGTCCACGACATCAAAATACATCAGTGAACTCCGATATTTGTTGTGCAATGCAAACTCTTGTCCCCTATGACAACCTTATTGACCAATGCAACAAGAGCCGCTACGTTAGTATTACGACACTGGCTAATAATTAAAGCATCCTTGTACCAAATAATCTAATAAACATGCTACGTGAACTTGATAACCCAGAACAAAAAAAAAAGAAACACTAACTATTCTAAACACATATCTTAATGAAATACAATTACACGTGATGTCCCTTCAGGAATAAAACATGAAAAATATCTACACAATTACAAATACAAATACATTATTCACTATCTTGCGAGTTACACCGTATCATTTTATTCTGTGATTTGCTTGGGGTCAAAAAGTTGCTGACGGTTTTCCTAAAAAAAACTGTCTCAGTGTCAAAGCTCTCCCATGGTTACCAGGATGAAAGTCTTTAGGTCACTCAAATCGGCATTTGGAACATGCACTGAACAGTAAACTGTATCTCACATTAAGCACAAATGTCATAGTAACTCTCAGATTACCATCCACACAAACCTGGTCGTCCAGAAATGGCCCTACAACTACTATTACCCACGGTCCTGTCCTTTCAGTTCATGGTGTAATTGAAAGTCTTAAGTTCCAACGAACAGCACTTATTCCCGCACCAATTAAAGAAATGTCTCCTACTACAAATTCAAATGTCAATGTCCCACTTTAGTTTCTTGCGTTCAGACAATAATTAGTCACCAAACGACAACTGTCCTCTTTAAGTATAACTAGCGTCCCACATGTATTTTACAAAGCACACTTAACAAGTCACTCCCAAAAGTTTATGGATCCCACCGTTTAGTGGTCAAGACAAAACAAAACGATCATCCTGTCTGCTAAAGACAAAATCTTTTCCTCCATTCACTCTTTCCAACTTACTGAGACATACGAGCAGTCATCTTGTTTCATGGCTCCACTGCCCAGTACTAGCTGTTGAGCAGAAAAACCACCTGCTGTTGCCTCTGCAGGATACTGTGTCCAGTCGTAAGGTTGGGCAACTTATGAATGGCCATTGGTAGGTGCGTGTCGCCCCAGGCCGTTGACCTGTTGTAGCGGGCGTGTGGAGTGTACCTCTACCGACAGTGGAGTGGGAAGCGCCGAGGCTCTGTCGCCTCTCCCATGGCGACGTCAGCTTGGCCCCCGCATTCTTATGCGGTACAGGCGCGTTCTGCGTGAACACCTCAGCGCTACGACACCCAATCAGTCAGACCCTTCCGTGCATCTCGCAACATTACAGACAAAAGGATATTCTTACAGTATTTAAATACTCATTGATTACATGTATGATCTATTAGATACATTGGTAATAAAAGAATCTTTGTTTTATAAAACATAAAATCATACACTCTAGTTTTCTACACATACAACATCAACATTTATCCCTTTTCTATATACAGCCCACCCTTGTGCTATTGATTGTACCCATCGGCCCTCAAACAAAACATGAAAGTTTTCAATAAAAAAGGAATAAGAAACAATCTATACAACTCGTAATTACAATATCAAATAGTAGACTACTTTAACATCCTATCACACTGAACATATTAGAAACTGTTGATTCTAAAACTACAATATACTACGCACCTTTGTGCTTGCGACAGACTGAAATTAATATCCCTTGAAAGTGTTCTAACAAAAAAAAAGAAACGATCTATACAGTTCACAATTACCTATTACATAATATTAAATAGTAAACTACTTTAACATCCTAACACAGTAAACATTTTACAAACTGATGACTCTAAATCTACAACATACAATACACCTTTGTGCTTGTGACAGACAGAAATTAGTATCTCTTTACATAGTTTACCTTTCATTATATACAATAACATTTCTGAACATGTATGTATCACCCACATGAGTCATATCCTGACATACCATCGAGGTTCATCAAAATCAAACAATAAAGCACAATAATGTTTTACTTATGGATCAGTAGCATCCCCTTTTACAGGAGTGTGCACATTGATCACACTACTCTACGACTCTCACTCAACGGAAACCACATTTTCCTTCTCATTCAGTCCATTAATACACCAACAGAATATGTCTAGAAGTCAGCTAACCTTAACACCACCACACTCACGTCAACATACCGTACCTTTGCTCCCTTATACTCAACCACATAACACATGGAGTTGTTTCGGAGATAGCATTCCAGTCTCCAATTGCTTCCTTTCACTCTGGCACCTTTCTCCATCGGCTTACCTCTGCATTCACTTTTCCGATTATTCATCCTGCTAAATATCAACTTAGAATTGCGACATTTCATCTAAGAACAAAAAATACACAAATTATTCATCCTGCAAAATAACTGTACGCATTCTTGGTACCGTTTTGATTAGTTATACTGGTACCAGGCTTCACAACAACAACAAAATTATTTTTGCCATATTGCAAATGTTATGGTAAGAATTAGATTTACACTTATATTACATCTTACGACAGTATTCCACAACGTTCACCATCTGGATCTCATACACCGTTTATGTCCTTTCACGTTGTGCAGTTGTCCTCCTCTCTTCATTCGTATTTCGGCTCTCCGTCTGTCCATTCCTCCGTCATTGACTGGTCGTCCTTCGCCATTCACATCAATCTCGATTGCAGCATACACAGGCCTCTCTGTAACATACATCTAAGTCATCTCCACATTATTCAATTTTACTCACCTTTATTTACCACTGTTTGATCACATTAAATCTCTCTTTATTAATCACACTGCTACGTGATGCTTCTCTCCTTAAATATCACCTTTATCCACTACTATTTATCACGTCACTTCTCTTTCTATCTACCATCTTTATCCACTCATTAATCATCACGTCGTTTCTGATTGATCCTTAATCAAATGACAAAAAATACGTACATACACCACTCTGTCGACTCCTGTTCATGACTCATTCGACCAGTCTATTCCGTCATACTTCCTGACATCCTGCCTGAAAATTATTATGTTAGATTTGACGCTGCACAACGTTAGACACCACAAATAAATACACTGACTATCTACCATAACTTGCCTACTTTCGATCTATCCTTAACTTTTCCATAATTTGATGTTAGAAATGTGATGAAGCCCACGCGATTATTTTCCCTTGATCGTCTCAATCAGTACAGTATTTTCATGGACAATCCGGCTCACTCTGAAAGGTCCACTATACACAGTAAAGAATTTACTAGTTAGGAATCTGTGCTTACATGAAAATTAAATGTGTGCAGAGAATATACAAGCTGGGAGAAAGGGACAGCACAAGTGTTAGAATCTTTGGTGCCAGTGGCCTCTTTCCCTAACACCAGATTCCGAACAACCATACGCAGCACTTCATTATAACTGTCACCACGACAATGAGATACTATAGATCAGATGGCAGCTAATCTAAAAACTTTGATCACATTGCTGATGTTACCTGTAACAGCAGTGTAAACGTTCCCCATGCCATACAGATCACAATGTTGACTTTTTACATTACATGTTTAGTACCTGCAATAGTCAAATTGCAATAATTAAACTGGACTCATTGGCATTATTACATACCATTTTTAGCAACTGATTTTTTTTTTGAGGAAACAGTCCTTTTACTTTAGTGTTCCAAATCAAAATTTGCAAATTTTTTGTAAGCCTCAATGTCTTTTTGCTCCGAGAGACCAGCCTAACAGATGCCATTACTGTTGTCTTATTCTATGATCAGAAGTATGGTATTTGCATTCCTATATATCAGTAGAGTATGTCTGCTACACAGACAATTTTCACTGCCAGCGGCATGTGTTGTAAGGCAACATGCTAAGGGCTGGTATGTTGGATTAGTTTCTCCTATCCATCAATCCATTATGACAAGAATGAAATGCCAGGGTTCCATGCTCTCCTGTGATTCTGATAGTTTCCATAGTTCCTGTCTGACCTATGAGTCGTGTTTCCGTTCACGATGTTGCTCTCATTATCTAGTTCCTGTAACAAGTGCTGAAATCACGCAGAATCGTCTAAGCCTCTGCCTGCTATCGCTATATGTCTGCGCAATTTCACTGGCAACTGCGTTATGCAGATCCTAATGAGCTCCCCAGGTTCGTATGGCAAATACAAATACCTATTTCGTCTCAGCATTTCCTGATAGCATGCCACTGGATCGCTTATACCAGCTTCGTTATAATTTGGCATCATCAATATGCTTTGCTTAACCTGGTCCTGCTTACTTTTCGAACAGAATTCATTTAAAAACTTGTCACAAAATGTCTTGTAGCTACTTCAGTCTTTTATAACTTCCTGCATTTTCTCTCTAGCCTCGTCCCTCAAATGGTTACACACAAGCTTCATTTTGAGGAGCGGTCCCCACGATGAAGGTAATGAATCTTGAAATTGAGACAGCCACAGCCATGGATGCTGGTAGTTATCAGGATCCAGAAAACAAGTGTACGTTTGTACCGACATTAAGTGCCTCCTACATTCTTCTTCAGCATTTATGTTTTCCGACCTTGGACTATACCCAGTTGGGTTTGCCATCTGTTTTATCCGACACAACCGTTCTTCTAACTCTCTGAGTTCGTTTTCTTCTTTCTGCCTATTTCCCTTTTTTGAATTTATCTCACTCTTCCTCTGCAATCTAACTGGTGGTGTGTCACCTTCGCTACTGCAAGCTAAATGCAACTGTGCTTGTTCTTCCCTATGTTTCCTATTTATTTCTAATTGCACCTCTTTAAACTGTAATAGTGATTGTATCTCCTACTCGTCGGCATAAACCTCTCACTGCGTACTGTCAGAACCTGTCTCGCCTTTTATACTGATCTTTTCTACATCTGCAATAATCTTATTCATTCTGACCACTACCTCCGCTACTTCACCCCTGTGTCAATTCAGCGACACTTCCTGCCGGGTGACTTGAGCTTCCACGCTATCTAATGCCCCTTGTTTATCTGCAAGTAAGTCTTCCACTACCTCTTTGATTCGCTCATCCGGCAACACGTCCCTATGTTCAGTAATACCACTCTCTATTGCAATTATTCATACCTCCAAATTATTGGCTTTTTCTTCCACGGCGTCACATACTTCCTTAAAAGCACCCAGATTCTTCTCCCCCTCATGTAACCAAATATTAACTGCGGACAGACGCTCGTCGATAACTGTGTGTAGCTTCCTCATTTCCTCTTTATTTCCCTTATCAATTGCCTCCAATCTTTCCTTACTGTCTTTATCCATCGCTTCCAATCTTTCCTTATACTCCCTATGTCTCTCCTTGTTATCTCTATCCATCCTCTGTAAAAACTGTAATAGCACATTGTCATTTGCTACTTTCGGTGCGCGCACCTCATTCGCCTGAGAAACCGTAGCTTCGCTAAGGGTACACTTTCACTGGATAACTGACCTAGTCCCGGCTCGCCCGCGTCATCGGGAAAAGCCCCCGATTGTGGACAAACCCCGCCGCCTATCGGATCAACTAGCCGCGGTCCGCTGACCCATTCAGCCCCTTCTGAATGTTTGCCGTCCACGCTCATTAACTCAGGGTCGACACCTACTTCCTGCTCCACTATGCCGCCTGCTACGTTCACCCGAAAATCACTCTTCTCCATGGTGACTACACTTTTCAACTGTGACCTAGTTACTACAGACACTACGAAAAAAAATTTATGCAACGATCTTCCAGCGTTGGACGACGCAGCAAACAATTACATAAAAAGAAAAAGATCCTCACCAATCCAGAACGAAATTGCTAACAAAAAATTTTACTTCTTAACGCTATCACAATATACGTAAAAATCTTGACAAATCCCATAAGAAAAGAAACTTAACAGCTAACTCTAACAGCACAATCCTGGCAGGGTCGAAATTATGAGAGGCACCCACATGCCTTGCTCATACTGTGGCATCAAGTAGTCAGGCCTGCAAGATGAGTGGTCTGCCAAGCGAGTGGATTCATCCTTATTTATCAATGACTGATTATGAGCTCTAGTACCCACAATTAAACTACAAATTACTCTCCTGTTTAAATATTACGCAACGGAAACGGATAACGCACATCTGAATATTAGTAATTTCCACAACTCTACACAATTCAGCATATGAATGGTGCACACATTATAATTTCTGGATATCATGACTACACACTATTCGAAGAACAAGGCCACCAATTCCTTTTCTTTTCACTATCTATTTTATTCCGATAAATTCTATTATGATTCAAAGATAACCTAAACACACCACTACATTTTATACTACAATTACACATGAGGAACTCTGCCCAGTGGTATGGCTTTACATTGGTGATTCTCTATCTTATGGTCTCGTCATTATCTAACGCTAGAGTGCACTTTCTGGATAGGACGGTGGATCGTTTGCTATATCTCACACTTCGACTCTAACACCCATCGACACGAAAATTTACTCCAGACCGAGCAGTACAAAAAGGAACATGCATAACCCATTGCATTTGAACCTGTCTTGCTACTCTCCTATGCAAACCACACATACCTAAATTACATGAAATACATCACACTGACAACATACAATACATCACAAGGAATAGTCACAACGTTAGAATCACATCACTTTCAGCTTTCCCACCTCAATTAGTATCATCCCAGTTTCACAGGACACTGTCCCACTTCGTATCTTTTCTTTCCTACTACGAACTCTGGAGGATACATGCACGTCTTCCTATGCAATGCAAGCCAAGTGGCGTTGCTGGATAGACGGCTGACTCACCTTGCTTCACTCTCAGAGAATTAAAGTTTGATCCTAGCGTCACACGGAAACGTAACACGCAAAGTAATATTAAGAACATATTCGTCATACACGCGAGTCCTCAACTGATACCATGGACGAGTACTTCTCTTTATCCTTTGTCTCATACACAGATTGAGACTCACACAGTGGAAGTACTCGTCTCTAATTTCAAGTCCTGCACACGCCATTTCTGAAATATTACCAACTTATAATACACACGCCAGTAATTCAGCTTAACTTTTGCACTCAGAAGTATTTCAACTTAGTGCTACACGTGGTTTCATTGTGACCGTTGGTCACTTCCGTAGGTTACTACGATCCCCTTAATATTACCTGCCTGTCATTTAATTCTCCCCACAAAAGTTCCTGAAATAGAGAAATAATTATTCCAAACTACTATTAATTATTTCACATGCATACCATCTCTCCTCTCTGTTGTCAATGCGGAGCACACCTAAGACAGGTCTTACCAACACAAGATCCATCGCCAGAGTGCTGAAAGATGGCCGTTCTTCAGGTCATCTCGCACCTCCTTCAAGGTGGGGGTGCACCATGCTACCGTATTGGTCAGCCACATTTCAGGCGCTCAAAGCTCAGGTAAATTTCATCTATTTGGTTCCACCAAAGGTGATCAAAGGACCGTCTCAAAGGTGATCCTATACTGCTCATTCACTACCTGTGGTTTAGCAGATGACCATACATTCATTCATTTCACAGATCTCACCAAACTGGATGTAGGGATTTATTTTGTGGGAGTGGACATGTGATCAATTAAATAAATAACTTGTCCTTCTTTCCTATACTGGTACCTGGCTTCGGTGTATTAAGTGAAATTGAGTTATTACTACAAAAAATATGTTGTTCTGACACGAATAACGAAGAATGTTGTACCTGTTTTCAATGTCGGGCGGTACTGTACCTTTTCAATAGGACATTTGTTAAGGTATCAGGGAATGTCTTCCATGTTACTAGAGGGAGCTGTAGAGCGCAAAAAATGTAAAGTACGGCAGAGAGTGGAATACATCCGGCAAACAATTGAGGACATACATTGCAAGTGCTAACTTTGAGATCGGGAGGTTGGCACGGGAGAGAAGCTCGTGGAGGACCGACTGATAAAAAAAGAAACAATATACGAAGAAGAGGAAGAATAAAATGGTGGTGGAGGAGGAGGTGGAGGAGGAGGACAGAGAGAGAGAGAGAGACAGAGAGAGAGAGAGAGAGAGAGAGAGAATGAGTCACATCAATAGAGGCAATTGAACACAGCCGTTTTGAGGTTAACCCCCTTCGGAACTGTCTCCGCCACCACCATAAAACAACCATCCTCAATTTTTTATACACACATTTAAAAAATTCCGTAAATGAGCTATATTGATGACAAATATCAGACAAAGACTGTTGAATCTATCAGGATAGTATTAAATTACAAAATGTATAAAGTTTCTAAAATTGAAAGTTAAACATCTATATCTGTTTATACAGCTGCTGAGGATTGGTTTTAGTATGGTGTGTGATAAAGAACACATTTTATTTGTCTCTCACAAAGTATTAATAGTGTATCAGATATTGATTAGAAGTGAAAACAAATGAATTATAATTAAGAATTGAGGATATGGGTTGCTCCAAGAATTGTGATTTTATTATAATTGTGCTTTAGATTTCCCAACTTCGAAAGAAGGAAACTGTTGATCTGATCACGGATTTCAATTTTAGAAGTTCCTTCGTATTCTTTCATTTAGACAGCTAAATTTTTCAGTCTGCTCTCACACGTCCTTGACCTTGACAAGTACTTTGCGCCAACTGCGTTAAAATATGCTGGAGTCACTGCAGTTACATTCATTGTTTCAAAGCTAGTTAAAGTTTGTTTGAACATCTGTTAACTCATTTTTGACAAAGTCTTAAAAATACCCAAGTGGGAAACCCTGTCAATGGAACTTATCCCCTCTTGCACTTGGAAAATGAAAAAAATCGGTTTTGTTAATCATGTCTGCTACATTGGGCATCCAGATCGGCTGCACGTTTTCAAGCTGTGTGACAGAGCGTCCATTTAAGGCGTTTCCTAACAGAATTAAAGTCCGATAAAATGTGGGAAGTTACTCTCCTGTTTCACTTATTACTCTATGAAATAATTTATAAGCACTCTAATTCATACTTTCTCATTTCAGTCGGTAGAAAACAGCATAATTCTGACGCCTTCGATCAGGTAGAATATTTGTTTCAGCAACAGAGTGCGTTTAAAATCATAGGATGAGGGAAAGGCTTACGAGGCATACGAGGGGTAATAGAACTCACAAATCTCTCTCACCTTCTTTCATGTTCTTTTCTGGTCGTACAAACAGAATGTGAGCGGGTGCGTGTTCGCTTGTTCACAGTAAGTAACGGGTCGGTGTCGCGTCGAAATCAAACGTACGTCAGATAACACCTAATACTTCTTTTAGAATACGGCGTGGAGGTAATATGGACGTCGGTGTTGCGAAAAGAAAATGTTGCACTGTTTCAAGTGGTGCAAACCTAGGGAAGCACTTGAAACTGAACTGACTATGAACACGCGGATTACTGCTATCTGCCGGATTAAACTACCTTCTGTGACCTGCCTCGCAAACACTAATGTGCTGTAAGACTTTCCATTTACAACTTCCTGAGTTTTCAAAACGTGACCACTCACTGTGAAAAACAATTACGCACTTTTCCACAATTGCAAGTTCTACGCCATGCTGAACTCGCAAATGTGACGCGTGTTGCCAAACAGACCAACGGTAGCTTCACCATCTACGAGAAGAAATGTGTTTTGCTTTTTTCAAAACTGGTGTTTGACGTTAATAACTGTAGTGCGTGTTGAAAATATTATTGTCCTACGTATGCGAGCTTTCATCTATATACTACAAGTTGATTCCGACCTGTCTAAATCCAACGGGAGCAAATGGAGAAATGATATTACTGCGTTGAGGTTCTTACATCCGACACGAGGAGGTAATAGTTGCAGATTACCGCTGATGGAACTACTATGATTTCACCCTCGGCATCGCCTACAGTCCGATTGGTGAACAATGGCGGTTCGCGCCGGTCGAGCCAATGATAGGGATCGCAATGTTGCTGGATTCAAGCGAGGGATGGGGCACGCACATACATGTGCTTTGCCTGTGAATAAAGGGTGCATCCTGCAAATTATGTCTCTCACTTGCTTATGTAAAATTTACAGATCACTTGATGAGTGGGGAAACCACAGCCGTAGAAATCCATTTGAATGATAAACAACCGCAACAGCTGTCGTAAGAGGACTTATTGATTTCGTATGGTTTCACAAATTGTTTCAGGACTATGAAGTCATATCCTCAAATGGCAAAAAACTCACCTAAAGAAGGTTCAAAAAATCTTTTGTTAACCTACAGAGGCTAACTATAAGACAAAATTTTAATTGCATTATAGCTAACAAAAGAAAGACCACGAATCTCTTTTTAGGCTTGGAAGCCGTTCGGAACTTCTGTACAATAAAAATAGCTACGAGAAACGTGGTAATAAAAATCATGTAACTACCTCTAACAGTAACGGTGCATTGTGTGAACAACCTATTACAGTGAGCTACGGTACCTCTTGGCAGAAAGAAAAATAACAGGGGAACATACACATATTATCAATAAAAATGTCTTCACTGCAGCCTGGCCAGCTAGTGCTCTTATTTATTACTGAAAGAAATGTATAGGATATGTCGCTTACCACCATTACCAGGAACGAGTACTCGTGGGAAGTGGAATTAAAAATTAAACTAAAATTGGTTCCATTCCTTACCAGGCGCCTGGTACAGCAACTGAGATTGTGTTATCTAACGAAAAGGAATAAAAATTCACTAAATAACTCGCTGGGATCACGTTTAATGCCCGCACTGACTACGACATTCACAGCAGAGCCCTCAGGACACTACTGAATGCACATTGGCTGTCGGAGTATGCGTAACGTAGGTGCGCAGAACGAGCCTGAACTTGACCACCATCGTTTATGACTCCAGCTGCAGCCACTGAAGACACCACACATCTCCTCGCAAGCAAAGGTAGACAACTTCGATCAACAAAAAATTCTCCATCAGTAAAGACTCGTAAATTGGTTCCATTCGTTTAAATGTAATTTCATTTACTGCCAAATGTTGTCAAATATGTGTTTCTTTGAATAAAAGTACTTTCATAATGAGTCATGTTCTCATTGTCTGTCATGTTATTTCTTCTCAACCGCTACTGTCTGCTAATTTCACCTCATTTTTTATTTTGGTTGTCACTGCAAGTACATTTTAGTGTCTTTTAGGGAATTTACTTTCAAAAGTTTTCAAATGTGGGTGAATTCCTAAGGGACCAAACTGCTGAGGTCATCAGTCCCTAGACTTAACCACCACTTAAACTAACTTACGCTAAGGACAACACACACACCCATGCCCGAGGGAGGATTCGAACCTCTTGCGGGAGGGGCCGCGCAATCCGTGACTTGGCGACCACTGCGAGCGGCGAATTTACTTTGACGTACGAGTGCGCAGTGATCTTGTTACGTAATTTTGGGTGTTTTAAATGCTGTATTTGGCAAAATAACTGAGCTGTAGCGCCCTCCATTAGTTTCTGGGTTCCAAACAATCAGAATAAATCAGATCATTTGTAATTGTTGCAAGATGTACGCACACCTGGAATTTTAAATTTTACATCTGTACGATGACAAGAACCTAGCTTACTTTCTTGAACTCGTCATTCCTCAACTTTTGCAGTGTCGTGACTAATCGTATTTGCTTGTATAGGTATCTTTGGTTTACTTGACTAATGTTTTACAAAGTTATTTATGAGATTTTGTGTAATTTATATTCTCTTGGGCTTACGTTTACTGGATTCGTACGTGTCCTTATTAGAAACTTTTGTTGCGAAATGAGTTCTACTGTCCAAAAGTCGTTAAATTTTATTTATTTACATTTCTTAGTTAAATATTTAGGATGATTTGAAGGTAAAATTTGATAGTTAAATCTTCTCAGTCTCGGTTTTTATACAGCTGATTTCTCGCTAGGCCTCTGTTATGCTACGGTGTGATTTTCAGGGAGGATGCTAGCCGCCAGTTTATGTAGTGACTCTCCTCTTCTATCAGCCTACTTAGTGGTTACTGGAAGTAAGACGTCAATGGGGAAAGCAACAACGATCAAGATTACAGACTTGGACAATGTGAATGAGAAGTGGCTAATAGGGATGCACATTATTAAAACAAACAGTCGTACTTTTCCTAATACATGGAAATTACATACTTTCTCTGTACACCTAGGAGTAGTTTGGCTTTAGTAAGAGGTAAGCGTACATTAATTACTCAAGGCTGCATTAATGTATTACAATTATTCACTGATCATGTGGGTCAAGGGTGGCCCCAAGTGACGAGTGACAATTCTGGTAGTTTGTTGTGGTAGATTATGCTTCATTGTCCCTCTCGATGGTGTCGGTTGTCACGAAGTTAGCTGGCAGATGAATGCCTATGGCTCAATGTTCATTCAAGTAGTGTGGTAGCTAAGCTTTTGGTCTGTTTCGTGCCACTGGTCAGTGCTAACATCTTATACCAAGGGTGATACAAATTGTTACTGCTCGTTCAAGTGTCTTACTTCGACCAAGTTTGAGTTTCTCTTCCACTACCAGAACCTTGGATTCCATATTTACTTCTAAAAAACCACCGTGGGTGATATCCATATTTTCTCAGACGCTATAGACGAAATTAGGAGTACGAGTACAGATAATGTGATAGCTGGTATCCTAATATGTACCCAGTTGACTGTGATAGTTGTTTTCTCCCAGCGTCTAACAATATTCCCAAAATCACATCACAAAATACGTTGCTGATGTTTCCTGCACGGTAGTAATTGCTTCATGAAGTGGACTACGCCTATCAGTACGAACTACCAATTTTGGTCCAGGCGTCCAGGCTGACTTGGTGTCCTGGGGAATACAAACGTTAACGGAGTGCTTGTGCCACCCTCACTTGGCTGTACTAACCAACCTAAAAACTTACTACTCCTAATAACTATAATTATTAGTCTGCAAATGAAGTAAATACTAATGTAATTTTGTTATTACACTGTCCTAACTCGTAAATAGAAATATCTACATTTATACCTATAACACCCCGTATATCTTCTCGAACAGTGAACACAGGCTGCCTTCACTATCGTCTAGGGCAACACAATGCTGCTAGAGGAAAATAGCAAGTGTAAATCAGGTGTGAGTTTAAATTCGTCTCAAGTGTCTTGTGTGACGATAGATATTCACCAATGTGGAAGAATGACGAATGGTACAGGCTTCCCTTGAATGGGAAGAAGCCATAGGAATCGGTAAGTAATGAATGAAGAATATTGTCGCTAATTTTACAGCTGCCTTGTCGAAAAATTTATGTGGAGGATTTTATAACTGCATTACTAAATCAGGCCCCACACAACCAGATAGGCAACGCTTTGCGTACTCACGAATTTAGTATATTAATGGATCTGGCAGTGACATTAAAACATTAAATTCGTTTCGTCACGGTCCAAATGACGTCAACAGGATGTTAATGAAATTCACTCGGATAAATCTGCTTTTCTATTCATGCAGGTGGTAATCTCATTCCACAGTTCCCATTAAAGCAGGTGGTGATCGCTTTTCATATTTGATTGTTGTCGCAGCTTTCAAGTGGACATGTGAAACAGTTATGTACTTTTTGAAACGTAAAGTACTTCACAAAGTCACATATATGTGGGTTATCAGCAAATACACTCCTGGAAATTGAAATAAGAACACCGTGAATTCATTGTCCCAGGAAGGGGAAACTTTATTGACACATTCCTGGGGTCAGATACATCACATGATCACACTGACAGAACCACAGGCACATAGACACAGGCAACAGAGCATGCACAATGTCGGCACTAGTACACTGTATATCCACCTTTCGCAGCAATGCAGGCTGCTATTCTCCCATGGAGACGATCGTAGAGATGCTGGATGTAGTCCTGTGGAACGGCTTGCCATGCCATTTCCACCTGGCGCCTCAGTTGGACCAGCGTTCGTGCTGGACGTGCAGACCGCGTGAGACGACGCTTCATCCAGTCCCAAACATGCTCAATAGGGGACAGATCCGGAGATCTTGCTGGCCAGGGTAGTTGACTTACACCTTCTAGAGCACGTTGGGTGGCACGGGATACATGCGGACGTGCATTGTCCTGTCGGAACAGCAAGTTCCCTTGCCGGTCTAGGAATGGTAGAACGATGGGTTCGATGACGGTTTGGATGTACCGTGCACTATTCAGTGCCCCCTCGACGATCACCAGTGGTGTACGGCCAGTGTAGGAGATCGCTCCCCACACCATGATGCCGGGTGTTGGCCCTGTGTGCCTCGGTCGTATGCAGTCCTGATTGTGGCGCTCACCTGCACGGCGCCAAACACGCATACGACCATCATTGGCACCAAGGCAGAAGCGACTCTCATCGTTGAAGACGACACGTCTCCATTCGTCCCTCCATTCACGCCTGTCGCGACACCACTGGAGGCGGGCTGCACGATGTTGAGGCGGGAGCGGAAGACGGCCTAACGGTGTGTGGGACCGTAGCCCAGCTTCATGGAGACGGTTGCGAATGGTCCTCGCCGATACCCCAGGACCAACAGTGTCCCTAATTTTCTGGGAAGTGGCGGTGCGGTCCCCTACGGCACTGCGTAGGATCCTACGGTCTTGGCGTGCATCCGTGCGTCGCTGCGGTCCGGTCCCAGGTCGACGGGCACGTGCACCTTCCGCCGACCACTGGCGACAACATCGATGTACTGTGGAGACCTCACGCCCCACGTGTTGATCAATTCGGCGGTACGTCCACCCGGCCTCCCGCATGCCCACTAGACGCCCTCGCTCAAAGTCCGTCAACTGCACATACGGTTCACGTCCACGCTGTCGCGGCATGCTACCAGTGTTAAAGACTGCGATGGAGCTCCGTATGCCACGGCAAACTGGCTGACACTGACGGCGGTGGTGCACAAATGCTGCGCAGCTAGCGTCATTCGACGGCCAACACCGCGGTTCCTGGTGTGTCCGCTGTGCCGTGCGTGTGATCATTGCTTGTACAGCCCTCTCGCAGTGTCCGGAGCAAGTACGGTGGGTCTGACACACCGGTGTCAATGTGTTCTTTTTTCTAGAATGAGATTTTCACTCTGCAGCGGAGTGTGCGCTGATATGAAACTTCCTGGAAGATTAAAACTGTGTGCCCGACCGAGACTCGAACTCGGGACCTTTGCCTTTCGCGGGCAAGTGCTCTACCAACTGAGCTACCGAAGCACGACTCACGCCCGCTACTCACAGCTTTACTTCTGCCAGTACCTCGTCTCCTACCTTCCAAACTTTACAGAGACCTGCAGGAGAGCTTCTGTAAAGTTTGGAAGGTAGGAGACGAGGTACTGGCAGAAGTAAAGCTGTGAGTACCGGGCGTGAGTCGTGCTTCGGTAGCTCAGTTGGTAGAGCACTTGCCCGCGAAAGGCAAAGGTCCCGAGTTCGAGTGTCGGTCGGGCACACAGTTTTAATCTGCCAGGAAGTGTTCTTTTTTCTATTTCCAGGAGTGTATAAATAGTTAGGTACATTTGTTGCGCATCTGCAGCTATTCATCCTTTTAATATGCTGGAACTCCAATTCATCTTAGTCAGGTAAAACTACTTTACGAAACTCAACTGCGATTGCAGCTGTGAACGACGAACGTGCAATTCATTCCTTTCCACTAACAAAAGACGTATTTCGGAACAGTAATATACCTTATGTCTGTTTCACTCTATTGTTATGTCAACAACGTCTAAAGTATGATAAAAGAAAAGCACCAGTTTGCTTTTGTTCTACAATATTACTTTTATTGATAACCGGTTTTCGGCTTACAAGGCCACCTTCAGGCAATGTCTGAAGATGGCCTTGTAAGCCGAAAACCGGTTAACAATAAAAGTAATATTGTAGAACAAAAGCAAACTGGTGCTTTTCATTTATTATAATGTTTGTCTACCAAGAACCGACGGAAGATTCCGTTAATACTCTAAAGTATGTGTGATGATTAAAACCAAACACCAGGCGTTCTACGCTGTGATAGTATAATCTTTAAATTGATGGAAAACAAGATAACAGACCAAATGTTATTATATTCAAAATGTTATTCTGTTCCTTATAAATGTTATCTTACTCCCTGCTGTTTGAGTAACGTAAGCCAAGACATACTTACTTAGCTCCCTTAACTGTATGTTTATACGTGTGGGGTTGTAATACATAGGGCGGGACTTGTGAAATTTGCATAAAACGACCCGAACAGGATGCCATGATCAGTTGCTTTGGCAGCCACTCGGTGACATTGTCTATCTACCTGTCACATGAATTCAAATTTACAAATTTACAAATTAGAATGCGTTACGGTAACAGTTATATAACATTACGTACATGTTATACAAGCCATATATGTTTGAAGTTAGAAATGAACTAAGTCTGATGTGCTTAAAAAGGTACAAAAAAAGGTGAAAAACAGTCCATTATGACGGATAGTTGCTGGAATCTTGTAGTTCACCAACGGCAATTTCAGCTGCTTCTACATTATACAGATTGGTAACAACAGTATAAAAACCACAGAAGCCGTTAAACGGCTTGTATGTCATTGAGTCAAACTGTACTGATGTTAAGGTGTTGCAAGGACAGTACAGTGATCACGAATGCGATGGATAATAATGGCCTGAAAGAACTAGATGTCTGAAGCTTCGCATATAATCCTATTAAAACAACAAATGCGAGGCGAATCCTATTTTGCAGTAGTATCGTATTTCGTAGTGCTGAAGAAATCGGTTCACAAAGGTCCCTCGTAATCAGTGGCATCCTTGCGAGAGCCAGGCACGGCAAAACATTCCCGCCTGATGAGTACGATACATGAGACAATCGAACTTCCCTCAGACTTCAAAGCTAAAGTAATAACACCAATTCCAAATAGATCACGTGCTAGCAGGTCTGAATACTAAGGAAACAATTATTTCATAAGTCACTGTTGCGAAATATTGACACAAAGTGCTTACAAAACAATCGAAAATGTATGAGATGCCACATTTGATGAAGATCAGATGAGATTACCGAGGTATGTAGAAACGTAGAGCAATACATGTGCTGTAACTTACCTTAAAGGTTAACTTAAAGAAGGACAAACATACCCCCATAACATATGCAGATTCAGAAGAACTTTTTGACAATGTTAACTGGATTACAGTCGTAGAAATTATGAAAGTAGCAACAGTACAAGACAGAAAACGAAATGTTATCTACATCTTGTACAGAACCAAATTGCGCTTCTAAGAGCAGAAGGATGTCTAATGAAAGTGGCAGTCGGGAAGGAAGTGAGACAGTGTTGCAGTACTATCCTTAGTATCCATTCCGAAATTTGCAAAGGAAACCCAAAAACCAAAGGGAAATTTGGAAAAGGAATTAATGTACATAGGGTGGAAATAAAAAGTTCGAGATTGGCCGATGATGCTGCAATTCCTTCAGTGAAGCCAAAGCAGTTTAATGGAGTGGATCGCATCTTGAAAACAGTTTGTAAGATGAACAGCAACAGAAGTGAAACAAATTTATTTCAATGTAGTCGAATCAAATCACACGATGCAGAGTTAACTAGATTAGGAAATGAGACATTAAAAGTAATAGAGTTTTGATATTAGGATTACAAAATATCTGATGATGGCTCTAGCAGATAGAATATGAAATACTGATAGGAGGGAAGAAAGAGTTCTTGAAAAAGAGAAATTTATTATACAACGAATATAAATTTAAATGCTAGGAAGACTCTGTATGAGGTGTAGCATTATATGAAAGTGAAACGTGGACAATGTTCTGACGTGAGAGTAGTAAATTTACAAACATGTTGCTACAGATATTTTTTTTTTAGCTACCAATCTTAGGACTGGTTTGATGCAGTCTGAGGCAAATTTCTCTCCTGCCCAAACGTCTTAATGTCAGAGTAGCACTTTCACCTTATGTCCTCAGCTATTTTCTGGATAAATTTCAGTCTCTGTCTTCTCCTACAGTTTCTACCCTCTACAGCTCCTCCTGGTATCATGGAGGCTACTCCTTAATGCCTTAAAATATATCCTATCTTTCTGTCCGTCGTTATTGTCAGTGATTTGCATGTGGTCAATTCTTCGCCGACTCTGCGGAGAATCTCTACATTCCTTACCAGTCTACCTGACCTTCAACATTCTTCTGTAACAAAATACCTCAATCGCTTCAATTCTCTCCGCTTCCGGTTTTCTGCAGTCCGAGGTACGCTACCATACAATGTTTTGCTCCAAATGTACATTCTCAGAAATTTCATCCTCAAATTGAGGACAGTTTGATACCGGCAGACTTCTCTTCTCCAGGAACGCTATCTTTTCCTGTTTTTGTCTGCTGTTTATGTCCTCCTTGCTTCGCCTGTTATGGGTTATTTTGCTGCCTAGGTAACAGAATGCCTAAACTTCACCTACTTCGTGATCACCAATTCTGATCTTAAGTTTCTCGCTGTTCTCATTCTACTACTTCTCATTACTTTCGTCTTTCTTCGATTTACTGTCAATCCATATTTTGTATTTAGTAGATTGTCCTTTATATTTAACAGACCCTATAACTGCGCCTAACTTTTGCTGGGGATAGCAATCTCATCAGCCAATCTTATCATTGTTATCCCTTCACCTTCAATTCTGTGTCCTCTCTTGAAACTTTTTTTTGTTTCCTTCATTGCTTCTTCTATGTATAGACTGAACAGTGGAGGCGAAATACTACATCCCTACGCTCCACACTTTTTTATCCAAGCATTTTATTATTGGTCTTCCGCTCTTGTTGTTCTTCCTTAAAACAGTCGTAGGGTGAACAGTATTCTTTATTAACTGAAGAGTGACGTGTTTCGCGTGGACAGGGCATCATCAGCGTATCTGAAATTATAAGATACGCACGACTCTACATTTACTACTTGAGTAAGTAAAGAATACCGTCCACTCTACGACTGTTCTTTAAATAGGGTATTCTACATATATTACCCGTTATTCCCTACAGTTTACTCCTATTTTTCTCATTATTTCGAACATCTTGCATCATTTCACATTGTCGAATGTTCTTTCTAGATTGACATAGCCTATGAGCATATCTTGACTTCGTGTTGATTATATTTTTCCGAAAGTCTGATGTTACGTCGCCAGTGTCATGTGGGGGACCTCAAGTCTTCCAGAGTTCTTTCCAATTCTGACTCAAATGAAGAGGTACTGAGCATAACTGGAGAGAAAAGAATTTGTTTGTATATCTTTACCGAAAGAAAGGCTCGGTTAATACAACATATCTTGTGACATCATAGAACCGTCAACACGGTAATGGAGGTAGGTGTGGGAGTAAAAACTGTACAGGGAAAGAAAGATTGGACTACAGTTGGCAAATACAAATAATTGCATTTTTTAGCAGAATGTAGAAATGAAGACGCTTGCACACTACAGAGTTGAATGGAGAGATTATGAAACCTGTCTTTAAAACTGAATATCACATCAACAACAACTACCGTCCATAGACATCTGTTGGATTAATCAAGCCAAATAAAGTTATTCCTTTTCTTAATAGACAAGATATGTTAACAGTCCAGATCGCAATTGTGTAACGTTTAGTGATTACCGATTTCTGCTGAATATTCAGCTATCTTTAGATAATTGTAGTTCGAGTGCAGTTTCTGATCGTAAGATTCAATTGGTATGGGAAAATAACCGAAATGGAAGGACTGGACCCCAGAGGTTTCCTTTGCAGAAAATATTTGTTGGGTATTGGAGGTTGAAGTACTAAAGAGCGTATTGCTGTCTGTGTCAGTAATGACCCAATGAAGTGACTGTAAATAGCTTTTATAGCACCAGATTTTTAGTCAACTCTGGTATTTTTCAAGAAAGCGAAATACCCATATTAAAGAATTACTTTAACGAATATAAACTTAAATGGTTATCGTAAAATTAACTGCTTGAAAAGTCTCTGTAGTACCTACTAGACACGACACTAGATATAAGTCTTATAACATACATCTGTATCCTAACATTAATACCGTAGAATTTGTGTTTCTCGAAAAAAATTATTTATATAAATCATAAGTGAGCAGCAACCTGAGATTACACTATTTATATATTTTTTTAAATCGCTTGCTGATGTAACCGTGTTAGTGACCACGACTTTCAATTTAGTTGCTCAATACACGTGTATTCAGGGGATTCTTTGATGACACTGATCATTATTTAATCTGCAGTGAAATTGCGGTTGTGAGGCCGAAAGTGCAGGAGGTGAAACCTTCCCACAAAAATGTTGACCGGACTATAATTTGAATGTTAACAAGAATACAACCTAACGTAATCTCCCAGCAAATAAATTTACTGACAATGACAATTAAACAAAAATTAGCAATCTGACTCTGGTGTAAGCTTCCGCAAAAGAAATGAAAGTCGATTCAGTGATAAGAAAATCTCAGTGATAATGAAATTTCAATTAAACCGAAATATCGGTCTTTGGCCCTGTACAAAAATCAGAATTAAATTCTTACCTCATTCTAACTGCTGGTCAAATTTCTGCTCTTATTGTTGCGCACAGCTTGGAGGAACTGCATTGCAAATAATATTCCTTTTTTTTTTAATTTAACTGAAATTTGTCTTTAAGGGAAGTGGAATGAAATCGTTAATTCAATTAAATAAATTTTTTTTGTAAAGTTGCTTTTGACATCAAAATTATTATTGGGGCACTTGTTGGAAATTAATTACAATAAATAAACTTTACATTATCTGATGATTACCTTAATTAACAATATACCTCATTCAGTATCTTGACCAGAATGCCATGTCGGCGCTCCCCGACTGCGTCCCGCTCGCGACCGTGACAGGACCAGACCACTACTGAACTGCTCTCAACGACTACTGACAGAGTACAGCCCAACTACAATACTACTACTGTACTGCTCTACATGACGACTACAACCGAACTGCTCGCAACACTCGCGCGGTCAAGCGCAGACTAACCACGAAAATAGGCTCTCTGGTCAAAGATTTTAACGTGCCTCACCATCGCTGCTATGTTACATACGTGTTTCATAACCCTCCACTGGGGGGGCAAAAATTTGGCAGCGATGGTGAGTCATTTGGACTTGCCATCGCAAGAAATTTTTACAATTTACAGAATATTCAAATTTAGTACATAAATTAAATGTTGTGCACATGCACCGAGTACAAAACATTTCAGACAAAGACAAAGTGAGTACAAAACATATCAGAAAAATGTATATAAAAATTATTTGACAGATAAAGTGCACAGGCACTGAAAAAATTCTTTAGCATATTCAGAACAAATAAACAGACTGGCAAAAAATCGTGTTGATAAGTGACATGAGTGTACTCGCACTGGAGTTGAGAACATATTAGCAATTTACGAAATGTATATACAATTAGTAACAAATGACATAAGTGCATACGTACTGAAGTATTGAATATACAGAATGAGTACAAATCATATTGAAAATGCACAGGCACTGAAGTTCAGTAGAAAACATTTTAACACACAACATAAGTGCACATGCACTGTAGTTCAGAACATATCATTAAAATAAAATAATAAATAAAAAATGTATATACAATATAAAAGACAAGAGTGCATATACTGTACTTGAGAACAAATCGAAAAAATGTCTTAGGCATTTTTGCAATAAATAAACATAATGGCAAAAATCATATCGACAAGTGACATAAGTGTACTCGCACTGGAGTCCAGCGAATCAAAAAAAATGTATAACCCATGAACATAAATAATGTTAGCAAAAAAATGATTTTCACTATGTGACAAGAATTAGGATAGGAAAGGGAAGGATTGCATCATGGTTGTAGCACTTTAGATTGCACACAGCTGTTCTGAAAGTCCATATCTTTCCACAGAAGTATAACACCAAGTGACACAATTTGAAGTTCTTTTCCCATCAGAATTTACCAGTGTAGCCAAGACACTGAACTGTCGTACTAATGTTCTATGTTCTCATTTTGGCAGTACACTAGGTACACCAAACTGTGGACCATAATAACGTCTTCATCGCTCACGGTGGTGGACAGCATGTCGTGTCAACACCACGCTCTTACAAGGCATACCAACGTAGAATTAGTGCAAAACCAAAGATAGTGCTCCATGATCACTAGGATAGACAGGACAAATGGACATTGCAGTAATTCAGGGTAGTTAGCTCATGAGGTGAAGGACATTAAGTCACATAATATTGACAATTACAGTCTTCATTAGTAGTGTGCGGCATTCATAGCCCAGTGATTGAACATTTCTGTACCAAGTATGTAGTATTACAGAAAAATGTTCATTAATTGTTTTACATAGAATCAGTAACCTTTTTTTCCTAGTTACAAAGCATTATTAAATAATCACATTCTTTCCAGTTACAAAGTATACCATAGTTAATTAATCATTGGTCATTCCAATAGTATTAATCACTAGCCTTCTCCTAATTACAAAGCATTATGAAGCAATCGCATTCTTTTCCAGTTACAAAGTATGGCATCGTTAATTAATTATTTGTTATTTCAATAGTAATAATCATTAGCCTTCTCCTAATTACAAAGCATTATTAAACAATCACATTCTTTCCCAATTATAAAGCATAGTTAATCATTTGTCATTTCAATATAGTAAGAATCATATTCTTTTCCAGTTACAAAGTATCAACATTGAAAACAAGAGCTAATTAATGGCATAATTAATAACATAATTCATTGAGTGACATTAATTATTGGCACTCAGTGGCCATCAAGTATCGAATAGTATAAAACATTGTTCCTCATTCAGTATTATTCAGATCATTAAGAAGTAATAACAATTCATTGAGTGACATTCAGATCATTACGAAGTCATTATTAAAAATCAGCTAATTACAGTCATAGCATTAATAATCAGATACATTATAAGTAGTCTCATTACAATAAACAGTGGAGTCATAAGGGAAAGCAAGAAGAGAAAAAGAAAAAGAAATTGGTTCTGGGTTGTTCCTGTAAATGAAAAATGTGTAACGTCATTCGTCATGAGTCAGCTGTAGCAAGGTTGTGAAACAAGGCAGTAATGTGATCACATGTATAAATGATAGACACAAATGGGTAAAAAATGTAAGTGCTAGTACAGGTATAATAAGTAACAGGTTTAGTAAGTATCATGAAAATCTTCTGCTGGAAAAAATACAAAATGGATTATTGAGCTGAAAGAAGAAACGCATACTATGCTGAAAAGTAGTGAGCTTCGAATTAACAAGTAGTGAAATGTGTATAAAATGTGTTCCATAGCTGTCCTTTCCAAAACTTTCCGTCATCCTACTATGCAATATAACACCTGCTGTCAAAACAAACTGCAACAAATACTTAAACAACTACGTAGCATAAATACATAGCTTCAACATTATCCTCATCTGCAAAGAAAAAACTTCATTATTCATCACTTCATTATTCGTAACTCCATCATTATCATCACCTGCAAAGAAAAACTTCATTATTCATAGTATCACACTCTTCATCATTATTCATCAGCATTCATTATCATCTGCAAAAAAATATCTCATTATTCACTATACAATTATTCCTTATCTCTATCATATTTCATCACTAAAACTAAAATGTGTAGTTCTGTCTGACAGCCTGCATCAATCGCCTTGTATTCTGAAAGAAAAAATTAGTTGAGACTGCTATTCTGCGATGTGTATAGTATATTCTTGTTAACGCTTGTTAATCCTGATCCATTTACTCTTCCTCATAAGGTTTTTGTATCCTCTTTCGTCTATTCCGTAGTTGAAATTCCCATTTCTGTTTAATTAATTTCCTTTACACGTTATTTCTTTCTGAAAATGATGAACAAAGATTAATGTCTTGCATTTACATCATATACCCACTAAGTAATTACTGATTAACGGTAATATAATTAAGCATACAGCATAACATGACAGAAAACGTAATATGTCGAAAGCACAGACAGTGTTCAAAGGCAAAAATGTACACGGAATATCACAATGCAGCAGCAAAAAAAAAAAAAAAATGTAAAATAGTCACGATGTTGAGAATTCTTAAAGCAAAAATGTCAAAGTCAACTGGTGTTTGCTATGTCTTAGCTAACTCATAGTGCATACAAACAAAACAGGAAAATAATCATATATACATAAAAAATGGAAAATGTGCACGGTCTGACGTGTAACGACAAGAAAAGCGACCTGCTAACCTTACCTTGCCGAGCACTTGCCAAGAAAAATACGACAGTCATCAGTAGGTAATCATATAATTGCATAAATGGTCATAAAATGTGTAAGTTCGTCTGGAAAAAATATGCACGGTCTTATGTGTAATCGACAAGAGGAGCGACCTGCTAACCTTACCTTGCCAGGCACTTGCCAAGACAAAATACGATAATCGTCAGTAAGTGTTCATGTGAGTATAATTGCATACGTAATCATAAAAAATTAGGAAATGGCATTACTGTGCGATAAATCATAAAGTATGTTTATTGAATAAAGGGTTTGATGTTGGAGACGTGGTGATTGCCTTTACTTTTTTTCGTTCTCAAAGTTTCGACGTGTACAACATTGGGGTGAGGAATGCTGCGAATCCGATATGGACCTGCGTATAGAAGTTCGAATTTACTGCACTTATCTTTTATTCTGCTGGATAAATGGTGTGTACGTACTAATATCTTCTGTCCAACGTGAAAGTCTCGACGTGTACAAACCTGTTTTTGCTGTCTTCTCCGGCGCTCTGCGGCACGTTTGATGTTGTTCAGTGCAATGTCAATTATTTCGTGGTGTCTTATTCGACGATGTCTCGGAAAATTTATTAATTCTTTAATCTTGTTAGGTGGTTCAACGTTTTTCAGTATAACAGACGGAGATAGCATAGTGGATTCATTTGGAATGGAATTAATTACATCTTGGATTGAGAGTATGTGTGTATCCCAATCAATATGTCTTTTGTGGCAGTATATTCGGCACAGCTTACCAATTTCCTTCATTAACCGTTAACAGGGGTTCGAAGAAGCGTGGTACTTGGATATATAGATCGGAGAAATGTTTCTGGCTCGTAACATGCGTGTCCATATGCTACTACGAAATTGAGATCCATTGTCAGAAATTACTTTCATCACATGCCCTACATGAAATAGAAAATGTTTTACAAATGCTTTCGAAACAGTTTTAGCAGTAGCTTTGCGTAACGGAGTGAAAGTAACAAATTTTGAAGTGAGCTCAACAGCGACAAAGATGTAGCAAAAACCTCTGTTAGTTCTCGGAATCGGACCAAAAATATCTACTGCGGCAATGTGTCTTAATTTAACAGGTACAATGAGATATAAAGGAGGAATATGTGAAGTGGTGTCTGATTTAGCTTTCTGGCAAATTTTACAAGACGCTAAAACTCGTCGTATACGTTTCTCCATGTTGTTAAAATAACAGTTCTGTCTCAGTATAAGAAAACATTTTCGTGCTCCGTAATGTGCGTAACTTAAATGAGTGTACCAGATTAATTTGTTAACAAGTTCGTCAGGGATGCATAATAACCAATTGTTGCTGTCAGGATGAGAGCGGCGAAACAGAATGTCATTGCGTACAGTGTAGTGGTTCCTAATCGTAACATTATTCCTATCTTGCCAAAGCTGTTTAATTTCTTTCCACACATTGTCTTTACTTTGCTCTTTTGCTATGTCCTGTAATGACGACGAAATAAAATTTTCAAATGCTACTTGCTGAATGTACATGACACTGAAATTTGTTTTGCAGAAGTTGGTTGCTACGTCTTGCTGATTGTTGCCGAGAGAACGCGATAGTGCGTCTGCTATAACATTTTGCGTACCGGGAATGTGAACTATTGTAAAATTAAATTCCTGTAAATAAAGTTTCCATCTGCTTAATCTGTCGTGCGTGAATTTGGCCGAAAGTAAAAATTGTATCGCTCTGTGGTCTGTGTACACGGTGGTATGTCTGCCATAAAGAAAGTGCCGAAATCTCGTAAAAGCCCATACAACACATAATGTTTCCAATTCTGTAACGGAATAATTTCGTTCAGCAGGTGACAAAATGCGGCTTGCAAATGCGATGTTTTTAATTACTGTAGAACCATCTTCTTCAATTTCCTGGAAAATGTGTACGCCTAAAGCGGTGTTAGAACTGTCGGTGGCAATGGAAAAATTTCTGGTAAGATCTGGGTGCGATAAAAGTGGAGCATTCAACAAAGCATGTTTCAGGTTCACAAATTCAGAATGTGCTTGCTTATCCCAAGACCAAATACTGTTTTTACCCGTCAGTTGACATAATCTAGGTGTGTCTAAAGCAGAATGATGAATAAATTTACGAAAAAAGTTAATTAAGCCCAAAAAACTGCGTAGTTGCTTTTTTGTCGTAGGAACAGTAATGTCACGTAGAGCTTGAAGTTTTTCTGGATCAGGTGCAATGCCTTCCGCTGAAATTACGTGTCCAAGAAATTTTATAGAAGTTTTGCCAAAGTGCGATTTACTAAGATTAACTGTGAGTCCTTGTGCATGGAAAGTTTGTAACAGTTGTTCAAGAATCAGATTGTGATCAGACCAGTTAGCTTCTGCGATAAGAATATCGGCTACGTACGTCGTAATTCTGTCCTTAAGTTCTGTCGGAAGTATTGTGTTCAAACCGCGAATAAAAGCTGCAGAAGAAATAGTTAAGCCGAATGGTAATTTGCAAAATTGATAACAGTCGCCGAAACAGAGAAAAGCTGTATATTTTCTGCAATTTGGATGAAGTTGAATCTGCCAAAATCCCGATTTCAAATCTAATGTAGAATAAATAGCTGTACCATGAAATTTCTGTAAAAGTTCCTCTAGTGTCTGTGGTCGATCTGTTTCATTAATAATAATGTCATTAATGTGACGTGAATCAAGTACGAGGCGAAGTGAGCCATCTTTTTTCTTAACAATATGTAGCGGGTTTATGTACGGACTAACTGCTGGTTCTATAATTCCTTGATCAAGCATATCCTGCAATTCTTTTTTAACTTGTTCTCTGTGAATATACGGAATAGGATAATGCTTTGCTTTAAATGTGTCGTGCTGTTTCACTTGCAATTCATACATAAATCCGGACATAGTACCAGGAATGTTGTCAAAAACTGGAGCTTGCTGTAAAAGAATTTTGTGTAAGTGCGTTCGTTCGTCGTTTGTAGTTGCACTGCTTTGTCTAACTTTATCGGAAATCATTTGCATTACGTCGTAGTCAGCTTCGTCTGGAGTATTATCGTTGTGTACGTACGTATTCGTGAACAATGTGGGATTACAGTCTATGTTACGTGTTGCGGAAATGACCTCTGTGCGGTTAATTATTTGTTCTTCCGCAGATAAAGAGTGCTGAAATTCTAAAGCCAATTGTACATTTCCATCTTTTAACATTAAATAAGAATTTTGAAAATCGATAACTGCATCGTGCTGTACCAGAAAATTCGTACCTAAAATTACGTCTGTTGTCAATAAAGGAACAATCCAAAAATTAGAGTGGAAAATATGACCTCCAATACAAAATGATAAATGTGTCTGCAATTTAACGTCTACTCCTTTACTCGATACTGCTCCTTTCACTTTTGTTTTGCCTAAAGGTAATGTCGGATAAGTATTCTCTTTGTTGCACTCGTTAAAAGTCTCCTCATTTATTACTGATATAGGTGATCCGGAATCAATTACTGCTGAGAATTTTGATGAACCAATTTTAATTTCGATGACAGGATGTGAAATAGTTTTCTGAACAAATGGTCTTTCCTGCAAGAGAGTGTCTCTGATATCGTCAAAAGTAATTACATTTTCGTGAACAACATTTTGCGTGTCAAACGTAGTGCTTGTGTTATTGGAAGATGCGTCCTGTACAGTATCTAGTCAGATTCTATCTGACGTGTTATTATTATTAGGACGATTCTGTGGTATTTCGACTATTTGAACTGTCCTATTACTTCTTCCAGACGTGTTACGCTCTGGATGATACCTACTGTCGGGTTCGTTCATGAGAATAGGTTCTTGTTGATTACTTTGTTGCTGGTAAGACCGACTGTTGTTAGATGTATGCTGAAAATTGTTCTCATTATTTTTACGTCTGTCGTAATAGTCATTCCTATACGGTGTATTTCGATAGGAATTGAAATATTGTCTTCTTTGTACGTAGTTGTTTCCTTGCTGTCGTGCGTTACTATTTGTTGGATCTGTGACTATATGTGCACGCGGCGGAACATTAAAGCCTGGTTGACCTTGTGCATTACATTGTTGATTACGTATACTAACCGGTTGACTTTCATGCTGTTGCGGTGGAAAACTTCTATTGTTACCAAAATGCGCTTCCTGTTGCTGAAAATTTTGACGATATTGATAATCTGAATTTTGTCTGCGATTTAAGTTCTGGTAGTTGTCGTTCCTAAAGCGACTGTTACTTTTCCTATTGAAATTACGTCCCTGATCATAATTACCGTAAGTTTGTTGACCTTGGCTATTATACGAAAAGTTTTTATTTACAAAAGAATAATCAGATTGCTGTACTTCTAAAAGCTGTAGAAGATCTCTGAATGCTGAAATGTTTTTTTTTTGCTGACCAGTTAAAAGTGACACTCGTAATGACCGTGGTAATTTAGAGATGCATAATTGTATAAGTGCGGATTCACTGTACGGTTCACTTAGGTACTGGTTTTGTTGTACCATGTGCTCAAAAAATTGCGTGACACTGGGAAAATTGGAGTTCTCATAATTTGGCAAACTAATTAACTGATCTTTAATTCCGCGCTGTGTCGTCTTCGACCAGTACGCTGATAGAAAGGCATTCTGAAATTCCTCTACCGAGTAACACTGTCTCGCGATCGGTCTCATACGAGTTGCCGGTTCGCCTTCCAAAAAGCTGCAAATAAATTCAAGTTTATGCGTAACAGGCCAAGTCGGTGGAAGAGCAAAGCTAAATTGTTGAATCCAATCCAGTGGGTGAATCTGCGTTCTATCGTTTTTAAAAACCTTAAACTTTCTCACTGACAGAAAATGTTTGTAGTCGAAATTATCATCTCTGTGTGATGGAACATGTTCAGGATCGTAAGAGAATCTATTGAACTGTGGTTGATCGGAATCTAAGTCCCGTACTCTCTGTAGATTATCCAAATTATACGCGTTGCGCGAGTCTGACAGATGTTCGCGAAGTGGCATCTGCTGTGATGTGTTATTAACTGAAATACTTTTCATTTCTGTTACTTCTTGTTGTAAACTCGACAACTTCCTACGCAACGTGTTATTATACGAATCGATCTCATTAATTGTCTGCTGTAAATTTTGAAATTCAGGTGTTTGATTAAATGAAACCGGTGAAGTATCGTCTGATTTATTGTCATTAGCACTTTCGATAGCATCAATACGACTGGCTAATTCATCATATTTTTCAGTCAGTATTTTTGCCTGATCATCGGTTTTAGAATCGGACGCATTAATCTGTTTCTGCAACTTACGCGTAGTTTCGCTCAGTTTTTTAACATCAGCTTTGACGACATCGCAACCCTGTGTTAGTTCTAATTGTTCGAATCTGTCTGTCACTGTTTGAATATCTACTGTGTGTGTATCTGTTTTTGATTTAAGATTGGAAATTTCGTCACGTAATTCTGTGTTCGACTGTTTGATGGAATTAATTTCGTCGGACACTGAGGCAATATTGTTGTCTACGTATGTCTTCGCTTTCGCGAACATTTTACGTTTGTCTTCTTGTCTTTGTGCATTGATTGTTTCCATTACCTGACGTTTTACTTTATTTTGATCTTGAATAAATTTGCGGAAACGCGTATCACTGTTTTGTATGTGGAGATTAAAGCGTTCGTCAATCTGAGTGTTCTGTTGGTCGAATTTCGCGTCGATCTTTTCATCCATTGTGCGCGAAAGTTCTATCGTCATTGCTTTAAACTCGTCCCGTAATTGTGTAGCTTTTTCAGAGCATTGTTTAGCGACTCCGCTAATTTCGTCTCTGAGTGTTTCTGTTGCGGCTGTTTGTTTCCCTTAATTCTTGCGCAACAGACTTAATTTCTTCGCTATTTTTTTGTGAACAAGCCTCAATTTCCACGCGCAACTGTTCCTTAGTGTCATGACACTGCGCGGCAACGGCTCTAATTTGTTCACTAAGCTGTCTGGAATTGTCGTCTAATTTTTCATTTAACTGTCTGGAATTGTCGTCTAATTTTTCATTTTGTTGTCTGACCTGTTCACTACGTTGTTTAAGATTTTCGTCATTATTGTCAAGTTTCTCATTTAAGTGTTTGTTGTCTTCCCTAAGTTGTTTGAAATTTTCATCAATTTTATTAAATTTTTTGTCCTGTTCACTAAGTTGTTTGAAATTTTCTTTACTATGTTGTAGCAATAGTGCCATCATTTGCTCCAAGCCAATATTACCAGCTCTATTCTCTGTGCTAATTAATGGTGGATCTGAAATTGTTTCGCTTTCTGTAACCATTTGGTTATTCTGAGACTTACAAAAAGGTTTGCCAGTCGAATGTACACTGTCGGTCACTATTTCGGAATTAAATGGATCCGTCGTACTTTGTGTATCCTGTTCATTTTCATTATAAAAATTCGTCTGCACGTTACTTGAATTTTCCAAACCGGGTGTGTTAAGCTGGGCAGCGCTCATTACAGTAGTGCGCCCCGCGTCATCAATTGTCGTCAAATTAACAGAGGAGACAATTGAGTTCGTTTGTTCATCATTAAGGTAAAAGTCATCATTAGTGGTCGTAATGCATTGATTATTAGTGAACGCAGGATTGTCATCATTACACTGCGTGTCACAATTACTATCGAACACGTTATTTAAGTCGGTAATTTCGTTCATAATACCTCGCGATACACTATTCACAGTCTTTCGCGGCATTTTTACAATAGTCAATTATTCACAAAACAAATAAGCACAATGCAAAAGCAACACACAAATACAACAGAGCAACGAATTGCCGTTGACCTGTAGAAAGAAAGTCACAATATTAGTAAAAGCGTTGCGCCAAATCCTAATTATATCTAAGCAAATAAGAGCAGATATCTGACTGCTTTTCAAAAGACTCTCAACGAAATACGATCCTGGACTGGGTGTCGCCAAGTGAAACCTTCCCACAAAAATGTTGACCGGACAATAATTTGAATGTTAACAAGAATACAACCTAACCTAATCTCTCAGCAAATAAATTTACTGACAATGACAATTAAACAAAAATTAGCAATCTGACTCTGGTGTAAGCTTCCGCAAAAGAAATGAAAGTCGATTCAGTGATAAGAAAATCTCAGTGATAATGAAATTTCAATTAAACCGAAATATCGGTCTTTGGCCCTGTACAAAAATCAGAATTAAATTCTTACCTCATTCTAACTGCTGGTCAAATTTCTGCTCTTATTGTTGCGCACAGCTTGGAGGAACTGCATTGCAAATAATATTCCTTTTTTTTTGTAATTTAACTGAAATTTGTCTTTAAGGGAAGTGGAATGAAATCGTTAATTCAATTAAATAAATTTTTTTTGTAAAGTTGCTTTTGACATCAAAATTATTATTGGGGCACTTGTTGGAAATTAATTACAATAAATAAACTTTACATTATCTGATGATTACCTTAATTAACAATATACCTCATTCAGTATCTTGACCAGAATGCCATGTCGGCGCTCCCCGACTGCGTCCCGCTCGCGACCGTGACAGGACCAGACCACTACTGAACTGCTCTCAACGACTACTGACAGAGTACAGCCCAACTGCACTACTACTACTGTACTGCTCTACATGACGACTACAACCGAACTGCTCGCAACACTCGCGCGATCAAGCGCAGACTAACCACGAAAATAGGCTCTCTGGTCAAAGATTTTAACGTGCCTCACCATCGCTGCTATGTTACATACGTGTTTCAGAGGTCAGGTCCATATGTAGGAGGATATGAGTGGAGAAACTTCAGGATAAGGAAATCAGGCACAAGTACATAACAGCGATCTCAGAAAGGTACCAGTTAGTTGAATGTAGTCAATTACAGTCATTAGAAAAGGAATGGACAAGGTACAGGAACACAGTACTAGAAGTGGCTAAAGAATGTCTTGGAACAGTGGTGTGTAAAAGTAGGATGAAGCAAACAGCTTGGTGGAATGATACAGTCAAGGCAGCCTGTAAAAGGAAAAAGAAGGCGTATCAAAAATGGCTACATACCAGAACCCAGGTAGACAGAGAAAGTTATGTTGAAGAAAGAAACAAAGCCAAACAGATAATTGCAGCATCCAAGAAGAAATCGTGGGAAGACTTTGGAAACAGGTTGGAGACTATGGGTCAAGCTGCTGGAAAACCATTCTGGAGTGTAATTAGCAGTCTTCGAAAGGGAGGTAAGAAGGAAATGACAAGTATTTTGGACAGGTCAGGAAAACTGCTGGTGAATCCTGTGGATGCCTTGGGCAGATGTAGGGAATATTTTGAAGAGTTGCTCAATGTAGGTGAAAATGCGATCAGTAATGTTTCAGGTTTCGAGGTAGAATGGGATAGGAATGATGATGGAAATAGGATCACATTTGAGGAAGTGGAAAAAATGGTCAATAGATTGCAGTGCAATAAAGCGGTTGGGGTGGATGAAATTAAGTTGGAACTCATTAAATACAGTGGAATGTCAGGTCATAAATGGCTACACAGGATAATTGAAATGGTCTGGGAGTCGGGAGAGGTTCCATCAGACTGGACAAAAGCAGTAATCACACCAATCTTTAAACATGGAAACAGAAAAGATTGTAACAACTACAGAGGTATCTCTTTAATCAGTGTTGTGGGTAAAATCTTCTCACGTATTGTTGAAAGGAAAGTGCGAGTATTAGCTGAGGACCAATTGGATGAAAATCAGTGTGGGTTTAGGCCTCTTAGAGGTTGTCAGGACCAGATCTTTAGCTTACGGCAAATAATGGAGAAGTGTTATGAGTGGAACAGGGAATTGTATGTATGCTTTATAGATCTAGAAAAGGCATATGACCGGGTTCCTTGGAGAAAGTTATTGTCTGGTCTACAAGATTATGGAATAGGAGGCAAACTTTTGCAAGAAATTAAAGGTCTTTACGTAGATAGTCAGGCACCAGTTAGAGTTGACGGTAAATTGAGTTCATGGTTCAGAGTAGTTTCAGGGATAAGACAATCTGCAACCTGTCTCCACTGTTGTTCATATTATTTATGGATCATATGTTGAAAACAATAGACTGGCTGGGTGAGATTAAGATATGTGAACACAAAATAAGCAGTCTTGCATATGCGGATGACTTAGTTGTGATGGCAGATTCGATTGAAAGTTTGCAAAGTAATATTTCAGAGCTAGATCAGAAATGTAAGGACTATGGTATGAAGATTAGCATCTCCAAAACGAAAGTAATGTCAGTGGGAAAGAAATATAAACGGATTGAGTGCCAAATAGGTGGAACAAAGTTAGAACAGGTGGACGGTTTCAAGTACTTAGGATGCATATTCTCACAGGATGGCAACATAGTGAAAGAACTGGAAGCGAGGTGTAGCAAAGCTAATGCAGTGAGCGCTCAGCTACGATCTACTCTCTTCTGCAAGAAGGAAGTCAGTACCAAGACTAAGTTATCTGTGCACCATTCAATCTTTCGACCAACTTTGTTGTATGGGAGCGAAAGCTGGGTGGATTCAGGTTACTTATCAACAAGGTTGAGGTTACGGATATGAAAGTAGCTAGGATGATTGCAGGTACTAGTAGATGGGAACAATGGCAGGAGGGTGTCCACAATGAGGAAATCAAAGAAAAACTGGGAATGAACTCTATAGATGTAGCAGTCAGGGCGAACAGGCTTAGATGGTGGGGTCATGTTATACGCATGGGAGAAGCAAGGTTACCCAAGAGACTCATGGATTCAGCAGTAGAGGGTAGGAGGAGTCGGGGCAGACCGAGGAGAAGGTACCTGGATTCGGTTAAGAATGATTTTGAAGTAATAGGTTTAACATCAGAAGAGGCACCAATGTTAGCCCTGAATAGGGGATCATGGAGGAACTGTATAAGGGGGGCTATGCTCCAGACTGAACGCTGAAAGGCATAACCAGTCTTAAATGATGATGATGATGATGATGATGATGATGATGATTAAATGTAGGGTGCAGTCTTAAAATTGCTGCAGATTTTTTCAAAATAATCATGATAAGTATCATCTTCAAGTAATTTTTAGTACACTATCAAATCTGAAGAATTATATCTTTAAAATAATGTTAGTAATATACCCGAAGTCTCATACATCAAGTTACAAGAATATTTCCCATTAACATGTAAAGCTTATGTTGTATTTTAACGAAGTTCTGTTGTAATTTATATGAGAGAATAATAACACTTGTGAACCATATTCAAGTCGCTTAACCTCTTGCAGCATTTTATTTTTATCTGTCAATCTTTGTTTCTTAAATTTTGTCGCAAACTGGAGTCTTTGAGATCCGTCTTGCGCAACATATAACCTGCATCATGCAGTAATTTATCATGTAAAGAATGTACAGTAGTCGCTTCATCAGTTTAAAACCGAAATATTGCACCTTAGTTCGCAACTACTTCATCACGTGAATGAGGCTCACAAATACATCAGTGTGAAGATAGATTGGCGAGTCTATCACTGCCGTCTAATTAACCAACTCACTTAGACGTCTTGGTCTGGTATTATGAATGATAATCTTAGATGTTGTCTGTGTCTGTCGGCTGTGGGAAAAGTTAAATCGTGAGTTGGTCTGAACACCTGGAAACAGAATCAAACACACAAAGGCCAAATCATAGAAATAATTGTGCTCGTGAATAAGAAGTCTACACCGCTACCAAGTTCTATCTTCTTCTTTCCCTTCTGTTACAATCCATACCCTCATAATTCCATACTGCAGCACCACTGAGTCATCCACACCTCACACTGGACCATTGATGTTGCGGAATGAGCAGAGGCTTAGTAAGTCAATGTGTCACGCGATCACCATGAAAGTAACGAGCGTTCTCCATTTACTGGAAACCATCTAAGCATGACGTCACAATATATGAAGCCATTAACAATATTGTACTATCAAATCACTGTGTTTGCTTTGTAAACTACAAATTGCATCTGTGGTCTGTATAATGTAGGTTTAATTCCTTTATGGTTTCTTTCTCATTCTTAATCAGTACAAGCTATTTTCCATAGCTTATAATCTAATCAATGATGGGAGGTTAATCCTTGTCCATAGATTTATTTAATCTCACTTTCTTGTCACAGAATATCGATTAGTAAAGTGATGAAATTATTGCTATTAATTGATCCGTTTTCTGTGTCTTTGCTGGTAACTACGTATAATATTGCAACTACCGACTTGTATCAGCGTTAGCAGAACTCTCAGCTAGACGCAACTTTATTTTATATTGTCTTCATATGTTGTCTCACGCTGTAATATGAAACGCAGGGAAGTTATGAGTAATTTTTCGTGAGACATTCAAAGCTTTACTTGACATTTCAAAAAGCTTTGTAAGCGTTATGCTTATTGTCATGTATATTCGCAGCCAGTGCCACGGCAGTGACTTGGATTGTCGTCTTAAAACAGAGCTTCCATTAAGATTTCCATCCACCTCTCATGGCACATTCTCTTGATATGAGGGCGCACAACGTCTGAGCAACTTTTGCTCTTTCAGAGAACAGAGGACTCGGTAAAGATATAATGGAAATAGAGAGAGGGGGGACAAAATGCGTTAAAGTTCCGCAGAGGTAGCTGAAGTAAGACGATATGAAGACAGATGAGTCGAGCAGACTTGCAGTAGAATTAAAGGGGCACCAAAACTGACGTCTTGGTAGAGGTATCGCCGAGCGAGTGCGTTCTGTGGCTCTTGCATCTACGCATATTTGGCTGATGCCGAACATGTAATAAACCACTGATGGTGAGGTGGCTGCAGCTAATTAACCTTTCGTCATGCCCTCGATACGATGATGATGAAGTAGTCATTAATGCGCATAGAGGCTAGACTGCGACAGTGGGACACTATTATGCTTTAAATAGTCAACAGCTGTGAATGAGGCTCTGTTTGTAGAGTCCTGATTAAGTCCTGTTCGAACTGTTTATTGTTTCATGCACTAGGTAAACGAGGTGTGATGAAAAAGTAACGAGAATTCTTTGTTTTCGTGGTCTTTATGCATCTAGTTTTCAATTTTTTTATGTCTTCGATAAACATGTTTCTGATGTATATTTGCACTTCTAACTGTTTTAAATACTTAGTTTACTACTGAGAGTCGAAAAGGTTATACATGTTTCCGAGTACTCGGAAATTTTTACTTTCACGAAAGATGGATCAAACCATTAAATTTTACTTGAAAATTGGAATAACGTACAACACCGGGTTATAAATGTTGACTGTTGCTTTGGCGAATCTACTGTGGTAAAAGGAGACTTTGCGAGTGGTATAAACAGTTCAAAGAGGGCGGAGAAGATGTTGAAGCCGATGACCGCCCTAGAGACCTAGCCCATCAATAACTGACGACAGTGTGGAAAAAGTAAAGAAAATGGTTCTTGAAATTCGACAAAGCACCATCAAAAAGTTTGCTGACGATGCCGGCATATCTTTTGACTCACGCCACGCAATTTTTTCGGATATATTGGGCATGAAAAGTGTAACAGAAAAGTTTGCTCCGACATTTTTGAATTTCCACCAAAAACGACTACTGCTAGACATCGCTCAGTAATTGTTGACTGAAGTCGGCAACAATTCAGAAATTATAACACGATTTTAAGAAGCGACGAAACATCGGTGTATGGGTATGTCGTCGAAACCAAGGTCCAATTATCCCAATGAAAACTGCCTGAAGAGGCAAGGTCAGTTGTCCGATGAAAACTGCCTGAACAGGCAAGACCGAAAAAAATTCTGCAATTCGGTCTCATGTGAAGGTTCTTCTCACTGTTTTCTTCGATTACCACGATTTCTTACTATATGGTCGTATAGTCAATAACGAATATCTCTTGGAAGTTGCGCGACGTTTAAGTAATGCATTCCATAGAAAACGACCTGAACTGTGGCAAAATCACTTGTGGAAATTGCGCTACAACAATGTTCTCACTCGTAACTCAATGCTTATTCGTGATTTTCTGACAAAAAACAAAACCCTTACATTGACCCAGCCACAGTAATTGCCCGACATGGCTCCCTGCAACTTCATTCTATTCGCGAGGCTGAAGAGAACCATGAAACGACGTCGTTTGCCACCATTGATGTCATAAAAACAGAATCGCTGAATGATTTGAGCACAATAACGAAAAGTGAGTTCTAGAAGTTCTTCTGAGAATCGAAAAAGCGCTGGCAAAAGTCTATTATATCTGATGCAGAGTATTTTGAAGGGGACAAAGTTTATGTTGATGAATAAATAAAGGATCTGTAAGAAAAACAATAATACCAGTTTCTTTGTGATCACCCCTCGAATACTTGGCACAGAAATGGTTCAAATGGCTGTGAGCACTATGGGACTTAACATCCGAGCTCATCAGTCCCCTAGACTTAGAACTACTTAAACCTAACTAACCTAAGGACATGACACACATCCATGCCCGAGGCAGGATTCGAACCTGCGACCGTAGCAGTCACGCGGTTCCGGACTGAAGTGCCTAGAACCGCTCGGCCACCGCGACCGGCCCTCGAATACTACACGTACTTCTCCTGCAATCACGATGATGATAAATACTGCTTTTGACAATTAGACTGTCACCGTGGACTCACTCTTCGTATATTTACAGCATTCGAATGTTAATATGTCTCTTATTTTCAAGATTGTTAGCTACAATTACGTCTTACTTTTCTGTAACACATTGATTATCAGTGTAACACACAGTTTTCACCCATCACTGTAATTCTGTTAACAGAGGAAGTGCGTCAGAAAACGGTACGGAGAATTATCAGCTTGTCCCAAATATGCCTCTGAGCGCTATGGGACTTAACAACTATGGTCATCAGTCCCCTAGAACTTAGAATTTCTTAAACCTAACTAATCTAAGGACATCACACAACACCCAGTCATCACGAGGCAGAGAAAATCTCTGACCCCGCCGGGAATCGAACCCGGGAACCCGGGCGCAGGAAGCGAGAACGCTACCGCACGACCACGAGCTGCGGACTTGTCCAAAAAAGCTACATATTTCCATACGCACGGTGAAAAACTAAGTAACCATTTGTTTTGTTTGCATACAGAATGAAGAGGGTAACTATCTACTGAAACTAAATACAATTTCAATGCACATCTCTGCGTGTACGATGGTCCCCTTTTATGAAATGTTAACTCCTCTGTCTTACTACATACCATTTTTATACACACTAACCGTACTAAGAAATAACTGTGGTTGCAAATGATCATGTGGCAAGTTGGTGGTTTGCAGAACCATTAGTATGCTAGGCTTGGTAGTTTGATAGAACACTACTGCCTGAGGATCAGAAAGACCCTGTTTGCCTGCCACATCACGTGACGTGGCTGCTGCATAGATAGTGAGATGGCTATCCGGCTTCACCACATGGGCTGGTTCTACACAGGTGCAGCTCTCGTGGCCTACCGACCTCGTCCGCGCAGTGGGTCCTGCTGTTTCTCTTCAGCCCAAGTAATGTAGATTATGACTAGTTACTACGGTGCTACAGTTTTATACTAGGCACGGACTAACTTTGGCATGGAGTAGTTTAGTGTCACTCGCTTCTGAAGAAGGGCAAATTATTTTGTCTGAAACTTGGGTAAAGTTTGGTTCTTATTGGCAACTGAGGCTGACGTATCACATGTGTAACTGAGCATCTTCGCGAAATCGAAAAACCAGACAGAACAACTGTTAATTGGCTGATCCAAGGTTTTTTTGTTCAGAGATGGCAAGGATAACACTACGGTAACAATTAAAACGTTAAGTACTTCCCCATGTTTGAAGAGTGGGCAAGACTCGCATCCCACCAACAGTCGAGAAATTTTCTCGTTCCGCAGACACTGTTGAACATAATAAGCAGGATTCGTTTATTTGACCCTGAAGGCAGCCGTGCCGAGCAGTAACAAATTTTATCCTGAGGAGCGTACGAGTCAAGTGCCACAGAAAATGTCGACACGACGTCCAACATGGAGAATAGGCTGTTGTGCTCTTCGTCACTGATGCACGATGATGACAAAATAAAATTTGTTGATGTGAAGAGGCAATTAATTCAACAAATTATTCTAGTAATATCTAGCAGTGTATCCTGCGTCGATTTCGGACAGCCAAACTAGATTACCACAGGACTATAGCCCCTCACTTGAAGATTATGTTCTTCCACACTACATTACATTCAATGAAAGAGTTTATTTCACTCAGATAAACGTAGATTATTTCATAATCTCCTTACCTAATCATTTATTTGTGCAGCTTCTAGCTGCGTTGGTGAACTTTGAAAGGTGGCTACACTGAGTCACAGCGATAGAGATTGCGCCAAAGAGTACTATTCCGCCGCCTCCAGTGGGCAGTGGTAGTTCGGAAGTTGCCGTGGGCAGTTGTGGGTCAAGAGGTTGCCGTGGGCAGTGCTTGTTGAGAGGATGTCTGTAGCAGTACTAGTTGAAGGTATGTTGTGTGCAGTTGTTCGATTGGGGATGTTGTAATGATCACAGTGTATTTTTCGTCAATATATACGAAGGAAACAAAAAATTTTTTATTTCAAATTTCCTAAATAACAATGCCTCTTGGTAACAGGTTCAGTCAACAAAGCATCTGGCTTGTGTTCATGTATTAGACTGTAATTCTGGTTTCTATATGCATTTGTAGTATTTCAGGTTTTTTAATTACTTCATTGTAAATGGTGTTTAAAATATCTTGTCGTATTGAGGAAGAACCGTGCCAGATGTGTACGTTGAATTACCCTTCCACACACAGAACAGTTACACTTGTGCATTCATGTTTCGTAGCTTTTATAGTTGCTGGGGACTTAATTAATCAATTGTGTTAACGGAAATTTTCTTTCATTCTTAATTGTTATTCTATGCAGCCAGATTGCGTACTAATACTGCTCAGGGCCAACCGGTTACGAGACTTCGTAACCGGACATACAGCTACTAAAAATATTTTCATTTAAAATAATTAGGCCCCCATGCAACTTCGCTTTCAGTGCTTCCCTCTAGGTCACAGCTCAGTCTGCTAGGTATATCCACCCGCAAAAATAATCACAGGAGTGCAAACCAGCAAACTCTTCTGCAATACCTGCGATGACTAGGAACCAAATCGGGAGGTCAATGATCGAAAATGACTCAATGATAGTGCTGAAGTCCATGATCTCCATATTTATGAGGTGGACATAATACGATTTTCGAAACGCATAATTGCTCGACACCTTGTGAATGTGGTATCGATCCCATACAACTCTAGAAGACTACCATGTCTCTGAAAAAAAGCAATGTTGAAATAAATTTTTAATAAGTTTCACCCCGAATAGTTTGTCAGTTTAATTATATGTAACTTCGGAAACGCAAATTTGATTCCTACAACCTATGTAAAGACGTGATCAGTCCTCTGAAAGTGCAAAATGTTTCTTTTGTGTAAAGCAGTTCCAACTAACAGCAACTGAATATTAAGCGCACTTAGTTCCTAAACGCAAACGAAAAGTGTGATGAACCTTGTCTTACAGGCTCGATTTGTAACGGACAAATGTACTTGCCGTTTGTTGTAGGTTTCATTTAAAAATGTGTGTCGATCAATAGCAGCCCTGAGAAGTGTTAATCTGCAACTATAAGCCCCGTCTCCATCATGGTATCCGTATATTACTGAAAAATCTCACGAAAGATCGCAGGTGTCCGAATTTCAGTGCGTATAGCTGCTTTGGTTCTTAACAAACTCCTCAGGAAAATGAGGTTAGGCGCCTCCAGGCCAGCTCGTATCACTACAAGTGAATAATTCCACGTGGCTATACTGGTGGGCAAAATAAAACCTTCTACTTCAGTAAATATGTGAACGGACAATCTGAGAAATGAATGACGTAATGTTTAAGAATAAATAATACACCATGAGCATTTCCGTAAGGGAAGTATATTTAACTAGTACAGTACAACTGATGAACAAATACGTAACTGAGTTAACTGCCCAACATTATCTATGAGAAAGCTACAAAATGTTTTCAATGGCTTTTAAGAGAGAGACAGAGATCAAAAGCCAGTTTTACTCGCAGATAGAAACAACTGGATCTCGGCACACATACAGTGTGCACATAGATTCTAGTTGCTCACTAACGAATCACTAAGTCCTATAGTAAATTGCCGAACACAACGTTCGAGAAATTTGAGTTAAAATTCTTAGAAATATGTACATGTAACGAGGGAACCGTGAACGAATTGCGAACGTAAAACGTGACTATCAATTGCAACGAACAGTAATTTTAGGCAAACCGCTTGCTGAAACAGTGAATCACCGCCGTAACAACATAGGGCAAGTACCCAGCACCAAGTGTGTTACCTCGACTGGAACATACCGGAAAATGAATTATGCCGTCACTGCTTCTCACTCCCTTGCGCCTGTCCAAGTATTAGAAATCACTAAGATACGACATGCGAGGTGCAGCGGAGACCTAGACCGCTTGCATATCGGCTTTTGTGGCTTGTTAACTTCATAAACAAGTACCTCGTGCTTGGGCACGATTTATGTCTTATGAAGCCGGTTGGAGCATATGGCGCCGAAGCGTTTCAACCATTTTCTGTAGTTGTTGTCATAACATTTTCTCCCAAAGATATCAATAAATCTGTGAGAATATCGTCTATTCCAGATGCTTTGTTTCGGCTTAGATTTTTCAGTGCTCTATCAGATTCTTCTAGCGATATCTTAACTCCCATATCTTCATCTTCCTCCTCTGTTCTTTCTGTAATAAATTTAATATTCTTTTCTTTATATAGCCCTAGAATATATTCTGTAATTATTTTTTTCTTTCCTGGTTCCATTAGAACTTATTGCCATCTTAGCTCTTGTGGCTTCTGCGGTATTCGTACAGCTACTTAAGTTCTGCCTAAAGTTTTTCCTATTAAAAGCTTTACTATAGTCACCCCCAGTGGGTCTGGGGGTGACGATAGCCCCTAGGTATTCCCGCCTGTCGTAAGAGGCGACTAAAAGGAGTTCCACACGTTTCGGCCCTGCAGAGTTTGACCTCCATTCTTCAAAATTTTCCCGAAGAGCGAGCCAAATGGGGAAGGGCGCCTTACATGGTGCATCGTGTCCATTGTGCATTGAGATCATTAGCCCACTTTCTCGTCGTCGCATTTCAGTCCCGCTCATTCCCCATCTCTTGGGCGAGGACACCTTCCTCGTTGCGTTTTCCATCATGCACTATGCAGTGTCGCTTTGTGCGTCAACGATGACCATGGACTTCTTTGCACCTAATATCCAGCACGGTAGCCAATCCGTTGTGGTGGGGCCGCCACCTACCCTGTTGGTTGTAGCCCCCTGAGCACACAGGGATTGCTCTGCTGATGCCTGCGTTGTTAACTCACCCCACATGTCAATGGGTAGATGCGCATTCTCCTGGGGCATTGGGTCTCCCAGCAATGGCCATCCTGCCAGGTGGCCTTTGCTGCAGCTGGCTTGCGCCAGTGGGGAGGGTTCCTGGTCAGAGTTAGTGGCATCAGGGCGGATGACACGCGATGGTGCGTAGTCCATCATCTCTTGCTGGTGATGAAACACCAGCAGTCTCGAAGCGTTCAAGAGCTCAATTCGACACACAGAAGTACAACCACAAATGGTCCCCCCCCCTTGCGACACCATCGGAGGAACTTCAGGCTAAGGATGGCAGTGTATCTTATTCGCCCCGGTACCTTGTATGTTCAAGAGCTGATGGGGAATCTTTCATGATGATGAAGCCTCAGTTTTTTGTTCTGCATTTAGAGGACAAGTTTGGGGAGGTGGAGGGATTGTCCAAAATGAGATCTGGTCCAGTCTTGATCAAAACGCATCCTCTGCCCAGTCACGGATGTAATAGCTTGTGACAATCTCGGGGATATTACTGTAACCATCATGCCACATACGAGCTTGAATATGGTCCAGGGTATCATACTTTCAGGGACCTTCTTTTGCATTCTGACGATGAGCCGCGCGCGAATTTAGAGCGGCGAGGTGTACATTTTGTCTGGCGTGTCCACCGGGGTCCGAGGGATAATCAGGTTGCCACCGGTGCCTTCATCTTGGCCTTGGAGTGTGATACATTGCCTGAGAAGGTCAAGGTGATAGTCTACCGCTGTGATGTAAAGCCCGATACCCCTCTCCCAATGCAGCGCTTTAAGTGCAGGAAGTTCAGCAATATGTCTCCCCATTGTACTTCCAGCGTCACATGTCGAGATTGTAGACGCCTATGGCATAGCAATACTCCATGTGCTCCGCCTCCCATCTGTGTCAACTGCAGATAGCACCATTCGCCTTCCTCGCCAGGCAGCAGGATTTTCCTGAAGGAAAGGAAAATCATGGAGCACAAGTCCCACACTGAGGCTAAGAGAAAATTTGAATGCCTGCATCCTGTATATCTGACATCTTACACTACCACTACAACAACCCTAGTCACCACTCAGTGCCGGAAGACTACACCTGCCCCCTTGATTGGGGGGGGGGGGGCATTTCCCTCTCTGTTGCTCCCGCACCACCTACTTCGGGAGCAACACTCCCGCCCCCACCGCCAACCATCACCGACATCTGTTCCCACTTCTAAGCTGGAGAAGCATAGGTCTTCTTCGGCTTCTCTCGCTAGGAAGGGACCCTTGGGTCACGCCCTTCCTAGGTTTCTGCTTGTGGGGAAGATGATACCCACTTGTGGCTGAAGAGCTGAAAAGCAGCTGGTCATAGGGCTTCACGCTCATCCGCAGTCTCGAAGACTGAGCCAGTGAAGTCGTCCCAGCCAGGGAAACCCAAGGAGCAGCGAGAGAAATCCAAAAAGAAGACACCTAAGACCAAGGAAATTGCGGTGGCACCTACACCATCACTACCTACAAGCTCTGCATCTGAGGATGGGGTGGAGATTCTGGCGTCCGCTGAGGACCTAGATCTCGCCAACCCATCAGACACAATGGATATAGATTGCTCAGACAAAACATCGGTGGCAGCAAATGACCCTGAGGTGTAAAGTGCGTCATTGAATGGACATGCCTTCCCAGTCTCATTATGACGTCATCCTCCACTGAAACTGTGGCGGTTTTTTCCACTACCTGGCTGAGCTATGGCCACTGTTAAGCTTTAAACCTGGTATCTGCATTGCCCTCCAGAAAACGTGGTTCCCAGCAATGCGGACCTCTGTCCTCCGTGGGTATAAGAGATATTACAGGAACTGTACCAACTATAATGAGTGTCAGGTGGAGTTTGCGTTTATGTCCTAAACTGGGTCTGTAGTGACACTGTGCCCATTCAAACCCCTCTTGTAGCTGTGGCTGTCAGGATAAGGATGACACAGGAAATAACTGTCTGCAATGTATATCTTCCTCCAGATGGTGCAGTGCCCTTGAAAGTGTCAGCTGCACTGATTGATCAACTTCCTAAACCGTTCCTGCTTTTGGGACATTTTAACTCCCATAACTCCTTGTGGGGTGGCACTGTGCTTACTGGCCGAGGCAGAGATGTCGAAACTTTACTGTCTCAGTTCGACCTCTGCCTCTTAAATACTGGGGCCACCACACATTTCAGTGCGGCTTGTGGTAGTTACTCGGCCATTGACTTATCAATTTGCAGCCCAGGACTTCTACCATCTCTCCACTGGAGAGCACATAGTGACATGTGTGGTAGTGACCATTTCCCCATCTTCCTGTCACTGCCCCGGGGTCAGGCCCAAGGACGCCTACCCAGATGGGCTTTAAACAAGGCGGACTGGGAAACGTTCACCTCTGCTGTCACCATTGAATCTCCTGCACACGGTAACATCGATTTCATTGTTGAGCAGGTGACTACAACAATTGTTTCTACGGCAGAAAACGCGATCCCTCACTCTTTAGGTTACCCCCAGCATAGGGCAGTCCCTTGGTGGTCGCCGGAAGTCGCAGAAGCAATTAAGGAGCGTCGACAAGCTCTACAGCGGCATAAACGGCATCATTCCCTGGAGCACCATGGCTCCGTGGCCGCGTTCGCCAACTTATCAAACGACGGAAGCAGGAGTGTTTGGAGAGATACGAATCGACCATTGGGTGCCATAGTCACCTTCCCAAGTCTGGGCATAGATCACACGTCTTTTCGGGTACCAGACACAAGCAGGTGTTCCCAGTGTTACCATAAATGGCGTGTTATCTACCGACGCAAACGCGATTGCTGAGCACTTTGCTGAGCACTTTGCTCGAGCCTCAGCATCGGAGAATTACCCCCCAGGCTTTCGCACTCTCAAACCTCTCAAACGGCTGCTGGAAGGGAAGTCCTCTCATTCACTACACGCCACAGTTAATTCTATCACTCCACATAACAGAATGGGAGCTCCTCAGTGGCCTTGCACATTGCCCCGACACAGCTCCTGGGCCTGATCGAATCCACAGCCAGATGATTAAACATCACTCCTCTGACTACAAGCGAGATATCCTAGTCATCTTCAACCAGATCTGGTGCGATCGCGTCTTTCCATCCCAAAAGAGGGAGAGCGCCACCATTCCGGTGCTTAAAGCGGTTAAAAACACACTTGATGTGGATAGCTGTCGACCCATCAGCCTCACCAACTTTCTTTGTAAACTGCTGGCTCCATGTCAGGGCGGCTTCCGCCAGGGCCGCTCTACCACTGATAGTCTTGTGTCCCTTGAGTCTGCCATCCGAACAGCCTTTTCCAGACGCCAACACCTGGTTGCCGTCTTTTTTGACTTCGTAAATCATACGACACGACCTGGCGACATCATATGCTTGCCAAATTGTATGAATGGGGTCTCTGTGGCCCACTCCCGATTTTTATCCAAAACTTACTGTCGCACCGTACTTTCCCTGTCCAAGTTGGTGCCTCCCATAGTTCCATCCATATCCACGAGAATAGAGTCCTGCATGGCTCTGTATTGAGTGTCTCTCGGGCTAGCAGCAGCTGTCGGGATCTCCGTCTTACCTTCTCTGTATGCAGACGACTTCTGCATTTCGTACTGCTGCTCCAGTACTAGTGTTGCTGAGCGGCACCTACAAGGAGCCATCCACAAGGCGCAGTCATGACCTCTAGCCCACGGCTTCCAGTTTTCGGTCACAAAGTCATGTGTCATGCACTTCTGTCGGCATCGTACCGCTCATCCGGACCCAGAACTTTACCTTCACGACGATCCACTCACTGCAGTGGAGATATATCGATTCTTAGGACTTGTTTTCGACGCTCCATTGACGTGGCTGCCTAATTTCCGTCAGCTTAAGCGGAAGTGCTGGCAGCACCTCAATGCCCTCCATTGCCTGAGCAATACCAATTGCGGTGCAGATCTCTCTACGCTGCTGCAGCTCTACAGAGCCCTTGTCCAATCCCAAATTGACTATGGGAGTGTGGCTCATGGTTCAGCAGCGCCCTCAGCGTTGCATTTACTCGACTCTGTGCACCACTGCGGGGTTCGACTAGCGACAGGAGCTTTTATGACGAGTCCAGTGACCAGTGTACTGGTGGAGGATGGGGTCCCTCCATTGCAGATCAGACGTGCACAACTTCTCGCCAGTTACGCTGCACACGTTTATAGTTCTCCTGATCATTCGGATTACTGTCTCCTTTTCCCGCCAACGGCGGTCCATCTCCCGCATCGATGGCCCATGTCTAACGATTGCGATTCGCATGCGGTCCCTTCTTTCAGAACCGGAGACCTCCCCGTTACCACCTCTACTTGCGGTCGGTTCACGTACGCCTACATGGTGTACGCCTCAACCGCAGCTTCTTCTGGACCTTTCGCATGGCCCTAAGGACTCAAACGCGTACGTTTCATAGGCAGGGATGGTGAGCCACAGAATCTCTGACCAGAGAGCATGTAGTCAGTTCAGTTGCGAGTTAGCAGTTGCATGTAGCGAGTCGGTAGATGCAGTAGTGGTACGTAGCGAGTCGCGAGAGTATGTAGTACAGTTGCGAGTTAGCTGTTGTGTGAGGAGTCGGCGGGCGCCGACATGGGACTCTGGTCGAGATTCAGGACGAGGTATATTTTTTAAATAAGGTTATGAAGCAGCTTTGCGCTCAGGTAATAATGTATTGTAATGGATCTTAAGTGTAATTAATTTGTTCAAGAATCGCCCCAATAATAATTTCGTTTTGAAACCAACCATTTTTAACAAAGAATCCCTTTTTTGAAATAATATTTTCCTTGCATTTCCTTAAAGAAAAGTTTCCCTTAAATTAAAAAAAAAATATATTTGCGATGCATTTCCTCCAAGCTATGGCGAAAAATAAGAGCAGGTGCAGTATTACTGAGGTAAGAATTTGAGTTTAATCAGGGCCTAAAGATCGACATTTCGGTCTATTTGTGTTTTCATTGTCACTGAGATTTCATTCATTTCTTATTAAATTGACTTTCAAATTTCTCTGGGGGGTTACACTTGGCGACCCTGCCAGGATCGTATTTCGTTGAGAATCTTCTGATACGTAGCCAGATATCTGCTCTTATTTACTTAATATAATTAGCTTTTGGCACAACGCTTTTACTAATTTTGTGACTTTCTTTCCTCAGATCATCGGCAATTAGTTGCTCTGTTGTATTTGTGTTTGTTGCCTTTTGCATTGTGCTTATTTCTTTTGTGAATAATTGTGACTATTGTAAGAAAATGCCGCGAAAGACTGTGAATAGTGTGCTGCGAAGTATAGTGAATGGAATTACCGACTTAAACAACTTAACCGATAGGACTTGTGATACGCAGGGTAATGATGATAATCCTGCGTTCACTCACAATCAGTGCGTTCCAACCGCTAATGATGATTTTTGTATTAATGATGAACAAATGAACTCGATTATGTCCTCTGTTGATTTGACGACAATTGATGACGCGGGGCGTTCTGTTGTAATGAGCGCTGGCCAGCTTAACACACCCGGTTTACTAAATTCACGTGACGAACAGACAAATTTGTCTAATGAAAATGAACAGGATACACAAAGTAGGATAGATTTATTTAATTCGGAAATAGTGTCTGACAGTGTACATCCGACTGATAATCCTTTTTGCAAATTACAGAATGACCAAATGGTCACACAAAGCGCGACAATTGCAGGTACACCACTAAACAGCACAGATAATAGAAATGCTAATTTAGGCTCGGATCCAATTTTGGCAATACTGCTACAATTTGGGGAAGAATTCAAACAACAGAATGAAAAACAAGACAAAAATCACAAAGAACTTAGTGAACAGGTCAAACAACAGAACGAAAAACAAGACAAGCTTAATGAAAAATTAGACAACAATTCCAGACAGCTTAGTGAACAAATTAGAGCCGTTGCCGCGCAGTGTCATGATACTAAGGAACAGTTACGCGAGGAAATTGAGGCTTGTTCAAAGAAAAGTAGCGAAGAAATTAGATCTGTTGCTCAGGAATTAAGGGATATGCAAACAGTTACAACAGAAACACTTAAAGAGGAAATTAGTGCAGTCGCTAAACAATGCTCTGAAAAAGCTACACAATTACGCGACGAGTTTAAATTAATGACAGCAGAACTTTCGCGCACAATGGACGCTAAGATAGACGCAAAATCCGACCAACAAAACACTCAGATTGACGAACGTTTTAATTATCACATAGAAAACAGTAATACGCGTTTCCGCAAATTTATTCAGGATCAAAATAAAGTAAAACGACAAGTAATGGAAACAATCACAGCACAGAGACAAGAAGACAAACGTAAATTGTTTGCGAAAGCAAAGACATATGTAGACAACAATATTGCTACAGTATCCGATGAAATTAATACCATCAAACAGTTGAACGCGGAATTACGTGATGAAATTTCTGATCTTCAATCAAAAACAGGTACACACGCAGCAGATATTCAGACAGTGACAGATAGATTTGAACAATTAGAAATAACACAGGATTCCGATGTCGTCAAAGCTGACGTTAAAAAACTGAACGAAACTACACGTAAATTGCAAAAACAGATTAATGCCTCTGACACTAAAACAGATGATCAGGCAAAAATACTGACTGAAAAATGTGATGAATTGGCTAGTCGTATTGACGTTATTGAAACTACTAATGACAATAAATCAGACGATACTTCACCGGTTTCATTTAACCAAACACCTGAATTCCAAAACCTACAACAGACAATCAATGAAATCCATTCGTCTAAGAACGTATTGCATAGAAAATTGTCGAGTTTACAGCAAGAGGTAGCAGAGATAAAAAATATTTTAGCTAATAACACATCACAGCAGACGCCACTTTGCGAACATTTGTCTGATTCACGCAGTGCGTATAATTTGGGTAATCTACAGAGAGTGCGGGACTTAGATTCCGAACAGACACAGACAAATAGATTCTCTTACAATCATGAACCTGTTCCATCATACACAGACGATAATTTTGATTATAAACATTTAAAGTGTTTAAAAACGACAGAACACAGATTCATCCGCTAGATTGGATACAACAATTTAGCTTTGCTTTTCCACCGACTTGGCCCGTAACACACAAACTTGAATTTATTTGTAGTTTTTTGGAAGGCGAACCGGCAACTCTTATGAGACCGATCGCAAGACAATGCTATTCAGTAGAAGAATTTCAGAATGCTTTTCTGTCAGCGTATTGGTCGAAGACGACACAGCGCGGAATTAAGGATCAGTTAATTAGCTTACCAAATTATGAGAACACAAATTTTCCCAGTGTCATGCAATTTTTTGAGCATATGGTCCAACAAAACAAGTACCTAAGTGAACCGTACAATGAATCTGCACTTATACAATTATGCATTTCTAAATTACCACGATCATTAAGAGTGTCACTTCTAACGGGTCAACAAAAAGAAAACATTTCGGCATTCAGAGATCTGTTACAGCTCTTGGAAGTACAACAATCTGATTATTCTTTTGTAAACAAAAATTTTTCATATAATAATCATGGCCAACAAACTTACAGTAATTACGATCAGTCACGTAATTTCAATAGCAAAGGTAATAGACGCTTCAGGAATGACAACCAACAGAACTTTAATAACAGTCAAAATTCTAAATATCAATATCGTCAAAATTTTCAGCAACAGGAACCACATTTTAGTAACAATAGACGTTTTCCACCACAACAGCATGAAAATCAGCCGGTTAGCATACCTAACCAACAATGGAATGCACAAGGTCAACCAGGCTTTAATGTTTCGCCTCGTGCACGTACAGTCCCAGGTACAACAAATAGTAACGCACGGCAGCAAAGGAACAACTATGTACAGAAAACACAGTATTTCAGTTCCTATCGCAATGTACCGTATAGGAATGACTATTACGACAGACGTAAAAACGATGAGCACAATTATCAGCATACATATAATAACAGTCGGTCTTACCAACAGCAAAATCATCCGCAAGAACATGTTCTCATGAATGAACCCGACAGTAGATTTCATCCAGAGCGTAATACGTCTGGAAGAAGTAATAGAACAGTTCAAATAGTAGAAATGCCACAGAATCGTCCTGACAATAATATCACGTCAGATAGAATCTGACTAGATATTGTACAGGCCGCATCTCCCAGTAACACAAGCACTACTTTAGACACGCAGAATGTTGTTCACGAAAATGTAATTACTTTTGACGACATCCGAGACACTCTGTTGCCAGAAAGACCAGTTGTTCAAAAAAACATTTCACACCCTGTTATCGAAATTAAAATTGGTTCATCGAAATTTTCAGCAGTAATTGATTCTGGCTCACCTATGTCAGTAATAAATGAAGAAACTTTTAACGAGTGTAACGAAGAGAATACCTATCCGACATTACCATTAGGCAAAATGAAAGTAAAAGGAGCAGTATCGAGTAAAGGAGTAGACGTTAAATTACAGACACATTTATCGTTTTGTATTGCAGGTCACACATTTCACTCAAATTTTTGGATTGTTCCTTTATTGACAACAGACATTATTTTAGGTACTAATTTTCTCGTACAACACGACGCAGTGGTTGATTTTCAGAATTCCTAATTAATGCTAAAGGATGAAGATGTACAATTGGCTTTAGAATTTCAGCACTCTTTATCTGCGGAAGAACAGACAATTAATCGCACAGAGGTCATTTTCGTATCACGAAACATAGACAGTAGTTCCACATTGTTCACAGATACGTTTGTTCATAACTGTAATACTCCAGACGAAGCTGACTATGATGTAATGCAGATGATTTCTGATAAGGTTAGAGTTGTGCAAATACAGACGACGAACGCACGCAACTACACAAAATTCTTTTACAACAAGCTCCAGTTTTTGACAACATTCCTGGTACTATGTCCGGTTTTATGTATGAATTTCAAGTCAAACAGCATGATACATTTAAAGCTAAGCATTATCCCATTCCATATATCCACAGAGAACAGGTTAAAAAAGAATTGCAGGATATGCTTGACCAAGGAATTATTGAACCAGCAGTTAGTCCGTACATAAACCCGCTCCATATTGTTAAGAAAAAGGATGGCTCACTTCGCCTTGTACTTGATTCGCGTCACATTAATGACATTATTATTAATGAAACAGATCGACCACAGACACTAGAACAACTACTACAGAAATTTCATGGTACGGCTATTTATTCTACACTAGATTTGAAATCGGGATTTTGGCAAATTCAGCTTCTTCCGAATTGCAGGAAGTATACAGCTTTTCTCTGTTTTGGCGACTGTTATCAATTTTGCAAATTACCATTCGGCTTAACTATTTCTTCTGCAGATTTTATTCGCGGTTTGAACACAATACTTCCGACAGAACTTAAGGACAGAATTACGACGTACGTAGATGACATTCTTATCGCAGAAGCTAACTGGACTGAACACAATCTGATTCTAGAACGACTGTTGCAAACTTTTCATGCGCAAGGACTCACAGTTAACCTAAGTAAATCGCACTTTGGCAAAACTTCTATAAAATTTCTTGGACACGTAATTTCAGCAGAAGGCATTGCGCCTGATCCGGAAAAACTTCAAGCTCTACGTGACATTACTGTTCCTACGACGAAGAAGCAACTACGCAGTTTTTTGGGATTAATTAACTTTTTTCGTCAATTTATTCATCACTCTGCTTTAGACACACCTAGATTATGTCAATTGATAGGTAAAAACACGATTTGGTCAGGGGATAAGCAAGCACATTCTGAATTCATGAACCTGAAACATGCTTTATTGAATGCTCCACTTTTATCGCACCCAGATCTTACCAGAAATTTTTCCATTGCCACCGACAGTTCCAACACAGCTTTAGGCGTACATATTTTTCAGGAAATTGAAGAAGATGGCTCTACAGTAATTAAAAACATCGCATTTGCAAGTCGCATTTTATCACCTGCTGAACGTAATTATTCTGTCACAGAACTAGAAACATTATGTGTTGTTTGGGCTTTCACGAGATTTCGGCACTTTCTTTATGGCAGACATACCACCGTATACACAGACCACAGAGCGATACAATTTTTACTTTCAGCTAAATTCACTCACGACAGGTTAAGCAGAGGGAAGCTTTATTTGCAGGAATTTAATTTTACAATAGTTCACACTCCAGGAACACAAAATGTTATAGCAGACGCACTATCTCGTTCTCTCAGCAACAATCATCAAGAAATCGCAACCAACTTCTGCAAAACAAATATCAGCGTGATGTACATCCAACAAGTTGCATTTGAAAATTTTATTTCGTCGTCATTACAGGACATAGCAAAGGAGCAAAATAAAGACAATGTGTGGAAAGAAATTAAACACCTTTGGCAAGATAAGAATAATGTTACGATTAGGAACCATTACACTGTACGCAATAACATTCTGTTTCGCCGCTCACACCCTGACAGCAACAATTGGTTGTTTTGCATTCCTGACGAACTGGTTAACAAATTAATCTGGTACACTCATTTAAGTTATGCACATTATGGAGGCAGAAAATGTTTTCTTATACTGAGACAGAACTGTTATTTTGCCAATATGGAAAAACGTATACGACGAGTTTTAGCGTCATGTAAAATTTGCCAGAAAGCTAAGTCAGACACCACTTCACATATTCCTCCATTATATCCCATTATACCTGTTAAATTACAACATATGGCCGCAGTAGACATTTTTGGTCCGATTCCGAGAACTAACAGAGGTTTTTGCTACATCTTTGTCGCTGTTGAACTCACTTCAAAATTTGTTACCTTCACTCCGTTACGCAAAGCTATTGCCAAAACTGTTTCGAAAGCATTTGTAAAGCATTTTCTATTTCATGTAGGGCATGTGATGAAAGCAATTTCTGACAATGGATCACAATTTCGTTCTGCTATATGGACACGCATGTTACGAGCTAGAAACATTTCTCCTATCTATATATCAAAGTACCATGCTTCATCGAAACCTTGTGAACGATTAATGAAAGAAATTGGTAAACTGTGTAGAATTTATTGCCACAAAAGACATATTGATTGGGACACACACATACACTCATTCCAGGATGTAATAATTCCATTCCAAATGAATCCACTATGCTATCTCCGTCTGTTATACTGAAAAACGTTGAACCACCAAACAAAATTAAAGAATTAGTAACATTTCCTACATCTCGTCGACTACGAAACCGTGAAATAATTGACATTGCACTGAACAACATCAAACCTGCCGCAGAGCGTCGGAGAAGACAGCAAAAACAGGTTTGTACACGCTGAGACTTTCACGTGGGACAGGAGATATTAGTATGTACACACTATTTATCCAGCAGAATAAAAGGTAAGTGCAGTAACTTTGAACTTCTATACGCAGGTCCATATCGGATTCGCAGCATTCCTCACCCCAATGTTGTACACGTCGAAACTTTGAGAACCAGAAAATCTAAAGGGAACCACCACACATCCAACGTCAAACCTTTTATTGAATGAAGATGTTTTATGATTTGACATGCTGTAATGCCATTTGCTAATTTTTATGATCACGTATGCAACTATACTCACGTGAACACTTACTGATTTTTCTTGGCAAGTGCCTGGCAAGGTAAGGTTAGCAGGTCGTTTTTCTTGTCGTTACACATCAGTCTGTGCACATTTTCCATTTTTTATGTATGTATGATTGTTTTCCTGTTTGTTTGTATGCTTTATGAAATAGTTAAGATATAACACACCAGTTGACTTTGACATTTTTGCCCTATGATATCTCAACATCGTGACTACTTTTTTTTTTTGCTGCTGCATTGTGATGTTCTCTGTACATTTTGACTTTGAACACTGTCTATGCTTTTGACATATTACGTTTTCTGTCATGTTATGCTGTATGCTTAATTATGTTACTATAAATCAGTAATTATTTAGTGGGTATATGATGTAAATGCAAGGAATTAATCTTTGTTCATCAATTTCAGAAAGAAATGATGCGTAAATGAAATAAATTAAACGGAAATGGGAATTTCAACTACGGAATAGACGAAAGAGGATACAAAAACCTTATGAAGAAGAGTAAATGGATCAGGATTAAGAAGCATTAACAAGAATATACAATACACATCGAAGAATAGCAGTCTTAACTAATTTTTTCTTTCAGAATACGATGCGATTGATGCAGGCTGTCAGACAGAACTACACATCTTAGTTTTAGTGATGAAATATAATAGAAATAAGGAATAATTGTGCAAAGAATAATGAAGTGATTTTTTTTGCAGATGATAATGAATGCTGATGAAGAGTAATGATGAAGAATATGCTACTATGAATAATGAAGTTTTTCTTTACAGGTGATGATGATAATGGAGTTATGATAATATGGATAATGAAGTGATGGATAATGAAGCTTTTTTCTTTGCAGATGAGGATGATGTTGAAGTTTATGTATTTATGCTATGTAGTTATTTAAGTATTTGTTGCAGTTTGCTTTGACAGCAGGTGTTATATTGCATAGTAGGATGACGGAAGGTTTTGGAAAGGACAGCTATGGAACACATTTTTTTATACACATTTCACTACCTGTTAATTCGAAGTTCACTACTTTTCAGCATGGTATACGTTTCTTCTTTCAGCTCAATAATCCATTTTGTATTTTTTCCAGCAGAAGCTTTTCATGATACTTACTAAACCTGTTACTTATTATACCTGTACTAGCACTTACATTTTTTTTACCCAATTGTGTCTATCATTTATAAATGTGATCACATATACTGCCTTGTTTCATAACCTTGCTACAGCTGACTCATGACGAATGACATTAGATATTTTTCATTTACAGGAAAAACCTAGAAGCAAAGTTTTCTTTTTCTTTTTCTCTTCTTGCTTTCCCCTATAATTACCCAAAGCAATGCACTGCTAGCACAAAAAAAAGTGTATCACCAGTTCCAAATAATGCTACCCATTTGAGAGAGTTCTGAGTAATACTGAAAAATGTTTTCCAGTCACAGACCTTGAATAATAGTTACAGTATGTTACAGTTTGAATATGTTCTATGTCACTTGAATAATTAGTTCTGAAAAATACTGAATAATGTCTTCTAACCACATACCTTGAGTAATAGTTACAATATGTTACATTTTCACTATGTCATATGTTACTTGAATGAGGGAAAGTGTTTTGTAATATTCAATACTTGCTATACGTTTAGTAACTGGCCAATGAGTGCCAATAATTACCGAAAGCAGATGAGTTATGAAAAGTGTTTTGTAATATTCAATACTTGCTGGCCAATGAATGCCACAGTTTCTTATATTTTAAATTTGTATTATGTCACTTTTATGCTATATATATGAATACTAGTAGCTTGATGCTACACTCATTAGCTCTTGTTTTGAATAATGACTTCTGTTGGTTTGTAACCGGCCATTGATTGCCTCTCTTGTCTGTAAATCAATTAATGAACATTTTTCTGTAATACTATATACATGGTACAGAAATCTTCAATAACCGGGCTATGAATGCCGCAAACTACTAATGTAATTCTCAATGAAGACTAGTATGTGACTTAATGTCCTTCACCTACTGACCTAACTACCCTGAATTGTTGCAATATCCATTTGTCCTGTCCATCCTCTTGATCATGGAGCACTATATTTGCTTTTGCACTAATTCTACTTTGGTGTGCCTTGTAAGAGCGTGGTGTTGACACGACATGCTGTCCACCACAGTGAGCGATGGAGACGTTATTAAGGTCCCACTGTTTGGTGTACCTGATGTACTGCCAGAACGATAACAGGAAATATTACTATGACATTTCAGTGTCTTGGATACGCTGATAAATACTTCTGGGAAAAGAACTGCAAATTGTCTCACTTGGTGTTGTATTTCTGTGGAAAGATATGGACTTTCAGTGCAGCTGCGTGCAACATAAGTGCTACAACCATGACGCAATCCTTCCTATTCCTTCCCTAATTATTGTAAAATGAAAAAGTCATATACAGTGCGTGTGCACTTCTTTTCTTTTGTTAATGAGATCAGTTATCCTGAAATTACTAAAGACTTCTATAGTGCATGTGCACTTTATTACACTCCTTGATTTGTTTGTTTGTTATAGAAAAATACTAGAGAGTACTACAGGGCGTGTGCACTTTTGTCATTTGTCAATGTGATTTGTAATCATTAGGTTTATTTGTCGTAAAAAAGGATTAGAGAGTTTTTCAGTGCGTGTGCACTTTATGCGATTTGTACTCATTCTGTATACATTTTGTGATTTCCTGATATGTTCAATACTTCAGTGCGTATGCACTTATGTCATGTGTTACTCATTGTATATATATTTCGTCATTTGGTGATATATTCTGTACCACCGTGCATGTGCACTTATGCCATTTGTGAATATGTTTTGTACTCATGGTATATATTTTGCCCTTGTCTGATATATTTAGTACTCGGTGCATGTGCACCACATTTATCTCATGTTCTATATCTGTATATTCTTTGTAATTGTAAAGTTAATTAGTTAAGAAAAAATTTTGCCGCACTTGCCAAGTCCAAATGACTCACTATCGCTGCCAAATTTTTGCCCCCCAGTGGAGGGTTATGAAACGCGTACGTTTCATAGGCAGGGATGGCGAGCCACAGAATCTCTGACCAGAGAGCATGTAGTCAGTTCAGTTGCGAGTTAGCAGTTGCATGTAGCGAGTCGGTAGATGCAGTAGTGGTACGTAGCGAGTCGCGAGAGTATGTAGTACAGTTGCGAGTTAGCTGTTGTGTGAGGAGTCGGCGGGCGCCGACATGGGACTCTGGTCGAGATTCAGGACGAGGTATATTTTTTAAATATGGTAATGAAGCAGCTTTGCGCTCAGCTAATAATGTATTGTAATGGATCTTAAGTGTAATTAATTTGTTCAAGAATCGCCCCAATAATAATTTCGTTTTGAAACCAACCATTTTTAACAAAGAATCCCTTTTTTGAAATAATATTTCCCTTGCATTTCCTTAAAGAAAAGTTTCCCTTAAATTCAATATATATATATATATATATATATATATATATATATATTTGCGATGCATTTCCTCCAAGCTATGGCGAAAAATAAGAGCAGATGCAGTATTACTGAGATAAGAATTTGAGTTTAATCAGGGCCTAAAGATCGACATTTCGGTCTATTTGTGTTTTCATTGTCACTGAGATTTCATTCATTTCTTATTAAATTGACTTTCAAATTTCTCTGGGGAGGTTACAGGACTCCATTAATCCCGCCGCAATCCGCTGTCACTTCCTCTCGATTCTTGACGTGTTCCGGGCCTCTGACGGGTTTACACCGATGGCTTGATGGCTGATGGTCACGTGGGCTTTGTGTGTTCATGAAGGACATATTGAACAGTACTTATGGCCAGATGGCTGCAGTCTTTTCACTGCAGAGCTGGTGGCCATATCTCGTGCTCTTCAGCACATCCACTCATAACCTGGCGCGTCATTTCTCCTGTGTACTGACTCATTGAGCAGCCTACAAGCTATCGACCTGTACTTGTAACGCCGGAAATGCATATCCTCCTATTTCCATCTATTGCACTATAATTTTTTTTTCCTTATTTTGTCACCTGAAGTTATGACATTTATGTCTCTTTATATATTGTAATTGTTTTATTCTTTGTATATATATATATATATATATATATATATATATATATATATATATATTTGCATTTATGTCGATGTATAATTGGTTTGTTTCGTAAATATTATTTGTATTTTTACGCTGGGTCTTGCCTAGGGAAAACTGCTATCGAACGATTACATCGATAGGTCGTGTGAAGAATCAAAGGGTGTAGGATCTTTGGTAGTGTTAACTCTGTCGCGTGGAGCGCGGGCAGAGGGAGAGTCTGCCTGGAGTAGTGGGTGGAGCAGGTGTGTTGTGTGACGCTCCCGCGAGTTGCCACGCTTTCGGTGTTTGGCAGCAAGTAATTGCACTAGAATTGCCATGATAGTTTCTGACACGGTGTCGCGGACGGGAAGCATTCGCTGGCGCACATCAAGAGCCTGTTTCGCCTGGTGACCGTGTCCAGAGGAAGGCACGCCAACATCCAGCTTCAGCAACAGCGACGGCCGACAATGAGTGACTGTCGCCACCTCCTCGATCGACGGCTTCAAAACTTCAATCAACCAACAAGGAAGACTGGAAGCACGTAAAGTTTTAGAACAGTACGGCAGACCTCAGCTTTTCAAACTCTTGCATCACAAAATTACAGCAACTTAGCATGAACCTTTGTTGCTCATTGTCCCAATTGCATTACCAAGCAGGGTCGCTTCCTTTTCTGGAATGAACCCGAGTGTTGTTGAAATTCAAACGCCAGCATTAAAGTAATATTATAGCATTTCACTGCTTTAATTTCAAAGTTCAGTTAAATGTTCATAGCTGGCTACAATATTTAGATTACATAAGCACGAATTAAGAGTGCGAGTTTTGTTACCGTATTTTAGCTTTCCTGTGACTGCAGCTCAGCTTGGTACGTACTAAATTTTACTATTGTTAATTGTTCAGAATCATTTAATTCAAGTTCAAAGTTAAATCTCTTCTTTCTAAATTGCGTAGATTCAAGTAGCTTTTGAAATGATTGTTGAGGTATACAAGACTAACCATATTTTACTGAATTTCGATGTGCTTCAGAAAGAAAGCTCACTATTAACTTCAGTCACTAAATTAACTTTCGATTTTCCTGTTTTATTAATTCTTTTGCTAAATTAAGTCAGAGTGTAGCGAAATTTATTACTTCTGACAAACATTCAGTTTTCACACCGCACATGTCAACCTTCAGTTGCCACGCTCCTGGTGCTAATTATATGTGTAATAACCTTTCTTTTTCAGTTACTATAGTAATTGTCCTTAGGACTGGCGACCGTAATTTCCCCCAAATCTCAAATATCTAATTACCGCTAGTTAATTGTTAACGTAACGGCCGCACATTTACTTTCTTTATTAACTTTACCCCTTTTCAAAATTAATTTCCACCTGTTTCAGTAGCATTTTTCCTTTCATTTAGATGTAACCCTTTCCTCCCTCTTTACCGACAGATTAACTTCGGTGACGATTGCTTTTCCCAAATTTCAATTAGGTACATGTAGTTTAATTTTTCACTGTCATTAAGGTCGATAAGTGAGGGGGAGGTTACACGTGGCGACCTGGTGACAGGACAATCTTCAAATTTGAGGTTGTTCTGGACACGAATTTTGCGTTGTGCAAATCTCGTAACAAAGTACTGGTTACGAAATGGTCGGTACGTCAGCGAGAATATTAGTGTGAGGAATCCTAATTAGATTTGAGATTTGGCATTTATATTGAAAATTATTAAAATGAGTGAAGGCAACAATTACAAAATTTGGTAGACTTGGATAAGGAACAATCAGTCGAACAGTGGGAAACGCGCACCGCGGTACCCATTGTTCAGGGGCAGGCGGCTAGCATGACGCGACCGCAGAAACGCAACAAAGAGCAGAAATGGAATTCCAAACTTTAGAAAATGCTTCGGAATCGGAAGTGAAAATCAGATCTGAATCCCTTGATGACGAATACGGGGGGACAATTAAAGAGCAAGCCGTTATGGAAGTAAAACCGGTAGTTTCCGGGAATTTACCTGATTTGTTGAATGTGTTGATTAATGAAATCAAGAGTCAATCGGCAGAAATTAAAGCTCTGTCTGCCAAGCAAGAATCTCAGTCTGAAAAAAATTGTACGAAAGCTAGACAATCAGAACAAAGCTATTAATGTTGTTAACTACAATGTTGGAGTTGTTAACACAAAGGTTGATTAAATCAAAGAAGATATTGTTGTAATTAATACCAAAATCGGTAATCTTAAACAGGAAATGGTAAGCGTTCAGGCGGAAATTGCGAGCATAAATACTCGTTTTAATTCCGAAATTAGCAGAATCGAGAAAAGTGTAGGAGAAGCAGTTGCTCCGATCATCGAGAATAAGGTGACGGAACAAATTCAAGTAGTGAAAAAAGAGGATCAACAGAAGGTGGAAACTTTAAAGGCTTTAGTGTCCGAGGTTGATGCTAAAGTGACGAAGCAGGCTAATACCTGCGAAGAGAAAAAAAGGGAAGTAGAAACGCTTGCTACAACCACTTGCCAAGTAATTACGAGATTTTCGGAATTAGAAAAGAAACTTGACGAAAAACAGAGCTATATGCCAATCTGTGCACATACACTCCTGGAAATGGAAAAAAGAACACATTGACACCGGTGTGTCAGACCCACCATACTTGCTCCGGACACTGCGAGAGGGCTGTACAAGCAATGATCACACGCACGGCGCAGCGGACACACCAGGAACCGCGGTGTTGGCCGTCGAATGGCGCTAGCTGCGCAGCATTTGTGCACCGCCGCCGTCAGTGCCAGCCAGTTTGCCGTGGCATACGGAGCTCCATCGCAGTCTTTAACACTGGTAGCATGCCGCGACAGCGTGGACGTGAACCGTATGTGCAGTTGACGGACTTTGAGCGAGGGCGTATAGTGGGCATGCGGGAGGCCGGGTGGACGTACCGCAGAATTGCTCAACACGTGGGGCGTGAGGTCTCCACAGTACATCGATGTTGTCGCCAGTGGTCGGCGGAAGGTGCACGTGCCCGTCGACCTGGGACCGGACCGCAGCGACGCACGGATGCACGCCAAGACCGTAGGATCCTACACAGTGCCGTAGGGGACCGCACCGCCACTTCCCAGCAAATTAGGGACACTATTGCTCCTGGGGTATCGGCGAGGACCATTCGCAACCGTCTCCATGAAGCTGGGCTACGGTCCCGCACACCGTTAGGCCGTCTTCCGCTCACGCCCCAACATCGTGCAGCCCGCCTCCAGTGGTGTCGCGACAGGCGTGAATGGAGGGACGAATGGAGACGTGTCGTCTTCAGCGATGAGAGTCGCTTCTGCCTTGGTGCCAATGATAGTCGTATGCGTGTTTGGCGCCGTGCAGGTGAGCGCCACAATCAGGACTGCATACGACCGAGGCACACAGGGCCAACACCCGGCATCATGGTGTGGGGAGCGATCTCCTACACTGGCCGTACACCACTGGTGATCGTCGAGGGGACACTGAATAGTGCACGGTACATCCAAACCGTCATCGAACCCATCGTTCTACCATTCCTAGACCGGCAAGGGAACTTGCTGTTCCAACAGGACAATGCACGTCCGCATGTATCCCGTGCCACCCAACGTGCTCTAGAAGGTGTAAGTCAACTACCCTGGCCAGCAAGATCTCCGGATCTGTCCCCCATTGAGCATGTTTGGGACTGGATGAAGCGTCGTCTCACGCGGTCTGCACGTCCAGCACGAACGCTGGTCCAACTGAGGCGCCAGGTGGAAATGGCATGGCAAGCCGTTCCACAGGACTACATCCAGCATCTCTACGATCGTCTCCATGGGAGAATAGCAGCCTGCATTGCTGCGAAAGGTGGATATACACTGTACTAGTGCCGACATTGTGCATGCTCTGTTGCCTGTGTCTATGTGCCTGTGGTTCTGTCAGTGTGATCATGTGATGTATCTGACCCCAGGATTGTGTCAATAAAGTTTCCCCTTCCTGGGACAATGAATTCACGGTGTTCTTATTTCAATTTCCAGGAGTGTAGTTTGGAATTGTTGACGAAAGAGGAGCGGTTCGACCCCTTGAAAAAAGGCGGTATACACCCGACGGATTTCATTAAAAATTGTGAAAGAGTTTTACGCAGATCATGGACTAATGAGAGAAAAATTAATGCGATTATTGATGTGTTGGCTGGTGATGCCAAGCGTTGGGGCTTAAACCTCAACATTACGAACCTGACTTTTGACGAGTTTAAAAATTTGTTTCTGGCTGAATACTGGTCAGAGCAAAAACAGCAAAGTGTCTGGCGCGAATTTGTCGTATCAAGGCCTTTCGATGCGAATTCGCGCGGTTCGATGAAGGAGTTTTGTGAGGGCTGGATCCGCAAGTTGGAATATTTGCGTGATCGCCGCACGGAATCCGAAATAGTCTGGGAACTCTGCAAGAAGCTTCCAGATGATACAAAACGCTACGTAGGAAGCAATTACAGGACAATAAATGATTTCCTGGAAAGAGTGGAGGACGAGAACAATTGGCGCAATAATCGCGATAGTGGTAGAGGCCGTGGTAACAACAACGGGTACCACAGCAACAACAACAACGATAACCATGGGAATAATGCATACCGCAACCTTGGCTGCAATAACAACAGTGGTTCGAGCCGTAATGACAATCGGTACAATGCAAATAATAACAGGAATGGCGGAAACCAGTATCATACTAGCGTGATACGGGCTTCGCAGAATAGTAATAACGCCAGAGGGTGTGATCAGCCGCCTCAGCAGCATCCGGGGAGCGTATCTGCTGGGACGAGACAGGGAAATCATTAGCCGCGCCGGTGAGGGGCCGACCGGGCGTGGAGAAATTTTGGAGGCCCAATAACAGGAGAAAAACCAGGTGTCGTCGTTATGAAATTCCGTGTGGAATAATCAACGGCGGGAGAGTGTGCCAGTGTTAGGAGAAAGGAGTGCGCCCACAAGTAGTAGATCAGCTGTATACACGGCAGTAGGAAGTACATTCACTGTCAGTGAGAACAATTTAAGTAGTGTTCCGGAAATCGATTATAAAGTGGCAGCTGTAATACCCACAGCGGAACTGGAGATTGAGTTTAAGAATGATTCGCAAGTGTTGAGAGAAGATCAGATGACGGATAAAACGTCCGTCATCGAGCGAGGGGATGCAGAGAGGGATGAGGTCTGGTTAAGGCAGTTCGGTCGCTTATACGACGAACTAAGAGATTATAGGGGCCTGCACGGGAGAAGTGTTTATGGGGAGCGCGGGCAGGATTTGCCGCGTCTCGTCCCACAGGAAGATAGTATTTGTGAAGTGATAGAAAGTTTTGGTCCTAACCGGCAGACTTTACTAGAAATAGTTGATGTTAATTGGGAGCACGAGCAAGATTCGTCGTATTTCATCCCGCAGGACTTGGATGTTGAAGTAGTAACGGAAAGTTCTGGCCCTAACCGGCAGACTTTACCGAAAGTTACAGTGGTAGAAGTAGCCGACCCATCCGACGCAAACCTCCAGTTTAAACATTGCGAGAGTATTAAGGAAAAAGATTGCGAAAATTTTAGTGATAGCCGGACACGATTGGTAGAAAAGCACATAGATTACAGCGTGTATGAGGTTAGAGCTGACGTTATACGGTCAGACGGTAGCAGTGTGGGTTTCGCAGATCCAGAGGAAGTAATTGCAGATACTACTGGGCACATTCCTCCAGGTAGATTGGCAGGTGAGATCAATCTGACCAAAGTGGAATCAACGAAGGTGACAATTAACGAACTGATAGCAAAGCAACACTCACTAGTTGACGAGTTACAGGAAAAGGTTTCGGTATTGGAGGCGAAGCTACAACTAAGCCTCAGGACAAACGTGTTGAAATTAAAACTGTATGTGAACAGAGGCTGAAAAGGCCGCCAGATAAGCCGGATTTAGGATCAAAGCCGGATGGTTTATTCTGGAATGACCTGGATATAGACGAGAATTTACTGTGGGAAAATAAAGAAACAGTCGAGGACAAGTGTAGACAGATAGTAGTGTCTGTTAATATGCACGACCTACAACTAAACGTGTTGATTGACACCGGTGCAGAATTGAGTGCTGTATCTGGGAAAATATTTGAGTTACTGAAAGACAGACCCGGCATCGTAGTTATGCCAGTAACAGGATTGAAAATTATCGGTGCTACTGGGAAGGCCAGTAAACCGGTCACAAAACAGATTTTTGTCAACTTCGAGATATGTGGGGCACGATTTGAACAAGAGTTTGTCGTCGTGCCAGACTTAACTACGGAAGTAATTATCGGGTTAGATTGGCTATTAAAGTACCGTGCAGTGATTAACTGCGAATGCAAAACTTTGACATGTACGTCACAAGATAAAACAATAGTAGTTAGTTTTGACGAGGCAGGAGACGGTGTGCATAGGCAATACCAGCCTATACACATTGATAACTGGCCGGATGCTATTGACGTAAGTATGAATTTGAACTACTGTAATGTGAGGAATCTCGGCATTGACAATAGTGTAGAAATTGAATTGGAAACTATTGTAGACGGTGTGTCAAACGTAGCACGCGAACAAAGACGAGGCCTGTATGAAGTAATAATGAGGAATAAGAGTGTGTTTCCAGACAAACCGAATATTGGTGTGAAAAAAGATCGATTGCCAGAAATAATGAAGCAAAAAACCGATGGTCGCATACGTTGTCATGACGCTAAAGCGCGTTTTGCTAAGTTTGTAATCGGAGACTTAGTACTTGTAAAAGCTCATGAGAAATCGTGCGAGATAGACAATGAAATCTCTAAATTTAAGTTTGTGTATAATGGACCATATAAAGTCATTGGTATACCTCACACAAATGCTTATTGCTTAGGGTATCCAAGTTCTGGGAAGCTATTAGGTATACGGAACATTGTAGACCTGAAATCGTACCAACCAAGGATTGATTAGTACCACAGAAAGGGTAATTTGTACAGTATGTAGATATAGTGTGTAAGATATAAGGATGTGCCATGTTGCGATGCTTTTGCCTGACCTAGAGGTCATTAAAGAAGTAATTAATGTTAATTAAATGATTTAAGAGTTACTGAATATTAATCAATTTAAAAATTCAAGCTGCTAGTTTAACTTTTCAGCTGAGTCACAGTAGTTTAAGCAATGTAAATATGATTTTGTAACTAGCTGTAAGATTTCATGAATATGTGTTTTACTAGTCATTGCCGATGTACTTAGACGCTGTTTTAAGTTTCGGGTTAGTACATGCGTGTGATGATGGACAGTGTTGATTTATCCATTGTGATAGTATTAATGGACTCCTTGAGATTACTCGGGAGTGAGTTTTTCCGAAAGAATTCAGTGAAACGGACGTTCTGGAAATGCCGTTAAAAGTGCGAGTGAGATCAAGCGTGCCGCACAGGGGGCGCAACTATACTGACGAGGCGAAGCCGCTGTCGGCCCTTGTGCCGCTGTCGGCTCTTGTGTCGCTGTAGGCCCTTGAGCCGCTGTCGGCATTCTTTGTACTTGCGAGTACGGAAGGCGGAGTTGTTTTTCTTCCCGGACAGCTGATGTGAAAGAATTCTGCTGTCAATATTTATGTTTTTGTCGATCTGCTGTATATTATTTTCTTGTTTAGCGTGAAGTGGACTTTCACGGCGAGAGTATTAATTATGAAAAGGTTATATAAAATGTGTATGCTATGTAATTAATAATTAATTTGCGTATTTTGATCTACCTGTTTTTATGACCATGTACTCTAATTTTATAAATAGTATTCCATTTCTTGATACTGTTACGAATTTTGACGATTTTGGACTAGCCAAACCATTTTCTATGTTTTCTATAAATTTTAATATGTTGTCAACCTGTTTTATTTTGTGCAGGATGACAGAGTGGAATAAGGTTAAGAGTGTCTCCACTCAATTATAATGGTCTAAAAATAGATTTGTGGTTAATTAGACGAATGCTAAATTTTGTTGATCTTTTGAGCATATGCATTTCCGCTGTTTCTTTTTTGGGACATTTTCTGAGTCTGTTTATGTTACACGAACATCCTCAGACAATGTGGGGCACGTGTAATGCCGGAAATGCATATCCTCCTATTTCCATCTATTGTACTATAATTTTTTTCCTGATTTTGTCACCTGAAGATATGACATTTATGTCTCTTTATATATTGTAATTGTTTTATTCTTTGTATATATATATATATATATATTTGCATTTATGTCGATGTATAATTGGTTTGTTTCGTAAATATTATTTGTATTTTTACGCTGGGTCTTGCCTAGGGAAAACTGCTATCGAACGATTACATCAATAGGTCGTGTGAAGAATCAAAGGGTGTAGGATCTTTGGTAGTGTTAACTCTGTCGCGTGGAGCGCGGGCAGAGGGAGAGTCTGCCTCGAGTAGCGAGTGGAGCAGGTGTGTTGTGTGACACTCCCGCGAGTTGCCGTGCTTTAAGGGTTTGGCAGCATGTAATTGCACTCGAATTGCTATGATAGTTTCTGACATGGTGTCGCGGACAGGAAGCATTAGCTGGCACACATCAAGAGCCCGTTTCGCCTGGTGACCGTGTCCAGAAGAAGGCGCACCAACATCCAGCTTCTGCAACAGCGACGGCCGACAGTGAGTGACTGTCGCCACCTCCTCGATCGACAGCTTCAAACCTTCAATCAACCAACAAGGAAGACTGGAAGCACGTAAAGCTTTAGAACCGTATGGCAGACCTCAGCTTTTCAAACTGTTGCATCACAAAATTACAGCAACTTAGCATGAACCTTTGTTGCTCATTGTCCCAATTGCATTACCAAGCAGGGTCCCTTCCTTTTCTGGAATGAACCCGAGTGTCGTTGAAATTCAAACGCCAGCATTAAAGTAATATTATAGCATTTCACTGCTTTAATTTTAAAGTTCAGTTAAAGTATTCATAGCTGGCTACAATATTTAGATTACAGAAGCACGGATTAAGAGTGCGAGTTTTGTTACCGTATTTTAGCTTACCTGTGACTGCAGCTCAGCTTGGTACATACTAAATTTTACTATTGTTAATTATTCAGAATCATTTAATTCAAGTTCAAAGTTAAATCTCTTATTTCTAAATTGCGTAGATTCAAGTAGCTTTTGATATGATTGTTGAGGTATCCAAGACTAACCATATTTTACTGAATTTCGATGTGCTTCAGAAAGAAAGCTCACTATTAACTTCAGTCACTAAATTAACTTTCGATTTTCCTGTTTTATTAATTCTTTTGCTAAATTAAGTCAGAGTGCAGCGAAATTTATTACTTCTGACAAACTTTCAGTTTTCACACTGCACGTGTCAACCTTCAGTTGCCACGCTTCTGGTGCTAATTATATGTGTAATAACCTATCTTTTTCAGTTACTATAGTAATTGTCCTTAGGACTGGCGACCGTAATTTCCCCCAAATCTCAAATATCTAATTACCGCTAGTTAATTGTTAACGTAATGGCCGCACATTTACTTTCTTTATTAACTTTACCCCTCTTCAGAATTAATTTCCACCTGTTTCATTAGTATTTTTCCTTTCATTTAGATGTAACCCTTTCCTCCCAAATTTCCATTAGGTACACGCGGTTTAATTTTTCACTGTCGATAAGTGAGGGGGAGGTTACACACAACCTTCGCTATCCTCTGTTAGCGTCCAACCAGGAGTCCATCTATGCCCTGGAACGGTCCAGTTGTTCAGTGGTGTTTGTGTGGACCCCAGGACACGTCGGAATCCCAGGCAATGAAGTTGCCGACAGGCTGGCCAAACAGGCGACACGGAAACCGCTTATGGAGATGGGCATTTCCGAAGCTATCCTGCGTTCTGTCCTACACCTCAGGGTTTTCAGGCTTTGGGAGACGAAATGGCATAACGGTACGCACAACAAGCTGCGTGTCATTAAGGAGACGTCGAATGTGTCGAAGTCTTCCATGCGGTCCTCTCGCAGGCAATCAGATGTCCTCTGCCGGCTCCGCATGGCCCATACAAGGCTAACGCATGGTTACCTATCTTCGCGAGGACCCACATCGGTGTTGCTGTGGCTCCCAAATTACAGTCGTTCACCTCTTGCTGGACTGCTCACTTTTAGCCTCTCTTCCGTGGACTTTTAACCCATCTCCCTACCTTCGGTGTTGGGTGACGATGCCTCAGCAGCAGCTTTAGTTTTACGTCTTATTCGTGAGAGTAAGTTATATACTTCTGTGTAGGTTTTAGCGCATGTCCTTTGTCCCTCTGTGTCCTCCACCGTAATGCTTTTAGGATGGAAGTTTTAATGTGTTGTGGAGTAGCTGGCTTTTCCTTTTTATTTCGTGGTTGGCGAGCCACTGTAATCTGCTTTCTTGTTTTATTTTCTTCTGTTTCTATCGTCTCTCTGTTGTTTTCTTGTCCTCTTATGTTCCTTTCAGTGTTCGTTGTCCTTCCTTCGTTCCTGTGGTTTTTCCTTTCTTTCCGTTTTGTGTTGTATTTTTCGTTCTTTTTATTCTCACACTTGTGGCGTTGTTTTATTAGGAAAAAGGGGCCGATGACCTCGTAGTTTGGCCCCTTCCCCCTGTTTTAAACCAGACAACCAACCTTTACTATAGTCATTCAATTCTCTACAGCTTTACATATCTCGTTTTGTCACTTCAGTCATGCTACTTTACAGTTTCTTTCTTTAGTTGTTTCTATTCCCTTTTGCTTTCTCCACTTGCCTTACCTCTAGATTTTTTCCCTTCACCAGTTAAATTTAGTTTATCAAGTGTTATTGAGGGATTTTTGTTGCACTTTGTCTTTTGTGTGGATCTTCCCCTGCTACATACGTTTTTACTAGTTTACTGTTAACTGGTCTAGGGAGTTGAGAAGGTCCGGTTCTAAGGAACCGTTCAGGTTAGTTGATTTTGGCTGGGAGCTTCTCTAGATGTACAGTCGTACTCGAAAGTATCCAAAAGACCTGAACTGCATTTCGCGTGATTCGCATGCAACCCACGAAACCCAGCGGTCTTGCAGGTCCTCTAATCGCTCCTTGGTACAGTCGTTTGACTATTGAAAATTGCTCCAACAAGTCACCACTAGAAAACACCGCTCGGTATCGCAATAACTCAAGATGTAAAGTAATACCACGATACTAGAAATATTAGGGAACACCTTATCACAGATAAGACTGTCCTTAAGGCTTGTAAGCTCACTTTTACTGCAATAAATGACATACCTGAAATGTTACCACTCTCATTATTACGTCAGGTAGGTAATGCGCGTAGTAATTTCGTCGTATTCAGGATTTCCTCTTCAAAGTTACATACCGTACTGGTTACTTAACACAAAATGGCATTAAAAATTTATGTTATTCACGAGCAGCTAGTTGAGAATATGTATGATCTTCAAATGACATGACAAACCGTCTCGTTCTGTATATGGATTCAAACCCAGGTCATGCAGACTAAGATTTCGTGACTGACGGAAACTAACAGTCATTCCTGACTAGGCATACAGAGAGTGATATACCTCGATTTTGGAAAGTATTAGTTAGCAAATATCAACTTTAAATTACATAACGCAAACATTTTTAACGGACGCGAATTCCTACCCAGCGTCTATTGCCTTTTTAACGAACTACGAGAGATGTTAAAGATTGCTTCTTCACAAGTAACTTACTTGAAATGCCGTGTGGTAAAGCTTTGTGTTGGAGAGTGATTCGAACCCAGAACCTAATCGGATGTTATCGAAGCACAATAACTGTGACATGTCGGATTTTCTCGGCAGTAGCTAGATGTTTTAACTGAGATGACTAGACGAAACATTAATTTCTTCCTTCCCAGGACTCCGACCCGGCACCTATCGCTCTTATATTCTAAAGAAAACGGACGTTAAATATGGGTTTGTTACACCAGCAGCGACATGTGAGCATGTTTGAACTAGATATAATATGACGAAGAGTTCAGTGCTGAATGGGATTCGAACCCCACACATAACGTTGTTGACTACACACAAACAGACGTCAACTACCGAATTATTCTCCGCCAGCAGCTCGGAATAAAACCCTTGAACATACAATGCCTCACTGGGAGTCAAAAAGGTCAGATACCGTTAGTGTTGACAACGAATGGAAATGCATTAAATATCAAAATTACTATCCAACAGCAGATAGGTGATGTCATGCTAGAGCTTGGTAATTCATAATGGAAACCTTAGTGCCTGGCCAAGGTTCGAACCCATTCACGTGCAGTATGTGGAGATGTTGAGGAATCTGTAGTTTTTATCAAACAACAAATTGTAGTTGAGCTGTATTGTCACGAAGGGATCAAATTCGTCGTTAAGACGGTCTGAGTAGGTTTCCCAGTTCATAACCAATTTTATCGGCATACAGAAGCTCAAATAAAAGATGGAATAAGTATCCTGTGACCCTACAAAGCGTTTGCTTCGTCACTAGAAATAAATAGCTAGTATAAGAAAGTATACCGGTGATAGAATTTCTACATTTCGCCACCCCTGACTTTATTGTGGTTCAACCTAACTTCTACTTGGTAGAGAAGGAATATCATGCTTAATGTGAATTTCAGACAATTCCATTATGCCTTCTTCACTTGGCGTAGCCAGAAATGAATAGAATCTGTGTCTCCCTATAAAAAAAAATCGTCGGCCGAAGGTGGAATCGAACATATCACCAATCCTAGAGACCACTAAATCCTTTTCTCCGTTACTCATTTTTCTATCATAACACCGATGCGACACACTCGATGAGAATTCTGACACACAGGCTGCCAGTAGTGGTTTCCACCATGTTTAGTAAAGTCATCACCGAAATAAAATAACGTAACTGCCACCTATACAGAACTGCCACTGTGTAGGATGCAGAAATTTAAATAGGACGTGTTCCTTTTCACTTGAGTTACTCTATTGCGCTATCTATTTGTTGAAACCGTCGTGCAGTGCAAAAGAAAAGCTGTAACTGTCTGTCTCTCAGAAGTCTAGATCCGGCTATATAAATTATCTCACATCACTGTGGAATGCGGAAATTGTAGAAGAACTGTTGTCGATTTTGGAGATGCTAGCTACTAGCGTAACGGTAAGCGCCGCGCACTGTTGATAAGGCGTCGCGACTTCTACTACATCCGCTGCTACCTTTTTTAAAACGCAGTTCTGCTGTCTGCTGAAGTTATCAATTTAATGGAACTTTGAACACAATTTCCTTCACTTCTCAACCCAAAATAGTTGCATGTGGAAAGAGGGTTAACTGCTTCGACATTTAGTTCTTCTCAGGTTTAATAGACCGGCAGGCAGCAGACGCATCTCGAAGCTTTGTTTTATGTGTGGGGAGAGCGCATCGTGCCAAAATAGAAAAGTATTTTCTACATTAGCTGTCGCCTGGTAGTGGCATTTTATTCCTCTTCGAACCTTGTTTGACAGCTTTAACTCAGAACAAGTTTTCTACATGCATGTAATCAATAAACAGCATGTGCATTGTCAGACTGTTATAGATAACATCAGAGAATTCCCATTTATCGTCGATGATTAATTTCTCTCTCATTTTAGTATTGTTTTAACAACACTAAATGAAACCTTACGAAAATTGAGCAGTGTATTATAAGAAACGAAATAAAACGACCCACGATAACCTTACAACGAAAGTCTGTTTTAATAAATCTGAGTATCTGAACATGAGCGTGCCTCTGTCGGCACGAATTAGTAAAATACTACTCACATAGATTTCGATTGGGTCTGTGTTTAATTGGTATGCTGTGTCATACTCAACAGGTATGCAAATGTGGCATTTTATAAATAAAGTTATGTGTTCCTAGAAGCCCAAAATATGTTTGTCAGCAGCAAAACGAGGCGTTACTTGTTGTGCAGCATTGTAAGTTGTTCACAATTGCACTATGAGCTGAAAGTATTTCTTGAAATTTGCTTATCGATGTTTGATCTGATTGCTTGTAGCTCTTTCACGGATGGGATAAGAAAAGTCACACTCAGCGAGACCTGAACCGCGAATCATAACAGACACTTTTCGACAGGTCGGCACATCACCAGAGGGCCAGCGAAGTAGCATGTGCTCTGCCTTCCTCTAGGAAGGCCAATAGTGACTAGAAATCGTAAACCGCTATTTCACGGATGAGATTAGTTGCGATTTCCACGTGCAATGACTTTTCTGGGCTGAAAACAGTAAATTTACAACCTTCTGTTACACCTCAAGCGATAATAACTCAGATTATTCAAAGGAAATGACAGGAAAATCAAGTGAACTTTGAGGCTTAATTCCGTGCACACCAGGAAGTAACTCGTCGATCACAGTATTGCCAAGCATACCTTGCCTTGTTGCCAAATCTCAGTTACAGTACCAGCAGGAAGAAGACGAAGCGACGTGATCCTACAGCGGGCTGGGAAGTGACCATGTCTGCCGTCTCTAAGACGTGGCTGCTATGGCCTGGAATACGCAATGCGTCTGATTCGCATTCCTGTAACTAGGTTTAGGGACTGGAGGGTAGTTACTAATAATGCTCAGAAGTGACTGCTAACTAAGCATCATAAATCAGTAACTCTAATAGTTGTTTTTATATTTCTTTCGTAACTGTACTCAAAACTAAGAAACTCTTTCACGGACTTTTTCGTGCCTTGCTGATAGTCGAGCACAACAAACAAAAATAAAAAGCGAATGTGTGTGCGTGTGTGTGTGTGTGAGTGTGTGTGTGAGAGAGAGACAGAGAGAGAGAGAGAGAGAGAGAGGGAAGAGAGCGAAAGAGAGGGAGAGAGAGAGAGAGAGAGTGAGAGAGAGAGATGGTTGAAATGGCTCTGAGCACTATGGGACTTAACATCTATGGTCATCAGTCCCCTAGAACTTAGAACTACTTAAACCTAACTAACCTAAGGACACATCACACAACACCCAGCCATCACGAGGCAGAGAAAATCCCTGACCCCGCTGGGAATCGAACCCGGGAACCCGGGCGTGGGAAGCAAGAACGCTACCGCACGACCACGAGATGCGGGCGAGAGAGAGAGAGAGAGAGAGAGAGAGAGAGAGAGAGAGAGAGAGAGAGAGAGAGAGAGATGAAAATAAAAAAGAATGAGAGAGAGGATAAAAAAACTGTTGTACAGCAATTGAATACTGATATGTGAAAAAATCTTTCATTAAAATGACACGTTCCACATCATTACGAAATGTCGTATTCATGATCTATGGAACAAGTATTAATCTAATCTAATCTAAATCATATCATTTTGCTGACTACTTATGAACAGTGATGACTTAAAAAAAATTTGCGCCAATATCAGTAACTAAATCTAAACTTGAAAATAAATGACGACAGTTTTTGTAATAAACCGGGACTCCTATCAAGACCCTTTCATCCCTCTTAACTAACCACGAAAGGATGTCTGATATACCTCAATTCAGAAGTAACAAAGTGTGTATGCATTTAAATATGAGGCGCATGATATGAGGTTCTGTAACGGAGATACGAACCCAACACATAATCGGAGTGTTAACTAAGTAAAATCAAATGTTACGTATCGGTTTTTCTTACCAGCTGCTATGTGTTTGAATCTAAAATAAGGATGCAAATTTTTATGCCTGAGCGCAATCGAACCGCACTCCTATCGTTCTTCTTTATCGTCCACGAATATAGCTTAAGTACGAACTGCTTACTCACCAACAGTAAGATGTGTGCGTGTTTGACCAGAAGTTGTTGGCAACACATGAACAGACATTAAAAATGCACGTTAATTTTCACCAACACGCCGGTGTGCAAGTGATAGAGCTTGAAATGAAATTATGAATAATTTTGTACTGGATCAGGGTTCGCAGCTACATACTTACCTTTGGAGGAGACCTAGATAATATTGCAGTCTTGGGAAAAGGAACGAAATAATTGAACTATACTGTTCCGAGAGATTCAGATCCTCGAAAGAGAAGATACGATTTCGAATCACAGTCCAGCACCAAATATTTCAACATCCCTAGTTCAATCAAGTACAAGTAAAATAATACCCTGTTCCTTTAAATGGCTATCGGTTCATCAAATAATATAAAATTTTCTAATGTAATTAAGTTTGCCGGCCGGAGTGGCCGAGCTGTTCTTGCCCCTACAGTCTGGAACCGCGCGACTGCTACGGTCACAGGTTCGAATCCTGATTCGGGCATGGATGTGTGCGATGTCCTTAGGTTAGTTAGGTTTAAGTAGTTCTAAATTCTAGGGGACTGATGACCCCAGAAGTTAAGTCCCATAGTGCTGTGAACCATTTTGTAAGTACGTTTACTGGCGACAATATTTCTGCTTACCATGACCTCCACCTATGTCATTTTCCAACGTAAACTGTCTCTGCTTACTTGGTAATGAAGGAACGTTATGTGTAATGCGTATTCTGGATTATAACATCTTTCTCTTGAGGTTACCAGAGGTAAAGTAAATCTGTTTATGCATCTTAAAAGTAAATGACTGAACCCATGCGTTGCACCTGTGATAGTTCGTTCCACCAGACCATTGTGGCCACATTTCCCAGCCCCAGGAGTGTGCTGTAAAGGATGATGTGCTTAGTTTGCAAAATTAGTCACGGTGGAAAAAATGCGAGTCTATTAAATGGTTAAGTAGAAGCAAGCTTCTGACGTGGAGATTATGCTATTCTCATGTCAGCAGGATGTAAAGACTGTTCTAGGCATCACAGCCTCGATGTGAAGCCATTTGGAAATTTTCACTAATTCCGCAAATTTCTTAGTTCGAGAAAATCCACTGTGACGTGTGAAGTTACCGGATAATTCGACTATTACCATCATTATTACTATCATTTTCTTCATACCGCTGCTTTAACCCATGTGCTTGAAGATCATTTAAGGCCTTTTGGTCATTATAGAAGTAGTTGCCCAAGAACAGGTTCTTTCCCTGTCTACGGAATCTTTTTAATGTTAACATCATACCTCATCAATTACTCGTAGAGCACATTAAAACTAAAATAATTGTTGAAGATGTTACTTGATGACAAAAACGCGCTGCCTTCTTCATTTATCACGCCTAGAAATGGCTGTCGAATACTGCCTAGGCAAATGCCAAGGGATCTTACTGCCTTTCGATATATGTCGCTGTCAGTTCTTCGATGTGATTTGTTCGACGTGGTGGGTTTCAAGTTGTGTATGACAGAGAATGTTTTAGAAAATCAAATGTTTTCCTTTGCAATAATCAGAAATATTTTCATTCTAAGCTATTCAAGTCCAAAATTTTAGCAATATTAGTTTAAATTTAATATTCGCTTCTATAATATAGGAAAGTTTTTCACCATTGCACTATGAGCTGAAAGTATTTTCTTGCGATTTGCTTATCAGTTGATTTCCCTCATACTTATCACCCTGCAATGTGAGTCTTAAGTGAAGAACAATATTGAATTTGGTATCGGTCACGGTCGATTCCAATTTCTTCAGAGACTCTTGTATTGTGAAGCAGCTTGGCTGTCAGAAATCCGAGATCTATGACCATTAACACAACTTACTGAGTCTAGCTGCCAAGAGGATTTGATGTGTGAAGGTTTTCTTCTGATTTCGTTGCAGAATATTTTTTGGTAATTCGCAGCTCCATAAAATAAGCTACGGAAAAATCTTCGCCCACGCTGGCACCTAGCACGGTTAGAACTGACGACTCCTTGAACCGTTGTAACACGTGACACAGGCGGTACCACGGGGGCTACAGGCACACTGCTGCCAGCACGCCACTCTCATCATGGTATTGGTCGCTCAGCCTCATAACGCTTCGTGAACGATAATAAAAGTTGTCACTTATGTGAAGAATGGCATTCCTTTATTCAAAAAATTGTATTTTCTGTCTCTGTGTCTTAGTTTACATGTGGATTATACAGCACGAGTCATACAGATGGAAAGGGAATACCAAGTAAATTTAGCGAGTCATTTCAGTACCATACGCGGAAGTGATTGCACTGTCACGGTGTTGCCAAATGTTTGTGACGATATTGCCAATTCTCAGCTGTGCTAGTAAAAGCTCTGTAGCGTTGTAGGAGGAGAATGGCGTGCTGGTGTCACAGGAGGATACGGAAAGGAGGCGCGGGGTTTGGTTAATATGCAGCGTTTTCTCCTACCAGTTTGTCAAACATGCAGGTGTGTAATCTTCCATCACGATCACAGTGTCCCACAAAATAATACGAATAAATCACTTACTTTGTTACTTTGTGACAAAAGATTATTTCAGTACAATAAAAAATCTTTGGAAATCAACTTTGCCCACCAGTCACGAAAAGTAAGATAACAAATATTTTGCACCTCGATATCGATTGCATCTATATGCAGTCTTGTGATCATACAAGTAGAATATCACGAATTGTACGAGACTGTACAAAAATGCTGGTGCGAATGGAAGCTGTAGGAAACACAGTTAACTAATTATTCTGTACCACGTAATAATCAATTGATTTGAAAATTCAGAAGAGAAGAAACCAAAAATTATGCCCATTAAGACAGAACCTAAAGTGCAGATGCGGGCACTGTGCAGATCTGGACTTTTTCATCTTCAGATTATACAAATAATGTGTACTAACCAACGTATTCATTGCTTTCGTATTCTTTCCCTCTTGTTTAGTCTTCTAATGATGAACTGGATCCACACCCATGAGTCTGATTGTTTCTTTGTATCCTTCCATCAAGTATATTCGTGTGTTATTGTTCGGCGTTCAAAAGGCAAAAAATAATGCCTGCTTCCACGAGGTATTAAATAAGGTCGCAAGAAGGCTAACGAATTATAATCAAAATACAGTGAGACGCCAATTTGTCTGTCGTCATGGTGTTAAGACGACAGAAATAGTTGGGTGTTATTGCCTGCATCACCGGCATCCCATTATCGTCTTCTCTTATTGAGTTTTCATATGACCCTGAACACAAGACGCCGAGATAAATGTGTATCTTCTCCGTGGCGAAACACCCTACATTCCATTCATCCTTATCCATTCCTTACGTGCATCTGCGATAATGAGTGATAGCAAAGCTGTTGTGAGGTGACGAATATCAATAACAATGGTAGTAATAACAAATCAATACTTAAGGATTGTTACTGCATTACCGACGATTAACAAAATAACCAAGAAAGGCTGAGTGTTTAATCGGTGCACTGCGTAGGTGTTCTTACCACTTTGTTACTGAATTCTGATCTAGTTGTTTGCAGAGAGAAAAGAAAGAACCCTGTAGCCATACATATCGCTAGTACAATGAGATATTACCTATCAACTATCCTTGCTTTACATCACGAGCCGAAAATGGCGTCACTGAGGTGATATTTGACATACATTCCTGTTTTCTCTCTCTGTCTGTCTCTCTCTCCTTTTATTTTTATTTTTTGAGGAAAGCATCGAGAAGCGTGAATAATAAGCAGGTAGACATATAACCTGTTTACAGTTATTTTCATGGGGATATGTAATGCAAAAATACAACATTTAAGTGTATTATTGCGTAATTCCAGTTACTGACAGTCTATTCGTGAGCTTGCTTGCATTCAGTGGGGTGAAACCTATCAGAGAAGCAAGCAAAACACAAGTATTTCTTGCACCATACGCAACACACACACGAAATCTCGCTACACTGATGTGTTGTCCGATATATTGCACAGAAAACATATCTGATTCATGCTTCTGAATACAGCTCTATCAGATATTAATTTGGATGGGTACCAAACGTATAAAAATATATCTTGAAATACGCAGAAAGGCACATAGAGCAATTCGACTGAAACATAGCCATGACCAATATTGTAACTGGGGTCGACAACATCGTCGTCTACCACCTTGACAACACGAACGGTGACAGTGTTCGGGCGGTTACTTACGTTTATTGGTGGCAGAGCTACAGGATGGAAACACGAAAATCTTAATAATCCGAAGATCATTAATTTTGGAACCGCAGTCATCAGTCGGAAGAGTTGTTTGATCACCACAGTGCTTTAATAGGCACGGTCTTGTTGGAGGTGGTATACCGTTGCTTTCCTCCGACCTTTTAGTTTACGTACCTAGCCAGTTAATAGGTGAACCTACAGTTTAACGTGGCTTTCGAACGACTTTGCAACTCGGCATTTTTCACATCAAAAAACACTGCCCAAGGGGAAATAAAGTGTAAAATGCCACATAAAAATGGTAGGACAGACGAGGGATCGAACCCGAGACCTTTGTATCCGTAGCCTTGCTCTTTATCACCTTACTACCATGCAGCCACCAGTGTGGTTTCTACTTGGCATTAAAATTAGGATCTCCGTTTGTGCCTGCGTTGGCACTTGCGTGTCCCTTTGGAGACATCTTAGGGATTACTCTCGTATACGTGTATGTAAACGCCTTCCAATGCCCACTCAAGGAAGACAAGGATACACAGTCTAGCTTCAATATTACCAATACGCCTCAGTTTGTGGATGAACGCAGACTTAGGTTAATAATCATTTTAAATATTTGGCAGTACTGCATCCATTGGTGTTAAACTCGTTTTCAACCAATGATTCCCACAGCTACAGGAGTACTATTCGTGATACCTCTCAGACAAAATACTTACGCTGTGCAATCAGACGAAAAGATCAACCTGATACAAACTGTGGGAAGTTTGTTTTACAACCTTCGTACCTGGATAAAGAGCTTTTCCTATTTGAGATATCTGTGAACGTTGCTGCATAAGGAGAAACTAAATTCCTTCAGCTACGCCAATGTTTAAAGAAATCGTCTTTACGGCACTAAATCGTGGTATGTGAATCGTTTATCGGCCGTACTCTGCCGCATTTCGCTGGTTGGAAGGCAAAAAGCTTACTGACAAATTTCACAGAAGGAAAAGGGGGACGAAATGTCTCCCACTGGAAGGTCATGTTGTTTTATTTAAATGATTACAAAATCAGGTAAAACGTACAGCGAGGTTGTCAGTATAAGCACATTACTGTTGTCAATATGATGTTGCATCATCCAGGGCCTGTAATGATAAGGTCCCGTTTAGGTCCGGCATACTGTATACAGAAGTGGAAGGGAGAGCACCACTAAATTCTACAATCCGTGTGCATTGCATACACACAGAAATTACCGTTACTGTGTACTTATGGAGCCCAGTGAGTGAATTGCGTATTTTCCGGTGAGAAAGAGTGCTGGGGAACAGTCTTTGCTACATTAGGTTACCTAAACTGGTGTCACTCTGACCTATAATT